>NC_136428.1:36838765-39238765 GCF_052849685.1 Lactuca virosa
GTATACATTGTGCAATTATAGGAGGACTCTGTAAGGATCACCCCATAATGTTTTACTTAATCTCATAGATTCTTTAGTCACTTCCATTATCGCACGACAAACCCAGATAGATGTAACCACTTCCTCATAGCAGTCAACAGAAGAATTAAGGGGGAACAAGTGCAGGTTCATGAGAAGTTTTCAAGGAAGGATCGGCCGAAGTAACCAACACGTCCTATGCGTCACACTAATAAATAATAATCTTGTTTAACTTAATGAGCTAGTGGAGACACTGCTCACCCTATGTGTGAGGATTATTTTCTTTTCGTGCAACTAGTTTCAGTTATTCAATTCACAGATATTCATTCGAGGATAGCCAATTTTGATTCATGAAGTTTATTTTACATAGACTCCCTTATGAATTCTTTCCAGAACCTGATGAACGTCAGAACCAGATACACTCAGACCAGGGATAACTTAGTTTAAACATCTGGCACTTCATCTGCCACTACAACCCGAGGCGACAGCCCGTGACTACCCCTGCGGTCACAACAACAGTCATAACATCTGGCTCTTCATCTGCCACTACAATCTCCGTCAAACAATACGCTGGGAGTCTCCCACGGTGTGACAAATGCACCTACCACCACAATGGAGCTTGCCGAGAAATACAGTGTACCAATTGCACCAGGAAAGGGCACACTGCCCGTTTCTGCCGGGCGCCGGCACGGCCAATCCCCCAAGTAAACCTGTCTTGTTTCAAGTGTGGCAAATCTGGACACTTTAAGAAAGACTGACCAACAGAGGGAGGTAACGGAGGAAATGGAGGAATCTAACGACAAGACATAAGGGAGCAACGAGGAACCCCGCTTTTGAAGTTTTGGTACATCTTCGAAATAATAATTACTTTAAAAATTAATTTATATTCATATAAGATTGAAACTTGGGGAAAACACTTAAAAAGTAATTATAATAACTCGCTTATCGGAACAAGTCACAGTATTCAAGAGAACTAAAAGATCCGTTCAGAGAAGCTATGATGGCTTAGTATGTACCTCAGGGTTGTGCATAGCTAAGATTTTGCAGACTTAGAGTGAGTGATTCCGCATTAATTCCTGTTCCTTGTTTGGTTGTGGATTTGGGGTAGAGTTACTCAGTCGACGGTCTTATTCATCTTAATTATTCATAACTTGTATATTCGAGGCGATCATAGTGGTACCGAGGAGGATCGTAGTATAAAGTATCGACATTAGTTATCAAAGCACTTTCACAATATGAACTTGCTCATCGCGGTACGATACGTAGTAGTGTTAACATCAAAGGGAAAACAGAAAGCACTAGAAAGTATACACAAAGTACATTGTCGAGCACACTATGTCACAACTAGGAAGTTCCATGCTTTTGTAACAAACAATGATGATAACACTGGTAAACAAATTTGGAAAACATGCATGATGATTATTCAATGAAAACAAAATTTCCATCAAAAACTCTATGCAAACACTTTAAATAGTCAACAAATGATTGGAAACCCTGAAAATCTCGGTTTAAGTCCAATATGGACTAGGATTTCCTTATTGGGCCTAATGGACCAATAAGCTTCCAATTTGACTATTTTGGGCTTATAACTCTTAAATGGGCTCTAATTGGACCCACTCTTATGAGACTTAACCTTTTTGGGCCTTATAAGTCTAAAATGGACTAGTTTACCTTTAATGGGCCTTGTTGGGCCATAACAAATCCAATTAGCCTTAATGGACCTCAAATCCATTCTTTTATGCAAGAATTGGGCCATGAACTACTCTAAAGGCCCAATGGGCCGAAAACCATCAAATTTTGCCTCATATTATCGGACTCAAGCACTAAAGACCCAAGCCAATTCTTTTCCTTCTCTCTCTCGGCCCAAGTAGAAAAAAAAAGGAAAGAAGAAGTAAAGAGGGAGGGTTGACTTTGGGAGGTGCCACCTCCTTATTGCACACCATGTATCCATGCATGGACCAACATGCATCCATAATGGTCACTTCACTTCTCTCTCTCCCCTCTGTTCTTCCTCTCGGCCGAGAACCACCAAACACACACACACACACCACACAAATTCCCTCCATTTCTCTCAAAGATCATCCTCTTCCTTCCTTCAAAGAAATCTCGAAAATTAGTTTGGATTCAAGGATCTTCTTCAAGTGTTGTCAGTCTTTGGTAAGTTGTTGTTTGGATCCATGACCTAGTTTCTTTATTTCATCAAAGCCTCTTCCTAACTCATATATTTTTCGTGATCTACTCCTTAGAAGCTTCTTAAATTCGAAATCAACTCAAGGAGGCTTGCTAGGACCAAAAATCTCTTCCATTTCTTTCTCCAAAACCAAACCAACAAATCCAAGGTGAGTTCATACCCCCTTGTTTTCGGTTTTTACTTTTTTTTGGGGGAGAATACAAGTACTATGTGTTGATCTATGTGTGTATGCTTGTTATATGTGATTTCTTTGGTTTATGTTGTGAAAATATGATGTCATTTGCTAAATCTTGAAATCTATGGCTAAAGTGTGAAGAATACATAAACAAAGTACATAATAAACAATTTACTTCAAAGATCTAAGGATCTTTAGGCTTAAGAAGTGAAAACAAAGTCAAAGTCCTTTTAAGTGTCATTTTTGCAAAAATAATCAAAGTTTGGGTAAAATATGTAATTTTCGGTTTTATAAGGACAAAATGGTATTATTAACAGATCAATGTAACTTTTATGAAAATAACACTTTTGTAGGGGTCAAAAACATAAATTTTAGCTTATTGGGCTTTAATTTGGGCCTCATGAGTTTTTGGGCCCAAAGTTGCGAAAAAATGAAATGTTGAGAGGCTGAATTGGAAAACTTAACAAACTATGAGTCTAAAACATGAATAAACTATTTTTAGGGGCTGAAAATGACTTTGAAGCAAAAATTGGACTAAAAATGCAAAGTTTTTGATTTTGGGGTCAAAATTGTAAAACTTACGAAATTTGAGCCAAAAGTGTAAACTTTTTACAATTAAGGGCAGGAAATGACATATACAATATTTTTGGGCTGAAATTATTATTTAAATAATGTTTGGGTCTAAAATGTCAAGAAAAACGGTTTAAGGACCAAAAATGTCAATATTCATAAAAGGGGACTAAAAGTGCCATTTTTATAGATTAAGGGGCTGAAATGGTCAAACTAAATGTTTTTGGGCCAAGTAGACAAATATTAAATCGTTGGGATAAAAATATTAAGTTTATAACGCATGGTTTTAAATATATATATATATATATATATATATATATATATATATATATATATATATATATATATATATACATATACGTATAACCAAGCTTCGTTATAAATCAAACGTCAAAACATCTTAACACTTCGAATAAACATCTCACTTACAACAAATAACTACATTACAAACATAAGATCAATAAATTATAAATGATTCAATGGTTGGGCTCAAATATCTTCTATTCGTGCTATTGGGCCTTTATGGCCCAATATCTTGATTATTGGGCCCAATATAATCACACATGTTTATTGGGCCTCCGGTGACCCAATTACATACCCAGTGGGCCTTTATTAGCTTTAACATACTATTGGACCTTAATGGTCCACTTGTATTGCTAATAAGACCTTAAACCTTTATAATATGCTTAATGGGCTATAACGTGTCCGTAGCATACTCGACAGCCTGTAATAACATACAAAGTTAGTGGGCCTCCGTAGTCCTCCTCTCTTCGTCTATTAGGCTTACCTTTATTCAAGTAAACATAAATCGGGTCGTGGAACAAAGTTATACAATTTCTTTTGGATTAGTGAGAAATAACGGGCGACACCAATAAGTGTCGGTCGTAGTCTGTAGTTATAATCAAAGTCTCCTGGAGGGAGAGCGAGAGTTTGTGTATAGATCTATACAGGGGTGACTCCCCCACACCGAAGCTGTTCGCTACAGTTAGACTCGGCCAGTCTAGGGTGACAAAATCTTAATTCAATACCGGCATTCACTAGAATGCCAAGACAGGCAAATTAGTCATTATTATGCATGGTTATAACGACTCACATAGAGATCTATTACCATCTAAGTAATCATTGGGAAATCATGTTCATGTGCTATGACGATACAATAATACAAAACTATCATACTATTTATATCGGAAAACATCGGGTTTTCCGGGGGAAACAACATCATTCACTTTTACTTACAACAACTATAATACAAGAAACTATTATGAAAAACATTTCACCTTTGCATGTTTTGAAATCATTTACACGTATACTTATGGATCATCACACCTTTTTCGTAAACAATTTCTGTTTCAGAAAATATCGGATTTTCTGGGTTTTACAAGCAATACAAAACATTTTCATATCAAACCTGCTTATGAACTCACCAACATTATATATGTTGACCGTTTTCAAAATAACTTGTGTTCTCATGTAACCGTTAGAATGAAGAATTATCAAGCATGTGTCTGAATGTCTTTTGTGTGATATCATTTGATGAACAATTTATTTTTGGGATTATGTAATGTAAACAATGTACTGGATGTGAACAATAACGGTTGTAATGTATTAATGCATGGTGATGTTTGTGTTATGTTTCATGTATATTCATTGTGATGATAATTCAATTTAAGTCACACGAGCCCTCGTACGTTTCCGCCGTCTGGTTCGGGGGTGTGACACACTAGGGGTACATCATCGTATAACAGACGTTTCTTTCAAATCGGCCAAATTTTTGTTCAGTAAAGAGTCTGTTTCTATCATTCGTCATGAGTTGGCGTGGTCCTCACCATACTAAGTTCATATGTTTCTATCGCCTTGACCCTCAAACTCACGAAACCTTCGTCATTCGTAACGACAGTCCGACCCAGACCTCAGAATCGTCTACCTCGTATTCTAAACCCCGAAGTACTCATGCAAAGAGTACTTTTCCCTCCAAAGCCTTGTCGCCGTATGTTCAGCAAACCTTCCCGAAATACCACTCGTTCAGCAGACCAAGTTCAAGCACAGAGGCTAAGGACGAATACAACTCACCTATCGGTATTAAGTGTATACGTGAGGGTGGTATATAATTATGACTTGTATACACGAGGTAATGATAGATGGACCAGGTATGAATCCTATCATGGACACCAGGGCAAAGTTTCCCAGGTCTACGAGTGGGTATTCCGCCAATCAGAGGAGCACAACCCCAGTAGTACTGCTAAGAAAGCTAATTTCGGCACGAAATTCCATCTAATGGGGGGTTGATATGACAACCCGAAAATTTTTGCCTTGTAAGTCCAGCCATTCAGTTCAACCGAGTGTCAGGCCCGTTTCTGCTATCTTTTAGCATTGTTTAGAGGTTGTTTAAGGGTTCAAAACTCAGTGCAATCAAGTTTTGGGTTTAGGGAAGTGTTAGCTTAGGTTCTTCACTTTGAAATCAAGCCATACACCCATGGCTGTACACACCTTGTTGTGGCCTTCAACACTCCTTTGATGAATCACATGTGATTCTAACACTTAGTCCAAGTGTTTCCTAGTCCCTAAGAGTGTTTCCTTGCATGTAGTTTCTTCTAAACACTATATTCATGCCAATATATGCCATTACATGTCATTTAGGACTCGTTTGTGTCTCGGGACTTCATTCGTGGAACTTCTCATCCTTACGCGCTTATTCGTTTGAATCACCCACATAAGGTGAGTTGATACCCCTATAATCAATCTTTTCACTGTTTTAAATGCTTTTAAGGGGAGGGGGGGAATACAAGTTGAACACAATGATAATTGTGTAAATGCTTTGTTATAAACATCTTTTAAAGGATTACTTATGTATTTATAAGTGATCAAAACATTTCAAAAACTCTTTTAAAGTTATGTTACTTTATAGTTTATCAAAACTCCGTTTTTAAAGTACAATCATAACTTAGATGATAAAATGAGTCTTTTCTTCAAGTCAGTAATAGTTCAAGTAAACATACTAGTAAACTATAATAGGTATAGTTTAGGGGTTCAGTTTAGACTAGAACAGAGAGAACATACTATAAAGAAAAACATGGAGGTAGATATAATACACGATAACATAGAGAACATACTATAAAGAAAAACAGGGAGGAAGATACAATACACGATAACAGAACGAACATACTATATACTATAACAGAAGAACAAATCATGATTAACATAATTATACTAATGATTCCCAGTAACCTAGGAAGGGAACGTGTCACTAACTCATTGTTCTAAACAAAAGGTGATAATAAAAGTAGTATAAAGGATATATATATATATATATATATATATATATATATATATATATATATATATATATATATATATATATATGGTGCATCTACAATATGCCATGATTTATATATATATGGGCTACATCTACAAAGTACCAGATTTATTTGTAAAGGGGTACATCTACAAAGTACCGGACATTAATAAATAAAACACTTAAATATATACAAAACTCACAACAGTAGGGATAAAGGCGTTAAGAGTATAGGATTCATTACTCCTAGTAATCGTCTAAACAATAGAACAACGCTATATAACGTACTAGTAACATGAACAAGTACATTCAGTAGAAAGGGGCCTATAATGGTAACTTTATTATTCCATAGTTTATACATCAGGGATATATTTTAATCGGATCCGACAGGTAGTAGGATGTGTGATTTCCGCTTCAGTTCCTGTTCCTTGTTTGGTTGTGGGCTTAGAGCAGATTCACCCAACCTACTATCTATTTGATCTTAGCTATATATATATATACATATATATATATATATATATATATATATATATATATATATATATATATATATATATAATATATATATATATATATATATATATATATATATATATATATATATATATATATATATATATATATATATATATATATATATATATATATATATATATATATATATATATATTCCGTATACACCAAGTAATCATAAGGAGTACCAGGTGTGGGCCAGGTCGTAGTATACTAATTCAACACACTGTTTTCTAGTACAAAACATACTTTTCAAATAGAACATTTGGTAGACAAAACTAGAAACTTACCAGTAAAGGGTTTAATCCATTTTATTAAACCAGTATAACTTAAAGGACCTTAGGTGGTTAATTCTATAAAACCTTAGTTTATACATCAGGGTTATATATAATTAATACCCGACAGGTAGTTGGATGTGTGCTTTCCGCCTCATTTCCTGTTCCTTGTTTGGTTGTGGGCTTAGGGCAGATTCACACAACTAACTATCTGTTCGATATTAGATTATATATAGCTAATATAAAATAAGTTATTATAGAAGGAACTATTGTGATTACCATTTTTACTAAAAGAAATAAGGGTTTTGTTAAAGAATCTTTTCATCAAATTATAAAGGAACTATTACAGTTAACTCCATCAGTACCAAGTGAATACTCCAGGCTGTGTGCCTTCCGCCTCATTCCCTGTTCCTTGTTTGGTTGTGGGCTTAGGGCAGATACACACAATCGATTGTTTGTTTACTCTGGGTTTTATATAACTTGTATCCATTTAGTACTCATAGAAAGGATTTTAGAGTCATTTTTACTTATCTTTCATCAAAGCAGGAAATATAGGATTTTCTGGAGGAACAGGAGAACTTTTCTAAAAGAACTTACAACTTACTTACATCACTAAAATCTTATGAACTCAGCAGCTTAAATGCTGATCTACTCTTTCAAAATAACTTGTATTCTCCGGAGACCAGTAGACAGGTACGCGCACTGGGATTCAAAAGATGGAGCATAATAGCTTCATTTCTTGTTTTGTTATTTACTTTGTAGTCTATGTTATGTGAACCACATACTTTGTAAACACTTTCTTTCTAATGAAATGGTTGTTTATTACTTTGATTACTATGATGCATGACCTGTTATACTAAACATGACGTCCTCTGCCCCCTAACGTTTCTGCCGTTCCGGTTTTGGGGTGTGACAAAATGCCTCACAGTTCCCGAGTCACTTCTATACATAATAACCACAAAGCAATTTAACACGTACTAATGTGTCTAAATAAACCTATGTCCAAAAATAGACTCTACTAGGCAATCTAATAATGACTATGCATTTTACCACGCACATATGAATTTTCCTAGACTCCTCTTCTAGGGTCCATCTCGTGCATATGTGCGACCTATCATATTCTAACTATGTGCTTCTTTATCTCATTATAATTAATCTACATGAATTTTCATCATTAAATTGGTCTTTAGAACACCTCTACTAAAATGTTGTCTTCATGATAAAAAGTTCTGCTCCTCCACTTTTGATCGTTAAAGACATTGTAACTTCAATTGCAATTCTACTTCCGAAATTTTCGTACAAATTCTTTCTTGTGTAGTGTCTAGTCTGTAAGGAAAACTATACACAAGTTATTCTATTGGTGTGGAGATAAACTCCTTCGACATACTTCTATCATCATCATTGGTGGCTAGTCAATCCATTAGGTTGAAACTATAGTTCCTCATTGTCGCATCCACGGATGATGACGGAAACGTCGGACTGTGCGTCGTTCAACATTGGATCACAGTCATTGAACACACATTGAATAGTCTAACATAATTAGGAATTGTAAATTTTCTGAAAACGATTACAATAATATTGAAAGTTCACCATAGTCCATGCCTCTTACATCAGACTACATAGTAAAATATTATATATATATATATATATATATATATATATATATATATATAGGACGACTACCTCATATCTTTAACTCCGGATAAGCAACTTTATTCTTCTTGATTTCCTAAAGCGACATCTGCTTCATCTTTTATTGCCTCTAGGGTCATCTGAAATGACCGTGCCTTTGGTTTTGGTGGCATATGCAGCTTTACAATGTCTTTCTTCTTTGGGTAGTGATTCCTGAAATTCACTGCTTGTCCATATTTGTAACATATGATTTGGGTATAGTTGCTAGAGTAGTGACCAACCTTCCCAAAGTTGATGTAAATCATCTCATCGTTGCATATCCCAAAATGCTTTTTCTTACACTTCTAACGCCATTTCGCCTCATTGTTACCCCAGACTTATTGCCGATGGGGAAAGACTTCGAGAATCCATTCTTCTTATTAGACCTTGAAGATCCTCTAAACTTTATTTTCTCTCCATTTTCAGCTCTTTCCAGATTCTTCTCCCTTTTCTGAATCTAAACCTTTGTGTCGCTACCTGTCATACAAAGAAAGTGAGTGGGTCAGACTTAGGAGCCTGGTTAGCATATATGGGTTTCAACCTACAATATTTTAATTTATTTCACATCAAACAATTAACCAGATTAACCATTCCTGTTATTCTCACTCCCAGATCTTAAGATGATGATCTCGAGGGACCTATACTAAAAGATATCTGAGTAGACAATACTGCTTCGGGGATTACAAGGCAGTATATATCAATAAGGAAACCATGGTGGAATAGAGTACACTGAATTAACATATAGTTGATTGCACCTACAGGTTGCGTCCTGCAGTGTATGGTTCATTAACACCTACAAGTTATGAGTCTGCCAGTGTTTGATTCGTTAACACCTACAAGTTATGAGTCTGCCTGTGTTCCACCGGACTGTCCAGAATAGTTTGTGGGCATCATCTATAGTCTATTAGATGACTAATCCCTAGTGGTAGAATAATACAATCCATGCCCTCTCACCATTAATTTATTTTCCACACCCATTCACAATGCAATACAATTTAAATATGATAAATTAACTAGACAAGTAAAATCATACCATATTATTGCATCTATCACAAATAATAAGCACATATAGTATTTAATTATCTAAATACTATGTATCTATGTCTAAGATGAAAGTAACTATGCACTCACTTGTTAAAAATGGATGACTTGCGATTAGGGTAGTGCTTCGCCTAATACCTTAGCTTCTCCTTTCAAAAGACCTAGATATAAATATCACTATGTCTTAGTCTTATATTTCGTATAACTATAATAATGATAGTCTAGATTCCTCAATAATTCCAGTGATTACTGATCTATAGATGATAAGGAATTACATGTATTCCAGGTAGGCGTGCCGCGGTCAAGGCTGACGCGTTCGGTAACTTGTGGTGCCACGTGTCAGGTGCTAAATTGTCCGAGTCGTGCCTTTTAGAAAATTTCCATGTGTCATCAATTTATGGTTCCAAGTGTCCTCTTTTCGTGGTGCCATGTTACTCGGTCGGTTGAAGAGTTTGGTTGTCGTCTTGCCATGTGGCGCGCTCTTGGGCCGCCATGTCATCATGCCATGTGTTTTCCTAAAATCATCGAACAACCATAACTTTCGCATACGAGCTCCGTTTTCTACATTCTTTATTTCCCTGGAAATTTCTCGATGAGCTCTACAACTTTAGTCTCAACAATTAATTTTTATTGTATTTTAATTTCATATTTTAATAGAGATTAGACTATTAAATTTTGTGCGAAAATCGTAACTCTTTCATACGAACTTCATTCTCGACTATCTTTATATTCACATATTCGTATTTACGAGATATTCACATTGCTTTGGCTAACCATCAAGCAATTTTAAATTCCAATTTCAGTTTGCGTATTGTTGTACTTAAACTTGGAAAAATCATAACTTCCTCATATGAAGTCAGATTTTGATGTTCTTTGCATGTACGCTCTCACTTTTATGATTACTACAACTTTTGTTTAGATTACTTAGGCAAATAAGTAACTAATCTCTAATTCACTTTTTGTGACACACATAGTTTTGGCGGATTGTTCGTGAAACTTCGAAGAAGCATAACTTCTTCATATGAATTCGTATTTAAACGACCCTTATATCCACGAGATCGTCATTACGGCTACTACATCATTAGTTAAGATTATTTATTCTAGACAACCTTATAATTAAAATGTTATTTATCTCTCCCAATACATAGGACGAATAATTATGCTATTCGGGGATTTTATTTATAGATGATCATCACTTATTATATTTTTAAATTTTTAGCCTGAACTTGTGGGCGTTACATGCCCTTTTGGTCAATAGTTTACTAATAGTCAAATCTCTCTAAATTTTGGGTTCTTACAATCTACCCTCCTTAAAGATATTTCTTCCTCGAAATCTTTTCTTACTCTCTTGGTCATTTTCTCACTTAATGACCCATTTCTAAGGCTAATCTCTTCTTTAACCTCAGAACCCAAAGTAGAAATCCACTTTCCAATTCTTTTCAATTTCGATGCGATGGCTAAACTCTTATCATCCATCTACTCGAAATGGCTGTTAAGGGACATTTACTACTCTATCTACCCTTATGCAATCACATTGCATACCTATTATCATATTTTATCTTTTGTCCCATTTTTCACAACCATGTTCGTAAACTTGCCTTTTTTATTTATTTTCTCACAAGTGTACAAGTACACTTCTTAACCATCTACTCTTAGGTAATTGTCCATTTACCACGCGCTACTGGTACGACATTCTCACTATATAACAGGTGGCTACCCACCACTTTTCTAGCTCTTTTCTACATTCTTAGTTAAGTATTACATCTATTCACTTCACTCTCATTCCAAACTGTTGTATCTAACTATAACTCTTTTGTAAACAATCTATTAGTGCTCGTGCACTAACTTTCACATCTGTATCTCTACTGTTCCCAAGACCTCAAGTCTAAATGTAGACATGGTAATTTCTTTTAGGTACAATTTTAATCTTCTTATTCCACCACTCGATCCTCAAGTAGTTGAATGGTTCCACTGAACCACCATAAGTGCAATGTGAATACATCACCCATATACTGTATGTACACTATATTTACTTAGTTTTAATCTCACAAATCCATTTCCTGCTTCACAAGTATTCTATCTCTTTCGTGGTGAATTCTTCTCTATCTACCAATGTATCACTTCATATCTCAACCCACTTAATCTTCAGTGTAACGTCCCAAAAATATCAACCAAAATTTTCATTTTAAAACCATCGAATCCATACAACTATTTGTTCAAAACCAATCAAAGTAAAAAATATTTTTCAAACATCAGAGTAATACAATAACAATCAATGCGGAATAGCCATCAGGGGATGTTGTGAAGTACCTAAAAATGTTAAACCATAAAACCCTAAGAACGAAGCTTATTGAGTTCCCCAAAATACCACATACCATCGTGCCCCACCCTTAACATCAACGAGCCCAACTCACATATAAATAGGCCCAAGCCATCATACAAACGGGCCCAACTCAACATACAAACGGTCCCAACCCAACATACAAATGGGCCTATCTCAACATACAAATGGGGCTAGCCCAACATACGAATGGGCCCAGCCCAACATTCCAATGCAGGAGTCACAAATACAACTAGCATCCTACACTTATAGTGAGAAGACTCACCTCGCCGACACAGTCCACAAATATCAACTCTCACAGCCAACGAATGGGTGCTAAACACCTCTTAATAAACCACACAAGGTAAACATGAAGTCTTCCTTATAAAAATAGAAATTTTACCAAAAGTCAAACCATGCCAATATTCAACGGTCAAAGTCGAAGTCAAGGTCAATAATTACCATCAATAAGACTCCACGTCCTGGCCTCCCTGTGGTCATGTTATGGTTAAAAAATGCAAAAATAGTCGAGTTGATCCCCAGTCACCACGTTGTGGCGGCCAGATGCCCACGCCGTGGGAACTGTGTCTAAACAACTTAATGTATTAAGTTGTTTTCCTTCATCCTTAAGAGCTACAAAGCTTAGATCTGATTCACCCCAAGGTCCTGATGGATAAAGTTTCCAACTTTATCCATTAATACATCACAATAAGCCAAGATCTTTAAACCTAGGTCTTTTATGGTAACTTAAAGAATAAAGTCAACCATTAAGTACTTAATCCTTAAGGTTTCAAGTCCATAATTTCCAGAACGTTTTCCTACTCCTAAACCACCATAAAAATCATTTCTTTATGGACATGTATGTACAATGCATGTCTCTTCCCAAATTAGGTCAAAATCATGAAGAAATAAACTCAAACATATTCATGGGACCAAAAACTCCAAGGAATTCTATATATACAACATATAACACCAAAAAGGACCTCAAGGATGCATAAAGTTGCCAGCTTTATGGGATCCATTCCTCCAAACTTCCACGACATGAAGAAAAGTGGCAAAGAACTTAGATCTACAAACTTGTAACCAAAAAGCTTGAATCTTGGACACTTACAAAGATCGAAAATATACACAAGAGGATGATGATGAGGTTTCAATCAACACACTAGAACATCTTCTTCTTATTCTTCAAGCTACTAAAAGCACCAAAATGAGCCAATAATATCCAAAAGGGATTATGGTTAGGGTTTCTGAGGTTTGAGAGTGATGGAGGATGAAAATGAACCCTAAATTCGAGATTAGGGGTCTAAATATGAAGGAAAACCCTAAAAGATCATGGGCTTGGGCTGCAGCCCTTGTAACACCTTGACCATACTCATGTCGCCTCGTGGCATTATTTCGGATACGCAGTCCCAATTTCGCTTGCCACGTCGTGACCACCCTCTGTTCACGTCGTGACACATGATTTTTCCTAAAAATCAAGCTTTTGACTCCTTTATGCCCTACACTGATCCAATCTGAAAAACGGGGGAAACACTCAGGTAACTTAATGACTCCATTAAACCACAATAAATATCGTGTGTCTGTAGTGCCCATACATTGATTACATATCAAAATTTCCTAGATTCAATATCACCAATTCATCACTTGATTCACAACTATCTTATCTTTTTTCTCATAACCTATTTCTCTACTTGTATTTTTTAGGTACTTATCTTCTTTAGCCCTCAGCTGCCCGCAAGGCATCTGTTATGACTTTCACACTTTTACTTGAAAAATATATACTTGATACATCGAGATCATGAATTTTCACATACTTACTCTTTTCTTACATTGCGAAGTCACGTACTTCTAATGTTTCTAACTTCACAGTTCTAGATGTCACCTAGTCATCTGATTCTCTAATAGGACTCTACACCCAACCTTAGACTCTTCTTGTGAGTCCTCTTTCTAATGGGTTTTCTAGATTACATTAAATAATATTTTCACAACGGAATTCACTTACAAAATATTTATGGGCGCATGCAACCTAGAGATCTATGACTTTTTCTCATTACATCAACATACTTATGAAACAACCGAACTAACTAGGTATAATTAAAAATGACATGGAATGGAAACATACGTTTAAGTGTATTCAAATACGCTCAACTATTTAACTTCAAACCTCCCTTGGAAAGCTAGCACTAAAAGTATGGCTACCTCTAATGGTTCACACACAATACCTTAGAAACCCTAGGATCGAAATAGGAGAGACGAGAAGGAGAGGAATTTTGATTCTTGCTTATTAAAGGCTAGGGTTCAAATATGGCAAATGAGGTTCTATATTTATAATTTCTAGAGACTCTGATTTGAAAAATAAAATAATAATATTTTAAACCTATTCAAATTAATTTCCTTATCAGCAATATGAGGCTTCTAGAAACATACTTCCCTAAAACCATCCATATCATGGAGGGTTCTAGAATGCCTTCTTTGCTTAACAATTAAACAATTAATGTTCAACCCTTGTACCCTTAATTAATTCTAATGAATCAAAAATTAATTTATTCCAATTAATTCTAAATTAATATTTAACCATTATTAATTTATTAATCACATAATGAACTTAATAAATCTTTCCCACTCTCCTAAAAGCATTCCAGTTATTTCTAGCTATTAAGGGAAACCCAAAAAAGACTTTGCTTTTATTCCTCAAGACTATAACAATTTATTTAAGACCTTAGACACCTAATCCATTAGTCTCCCACTTGGATTAGTCGTCAACTACAATTGTAGGTATAAACTTCGAATAACCAACAAAGGTGCTCTCTAAAGAAACTGAAGAACTCTGATATAATCAAAAGTTGGCCCTTAGATAAGTGATCAGCAATTCCTTCTTCTTCAAGATATCGTATCGATACGAGACATGAATACGAATCAATCTCATGGTCCATGATTTTGTTTCACGATTTATGATTTATGATGACTAGATTTAAACTACTAATTGAACACGTTAATTTAGTCTAGGAAAGGCCTTGCACATGAATGTCAACATCAAATCACCAAGGGGACCAAAGATATCACTTTTCTTGTGAAGGAAAAAGGAATGAATAAACATTTACTACATAATTATAGACTTACTCATCATGCCATACATGGAACTACATTAATAACACCCAACTACAAATGTGTTAATGTAATACCAATGCACAATAGATTTGCTAACTATAACTTATATATCTCTATTCGAAGAATGAAAGATATTATCATCTTAGAATTACTCGTGATTGAATCCATGAAGTAATCTCTATGTGCAAGTTTAACCAATACTGAAATTGCCCATTTAAGCATTCATGAGTATAGCAATAATCTTCATGCTATGTCTAGTCACTATGAACAATCTACTAAAACTCCATGAAAGTCTTAAATCACAACTCACTTCCCAAAAGTATGACTGAATGTGGTGTTTAGAGTAAATTAATTACTCAGGAACAAACAACAAAATGAAACACAATAATGAATTAATTATTTTATGAAATCATACTCTTTTAATGTACATAATTCCCCATTATTTAATCACCGTAACAGTTATAAATTTATTGATTGTATAAATGTTTTAGGGTAATCGACTTAACAAGTAAACTTTTTTATCATCTCTCATGCCTATGCCCTTAGCATCCATATCATGATTTCTCTTGGTCATTACTATCATGAACTAATCATCATAAAGATATTTGTTTCCCAACTAGATCTCCATCATCAAATTTGTCTTGGATGTAGTGCAATTTCCTCCTTCTATGCATTGACCTTCTACGAAGTCAAGGGTCATTAGTCAACATGACTGCACCTTCACAAAATATTTCTTCTGGAAATTTATCACTCAAAACAACTCCAAGGTCAACTATGAAGTTTTCTAGTTCGTGTACGCTCCTAGGATATTTCACTTAAAATAATGTAATATAACTCATATTGTTAAGTCTACTGTCACACCCCCAAACCGGAACGACGGAAATGTTCGGGGGCGGAGGACGTCATGTTTAGTATCACAAGACATGCATCATAGTAATCAAAGTAACAAACAACCATTGTATTAATATTAAAGTGTTTACAAAGTAGTGATTCACAAAAGATTGAACCCAAAAGTAAATAACAAAAGAAGACATGAGCTACTATGCTCCATCTTCTGAATCCCAACACGCGTACCTGTCTACTAGTTACCTGAGAATACAAGTTATTTTGAAAGCATAGATCAACATTTAAGCTGGTGAGTTCATAAGTATTTTAGTGATGTATTAGTAAGTTGAAAGTTTGTTTAGAAAAGTTCACCTGTTTCTCCAGAAGATCCTATATCTTCTGATATGATGAAAGATAAGTAAAAATGTCTCTACAATCCTTTCTATGAATGCTAAATGGATACAAGTTATGTAGAATTCAGATGAAACAAACAATAGATTGTGTGAATCTGCCCTAAGCCCACAACCAAAGAAGGAACAATGAATGAAGCGGAAGTCACACATCCTATTGTTTGTTAGATCTTTACTGTATATAACCCTGGTGTATTCATTTGGTACTCACGGAGTTAACTGTAATAGTTCCTTTATGCTTGAAGAAAACATTCTTTAAGAATAATCCCTTATTTCCTTTAGTAAAAATGATAACCACAATGGTTCCTTCTATAATCCCTTAGTTTATACAAGCTATATATAATCTAATATCGAATGGATAGTTAATTGTGAGAATCTGCCCTAAGCCCACAACCAAACAAGGAACATGAAGTAAAGCGGAAATCACACATCCAAGTACCTCTCGGATATTAATTATATATAACCCTGATGTATAAACTAAGGTTTTATAGAATTAACCACTTAATGTCCTTTAAGTTGTACTGGTTTAATAAATGGATTAAACCTTTCACTGATAAGTTTCTAGTTTAGTTTACTCAATGTTCCATCTGAAAGTATTTTTTTGTAATAGAAAATGATGTATTGAATTTGTATACCACGACGTGACCCATACCTGGTACTCCTTATGATTACTTGGTGTATACGTAAGATATATAGTTAAGATCAAATAGATAGTAGACTGGGTGCATCTGCTCTAAGACCACAACCAAACAAGGAACAGGAAATAGAGCGAAAGTCACACATCCTACTATCTGCTAGACTCGATTAATATACATATATATATATATATATATATATATATATATATATATATATATATATATGTATATATATATATATATATATATATATATATATATATATATATATATATATATATATATATCCCTGATGTATCAACCGAGGAATCATAAAGTTAGCATTATAGGCCCTCTTCTAATTGAATGTTCATGTTACGAGTAAGTTATGTGGCGTTATTCTAATATTTATACAACTACTATAAGTAATGAAATCCTGTACTCTTAACGCCTCAGTCTATACTGTTGTGAGTTTTGTATATATTTATGTGTTTAATTTATTATTGTTCTGTACTTTGTTGATGTACCCTTTATAAATAACTCTGGTAAGATATATTGTTACCTTGTGTTTGCTAACCCTGGTACGTTGTATTTGTACCTTTGTTAGTGCAAACCTGGTATGATGTGTTATTACCTCATGTTTGCTAACGCTGGTACGTTGTATTTGTATCTTTGTTAGTGCAAACCCGGAATGATGTGTTATTACCTCGTGTTTGCTAACCTTGGTACGTGGTATTCGCACCTTTGTTAATGCAAACCCGGTATGACGTGTTATTACCTCGTGTTTGCTAACCCTGCTACGTTGTATTTGTACCTTTGTTAGTGCAAACCCGATATGATGTGTTATTAGCTCGTGTTTGCTAACCTTGGTACGTTTTATTTGTACCTTAGTTAGTGCAAACCTGATATGATGTGTTATTACCATAATTTGTTATAAACAAGGAGTTAGAGATATGATCTCTTCCTAGGATACTAGGAATATATAGTATAAGTGTGTAATTCGTGATTTGTTCTTCTGTTATAGTTATAGTATGTTCCTCCCTGTACTATTTTATAGTATGCTCCTCCCTGTTCTAGTTATAGTATGCTCCTCCCTGTACTAGTTATAGTATACTCCTCTCTATATTAGTTAAAGTATGATCCTCCCTGTACTAGCTATAGTATGAACTCTCTGTACTAGTTATAGTATGCTCCTCCCTGTACTAGTTATAGTATACTCCTCTCTGTACTAGTTATAGTATGCTCCTCCATGTACTAGCTATAGTATGAACTCTCTGTACTAGTTATAGTATGCTCCTTCCTGTACTAGCTATAGTATGAACTGAACCGCTAAAGTATACCTATTATAGTTTAGTAATATGTTTGTTTGAACTGTTACTACCTTGAAATAAAGGCTGATTAATCTACTAAGTTATAATTGTAATTTAAAAACGGAGTTTTATATACCATAAAGTAACATAACTTTAAAAGAGTTTTTGCAATGATTTGATCACTCATAAACACATAAGCAATCCTTAAGAATGATGTTTATCACAAAACATTTACACAATTATCATTGTGTTCAACTTCTATTCCCCCCCCCCTTAAAATCATTTAAAACATTTAAAAGATTGATTATAGGGTTATGAACTCACCTTATGTGGGTGATTCAATTGCAAATTCGCGTAAGGATGAGAAGTTCCACGAATGAATTCCCGAGACACAAACAAGTCCAAAATGACATATAATGGCATATATAGGCATATAATTAGTGTTTTACACAACTAACATGCAAGAAAATACCCTTAGGGACTAGAAAACAATTGAACTAAGTGTTACAATCACATGTGATTAACTAAAGAGGGTTTATGGTCATGCAAGGGAGTGTACGGCCAAGGGGTGTACGGCCATGGAGTGTATGGCCGTACACTCATTGGAAAAACATGCTAAAAGGGGTGTTTGATCCATGGGGAAGCTAGTGTGACAATTGCACAACAAGTGGATGAACCAAGCTTTCATTTTGGAAGGACTTGAGGTGTGTACGGCCACACCAAGTGTGTCCGTCCGTACATACTCCAAAATGGTTGCATTTTTGGGTCTTAATTCAAAGGGATTCAAGGGTTCAAGAGTTCTTATGGATAACAAGTACCTAGCAAGTGTTTTAAGGCTTTAGATTATGATTCTAACAAGGGTATCCGTCCGTAGATAGAGTGTACGACCGTACACTCTTGATGTTCTTGAGTTTGATGATGTTTCAAGGCTTTGAATCATGGATCTTAACTAGATAATGCATTGTATCAACTAATCCATGGAACGAATACTTACTTAAATGAAGATGAAGGTGAAAAGCTTGATGATAGTTGAGAGAGAATTGACTTTCTCGACTTGGAAGATGAAGAAATGAATGAAAAATGAGGGGATGAGTTATATATATAGGCATGGGTTCACGGCCACCTTGTGTGTACGGCCGTACACCCATGTGTGCGGCCGTACACTCCTCTTGGTGGAGTGTTTGGCTCGAGTGCAACATGTCGAACCCATGTTAACTCATCCCTAAACTCAAAATTGAATGTACTAGGCTTTGAGCACTCAAACAGACCCGAAACAATGCTAAAAGATAGCAGAAATGAGTCTGACACTCGATTGACTGGCTGGACTTACAAGGCAAATTTTTTTGGGTTGGCACATTATCCCCCCGTTAGATGGAATTTCATCCCGAAATTAGCATTCTTAGCAGTACTACTGGTGTTGTGCTCCTCTGATTGGCAAAATATCCACTCGTAGACCAGGGCAACTTTGCCCTAATGTCCATAATAGGATTCATACATGGTCCATCTATCATTACCTCGTGTATACAAGTCGTATATAATTTAAGATTAGTAAGACGGTCGGATGTGCGAATCTACCCCAGGTCCACAACCAGACAAGGAGCAAGAGATAGGGCGGACACACACATACTAAATCTGCATAATCATAATTATATACCACCCTCGCGTATACACTTAATAATGATAGGTGGCCTGTATTCGTCCTTAGCCTCTGTGCTTAAACTTGATCTGTTGAACGAGTGATATTTCAGGAAGGTTTGCTGAGTATACGATGTTAAGGTTTCGGAGGGCAAGGTGCTCCTCACATGAGTACTTCGGGGTTTAGAATACGAGGTAGACGATTCTGAGGTCTGGGTCGGGCTGTCGTTACGAATGACGAGAGTTTCGTTGATTTGACGGTCAAGGCGACAGAAACATATGAACTTAGTATGGTGAGGACCACGCCAATTCATAATGAAAGACGACAACAGACTCTTTACAGAAACAAATATTAGACCGATTTGAAAGAAATATTTGTTATTCGATGGTGTATCCCGAGTGTGTTCGACAATGTACTTTGTGTAAACTTTCTAATGCATTCTGTTTTCTCCTTGATATTATCACTGCCATAAATCATACCGTGATGAGCGAGTACTAATAGTCCAATTGTTTTGATAACTAGTGTCGGTACTTTATGTTTCCATCCTCCTCGGTACCACTATGATCGCCTGGCATATACAAATTATGTATAATTAAGATGAATAAGACAGTCGACTGAGTGACTCTACCCTAAATCCACAACCAGACAAGGAACAGGAATTTAAGGCGGAATCACTCACTCTAAGTCTGTAAAATCTTAGCTATGCACAACCCTGGTGTACATACTAAGCCATCATAGCTATCCTGATCGGATCTTTAGTTCTCTCATGAATGTTGTGACTTATTCATATGTGTGAGTTATTATAATTACTTTTAAATGTTTTCCCCAAGTTTTAATCTCATATAAATATAATTTATATTTTTAAAGTAATTCTATTTAGGATATGTACCAATAATTTCAAAAGCGGGGGTTCCTCGTTGTTCCCTTATGTCTTGTCGTTAGATTCCTCCTTCTCCTCTGTCACCTCCTTCTGTTGGGCAGTCTCTCTTGGCATGTCCCATTTCACCACATGCATGGCATACCTGAATTATACCAGCATCGGTGGTTGAAGTGATGTGATGAGTCGGAGTTCTGCAGAAGCGAACTCCTTCGTCATTTCTCTTCGTTGGACATTCCTACCTGAAATGTCCAAATTTGCCGCACTTGAAACAAACCTGTTTTTCTTGGGAGATTGGCTGTGCCGACGCTTTGCAGAAACGGGCAGTGTGCCCCTTTCTGTTACAATTTCTACAGTGTAACTATCTGCAGGCTCTGTTGTGGTGGTAGGTGCATTTGCCGCACTTTGGGAGTTTTCCAGCATATCGTTTGACGGAGGTTGTAGTGGCAGATGAAGTGTCAGATGTTGTGACTGCTGTTGTGACCGCAGGGGGTAACCACGGGCTCTCGTCTCTTATTAGAACCTTGAAACGACTTTTTCCCCTTTTTATCCCAGCACTTTCGTTTCTTGTTCATAGGTTTGTGGTCTGGGGTGTCCTTGTCAACCGAAACTCGATGGTTCCCTTGATTTATACTGCGGTTAGTATAACCGGCACCGCTTCCGCTTCCGCTGGTGTTATTAGCATTTAAATGTTCCATGAAGGTTGTCACAACAGCTGTGACCGCAGCCTGAAAAGTAGCGGAGTCTATCTGCAGAATTGGTGCCTCGCATGTTGGTTGGTTTCCTCTTTGTGAAGACATGATTCTGTTGCATGGCGAAGAATGATCTCGTGAGTAATGATGGTCATCAATAGATGTATCCCATCAACTTAAATGTATTAAACAATTTCACGCTTTGCTGGACTACTCTCAATGTTTCAATCAACATTTCTGAGATATGTCCATGATAGTAAGTAGAAGTGGGTTTTGTAGGAGTGATATTTGAACTAAGTTATCCTTGTTTCCCAGTGTATCTGGTTCTGAATTTCATGGGGTTCTGAAAAATGATTCATAAAAAGGGTCTATATATAAAATAAACTTTATGAATCATAAGTGGTTATCCTCGAATGAATTTCTGTGAACTGAATATTTGTTACTAGCTGTATGAAAAGTAATAATCTTAACACATAATGTTAGTAGTGTATTCACTAACTCACTAAGTCAATTAAGTTTATTATTTATTAGTGTGACGCATAGGACGTTTTGTTTCTTCGGCTGATCCTTTTCTGAAAACTTCTCATGAACCTGCTCTTGTTCCTCATTGACTCTTCTGTTGACTGCTATGAGAGAGTGGTTACATCTATCTGGGTTTGTCGTGCGAGAATGGAAGTGTCTAAAGAATTCATGAGTTTAAGTGTAACATTATGGGGTGATCCTTTACGGGTCCTCCTATAATTGCGCAATGTATACAAGTTGTATATAATTTTAGATTAAATAGACCTTCGAATAAGTGATCCTACTCCAAAACCACAACCAAACAAGGAACATGTAGTGAAGCATAGATCACAAATTCTAAGTCTATAAATTCTCAATTATATAATAACCTCGGAAGTATACACTCCGGAATCATAAACCTACCAGAAGGGTCTTTTAAGTTCTCACATAAGTTATTTATAGTGCCTAAAATACTCCTATAGTATTTTAATGTATTGAACTTGGTATGTTTTAAACTTGTTGTTGTCTTATAGTATCATAAAATACTCCCATAGTATTTTATCTTTATGTACTGATCTAGAAATCCCTTGAATAGAGTTAGGTAAGTTTTAAGACTATTGCAACACCGCATCACTCACAAACACATGTCCGTCATATCTCAAATGAATATAGTTGATCATGCTATATTGATTCCAGATATGATTACATAAATGTCCAGGTTTGACCGCAGTGTTCAAACCTTAAATACTTCTTGTTCTAGTATGTATATATGTATAAGCAGGTAGGTATACTTTTGTAAGGTATATATATTTTTAAAATATATTTTTATTCAGAGCACTTCGACCCATTGCATTTATAGTTGTATATTTTTTATAGGCTGATATACTTAGTTCACTATAAACAATTCTCTGATACCAATATGTCACACCCCCAAACCGAAACGACGGAAACGTTCGGGGCGGAGGACCTGATGTTTAATATCACGAGACATGCATCATTGTAATCAAAGTAACAAACAACCACCGTATTAATATTAAAGTGTTTACAAAGTAGTGATTCACAAAAGATTGAATCCAAAAGTAAATAACAAAACAAGACATGAGATACTATGCTCCATCTTTTGAATCCTAACACGCGTACCTGTCTACTAGTTACCTGAGAATACAAGTTATTTTAAAAGCGTAGATCAACATTTAAGCTGGTGAGTTCATAAGTATTTTAGTGATGTATTAGTAAGTTGAGAGTTCTTTTAGAAAAGTTCGCCTGTTCATTTAGAAGATCCTATATCTTCTAATATGATGAAAGATAAGTAAAAATGACTCTACAATCCTTTCTATGAATGCTAAATGAATATAAGTTATGTAGAATTCAGATCGAACAAACAATGGATTGTGTGAATCTGCCCTAAGCCCACAACCGAAAAAGGAATAGGGAATGAAGCGGAAGCCACACATCCCATTGTTTGTTAGATCTTTACTGTATATAACCCTGGTGTATTCATTTGGTACTCACGGAATTAACTGTAATAGTTCCTTTATGCTTGAAGAAAACATTCTTTAAGAATAATCCCTTATTTCCTTTAGTAAAAATGATAACCACAATAGTTCCTTCTATAATCACTTAGTTTATACAAGCTATATATAATCTAATATCGAATGGATAGTTAATTGTGTGAATCCGCCCTAAGCCCACAACCAAACAAGGAACAGGAAGTAAAGCGGAAATCACACATCCAAGTACCTATCGGATATTAATTATATATAACCCTGATGTATAAACTAATGTTTTATAGAATTAACCACTTAAGGTCCTTTAAGTTGTACTGGTTTACTAAAATGGATTAAACCTTTTACTGATAAGTTTCTAGTTTAGTTTACTCAATGTTCCATCTGAAAGTATTTTTTTGTAATAGAAAACGGTGTATTGAATTTGTATACCATGACCTGACCTATACCTGGTACTCCTTGTGATTACTTGGTGTATACGGAATATATATAGTTAAGATCAAATAGATAGTAGACTGGGTGCATCTGCTCTAAGACCAAAACCAAACAAGGAACAGGAAATGGAGCGAAAGGCACACGTCCTACTATCTGCTGGACTCGATTAATATATATATATATCCCTGATGTATCAACCGAGGAATCATAAAGTTAGCATTATAGGCCTTCTTCTAACTGAATGTTCATGTTACGAGTAAGTTATGTGGCGTTATTCTAATATTTGGACAACTACTAGAAGTAATGAAATCATGTACTCTTAACGCCTCAGTCGATACTGTTGTGAGTTTTGTATATATTTTTGTGTTTTATTCATTATTGTGGTACTTTGTTGATGTACCCTTTATAAATAACTCTGGTAAGATATATTGTTACCTCATGTTTGCTAACCCTAGTACGTTGTATTTGTACCTTTGTTAGTGCAAACCCGATATGATGTGTTATTACCTCGTGTTTGCTAACCCTGGTACGTTGTATTTGTATCTTTGTTAGTGCAAACCCGGTATGATGTGTTATTTTCTCGTGTTTGCTAACCTTGGTACGTGGTATGCGTACCTTTGTTAGTGCAAACCCGGTATGACGTGTTATTACCTCGTGTTTGCTAACCCTGCTACGTTGTATTTGTACCTTTGTTAGTGCAAACCCGATATGATGTGTTATTAGCTCGGGTTTGCTAACCTTGGTACGTTTTATTTGTACCTTCGTTAGTGCAAACCCGGTATGATGTGTTATTACCATAATTTGTTATAAACAAGGAGTTAGAGATACAATCTCTTCCTAGGATACTAGGAATATATAGTGTAAGTGTGTAATTCATGATTTGTTCTTCTGTTATAGTTATAGTATGTTCCTCCCTGTACTAGTTTATAGTATGCTCCTCCCTGTTCTAGTTATAGTATGCTCCTCCCTGTACTAGTTATAGTATACTCCTCTATGTACTAGTTATAGTATGCTCCTCCCTGTACTAGCTATAGTATGAACTCTCTGTACTAGTTATAGTATGCTCCTCCCTGTACTAGTTATAGTATACTCCTCTCTGTACTAGTTATAGTATGCTCCTCCATGTACTAGCTATAGTATGAACTCTCTGTACTAGTTATAGTATGCTCCTTCCTGTACTAGCTATAGTAAGAACTGAACCGCTAAACTATACCTATTATAGTTTACTAATATGTTTGTTTGAACTGTTACTACCTTGAAATAAAGGCTCATTAATCTACTAAGCTATAATTGTACTTTAAAAACGGAGTTTTATATACCATAAAGTAACATAAGTGTAAAAGAGTTTTTGCAATGATTTGATCACTTATAAACACATAAGCAATTCTTAAAAATTATGTTTATCACAAAACATTTACACAATTATCATTGTGTTCAACTTGTATTTCCCCCCCCCCCCTTAAAAGCATTTAAAACATTTAAAAGATTGATTATAGGGGTATGAACTCACCTTATGTGGGTGATTCAATTGCAGATTTGCGTAAGGATGAGAAGTTCCACGAATGAATTCCCGAGACACAAACGAGTCCTAAATGACATATAATGGTATATATAGGCATATAATTAGTGTTTTACACAACTAACATGCAAGAAAATAACCTTAGGGACTAGGAAACACTTGAACTAAGTGTTACAATTGTTCGATTAGGTGTCTAAGCCCATAATTATTATTGGTATGTATTCGACCCGAGAGTAGCATGGTCCATTTGGGTTGCATATCATCAGGACAATTTGTTAGGATGGACTTTTGAGAGAAGAGGTTATATATGATTTATTAATATATTATAAGTTCTAATATATTAATATGAAGTCATATGTTTTGATTAGTATTGATCATTATTTTGGAATTAATTTCGTGATCAAAAGAGACTAATTAAAACTATGGGGACTAATTATGGTAATTAGTAATATTTATATGTGTTGGGCTTATGAGCCATGTTGGACCAAGTTTATGGATACATAAAGAGTTGGGCCACATGAACCATGGATCATAAGACCCATGGATACGGGTTTGGGTTATACCCATGACTCTTAGAATTCAGCACATATAAATACATATGATATGATCTAAAAACCGCAACCACTAGTGTGTGTGCATGTTCTTGGAGTTCATGAAGGTTTTAGAGTGCATGGAGATTCTCTCTCAAGTCCTACTTTTGTCCTTGATGTGTTGTGACTTCATTTGAGGCTTCCACAATATTGGGGCTAAGTTCTTAAGGCCAAATACATCAAGACTTCCAGCCACACAAAAGGTATGTTACTCTATCTAGTATTTTATGTAGTTTGTATGACAATTGCATGCTAGCTATAGGTTCAATACCTTGGAAACCATTTGCATGTATAATTAGTGAAAACATAGGTCCAAGGTATTTAGGGTTGTATGTGCACCATAGGATGTTGTATTATACCAAAACCCAATAGTGGTATCAGAGCCAAGGCTTGTTTTCATGTTATACTTGCTGAAATGGCTGAAAATCGAAAATTTTGGCTGTCTGGGCACTGGACTCGCCGAGTCCACTGATGGACTCGCCGAGTCCATGAAGAAATTCATCCAACTCGTCGAGTTGGTTCATGCACTCGACGAGTTGGACCCCCTGACAGCATATTTTTGACTTTTAAGGCTGGAATTGGACTAGAAACATTACCCTAAGCCGTTTTTGATCTTATAAACCTGTTTTTATGTGGTAATGTTCATGCTAATCCAATTCAAAAGATAATTGTCAATAGATTCATGTTTTGTATTAGTTTAGTGGTTAGGCTAATTACATGAAAAGTGTTTGACTTGAATTATCTTGTTCTTATTAGTTAGTTTAGATTAATAGAAAAGTTATGTGATAATTTGTTTTCAATCCGAATTAATCTTAAAGTTGTTCATAAAATGTGTTTTTGTAACTTGTCCTCAAGTTATATGAAAAGTCACATTTATGATTTTTAAAACTCATAAGATTTCCATAAGTTAGGAAAAATGAAGAGTCTTATTTTCTTAAATGATTTTAAAGTCTTCCATAACTTGTCCTCAAGTTGTGAAACTTGAAGAGTTTTTCCATTAAACTACTTTTAACTCATAGGTTATGAAAATGAAGAGTCTTTTTCCTTAAATGTTTTTAAAGTCTTCCATAACTTGTCCTCAAGTTATGGAACTTGAAGAGTTTTTATTAAAACTACTTTAAATTTATAAGTTATGGAATTGAAAAAGTTTTTGAATTGTTCTAAACTTTCCCTCAAGTTTTGGAATTTGTAAAGTTTCCCCCCATGAATACTTTAATTCCAAGTTAAGCCCTTAGAGTTTTAAAAGTTAAAATTCAACCCTTATACTATTATAATATTAATAGTTAATAGTTATATATATGTATAAGAACAAAGTCAGTCTTACCGTTAATAGGCCTCATTCACGAATGTTGAATCATGAAAAGTGACCCTCTTAAACTTCAGCTACCGCAGCCACAAACATCCGCGGTCAAGCTCCCATCAGCAGCCTCATCCGAAGTCGTCTAGCCAACCACAGTCTTCTTACTTTACTTAGTTTATCTATCTTTCTGTAATACTCTCTATTGTCCAGTATGCCTTGCATGACTACTCTTAGAGAATGAATCAAATGTAATTCTTTGAGTCTCTATAAATAGAGCTCATTCTCACTTATTCAATACAACTCTGAAGCTATCTTTTCTATCTCTCTATCTAATTACGCATCTCTTCTTACTCTCAAGCTTTACTAGAATATAACTTATTACAATCTCTCTTCGGAGCAAGTCTCTTGTGACTTAATCACTAAGTTTGATCTCACTTATTAACTTGGCTTGAATGCATTCCTCGTTATGAATCAACTTATGTATATACTTGATATAACAATTGTTGTCATTTCCATTTCTTTACTTTTCCGCAACTAACTCTCTAACTATCTAACTCTAACTTATTAATATTATTGTTGTGCTTTTAGATCCTTCGAGATTAATTATTCCGCAATATACTTGTTCTAAATTTTGTTCAAGTGTGTCTCAAAGTTTTTCTCTCAACAATTGGTATCAGAGCCATAGTGGTTGCTTTTTTTGAAAAACGAAACTCTGATTTTCAAAGGGCCTTCTATACCACTGAAGCTCATTTCTTAAAACAAAAAAAAAAACAAGGAAGAATGGCACAATCGTTATCTCTGAATGTCTCCAACAGTGTTGGTGGTTCTAATCGAGCCCCAATATTGGTGGCAAATGAATATCATCATTGGTCTCAGAGAATGGAAAGATACTTAAGGAGACTTGGTAGAGATGTATGGCGATCCGTAGAAGAAGGACCACATATCCCAGTTCTTACACCAGTCCAAACTGACGGCGCTACAACCAGACTAGGAGGAGGTTAACCAGTCATGAACCGTCCCACCAAGGATGATCTAGATAAAATGGAAAATGATGTTGTTTCTTTTTATGAAATCTCTTGTGGAGTTGCTCCTAACAACTTCGATATTATGATAAATTACAAATCAGCAAAAGAGATCTGGGAAGTTCTCAAGAATTTGTATGAAGGCTCAGAACAAGCACAAGATAAGAAGATTACAACCGCACTCAATGAGTTCAACAACTTCAAAGCTCATACTGGCGAAAGTTTGGAAGACTCCTTCAAAAGGTTCAACCTGATAGTCACCAAGTTATCCAATGTGGGTACCATCCGCAGTAACCATGAAACAAATCTTCAGTTTCTTAATGGTTTGGGAAGACATTGGAATACGGCTAAGATGAAAGTCCAAGGCGATAGAAAAATTCATTCTTTGTCTCTCTACAAGCTCTACGGAGAATTGCAAGCACAAGAATCCACCGTACTCAAAGACTGTGCTGACATCGGAGGACCACTTGCTCTCATAGAACAAGCTCCATCCAATGAATCCTACTCTCCCTCGTATGACACTGCACCGCAGTCATACGAAGCTGATTCAGAGTCTGATGATGAAGAAGAATTTCAGAAGGCTATTGATCTGTTTAGCCAACAGTTCAACCGTCTACCACCTCCTTCCTTCCACAAGAATCAATAGTTCAACAAACCTCCATTCAACCGTAACTTCAACCCACAGAATAATCATTCCCGTTACCTCAAAAGTTCTCATCCACCACCGCAATCTCAAAATACTCAACCAAAGGAGGCACCGCAGTCTACTCAAACCACTGACTCCGGTACTCCCTCAGAAGACAAAACTGATGTTGTGATTTGTCACAAATGCAACAAAGAGAATCATTTTGCAAGAGATTGTAAGGCCAATGTAGTAAAAGACAGAATATTCTACCTTAGAATGGCTCAAGATTTGGAAGATAAGGAAAAGGCAAGCGCATACGTTGCTCATGTCAAAAGAGACAACCAAGTTTGGTCATCCGGAGATGAAGAAGAAACCATTAGCAGTATCAAAGGAAAGGGCAAAACTTGCATGCTGGTAACTGCGGATGACGATGGATCTTCAAAGCTGGAAAAGAATTACTGCTAGATGGCAAAGGATGGAACTCTAAGCATCTTCGAACAGGTAAAACTCATGATCCAAACTCTAAACTATAGCATGCATGACTGTCAACCTTTGATAGATGATCTTAATGACACGTTTGCTGCCGTCCTTACAGACTATAACAAAGCCTTAGATGAGAAGAACATTGCGTCCCAAGAAATGTTCCATGTAAGAGGACGACTGGATAACAAAAGACTTAAAATGGCTATGTTAGAAAAGGACTTAGAGTTAGAAAAAGATTCAAGAATGTTGAGTGAAACACAATTAGAGATAGCTTTGAACCAGAGAGATTTAGCGCAGAGTGAAATTGTACGTTTAAATCTTTTAATAGAAAAATTGTTCAATGAAAGTGAAGCTGTTGAAAAATTGGTAAATAATGGAACCGTGGACAATACATACAATTGGGGTTGGTCAAATGGATATCCTACCGCAACGGATTCCTCACCCCGGTTTAACAAAGATCGACTGTATGTCCCTCCTGACCGAGAATTTCATTTCCCAGTCAATGACAAGACTTTTCCCGAAGATATCAGAACACACTTCGGTAGACTTCATGATCTAAGTAATAATTGTGTCATTGAGGAAATTGTGCCTGAGGTTTCGGATCACACAAGTGATCTGACTCCTATCTGTGGCACAATCCATTCAAATTCTCAGACCTCATCCGTAGTTGATGAAGAAATTATCATTGAGGGCCCCGAAGTCTCGAAAGACTTCCCATCTATGCCCTCAGATCGCAGTGTTTCACACTGTAGTCAGAAGTCCCACAAAAGTCCCACTGAAGTCCCAACTCAGACTTACTCTGTGGTAGTCAAATCATCCCTACCGCAGTCCTCATTAAAAGGAACTGTGACTCTTCATCCAATTCATCATGAATTACCCATAGAGAACTTTGAAGTGGGTCAATGCTCTCAAATCCCCGAATCTTCAAGTGCGGATGACTCAAGCCCTCGTTTTCATAAATTTTCAAAGGGTTCCAGGAAACCGCAGTTGAACACCAAAGACTGCGGTTCTCCAAAAAACCTTAGCTAAAAAGGCTTTCAAAGAAGAAATTCGATCCCGAGGCACAAATAGACAAACTTTTTCGAAAAACAAGAAGCATATCAGATTTCCAAAGTCCAAGAGTCCAGACAAATTTGTTTTCTCACACTACTTTTCGAAAAACTCTCCCATCAAAAAAACATAGAAAAGGGAATGTACAGTTTCAACAGTCATTCCTAATTCATCTGACACAACCCAAAAGAGTGTAAAGTCTTTTCGAAACAATGCTTTTCAAGTCTATTCCTCAGATGATCCAAAATGGAAGGGTATCTTACCCACTCCAACACTTTTAAAGTCACATCAAAATTTTAACAAGTGGAAGGGTATTGTACCAAATCCAACAAAAAGGACTCAAAGATCTGCACGTGCTAAACCTTTTTCGAAACAAACTTTTTCAAAACCCAACAACACCAATGTCAGATCTTACCAACCTCGGACCGGTCACAAGCCTACTCCATCGTTTAGACCGCTGACCAAACAAAGAGTCAGAGCAAAAGACAAAATTTCAGCTTGTCAATGTCAGTGCAGATGTCAAAGTCGTTCATATTATGTCAAATCTAGTTCGATTCAGAAACCTCGTAACTTTTCAAAAAATCCAAAAACTCACAAACACCCAGGACTAGGATTAAAAATTGACACAAAACCAGTCCCTACAACCTCGGACCATGCATCATTCAGAAACTCATCTGTTGTCCCAGGCTCCAAACTAGTTTGGATGCCTAAACTAACCGTGTAATTCTCAGGCTTTGTGCAAGGAGGAACAAGAAGAAGAATGGTTAATCGACAATGCATGCTCCTTGCACATGACCGGAAGGTTAGAATACCTTCGGGATTTCAGGCCAATTTGCAACGGTGGAAATGTCACATTCGGCAACAATGCGAATGGGGTCATCCGAGGTTATGGTGTTCTCACTACGGGAAACTTCTCTATTCAAAAGGTTGCTTATGTAGAAAGCCTTAAACATAATCTCATCAGTGTTGGCCAACTATGTAAGGCAGGCCATCGAGTTGAATTTCATGATCAATTTTGCTATGTAATGACAAGTGATAGGAACACATGTTTGATCAAGTCTCGATCCGAAGGTACTATGTATCCTCTGGATGTCTCTCTGATCATAGGCAAACCGAAATTATGCTTCCTATCCAAAGCAGTATCCGAAGTCAGGTGGCTATGGCACCGCAAGCTAGCTCATCTCAACTTCAGATACATCAACAATTTGGTCACGGGAGAACTAGTCAGAGGACTCCCTATTCTCAAATTCAGCAATGATACTCTCTGTCCTGCATGTGAATGTGGAAGGCAATCCAAAGAAAGTCACCCCATGGTGATTGGCTCTTTAATTTCTGAACCACTGGAGCTCTTGCACATTGATCTCTGCGGTCCATCCACCGTAGCCAGTCTCCATCACAAGAAATACATACTGGTTATAGTATATGATTACACACGCTTCACATGGGCTTTCTTTCTTCGACTCAAATCAGAAACACCGCAAATTCTCATCAATTTCATCAAAGAGATAGAACTCCAGATGAAGCTGCTAGTACGACGTATCCGCAGTGATAATGGAACCGAGTTTACTAATCATCTCCTCAACAGTTTCTTGGTTTCCAAGGGCATCACTCACAACTTCTCAGCTCCCTACACACCGCAACAAAATGGGGTAGTAGAGAGAAGGAACCGCACCCTAGTAGAAGCAGCCAGATCCATGCTCAACTTCGCACACCTTCCTCTCTACTTCTGGGCTGAAGCAGTGGCCACCGCATGCTTTGTATAGAACCGAATAATTGTGTGCAAACGTCTCAACAAAAAACCATATGAGGGCCTTAACAACCGCAAGCCAAATGTCCGCTTCTTTCATATCTTTGGGTGTAGATGTTTTGTGATCAATAACATAGATCATCTTAACAAGTTTGCACCAAAGTCTGATGAAGGCATCTTCCTAGGCTATTCTAGTAACAAAGTTGCTTACAGGGTTCTCATTAGACGTACAAGGCTAATCATTGAAAGCTTCGATGTGAAATTTGATGACTATCACATCCGCAACACCCCTCCGTCCACTGAAACCACAGCAATCCTAGAAAGTGATATTCCTGCCTCTTCGGGTCCATTATATCTAGTTGAAGTAAACTATGACGATCTCTTTGACCCTGTTGAAACAACGAAACTATCCGAAGTTCTTGTGTCTCAAGAAGCTCAACAGCAGCACGCAGATGTATCTGGTCCATCACTATCCGAAGTAGCATCTCTCAATACTTCCACCTCGCCAGTTGAGGAGGAAAGATCTACTCCGGATCAAGCAACAACCATCGAGGTTCCAGTACTTGATGTAGTTCAATGTTTCTTCCGACTCGGATGATGCAAACATAGAGAACATCGACACAAGAACAGACTGAAGGATTATCACTCTCCCATCCGCAATCCAAGGGGAACCTTCTCAGGTTCCAGGGGAACTCCCATCAGCAATCCAGGGGGAACCTCTTCCAACTACTCATGAAAATTCCATTCTCCCTCCAACAACCCAAGATGATTCCGCAGGATGTTCTCAAAGACAGGGGGAACTACCATCTCCAGCCGCAGATTCTTCTGATATCGAAGACATTCCCTCTACCGCAGCTGCTGATCATCTGCAACCCCGTCACATATGGACGAAGGACCACCCACCAGGATAAATCATTGGCAACCCATCCGCAGGTATCCAGACTCGATCTTCCAAGGACTTATCTGATCATTGTCAATACGCAACATTTATGTCCTCGGTCGAGCCCCAAACGATCAAAGAAGCATTACTAGAACCTTATTGGATATCCGCAATGCAAGAAGAGCTAGAAGAATTCAAAAGAAACAAAGTGTGGAAGCTCGTCCCGAAGCCGCATGGTCACACCATTGTTGGTACTAGATAGGTATTCAAAAAAAAACTGGATGAATCTGGTGTGGTTGTCAGAAACAAGGCAAGGCTAGTTGCAAAGGGCTATAGTCAACTTGAAGGTATTGACTATGATGAAACGTATGCTCCGGTGGCACGAATGGAAGCCATCCAAATCTTCTTAGCATATGCAGCCCAGAAAAACATCAAGGTACACCAAATGGACGTAAAGAGTGCCTTTCGCAATGGGGAATTAAAAGAAGAGGTTTATCTTCAGCAACCCCCAGGCTTTAAAAGTATCGAATTCCCAGACCACTGCTACAAACTTGAAAAACCAGTCTACGGTCTGAAGCAAGCCCCAAGAGCGTGGTACGAGACTCTCTCTGAATTTCTTGTCTCGTCCGGATACAAGAGAGGAGTGATTGATCCCACTTTATTTCGAAAAGAAAATGGTAATCACCTTATGCTTGAACAAATATATGTGGATGATATCATCTTTGGATCAACTGATCAAGAAATGGTGAATGAATTTGCTAAGCTCATGACCAACAAGTTCCAAATGAGCGTGAATAGAGAGATTAACTTCTTTCTAGGACTTCAAGTGAAACAAGTTCCTCAAGGAATATTCATTCATCAAGAAAAATACACCACAGAACTGTTAAAGAAATATTCTATGGACAACTGTTCTTCGGCTAAGGTCCCCATGGCCTTCAGATATAAGATTTCTGCTGATCCCTCAGGCGAATTTGTGGATCATAAAACTTATAGAGGTATCATAGGCTCTTTGATGTAACTCACCGCAAGCCGACTAGACATTGTTTTTGCAACAGGTGTATGCGCAAGGTATCAGGCTGACCCAAAAGTATCACATATGACCGCAACCAAACAAATACCATGGTACCTGAAAGGAAGCAAGTCTCTTGGACTACGGTACCCTGCAGGCAATAACTTCAGCCTTCAAGCATTCATAGACGCAGATCATGCCGGATGGAGACTAGATCGCAAAAGTACCTCAGGAGGATGTCAATTTCTGGGTGGAAGACTCGTCAGCTGGTCATCAAGGAAACAAAGTTGTGTATCTCTGTCTACCGCAGAAGCTGAATATGTGGCCGCAGCCAGCTGTTGTTCACAAGTACTATGGATAAAGACACAACTTATGGACTACGGATACAGAATGCTGCGGATACCAATTTACTGTGACTCTGAAAGTGCTATAGCGATTTCTCACAATCCTATTCAGCACTCCAAGACCAAGCATATTGAACTACGGTATCACTTCATCAAAGACCACATCCTGAAAGGTAACATTGAACTCATCTTTGTCCATACTCATGAAGAGATTGCTGATGTGTTCACAAAGGCTCTTGACTCTACAAAGCTCAACAGTTTCTTACAAATGTTAGGAATGATGAATCCGGACCCACAATTCTTTTTGAATTAATAGGTACCGCAGACAATCCTTGGTCTCTGTTGCGGTCCTAACTGAAGTTACTTATGATAGATGGTTTTGGTATATCTTGTGTACTGCAGTCTATGTACCGCAACCATATATCATATTTATCCTTCACTGGTCCTTGTTATTTGTTGTTACTAACTTCTTGTACAAGTGTTCTCCTCAGTTCTTCTACTGCAGACATCCATCTGTCCATCCACAATGACAAAGGATCCATCCGCAATAAAGTCTCAATCCGCAAGCACCTTGATAGTTTCTCAACTGTTTCATTAATCTTTGAATCATGGTGTGCTATTTAATGATCCTTCAGTAAATAAGAAAACATTAAATAAAAACATTCTTTGAGAAACTGTCCCATCTCCTTTCTGAATAAACCTTGTGTCAGACCTATTTTAGGAATGATGACATAAAGAACGCTTTTCCATAAATAAATCCTCTTAATCTGTCTCTTCCTATTACCCTAAAACATCTAATCCGGTACAACTTCCCTTTACCCAACTGATTAATCTCACCCTCACCACACGTTCTCCAGACATGGGTCTTAAATCTGACATTTCATTAAATGCAAACCTCTTTCTAGTAAATCTCAAAGTACAGATTTAATCTTTTTTCTTAATCTGTGGCTGAGATTAACCCTCTTAATTCGAAATAAAAAAAACCAAACGTTTTTCCAAAATTCACTCAGGGTTAAATCGTTTCCCGCTCCCATAAGCCACTATAAAACCCCTTTCTTCTTCCCAAAGAAAAGTTTACGCTCTCTGAACTTCAACCTTCATCTTGCACTCTGTTTTTCTTCTCTTACAAAGCTTCGTCAAATCCTTACAATGGTGAAATCAGGTTTATCCAACAAACACTCCAAAGCATCTGGATCAGTGAACCCTACTGGTTCAGACTCTGCCTCAAGACATCCTACGCCTACGATTGCCTCAAGTAATTTCAGAGCCGTGTTCGAAGAACATTCATCCTACAATGCTCCGATCAAGCTAATGATGAAGTTCTTGACCAATCACCCTCTGTTTGGCCCCTTCGATTCATTCACATACGTTGTTCCTCTTTCAACCCTATTCAAGTGTGCCTTCTCAGCGTATCGACCACTCGAGAATCCACAAGAAGTGCATCTTAACCTTGTTAACAATTCTTTGGTCATTCTGTCTAAAGAAAAGTGTCTCACTGCCATTAACCTTCATGTTCATCCCTCAATCAAGATTTTTACGCCATCCATGGCGGACATCACTTCTGCGCTTTACCAGATGGGATATCAAAAGAAAATCAAAGGCATTGGGGAATTCAAGAAAAACCAACTGCCTGCGGTTTGGCAATTCGTTTGCCATTTTGTAATCCGCAGTCTATCTGGCAGAACCGGAGGCACGGATAACATGGGACTCAAACTCCTAGAGTTAGTATGGAGTATCTTCACTGGCCATGATGTCAACTACGGTCAGATACTATGGGACAATTTCTTGCAATACATTCCAAAGGAAAGCCCAAGAGAGAACCCTACCGAACTCACATTTGCAAGGTTCTGGTCTCTATGCATCTCAGACCTCCATGCGGATGCAGGAATTAGCATGGGCAACGACATCAACCTTTTTGTCACCAAGGATCTCAAAAGGTACAATCCCTCATCTGATCAGTCTGTTTTTGGACCCATTAGAAGACTACCAACCCACATTCTCTCCACTCTTGGTCTTGAGACTGCTGATGTCTCAGATCATATTGAGGCTACGGAAGGTATTGCCCCATACCTTCCTACCCCGCCTCTTCAAACCCCATCCGCAATCATTGCCCCTGGAAGTACCGCAGTCCCTTCTTCCACTACTCTCTCCAATCTTTCTCAAATAAGAAATAAATTAGTCTCAATCCATCAAGGCCCCCGCAACCTCTCCAAGAAACAAAGAACCCCAAAGAAAGATGCTCCCAAACCAACCGAACCCTCAAAGAAACGCAAAATCACCCAAACCGCACCCTCAAATGATAGTGATTCTGATGAGGACGCACAACCCATAGCTATTCTTAAAAAGAAGAAAACCAATCCCACTGGCCAAATGCGTAAGCGGACTGATACCTCAGCCTCTCAAAAGGCTCCGGTAGTCCTTGGGGTGGCCGCAGACCCATTCAACACCACAATCGAATACCACTCAGACTCAAAAAGTGAGTCTGTTTCACCGCATCGTGGAGACTCCCCTCCAGTTCAATCCCAAGAGGATAATACTGGTTCTCGCCCTAAGGTCTCCAGGGCTTCCCGACTGCATTTCTTTTCTCCTGAGGAGTTGAACTCCATCCTCTTGAATGTAACCCAAACACTTCAAACACCTTCCCAACCGCAGGGCACTTCTTCCGCCCTTGCCGGAACTGAGTCGAGACCAAACTTGACTACGGGTCAAGGAGACCGAGGAAGCTCAGGAAATCCTACTCTGCTTACATCAGTAACAGGTGGTTTAGGCACGGTGAGCAGCAATGTGTAAGGATCCGTGAACCCGAAGAACACTTCGGTGCGATACCAAGGAATTGAAGACATAAACATAAATGATTCGTGGAGCAAGTATCAACCTTCCAATGAATCCAAAGCCAAGAAGTATGCCGCTTTCCATAGGGCATTCCAAGCAAGAAAAGATCAGCAAATCAAGCAACAGCAGCAAAAGGAACAGGAAATCCAATCTGTGGCTAAGTATTGGGCAGACGCAATTAATAATGCCAATACCGTAGCCACCATACTGAAAGTTCAAGATTGGATGTCTGAGATGGCAGAAACTATCCACAAGGCTCAAGAAGCAACTGCTGATCAAACTCCTTCAAAGCCGCCCCCCATCTCCATCTGGCAAAGATTCTCAAGATGCAGGCACCGAAATCGAAGTCAGCTCTGCTCCCACTTTCGGTTTTGATGATGTTGATCTTCAGGAGGTGAATCAGCCCAGTCCTTCGGATGATGACCTCATGATGTTTGATGAAGAGGAATCAAGTGGTTCTCAACACTCAACCTCTAAGCCTAAGGAGAAAAAGAAAAAGAAGAAAATGGTCGTCTCAAGAAAAGATTTCCTAAGTCTACAATCCAAAGTGGATCAAATACTTGCCGCAGTCAAATTAACTCAACCGCAATCAGAAGATCATCCGGTACCGCTGTCCTTGATCGAAAGGATTGAGCGTTTGGAAACCAGGGAACGTCTGGCTGCTGAAAGAATTTCTCTCAAGGTAGAAATGGGAATTCGGTCCCTTGATAACAATCATCAAGCATATCACATGGAATTCATGGCTGCTGCGGAGCGCCTCATCTCTAAGGTGTCCGCAATCAAGAAAGACTTACAAGCAGCCATTGCGGACCAGTCTAATCAATCTCAAAAGCTGATCGTTGAGACTCACACTACATATGAGTCCACTATCTTAGTCCTTCAAGCTACAATCAACAGACTGCAACGATCTTTATCATCAAACTTCCATGGTCCTGAAATTCTCCAACTAACAAAGGAGATTCATCGGCTACTCTTTAACACCACCATTCCTGACAATCAGCAACTGGCTAATGCTCTAAAAGCCCATTTCCAGGAGGTGTGTGCCAAGGTCGATGGTCTCAAACAATGGCTTGAGGAGGCTCCGGGTCTGAACTCCTCAAGAGGGGGAAGTAAAGAAGACCATCACTCCAATCATTCCAACAACATCTCACACCATCAAAGTCCCCCCATCATTATTGAAAAAGTTCCTTTACCGCAACCATCTCATCAGACTCCACCGCAAAAGGAGATCACTCCTGAGCGACCAGAGACTCCCCCTCACTTTAAGAATCTGGTAGATCACATGTCTTCTCCAAGCTCAAATGACTCCCCTGCAACGCAACAAAAGAAAAAAGACTGGAAATCAGCTAAACTTCCTGAGCTCATATGGAGAGAATGCGGTTTCGACACTGTTATGGATGAATCCTTGATAAACTCTTGGATCAATCCCCACCGTAGACTGCTGGATGACGACTACAAACCATATCTCACCTATGCTGAACCCCCCTCTGATGGCTACTGGGATGTTCCAGTCTCCCCAAATGCTAAATACTTCACAGTATTTGAGCAGTTTGACCGTAGCCTTCCAGACCACAAAAGATTGCCAATGGAATTCGAGAGACTTAACCGATTTTATGCAAAGCATGCGTCTCCCATTGAGAAGATCTGGTCTAACGATAGACCATCAGCAGTCAAGAACTACAAGCCCCGGAAGTTCATGAAGGCTGACTTCATCCAATACACTCTCATAAGAAGGGATCACGACTATGTCCGCACCCAAGCTGACTTCCCCTGCATGAATCCTGAAGAAGTCTTTCTTATAGCAAAGGTGTTCCAGAACAAGTCGGAGAAGCATCCGAAGATGAAGATAGCTCTTGAGAAGGCTAGTACATTCTTGAAGGAAACTGTCTGTGACTTTGCTAAAATCGACGCAGACATCTACCCTACAATTGCCAAAAAGTTTGATCTACCACCACTTGATCCTACACCGATGCCTACCGAAGGTTATCAAGAAAGATCCCTAGGTGCAACCAACTTCCCTGAACTTGGAGTCATCTTCAAAAGGAAAACCGATCAAGTCAAGTACTTAATTTCCATGACCTCCATGAACCGCCTTACAAAGAAGCAACTTGAAATCTGTCGAACCGCAGTAGAAAAATCGAAACATACAACTGCCGAAGTCAAGTTCGAGATTTTAAGGAGAATCACTTGGTTGGAAAATATCAGGAAGTTTTGGTGGATTCTGATCAAGTTTCTTAAACTTGATAGCTGAAGAAAAGTTAAAGAGGTCACTTAAGGGGAAATTGTTGAATCATGAAAAGTGACCCTCTTGAACTTCAGCTACTGCAACCACAAGCATCCGCAGTCAAGCTCCCATCAACAGCCTCATCCGAAGTCGTCTAGCCAACCGCAGTCTTCTTACTTTACTTAGTTTATCTATCTTTCTGTAATACTCTCTATTGTCCAGTATGCCTTGCATGACTACTCTTAGAGAATGAATCAAATGTAATTTTTTGAGTCTATAAATAGAGCTCATTCTCACTAATTCAATACAACTCTGAAGCTATCTTTTCTATCTCTCTATCTGATTACGCATCTCTTTTACTCTCAAACTTTACTAGAATATAACTGATTACAATCTCTCTTCGGAGCAAGTCTCTTGTGACATAATCACTAAGTTTGATCTCACTTATTAACTTGGCTTGAATGCATTCCTCGTTATGAATAAACTTATGTGTATACTTGATATAACAATTGTTGTCATTTCCATTTCTTTACTTTTCCGCAACTAACTCTCTAACTATCTAACTCTAACTTATTAATATTATTGTTGAGCTTTTAGATCATTCGAGATTAACTATTCCGCAATATACTTGTTCTAAAGTTTGTTCAAGTGTGTCTCAAAGTTTTTCTCTCAAACACGAAGCCGGTCTATAATGGGGGTATAAGGTTACTGCCTATAAAATGGCAGTTTAATGGGTGTCCACTCTCACCCACCGCTTCCTTGACTGGTGGAGGGTCGTTAGCCGAACGGGTTTGACATGACTATAATTCTCCCTTCATTAAAAGTATTAATGATAAATACTAAGTAACTAAACACTTATAAATTCCCAATCTTAGTTACTTAGGAAAATGTCAATTTGGTGCTAACCCATGAAATTTACACTTTGTGCCTTACCAAGTCGTTGGTGGAGCGTGTGTGGTTAACCGGCACACTAACATGGACTAGTAAGAGTGGTGAAGGGTAACTTAATGTTTATCATAGATCGGTGGAGCGTGTGTGGTTAACCGTCACATCGATTAGGTGATAATATTAAGGGTACCAAGTGAATTTTCATGGTTATTCACACCTTGTTTTATGATCCTCGGCATCCCAGTCACGAAATTTGAGAGGGCACAATCGAGATTGAAACATGCCATTGAAAAGTTCAATGAATCTCAAAAGATCTAGGAGTTTCAAAACCAAATAAAACCTAATAAATTATTTCGTTTTTCATGGTGGAAATTGATGAATCGTCATTCACCTACCTTCAAATATTTTATAGCTTGGATTACGGCATCCCTCTTCCAAGTTGTAAAATATTGTGTTGGGTCCTAGCCTTAATATTTCATATTGGGTGTTATATTAAGGACTTAAATAAACTAACTTGAATATCTCCCATTTTAGATGTCTGGTTCAGACAACTATGATCTTCCCAAATCTGTTTCCTCCACCTCCTCCAATTATTCTCCCTAACCCACAAGTTCAATGTCACTCAAGCCCTATTGGCAAGCAAAGTCTATGTGTGCTCACATCTTGGAGATAAAGTCACATATTGACAAGTCGGGAGAGTTGGGTGTCAAGGTCTTGAGGAAGTTGATTGTTGACTCGGTTCTTCAATCACTTTCTAAGTCACATAGTGAGTTCCTTTAGAGCTGCTATATGACAGACCATGTCATGACCCTTAATGATCTTACCTATTTGCTTGGTGCTGCTGAATCAGCAATGATTTTGAGCAGTGGTAAAGCAAATTTGATTGGAAGATCGACTTCCCAAACTTCCAAGGACATTGATAATGGTAACATTGGAAATGCAGAAAAGCTTTCTCTTCCCAATGGAAAGGGATCGGCCATAGTCAACACGGTTGACCAAATGGTAAAGAGAAAGGCTAAGTCTGAGATAGTCCCGTGTACCATTCCCAAAGAGTCCATATGTTTCTGTTGCCAAAGGAAGGGGCATTGGTTGCGAAGCTGCCTGAAAGATCATAAGGTTGGTAAAGTTAAAAGTTTTGACTCTACTTCAGGTAAAGTCCACTATCTAACTCTTTTAAGTTCCTATTTGGATATTCTTATTACATGATGTGACTAGATCACATTTTGATGTTTTAAGAATCAAAGTGAAGAGGAAGCTTAAGGGAAGAATTTTGAGCTGTTACTTAAAGAGTTGTGATTGATTGCTTAGGAATACATAACAACATAGTTTTTCACATGCATTTGCATTGTAAGGATAAGTTTTTCCGCAAAGTTTTAAAATAAAAGAAAAGTTTTGATTTTATTTATATTAAAATATCCTTACAGTGGCATTTGTGAGAAATTGTTGTTTATATGTTTCCATTGATAGCAATATTGGAAATTGGATTTGATTCTTTCGACTGTGGTAGTGTCATAATTTACCAAATAAGGAAAGACTCTCATCACCCAAGTTTCAGTTGGGTAGAAACTTGGAATCATGCAATTTGTATGATGAATGAGAATTTTCATCTTTAGAAAATTAAGACTAATTCCTTGTTTACATGTATATGTGAGTCAAGTGAAAGACTAAGGGATCGAGTACACATTCTTGTGCACTTGTCAAGTCCACCACAAAGTTCGATAAGACTATTCGTCATGATTTACTAAGGTTTAGTAAATATGGTTATACTTACAAGTTTAAGTATAATTTTGAAACATTGCAAAAGTTTCAATGTATGGCAGAATGAATGAGAAGAATCAAATAAGGCAGAAAGATAAAAGTTTCTCAATCTAAAAAGATGGGAGAGTACTTTAGTATCATGTTTTGTGATCATCTTAATGATTAAGAAACCATATCACAATTGGTCCTCTAAGGACATCTTAGTGCATTCCTATGGCTAAGGAGAGGAATCATGAATTGTTGAAATGGTTAAATCAAGAAGATGAGTCATACTTCATTCCTAAACAAGTCTTAGAGTCATACTCCAAGATTGTAACTTGAGTGATACATCTTAAAGAACGTTAATTAACACTAGTCAAATGTAAGAGTAAAAGGTGTCCTACTCTTGTACATTTGAAATTGGTAAGTTGTGATGTTTTGGATAAAACAAAGACCAACTAAGGCCAATTGTGTGAAGTGTTTGTCTTGATAAGAATCCGCACTATCCCTTGAATATTTGTTTGTCAAGGAATGGTTCTTGGCAAGAGAGTCTTATATGTCAAGAGGACACTAGGAGTCTAAAAGATCCTGAAAGAGTTTCAAGATCTAATCAAGAATAAAGCCTGTAGTTTATCACTAGCACACGAATTGGGGTTTATAACCTATCGTGTTGACATATTCCTATTTCTGTGCCCATTGCAGTTAAAGTTGGTTTTGCATTGGTTGCATAACAACTTGGAAGCAATGGCAGGCCCTTGTGCTGCCAAGTGGCAAGAAATTAAGATTGCACAAGTTTGGTCCATATGAGTTTGGATATGTTACTAACCTTGTCTTGTGATTATGGTTGACAAATTCACATGGATAGGAACACATACACCATAAAATCTAAGTGTCATAAGGTTTCTCTCCGATTTATGAAAATGATGTTGAGGAAATGATTTCACTAAGTAGATTTTAAGTAGATAGCAATTGTGATATTTGCATTCTCAAAGTCGTTAGTGGAGCGCGTGTGGTTAACCGGCACACTAACATGGACTTGTGAGAAATGGAAAAGGTCTAAACAATTGAGACTATGATTACGGCATCCCTTTTCATAGTTCCGAAATTGTTTAGACACACATGTGTGATATCTAAGGAAAGGTGTATGATTTTGATAAAGTTTTATCAAAGCATCTTGTATCATAAGTCTGAACTTTGGTAAGAAAGTCAATAAAGTATTGATTTCTAGAAGTCCAACTGATTTCTGGATATATGTCAAAGCTAGTGGGAGCATGAGTGTTATGCTAATAATCATCATGTTAGTGGGAGCATGATAATTATGATAAGTGTTGCAAGTTAGCAATGTTAATTATAGAAAACAAAAGTTTCAATTCGTGAAGTTGCAGGGGTTGAAAAGGTTGTTTTGCTATAATTAAGGGAGAGGAAATTATACTTCATTTCAAATTCTAAATAGCTTAGATTGTGAGATTTTGATCGAATTTAGTCATGATTACATTATTTGCGTTCTAAAATTCGATTATGATTACGACATCCCTTTTTATAATATGAATTATGAGAACATGGCAAATATAAATAGAAATATTATAGCAAAAAGACTGGTCTAGTATCATGTCTTTCTGTGAGACATCACGAATTGTGTCTCATATTGCATGTGCTATAATATTCATCCTTTCTAAATTTTCCAAATGCTCAGGGCATTAAGAAGGGAAAAGTCTAGAATTGGATATGACTAAAATGATTAAGCAATTGTCGAGGACAATCTAAGGTTTACCAAAGATTGGTTGCTCGTGGACAGTTGGAAGTATATTGTTAATTTTGGTAGGACCATATTAACATATTCTGAAAAGAGGCAACTCTTGCTCAGAAGTGATAGTCAAAATGGGAATCTGGAAAGATTTCTATAGGTGGAAGTTGTTCTTCAAATCTGTGTAAGATTAGAAAGCTTAATGCAAGAAGGATGTTCAAAGTAATGTACTTTGAATTTGAGACTTCGTTTCCATGGAATTGCTCTCCATTGGAATACTCTGTAATGTCTGTTGGCAAGTCTTTGTGACTTTGTGCATAGTCATTACAAGAGAATCAATGCATATAAGTTTAGAATCTAACAAATTTCGGTAAGTAGCAGGAATTTGGAATTCTTACATTTACAATAAGGATTTGGGATTGTGAAATGAGCATCATTGGAATCATGTTCAATTGGTATATTTCACACAGTAAGGATCATAGACAAACATAGTGTGCATGCTTGGAGCATGACATGACTATTGTTTTGATTCAAGCATAAAGTTGATGATTTGAAACATTATACAATGAATAATGAGTAATCAATATGGTGTTTAAATAAAAGGTGTTTTATTTACTCTCAAAGGTGCTTAGGACCATAGAGTGATTAGTATTATTCTTGTGTTTCACTTTGCATGTTTTGACTTCCAGAATAGCTAGGTTATTCTTTCCGAATTACTAATTTATTCAAATTCTCCACAGTCGGTCATATGTTGGAAGTAGGTATGAATCAAGACTGTCATGAATTAGGTTTGTAGATGTCTAAGGTGTTGGACATAGCAAAAGTTGCTGCAACATTCATTGGTGCTCCTGGAATGAGATTCGAGTATTGGATTGAACCCACGTTCACTTGTATCACTTCATGGATTTTATCTCGAGTGATCGTGAGCCGATAATATCTTATATTCTTCAAACCTAGAGATAAGAGTTCTTAACTATGACTTGGTTATACATTGATTGTACGAAAACGCATTGATAACTCAATGTTATAAAACGTGCCTTTGTGTATGATTCAACAAGTAGTAGAACAAGCATATGAGTCAAAGTTTATCCATTCCTTTTACCCTTGGAGGGATAAAAGCGATATCTGTGGGCCCCTCGATGATTTAGTGATGACAAACGTAAGTGCTCGGTCGGGCCTGGACTGATTTGATTTGTTCAATTAGTCAGTCGTCATAAATCGGAAATCGGGAAACAACAGATGGACAGAGAGAATGATTATAATCCATGTCTCAGTCCATATGATATCTAGAATGGAGGAATATATGATCCCTTATCTAATGGACGCGTCATTGATTTGTTCAGAGTTCGACAACGGCTTTAAGAGCTACGATTGCTAGCCGGGTTTTGGAGTCATACGCAATAATAGTTTTAGACTTATCCAAGTGGGAGACTGTTGGACTAGGTGTCTAAGCCCATAACTATTATTGGTATGTATTCGACCCGAGAGTAGCATGGTCCATTTGGGTTGCATATCATCAGGACAATTTGTTAGGATGGACTTTTGAGAGAAGGGGTTATACATGATTTATTAATATATTATAAGTTCTAATATATTAATATAAAATCATATGTTTTGATTAGTATTGATCAAGAATTATTTTGGAATTAATTTAGTGATCAAAAGAGACTAATTAAAAGTATGGGGACTAATTATGGTAATTAGTTATATTTATATGTGTTGGGCTTATGATCCATGTTGGACCAAGTTTATGTATGGATACATAAAGAGTTGGGCCACATGAACCATGGATCATAAGACCCATGGATATGGGTTTGGGTTATACCCATGACCCTTAGAATTCAGCACATATAAATACATATGTTATGAGCTAAAAACCGCAACCACTAGTGTGTGTGCATGTTCTTGGAGTTCATGAAGGTTTTAGAGTGCATGGAGATTCTCTCTCAAGTCCTACTTTTGTCCTTGATGTGTTCTGACTTCATTTGAGGCTTCCACACTATTGGGGCTAAGTTCTTAAGGCCAAATACATCAAGACTTCCAGCCACACAAAAGGTATGTTACTCTATCTAGTATTTTATGTAGTTTGTATGACAATTGCATGCTAGCTATAGGTTTAATACCTTGGAAACCATTTGCATGTATAATTAGTGAAAACATAGGTCCAAGGTATTTAGGGTTGTATGTGCACCATAGGATGTTGTATTATACCAAAACCCAAAAACAATCACATGCGATTAACTAAAGAGGGTTTATGGTCATGCAAGGGAGTGTACGGCCAAGGGATGTATGGCCATGGAGTGTACGGTCGTACACTGATTGGAAAAAAAATGCTAAAAGGGGTGTTTGATCCATGGGGAAGCTAGTGTGACAATTGCACAACAAGTGGATGAACCAAGCTTTCATTTTGGAAGGACTTGAGGTGTGTACGACCACACCAAGTGTGTACGGTCGTACACACTAAAAAATGGTTGCATTTTTGGGTCTTAATTCAAAGGGATTCAAGGGTTCAAGAGTTCTATGGATAACAAGTACCTAGCAATTGTTTTAAGGCTTTAGATTATGATTCTAACAAGGGTGTACGGTCGTAGCTAGAGTGTACGGCCGTACACGCTTGATGTTCTTGAGTTTGATGATGTTACAAGGCTTTGAATCATGGATATTAACTAGATAATGCATTGTATCAACTAATCCATGGAAGGAATACTTTCTTAAATGAAGATCAAGGTGAAAAGCTTGATGATATTTGAGAGAGAATTGACTTTCTTGACTTGGAAGATGAAGAAATGAATGAAAAATGAGGGGACAGCTTATATATATAGGCATGGGTTCAAGGCCACCTTGTGTGTACGGTCGTACACCCATGTGTGCGGCCGTACACTCCTCTTGGTGGAGTGTTTGGCTCGAGTGCAACATGTAGAACCCAAGTTAACTCATCCCTAAAATCAAAATTTGAATGTACTAGGATTGGAGCACTCAAACAGACCCGAAACAATGCTAAAAGATAGCAGAAATGAGTCTGACTCTCGATTGATTGGCTGGACTTACAAGGCAAAAAAATTTTGGTTGTCACATCTACCACCATCTCTTACATGAAACCTTTCATGTTACCGCAATACAATTCGAAATGAATGTCCATTTAGACTATAACTCAGATTCAACCTAAAAATTCATGTTACTACAAATCTTCTTAAATATGTTCTCTACTATCTACAAGCAACCAGTCCTTGATATCTCTGAAATACCTCAGAATGTCCTTGACAGTTGTCTAGCGATTTAGTTGAGCAAATTTCTGATACAAGCATACGATGCTCAAAACATATGAGACCTCAGAATAAGAACTAGTCATAACATACATGATTGATCTTATATCTAAAGCATGTGGGACTCAACGCATCCTGTCATTTTCAATACTAGAACAAAAACTTGAAGATTCACTCAAGTCCTTGCTATGATGCAAATGAACAATCCCTGTGTTGTAATTTTCCATGTTGAAACCTTTCAACATAATATTCATGTATGTGCTTTAACCGAATGTTATTAAATATTTCGATCTATACTTTTAAATCTGAATACCAAGTATCAATGCCACTTCACCTAATTCCGTCATAGCGAAATAATTCTCAAACTTTTACACTTTGCAGCTTAGGGATATTGCTTACTATGAACATTATTGTTATCAACATGCAATAAATGGAAGATAATGACACTACCACTGGCTTTGACATGTACTCATAACTCATATGGACTTCTAGAAATACAATACTCTTTGACTCTTCTCATGGAAGTACAAATTCCATACTGCGCGATGCTTTTCTTAAATATATGAATAGACTTGACAAGCTTACACACCATGTTTGGATACTTTGTATGTAAAAATGCTTTTAGGACGTGTATGTCACACCCCCAAACCAGAATGGTGGAAACATTCGGGGGCGGATGACTTCACGTAGTATCATAACAGTTGAATATTGTAAAGAAAGTAAACACAACCATCATAAATATAATAAAAACTTACATTGTTGCGTGTAATACATGTTTCAAAAGAATATTACAAATATGATGATTTAAAATGTTTTGATAATAGACGCCTTAGCGTTCCTTCTCCAAAAGCTGATGGTTACCTGTATTACTGATTCCCTGAGAAATACAAGTAGTTTTGAAAAAGTGTCAACAATTAAGTTGGTGAGTTCACAAGAGTTTTGTACTGAAAATTTGTATGTCCTTTAGTAAAAATAACTAAATGTATTTTCCAGAAAATCCAATATTTTCTACATGTAGTCTGAAAAAGTTCCAAAGACTGTTATTGCAATAGTATCTCTCGTGCTCAAATGGTGAAAGTGTATTTAAAATCAAATAATGTATTTACTGAATGCATTTAAAAGTCTGGTAAATCAAACTTATTTTAATACTTCCGTGTGAGTCTTATAACCATGCTATTGACCCAGACTGCCTGTAACAACGTTCTTCAGGCGTTGTAGTGTTATGACGTTTGTCACCCCAGACCTGCCGGTCTAACTGTAGCTAACAGTTTAGGTGCGAGATTGTGAATCCCGTATAGATCTATACACAAGTATCACGCTCTCCCTCCAAGAGATTATGGTTTATAATACAGGACTTGAAATGCGTACTTGTGAGTACGTTGAAGTTGAATATCTCACAACACTTAGTATTAATAGATTTACGAAAAGAAAGTCTATATTTCATGTAGATGAAAATATTTCATTTTCACCATGTTTACGTAAAGATGTAATGAATAACCCGCAAACTATACCCATTATAGTTTTTCCGAAAGTGTGTTCCATTTGGTGATAAAAACTCGATGTAATACTAACTTTGCATGTAAAGTATAATGTTGATATCGAAGTTATTAAAAATGTAGATGTTGTATTTGAATCTGTATAAAGCGATATGTTTTCTCGTATTGCACTTGTATTTCCCCCCCTAAAACATGAAAAGACGTGAAAAAGTAGGGGTATGAACTCACCTGATAGATTGAAGAAAGTGAGGCGAAAACCGGGCAGAACTTTGACAGGAGAAAGCGGATTTCTCGGGATTCTCGGGAATCTCGGGGGCGTAAAGCTTCCTTCGGGGCTTGGGTATGAAAACCGGGGCTTCGGGATATTTATTGCACGCAAAACGGAGTAAAATGCAAGAGAAAGAGAGGAAATGAGCACTTATGCCCGGAACCCTCACATCCCTTTTATAGGGGCTGAAGACCCTCGGTACGCTGGGCGTACGAGGTTACGCGGGGCGTACCCGTGCGTCATGCATGACCGCATCTTCGACTGCCGGACTTCGGACGGGACGGCGTAGAGGCGTAGGGGGGCGACGTGGACGATCCGGAGCCTAGCATCCGAGTACGTTGGGCGTACGAGGCTAAGCTGGGTGTAAATCGTCTCGTTTTGTGCACCTCGAACTTGTAAAATCCGTAACTTTCGCATACGAGCGCCGATTTTGACATTCTTTATATCCACGCGAAGGTGAGAAAATACTCTATAACTTTCATTTAGACTTTGTCATCTAATTTTGAATTTATTTTTTATTATATTTTATTTAATAGGCCGGGACACGATAATTCCGTTAAAAATCCATAACTTCTTTATCCGACATCCGTTTTCGTCTGTCTTTTTACCATTGTACTACTATTGTAGAGACCTTGAACTCTTGTTTAGGTTGCGTCGGCTAAAAATCGCTCGATCTTTATTTCGAGTTTTTAGCTGTCTACCGCTGTTCCGAAACCTAGAAAAATCATAACTTCCTCATACGAAGTCAGATTTGGGCGTTCTTTTTATGTATGCTCATGGTTAACGTAATCTATGACTTTTGTTTAGATACCTAAGGCTAAAAAGCATTTTATTGGAGTTTCACTTTTTACGTTTAGCATTGTTTTACCAGATGTGTCGTGGATTTTTGATTGGTCATAACTCCTTCGTTATAACTCTAATTTGAGTGTTCTTTATGTTTTTGGAAACCTTGGCACGATATCTAATGCTTTATGCATCCCAATTAAGATTTTAGAACACTTCATTTTTTACGCCAATTTCGTTGATTCCAAATAGTTCATTACATTTGACTTTTTGAATGTTACATTGACTTAAAAATATCGGGTTGTTACATCATCCCCCTGTTAGAGGGAATTTCGTCCCAAAATTTAATCTAAGACTGATTTTTGTGGATTTGGAAAAAGATGTGGGTACTTTTGTCTCATCTGATCCTCGTGTTCCCAGGTGTATCCAGGTCCTCGATTGGCGTTCCAGCGGACCTTCACAATGGGTATGCGACTTTGTTTAGTTCTTTTAATTTCCCGATCCATGATCTCTACTGACTCTTCCACGAATTGTAGATTCTCGTTGATTTCAATTTCGTCCAGAGGGATAACGAGGGTCTCATCGGACAAGCACTTCTTTAAGTTTGATATGTGAAAGGTAGGGTGTACGTTAATGAGTTCCTGCGGTAATCAAAGTTTGTATGCAACTGGGCCGATCCTGGAAAGGATCTCGAATGGTCCGATATACCTTGGGCTTAGTTTCCCACGCTTTCCGAAACGTATTAATCCCTTCCAGGGTGAGACTTTTAGTAGTACCCGGTCTCCACTCTGGAATTACAAGGGTTTCCGTCTTTTATCCGTATAACTCTTTTGTCTGTCTCTTGAAGCTTTCAGTCGTTCTCGGATTTGAACAATCTTCTCCGTTGTTTCCCTTATGATTTCTGGTCCAGTGAGAGTGTTGTCGGGTACCTGACCTCTTGCCAGTTGCGTGTCACCCACTTCAGCCCAGCACAGAGTTGACCTGCACTTACGGCCGTAGAGGGCTTCGAATGGGGCAACCTTGATGCTAGTGTGATAGCTATTGTTGTATGAGAACTCGACCAATGGTAAATGGGTGTCCCACGCCTTACCAAAGTCGATCACACAAGCTCTTAGCATATCTTCCAAGGTTTGAATGGTTCTCTCACTTTGGCCGTCGGTCTGTGGGTGGTAGGCGGTACTCATGTCTAGCCTCGTTCCTAGAGATTTCTGTAGTGACTGCCAGAACCTTGAGGTGAATCTACTATCTCGGTCAGAGATAATGGATATTGGCACACCATGCAGTCGTACAATCTCCTTGATGTATGTTCTAGTTAGTTTCTCTAGTTTATCCGTTTCTTTGATTGGTAGGAAGTGCGCGGATTTGGTTAGCCTGTCGACGATCACCCAGATGGTGTCGAGTCCGCTGGTCGTCCTGGGTAACTTGGTTATGAAGTCCATGGTTATCCGCTCCCACTTCCACTCGGGTATTTCCGGTTGTTGCAACAATCCCGAGGGCTTTTGGTATTCCACCTTGACTTTGGCGGAAGTCAAACATTTGCCTACGTAGGTAGCAATTTCGGCTTTCATGTTCGGCCACCAGTACAATTTCTTGAGGTCAAAATACATCTTATCTGAACCGCGATGTATGGAGTATCGTGTCTTATGGGCTTCGTCCATGACAATATTTCTGAATCCGCCAAACTTCGGCATCCAGATCCGATTCATGAAGTAACGAACTCCGTCCTCCTTGACTTCAAAATTTTTATCCATTCCTCTCAAGACTTCACTTGCCACATTTTCGGATTTCAAGGCTTCTATTTGAACTTCCTTGATTTGTGTGGGCAGGTGTGAATAGATAGTCATGGTTAAGGATTTCACTCGGCGGCCCGAGTATTCCTTTCGGCTGAGTGCATCGGCTACTACATTAGCTTTCCCGGGATGATAACGAATTTCACATTCGTAATCGTTTAATAGTTCTACCCACCGTCTTTGTCTCATGTTGAGTTCCTTTTGACTGAGGATGTGTGGAAGGCTTTTGTGGTCGGTAAATATTGTACATTTCGTGCCGTAGAGATAGTGCCTCCAGATCATTAGAGCGAAGACGACCGCTCCTAGTTCGAGATCGTGCGTGGTATAGTTGACTTCGTGCGTCTTGAGTTGTCTCGAGGCGTATGCGATGACCTTCCCTCGTTGCATCAGGACACATCCAAGTCCCTGGTTTGACGCATCACAGTAGACCACGAAGTCTTCTGTTCCTTCTGGCAAAGATAATATAGGTGCACTACATAGGGCTCGTTTTAGTGTTTGGAATGCAACGTCATGTTTTTCTCCCCAGCTGAAGGTTACACCCTTCTGAGTTAGGGTGGTTAGTGGCTTAGCAATCTTTGAGAAGTTTTGTATGAACCTTCGGTAATACCCGGCGAGGCCCAAGAATTGTCGGATTTCCGTTGGAGTCCTTGGAGTTGTCCAGTTCTCAATTGCCTTGATTTTGGAAGGGTCCACGTGTATCCCCTCCTTGCTGACCACGTGACCTAGGAAATCTACTTTCCGAATCCAAAATTCGCACTTTGAGAACTTTGCGTATAGCTTCTCTATCCTTAATGTTTCCAAGACTTGTCGGAGGTGTTGACTATGATCCTCCTTGTTCCGAGAATAGATGAGTATGTCATCTATGAACACAATCACAAATTTATCTAGAAAGGGACGACATACTCGGTTCATCAAGTCCATGAATACCGCCGGTGCATTTGTCAATCCAAAGGGCATCACTACAAACTCGTAGTGACCATAGCGAGTTCGAAATGCCGTTTTGGGAATGTCTCCTTCCAGGACTCGCAGCTGCTAATACCCAGATCTTAAATCGATATTTGAGAAGTAGCTCGCTCCTTGTAGTTGGTCGAACAAATCGTCTATGCGCGGTAAGGGACATCGGTTCTTGATCGTGAGCTTGTTAAGTTCCCGGTAATCGATGCACATGCAGAAAGATCCGTCCTTCTTCTTTACGAACAAGACCGGTGCTCCCCATGGTGAGAAGCTCGGTCTAATGAATCCTTTGCTTAGAAGTTTGTTTAGTTGGCTAGATAACTCCTACATTTCAGCCGGTGCTAGACGGTATGGCGATTTTGCTACTGGGGTAGCTCCGGGAATCAAGTCGATCCTGAACTCGACTTGACGTTCTGGTGGGACTCCTGGAAGATCTTCAAGGAAAATGTCGGGGAAATTACAGACTTCTGGAATGTCTTTAATGTCCTTCACTTCTCGTTTCTTGTCTACCACGTGGGCTAGAAAGGCATGATATTCCTTGCGAAGGTATTTTTGGGCTTTGACGCATGAGATGATTTGTAAATTTGTACTGGGTTTGTCACCATAAATGACAAGAGTTTTGCTGCTTGGCAAATTGAGGCGAACGACCCTTTCGTGACAAAGTATATCGGCATGGTGAAGGCTTAACCCGTCCATACCGATGATGACATCAAAACTTCTTATAGTAATCGGCATAAGGTCGATTTGGAACGTATGTTCATTTAAATTTAACGTACAGCCTATGTACATATCGTTTGTGCTTTCCCTTTTACCGTTTGTCATTTCTAACGTGAATGTTTTATTGAGTACTTGGGGTTTTTGATTAAGTAAGTGTTTGAATTTATGACTCACGAAACTTCTCTCCGCACCACAGTCAAAGAGTATGCATGCATAAATGTCGTTGAGGAGAAACGTACCCGTAACCACCGTGGGATCGGCTATTGCTTCGTTCTGCCCTATTGCCAGCACTCTTCCTACACCGCCAGCATTCTTTGCCTTAGGGCAATCCCTCTTAAAGTGCCCAGTTTCCCCACACCCATAACATGACTGGCTTACTCCGGTACCAGGAACTTGGGTGATTGGGCGCGTTGGTGCCTTACAGAAACGGGCAGTGTGCCCTTTCCTGTCGCAGTTTTTACAGTGCATCTCCCGGCAATTACCGTGGTGATGGTAATTGCATTTGTTGCACTTAGGCAGATTCCCCGCACATTGTTTTGTCGGCGCGGGGGTAGTGGGAACAGCGGTGGGGGTAGTAGCGGCATGGACCGCCACTATTTGTTTCTTTGATGGTTCTTGCGAAGTTTGACCTTTCCTCTTGTTCCAAAACTTCTTCTTGTTGTTGTTGTTGGCATTGCTGTCATTGTTGTTGCTTCCTTTGGTTGGTTCCGGGACGACGGTCGTGATGCTTTGGCAGACACCATGATCAACGAGAGATTGTGCCAGTTCTTTGGCGCTGTCGAACGTCGTGGGTTTGGAAGCTAGCACACTTCCTCGAAGCTGGGGCGATAGCCCCCAGATATACCTTTCCACCTTTTGGCTTTCCAGAATCATCATTCCTGGGCAAAGTATCATCAAATCACTGAACCAATTTGTATAGCTTGTGATGTCCGAGCCTACCATCGTAAGGCCCCAAAGCTCCTGCTCGAGCTTCTGAATCTCGCCCCTTGGGCAATACTCTCGTAGTAGCATCCGTTTCAGGTTCTCCCAACCCATTGAGTTTGCCACCACCAGAGTTAGTGACTTGACATGGCCATTCCACCACGTTAGGGCTCGCTCGGAGAAAGTACAGGCGGCAAATTTTACTTTGCTTTCTTCGGGGCATGAGCATATCTCGAACACAGCTTCCGTTTTCTCTATCCATTGGGATAGAGCCATCACTCCCCCAGTTCCATTAAAGGGGATGGGTTTGCTGTTGGAGAAGTCCTTATAGGTACATTCCCCGGAACGACCATGGTTTTGACCATTAGTGGAGCTATTTATTCCTCATCCTGATCCATTGTTACTCATTTGCGCCATTGCTGCGGTTACGGCAGCTGTTACTGCAGCCTGAAAGGTGGCATCATCCATTGATGGAGGGGGTGGTGGAGGTGGTGCTGGTGCTCCGTTTGTATTGAAACGTCGGGGGTTTCTCCTTGGTGGCATGATTCTGCCACAAGTTAAGAGACGAATTCTTGATAAGTCATTAGAAATGATTATGGAAGGTTTTAGTATTATCAGTTTTAGTTCTGGTTTTCGCATGTAAATGGAAACTTTCAAAAAGGAGTGTATGACCCTTTTAAGAATTTAATGGAATACTCAAGGAAATAATAAATGCGTGTCAATTTCATTGATATTAGTACATGATACAACGATCAGGAAAATTTGACCTTACATAGGTCTAGGGTACATCAATGAAAATAGGAAAATTTGACCGCATTCCGACCCCCGAACTACGTTCTCACAAGTCGTCGGGTTTACATTCTTAAAGGAAAGAGTAGCACCAACACTTATTTGATAGGTATATACATAGCGCCTGAAGTACGCGCTCTACTCTGAGCGGGTGGCACGCTGCGGACCATGGTATGTGGTTGTGGAAACCTTAGCTCGGGCTACTTGACGTTCAGCCTCGATGGCGCGCCTCTCCATTGCGGCTTGGCTCCTACGGAGCTCCCTCAATTCGATTCTAGTAGCAGTGATGTCCCTCTGTAGGGAAAAGGTGTGCTCTATTGTTCGCTCATGCTCTTCGTCCAGACGACGAAGACGTACCGCGGTGACAGCAGCGGTGGCCCCAATGTCCAAGAGTTGGTTGGCATTTGCTCTTGCTTGCTCGCCTTGGTTGGCAATGCGTCGGACCATGACAGGGAGTGCCCTGTCAGCCGAACCCCCGTTGCGGAGGTTATAAAAGCCTCGCGCCATGCCGTAGGGTGGGCGTTGCCCTTGTTCCCTGCTCCAACGCTTCAGATCCACAGCCCAGCGGGGCGCCGGGCCCTGAAAGTTCCTTGGGGGATTTGCTGCTCCTCGGGGAGGATTGTAGATCTCGGGCTCCGAGTCTGTGCTCCCACCATCTCCTTCCTCTTCTGTATCTTCGTCTGGGTCTTCCTCCGGATCCTCTTCAGATTCTTCTTTGGGTTCTTCCTCGGGAATTTCCTCTTCGGAATCCTCTTCGGGGTCGTTCTCAATCCAGCCCCCATTACCCTGGTTAGGGTAGTAGGGACCCCCGGGAATGTGAAAACCTGCCATTTCGTCTGATCGAGAATAGGGGCAAGAGAATTATATATAAAACTCGGGAGTAAGAAGGGTAATTTTCGATAAGGATAAATTTTATTCGACGATTTCTATTTCTAATTAAATACCGAGATTTGCATGATTATAACAGTTCTTTTAGTTTTTACAAAATACTCCTATAGTATTTCAAATTCGTGAGTTTGATTCTAGTGTACTTATACTTTTATATAAAAAAAATGTATATCACTTTAATTTATTAAAAGTATCGTTTATGAAAACGTTCTGTCAGAGGGTTTTTGGTCCCTTTGCATTTATAGTTTGTATATCTTATGTGGTTCGATATACTTAGTTCACTATAAATAATGCTCTGATACCAATCTGTCACACCCCCAAACCAGAATGGCGGAAACATTCGGGGGCGGATGACTTCACGTAGTATCATAACAGTTGAATATTGTAAAGAAAGTAAACACAACCATCATAAATATAATAAAAACTTACATTGTTGCGTGTAATACATGTTTCAAAAGAATATTACAAATATGATGATTTAAAATATTTTGATAATAGACGCCTTAGCGTTCCTTCTCCAAAAGCTGATGGTTACCTGTATTATTGATTCCCTGAGAAATACAAGTAGTTTTGAAAAAGCGTCAACAATTAAGTTGGTGAGTTCACAAGAGTTTTGTACTGAAAATTTGTATGTCCTTTAGTAAAAATAGCTGAATGTATTTTCCAGAAAATCCAATATTTTCTACATGTAGTCTGAAAAAGTTCCAAAGACTGTTATTGCAATAGTATCTCTCGTGCTCAAATGGTGAAAGTGTATTTAAAATCAAATAATGTATTTACTGAATGCATTCAAAAGTCTCGTAAATCAAACTTATTTTAATACTTCCGTGTGAGTCTTATAACCATGCTATTGGCCCAGACTTCCTGTAACAACGTTCTTCAGGCGTTGTAGTGTTATGACTTTTGTCACCGCAGACCTGCCAGTCTAACTGTAGCTAACAGTTTAGGTGCAGGATTGTCAATCCCATATAGATCTATACACAAGTATCACGCTCTCCCTCCAAGAGATTATGGTTTATAATACAGGACTTAAAATGCGTACTTGTGAGTACGTTGAAGTTGAATATCTCACAACACTTAGTATTAATAGATTTACGAAAAGAAAGTGTATATTTCATGTAGATGAAAATATTTCATTTTCACAATGTTTATGTAAAGATGTAATGAATAACCTGCAAACTATACCCATTATAGTTTTTTCCGAAAGTGTGTTCCATTTGGTGATAAAAACTCGATGTAATACTAACTTTGCATGTAAAGTATAATGTTGATATCGAAGTTATTAAAAATGTAGATGTTGTATTTGAATCTGTATAAAACGATATGTATTGCACTTGTATTTCCCCCCCCTAAAACATGAAAAGACGTGAAAAAGTAGGGGTATGAACTCACCTGATAGATTGAACTACTATTCTAGAGACCTTGAACTCTTGTTTATGTTGCGTCGGCTAAAAATCGCTCAATTTTTATTTCGAGTTTTTAGCTGTCTACCGCTGTTCTGAAACCTAGAAAAATCTTCATAACTTCCTCATACGAAGTCAGATTTGGGCATTCTTTTTATGTATGCTCATGGTTAACGTAATCTATGACTTTCATTTAGATACCTAAGGCTAAAAAGCATTTTATTGAAGTTTCACTTTTTACGTTTAGCAGTGTTTTACTAGGTGTGTCGTGGATTTTTGATTGGTCATAACTCCTTCGTTATAACTCTAATTTGAGTGTTCTTTATGTTTTTGGAAACCTTGGCACGATATCTAATGCTTTATGCATCCCAATTAAGATTTTAGAACACTTCATTTTTGACGCCAATTTCGTTGATTCCAAATAGTTCATTACATTTGACTTTTTGAATGTTACATTGACTTAAAAATATCGGGTTGTTACAGTGTCAAACATCCTTCGGAAGTTTGATGTTAAGGAAAGTCTTTTAAACATCCACTTTACCATATCTTTAAATCAAAGAAGGGAACAATGGTAACAAATAACCAAATAGACCTTTTCTCAGCTACTGGTGAGAATGTTTCCTCATCATCAAATTCTTGAGTCCGAACGAAACCATTTTTCCACTATACTAGATTTGAATCTGTGTACGCTCCTATCCATGTTACTCTACATACTAAAGATCTAATTGCAACCCACTATCACAAGATTAGGCTTCGGATCAACCAATTTCAAACTTGATTATCTTTCATGGATTGAATTTCGCTATCCTTAAACCCTTCTCATTGCCAGCCTTAGGGCCTACCATTGCTTCCTGCTAGCTATTAGCTTGTCCAAATTTATCAGCGTTTTATCATGAATCAACGTGTCATCTTCCGTAGTTTGATGAAATTCATAAAATTCGGCAGGTTCACTAACTCTACTAGATCTGCGAAGAGGTAAAGTAATTTCATTTGATTCAACTACTATTTTAATCTCAAGTTGAGAGCTAGTGCCAACTATAGGTTCATTGTCGGTCATATCTCAAATTTCTCTAAGGTCAAGATGACACCCACTGAATTCTTGATATATATATATATATATATATATATATATATACATATATATATCTGTGTGTGTGTGTGTGTGTGTTCTTTCTCTCAAGGAACACTCCCTTTGATCTATACAAGCACCACATTCGCATGGGTCTTTAAAACAAATATCAAAAGTCTTTAGTAAATACCCGAAAATGTGTGACAACCCGAAATTTCTATTATGTACAACATTTCAATTCAATAGAAATCAGAACAGTTTCTGCTAACTTTCAAGCTTTTTGGAATAAGTTCGAGTCTTTTTAAGTTAGTACTTCAGGAGATACCAGGAGAGAGGATGCCCTAGGGTTTATTGTGCAACAATAAAGTCCCAAAGCTCCAAGAGTTTGGAGTTTACAGCCTAAACAAAGGTGTTTACGGCCGTAAACCCTAAATTGGGGGTATATATATGACACTTAGTCATTATTTACCATTTTTCACAAATTCAAGATCCAAACTCAATTCTCTCTCAAGTATCATCCAACAATTCTTCAAGATATTCAACTTGTAAGTATTTCTAGCCCTATTAAGTTGATATATTGCTTAATCTAGTGATTTAACACACTTCCATCCGTGAAATCATTCCAAAAGGTTAGATCTTCAAGTTTCACCAAGAACACCAAGAACATACTAGTGTTCTTGGACTTTTAGCACCTTTTCAAGCCTCTATCTTGTAAGTACTTCTATCCTAGAGTATAATAAGGCTTGTTACACTTCTATACATCAAGAAAACACCAAGGAAACCAAGGATCAAAGGTGTTTAAGGTCCACGAACACCTTGGACCGTAAACCCTAAAAAGGGTGCCAAAGTGTGCTCTAGTCCCTTCTAAGCCTTGGAAACTTGCATAGATCCCTTCCCTAATGAGTTAAGTACATGAAAACATCAAAAGACCATAAACCATTTGGGTTTACGGCTGTAAACCCAAAAGGCAAATGGTCCAATGACCGTAAACTCCATTTAGGAGTGAAATGGTGCCCTAATCACTTCCAAAGGCTTATACTTCAAGTGTAAATGCTTCTAAGGACTTGTAGAGCTTCAAAACAACTCATGGTCAAAGAAGCATGAGTTTACGGCCGTAAACTCAAAGAGTTATGGTCACAAAACGGTAAACTCATATAAAGGGTTCCCTTGAACCCTAAACTCAATAGCAATGTCCTACAACATTTAGATGCAATCCTTAGCACTTATAACCCTTATATAAGGTGTTTTTCATGCCCTAGGATGTATTAACTTTGTTAATTAGTTGTTTAAAGACTAATTGGATACATATATGTGTTATTATATGTTAACTAGGATCATTGTGTGTGTACAAGTCTTCACTTGACACCTAGCAATCCTATATCATCAGTTCATCCAAACCACTCACTACAGGTGAGTTCATACCCCTAATTAACCTTTTAAATGTTTAAATGCTTTTAGGGGAGGGGATACAAGTTGAATTATTATAGTTATTATATCAATCACATGTGATTAATAACTACCAAACAAGTGGATTTCTTACTTTTCAAACTGTGTTACCAAACTGTTTTACAAACTCCTTTTCATGTCAAATACTTTTACTTAAACTCTTTTAAACTTATATTCTGTTAAATGTGTATCAATATAGATATAGTTATATAAGTAGGATTGAAAGGACTTAGGACTGATAGCTCACCTTACTTCCTGTTCCTTGTTTGGTTGTGGACTTAGGGTATGAGGGTTATCTGTCCGAAGGTCGTTTGAATCCTAGTTATATATTATGTATATGTATATAGATACAAAGGTTCCTTCTTTCATTCAGCTCCATACCTTTGGGTAGCAAGGGTATACATACATGTTCATACATTACTAGTAAGCTACTATAGGAGTAGTTTAGGAAGATACTAATACTATTACTAGAACAATGAAACATACAAAGAGTCAGTTCATACATGAAACAATACCATACAGAGAAAGAGATAAGAAACAATACCATACAGAGAAAGAGATAACAAACAATACCATACAGAGAAAGAGATAACAAACAATACCATACAGAGAAAGAGATAACAAACAATACCATACAGAGAGAACATACAGGCTAGACAGAGGTAAAACATACAATACAGCTAGGACGTTCATTACATATACATTATTACAGTTATGTGAGCCACCTAACGGGGCATGGAACTACCTGCCATGACCGTTTTTGTATCCCGAATCTCCTTAAATGGGGAGCGTATGAGTTTGTGTATAGATCTATACTGGATTGACTATCCTACACCTTGCTGCTCGCTACAGTGGGACTTGCAAGTCTACGGGTGCCAAACGTCATTTCTTACGACGTCTTACATCGTCGTTTTTCTATTGAGTCGGTAGCAGGATACAGGCCGATCACATGGTACTTTAAATAACAATTGGTTTAAAGTAGTTAGTCAGCAGTAGTTACCTAATACAACACTACAGTACTATATCATTTTCCCATTACATTTACTTTGTGATATTCCCACAATAAAAAATAATGTAAAAACTATATTTTTGGTTAATGATAGTCGGATTTGGGAAAATACACACTCTCACAAGAGACACACACACATATACTAGATGCCTTGGTAGAAGGCTACCTTTAGTAGGAAACATAGGGTTTTCTAGGAGAGTTCAAACAATTACAAACTTTTACAAACATATACAATTACAACTTACAAAACACTTTCATACAACTACAGACACTAATATACTTATGATCTCACCAGCTTTAAAGCTGATAAACTCTTTCAAAATAACTTGTATTCTCAGGTCGCCAGTAGACAGGTACCGGAGCCAGGTTTTTGCGAAGATGGAGCTCGTTCAAGACTCATATTTATTTTGATGTATATTATTTTTGGTATCTATATAACTTGACAGAACACACTTGTATGAAATTATATTATTAATGCAATGGATGATGTTGTTGCTTGTTTACTACTTTGCATTGTTGTGATACTGTACATGACGTCCTCCACCCCCGAACGTTTTCGTCGTTCCGGTTTTGGGGTGTGACAGATTGGTATCAGAGCATTGTTTATAGTGAATCGAGTGTATCAACCCATAAAAGATATACGAAATATAAACACAAGCGGGATTAAAATACTCTGACAAAGAGTTTATACTTTTAAATAATAAAATATTTAACCAAGTATACATACTTGCATTCATACTAAAATCAGTGTCACTAGGACATAACAAAAGTATTACGATTGTTGGACAGCACAAATAGACTTAGAGACATATGGTCAACCCTGGGAAGATGTAGCCTGATCAACTACATTATCCGAGGAGTGATTAGCATGTGCCTAAGTGTGGTTGTGAGGTTGCAACAAGTCTAAAAACTTACCAACACTACTACAACGAGAACAGTAGAACAGAACATAAACTTAAAATACTATAGGAGTATTTTGTGTTACTATTAATTACTTACCTGAGAACTAAAGGTCTTTATTAAGTATGTCAATAGTTGCGGAGTGGATACGCTAAGGTTATATGTGTCTAGGATATCATAGACTTAGAATCTGTGATCTTTGCTTTACTTACTGTTCCTTGTTTGGTTGTGGGCTTAGAGTTAGGATCACTTATTCGAAGGTCGATCCTGTCTAGGTTACCTATGACTTGTATGCACTACGCAAATGTTGGAGTAACTGATAAAGATCATCTTATAATTATCTAGTTAGTTCGTCTATTAATTATTTCCTTATCCCTTTTCTCGCGTAGATATAATGGCTGGATTCCATTTTCCCGGAGACCCGTACTATCCTAACAACGGCAATGCTGGATGGCTTGGAGAAGAGCCAGAAGATGATCACCCAATCCCTTTGGATGATCACGAAGCTGAAGGCTTTTCTGATGGTTCTGACTCGGAGCCAGAAGTCAACAACCAACCCCCAGCTGTCCAAAGCCCAAACCCTCGTCCAGCATTTCAAGGACCCACACCTCTGTGGGCCACAAACTTGAATAGGTGGAGTCAGGAACAGGGGCATCCCATGCCCTACCATGGAGACCGAAGCTTCTACAACCTCACTGAAGGAGGTTCAGGTGACAGGGTCCTACCCATAATGGTCCGTAGGATTGCTCGGAACACTGAGCAAGGTCGAGCAGCTATTGACCGAGTAGTGGAGGTTGACGCCAACTCTGGCGTTAACACTGTCCGCATTCGCCAACTAGAGTCTGCTCATGAAAGGACTCAGGTCCGCAATGCAGTTCTATAGAGGGAACTTGCTGAAACCCAAGCTAAAGTCAGGGAACTTCGAGCTCAGCAACCAAGATCTGATAGGCGCGTGAGAGAAATAGAACGCCTTCTGTCGGATTCAAGAACTCACTCTAGTAGTTCTCGTCGCCGATAGAGTCTTATCGACTTCTCTTTTGGATATAACCTAGTTTGTGTAAAAACTCTAGTCTAATTTCCTATCTTTGTAAATCTTAGACCCGTTAGGTCTTGATTTGGTAGTAGTCTGTCAAAATTTTCCATCTTGGTTGATGTAAGACCTACTTCTAGGTCATTTTTTTCCCGAACTCATTACATCTGTAATCCCAGTATAATTGACAGATATCTAATATTATGGAAATCAATATCCAATTGCTATCATCTGTTAGTATTAGATCTTCATTCAATCATACTATTCAATCGTGCTATTCACTTGTGTTGTTGGGCTATGGAGAGTTAGTCCATGAGTCATTCTTATCTACTTCCTATTGAATTCTTATCAATATCTTCGTCTTTCTAAACTTATAGTTCAAAGATGCCCCCACGTAAATCAACAAGACGCGATCCTCCCGCACCGACACCACCTGCTCCTCAATTCGATACAGCAGCTCTAAATGCTGTTGTAGCTGCGGCTGTGGCTACAGCCATGGCTCAATATCATTCCTCAGGTTCCATTGGAGGAGGAACCCCTGTCTTATCTACTCATGGTGAAATCCCGGTGCGCTTGAGAGAGTGCTCCTATAAGGACTTCACCAACTGCAAGCCCAAGTCTTTCAGAGGGACTGGCGGAGTCATTGCCCTCTCCCAATGGTTCGAGAAAGCCGAATCGGTTTTCGAGATCTGCTCCTGCCCAGAAGGGAGCAAGGTCAAGTTCGCTGCTTGCACCTTCGAAGGCAAAGCCCTGACGTGGTGGAATAGCCATGTCAAGTCACTATCTCTAATAGTGGCTAATGCTATGGGATGGGAAACTCTGAGAGATCTAATGATTGAAGAGTACTGCCTGAGGGGCGAGATCCAGAAGCTGGAAGAAGAACTGTGGAGCCTAACCATGAAGGGCTCCGATGTAGTTTCTTATACCACCAGGTTCTGTGAACTGGTGGCCCTCTGTCCCAACATGGTTCATACTGAGGGAAAGAAAATAGAGAGATATATATGGGGGCTGATGCCACCATACCAGGGAAATGTTTTGGCATCACACCCCACTACATTTGATAGTGCCAAGCGATTGGCACATCGGCTCGTAGACCATGGGGTTCGTACCCCGGCCGCAACAACAACCCTGGCCATCTCAGAACCCGCCAGAACCGCTGATTCCAAGCGGAAGTTTTGGGATGACAAGAAAAAGAAGAAGGCTGCCAAAAAGCAGCAGATCGTGGCAGTACATGCTGCAATAGCACCTGCCGTTGCTGCTCCAGTAAGGCAATACGCCGGAAGTTTGCCCAATTGCAACAAGTGCAACTTCCACCATACAGGAGCCTGCCGGGAAATGCAGTGCTCGAACTGCAACAGGAAGGGGCACACCGCCCGTTTCTATAAAGCTCCGGCGAGACCACTCAACCAAGTCCCCGGCGCTGGTGTGGGACAGGCTTGCTACAATTGTGGCGATATGGGCCACTACAAGAGGGACTGCCCAAAGGAAGGGAATTCTGGTAGAGTTGGAAGAGTTCTGGCCATAGGCCACGAGGTAGCGGTTGCCGACCCCATAGTGGTCACTGGTACGTTTCTCATCGATAACTCATATGCATGTATACTATTTGATAGTGGAGCGGAGAGGAGCTTCGTGAACCAAGGATTTGCTCATTTACTTAAGCAAAAATCACGAGCACTCAAAGAACCGTTCACTGTAGAAATGGCTAATGGAAAGACAGAGAGCACTAACAGTATATTCATAGGGTGTACCCTAACTTTAGATAGCCATTCATTTTCGATCGATCTCATGCCGGTATTTATTAAAAGTTCTGACGTCATCATCGGCATGGATTGGTTGAGTCTTCATCGTGCCGACATCATGTGTTATGAAAAGGCTGTCCGCCTTAATCTGTCGTCTGGCAAAACTCTAGTAGTATATGGCGACGAACCCGGCACGAACCTCCGTATCATCTCGAGCATTCAAGCTCAGAAATTCTTGCGAAAGGAATGTCGTGCATTCCTTGCTCATGTGGTCGATGTGAGCCAAGAAACGAAAGACATTCAGAACATTCCAGTGGTACGCGACTTTCCCGACATCTTTCCAGAAGAACTCCCAGGATTACCTCCGCAACGACAAATCGAGTTCAGAATCGACTTAGTTCCAGGGGCTACCCCCGTAGCCAAATCGCCTAATCGTCTAGCACCTACAGAGATGCAAGAACTGTCCTGTCAACTTAACGAACTGCTCAACAAGGGCTTTATAAGACCAAGCTTCTCACCCTGGGGAGCTCCAGTCTTGTTTGTCAAGAAGAAAGACGGATCGTTTCGTATGTGCATCGACTACAGGGAGCTCAACAAACTGACCGTTAAAAATCGTTATCCCTTGCCTCGTATCGACGATTTATTTGACCAACTTCAAGGGGCGAATTTCTTTTCAAAAATCGACTTAAGATCCGGATATCACCAACTACGAGTGCTAGGGGAGGATGTTCCAAAGACAGCCTTCCGAACTCGTTATGGGCACTACGAATTCGTAGTGATTCCGTTAGGATTAACAAACGTGCCCGCAATATTCATGGATTTAATGAATAGGGTGTGTCGTCCTTACTTGGATCAGTTCGTCATCGTCTTCATCGATGACATACTTATCTACTCTCGTAGTAAGGAGGAACATAGTCAACATCTGCGACAAGTCTTAGAAACTCTACGTTCGGAGAAGCTCTATGCGAAGTTCTCGAAATGCGAATTTTGGATCCGACGAGTCGAATTCTTAGGGCACGTGGTTAGCGAAGAGGGAATACACGTGGACCCTTCCAAAATTAAAGCCATTGAGGGCTGGTCAGCACCGATGACGCCTACAGAAATTCGTCAATTTCTAGGTCTCGCTGGCTACTACCGCAGGTTCATTCAGAACTTCTCCCGCATAGCGAAACCTCTTACAACACTAACCCAGAAAGGTGTGGCCTTTGACTGGGAAGAGAAGTAGGAGAGAGCATTCCAAACGCTCAAGTGAGCCTTGTGCACCGCACCAATACTATCCCTCCCCGAAGGGATAGAAGACTTCGTCGTCTATTGCGATGCCTCAAATCAAGGACTCGGATGTGTTCTGATGCAGCGAGGTAAGGTCATTGCCTATGCCTCGAGACAGCTGAAGACACACGAGGTCAACTACACTACCCACGATCTGGAACTAGGAGCAATTGTGTTTGCTCTGAAGATCTGCAGACACTACCTGTATGGTACAAAAAGCACAATCTTTACAGATCACAAAATCCTACAACATATATTCGACCAGAAGGAGCTCAACATGAGACAACGACAGTAGGTCAAGCTACTCGGTGATTACGAATGCGAAATTCGTTATCATCCGGGTAAAGCCAATGTAGTAGCTGACGCCCTAAGTCGGAAAGAATATTCCGGTCGTAGAGTCAAGTCATTGACTATGACTATCTATTCACACTTGTCCACACAAATTAAGGAGGCTCTGCTCGACGCTTTGAAACCTGAAATGTGGCATGTGAATCCCTGAGAGGAATGGATAAGAACTTGGAGGTTAAGGGTAGCGGAGCTTATTATCTCATGGATCGGATCTGGACCCCGAAACTTGGTGGTTTCAGAGACTTGGTCATGAACGAGGCGCACAACACTCGTTATTCCGTGCACCCAAGTTCAGATAAGATGTATCTGGATCTTAAAAAGTTATACTGGTGGCCTAACATGAAAGCAGAGGTTGCTACCTTCGTAAGTAGATGCCTTACTTGCGCTAAGGTCAAGGTCGAATACCAGAAACCCTCCGGTCTACTACAACAACCAGAGATACCGGAATAGAAGTGGGAGCGGATCACTATGGATTTCATAACCAAGTTGCCCAAGACAACGGGTGGACTTGATACCATATGGGTCATCGTCGACAGATTGACCAAGTCCGCACACTTCCTGGCTATCAAAGAAACAGACAAGATGGAGAAGCTTACAAGAACTTACATTAGGGAGATTGTACGACTGCATGGTGTTCCGATATCCGTTATCTCGGACAGAGATAGTAGATTCACTTCGAGGTTCTGGGAATCGTTACAAAGTTCCCTAAGAACTAGGCTGGACATGAGTACAGCGTACCATCTGCAGATAGACGGGAAAAGTAAGAGGATTATCCAAACCTTGGAAGATATGCTGCGAGCCTGTGTGATCCACTTTGGGAAAGCATGGGATACTCATTTACCCCTTGTCGAATTTTCCTACAACAACAGTTATCACACAAGCATAAAGGCTGCTCCATTCGAGGCCCTCTATGGCCGCAAGTGCAGATCCCCTCTGTGCTGGGCTGAGGTGGGTGATACCCAGTTAGCTAAAGGACGAGTTCCTGAAAGCACTCTCACAGTTCCGGAGATCATTGGGGAAACGACAGAGAAGATCGTTCAAATTCGTGAACGATTGAAAGCCTCTAGAGACCGACAGAAAAGCTACGCTGATAAATGAAGGAAACCGTTGGAATTCCAGGTGGGCGACCGTGTTCTATTGAAGGTCTCACCCTGGAAGAGCTTGATACGCTTCGGAAAGCGTGGAAAGCTAAATCCAAGGTACATAGGGCCTTTTGAGATTCTCGCAAGAATCGGCCCTGTAGCTTACAAACTTAACTTACCGCGCGAGCTCAGTAACGTATATTCTACTTTCCATGTCTCGAACTTGAAAAAGTGTGTGTCCGACGAGACTCTTGTAATTCCACTCGATGAGATCGAGATCAACGAGAGCCTCAACTTCGTGGAAGAACCAATAGAGATCATGGACCGGGAGGTCAAGCAAACGAAGCAAAGCCGTATCCCGATAGTGAAGGTTCGCTGGAACGCCAAGCGAGGACCTGAATTCACTTTGGAGCGAGAGGATCAGATGAAACTGAAATATCCTCTTCTTTTTACTTAGTTATTTGTAACTACTTATTTGCTTAAACTCTAATTTCGGGACGAAATTCATTCTAAGGGGGGGATGATGTGACAACCCGAAATTTCTATTCTGTACAACATTTCAATTCAATAGAAGTCAGAATAGTTTCTGCTAACTTTCAAGCTTTTTGGAATAAGTTCGAGTCTTTTTAAGTTAGTACTTCAGGAGATACCAGGAGAGAGGATGCTCTAGGATTTATTGTGCAACAATAAGGTCCCAAAGCTGCAAGAGTTTGGAGTTTACGGCCTAAACAAAGGTGTTTACGGCCGTAAACCCTAAATTGGGGGTATATATATGACACTTAGTCATTATTTACCATTTTTCACAAATTCAAGATCCAAACTCAATTCTCTCTCAAGTATCATCCAACAATTCTTCAAGATCTTCAACTTGCAAGTGTTTCTAGCCCTATTAACTGATATATTGCTTAATCTAGTGATTTAACACACTTCCATCCATGAAATCATTCCAAAAGGTTAGATCTTCAAGTTTCACCAAGAACACACACTAGTGTTCTTGGACTTTTAGCACCTTTTCAAGCCTCTATCTTGTAAGTACTTCTATCCTAGAGTATAATAACGCTTGTTACACTTCTATACATCAAGAAAACACCAAGGAATCCAAGGATCAAAGGTGTTTACGGTCCAAGAACACCTTGGACCGTAAACCCTAAAAAGGGTGCCAAAGTGTGCTCTAGTCCCTTCTAAGCCTTGGAAACTGGCATAGATCCCTTCCCTAATGAGTTAAGTACATGAAAACATCAAAATACCATAAACCATTTGGGTTTACGGCTGTAAACCCAAAAGGCAAATGGTCCAAGGACCGTAAACTCCATTTAGGAGTGAAATGGTGCCCTAATCACTTCCATAGGCTTATACTTCAAGTGAAAATGCTTCTAAGGACTTGTAGAGCTTCAAAACAACTCATGGTCAAAGAAGCATGAGTTTACGGCCGTAAACTCATGGGTTTACGACCGTAACTCAAAGAGTTATGGTCACAAAACCGTAAACTCATATAAAGGGTTCCCTTGAACCCTAAACTCAATAGCAATGTCCTACAACATTTAGATGCAATCCTTAGCACTTATAACCCTTATATAAGGTGTTTTTCATGCCCTAGGATGTCTTAACTTTGTTAATTAGTTGTTTAAAGACTAATTGGATACATATATGTGTTATTATATGTTAACTAGGATCATTGTTTGTGTACAAGTCTTCACTTGACACCTAGCAATCCTATATCATCAGTTCATCCAAACCACTCACTACAGGTGAGCTCATACCCCTAATTAACCTTTTAAATGTTTAAATGCTTTTAGGGGGGAGGGGGATACAAGTTGAACTATTATAGTTATTATATCAATCACATGTGATTAATAACTACCAAACAAGTGGATTTCTTACTTTTCAAACTGTGTTACCAAACTGTTTTACAAACTCCTTTTCATGTCAAATACTTTTACTTAAACTCTTTTAAACTTATATTCTGTTAAATGTGTATCAATATAGATATAGTTATATAAGTAGGATTGAAAGGACTTAGGACTGATAGCTCACCTTACTTCCTGTTCCTTGTTTGGTTGTGGACTTAGGGTATGAGGGTTATCTGTCCGAAGGTCATTTGAATCCTAGTTATATATTATGTATATGTATATAGATACAAAGGTTCCTTCTTTCATTCAGCTCCATACCTTTGGGTAGCAAGGGTATACATACATGTTAATACATTACTAGTAAGCTACTATAGGAGTAGTTTAGGAAGATACTAATACTATTACTAGAACAATGAAACATACAAAGAGTCAATTCATACATGAAACAATACCATACAGAGAAAGAGATAACAAACAATACCATACAGAGAAAGAGATAACAAACAATACCATACAGAGAAAGAGATAACAAACAATACCATACAGAGAGAACATACAGGCTAGACAGATGTAGAACATACAATACAGCTAGCACATTCATTACATATACATTATTACAGTTATGTGAGCCACCTAACGGGGCATGGCACTACCTGCCATGACCGTTTTTGTATCCAGAATCTCCTTAAATGGGGAGCGTATGAGTTTGTGTATAGATCTATAATGGATTGACTATCCTACACCTTGCTGCTCGCTACAGTGGGACTTGCAAGTGTACGGGTGCCAAACGTCATTTCTTACGACGTCTTACATCGTCGTTTTTCTATTGAGTTGGTAGCAGGATACAGGCCGATGACATGGTACTTTGAATAACAATTGGTTTAAAGTAGTTAGTACAACAGTAGTTACCTAATACAACACTACAGTACTATATCATTTTCCCATTACATTTACTTTGTGATATTCACACAATAAACAATAATGTAAAAACTATATTTTTGGTTAATGATAGTCGGATTTGGGAAAATACACACTCTCACAAGAGACACACACACAGATACTAGATGCCTTGGTAGAAGGCTACTTTTAGTAGGAAACATAGGGTTTTCTAGGAGAGTTCAAACAATTACAAACTTTTACAAACTTATACAATTACAACTTACAAAACACTTTCATACAACTACATACACTAATATACTTATGATCTCACCAGCTTTAAAGCTGATAAACTCTTTCAAAATAACTTGTATTCTCAGGTCGCCAGTAGATAGGTACCGGGGCCAGGTTTTTGCGAAGATGGAGCTCGTTCAAGACTCATCTTTATTTTGATGTATATTATTTTTGGTGTCTATATAACTTAACAGAACACACTTGTATGAAATTATATTATTAATGCAATGGATGATGTTGTTGCTTGTTTACTACTTTGCATTGTTGTGATACTGTACATGACGTCCTCCACCCCCGAACGTTTCCGCTGTTCCGGTTTTGGGGTGTGACAAAATGTAACACTTATCATATCTCGATTCAAGTTGGTTATTTGTTTCTCGTCTAAAAAAAGTCCTCACAAAACCAGACCTAAATGTGGGGAAACTTTCCAAGCCCATATTTCATGAGGTGTCTGCAAACCTACTTAGTCGGTTGCAAGGTTCAAAACATGCTCTACTATTTCAAGTGTATACTCCCCAAAAAGGTAATTGTTTGCGACTTACGTCTCATCTTAGACTGAAGCATATAACATATGATTCTCCTTTTTAGCAACACCATTACTTTATGGTGTCCTTGGATCAGTCATCGAGACATGTGACTTTCTTCCATTATGAAATGAAATTTGAAATTCATGTTTATACAATGCATAAAATGAAATTAGGTTTCTAGATATTCCACCATCTTCATAAACTAGATTGTCACCTTTCCATTATGAAATGAAATTTGAAATTCATGTTTATACAATGCATAAAATTAAATTAGGTTTCTAGATATTCCAAAGAGTAATAGTAAATAACTCTATTTATATCAACTCCATTACAAAGAACAAGCTAGAAATCCTCAATCATCGAGACATGTGACTTTCTTCCATTCCAATGATTAGGTTAAGCTCTTGATGCTTAAAACTTCTTTCTTTTCTCTACATCCTTCAATGTCGTCCAAGTACGGTTACCACATCACGTATCAGTGATCCATGAAATAGAAGTATTTGGAGTTTGATTATTCAAGTACTTAATGTAAAGTTAAACATTTGATTTTACTATGATCCGTGTCATTGCATTAATTGCAACTTGCCTCTTTTGAATCATGGTTGTGTACAATAAAAGACACACCAAATCTATTCCCTTACAATGGGAAGTTTCGACCGAAACCATTTCTTTCGATTTAGGACTCAAATGTTTCCTCTTCTTTCCGCTAACATTCAGAATGACAATAACTATAATTGGATAAGAAATTTAATCCTTTTTCGGTATCCACAGTTTGGAGAAGGTTTATGAATCCCATTAATGTTTTCCCCATACTATTCATATGATAAATCAAGTTGAAATTATCATAAGAACTAGTCAGAGATCCAAGCACAAGATCTAAAGCAAGGCTCTTGTCAAGGGCAACATTGAGATTCTCGTGTTTATCTATGTAACTCTCATTGAGCTTATACAAAAAATTATATCCTTTAGCTTGCATGCAGTTAGGAACTTTTGACGATTTTCAAATAACTCTTGCCTTGCCTTTTGGTGAAAAATTTCACTCAATTGCTAATTCATTTCAGATGTTCACATGTTCACAAATGATCATTTTGGAACATGTAGGAAATAGATACAATGATTCAAGAGACATTATTTGACTAATGTACATGTTTGTGGGGACAAGAATTTCTTCAAAGTTGATGCATTATTGATTTGAGGGATATGCTTATTGAGTACATCTTTCCCATTTTTTCAACAGAGGAAGATTCCACATAAAATGAGTTATTCTCGATGGAGAACATAAAGAAGATAGAATTGGAAAATGTTTTAAGAAGTGGGAGAGGATATTCATCTGACCTAAGAGAGAAAGTTTAAAGAAGTCAATTCAATCCTTAATTATTATCCCAATTTTAAATTAATAGTAGGATGTCGTAATCACAACACAAATCTATTTTAGGTAGGTAAATTACTTTACAAATTTCAATTCACAATGAAACTCCTAGATCTCTTGAGATTCATTGAACTATCAATAGCATTTTAATATCAGATTATGCTCTTACATTTGTGACTGGGATGCCGAGGATCACAAGCAAGATATGAATAACCATGCAAACCCACATGATACCCTCGTTGTCATTTATGATCTCACATTGATGTGTCGGTTAACTATACACACTCCATTAACAATCATAAACTCGAGTTGTTCCATCATTTCTACTTTGTAGCCCCAAATTAGTATGCATATTAACGACGCCCGCTTCGCTAATGACTCATAAAGAACTGGCGTTCATTTTCATGGATTAGAATACAAGTTCAAATTTTTCCTAAGTATCTACAGTGGGATTTTGTTGTGTTCAAGTACTTTATGTTATACTTTTAATGTGATTAATATCCCTTCAGAACCCTTTTGGCTAATAGAAATCCACCACACGAAGAAATGGTGGGTTAAAAGGACAGTCATTCAATGGTCATTTTATAGGCCATTTCCTTATATCTCTCTTATAGTGTCGTTTCATAAATACGACATACTATTGATTCGACTGACTTATTTTTTACATATAATATTATATACTCTTGTAAATATATGTAAGGGTGTATTTTAAAACCTTTTAAGAATACAAGGTTTAAATTTAATTATCGTAATTAACCTTTAATTAAATATGTTAAATCTTTTTAGAATTAAACAATTATCTTAATTGAATAATATTAATTCAACAACCCTAATTTTCGAATTCAAATAAGACTAATCACCTAGTTTAATTGTTCAGATTTTAAGTAATTAAACAACCAAAATTAACTAGAAATTATCCTATAATTCAATATAGCAAGCAAAACCTGGAACCCTTGTTGCAAAGCAAGGCGCACTATGTCAGACAGTAGACGCGCCACGCCTATGATTCTGCAGGTTTTCTGGTTTCTTCAGTTATTTGTATTTCAGTTTCGTATATGCACATATAATAGAAATACCTTGGCTCAGATAACACTAATGGGGTTTCTAGGTTACATTCACAAATATTTCCATAACGAAATTCACATAAAACCTATTTATGGGCACATGAAACCTAGAGATCTATGGCCTTTTCTCATTATAACAATATACTTATGAAACAATCAAACTAACTAGGTATAATCGAAAATCACATGGAATGGAAACATACCTTTGAGTGTATTCAAATCTTCCTTGGAAAGCTAGCCCCAAAACTATGTTCGCTTGTAATGGTTCACAACCAATACCTAAGAAACCCTAGGAACGAATTAGGAGAGAGGAAAATAAGAGGAATTTTGAATTTAGCTAATGAGGTTCCATATTTATATCTGCTAGAAACCCTTATTTGAATAATAAAATAATAATATTTTAAACTTATTTAAATCAATTTCCTTATCAGCAATAGGAGGCTTCCAGAAACCCTAAAAGACCTCCTTAAAATCGTCCATAGCATGGAGGGTTCTAGAATGCCTTATTTGCTTAGTAATTAAACAATTGCAGTTAAAACCTTGTACCCTCAATTAATTCTAATTAATCCAAAATTAATTTCCAATTAATTCTGATTAATTTTAAATTAATATTTAACCATTATTAATTTATAAATCACATAATAAACTTAATAAATGATTTCCTCACTCTCCTAAAATCATTCCAATTATTCCTAGATATTGAGGGCAACCCATAAAGTACTTCACTTTTATTCTTCAAGATTATACCAATTTATTTAAGACCTTAAACACCAAATCCAACATTTTCTTCCTACTTCTCTACGACGCTTCTTACTCCCTTTCTAACTGTCCCTTATTACATATAAGGTCAAATATTTACTTTTTCGCTAACAGTTACTCATAAGTAAGCTATTACATACATACACATATCTATATAACTTCACAGGTCTATCTTTCTTCACCATAGAAGTTACACATCCTATTCTTTCTCTCTGGTTGGCACACCACAAAAAGTGTCCTCTTACTCTGCATACTCTACATCTTACTACCTCAAAAATCTTGACATGTCTTCTCATGTTCCTTATATATTAACACATCAAGATTGCACATTCTTTCTAACTTCCTCTTAAGTGTCAATCTAGTTGCACCCATTTATCTTTATCTACACATCTATCTCTTTTCTCTTCTAAACTTCATCTAATCAATACTATCACCATCTCATCAAACAACTTAGTGCAAGTTGTACCCAACATATCTCGTATACTTTCCATATCACAATAGACTTCTTTTTCTTCATTGTTATTTTCTCTCAAGCAATGTCAATCTACTCTTATACTCATAAGTACACTTCTTTGACTCTTTGACCTGAGGGTCTTTCTAAGATAGTCTATCTCTATTTTTATTTTCTTTCTTTGGGTATGCCAACCCTCTTTACTCTTTCTACTCTTTCTGTCCCCTTTCTTTCAACTCTTCTTCCACATTTCTATCTCTTTATCTTTTTGTCCCTCTATCTGTCCCCATTCTCTTTAAGTCTTCATTAACTTCCTCTCTAGGGACACATACTCTATCTATTGTCCATCTACTAGGACATATCATCTATAGCACATCTTTCTTTCATGATAACCACTATATCATTCTTTTCTACATACTCTTGGCATCTCTTTGACTAGAGAGCCCATTCTTGTGTCATTTTACAAAATGAAATTTCTTTCTTTGTTCTCAACATATTAGACCCAAACCCTCTTCTGTGGTTAATCTACTAAACTTATAATCTTGAGTTCTTTATCTACACATATCTACAACTGTGTACTTCATATTATAGCAATGTTTATTACAAAACCAACTCATAATCTCTTTCCCTCTTTCGTCATCCATAGTTTAAGTCAGGAATAGACATACCAAACCTAATTCACTTAAATTATGGTTCTGATACCAATTATAACAATCCAGATTTTCTAACATTCATCTATAAGGATATATTACAGTTTTCTAACGGATGTGGAATTGTATAAAAACTAAAAGACTTTACATCTTTGGTTTAATCATGGGTTTACAATAAAATCTATCAATACCGTGGTCCATCCTTCTGTATAACTTTCTAACCTAGTGTTTGTCTCTCTTTTGCAGCATGTACTCCAGATTGCCCATTAGAGAAGGTTATCATCGATTGACTACAACATACCTGATGATATCACGTAGAAATATAGTTGTTATTCACTAAGTCGTGAATCTTACATTGTTGTGATGATTATTTTGCAGGCAAATTATTATGGGGCCCAAATCGGATTCTGTACTTCAGGCCAGTACGATCCTATGATAGTTTCTTGTATTCCAGAGTGCCAGTGTACACAAAAGTTATTTGAAAAAGAAAATTTAATGATAAATGTATTTTTGGAGTGTACTTCGTATAAAAAAAATTGGGTGTTAAAAGTTAGAATCAGAGTCGTTGTTTAAGTGAATTAGGTTCTTATAGTAGATTCCTAAACTTAAACCATAGAGTAGAGATGTTAGTTGATTTGATCTGATAAATGTGATTTAGTCCAATTATTAGATATTTAGGGAATTCTAATATATATATATATATATATATATATATATATATATATATATATATATATATATATATATATATATATAATGTTGTGGATCATTCTAGAGAAAGTTGTGGTGTATGATGTGGAATCCATGTGATGGGGAGAACAATTTGAGAGATACGACGCGGCTATATAAACTAATAGCAATCTACTTTCTAACCATAACGTAGATAGAGAGTATTCGCAACTCTATCATAAACTAGGATGGTACAGATGAAATGCGGAGAACGCGTCACGGTAAGAGTAACATCGTGGTGTGGTTAAGACTGCGACATTGTTAGGGTAAGACCATGGTATTGTTACGAAGAGCGAATAAATAAAGGTAACATGCCTAGAGTGACCGCGTCGTGTGGTTACGAAGAGCGAATAAATAAAGGTAACATATATTATTTATGACGATTTAGAGAGTAACGAGATAAGATGGACCGTGGCTTAATCGAATAAGTACCACGGCGCGGTACTTATTGGAAAATGAGTCAGAGTGTTATATTGCAGATGTAAATTGAGTGACATCAAGAGAAGAATTGTGAAGAGTATACCGAGTACAAGAGTATGAATAGGAGTGATGATACCACTTCTAAGATGAAACAATGTGCAAAATTATATTGATTTTGTATACATGATTATACAAAATGAGAGGTGGTTGGAGTAAAATGGAGAAAAAGAGAGATATATATATAGAGTGAGAGAGATATTGAATGAGTTATGATAGAGAGAAAGAAAGATCTACACACACACACATATATATATATATATATATATATATATATATATATATATATATATATATATATATATATATATATATATATATATATATAATGAGAACTTTTGATTGAGATCTTGAGATTTACATAATAGATCCATAAGGGGTGATTGGATCTCACTGTGTAAAAGATCAATATAAATGAGAATCTTGGTTGAGATCATCAGACTTACATGTTTGATCTATGAGAGATGATTAGATCGTTCCAAATAGACAATAATGAGACTTACATGTTTAGGCCCATGAGAGGTGATTGGGTATACTCATGTAGACAATATTTTTGTGATTAAGTCTCCGAGAGGTGACGAGGCTTAATCACGTGGTTAGGTCTCCGAGAAATAACTAGGCTTAATCACGTGGTTAGGTCTCCAGGAGATGACGAGGCCTAATCACATGAGATTCTCTCCATGATGATTATTATGAGATACATGGATAAGTTTCTGAGAGGTGATAAGGCCTAATCCTAATATGAGATCTATTAAGATTGATCTGAGCAATTGATGCAAGTGATTGATCATAGTGATTGATCTAAGTGATTGATCCAAGTGATTAATTTGAGTGATTGATATTGATCTGAATGATCTGAGTGATTGACTTGAGTAGTTAATCTAAGTGATTCATGGATATCTTAGAAGATTAACCACATTGTGAGTATCACATATATTACTATGATTGAGATTGATTTGAGTGATTCGTAAACTCAAAAAAGGAGACAACTCTTTGTTTTTAAATAAGTGTAGAAAAAGGGTATGGAGAATAACCAGTTAAAATGATTGATTAATGACTCAAGTATTGTGTAAAGATTGAGAAGTGTGTGAACTTATTGAGAAACGAGTGATAATATTCAGGAATAAGATTATGATTCATGCAAAAATACGATTATGAGTTTTTAGAGAAAACTGAGAGAGAGATTTGAGGTGATGTAAATTGATATGAGAGGAGTATGTAAAATAAAACATGAAGTTTCTTTAAATTGATCATTTTTTAATCAGCAAAAATACAGTTGAATAAAGTTGTATATCTTCATAAGATTATTCTGTGGATATAAAGATTGTTGAAAACAAAGTTCGTATGAGAAAATTATGGTCGTTTGAAGTTGAGATAGAAGTATGTCGCTATTTCGAGAAAGTCATCAAAAGTCAAAGTCAAACAATCAACTCTTAGGTCACCACGACATGGTGGTAGACTCACCACGGCACGGTAGTCAGGCGATTCATTGAGACATGTGGTGGAAGAGTGCGATACATGATGAAATCAGGGAACACATTGTCACCACGGCACGACGCGCATACTGCCACGACGCGGCACGTCCGGACTATAAATATGTGTGTTTTGTATCGTTCAAAAGATTTTGGCATGCCCGATCAAAGGTGCTGCTCAAGAAGCATTCTCAGGAGATTAAAGAAGCATTCTCTGGAGATTATAATGCTGGAGTTATATCGTTGTACAAGAGATACAGGTTCGAGTTACTAATTTGTTGAGGTATCTTTTACATGTTATTGTGTAATTATATTACGTGATAAATGTCAAGATTTGTTGGACCCAAGTATATGTTACTGGAATTCATGATATGGTGTTGTTATGAACCCGTTGGGAGGATTAGTGACTAAATATTACGATTAAAAATCAAGTTTAAATAACTAGAGTTATAAACCCTAATATTCTAGAATTTCCCATCATGAGAGATTTAGTTGACGGCTTACGTGTTAAGCTTATTATGATTATATTTTAAGTTTTAAATACTTTGGTGACAAGAGGTCACAAGGATTAGTTAATAGTAAGTTATGATAGGTTATGAGGAACTTGTTATTTTTTGAATATGTGTTACTATGTAACAAGCTTATAGGCAAATAAGGATTGAAATCGAAGCTGGAATTAGTCTGCTGACTAACCAAGTGAGTAGCACTACTCTAACATCCGCTGCTATGATATCTATGATATCAAATATGTGAAATTTATGGTAATATAAATAATTGAATATTATATATATATATATATATATATATATATATATATATATATATATATATATATATATATAGAGAGAGAGAGAGAGAGAGATTATAATTCAGATATAGAGCATAACTGCAATTAATTATTATTGCGAGATAGATTATTATTGAAACTAGATCATTGCTGCGAGATAAATCATTACAGAGAGAGTGATCATAATTGAGAAATGGATCATATTGAGAGAGATAGAGAGAGAGAGAGAGAGAGAGAGAGGGATTATTATTAAGAGATAGATCATTAATGATAAATTGATTATTACTAAATAATTGATTAATACTAGATCTTATAATAGGATATGAGAACACCACTAATTGATGTATATACATGTGATAAATCTGATTTATGTTATTGTAGCTGTTATTAACTAAGCCACGAGGCTTATGTTTTTGTGATGATTATTTTTCAAGTAGATTATATTGGAACCTAAAAGTGAACCCCTAGCAATCTCTAACCTTTTGTTGTTCCGAAGTCAGTCTTGTTCTGAAGTGGTATATCGTCAGGAGTCACTATGTGATCCAAAGTGAAGATGGTGTCCGGAGTGGAGAATATGTTCAAGTGTTGATGGTGTATATGTCCGAATCAGTCTATTTGTCTTTACATTTATTATTCTTGTCTTTTGGTTTGATGTAACAGTTCATAGGAATCAGTTTATCTTGTTAAAGGGATAATCAGAGTGTCAGATGTAACTCTTTTCTCCAGTCATATGTATGTGTTTAAGTTTGTACGGTGTACTCCTTCTCCTATTTAAGGAGTGTTTAATGACAAGAATAGTAGACGGATTGTTCCACCAAACATAGATATTTTTCACATTTACTTCACTTACACCACTCTCTCAAATCATTCCTTCAAATATTCCTTGTGTTCCTTTATTGTCTTTACTTTGATTACACCCATCTCTCACATTTAATACTTGAAGTATGTTGAGAATATTACGCTATAGATCGATAGATTCTAAGCAGAAAAGCAATATCAATCAAGTAAAGCACACAGGAATGGATCAAATGATGTCGAATGATTAATAACTCACACCTCAGAAGAGCTCGATGAAGAACTTCGACTATAGAGGTGTGTTAGGGTTACAATGCAAAGTAATTAATGAGAACGATATTCTTAAAGCTATACATGCATGTAATATATATGCTAACCCTAATGATTATCCACGGTTGGACAGGCCTAAACCGGGTAAACTAAATGGACTAATGACTGAGCCCAAAGACGCAACACTTAGACCCAACAATCTCCCCCTTTGCATCAATTGAGGCGAGAGACTACTTCGGCTGAGTAACTTTGATCTTCTTTACGACCTTGAACAGCCTAGGAATGATGGCAAGAAGAGTTTGCCGAAACAAAATATACCATCGAAGCATATCAGTAAACAACTTCTTATCGGCTTCACTGCTCTGATTACACCTATGAATAAACTCCAAGATATTCTCCAAACATGCGGTGGAGAATAGGTGTTTGTGAATCAGAGCGAACATGCATTTTTGACCTTCGCCCCTCATGAACATGGCAGTGTGAAACTTGGGCTCAATCTTCCCCTTAACCATCGCATTTACATCGTCTTCCCTTCCAATCGCCTTCACAATGGTTCGCTTATGAATAGCAGCAGCGATCTCCTGATCTATCTTCGTGACTTCATGAATATAGCTTACAAGCATTCGCTTGATGTGATCGATAATAGGCTGATACTCCTGTGGATTGGTCAACAAAATGTTATTCAAAAGTATCCAATCATGAGGATTCATGTTTGGCAGGTCAGCAAGGGAAATCATATGAACCGAGCTATCAGAGCCTCGGGTCACTTTGAATTTGATATTGATGAATTTCCCTGCTGAAGTTGGTTTCAACACCTTGACCGTTGTGATTTTCTGATTACTCCAGGTCAGGTATTGTGGCTGAGCAAACTGTAGTTAATATTCGAGCAAATCCCGATCGACCTTCAGGTCTAGGGAAGGAATGCCAGTCGTCGACTCAAAACAGTGGAAGATGAACGCCTTTCGGGTGATAGGCATGTGAAACTGTGAGTCCTTGGAGTTCTCAAGCCCGAATGAGGAAACCGGTTCGAGCCAATGAGTGCTCGGTGCATCGATTACCTCTCTTAGAAGCGATTCCATAGTCCATTCAGGAAACATGGACTTCTTTTGCTCTATCAATTCGTTCGCTTTCAACTCCTTTTCATGAAGTTCCTTTTCTCTCTACAGCCTCTCCTGAATCTCTTGATCAGTGGGCTTGACTTTCAGATTTTCAGTTTTTGAAGCATTCCCTTCTGTATCATCATCGTCATCGTCATTTTCATCCACATCATCGTCTCCAATTTTCTTCTTTTTCTTGTCCTTCATACTGCCCGAAGCTTCATTATCCTTCGGCTTAGTAGTGACTTTCGGTTTGGGAGATGCATGAGGTTGGGCCCTTGCCTTGAGTAACTTTATCTCCCCCTTGTTTTGGAGGGACACCAGACTTCGGAACACCTTCAATCCTTCTCAACAAATCTAAAGCAGGTCTCAACTTTTCATCCAAGTGGTGTCGGATGGAGATGGTAAGAATGGAGTCATGGGCTTCCAGGAGATGGAGGAGAATAGAGTGGACATCACCAACCGGACTCTTAATTATTTCTCACTCGGTTTTTAAGTCTGCAATCTCCTGGTTGGCTATCTTGAGCTTGAGATTCTGAATTTTAAGCTGTGAAGTCCGCTTATCCAGCTCATCCATAATTTTGTTTTCAACAGCAAGCTCAGCTTCAAGTTGATTCAGACGAGCAGCAACTGAAGTGTGAAGCTCTTTGTTAGTAGCCTCAATTGCTTTCCGAGCTTCCTCAAGATGTGTCTTTTCGGCTGCCAGTGAACGTGTAAGATGATCAACCGAAGTGTTCACTGTTTCAGGATTCTTCTTGGCAGCAGCTTGAAGAGAATCTAGAAATATCTGGGCCTCAGAAATTAGTTTTTCGACATTTGCGGTCGCCTGCTTGCAATCTTTGGTGGACTCTTCAACTGCAAGTGAAGCTTTCTGGCAGGTTGAGGTTGAGGCTTCAATTGCTTTAGCAGCGCTGGATATGGACGTCTCATGTTCTTTGACAACAGATGAGAACAGGGCTTTGAGTGCTGCCTCTGAATATGCACTGGCAGAAGATGAAGAGAGCAAGCGATCAAGTTTGTCATTCATTTCCTTGAGATGCTTTTTGGACACAGGAGCGTCATCATCGTCATCGCTCTGTACTCTATACGGACTGAAATAAGTGGACTCAAATTCCATGTCTTCACCGCCAAGATCAGGATCAGAGTCATGTGATCGAGGTGGGGATAAAGGTGCTGAGGTAACAGGAGGATCAGAACCTAATGGACTTGCTCCCGTATCAGATACGTTGACATGAACAGGAGGTTCGGTTGGATGAGTGGTGGTAGTAGTGACTGTAGTGAATAGTGGGGTTGGAATTGGGATAGAGGTTGCAGTTGTAGAGGAGACAGGTGGAGGACAGGGAGCGATAATAATAGGAACCAAATGTGGAGGAGGGGAGTTTCGGTTGCTATCATCAGTGGGTGAGGGTGGAGGCGAATTACCTCTAAGTGGACTCTCGGTCTCAGTAGCTTCGTCGTCATTTGACTCAGGGTCAGGCTGGACATCTGAAGGAACATACTCAGAGGCACTAGTGGATGGGGAAGGAGACTTTGGTCTGCGAGCTTGCTTCTTTGTCTTGCGTTTCTTTGGAGCAGTTAGCTCTGGTTGCTCTAGCTTGCGTTTCTTGGGGGTCGAAACTTTGGAGGATTGACCGACCTTTTCCCCTTTGTTATCTGGCTTCTTTCCTCGTTTTGTTGGCTTGTCTGTAACGTCCAACGAGCTTTGCATCTCGGGAGTGAGTTAGCGTGGACCTAAAGGAGTCAACTTCCTATAATCAGCCATGATTTTACTTTCACTGGAGACACATCGGCTCATTGACTCAGGAATTGAATCGATGTATATGAACTTCGTTGGGTCAGTCACAATATTTTGACCGTGTGAAAAGTCGCAATAGAAGACCTCAGAGCCCCTTCCATGACAGGAATCTGAAAAGTCTGAATAGCTCTGTTAGTGATCAAAGTACAAAAACGACCACAGGAAATTTTAGAATGTTTGGTTGAGGAGTTGAGACTCTGCACCAGTTGTGCCCAGAGAAGTGATCCGTAATCCAAACTGATCCCGTTATAGAGACCATAGAGAATGGTCAGGAAACCCTTACTTGCCCCATCTGACCCTGCAACACGTTCTGCTAATCCCTTGTAAAGAAGGGTAAGAAGACCATTCCACTAAGGTGGCAGACATGACTTCTTGAACTTCGTCACCATCGTCAGAACGTCTGTGTACCCCATGTCGTAGAGCATCGAAAACAACGGGGTCGTAGTGATAAAATCCGGTGAGATGACAGAGGCATTTGCAGCAAGCCCTAGCAACGAACAAAACCGGGCCTTGGAAACAGAGGTCTTTTGATTAGAGATATCAAAGAAGATCCGTTCCTTGCGTTTGTCATATGAAGCAGTGAAATACACCTGGGATAGAAGAGACATGGGAACTAATTCGACCTGTATGAGTGCAATCACCAATGGAGAATACTTGAGGCATTCGACAACATGAAGCATGTACGAATCGTAAAGAAAAGGATCCAGTTGGATGATGAGGTTCTGATTGGGTTTAATCGTGAGCAAAGACGATGTGACAGTTTCATCTTGGAAAGAGGATGATTCCGCCATTGTTGTAGTAAAGAAGAAGAAGATAAACAGTAACAAAATCGCCGATTTGTTCTTGAGAAAGAGAGAAGATCTGGTAAAGTAGCCCAAGAGGTGTGAGAAAACCTTTTATACCGTCACTAAGAGAGAGAAAAATCTGTTTGTGATGATGATTCGATCTCTGAAACGTCGCCAGAAAAAGCGGGATTTGACAGCCTAGTTACGTCAGCCGTCGTGAAATTACGTGCCGTTTCAAATTCACGCGCCTTTTTCAACCTTATGTCCTGTTCAAATTTTGAATCGTTTCATCTTCATGCTGACTCACCCTGATTTGATTTTTATTATTAAAATAAATCGTGACGCATCCTTGCTCCTTTATGTTAAAGAACCTTCGCTCCATATTAGAGTGAACAATCATTGCAGGTAGAGTCGAAAGCATAAATCTGGAAAAGTGTCATTAGTATCACAAACAAGTATTTAGAAAATCATAAAGATCTTCGTGCTAGAGTGTGTCAATGAAAAGGAAATAAAGCAAAATATTTGTGGGATTTAAGTGATGTCTATTTAGACACGAAACAGTTGATCCCGGGCACGAATCTCTTCCGTCAAAGTCAAGAGAGACTAAGAGGTGTCTGTGTGGTTTCCCGTGAATTACGATCAAATGCTTGTAAAGAAACATTGAAAGACATCTTTTCAATTATAGGCTTTAGTGGGCAGTTTCCTTCAACCGAACATCGATACTTAAAAAAAGACCGAAAGTTGGAAGAAGTACTTGTGAGACCGATGTGGCTTGTTGAACAAGTAGGTTTGATAAATTATTTAGTGACTGGATGTATTTTAGAAATCTCAAAACAAAAATAAACTGGATCTTAGAGGAAGAAACGTCCTGTTGTTAGACAATTTCATTAAGATCACGCAAAAAATAAAAATAGATTTCATGAGGTGACAAGTAATAACTTGAACATTAGAGCGTTCACCGTCAATTCATTCAAGGTGTTGGATTTTGGGTTTCACTTAACTCGTGGTAAACGAAACTAAGATCATCAATGCAGAAATTGAGTAACCATAAACCTCAATGATAATTTCTGAGAGTCTCAAGGGTTACGATTGCGAAACGAAACCTAATGCAGAAATGTGAGGTGGTTAAGGAAACGAAAGTACCTCTGCTATATAAGAGTGACAAAGCAGAAAACTCTTAACTCGCTTTGAGGAGAGTTAGGTAGCTCATGACTTGAGTGATTTTAGCAGCCTGCTTTGGAAGAAACGAATGGTGTATTTCGAATCATTAAGGCTTCACTCAGAGTCTTGGAGGCTTCGGTCTACATGCAGCAGCATGCTTCTAGGGACTCTTAGCTAGTACATAGATAAGAATGTTATACCTGCCCCATTCTCATCGTGTTTCGCATCTGTGAACATGAATTGATGTTTAGAATAGAGATATAAGACATAAAAACACATAGAAATATTTTTTTTAAGTTTTTGGATTTTCTGAACAATAATAAAAACAGAAAAGAAAAGATTTTTGGATTTTCTGAAAAATAATAATAAAAGCAGAAAAGAAAATATTTTTGGATTTTTTTTTTGGATTGTCTGAAAAAGAATAAAAACAGAAAAGATACTAAATATAAACATTCGAAAGAATAAGAAAGCTTTACAAGATTATACAACCGAAACTATACCTTAGAAAAGATGAAGCGAAATAGACCGAGCGTTCGGTTCATTTCGGTTCCTGAAAAATTCTAGAGCCGAAATAGACCGAGCGATCGGTTCATTTCGGTTCCAAGAAAAATTCAAGAGCCGAAATAGACCGAGCGTTCGGTTTATTTCGGTTCCAAAAAAAATTAAGAGCCGAAATAGACCGAGCGTTCGGTTCATTTCTGTTCCCAAAAATTTAAGAGCCGAAATAGACCGAGCATTCGGTTCATTTTGGTTCCTAAAAATTTAAAAACCGAAATAGACCGAGCGTTCGGTTTATTTCGGTTCCACGAAAATTCAGGAGCCGAAATAGACCGAGCATTCTCTCTATTTCGCTTATTCAATTTTAGTGAAAAGAAAGGGGTTTCGGTGCTGACTCAGCTTCCATCACTCCCAAGCCTTCGAGTATCTTGTTAAAGCTTGCTTCTGGTAAGGCCTTGGTGAAGATATCAGCCAGTTGATCTGAGGACCGAACGAAGTGAATTTCAACATTTCCATCTTCAACGTGATCCTTGATGAAGTGATATCTCAGTGCGATATGCTTTGTCTTGGAGTGTTGCACTGGATTGTGACATATTCGAATTGCACTTTCAGAGTCACAGTAGAGAGGGATTTTCTTCAAGCTTAAGCCATAATCTCTTAGTTGGCTTTGTATCCATATAACCTGTGATGTACAGGACGTTGCAGCAATGTACTCAGCTTCGGCTGTAGAGAGGGACACGCAAGTTTGTTTCTTTGACTGCCAACTGACAAGTTTGCCATCAAGGAACTGGCACCCGCCGGTTGTGCTTTTTCGATCCAATCCACATCCACCAAGATCAGTGCCAGAGAAAGCTTGAACAAAGAAGCCGGATTTTGCAGGATACCAAAGACCAATAGACGAGGTTCGCTTCAAATACCGGAAGATATTTTTCACTGCAATCATATGAGGTTCTCTTGGATTTGCTTGAAACCTGGCATAATAACAGACAGAAAACATTATGTCTGGCCTACTAGCCGTTAGATACATTAGTGACCCTATCATTTGACGATAAAGAGTCATATCAACAGCCGGTTTCTCAAGAGATGGAGTCAACTTCGTGCCAAATGCCATTGGAACCTTTACTTTAGAATCTCCCGTCATGCCGAACTTCGTTAACAACGTCTTTGTGTACGCTTCCTGATTGATGAAGATCCCTTCTGGTCCCTGTCTTATATTTAATCCAAGGAAAAAGTTAATCGGACCCATTGCGCTCATTTCAAAATTGGTCTCCATCAACTTCCTAAATACAGCTGTTAAGCTAGGATTCGTGGAGCGGAAGATGATGTCATCGACGTAAATTTGAACAATCATTAAGTGTTCGCCTTCTTTCTTGCGAAAGAAGGTTGGGTCGACCGAACCTTGCTTGAATTTTGACATTTTGAGAAAACGAGTTAGAGTTTCATACCAGGCTCTCGGTGCTTGCTTTAATCCATAGACCGCTTTATCCAAAATGTAGCAATGATCAGGATACTTCTCGTTCACAAATCCAGGTGGTTGCTCAACGTATGCCAATAAAATCTCTTAATAGTCTTCAAAGATCAGCATGTACTCTTCAAACAGATTGGAAATGGGAACCGAGACGTGACCTGATTCTGGAAAGATTTCCTCCATTGGACTTTCAGTTGTTCGTATTTTCTTCTCGTAATTGTCATCAAAAGTAACATAATAGGTTTATTCAATCTTCTTTGAGCGTTTATTCAGAACCCTATATGCTTTTGAAGTGAGTGAATAACCAAGAAAGATCCCTTCGTCTGCCTTGACATCAAATTTGTTTCGGTTCGCTTTGGAATTCAAAATAAAGCATCGTGAACCGAACACGTGGAAAAACTTCACATTGGGCTTACGATTATTCAAAATCTCGTACGTAGTGATGGAGAATCGCTTGTTTAGGAAGGATCGGTTCTGAGTGTAACATACAGCAGCAATTGCATCAACCCAGAAGTATAGTGGAAGAGAAGCGAAGCTTAGCATGGTTCGGGCCGCTTCACATAAAGAACGGTTTCGCCTTTCAACGATCCCATTCTGCTGTGGAGTATAGGAAGCAGAGAAGTTGTGAGTTACTCCCTTTTCAGCTAGAAAATCTTCAAAGTCTTTATTCTTGAACTCAAGACCATTATCGCTTCTTATGTTTCGTACCGCCTTACGTAGCTGCACTTCCACTTGCTTGATAAAAACCTTCAGCTTGGGAGTCGCCTCTAATTTCTGTTTAAGAAAGAAAGCCCAGGTGAAGCGAGAAAAATCATCCACAATTACAAGTATAAACTTACTACCACCGAAGCTTTCGATAGTCGAGGGGCTACATAAGTCGATGTGCAGTAGTTCGAGAGGTTCGATGATTTTTGTATTGATTGGAGAAGGGTGACTCTTTTTGCTTTGCTTGCCCATCTCGCATGCTGCGCACATGTGTTCTTTGTCAAATTTAAGAACAGGAAGTCCACGCACGTTATCACCGAGCACCAGTTTATTAATATCTTTGAAGTTCAGGTGCGATAGTCTACGGTGCCACAACCAGCTTTCATCTGCGTTCGACTTCAACAGCAAGCATATTGCAGGCTTTCCTTTTATCGGGTTGAGATTTAGAGGATACATTTCCCCTTTTCTCTCAGATTTCAACAGAACTTTCTTCGTTTTCTTTTCAATTATCTCTGAGCCCTCATCATCAAACGAGACTTTCAAACAGGTTCCCACAACTAGTTAAGAAACATTGATGAGGTTGTGCTGCAATTCTTCCACGTAGTCCTCTTTTTGTATTGAGAATTCTCCATTGGTGATCATTCCATACCCTTTGATCGTGTCGTAAGAGTTGTTTCCGTATTTTACACATCTACCATCCTTAAAGGACCGAAACTCCCTAAGCTCTTCCCTCCTCCCAATCATGTGACGAGAGCAGCCACTGCCAATATACCATTCTTCGTCAAACTGCTTGTCACTGATAACATGCAAAAATTAAGCAGATTTAGGAACCCAAAGTTTCTTGGGCCCTTGTGAGACTTTTACGGAATAGGGAATTGCTACCGAAAGATCAACCATATATGTTCTTTTTATTAAAGTGGTTTCATCTTTTCCTTTGATGGTGTAAACTTTGATTTTATTTTTATCTTGCTTTAACCGGTGTGTGTTATTGTTAGTTGGTTTCACATCAGAGGTTTCCTTCGCAGAGTTGGGCTTTGGTTGAGAGTGAGGACGATGGGATTTGGGACCGAAACTTGACTTTCGGTTCTGAGCTCTTGCCTTGGGACCGAAACTGGACCTTCTGTTCTTGGTGTAGTAAGAGTTGGCACCAAAACTTGTCTTTTGGTTCTCGTGACCACAAGTATTAGGACCGAAACAGGTCGTTCGGTTCGCCTGACTGTACGACTAACGGTTAATGACTTGTGCTTCCTTTTTCATCTTGAGATTAGAAGCTTTTTCAGAGCGAACATAAGTGGGGTTTTGGGATTTCCAAAACTCCTTTCTTTCATTGAGATTCTTCATGTATCTTTTGTTCCTCTGTCGTTTCTGTTCAGCAAGTTGCTCTTCAGTCAAGTGAATGTTGGCCTTTGGTTTCGTTTTCTTTTTAAGAGCTTTTGTTGTTGTTGATGAATCGTTGGTAGCTTTTAGTGGTTCATCTGGTATTTTTTTTGTACCACTTGTGCTGGGTTTATCAAAGCTTGAGGGCTTGTTGAGGGGTTCGGGTATGTATCGTCCCTTAACTCTCCATGAGGTTTGCTCTAATAGACCAACAGTTTCGTCTGCATTATCAATGGGAGTAGACCAGAAGTAGTCATCACAACCTTCAGCATTATCTTTGCCAACCAAGGATGTCAATTCCACCGTTTGTTTCTTAGTTACTCCAGTGACTGATTACACTTGCTTTGGAGTAGTTTGCACCTTCTGATAAACAACGACTTTTTCTTTGAGTTTCTTGGATTTGTCCTTTGACATCCGAGCGTATTCAACCGAATTTTCAGATATTAGTGGTTTTGCTGCTTCGGGTTCGCTCTTAAGAAATTTTGAACAGTCGACCTCATCTTCTTCAGAGATTTCACTTATCTGACTCTCCTCATCAAATTCAGAAGTGGTTTCCAAATTTATTTTATTTTCTGAACTCAATTTGGCGTTGGATGAGTCAAACTTCTGTATAGTTTCGGTCTTTATTTTTAATTTATCGTTTTCGTCCAGTAAATTGTTAAGCATGCACTTATGTTCTTTGGACTCAATGAATTATTCAATTTCGTTCAGTCCGTATTTATAGGATATTGATATCTCATCTGAAGACATAATAGATTCACATTCAGCAATGACTTCGTCTTCCTTAAATTCAAGGAAGGCCAAAATCATTTTATGAATCTTTTTACCTATCTCACAATCTAGATGTAACTGAGTGATGTTAGTATATAAGTGTTTAGCAATCAAACAGAAAACATTTCTTTGTTTTAAAAACTTCAAATTGTCTCGTTGCACATAAATAAGTTCATCCCTAGCCCTACTTAACTCTAACTCCTTCTGCTGAATCCACATCCTTCTCTCCTCACTCTTGGAAGACTCCCTGCTGAGTCGGTCAGTTAGGTTAGAATTAGCTAGGCGAGTTTTCATAAGACTGCCACTTAAATTAGAAAACTTGAATTTTAATTCATTTAAGTCTTTTTCATAGTTTGTTATTGGTACTTTATGAGATTCTAGGATAGTTTGTACCTTCTTGATCAACTGATCGCAATCGTTGATCTTTTCACTCATGGGCTTGGCAGCGAAACATTTGTCTTCCATGATCTTCACTTCGTCATGCTTACTTTCGGTTGTAACCATTAAGCTGATGGGTTTTGAGCATTCTAACACTTCCTAAGTGTACATGCAACCCTAATAACCTTGGATCTATGTTTGTCTAATAATCATGCAAAGTTGAATTCCAAGGTTATATTCCTATCTAGCATACATGGGGAACATTTTTAACTTGAATGAAAGATAGAATAACTTACCTTGTTGTTGATTATGATCCTTGAAACCTTGTGAGCCTAGCACCCCAAGTGTGATGCCTCAAATGCTTCACACAACACCAAATGCTTTTGGAATGACTTTAGAGAGAATACACACTTCTAAAATCGGCCTAGCCCTCTTGTTTCTTATGCGTGTCCAATTTTGGTGGAGAATGGGTTTCTTATATAGTGTTGACACATCTTGGGTTACACCATGTAAACCCTAATGTGTCATGACTCTTCATTTTCATGACCCATGGGTTTGTAACTCCCGTGGAGCATCCTATGGGTGGAACCCAACTTGATAATCCATGGAGCCTCTTAGCCCACTATATAAGATATGGAAGATTTACATAATCTACCCATATATTTAATTAGTTATCTTTTGATCACTTAATTAATTCTAAATTAATTCTTGATCAAACTAATTAAATAATATTATTAATATATTAGAACTTATAATATATTAATAAACCATAAGTGTTATTTCTCTCATTTTAGTTTATCCAATTGCATGGTGCCACGCAACCCAAATGGACCATGCCGGGTCGGGTCAAGTACATACCAGAAATAGTTATGGACTTAGACACCTTATCCAACAGTCTCCCACTTGGATAAGTCCAATAACTATAACTGCAATACTTCAGGAACCGATCGGAAATCGTAGCTCTTTCAAGGTCTCTCGGAACTGAGAAGATGATGATACGCCATTTAAGATAAGTGATCATATAATCCTCTGTTCTAGATATCAGCCGGACAAATACATGGAACAATGAACTTAATTGAACACATCAACTTAGTTCTGACCGGGCCCGGTACATAGGTCAAAACAAAATCATCGAGGGGCCCAGATATCAGCTTCTAATCCAAGAAGGAACAGATAAACTTCGACTCATATGTTTGTTCTACTACTCATTGAATTATACACAAGAGCACGTTTTATAACATCGAGTTACCAATGCGTTTTCGTACAATCAATGCATAACCAACTCATAAGTAACAAATCATATATCTAGGTTTGAAGACTTATATGATATTACCGTCTCACGATCACTCGAGATAAATTCCATGAAGTGATTCCAATGAGCGTGGGTTGAGTCCAATGCTCAGAACTTATGAGCACTCATGAGTGTTGTAGCCATGTCCAACAACTTAGACCTCTGCAACCAATCATGACAGTCTTGATTCATACCTACTTCCGACATATGACCGACTGTGGAGGTTCGAATAATATGATATACCAAACATAATTATTCTGGAAGTCAAAACATGCAAAAGAAATATAGTAAACGATCGACAAGAGATAACAACACTTTACTCATAAATAAAACACCTTTTATTCATCATCTAATGTCAATTACACTTTACAAATTTCAAGGTTATCTAACTACTAAATCTAATATCATCCTTCAGCCCTATGCTCCGAGCATGCTGGAGATGCTTAACCCGAGTCAGTCCCTTCGTGAGGGGATCTGCTGGATTCTCATCCGATGATACCCTCTTCGCCACGAGGAGTCCTTCTTCTATTCGATGTCTGATGAAATGGTATTTTCTGTCGATGTGTCTGGATCTCCCGTGATCCCTTGGTTCCTTGGCTAAGGCAACTGCACTTTCACTATCACAGAAAATTTCCATTGGCTCTTTAATAGCTGGTACAACTCCAAGGTCTCCAATGAAGTTCTTCAGCCATATCGCCTCCTTTGCTGCCTCGCTAGCTGCTATATACTCTGATTCGCAAGTTGAATCAACCACTGTCTCTTGCTTGGAACACTTCCAAGAAATTGCTCCTCCATTTAAGGTAAAGACCCAGCCTGACTGAGAACGTAAATTATCCCTATCAGTCTGAAAGCTAGCATCACTATACCCTACAACTCTCAAGTCTTCACTCCCACCGAGGGTAAGGACCCAGTCCTTAGTCCTCCGTAGGTACTTGAGGGTATTCTTTACCGCAGTCTAGTGTGCCTTGCCAGGGTTCCCCTGATACCTGCTAACCATGCTCAAAGCAAAGGCTACATCAGGTCGAGTACACGTCATAGCATACATGATCGATCCTACAGCCGAAGCATAAGGTATTCGACTCATTTCTGCTATCTCAGCCTTAGTACTAGGGCTTTGTGTCTTACTCAATCTGGCATTACTCTGGATGGGTAACTCTCCTTTCTTGGAGTCCTGCATGTCGAATCTCTTCAACACCTTATCCAAGTAAGTACTCTGACTAAGTCCAATTAGTCTTTTACTCCGGTCTCTCAAGATCCTTATCCCTAGAATATAGGCAGCTTCTCCTAGGTCCTTCATAGAGAAACACTTCCCAAGTCAGGACTTAACTTCCTGCAGAGTTGGGATGTCATTTCCTATGAGTAGTATGTCATCCACATACAATACCAAAAAGCTAACTATACTCCCACTAGCCTTGACATATACACACGATTCATCTTCAATCCTAGAAAAGCCAAATTCCTTGACTTTCTCATCAAAGCAAAGATTCCATCTGCGAGGTGCTTGCTTTAACCCATAAATGGATTTCTCAAGCTTACGCACTCTATTAAGGTACTCTGTGTTGACAAAACCCTCTGGCTGACTCATGTAAACATCCTCAGCCAACTTTCCATTAAGGAAAGCGGTTTTGAATTTGCCATATTTCATAGTCATGAAATGCGGCTATGGCTAACAGAACCGTAATAGACTTAATCTTGGCCACTGAAGAAAAGGTCTCATCGTAATCAACTCCCGGAGTTTGTGAGAAACCCTTTGCAACCAGTCGTGCCTTATAAGTGTGTACATTACCATCCATGTCGGTCTTCTTCTTGAAGATCCATTTGCACCCTACAGTCTTACGACCTGGTACATTCTCAACCAAGTTCCAAACTTGATTGTCATACATGGACTGTGGCTCGCTGTCCATTGCCTCTTTCCACTTGGCTGACTCAGGGCCTGCCATGGCTTCCGCGTAACTGTTAGGTTCATCCAGACCTATCAGTGTCTCATCACTGATAAGTGTATCACCTTCCGTAGTAATATGGAATCCATAGTAATGCTCAGGTGCATTCCTAACCCTTGTGGAATGCCTCAGAGGTACAGACTTGTCAATTGGCTCAACAAAAGTTTCCTCCTCAAGTTGAGTGCTAGGGTTTGAAGTTCCTTCACCACTTGACTCTTGAATTTCTTCAAGGTCAACTTGCCTCCCACTGTCTCCTTGGCTTATGAACTCTCTCTCTCTCTCTCTCTCGAAAGAAAGCCCTCCTAGCTACAAAGACCACATTCTCACTAGGTCTGTAGAAGAGGTAACCAAAGGAGTTCTGTGGGTAGCCGATGAAAATACACCTCTCACTTCGAGGTTCGAGCTTATCATGAGTCTCGCGTCTCACGAAAGCCTCGCAACCCCAAATCTTAATGTGGTCTAGTTTGGGTACTTTACCAGTCCACATCTCATGAGGAGTTTTGGCAACTTTCTTTGTGGGAACTAGATTAAGGATATGGGCGGCAGTCTCTAAGGCATACCCACAAAATGAGATTGGTAGCGAAGCTCGACTCATCATGGAACAAACCATATCCAACAAGGTTCGATTACGCCTCTCAGCTACACCATTCAACTGCGGTGTCCTGGGAGGTGTCAATTGTGAGACAATCCCACATTCCCTAAGATAGTTGAGGAACTCTGAACTAAGATACTCACCACCTCGATCGGATCGAAGCATCTTAATGTTCCTGCCCAATTGATTCTCGATTTCCTGTTTAAACTCTTTAAACCTCTCAAAAGTCTCTGACTTATGCTTGATTAAGTAGACATATCCATATCTACTGTAATCATCAGTAAAATTCAAATAATAACGATTTGCATCCCTGGTGGCATGTTTGAAGGGCCCACATACATCCGTGTGTATAAGATCCAACAAACCTTCACCCCTCTCACAAGAACCTGTGAAGGGTGACTTTGTCATTTTTCCAAGTAAACATGATTCGCAACTATCATCTGACTTTAGGTCCAATGACTCCAATACTCCATCCTTTTGGAGTTGGCCTATGCGTTTCTTGCTTATATGTCCAAGACGACAATGCCATAATGATGCTTTATCCAAGTTATTATCATTAACAGAATCAATACACAATACATTATTTCCTAAGTTATCAACCACAGATACAGTTTCATACACACCATCACAAGGTAATGCTTTAAAATAAAGAGCATTATTAAATAAAGCATTAATCGAACCAACTTCATTATCAAATGAAAAGGTGAAACCTTGTTTATACAATGCATGAAAGGAAATAATATTTCTTGCCATTTCTGGCGAATAACAACATTTATTCAAATCTAAACTAAACCCACTACTTAGCGATAAAGTATAAACTCCAATCTTGGTGACAGGTAAAGCTTTCCTATTCCCCATGATTAAGTTTATTCTTCCATGCTCCACATTCTCACTTCTTCTTAGTCCCTGCAAATCAGAACATATATGAATACCACAACCGGTATAAAGGACCCAAGAGTTAGAATGGGGTGAGTTATTAGATAAGATAGTGTAAATACCTGCATGGTTGGGTTTAACTTTCCCATCCTTCACATCTTGCTGGTACTTTGGGCAGTTCCGCTTCCAATGTGACTTTTCATGGCAATAGAAGCATTCAGCCTCTTTAGGGTCAGAAGAAGGAGTGACAAAACCTTTCTTGGTTCCACTTGAAGAAGAGCCATCAAGGGTCCTAGCCTTGGTACCCTTCGAAGAGCTCTTCCTCTTCTTCCCTCTACCTTTCCCGATTGCCAAAACCGGGGCGGAGTTTGGAGTAGGAGTGTTAACAACCGACTTACCCTTAAGACCTGTTTCTGCGGTCTTGAGGAGTCCCTGAAGTTTGCTGAGTGTGACCTCTTCCTTATTCATGTGATATGTCATGCGGAATTGATCATAGCACGATGGTAAGGAGTGCAAAATGATATCTATTGCAAGCTCCTCAGGGAAGTTCACATTAAGCTTCAGCAACCGATCCACATACCTTTGTATTTTCTGCATGTGGCTCGTGACGGATTCCCCGTCCTTCATCATGGTTGTTATGATAGAGCATATGATTTCATACCTCTCTTGTCGTGCACTTTGATGGTATCTTTCCATCAGATCTTGGTGCATTTCAAAAGGGTAGAAGTCCTCATAGGACTTTTGGAGTTCCGCTGTCATGGTGGCCAACATGATGCATGCCACTTTTGTAGCATCTCTTTCATGTGCCCGGAAGTCAGCGATCTCATGGGGAGTTGCAGTGGTCTCATCAATCTCCTTAAGCTCCTTGTCAAGGACATATTCTTTGTCCTCGTAGCGGGTAATCATCCTGATGTTTCTGATCCATTCATTGAAGTTGGATCCATCAAAAGTGACTTTCCCACACAAGTTCATAAGGGTAAAGGAGCCATTAGGATTAGAGCCAGAAGCAGCATTGTTTGAAGACATCTGAAAGAAGAGAACAAGATTAGTTTAGATATTAAGAGAGTCCTTAATAAAACACCCAAATGTAATATTAAGGTTAGGATCCAATCACAATATATTATAACTTAGAAGAGGTATGTCGTAATCCAAGCTATAACATATTTGAAAGGTAGGTGAATGACGATTCACCAATTTCCACCATGAAAAACGAAATATAAATATTAGGTTTTTAATTGGTTCTTAGAAATTCCTAGATTCTTTTGAGATTCAATGAACTTTTCAAAGGCATGTTTCAATCTCGAATGTGCCCTCCAAGTTTTGTGACTGGGATACCGAGGATCACAAAACGAGGTGTGAAGTAACCATGCAAATCACTTGGTACCCTCAAGGTTTATCACTCAATCGATGTGCCGGTAAACCACACACGCTCCACCGATGCTATGGTAAACCTTAAGTCACCCTTTACATACCTTGTTAAGTCCAAGTTAGTGTGCCGGTTAACCACACACGCTCCACCAACGACTTAAACAAAGTGTAAAGTGTAATTTCATGGATTAGCATCTTATTCACATTTTCCTAAAGTAACTAAGATTGGGAATTTAATAAAAGCATTTAGTTACTTTATAATATTCATCATACTTTTAATGAGAATTTATAAGTCCTTGTCTTACCCGTTCGACTAACGACCCTCCACCGATCAAGGAAGCGGTGGGTGAGAGTGGACACCCGTTAAGTTGCCATTTTATAGGCAACAACCTTATACCCCCCTTATAGACCGGCTTCGTGAATGAGGCGTACTAGCGGTAAGACGACTTGACGTTATACATATATATATATTAGTAACTTATAATATTATAAAGTATAATGGTTGAATTTTAACTTTTAAAATTCTAAGGGTTGGAACTAAAGTTTTAATCAAGACTTTACATGTTCCAAAACTTGAGGGCAAGTTTTGTAAACTTCCAAAACTTTTCATTTCTTATAACTTATGAATTAATTGAGTAATAAAAATGAAGACTCTTCATTTTTGTAACTCTTGTGTTCTTTTAATGGCTTTAATAAAAGTGAGACTTTTGGTTTTCCATAACTTGAGGACAAGTTATGGACTCCATTAAAACACATTATGATCATGAATTAAACTACCATGAAGGTTACAAACAATTCCTATGATCATCTAATCTTCATAAATTGAAGAACATGAATATGAACACTTTCAAGAATCAAAAATTACACTTAAAAAAAAACTTGTAATTTAACGATTTTTTTTTTCAAGCTGATTACACACAAAAAAAAAAACAAACAAACCTAGGCTCTGATACCACTGATGGGTTTTGAGCATTCTAACACTTCCTAAGTGTACATGCAACCCTAATAACCTTGGATCTATGTTTGTCTAATAATCATGCAAAGTTGAATTCCAAGGTTATATTCCTATCTAGCATACATGGGGAACATTTTTAACTTGAATGAAAGATAGAATAACTTACCTTGTTGTTGATTATGATCCTTGAAAACTTGTGAGCCTAGCACCCCAAGTCTGATGCCTCAAATGCTTCACACAACACCAAATGCTTTTGGAATGACTTTAGAGAGAATACACACTTCTAAAATCGGCCTAGCCCTCTTGTTTCTTATGCGTGTCCAATTTTGGTGGAGAATGGGTTTCTTATATAGTGTTGACACATCTTGGGTTACACCATGTAAACCCTAATGTGTCATGACTCTTCATTTCCATGACCCATGGGTTTGTAACTCCCATGGAGCATCCTATAGGTGGAACCCAACTTGATAATCCATGGAGCCTCTTAGCCCACTATATAAGATACGGAAGATTTACATAATCTACCCATATATTTAATTAGTTATCTTTTGATCACTTAATTAATTCTAAATTAATTCTTGATCAAACTAATTAAATAATATTATTAATATATTAGAACTTATAATATATTAATAAACCATAAGTGTTATTTCTCTTATTTTAGTTTATCCAATTGCATGGTGCCATGCAACCCAAATGGACCATGCCGGGTCGGGTCAAGTACATACCAGAAATAGTTATGGACTTAGACACCTTATCCAACATAAGCATCTCCCAGCCGACTCAACAACTCCTTCTCTCGCCACATATGCTCTTCCATGCGAAGGTCTTCGTACCTCTTCATCCTTAGAATCTGTAGACCAGACTTCCACTCCACCGAACTCATCATCAATAACGTTTTCCTTCACAATCAAAGCATTCATAGAAACGTTAGTAGATTTATTTTTCTTTATCTCCTCGAGCTTTCTCGTGTAGTAAGCTTCGTCATCTTCATCATCCTTCTTCTCAGCTATCTTCCTTAGCATGTAATCCTTGGCAAAGTGGTTCTTGCCATGACAGTAGTTGCAATCGTACCCAGAGTATCCTACAAGCTTACTCTCCTTCTTTTAATCGTCCTTTTGAGTGGTGTTCTTCGGTTCTTCTTTCACCTTTTCAAAACTGTAGCTTCCCTGCCAGCTTCGGTTCTTGTTGATTGGGAACTTTCTGCGAGCAAACTTCTTTGGGTTTGTGACCATCATAGCATATTCTTCGTTGGATAGATTACACTCTGACATATCAGATTCCTCCTCTTCGTTTGCTACATTCTTGTTAGAAACGAGGGCCAGTGAACCCACACCCGAAACTACCTTCGCTTCCTTTGTCACCACGCTTTCATAAGATTTGAGAATACCCATCAGTTTCGCCAGTGAATATGATTTAAATTGCTCATGAGCCTTCACAGTCGAAACCACTGCCATCCATTCGGGCCTTAATCCATTCATGAAGGTAACCTTTTGTTCAATCACCTTCCTTTCAATGCCATGCTTCATCATCTTACTGAGCAGATGGTTGAAGCGCTCGAATGTCTGAACAAGCTTCTCTTCAGGTTTTTGTTCGAAAGCACCGAACTCAGAGAGAAAAAAGGCTTGGATCGAGTGCTCTAGATCTTCATCGGTTGAATATAATTCTTTCAACCTATCCCATATTTCTTTAGCTATTGTGCATGAACTCACCAGACGAAAAGTATCGGATTGCAATGCGAATCGAATCATCCTCATGGCTTTAACGTTGCATAACACCTTATCTTTTTCGTCTTGAGGCATCTTATCTACGTCCGCCAAGAGTTGGTTATATTTTTTTTGAGTGTTGACTGTTCTGTTTGTTCCAGAGTGAACAAACGGACCCAATGTTATTGCTTCCCAGATTAAGTAGTCATTGTCTTCAGATCCTACTACATAGTCTTCGAAGTGACGCGCCCACACTTCATAATCTTGAGTATAGAGAATGGGAATCCTTGTAGTTGATCCTATGTTGTTGGAGATGTTGATCGGATTGATTTGTGAGTCATCGTGAGACATGATGAACTTTTTCTGTTAGAATCAGACTTGTAAAGTTGAACTTAGGGTTTTATAAAACACAAGAGATGTCGTCGACAAGAAGAGGACAGCTTCTATATATTGATAAAAGCGGAAACCCTAAAGGATTCTTCAAACATAAGAGATGCGTATGTATTACACAGTCTCCTGCTATGATACCAATTGTTGAGAATATTACGCTATAGATCGATAGATTCTAAGCTGAAAAACAATATCAATCAAGTAAAGAACACATGAATGGATCAAATGATGTCGAATGATTAATATCTCACACCTCAGAAGAGCTCGATGAAGAACTTCGACTGTAGATGTGTGTTAGGGTTACAATGCAAAGTAATTAACGAGAACGATATTCTTAAAGCTATACATGCATGCAATATATATATGCTAACCCTAATGATTATCCATGGTTGGACAGACCCAAACTGGGTAAACTAAATGGACTAATGACTGAGCCCAAAGATGCAACACTTAGACCCAACAAAGTACTTTGTTGATCTTCCTCTTCAAGTCCTAAGTGGTCTTGCCAAACTTGACTAGAACTATTAATCAGAAGCAAACATTGATCTTAAGCATTAATTCAAGGTTTGAGTTTTCAAGCCTTGTCCCTGGACAATCAGATCCTTGTTCTCAAAATTGGTATCAGAGCTTGAGTGGTTGTCCTTTGAATCCATAAGTACAGATTATAGTTGATTCGAGATTACCTTGGTATTTAGATCATTTTTGTTTTTAGGATAAAAGTTCTTCTATATAACACTTTTGATCAAGATATCTTAACTTCAATGGCGGCTTCTAATTTTCAACAAATGTACTCAATGCAAATAGCAAATAGCATAGGTTGCCCTACACGTGCCCCACTGCTAGTTTTTGAAGAGTATGATCACTGGAAAGTCAGAATGGAAAGATTTTTACTTGGAAAAGAAAAAGGTGAATCTATCTGGAGATCCGTTAAAGAAGGTCCCCATGTTCCAGTTCGAACCATTGTTGGAGATGCTGCTGCAACTCTCTTGGGACAGGATCAACAATGACAAGCACCTCTCAGTACTGATGATCTTGAAAAGCTGCATGCAGATCAAGTTGCCTTTTAAGAAATGGTGTTTGGTGTTCCACCCCCTCTTTTTGAGTACATCAAACTGTGCAAGTACGCAAAAGAGATTTGGGACACACTTCAAGATTCGTTCGCAGGGTCAGAGAACATGAAGGATAAGCGTCTAACCTCGGTTATCAATGAGTTCGACACTTTCACTAAAACACCTGGTGAATCTATTTCCTCAACCTCAAACAGATACCAAATCTTCGTCAACAACATGACAGCTCATGGGATAGTCTGAACCACACTTGATTACAACCTCAAGTTCATTAACAACCTCGGAAAGGGATGGGGAAATGTGAAATCATGTCTTCAGAGCAATGGATCTCTGAAAAAGCTAAATCTCTACCAACTTTAAAATGAGCTTCAAGGTCATGAATCAAATGTTGCACAAACCCTACGTGAACTCTCTGGAGGCCCTCTAGCTCTATTCAGTTGATACAATCCAAAAACTCTGAACCTTGTTGTTTCGGACCCTCTCTCTGCTGTTGTTCCTTATATTCCTCCAGTTCAACCCTCACCTCCAATCATACCTGCTCCTACCACTAACAACTATCAATTAGTTGGTGACCTTAATCCTAAAGATATGGACTCCGAACTCCATTTTCAACAAGGGTTTGCCCTGCTTTCCATGAAATACAACCATCCTTTTAACAAGCCATATAACAATCGTTTTCAGGCTCCTCACCAAAATAACCCTCAACCATTTAACAAACCTTCAGAAAAGCCACCATCCTACAAGCCTAACCTTTCTACTCCAAATAACACCTCAGAATCATTTTAGACTCCGAAGTCAGAAAAACCCAAGATTGTATGTCACAAATGTGGCCATGCAAATCACTTTGCTAAAGATTGCTTAGTCGAAGTCCCACAAAAACCCAAGATCAAGGACTCTTCTTACTATGCACGTCGAGCTCAAGAAATGGCATAAAGTGAAAAGGCTTTTGTTTCCACTGTATTTTGGGATGTAGAATGGTATTGGTCGTGTGGAGATGATGATGACGCAGCCACTGGCAGAAACATGGGTCTTATGGCTCGACAAGAGATAGAATGTGTTGAAGGCTACTGGTCGTCTGGGTCAGAAAGAGATGATGAAGATGTTGAACCAAACTACTGCTACATGGCTACCAACGATCCACATGGCAGAAGCATCGTTCAATAGGTAAAACTTATGATTACTGATAATAATTTTGACTTATCTCTTTGTGAACCATATCTAACCTAGATCCAATCAGATATGAACATCATTTACAAAGCCTATGAGTCAGCCATAGAAGCCAGTGAGAAGAAGGAAAGTGAATTAAGTCGTCTTAGATTACGTTTTGAGGATAAGAAGTTGAAAATAGAGTCTTTAGAACGAGAGCTTGTAATGTCACAAGATGAATGTATCATTCTTAAAGACAAATGTGAAATCACTTATTCTGAAAGAAATGTTTTAATTTCTGACAACAACCATCTCAATGCTAAAATAAATGCTTTTCATCATTCCATAGACATTCTTGAAGCAAATAAATGGATGACACACAATTTTCGTCACCCTTGGTCAATAGCACCTGCTCTCGGAAGCGAGTTTCTGAAACCTATTGCTCGTCCCTTGAAGGAGTTACAAAACCTAACTTTTATGGGATACTTTCCGAACATCAAACCTTCGGACACCCCTGTCTCGCCTTTTTCACCCCTTCCTGAGACTTCTGACCAATTTTCATCATTAATTCCTGAGTTTCAGCCTATAGTTGTCAAGTGTCCCGATTCCATGTATTTTCCGCCTCTGACAAACCTGGACCTGAATCGGACCTCGGAACCTAACTCTAGTATTCTGAAACCTGTCATTCAAAATCTAAACCACAGCCCTCCTAACAACTGTGTTGTTGAGGAAATTTTTCCGGAGACAACTGGACCTGAATTTTCTTAATGTGTTTGGGCATCTTTAGATAGTGACGTTGATGATTCAATTTCATGTGACTCGGAACCCCAAGTGATTTCCAAAACAAATCTTGTTCCAATTAAGACTGTGTTCAACAACCCTTCTGCAGGACAGACCTCTGAATCTTCACTTCACTCCAAAAGAAAACCCATGTTGAATAGGAAAGATATTTTTGATCCTAAGGTAGAAGCGCTGGATGCTCACAAAAAGGAAGTTAAATCGAGAAAAAATTCTAGATTCCTTGAGAACTCCAAAAAGAGTGTATCTCGGACTGACAACCCATCAACCAAGTGTCACAAATCCTTCGCACCCACTAATATTGTCAAAAGGCCTTCCAATCCTCCCACTCTAGTAGAACATAAGAAAGTGGCCAGTCCTACTCCTAGAAAGACCATTGTAAACACTAAATATGTCCGAACCAACTCCCCTCGAACCATTTCATCTATTTTCATAGCCAAAGCTGATGGTACAATTTTGAAATCTCAACAGTTTTCAACACCAAATGTACCATCAACCAAAAAACAAGTTGTTAAGAAAACAGTCTCTCAAAAATCTTCACAACAAAATCTTGTTTGGAAAGTAAAAAATCACAATGATGGAACTGCAACTCTGAGAGACACAGTGGTTTCCACTAGTCCGAAAGTTGAATGTCCGATAAAAGTTGTTCCGAATCCTCGTGTCATTGAGAATCACTATTGGATAGATGAAAGAACCATGGCCTTCTGTTTGTTTCCTAAGGAATCTCGGACAAGAAAAAATATGGTATATTGATAGTGCTTGCTCCATGCACATGACGGGGAAAAAGGATTTTTTGTGAGATCTCAAACTTTCACCGAATGCTGGCTATGTGACGTATTGCAACAACTCCAACTCTCAGATCCGAGGTTATGGCATCCTTACAAATGGCAAATTCTCCATTTCAAACGTGGCATATGTAGCTGGCTTGAAGCATAATTTGATAAGTGTGGCTCAACTCACTAATGTGAATCGACGAGTTGAACTCTGCAAGAAACACAACTATGTCATGTCCGAAGACCGGATGGAATGTTTAATCATGTCAAATCGTAACAAGAACATGTATCCTCTCGACATCAACATTATCATTGTCAAGCCCCAACTCTGGTTACTCTGAAAGGCCATTCTTGATGTCAGTTGGTTATGGCATAGGAGGCTTGCTCATCTGAACTTTAGATCTATGAATGATCTTGTTTCCGATGAGATGGTAAGAGGTCTGCCACTCCTCAAGTTCGAAAATGATCATTTATGTGTTGCATGTGAGTGTGGAAAGCAATCAAAGAACGGTCATCCCGTCATCAATGAAAAAGCAATCTCGGAACTGTTAGAACTTCTACACATTGATCTGTGTGGACCTCAACAGTAGAAAGTTTGCATCATAAAAAATACATTCTTGTGATTGTGGATGACTTTACTAGGTTCACATGGGTCTTCTTGCTACAACTCAGGTCAGAAACAGCCTCCGAACTCATCAACTTTATCAAAGGAATTAAAGTTCTCATCAAACTCCCAGTACGGAGAATCTGAAGTGACAATGGTTAGGAATTCACAAATTCCACCATTGAGAACTTCCTCACTATGAAGGGCATTGGCCATAATTTTATACTCCATACACTCCTCAACAAAACGGTGTAGTCGAACGTTGTAATCGAACACTTGTTGAAGTTGCTCGATCCATGCACAACTTTGCAAATCTTCCACTCTATCTTTGGGCTGAAGTTGTTTCTACTGCATGCTTTACTCAGAATAGAAGTATCATCAAAAGACGCCTCAATAAGACACCGTATGAAACCATGAACGGTAGGAAGCCAAGTTTCTCTTTTCTTCATCTTTTTGACTGTAGATTCTTCATCAAAATCAATCGTGATCAGCTTACCAAGTTCCAACCCAAAGCTGATGAAGCCATCTTTCTTGGATACTCTGCTAAATCAAAGGCTTATCGAGTTCTTAATCGGCGAACTCATGTTCTGGAAGAAAGCTTTGACATTACCTTTGATGACAATTTCGTTCGGAGTTTTGGCCCAACCCATGTTACAAATCACATCATGGAGTCTGATGCTCCAGCACCAGGATGTCTGAACCAGCAAACAATCTATGAAGTTGACTTTGAAACATTGTTCGGACCCTCAGAAACAGATCTTGATTCAGAATCTCAAACAAGAAAAAACTCATCAACCGAAGCTCCCGTCTCCCAAAATGTTTCCGCTCCGACACCCAGTTTTACTCCATTTGATTCCGAAATGTTTCAACCTTCTCAGGTTGAGGGGAGAATGGTCAACCTTCCATTGAATCAAATATGGATGGATTCCAAGATCCAGCTGCTGAATTCAACTCTAATCCTATTAACAACGATGTTGATGCAAATTTCTTTGATTTCACTCCTGACGACGATGTTAACCTATCCGATTCAGAAGTTTAGGGGGAGCATCATCCACAAGTTCAAACTATTCAGGGGGAGCAACTCAACCCCATTATTGATATTGGATCATTTGTTGCACAAGAGCTTCCGAGACTACATGTTTGGACTAAGGATCATCTTCCAAACCAAGTTATTGGAAATCCAAACGCTGGTGTTCAAACTCGCTCTGCCACAAGTATTCCAAATGAATGTCACTTCTCGGCATTTATCTCAATATTTGAACCCAAATCCATCAAAGAAGCACTAGAACATGCTGATTGGATTACAGCCATGAAAGAAGAATTGGCAGAATTCGATAGAAATGATGTATGGACGCTTGTCCCTCCTTATCAGAATCATCCCATTGTTGGTACTAGATGGGTGTTTCAGAAAAAACTAGACGATGTCGGTGTCATTATTCAGAATAAATCATGATTGGTGGCTAAAGGATTCACACAGATTAAAGGGCTTGACTACGATGAGACCTTTGCTCCTGTTGCCCGTCTTGAAGCTATCAGAATCATTCTTGCTTATGCTGCTCACAAAGGCTTTAAGGTTTACCAGATGGATGTCAAAAGTGCTTTTTCTAAATTGTGAACTTGATACTGAAGTGTATCTTCAACAGCCTCCCGGTTTTGTCAATCCCTCATATCCGAAGTACGTCTATAAACTCTAGAAAGTTGTTTATGGTTGAACCCAAATCCATCAAAGAAGCACTAGAACATGCTGATTGGATTACAGCCATGCAAGAAGAATTGGCAGAATTCGATAGAAATGATGTATGGACTCTTGTCCCTCCTTCTCAGAATCATCCCATTGTTGGTACTAGATGGGTGTTTCCGAACAAACTAGATGATGTCGGTGTCATTATTCGGAATAAATCATGATTGGTGGCTAAAGGATTCACACAGATTGAAGGGCTTGACTACGATGAGACCTTTGCTCCTGTTGCCCGTCTTGAAGCTATCAGAATCATTCTTGCTTATGCTGCTCACAAAGGCTTTAAGGTTTACCAGATGGATATCAAAAGTGCTTTTTCTAAATGGTGAACTTGATACTGAAGTGTATCCTCAACATCATCCTGGTTTTGTCAATCCCTCATATCCGAAGTACGTCTATAAACTCCGGAAAGCTGTTTATGGCCTTAAGCAAGCTCCTCGCGCCTGGTACGAGACCCTCACTGATTTTCTCAAGCTTTCAGGTTTTCAAAGAGGTATTCTCGATCCTACTTTGTTCCGAAGGTCAAACGGAAAACATCTCATGCTTGTCCAAATTTATGTTGATGACATCATTTTCGAATCCATCGATTCATCAATGGTTGTTGACTTTGCTAAGTTAATGGTCAGTAGATTTCAAATGAGTATGAATCGCGAACTAAGCTTCTTCCTAGGTCTCCAAGTCAAATAGACCAATAGAGGAATTTTCATTCACCACGAGAAGTACATTTCGGAACATCTCAAAAAGTAATCAATGGACACTGTTCCTTAGCCAAGGTACCTATGGGTTTCAGACAAAAAATATTTTCGGACCCATCCGGTGTGGCAGTTGATGAAAATAAGTACATGGGAATGATTGGATCACTACTCTACCTCACAACAAGTCGTCCTGACATCATGTTTTCAACATTTTTGTATGCTAGATTTCAAGTCAATCCAAAGATGTCTCATCTATTGGTTGTTAAGCAAATTCCAATACCTCAAAGGTATAAAGAATCTAGGAATCTGGTACCCAACAAATGAGAGTTTCCTCCTTCAAGCATATTCCAATTCAAACTATGGCGGTCTTCAATTGGACATAAAAAGCACATCTGGTGGCTATTAATATTTAGGTGGTCGATTGGTCAGTTGGTCATCTAAGAAACAGAATTGCATTGCACTTTCAACAGCAGAAGCGGAATACATTGCTGCTGCTAGTTTCACATCTCAAGTTCTCTGGATGAAATCTAAGCTATTAGAATATGGTTACCGGTTTCAACAAATTCCAATCTATTGTGATTCTCAAAGTGCCATTGCAATTTCGCACAATCCAATTTAACACTCTATGATGAAGCACATCGACATACAGTACCCTTTCATTAAAGATAATGTTTTAAATGGTAACATCGAACTTATTTTTGTTCCATCTGACGATGAAATTGCTGATGTCTTTACTGAGGCATTAGACGAAACCAAATTCAATGGTTTTCTATACAAAATGGGTATGATGATGCATGATCCTCAGTTCTTTCAAGAGGCTTGCACTCTCTGATGGCAACATCATAAAGAGAATTAGTTCTGGAGTCAAATCATTTTTCATCTCAGAACTATTACCTCTCGGAACAAATAGGATCATTTTATGTATCTTTTTGTCTAACCACCTCTTGTAGTCACAAGTTATGCAGCTCACCTTGTCTCATGAAGTCCATAACCAATATAGTTACATTGGTATAAATTTTCACCTCGGAACTTACTTCATAATTCTCATCCCAAAATTCAAGTCCGGAACGATATTTGAATTCTAAATCCTTGTCCTACATCGAAGTCTTTGACTCCGGAACATTTCAAAATTTCACTCTGGAAGTTTTTCAAAATTTCACTCCGCAAGTTTTTCAATTCATCAAATTTTTGCTTCGGAATCTTCAAAAATCACTCAGGATCTCTTTTGACTCAAATGCTTCATTCCGGAACATATCTCGGAACTTTTTCATGTTCCGAGATCATTCAACTTCATCCCGGACCATCTCAATGTTCCAGAAATCATGTCAAATATTCAACCCAGACATTCATTTGTCAAAAACCCATTTTCATCCCGGAACCTTATGGCGTCGGAGTCAATTCTTGTGTAAGAAGTTAAAAGGTTTTTGTCATTATGTGATTCCAAACGTTTTCCTCATAACACAAACGGTTACTTTTTGGTTAATGATGTTTATCTCTTTCTCCTAGAAAAGCGCAAATTTCTGCAGACGTTTACAAAACCAAACATCATGTCATAAGCGACAGTTTCCATTATTCACGTTAAATCAAGGTTACTTTAAGCTGTTGCAGGTCAATTGACTCTCGCTTTTGGCATAACATTAAATGCGATCCGTTTCCATATATAGGTTTAATCATTGCTTTTCGACTCGACCCATTGATTTCCTGAACCTTTAAAAGCCAATTGAAACTCCTTTTACCCGTTACGCTCTCAAAACTCTCATCTTCTTCTTCTCTCTCAAGTTCAAGTGTTTTTCAAAGCTCTCAACCTGCAACAATGGCATCCACCAAACCGCTCCCAAAACTACCAAACCTGCACATAAAAAGAAATCATCGAAGGGTTCTTCATCGTCTATGTCATCAGAACCCTTTCTTAGGGACATTACCCAACTATTCTCTCTAGATCCAAACGATTATGACGAATCAATCCGTGTTAGGATCGAGTTCATCGCAAATCATCTTATCTTTGTTCCTCGTACCAAAATACCAGACCCACCAATTCCTCTCTGTCTACTTCATGCTGCTTTCGAACAAAAAAGATTGACAACGATGTTCTTGAAACCAAGATAATTGGAGACAGAATCGTGCGTGTTCACAAATCGAGATTCTTGAAGGCGATCGGTGTTAAAGAAAACCCAGAAAAGTTCAAGGTTTAATAACCAACGGCTGAAGAGTTTCAGTCGTTTCTAAATCATATTGGGTACAATGAAGAGGACAAGGCCAAGAAGTTCAAGAAGTCGGCTGTATCACGGTTATGGACTATTCTTATGCACTTCATCGTTAGAGGACTATCGGGCAAACATGGCGGAACTGAATCACTCAGCAAAGATTGGTTGTACGTTGTTTATAGCATCTTCTCTGGAAAGACCAATGTATTTGATATCACTGAAGTTTTATGGCAAGACTTTCAGAAGTTTGCCATTAACCGCAAGCCACATGAGATCTCAAGCACTGGATTTTGGGCTCTTACCCTCCAACAACTGTACAAAGAACTCAATGAGCACATTCCTATCAGTACCATTCCGGAAGAGGTACTTCTTACGTTTAAAACTATCAAATCTTATCGCCTGCCGGACCAAAAGTCTTTCAGACCTATCAGGCGTTTACCGGAACATATGCTAGCCCTAATTCTGTCCGAGTCCATTTATTTGAAACAACACTTAGAGACTTCGATTGTGTATAGCCCTACACAATCTACCCATGTATCTATTGAGCCCATCTCAGACAAGGCCAAGGCAGTCCCATCCGGAGGCAAGAAAAAGAAGTCCGCCAAGAGGAAATCCTCTCCCTCCAAGCCCAAAGCCAAAAAGAGAACCAAATTCAGTTCCTCCTCTCAACAGGAATGAGACAAAGACATTTCGGCTGACTCTGGCCATCCTTCTACCCCTCCTACCCACTCTTCCGAAGTACCCTTCGGAGCTTCAATATCACACGCACACACATAGGGTGTCTGCACATAATCCACCCTCACCTTCCCAACAAGGTGATGTCGGTGTTGACCAAAGTTCCTTGCCCCTGGAACAAACCCACGAGTCACTTTTGATATCCCACTTTCGTCTACACAAGCACGGTCCGAAACCCCTGTTCCGCACCCCAAGCATTCCGAGGCTGGAGTTGTCCCTCCATCCTTAGGTGCCACAACTGGTCCGATACCCGGTAAGGGTACAGGACGGCCAGGAGTTAATGATCCGTTGTGGGAAGATTATGTTGACATGGCTCAAACAAGACATCTGAAGCTCACCAAATCTCAGGTTGAAGAAACCCTCATATCCATGAGTAATAGGGCCATTCAGAGCAACCTGCCCTTCGTTGCCCCTACTGATGAAATCACCGATCTGGAGTTTGCTTCCGGAGAAACTACAAAGACTCATATTCATGATTCCATGCACTCCGATCCCAATGAAGAACTCTCCGACGAAGTCATGTTTGATGATGAAGGAGACTCACTCGCTGCTCCCAAGCTGTTCTCCTCATATCCATTTCCTTCAAAGCCTTCCTCATCTAGGCTGGATTTGGACTTCGGACTCTCTTCATCCTCTTCAGATCCGGTTGATGAAGAAATTCATATAGAGGATCAAGTCCAAGTCAATCCTGAAGATGAAATGGAATCCACCCCCAAACAAGATACTGCAGCTACAACAACCAAGCCTAGACCTGCCTCGGAACCTCTAGTGAATATAGCAGATGATAAGCATGCATCTCGGACCTCCACTTCGGACACATGAGCATCTGCAGGCAATTATGTTGATCCTTTTGCCCTTCTGGAACTCCAAGACAACATCTCTGACACCATAAAGAAAGTTAATGCTATAGAAGCTTTTGTGGCCGGACTTAATACTAGAATCGATGTTAAAGTTTCCGGAGTGGATTCCAAGCTTGATGCAATCCTTAACTCATTGTCCGAAACCAACAAGTTCGGACCCAATGTTTCTGAAAGAGAAGCTCGGCTTGATCAACTCATCTCTCTAAGGCTCAAGCACCCTATTCAGGAAGTGGAACAAAGATATGATGCTTCTGTCGATCATTACCTCGACAAAATCACCAAGATGTTGAAAGTTCATGACGATATGCTCAATGCTTCAAACGAACTCATCAAGCAAACTCACATTCATCATGAGAAGCAGATCCAATGTTTAGAAGAGGAGATCTGGAAGAATGATGAGATGAATCTCATCATGCAACAGGTTCTAATCAAGTTACTCAGGGCATGTTGGAACATCGTGGATGTTCCGAACCATAAATTCAATGAAATGCTCTCCATTCTCTCCCAGCTTTTTGATCATCTCAAAGCTCAGGCTCCCACTGTTGAAGCTTATGATGCCCTTACTCTCCAGCTCAACACCATTTTTCAAAAGGTGTTTGACAAGTTTTCGGATCTGAAGGAGTCTGCTATGCTTGCATCGGTTGTCAGGCCTTCCGTTGCAATAGGGGGAGAAGGACCCAGTTCAAGAACTCATCCATGGAAACCTGTCTCGCAGTTCATACTCCGAGATGAATCTGATGACTATCTACAAATCCTTTCAGGTTCTCCTGGTGATGATGATGATGATAATAATGATGATGATGATGATAGTGATGACGAAGATGTGTTTGTGAAGAACAAAGTGTTAGGACTTCAAGCTCCAAGGAATTTTCCTGGTAAAGTGCTAACGAAGGAAGAACAAAGAATTTGGTCAGCAGTCTTGTGGCCATCTACTCTAGCTGATGTTCTTCATAGAAGCATTGAAGAGGCTAAGGCAAAACGTAAAATAACTGATGATGCTTTTCGAGCCACTACTTCAATGTTGCCTCCGATTCCTCCTCCAAAAATTGCTCCCATTAATGAAGGTTCTCCACTCCAGAAGCCAGATGATATTCCAGAAGATCCTCTTCCTTCCTCCCATCCGAAGATTGTAATTGATGAAAATACGAAACACATCCTCTCCAATCTCCGAAAACAGAAAGACAAGGGCAAAAAGCACATTTCGCAATTCTCCTACCCCACTCATCACTTGACTGAAAGAAGTGGCTGGTCCCAAGAAGAGATCAATCAAGCTCTTGAAAACAGCATCCAGATCCAATCCTTCAAGGATGATAACCCTCATCCGATGCTAGGGATCTCTCTTTTCTACAAAGATGGAATCTTGAAAGACATTGACATAGTGCCCTTTATGTACTATGATCTTTGGAATTAAGATTCAGACCATAGCGACTTGCCTCTCTCTCCTTTCAGCAAGTCCTACACTAAGTTCGCTCCTCTCCATCCGAAAGATGATCTTCAAATGATTATCCGGACTGAACGTGAAAGATTGAAGACCTTTTATTCCAAGAACACACTTCCTATGAAAGAAGTATTGTCTCGGAAAAGGATCACCAAAATTTCCGGATTTGGAAGGAAGATACTCACCAAATTTGAACTCAACTGTGTGTTGTTACGGTACCACATCTTCCGAAACAAACCCATTCAGAAAATCATTATTGACGCCGACTTCCCTGCAATCAACCCAAATGACATTCTGACGATTGTTGCATACTTCTGAAGCATTCAATCTGATGATCTTAGCATGGGATCTTACCACGCTGCTTTGAGCTTCCTCAAAGATTATGTTGCTGAATTCTACCGATGCGACTTTAAGCTGGCCCATTTGTTCAGAACTGAGAAATACTTGGCCAAAATCGACTTGAAGCGTCCTGAAGCTGAAATATTGGCAGAAGGACCCATCGATGAACCAGTGCTAGGTTTTGTGTATCTCGAAAGGAAAACAAATCAGAAGGACTTCTTCCGAGTCCTAGACAAACACCTGGTTCCCACCAAGGCCCTTCAGAATTTCATAAGTCGAGCATCAAAGTCTGAAGCACCGGTGCATGTAAAGACTAAGTTGATAAGTCAGCTGCAATGGTACATCGGAGTCAGAGAATGGTTGTACAGGGCATACTTGTTCATCAAGGAAGATTCGAGCAAAGCTGACTAGATTGCTAAGTTCACTTAGGGGGAGATTGTTGGAACCTGAAAGTGAACCTCTAGCAATCTCTATCCTTTTGTTGTTCCAAAGTCAGTCTTGTTCCGAAGTGGTATATGGTCAGGAGTCACTATATGGTCCGAAGTGAAGATGGTGTCCGGAGTGGAGAATATGTTCAAGTTTTGATGGTGTATATTTCTGAATCTGTCTATCTGTCTTTACATTTATTGTTCTTGTCTTTTAGTTTGATGTAACAGTTCATAGGACTCGGTTTATTTTGTCAAAGGGATAATCAGAGTGTCAGATGTAACTCTTTTGTCCAGTCCTATGTATGTTTTAAGTTTGTACAGTGTACTCCTTGTCATATTCAAGGAATGTTTAATAACAAGAATACTAGATGGATTGTTCCACCAAAGATAGATATTTTTCACATTTACTTCGCTTTCACCTTTCTCTCAAATCATTCCTTCGAATATTCCTTGTGTTCATTTATTGTCTTTACTTTGATTACACTCATTCTCTCATATTTAGTACTTGAAGTACTTTATTGATCTTCACCTTCAAGTCTTGACTGGTCTTACCAGACTGGACTCAAACTATTAATCAGAAGCAGACATTGATCTTAAGCATTAACTCAAGGTTTGAGTTTTCAAGCCTTGTTCCTGCACAATCAAATCCTTGTTCTCACAGATTATTGTGGTGCCCGACTCGGATCATGTACTTGAATCGAATACGATGCCTAGTGATAACTTCTTGTATTCCAAATTGCCAGTGTTGTAACGTCCCATTTTTACCATAAAAATTTTCGATTTTTAATATAAATTAAACATCAGTTATAATAAAAACCAAGTCGATAAAACCCAAATGTATCAAATAAATTCATCTTAGATCAGAGTATCAAACATGTGAAATCATAAAATCTTCAAGTTGGAGTGTACAGCCAAGCGTCTGCCTTCCCGCGATCATCTGAAGTGCCTTCCCGCGATCATCTGAAGTAGCTGAAACACATTTAATCCACAACTGTAAGCACGAAGCTTAGTGACTTTCCAAAAATATCACATACAACACATCATAATAGACAAAAATGGGTTCTCACCAACCCTGGGGATTATCAGCAATCCCAATGGGATAACAGAACGCCATATGGATTAACAACGTACCTCACGAGTTATCAGTAACCGTGCGGACTACCAGCAGTCCCATGGACTCACATCATTCTAGGAGTTATCAACAACTCGGTTACACATATAACATCAATCGACTAATAAGACCCAGTGGGTCAGCATGTATACACTACCACACAGGTAAATATACTGAGAAGACTCACCTCAAAGATATCAGCTAAACACAACTTTCACACAGTGAATACTGATCCTACAAGGCACCTAACATCAATAAAGAGTACCCTCTCTGTCAACACCCTAAAACACGTAAATTGACCAAAAGTCAAACATGGTCAAAGTCAATGTTCAAACTCAACCTCAGTAGGTCTCGATGATGTGGCCACTCATAGGCCACATCGTGGGTGCTCCACGACAAAACAGTCAGCAACCCCTCATCCGCCACATCGTGGCTGCCAGGACGCCACGTCGTGGGAATTAGGCTTCCACAACTTAATGTATTCAACTCTCAATCCATTAATCCACTTTTTCCAACTTTCCAGAAGGCTTCCTAAGGTTAAATGCATCATAAAGATTCTTACTTTTCAACCATGCATGTTCAATGCAACTCTAGGCCTCCAACTTAGGTCAAAATGGAGAAATAACACCACAATCTCATGCATTAAGCTCAATATGCCAACAAACTCCAGATTTAAGACATATGTATAGTAAGGGACCTCAATAACCCATAAAGTTGATAACCTTATGGGATCCACGCACTCCTCTGAACAAAAAAATGGATACAAGTGGGTAGAAACCTAGATCTAGCATGCTTTCTTTAACCTTCACTCAAACACCAAGATGAGCACTTCTTTATTTAACCTTCACAAGGATGGCTTCACACACTCAAAACAAACATATGGAAGCTAGGGTTCAGATGGGATAAGATCTTAGAGGGTGGAGGCTACCATGAGGCAACCCTAGGAGTTAGTGCCCTTAAATAGGGCACCAATCCCGAAATAAGGGTTTTATCCCAAAATGGTTGCCACGTCGTGGAAACATACTGCCAAGTTATAGCATCGCACAAAAACACATTTCTTCTCAGCTAATGCCACGTTGTGGCTCACCCATCGCCACATCGTGGCAATACAAAATTTCCAAAATATTAAATAGATGAGTTATCTAGAAGAATACATCCTAATTGGATGTTACAATTGTCCCCCACTTGAATTATATTTCTCCCTCGAAATCCTCTATAGTAAACAAATCAGGGTAGTAGGTACGCATCTCCTCCTCGGGTCCCAACGTCCATTCGAAACCCTTCGGTGCCGCCACTGCACCTTCACCAAACCCACCATATTTTTGTGCAAGGCCTTCTTCTTCCTATCAAGAATCGCCACTGGGCGCTTAACATAATTCAGGCGATCATCAACCTAAATATCATCCAGTAGAACTATAGTTATTTCATCAGTCACACACTTCCATAGTTGACAAACATGGAAGGTGCTATGAATCTTACTGAGCTCATCCAATAAATCCAGTTGGTATGATACCTTTCCCACCCTAACCACATCCCGGAAAGGACCAATAAACATGGGGCCCCGCTTGCCTCACTTCCTAAATCGGATAACGGCCTTGAAAGGAGACAGCTTCAGAAGTATCATATCCCCGACCTGGAACTCCAACTCCGATCGTTGTTGGTCGGTGTTATTCTTCTGTCGGCTCTAGGTTGTCTGTAATATCTGTTTGACCTGTTGTACGAGCTCTGTCAACTTGAGAATTATCTCCATGCTCCCCATGACTCTCTGTCCAACCTCTCCCCAAAAAATTAGGGCCCGACACTTCCTATCATAGAGAAGCTCGAAAGGAGGCATACTAATGCTGGCATGATGGCTGTTATGTGACAACCCGAAATTTACTCCGTCACTGTAACCCGTTTCCGTTAATAAAAGTGAGTTCTATTAAAATTTTCCGTTAACTTTTATTTATTAAAATAATTCATTTTGAGTTATTAAAATAATATATATTTAATGACGGAATAAAAGCATCTAAGTCGGGTTACGGTTAGTTTACCGGGTAAAAACATTTAGCTCCGTTTAAACGACAGTGTATGGTGGGTCCCCACTAGGCAGCCATATATAAAGGAGGAGTGTCCACCTTTAGAGTCTTTTCCCCACCTTGGAGCTTTCTCTCTCTACCTTCTCTCTCTAAAATCGAGTTTGGCCAAGGATCACCACTTTCAAGCCTCAAAAATCGAAGGTAAACCCCCCTAACTTGATTTTCTAGCTTGGTATTCATGTTATTTCGAGTTGGATCATCCAAATATCCCAACATGCATGTGTTTACGGTTTGGGGAGCCTCCCAAAACCGTAAACTCCTATGTGAGGGTTTTGAAGCCCCAAAACACTTCCAAACCTTCTCTAATGCTTAGATATAGCTTAGATACTTGCATGCATGGACTAAGGAACCCAAGATCATGACTTTTTGGCCATAAACTTGAGTTTACGGTTCTTGAACATTCAAGAACCGTAAACCCAAAACCGTAAACACCTCAAATGGTGTTTTGATGCCCCTAAACCCTTCCTTAGCTTGTTTGATGAACTAGAAACTAGTGTAGATGAGCTTAGGACCCTAAAACATGAAATGGTTGAAGTGGTCTAGGGTTTACGGCCGTAAACCCTAGAGTTTACGACCGTAAACTCCCAAGGAGTGGTCCAAGGACCGTAAACTCCAAGGGAGTACCCAATTGAACCCTAATCACTTCCCAAGCCCTTGAATTGATCCTAGGAACCTTCCTTGTGATGCATGAGACCTTTAGACACACAAACTCACCATTTCCATGAGTTTACGGCCGTAAACTCATGGGGGAAATGGTCTCCCAACCGTAAACACACTTAAGTGTGGCCAAGTGAAGTGTAAACTCCATAATGAGGCCATACACTCCTTAGATGCAACCTTTAGCACTCCTAACACTTGAAACAAAGTGTTTTCATACATTAAAGTGCCTTTACTCACTTAATTAGTGATTACACAACTAATTAGATACTTTATACATCACTACATGTTACATAGGATCCGTGTGTGTGTTCAAGTCCTCACTTGACACCTAGCATCCTACCCGGCGTTTCCATCCACTTCACTCACTACAGGTGAGTTCATACCCCTAAATGAACCTTTTTAAATGTTTTTAACTGTTTTATGGGGGGGGGGAATACAAGTTGAACCAAATAAGTTATAGTAACAATCGCATGTGAATTATAACTTGCAACCAAAAGGATTTTCTACACTATTAACTGTTTTTACCACCAAAAAGGGATTTTCTATATTTTCAACTATATTGCCAATTAAACTGTTTTCAAATGCTTACCAAATTCATTTTCGTGTTAAATCACTATAAAACTATTTTCCAAAATTCATTTAAACTAATTTTTATTCTCAAACCATATCTACACCAATATATTTATATAAGTAAGACTTGAAGGACCTAGGACTAATAGCTCACCTTATTTCCTGTTCTTGTTTGATTGTGGGCTTAGGGTATTTTGTTATTAGTCCGACTCTCGTTGAATTCTTAGTTATATATCTTATATATTTGTGTCAGATATAAAAGTTTTCATATCAGTTCAATGCCTTTGAATATCAAGGACATACAACCAACATTTCTATTTAACTATAATAGGTATAGTTAAGGATTACTACTCAGTGCTGCTATTACCATGACAACTACCAGAGTCAGTTCAGTTGTGAGTCAATATATGCTATGTACTATACAAGAGAACACTATATACTATACAAGGAGAACATTACTTACTATACAAAGAGAACACTATATGCTATACAAAGAGAACAATACATACTATACAAGAGAACTTACTAAAATAGAATGTGGCATACTATTTCTCGATACGACACATCTTTGTGCTATCACCGCGTAACCAGAGTCTCCTGGAGGGAGAGCGGGCATTATGTGTATAGATCTATACGGGACAGACACTCCCACATCCCGACTGCTAGCTACAGTCCGAGCCGTCTAGGCCCAGGGGTGACAAAATGTCACATCACTACATATGACTCGGAGGGTCAAAGGGATTCGATCGTCAATCAGCATGGTTACGTACGAGTTCACATTCAAACCTTTAATTAATACTTTAAGAATTAAAGGCAACAGACTCCCTGAGGAGTATTGTACATTTAATACTACCTGGAGCCTGCATTTCATTACATATGGCCGACAGTGATACTGTTGGGGTAAAACATTTTTCTCATTACTATACAAGAATAAAGTCTAAAACTATATTTTCAAACTAATAACTACTGGGAAAACTAGTACATTATCAAAGGAACAAACAAACCATCGGGTCTTGGTGAAGACTACTTTTTCTGGAAAACATAGGGTTTTCTAGGGCTCATACTATTTTCGAACACCGAAACTTTCTTTTACAATGTATAATTGTGAATATTTTATACAGGAAATGACACTAAATACTTATGAACTCACCATCTTTATGCTGATAAACGTTTTCAAAATAACTTGTATTCTCAGGTCATCAGTAGACAGGTACGGATGCAGCTTTTGAGAAGACGGAGCACACATAAGACTCCACTTTATTTTGATTGTATTTTTGGTGTCTAACATTTGTACTGAACACGTTTGTATTACAATTATTATCTTAATGCAATGGATGTTGTTGCTTGTCTTTACTATTATGCTTTGTTATGATACTGTACATGACGTCCTCCACCCCAGAACGTATTCCGCCGTTCTCGGTTTTGGGGTGTGACTGATTGGTATCAGAGCACTGTTTATAATGAATCAAGTATATCAACCCATAAAAGATATACAAACTATAAACACATCGGGACTAAAACACTCTGAACAAGAATATATACTTTTAAATAATAAAATATTTAACTAAGTATATATATACATTCATTCATACAAAGGGTCAGTATCATACTAGAACAGAACAAAAGTATTAAGATTGTTGAACAGCACAGTTAGGCTTAGAGACATATGGCCAAAACTAGGCGGATGTAGCCTGATCAACTACATTTTCCTAGGAGTGGCTAGCATGTGCCTAAGAATGGTTGTGGTGTTGCAACAAGTCTAAAACTTACCAATACTGCTACAAGAACATCAGAACAAGAATACTATAGGAGTATTATGCATTCTAGTTACAACATATGTGAGAACTAAAAGGGTCGTTACTAGTAGGTCAATAGTTGCTAAGTGGATACACCACGGTTACATGTGACTAAGGCGTTATAGACTTAGAATATGTGACCTTTGCTTCATTTCCTGTCCTTGTTTGATTGTGGGCTTGGAGTTAGGGTCACTTATTCGAAGGTCTATTATGCTTCGATTACATGTAATTGGTATGCACTATGCAAATATTGGGTCGACTAATAACGATCATCTTATAAGTATCATATATTAGCGCGCCTATCAATTTTCTTCCCCATTCTCGCGTAAATGGCATAACCGCATCCCGAGCGGAAGTCATGGAACTCCGAGCACGTCAGAGGACGCACGAGCGACATCTTCAGGGAGTTGTGCGCCAACTGGCTGATCTTAGGGTTTGCCCCAAAGGATCCCCGTCGCCAGTAAAAGATGCCAACTCATCCCTCTCTTTTGATTAAGGAATAGCCTTCTTTCTATAGTCAATAGAGTACATGCCTGTAAACATTCCTAACTTTGGAAGTACTCGAGCTAGACTACTAAACTGCCAACATTTTCCCTGATGGTTTGATGTAAGACCTACTGCTAGGTCATTTTCTTTCTCGAACTCATTATACATCAGTAATACCAGTACTATTGGCAGTATCTAATCGATGGGGAAGTTGTACTTTTGGGTGTCCCTAACCTAGCAGTACATGTCCCTTTGTTTGTTAGACTATAGAGAGTTAGTCCAAGAAACACTCTTATCATGTTTACAAATCGATTCTTACTATTGTCATCGTTTTCGTAACCTTTTAGTACAGGATGCCGCCTCGCAAGCGTCCAACTAGGAGAACTCCCGCAACTCAAGCTCCACCACCATCACCTACACCGCCGGTTCCTCCGCAGTTCGACCCGGTGTTGTTCCAAACAGCTGTGACTGCAGCCGTGACCGCCGCTCTGGCGCAAGTCAATTCTGGTGGTGCCAGTGGAGGTGGACTGGGCACTAACTCTAGCCAGGGTGAAACCCACCCCCGTGCTCGGGAATGCACCTACAAAGATTTCATCAGTTGCAAGCCTACCTACTTCAACGGGACCGGGGGAATCCTTGCCCTAACCCAATGGTTCGAAAGAACCGAAGCAGTATTCGAAATGTGCTCCTGCCCCGAAGGGAGCAAGATAAAGTTTGCTACTTGTACCCTTACCCAAAGGGCCCTAACATGGTGGAATGGCCATGTCAAAGCCCTCTCCCTGGTAGCAGCTAATGCCATGGGTTGGGATACACTGAAAGACCTAATGATGACAGAGTACTGCCCAAAGGGAGAAATTCAGATATTGGAGGAGGTACTCTAGAGTCTCAAAATGCAGGGTTCCGATATAGTAGCTTACACAACCCGGTACTGCGAGCTGGTAGCCCTATGCCCTAACATGATCCCCTCGGAAGCCAAGAAGATTGAGCGATACATCGGGGGCCTAGTGCCTCCGTATCGTGGGAACGTTCTATCATCAAGACCAACGACCTTCGAAAGTGCCAAGGAGTTGGCCCAAATGCTTATCGATCATGAAGTTCCCCGTGCTCCATCAACAACCACAACCATCACTACTGCTCCAACTCACGCCTCCGAAAACAAGAGAAAACGGGGAGATCGAAAGAAGGGGAAATCAGTCAAATCCTCTTCCAGTAACCAGCAAATAGTGGTTGTCCATGCTGCCACTACTCCTACTGCCCCTGTGCCAACCAAAACATATGCGGGGAATCTACCCAAGTGCGATAAGTGCGCCTTCCATCATAACGGCCCATGCCGTGAAATGCACTGCACCAATTGCGACCGGAAGGGCCACACCATCCGGTTCTACAGAGCACTTCCCAAACCTATTTCCCAAATTCCTAGTTCGGGAGCGAGCCAGGCCTGTTATGGCTATGGCGAAGTCGGACATTTCAAAAGAAATTGTCCAAAGGCTGGCAACGCGGGAGGAGCAGGTAGACTACTTGCTATTGGCCATAATGAGGCTGTAGCAGACCCCACCGTAGTCACGGGTACGTTCCTTCTCGATAACTATTATGCTTGTATTCTATTCGATAGTGGGGCAGAAAGAAGTTTCGTAAATCAAAACTTTAAACACTTACTCAAACAATCACCGCAATCACTGAAAGAAACCTTCGTCGTAGAAATGGCTAACGACAAGACGGAAAGTTCTAACGAAATCTACATACGTTGTACCCTCACGCTAGATAATCATTCGTTTCCTATCGATCTCATACCAGTAGCGATCAAGAGCTTTGATGTCATCATAGGCATGGACTGGTTGAGTCTCCACCGTACCGACATCCTGTGTTTCGACAAAGCCATCCGTTTAAAACTGCCCAACAATGAAACATTGATGATCTACGGAGACAAACCCAGTACGAGCCTTCGCATCATCTCGAGCATTCAAGCCCAGAAATACTTGCGCAAGGAATATCGCGCATTCCTTGCACACGTTGTCGACACGAGCTGGAAAACGAAAGAACTCAAAGATTTCCCCGTCGTGTGCGACTTCCCTGACATCTTTCCAGAGGAACTGCCAGGCCTACCTCCCAAACGTCAAGTCGAGTTCAGAATCGATTTAATTCCAGGAGCTACCCCCGTAGCTAAATCGCCCTATCGTCTAGCGCCTGCTGAGATGCAAGAACTATCCGGCCAACTTAACGAACTGCTCAGCAAGGGCTTTATAAGACCAAGCTTCTCACCCTGGGGAGCACCAGTCTTGTTCGTAAAGAAGAAAGACGGATCGTTCCGCATGTGCATCGACTACAGAGAACTCAACAAGCTGACAATCAAGAACCGTTATCCCCTTCCTCGTATAAACGATTTAGTTGATCAACTGCAAGGGGCGAGTTACTTTTCAAAAATTGATCTAAGGTCCGGGTATCACCAGCTGCGAGTGCTCGAGGAGGATGTTCCGAAGACAGCCTTCCGGACTCGTTACGGGCACTACGAGTTCGTAGTGATGCCGTTCGGACTGACCAATGCGCCCGCAGTCTTCATGGACTTGATGAATAGAGTATGTCGTCCTTACTTGGATCAGTTCGTCATCGTCTTCATTGATGATATACTTATCTACTCTAGAAGTGAGGAAGAGCATAGCGATCATCTGCGACAGGTCCTGGAAACTCTACGATCGGAGAAGCTTTACGCAAAGTTCTCAAAGTGCAAATTTTGGATCCGAAGAGTCGAATTCTTAGGACACGTGGTTAGCAGAGAAGGAATCCACGTGGACCCATCCAAGATTAAAGCCATTGAGGACTGGTCAGCACCGAAGACGCCTACATAAATTCGCCAATTTCTAGGCCTCGCTGGCTACTACCGAGGATTCATTCAGAATTTCTCTCGGATTGCGAAGCCTCTTACGGCATTGACCCAGAAAGGCGTGGCCTTTGACTGGGAAGAAAAACAAGAGAAGGCATTCTGAACCCTGAAGCGAGCCTTGTGCACCGCGCCGATACTGTCCCTCCCCGAAGGGACAGAAGACTTCGTAGTATATTGCGATGCATCCAATCAGGGGCTCGGCTGTGTTCTGATGCAACGAGGTAAGGTCATCGCCTACGCCTCAAGACAGCTGAAGACACACGAAGTCAACTACACCACGCATGACCTCGAGCTAGGAGCGGTCGTGTTCGCCCTGAAGATATGGAGACACTATCTGTATGGTACAAAGAGCACCATCTATACCGACGACAAAAGCCTCCAGCACATCTTCAACCAGAAGGAGCTCAACATGAGACAACGACGGTGGGTCGAGCTACTCAATGACTACGAATGTGAAATTCGTTACCACCCGGGTAAAGCCAATGTAGTAGCAGACGCCCTAAGTCGGAAGGAATATTCTGGGCGAAGAGTCAAGTCCCTAACCATGACTATCCATTCGCACCTACCCGCACAAATTAAGGGAGCACAGCTTGAAGCTTTGAAACCGGAAAATGTGGCGGGAGAGTCCCTGCGAGGAATGGATAAGAATCTGGTAGTCAAGGATGACGGAGCTTACTACCTCATGGACCGGATCTGGACACCGCGACACGGTGGCTTCAGAGACTTGGTCATGAAAGAAGGGCACAACACTCGATATTCCATTCACCCAGGTTCAGATAAGATGTACCTGGATCTCAAGAAATCGTACTGGTGGCCTAACATGAAAGCGGAAATCGCTACCTTCATGAATAAGTACCTTACTTGCGCTAAGGTCAAGGTCGAATACCAGAAACCCTCGGGTCTTCTCCAACAGCCAGAGATACCTGAATGGAAGTGGGAGAGAATTACTATGGATTTCATTACCAAATTGCCCAAATCTCCGAGTGGGTACGACACCATTTGGGTAATTGTCGACCGGCTAACCAAATCCGCCTACTTCCTTCCTATCAAGGAAAATTTCAAAATGCAGAGACTTACGCGAATTTACATCCAAGAGGTAGTCCGACTGCACGGTGTCCCTGTGTCCATTATTTCCGATCGGGATAGCAGGTTCACCTCGAGGTTCTGGCAGTCACTACAGAAGGCTCTCGGAACTAAGGTGGATATGAGCACAGCATACCATCCTCAAACCGATGGACAAAGTGAGAGAACTATTCAAACCTTGGAGGATATGCTGCGAGCCTGTGTAATCGACTTTGGTAAGGCGTGGGATACCCACTTACCCCTAGTCGAGTTTTCCTACAACAGTTATCACACAAGCATCAAAGCTGCCCCATTCGAAGCCCTATACGGCCGGAAGTGCAGATCCCCTCTGTGCTGGGCCGAGGTAGGCGACACTCAATTAGCTAAGGGACGAGTTCCTGACAGCACTCTCACCGGTCCAGAAATCATCCGCGAAACCACCGAAAAGATCGTACAAATCCGAGCACGACTTAAAGCCTCAAGAAACCGACAGAAAAGCTACGCAGACAAACGGAGGAAACCCTTGGAATTCCAGGTGGGAGACCGAGTCCTTTTGAAAGTCTCACCCTGGAAAGGCTTGATACGCTTCGGAAAGCGCAGAAAGCTGAATCCAAGATACATAGTGCCTTTTGAGATTCTCGCTAGAATCGGCCCCGTAGCTTACAAACTCAATCTAGCCCGCGAACTTAGTAATGTGCATCCTACCTTCCACGTCTCGAACTTGAAAAAGTGCCTATCCGATGAGACTCTCATAATTCCACTCGATGAAATCGAGATCAATGAGAGCCTCAAGTTCGTGGAAGAACCTGTGGAGATCATGGACCGTGAGGTCAAACGAACGAAGCAAAGCCGCATCCCGATTGTGAAGGTTCGTTGGAACGCCAAACGAGGACCAGAGTTCACTTGGGAGCGCGAGGATCAAATGAAACTTAACTATCCTCATCTCTTTGCTTAGTTGTGTTGTAATAACGTAACTACTTGAATTCTGAATTTCGGGACGAAATTCCCTCTAACGGGGGGATGATGTGACAACCTGAAATTTACTCCGTCACTGTAACCCGTTTCCGTTAATAAAAGTGAGTTCTATTAAAATTTTTCGTTAACTTTTATTTATTAAAATAATTCATTTTGAGTTATTAAAATAATATATATTTAATGACGGAATAAAAGCATCTAAGTCGGGTTACGGTTAGTTTACCGGGTAAAAACATTTAGCTCCGTTTAAACGACAGTGTATGGTGGGTCCCCACTAGGCAGCCATATATAAAGGAGGAGTGTCCACCTTTAGAGTCTTTTCCCCACCTTGGAGCTTTCTCTCTCTACCTTCTCTCTCTAAAATCGAGTTTGGCCAAGGATCACCACTTTCAAGCCTCAAAAATCGAAGGTAAACCCCCCTAACTTGATTTTCTAGCTTGGTATTCATGCTATTTCGAGTTGGATCATCCAAATACCCCAACATGCATGTGTTTACAGTTTGGGGAGCCTCCCAAAACCGTAAACTCCTATGTGAGGGTTTTGAAGCCCCAAAACACTTCCAAACCTTCTCTAGTGCTTAGATATAACTTAGATACTTGCATGCATGGACTAAGGAACCCAAGATCATGACTTTTTGGCCATAAACTTGGGTTTACGGTTCTTGAACATGAACCCAAGATCATGACTTTTTGGCCATAAACTTGAGTTTACGGTTCTTGAACATTCAAGAACCGTAAACCCAAAACCGTAAACACCTCAAATGGTGTTTTGATGCCCCTAAACCCTTAGCTTGTTTGATGAACTAGAAACTAGTGTAGATGAGCTTAGGACCCTAAAACATGAAATGGTTGAAGTGGTCTAGGGTTTACGGCCGTAAACCCTAGAGTTTACGACCGTAAACTCCCAAGGAGTGGTCCAAGGACCGTAAACTCCAAGGGAGTACCCAATTGAACCCTAATCACTTCCCAAGCCCTTGAATTGATCCTAGGAACCTTCCTTGTGATGCATGACACCTTTAGACACACAAACTCACCATTTCCATGATTTTACGGCCGTAAACTCATGGGGGAAATGGTCTCCCAACCGTAAACACACTTAAGTGTGGCCAAGTGAAGTGTAAACTCCATAGTGAGGCCATACACTCCTTAGATGCAACCTTTAGCACTCCTAACACTTGAAACAAAATGTTTTCATACATTAAAGTGCCTTTACTCACTTAATTAGTGATTACACAACTAATTAGATACTTTATACATCACTACATGTTACATAGGATCCGTGTGTGTGTTCAAGTCCTCACTTGACACCTAGCATCCTACCCGGCGTTTCCATCCACTTCACTCACTACAAGTGAGTTCATACCCCTAAATGAACCTTTTTAAATGTTTTTAACTGTTTTATAGGGGGGGAATACAAGTTGAACCAAATAAGTTATAGTAACAATCGCATGTGAATTATAACTTGCAACCAAAAGGATTTTCTACACTATTAACTGTTTTTACCACCAAAAAGGGATTTTCTATATTTTCAACTATATTGCCAATTAAACTGTTTTCAAATGCTTACCAAATTCATTTTCGTGTTAAATCACTATAAAACTATTTTCCAAAATTCGTTTAAACTAATTTTTATTCTCAAACCATATCTACACCAATATATTTATATAAGTAAGACTTGAAGGACTTAGGACTAATAGCTCACCTTATTTCCTGTTCTTGTTTGATTGTGGGCTTAGGGTATTTTGTTATTAGTCCGACTCTCGTTGAATTCTTAGTTATATATCTTATATATTTGTGTCAGATATAAAAGTTTTCATATCAGTTCAATGCCTTTGAATATCAAGGACATACAACCAACATTTGTATTTAACTATAATATGTATAGTTAAGGATTACTACTCAGTGCTGCTATTGCCATGACAACTACCAGAGTCAGTTCAGTTGTGAGTCAATATATGCTATGTACTATACAAGAGAACACTATATACTATACAAGGAGAACATTACATACTATACAAAGAGAACACTATATGCTATACAAAGAGAACAATACATACTATACAAGAGAACTTACTAAAATAGAATGTGGCATACTATTTCTCGATACGACACATCTTTGTGCTATCACCGCGTAACCAGAGTCTCCTGGAGGGAGAGCGGGCATTATGTGTATAGATCTATACGGGACAGACACTCCCACATCCCGACTGCTAGCTACAGTCCGAGCCGTCTAGGCCCAGGGGTGACAAAATGTCACATCACTACATATGACTCGGAGGGTCAAAGGGATTCGATCGTCAATCAGCATGGTTACGTACGAGTTCACATTCAAACCTTTAATTAATACTTTAAGAATTAAAGGCAACAGACTCCCTGAGGAGTATTGTACATTTAATACTACCTGGAGCCTGCATTTCATTACATATGGCCGACAGTGATACTGTTGGGGTAAAACATTTTTCTCATTACTATACAAGAATAAAGTCTAAAACTATATTTTCAAACTAATAACTACTGGGAAAACTAGTACATTTTCAAAGGAACAAACAAACCATCGGGTCTTGGTGAAGACTACTTTCTCTGGAAAACATAGGGTTTTCTAGGGCTCATACTATTTTCGAACACCGAAACTTTCTTTTACAATGTATAATTGTGAATATTTTATACAGGAAATGACACTAAATACTTATAAACTCACCAGCTTTATGCTGATAAACGTTTTCAAAATAACTTGTATTCTCAGGTCATCAGTAGACAGGTACAGATGCAGCTTTTGAGAAGACGGAGCACACATAAGACTCCACTTTATTTTGATTGTATTTTTGGTGTCTAACATTTGTACTGAACACGTTTGTATTACAATTATTATCTTAATGCAATGGATGTTGTTGCTTGTCTTTACTATTATGCTTTGTTATGATACTGTACATGACGTCCTCCACCCCAGAACGTATTCCGCCGTTCTCGGTTTTGGGGTGTGACATGTTATTATATTAAAACTCTGCCAAGGGAAGGTAGGAGTCCCAACTCCCACCGAAGTCAATGATTCAAGCTGTCAACATATCCTCGAGCGTCTGAATGGCCCACTCACTCTGTATGTCCGCATGTGGATGATAGACGGTGCTAAAATGTACCTGGGTACACAACTCCTCATGGAACTTCTTCCAAACTCTGGAAGTGAAACGAACATCCTGGTATGAAACAATAGAAGTAGGCACAACATGACCAGCAACCACCTCTCGAATATACATGTCGACCAATTTCTCGGCCTAACAACTTTGCCGAATAGCCAGAAAGTGAGAACTCTTGGTCAAACGATCAACAATCACCCAGATATCATCAAATCCCTCCATGGTCTTCGGTAATTTCGTGATGAAATCTATGGTGATTTTCACCCATTCCACAATGGGACTTCCAGCAACTGCAATTTTTCATGAGGGCACTGATATTTGGCCTTGACCTTTTCGCAGGTCAAGCATCGCTCTACAAACCAGGCTATATCTATCTTCATACATAGATAGCAGTAGTTATGCCTCAGATCATGATACATCTTCGTTGCACCGAGGTGAATAGCAAATTTTGATTTATGTGCATCATCCATCAAAATATGTCGGGACTCACCAGAATAAGGCACCTAAATCGTGGCATGCAATGTCAGTTACCCCTACTATCAATATCAAAAGCTAACACCAGACCAACCACTCGCTCACTCTTCCGATTCTCCTCCTTGATGGCCTCCGAGTACGCATCCCTAGTCATCTCCAATACCAGAGTCACAACTGTCATCCTCAAACATAGATCCTGAATCCGAGTACTAACTGCCCTATGGCTCACAACATCGACCACCATGTTGGCCTTACCAGGGTGGTACAACAACTCGCGGTCTTAATCTTTCAGCACATCAAGCCATCTCCATTGTTTCATATTTAAATTGGGATGATTCATTAGATACATCCGACTCTTATGGTACGTGTACATAGTATACCAGACACCGTAAAGGTAATGATGCCAAATCTTGATGGTGAAAACCACAACCCCTAACTCAAGATTGTGAGTAGGATAATTTGCCTCATGAGGATTCAGCTGCCTCGAAGCGTAAACGATCACGTGCCCCCTCTACATCAAAAGTGCACCCCTACCTAGTATTGATGAGTCACAGTACCCCACAAAATCCTCAACTCACTCACGGAGGGTAAGTACCAACGCCTCACAAAGCTTCTGTCGTAGAGTCTCGAATACTGCCTGTTGCTCAGGCCCCTAACAGAAAGAGAAGTCGTTCCTCGTCAACCTTGTGAGAGGAACTGCAATCTTGGAGAAGTCACAAATGAATCTCCTATAGTAACCTACCAACCCAAGGAAAATCCAAATCTTAGATGAAGTCTTCGAAACTTCCAACCGCATAACCGCTTCAATTTTGGCCGGGTCGACCAAAATACCGTTCTGGTTGACGAGGTGCCCCAGGAACTGGACCTCGCACAACTACAACTAACACTTGGAGGACAACCTCTCCGCCCTAAGAACTACAAGAATCTCACGAAGGTGCTCCTCATGTTGATCCTTGATCTTAGAATAGACCAAGATATCATTGATAAAAGCGATCACTGATTGATCAAACACAGGCATGCACACCCCATTCATGATATCTATGAACATTTTCGGTGAATTGGTGAGCCCAAAAGGCATCACTAAGAACTCATAATGCCTCATCTGATGGTAGCCTGACCTCAAGTCAATCTTGGAAAACCAAGATTCTCCCAACAACTGATCAAAAAAATCATCAATTCTCATCAATGGGTAATGCTTCTTCACCGCCAACTTGTTAAACTCCTGGTAATCAATGCACATCCGATGTGAACCATCCTTCTTCATGAAAAAAGGATTTGTGCTTCCCACGGGGAACTGGTCAATCGAATGAATTCCTTGCCTAACAGCTCGTGGATTTGAGAGGATAACTCCTGCATCTCAGGTGGCGCAAGGCGATATGGCTCCATGGCAATTAGGGCAACACCAGGGATCAAATCGATCCTAAACTCCACTTACCTCTTGGGAGGCACACCAGAAAAATACTCAGGGAAAACATCGGGAAACTGTCTCAAAATCGGAACATCAGAAACTGACGGCTTCCCCTCTACCTGTGTATCGACCACATACACGAGATACCTCATGCATATATGCTGAAGACAATGCCTCGCCATTGCAGCAGAAAAGAAAGCAGACCCAACTCTAGTACTCTCACCATAAATAGGCAACACTCCCTCACTTGGGTCACGAACTTTCACCAACTATCTCCGTAGTCAATCAATGCTCCGAACCAGCTTAACCAGTCCATACCCACAAGCACACATACATCCCCCATCGCAATAGGGATAAGATCAATCAGAAATCCTTCACAGAAAATAGCCAACACACAATCCCGGAATATATCAGAAGCCAAAATCATGCGATCATTAGGTATATAGACCCTCAAGGGTTGATCCAAGGCCTCACGTGTAATATGGAAGTCTTTGCAAAAGGATGGCGACACAAAAGACCGACTCGCACCTAAGTCAAACAACACTACAGCACGTACACAATTTATAAGGAAAGTACCTAACAGGAGCATACCATAATTGTATACATAAAATAAGTCAACATAAATGTTAATAAACACATAATGAAAATGACATACAGTGCCGCCAGGCCTCCTCTGCAGTCAACTAAAGAGCTTGACATCGGGCTTTCAAAGCCTCAAACTTCCCCTGGAGACCATCGATAATGCGCAGGGTCGTAGGAGCTGGAGTTTGAACTCTTCTCGATGCAAGTAGTGGACACTCGGACTTTACATGGCTCGTTTGCTTGAAACTAAAAGAGACTCGTAAACCCTTCGGGCAATCCTTCATAAAGTGCACCTCCTTGCCACACAAGAACCATACCATCCCTGCCCGACAGGGGACCTCATGAACCTTACTGCACTTGCTACAAGTGCGACTCCTTTTACCTCTTGGTCTCGAATCATCGGGTTTGAACCACTTAGTCGTCGTCTACAAATGGACTGGCCTCCTATCTCTCCTATATGTCTCCACGTCAGTCTCTCTCACCTGCATCTCCACCTCAATCTCCCTCCTCCTAGCATTAGACTGCAGCTCAGCCAATGTACGGTACTGGGAGTTCATCATGAAATCTCTGATATCCCTCCTAAGCATGCTAAAATATTGAGTCATTCGCGCCTGCTCCGAGGATGCGTACCCAGGTCAGAACAGGGCTCTCTCGTGGAACATCCTGGTGATCTCAGTCATCGACTCTTTCGCATGTCCTGTGCGACAGGTATTCCTAGGCCAACCGCTCCCCCTCCACCAAAGGAACCTACTCATCACGAAACATCTCAACAAATCGCTCCCATTTCAATGTGGCCCCCTCCACAAGTAAGTAACCAATAGTCACAAACTTCCACCAGTCCTTCGCTCCCAAGCGAAGTAGGTTCAGCGCAAAGCGAACCTTCAGAACATTCGGACACGAGAAGGTGTAAAAGTATCCTTCAACATCATAAATCCACCACATGGCCGCAATCAGGTCCTTGAACCCATCGAACTCCCAAGGCCTCGTGTTGGTGAACTCCTGGTACTACGTCGAATCACCCCTATGCGGTCTCACGGCGACAACGGTTGTGGTGGCTGCGACAACAACAACCTCAGTAACGGCAACATAACACTCATTAAACAACTCGATCATCACAGTCGTGATAGAGCCAAACACCTCTGGGATAGTCTCCTTGACCACTGTGGCCACCTCTACGGCAATTATCCTATGGATCTCATCATCACTGATACCCGGTCTCTCCGGATAGCTAGATCCTGAACCTTGGGTAACCATAATACTTAAAATACATAATAAAATAATGTCAAAACCAGGCTAAAGCATACACATACACTACACACACCCGCAGTAGTTCTTCAGTACACTCGATATTCTTTCTAAATCGCATACAAATCATGTGCTTTGGGCCCATACTACCTTCAACAAATATATGTAGTTGACTCAGACTTTATCTCAAGGTCCTAAGTAAGAAAATCAATCCGCACTCGGTTCAGTAACACACGAACACCTATGTGCTCAAAGGAGCCACATCTAAACTCCCAGGTACTCATCCTAGGTTCCTCCTTAGCCACAACACCGCTCTGTAAGAAGTGTCCGATAATCTCATCAATGGCTCTACGTATACCACTCGTACATAACCCAGAGTCGATAGACGGTCGAATAAATGATTCCACCCCAAATCCTAATTATGTACAACCATATATTATACACAAAGCAATTAGCAATATTAGTTTCAACCCTAATAAAGAGTTCACAAGTAAGCTTCATGGCTACAAGGCATTACAAAATTAAACAACTCTATCCTACAATTCCTGAGGGATCCTTAGCCTATCAACTAGCATGGATTTCTATCAGATCAAATAACAACAACTCTAATATAGCATACGACACAAATATGGATATTTTTGGAGATCACTTCCACGAGATCCGACAGATTGTACACATCGCTTCCTCCTTTATTTTTCTTTGAATATATTCTTTTATAAAAAGGCTTTCGTAAAACTCAAAGCCTTAGTTTGAGGCTGGAATCCCGCGAATGTTCATCCAAATCCCTCAAACCATGGCTCTGATACCAACTTATAACGTCCTATTTTTACCATAAACGTTCTCGCTTTTTAATATAAATAAAACATCATTTGTTATAAAAACCAATTTGATTAAACCCAAGTGTATCAAATACAATAATCTCAAATCAGAGTATCAAACACGTGGAATCATAAAATCTACCTTTGCCTTCCCGCAATCATCTAAAGTACGTAAAACACGTTTAATCCATAACTTTTAGCACGAAGCTTAGCGAGTTTCCCAAAATATCACATACAACACAACATAAGTAACAACTATGGGTTCTCAACAACCCTGGGGATTATCAATAATCCGAATGGGCTAACAGCATGCCATGTGGATTAATAGCTCACCTCACGGATTATCAGCAACCTTGGGCACTTCCAGCAGTCCCATGGACTTACATCAGTTGAGGAGATATCAGCAACATGGTTTCACATATAACAACAATCAACAAATAAGACCTAGTTGGTCAGCAGGTATACACTACCACACAGGTAAATATAGTGAGAAGACTCACCTTACATATAACAACTCTCACACAGCAAAGTCCGATCTTACAAATCAGCTGACAACAACAGAGGGTACTCTCTCAATCTATAACCTAAAACCCTTAAATTGACCAAAAGTCAACCATGGTCAAAGTCAATAGTCAAAGTCAACCTCAAAAGGTCTCCATGTCATGGCCACTCATATGCCATATCGTGGGTGCTACACGATAAATAGCCGGCAACCGTTAATCCAATCCTTCCAACTTTCTAGACGGCTTCCTTGGAGCCAGAATGCCACATCGTGGGAACTGGGCTTCAACAACTTAATGTATTTAGCTCTCAATCCGTTAATCCACTCCTTCCAACTTTCTTGAAGGCTTCCTAAGCTCTAATGCATCATAAAGATGGATTCTTTTCAGCCATGCATGTCCAATGCAACTCTAGGGCTCTAACTTAGGTCAAAATAGGGAAATAACACCACAATCTCGTGCATTAAACTCAATATACAAACAAACTCCAGATATGAGTCATATGTATACTAAGGGACCACAATAACCCATACAATTGCTAAATTTATGGGATCCATGCACTCCTCTCACCCCAAACATGGAGACAAGTGATTAGAAACCTAGATCTAGCATGCTTTAATCAGAAAGGCATAAACTTTATACCTCTAAAAGGGCAAAAATGAAGTGAAGATGCAAGATCTATGCTAGAACCAAGCACTCAAACACCAATATGAGCTCCTTCTTTCTTCAACCTTCACAACGATGGCTTCACACACTCAACGCACACATATGGAGGCTATGGTTTGGATGAGATAAGATCTAAGAGGGCGGAGCCTGCCAAAGGAGGAAAACCTAGGAGTTAGTGCCCTTAAATAGGGCACCAATTCCAAAATTTGAGTTTTTGCCCAAAAAGGCTGCTACGTCAAGGAAACATAATGCCATGTTGTGGCATCACACAAAAACATGTTTCTTCTCAACTAATTCCACGTCGTAGCTCACCCAATGCCACATCTTCGCCATACAAAATTTATGTAATATTAAATGAATAACTTATCAAAAAGAATACCTGCAAACTAGATGTTATAAGTGTACACCAAAATTATTTAAAAAAATTAAATGAGAAATGTACTTTTGGGGTGTGTACTTCGTATAAAAAATGTGGGCACCAGAGTCGTATTTCAAGTAAATTAGGTTCATATAGTAGATTCCTAAACTTAAACCAATGTGTAAATATGTTAACTGATTTGATATGATAAATGTGCGTTAGACAAATTATTAGAGATTTAGGGAATTATGATATATGTATATATATATATATATATATATATATATATATATATATATATATATATATATATATATATATATTAATTTCCCATAAATAATTTTGTGGAGCATCGAGGAGAAAGTTGCGGTGTATGAAGTGGAATCCATGTGATGTGGAGAAGCTTAAAAATTGTTGCGAAACCGCGGCACGATGATTTGAGAGACAAGATGGTGTTGGACCCCTCGTGAACCTTACTGCTCTAGCTATAAGTGCAGCCCTTCTGGTCTCCGGATCGAGAATCAGCAGGTTTGAATCGCTTAGTTGTAGGATGTGTGTGAATTGAGGTCTGCCTCTTCTCCTTCCTCTGTGTCTCTATTTCTATCTCCCTCCTCCGGGCATACGATTGCAGCTCTACAACGGTCCGATACTGGGTGGTCAACACGAACTCCCTAGTCTCAGTCTTAACTATACTCAAGTATATATACATCTACACCTTCTACGAAGTTGCATACTCGGGACAAAATAGGGCCCTCTTGGTGAATATCTTGGTGATCTTGATCATCGTCTCTATCGTCGGCTTGAGCTATAGCTACTCCTCAGCCAACCACTCTCTCCACAAGTGGGACATACTGTAACAACCCAACAACAGTGATAAAATTTTTCATTTTAAAATCAATAGTTTCAAACATCAAGTTGTTTCAAAACATCTATAATTTACAATATCAAAATTATCAAAGTAATATGTCACACCACCAAACCGGAATGGCAGAAACGTTCGGGGGCGGAGGACGTCGTGTAAGTATCACAACACATGCATTATAGTAATCAAAGTATAGCCAACCATTGCATTAATAAATATAAGTTTTACATAAGTATTTTAAACATTTCAAATTCAAACATCAAAGTAGATACAGAAGACGATAGGAGTCGCAGTACGGTACTAGGCAGTCTTCTCAAAAGCTTCGGGGGTGTACCTGTCTACTAGAGCCCTGAGAATACAAGTAAGTTTTGAAAGAGTATCAGCATAAAGCTGGTGAGTTCATAATCATTTTGTTTTGGAAAGACGGTTCTCGGTTCTTTTGAAAAGTGTGATATCAATAAAATGCCATATTTTCTTATGAAAAGCATGATTAAACCCATTTCTTATATGACTTCTTTGTTCATACTAGCCACACATAAACCAATATCGAATAGACAGTCAATTGTGTGGATCTGCCCTAAACCTACATCCAAACAAGGAACAGGGAATGAGGCGGAAACCACACATTTCACAGTCTATCGGGTATTATTCATACGTAACCCGGATGCATAAACTAAGGAGTTATGGAAGGAATATGAATATTCGTTAGTTGAACAATAAACTATATGTTTATAAAATACCGATGTTTACCCTGGAAAATCCTACATTTCCCCTAAGTGTTAGTTATTGAATTACCCGTTCTAAATCGGAAAGTACAAGTATCTACCATACTTATATTGTTTAAGCATTGTTCCTTTTGAAAACCCTGGCTATTTACAGTGATGTATATCAGTCTTATTGCATAAGTAAGACAAGTTGAAAACGTGGTGATCTGAATCTTGAAGGTGTTGTTAATACCCTTCTGGGATCACTTAGTTATTAACTCTAAAGTTCGTTTGTTCGATCTATTATTACGTAAATACATCGTTGTTATCTACTTGCGAGCTTTATCACCATACATTAACTTGATATGGTACGAATCGGGCACCAATATCCTGTATGATTTTGTCACCCGTAGGCCTGCCGGTCCTACTGTAGCTAGCAGCAAGGTGCAGGATAGTCAGTCCCGTATAGATCTATACACAAAAATCACGCTCTCCTTCGAGGAGACTCTGGTTCATAAGGGGTAGTCCTCCACTTAGTTAAGTTTGTAAGCGCCCAAGGACGTGTCTCCAATTAGATTAACGTCTTTACAAATAATAATACAGGAAAACCCTTTTTGTTATTAACATGAATCCTTATAAAATAATATCTTTTGTTTCATGGTTCATAAGTTCATTTCCTTAGTTTTGAAAACTGCTTTTGCAAGGTTTGTATCCTAACACGTTTTGTAAAACTGATTTCTATATTCGATGTATATTAATAATGGAAATATATTAAACAAAATAATATATTTTGACACAAGATTGTGTGTGCTTTTACTTGTATTCCCCCCTGAAAACATTAAAAACTCGGAAAACGTAGGGGTATGAACTCATCTTGAGTGAGTGGTTTGTATGAAAGATCGATAAGAGATGCTGAGTGTCAAGTGAAGCCTCGAACACAATTGGATCCTATTTAACACATATATGATTCAAATTAGGGTATTTTATGACTAGACATGATAGGAAACCACCCTAAGGACTTGGAAACACTTGAACTACGTGTTAAAACCATATGTGATTGAGTGGGGGAGGTGTACGGCAACCCTAAGGGTGTTTGTGGCCATGGGTGTGCGTCCCATGAGTGTAAGGCCGTACACTCATGATGAGATGTGCTTTTTAGGTGTTTCCACGGTTCTAACTAGCATCCAAGAAGTGTTCTAGGTCCCATGCTTAGTTGTAATGCAAGTTTGAGGCCAATAAAGATCATCAAATTGGGTTTACGGCCCTATGGGGTGTGTACGGCCGTACAAAGGGGTGTGCGGCCATACACCCTTCATGTTCATGTCAGGTTTGTCGAGTTTAAGGGGTGTAACAAGGCTAGGATCGTGTCTAACTAGATGGTAGGGCTAAAATCTCACTTTGGAGAGCCTTTAAGGTGTGTACGGCCAACCTTATGAAGGTGTGCGGCCGTACTCCTTCAAAGGATGAAGAACATGTTGAATCTTGAAGGATCAAGGCTTAGATCAAGAGGTCTTTCAAGTATAACAAGCTAAAGGATGGAATACTTACGTTTTTGAAGCCTTGGAGGGTTCACGGTTGAGTAAGCTTGAGAGAAAAGGGAGTAGTGTGCAGCAAAGGGAAGAAAGGAATGAAGGAAAGGAGGTTTACCCATATATATAGGGGTGGGTGACCCACCACCTTGGGTGTGCGGCCGTACACCCATGTGTACGGCCATACACTCCTCCTAAAGGAGTGTATGGCCCGATTTGCTACTCTACGACTTTGATAACCCATCCCTAATCTCAACCTTGGTTGTACTCATCCTTAGAACACTTAGACGAACCCTTAAACAGTGCTAAAAGATAACAGAAACGAGTCTAACATCGATTGAATTGAATAGTTGAACAAGATAGAAGTTCCGGGTTGTGACATAATAATATCCCAAAAGTGCGGAAATTATGAAGGTAGGATGTTGTGTTATCACGCCAGGCTCTTCCCCTTAGGACCAGAAGTACCTTAAACCATTAACAAAAACTGTAAGCATGAAGCTTAATGAGTTCATCAAAGTACCACATACCAAACATACAAATACGGGTGTTACCCTAGGGTATATTCCAACCCTAACATGCCATATTGGGCCCCGCCCTGGGGTATATTTCAACCCGATATACAATAATGGGCCCCGCCGTGGGGTGTATTTCAACACGATAATAAGATAATGGGTCCCGCCCTGGGGTGTATTTCAACCCGATCAAATAATAGTGGGCCCTTCCCTTGGGTGTAGTTCAACCCGATCACATAAACAAATATATATATATATATATATATATATATATATATATATATATATATATATATATATATATATATATATATATATATATATATATATATATATATATATATATATATATATATATATGTGTGTGTATCACATAGCAGCTAGCATTCTACATAGCCAAATAATGGGCCGACATTGGTGCCATCCACCCATAGATACAGTGAGGAAACTCACCTCACAGACCGATGAGAAAACTGAAATAGCACGCTTCTCCGAAATCAACTCTGCCAGTCACCTTCAAAATACAGTAACCAAATCTCTTAATACATGTCAAAATTCCCAAAATACCCCTAAGTCAAACCTTGGTCAAAGTCAACCGGATCAACTTGGTGAGTATGCTGGTCGCACTCAACATGTACGCAAGACGTACTGCTTGCTTAACTAAACATCAAAGTATTGACCACGTACGTGTGGCGTACCCTATGGTATGCCCAACGTATGCGTTTTCCTCCAACTCAACCCATTAAGTGCTTAATCCTTAAGCCCTTTCATCCAAAATCCAGATCTAGAGCCTTAAAAGTAATGTTAACCATAAAGTTTCCAACTTTATGGTTTTTTGTGGCTATTAAGATCTTAACATCAAAACCCTAGCTTCTTGACCCATTAAGATAACCTAAATCATGCATGGAAAGAAACTAATGTCCAATATTACATTTTTATGGTTCCTAATAACTCCATAATGGATAAAGTTTCCAACTTTATCCATTAGAATGGTCCAAATAAGCAAGCTCTAGTCTTTAAGTCTCAAAGGGACCAAAAGTGCATCTTTTTCAACTTAATCCATTAAGTCCAAGTCTCCAACCTTTAGATCTGAATCAATATGATTTTTAGATGGATAAAGTTTCCAACTGTATCTATAACAAGGTCACAAAATTTCAAGATCTAAAATTTATACACGAAAGTGACCAAAACTCATAACACCCAAAACTAGCTAGATCTAACAAATACATCATCAAGATTCAAGATTTATGCCTCTAGAAGAAAGATCAAGGTTAAAAAAGTCTGGATCTACAAGCTCTAATGCAACCAATTCTTCTCCAAAGAGCTCCTTCTTCTCCAAGATTCACCAATAACAATCCACAACATTCAAGAACACCTTCTTTTGCTCAAAAGGATCAAACTAGGGTTAGTGTATTCAAGGGAGGGTGTTGGAGAGGTGGGGGTTGAGAATGGAATGGGTTTGGGGAAGTTAAGGGGCTTAAATAGGTCTCAAACCACGAAAATAGGGTTTGGGTATTGATCTCATACGTCCATAGTACTCCTGGTACGCCCAGCGTACCAGGGATGCCCTAGTACGCCGAGCGTACTAGACTAAGTCTAAAACCTTCCTAAGTTCTAACGGTCAAAACTTCTTCATTCCAAATCAATTTTCGACGATATTTATATGCACAGAAATGTATTGAGGAGCTCTACAACCCTATCTAATTACGTTTGACTTAAAAAACATCAAACTAAAATCCTTAATTCATAAAATAAGTCTAAAACACCACTTTTCCCATTTTACCCTTTGACTCCAAAGTACAAACCGAACTCTTGGATCATATAATCTACGTTACCCACATCCAAATGGGTCTAAACCTCTCTTTCAGAAAGCCCGAAGCCTTATGATACTTGATCTTCGGGTCATGAACCCAAATTATGAAACGACTCGAAATAGGGTGTTACAACTCTCCCCCATTTAAGTTAGATTTTGTCATCAAAATCACTCCTTGCTACTTTCCAGGTAATCATACGATCCGACCATATCTTCTAGATGTCTGATAATAGTCGACCCTAACATATGATGGCCTTCCGATAATCGAACCCATCCTTAGCATAACTCACATATTGATGACGAACGAATCCTTTCTCCCACTGACCTTAACCAATACAGGACATCCATCACTACTCAGCTCAAAACTAGGAATCCAAAACCTTATTTGACTTCCCGACATACAAAACCGTTCTGAATCACAACCAATATGGATCCACTTCGCAATCTAATCGAACGAAATCCTTATGACCCTAAATTATCTTGCTGACCAACATTTTCATTTTCGATCTATCAAAGATCTTTTGAGATCCGAGAAGATCTACCATTTATGTGAAGTGTCGGATTTCCTACCGGTCGCTAAAATCGACGTCCTTTCAAACGACTACACCATGAGACTCCATCCAAGAGTCTGTTTGGACAAGCTAGCCTAACCTACTTGTATATTAGGCTTTAACAATCCTTCTGTTCCAACCAGGGATATCATAACCAACCATCACACCGATGCAACGTAACTTACTTTGCTCTAAATAAATGCTACTCGACCATCTGTAACCTTACATCACGATCGGCCCCGTACGGACCACAACCTTCCTTGATTCCACGAATGGAATGGCCTCCCCATAGTCTCACTACCCATCCTGCCATGTTCTAATCCCACCTAGCGAAAACTACGAGTCAAATCGTAGATTCACCACACTCTCATAGCTGCTCATGGATGAGGTGAATGCTACGGGTCGCCCCACAGTCTTACAACACCTTTATCGCTATTTGCTAACATAGTGAATGCTACGGCCACCCCACAGTCTTAAACACTTCTATCACTACCTGCTAACCTAGTGAATGCTACAACTACCCCACAGTCTTACAACACCTTTATCTGATGAAGTCACCGAGGACTTATAAGCCTCATTCCAACCAAATAAATCATGGGTCGAAGCCTCACTCGTCTATACCCCAATCAGGTATTTGGGTCATGCTTTGAGTCCCAAAGCATTAACCAGATAAGAACAGGTAGAGAGGCTCTATCTTAACCCTCAAACTGAACCTATTCACATACCCTCCATGCGCCACGACTGATGTGCAAGGTAACTAGAAATTCCATTCATTGTGTGATCCCTTAGTCCAAGCATTTCTCCCCCACTTGGATTCAGCTACGCTCTTCCAACCACAAATTTAACAAATTTCCAATATGTCTTGCAACCTTACTACTCGAAGTTATCGACCACCTAAGCTCACAAGTACTAGACAATCCTATCGAACACACACCTGCCAAAATTGAATGAATAGTCCTCAAAATCTCAATGAGCTCAATATTCCCGAGCACTTTCCACTGAATCCACTATAAGTCCTCGGTGACTTCATCGGATGACGAAGAACAAAATCTCAACTATCGAAACGGGTACCTGTACCATTTGTATTTTGCTATGTTTCCTTTTAGCCCCTTAATGTAAAACCTATATCATTTTAGTCCCTAGCTTGTACGTGGGGCGTACTCTGAGTACGCTTAGCGTACTAGCTCATTTCCAGATCGCCGGTTCGCCTACGTACGCGGGGCGTACGGTGGAGTACGCATGACCTACGTGGTGCAGGGGAAATCCCTAATTTTTAGGGTTTGCACCCTATTTAAACATTTTATAACACGTTTAGACATTCTATTGATCAACCTCCATCATCCTATGACCTAATATCGAAACCCTAAGTGTCTTTGGTGAGATTTGAGCTTGAAAGTGAGTTTGTTGGTGGTGTTATTTATGTATTTTGAGTCTTTGAGCTAAAGGTGAGTTTATGGTCAACTCTAGAAGCCATGGATGTTAGATCTTACCTCAATTAAGGTCCATTTTCCATAAAAATGCAAATTTTATGTAAGATATTGGTCAATGCAAGTGTAAAGGGTCTTATCAAGCTTCTTTTTGAGTGGTGGACCCCATTTAGTCATGCATGGGTGTAAAGTTGTCAACTTTACGTATTAAGTGGCCATTTAGAACCAGATCTGAGAGTTTAGCACGTTGGCTTAACCAATTAAGTACTTAATGGGATGGGTTGGTAATCTGGGGAGTACGTGATGGGTATTATGAAAACATATATGATCCTACTAGCATAACAATTATACTCCCACCAGCTTTGACATGTATCCAGAAATCAACTGGACTTCCAGAAATCAATGCTTTTGACTTTCTTACTAAAATTCAGATTTCTGATACGTGATGCTTTGATAAGTCTTTGACTAGACTTCTCAAGCTTATACACATTCATTAGATAGCATATGTGTGTGTGTGTCCAAACCCCTTCCATAACTTATAACCATATGTCCTGAAGGTTCAAATAGTTCCTTGCCATTTCTCACAATTCGAACTATGAAAAGGGATGTCGTAATCACATTGTGAATTTGAGAATGCAATTTTCACAACCACTAACCATAATGATATTAATCAAATCTTTAAAATCTACTGGATAAAGTGTTTCCTCATAATCATTTTCATGAATTAGAGAGAAACATTTTGCCACCTAGATTTTAATGACGTACATGTTCGCATCCATGTGAATCTTTCATTTCGAACCTACAATTACAAGATAAGGTTTAGGATAATACTAAATTCAAATTTAGCTTCCCTTTCGTTCACTGAACTTGCTTATTCTTAATTTCTTGCGTTTTGGTAGCCCAAGGGCCTACCAGTGCTTCCATGTCGTCAAGCAACTCACCCATATGGATCAATGCACTTTCATTGACCAACATGTTTTGCCTTTTGCAGTTAAATGAGAACCATTGAACTCATAAGCATTGCCACCCTAATCGGAAGGTGCACAAAAACAAGAATGTGTCAACTTAACACGATAGGTTATAAACCTCAGGTCGTGTGCTAGTGATAACTAAAAGGGTTTATTCTTGATTGACTTTTGAAACTCTTCAAGATCATTAAGACTCCCACTGACTTCTTGACATATAAGTTTCTCTCTCAAGGAACATTCCTTCACGAGCAACAACAAATATTCAAAGGTTGGTGTGGATTCTTGACAAGAAACACTTCATGGAACTGCCAATTCCAAATGTTCTAGCGTAAGAAAACATTATTACTCAATATTTCGTGAGGTGTTACAAACCTACTCAGTATGAAATAAGTTTCAAGATACGATTTGTAGTAACTAGAGCATGGCTATAAAACTTGATTGGAAATGAAGTATGACCCATCTCTCGATTGAACCATTTCAACAATATCTGATTCCTCTTCTTAGCCAAACAACTTCACTAAGATGTTCTTCGAGGATCAATTGAGACATCGTTCCATAATCATTAAGATGATCACAAAACACGATACAAAAGTACTCTCCTTTCCCTTCAAATTGGAGAAACCTCTATCTTTCTGCCTAACAGATTCTTTATATTCTTTCTCCTACTCTTTGAAACTTTTCAAAGCCTCAAAATTATGCTTAATCTTATAAACACAACCATGTTTAGTAAATCATGACGAATAAAGTTATCATCCTTTGTGGTGGATCTGAATAGTTCATATCAACATGTACTCGATCCACTAGTCTTTCACATTGACTCACATAAACATATGATCAATTAATTAGTCATAATCTTCTAACGATCAAGATTCTCATACATCACACAATTCGAATTGTATGACTCCAAGTTTCTCTCCAATTGAAACTTGGGTGATGAGAATTCTTTATCACTTAGTCCATTATAACATTTACCACAAGTGAAATAGTAAGAACCAAATCCATAATTAATATTGCTAACAATAGAAATGTAACCAACACTTTCATAAATGTCATTGTAAGTAAATTTAAAGTAATCAAACTAGATAAATCAAATTTTCACTTTTATTAATAATAAACGAAAAATTGGAACTTGTCCTTACAATGAAAATTAAAACTATGTTTCTAGACATTTCCTAAGAAATCTATTAAATTCATCATAACTCCTAAGCAGTAGCTTCCAAAATCTAATCATCGAACCATGCAATCGAAATCTATTTCCCACGATCAGATTCAACTCACTCTTCTGAAGCTTCCTTCTTTCTCTTAGATCCTCAAAAAACATCAAAATGTGATCATCACATCTTGTATTAAGAATCTATGGATAGGAACTAATCAAAATAATGGAGTTATATAATGGATATACCTGAAGTAGAGTCATACAACTTAACTTTACCATCTCTAAGATCTTTCAAGTAGTCTGGGAAGCTTCGCAACCAATGTCCCTTCAATTGGCAATAGAAACATATGGACTCTTTTGGGTCAGCACATGGAACTGCCTCAGAACAGTTTGACCTTGGTCGATCCCTTACCATTGGGAAGAGTAATCTTTTCTGGACTATCGTTGTTAAAGTCCATGGAAATTTTGGATTCAGATCCTTCAAACACTTTTGCTTTATGTATGCTCTTAAGCATTTATGCTTCAACAATAATCAACATATGTGTCATATGAATTAGGGTCACGTTGTGGTCGCTCATATAAAATTTCTCAATGAACTGAATATATGACTCAGGAAGCGAGACTAAAACCAAGTCAATGGCTAGCTCCTTTGGAAGAACGACAACCAACATATCCAATCTATCAACGTACGATTTCATTTCCAGAACATGCGTACACACATACTTTCCATCTTGATGTTTACATGCCAACAGGGCTTGAGTAATCTCGTATTTTTCAAATTAAAGAAAACATGACTTATGGAGAGACACTTGAGGAGGAGGAGGAGGAAGAGTTGAGGAAGCACGATATCTATTTCCACCATTGCTCGAAGAAGGAAACATACTTTCACATTGACGAGAATTTGAAAGATCATCTTCAGAAGGAGGAAAACCATTGTTGTCTTGACTTGACATCTATAATAGGAGAAAAGAGAATTTAAGTTAGTTGATATTCAATCCTAAATTATTAACCCATAAATATTAAATTAAGGCTAGGATCCATATTTTTTATTCGAACTTTGAAGAGGGATGTCGTAATCAAATTCAGATCTATTTTAGGTAGGTAAAGCTTTTACCAATTTCAATCTTATGAAACTCCTAGATCTTTCGAGATTCATTGAATCTAATCAATGGCATGTTTAATCTTGACTATGCTCTCACTTTTGTGACTGGGATGCCGAGGATCACAAACGAGATGTGAATAACCATGAAAGTTAGCTTGGCACTCTCGATGTCATTTATCATCTCATTTTAATGTGCCAGTTAACCACACACGCTCCATTAATCAATGATAATTTTCGAGACACCCATTACCACCCTTTAGTAGTCCCCTATTGGTGTGTCGGTTAATCACACACACTCCACTAACGACTAATAAGGTGTAATGTGCAATTTCATGGATTAGCGTACAAATTCACATTATTCCTAAAGTAACTAAGAGTGGGATTTTAAAAAATAGTTTAGTTACAGTTATTAATGAGAATTAATTGTCCTATCGAACCCGTTCATCTAACGACCCTCCACCATACAAGAGAGCGGTGGTTAAGAATGGATAACCAATGTCGGTCATTTTATAGGCCGTTTCCTTAAAGTCCCTTTATAGTATGATGTAACATCCTATTTCGGATCGTCTCAGATTAGGGTTTGTGGGCTGCAACCCGGGCATGAGGAAGTCTCGGGGTTGCGACGAGTTGCTGGAAGCGTAGAGCATCTCAACACCTTTTCGAGGATATGAGATTCAATGTAAAAGGAGTTATATCGAGGAAGCAATGGAAGTTTGAAGTTATGGCATGATAAGTCCTTTAATTGAAAAATATGGCAGCGGAGTACGCTGGGCGTACGTGTGTGTACGCTTAGCATACTCATGTGCTTGATTTTTAAGCGGAGCCACCTAGTACGCTGGGCGTACTAGGCACAGAGTGGAAACCCTAATTTTGGATGTGTACCTATCTAAAGAATGAGACGACCTCATTCCTGGACACCATCCTCAGTCAATAAACCCTCTGAAACCCTAATCCTTCATTCATGGAGCCTGTGAGTGCATTTGAGAGCCTTAAGTCATATTGGTGTGTTCTTGGAGTAAAGATGTTGCTTTGGAGAAGAAGGAGTGAGAAGTCCAGGCCTTGGATCTGAGCACATCTGAGTTGGAAGCTTCATATAGAGGTATAAAGCTTCAAGCTTTCTCACTCTTTTGTTTTAAGCATCATATTAGAGTATTTTTAGGGTTTTTGTCCCAAAAGGTGGAGACTTTATGAGATATTGAGCTCTAGAGACTATGATCAACCCCTTTGAGTGTATTTAGTGGTGTTATGTCATAAAAATCCAATCTTGGATGTTGGAATCAAGCCATGCATGAGATATGAGCTTTTTGAGATAAGGGAGTGAGCGTTTTGGGTGTTTCTGACCTTTTCAGCCATGCAAAGGCTTAAACTCACCAACTTCATGGAGTAAGTGCCATTAGGGAGTTCAGATCTGGGATTTAAGGTAATGTCTTAACTGTTTAAGACCAAATGAGTAGAAAGAATGAATCCGGGGAGTACGCTGAGCGTAATTCATGTACGCCCCGTGTACTGCCCCAGTGTCCCCGGTGGCCAATAAGGATTCGTGAGTACGCTGAGCGTACCAAGAGAGGTACGCTCCGCGTAACCTCACTGTGGACTTTTGGGCTAAGTCTGATTTTGGGCCTTGAGTGTTGGTCCTGGAGTTTGGGCTTGTTGCAATAGAGTCTTGGACCAAAGTATTATATATATATATATATATATATATATATATATATATATATATATATATATATATATATATGTGTGTGTGTGTGTGTGTGTGTGTGTGTGCTTTGGGCCCTTGAGTTGGGCATTCCATTTATTATTGGGCCTTGGTGGGCTTAATGGGTTTTAGGTCATTGATGGGCTGGTTAGTGGACCTCCTTTAGACCTAATGAGTGAGAGTTTGGACTTAGTTCCTAATTGGGATAATTGTGGGTTTGGCACAGAGTTAGTGGCTGGTGCGTAGCAGCAATGTTTATAGGGGTTGTTCATCATCCGAGGTGAGTCTTCTCACTATACTTTACCATGAGTGGTATCTATGTGTGACCGTAGGGTCTTATGTGTTTATATTGAGTACTGTGATATCCTGCATTATGTCTATGTGATTTTTGCTATGTATTATTCTGAGTTTACTGAGTTAGGACCGGAGGGTCCACCCGAGTTGTGGGACCGGAGGGTCCACCCGAGTTGTGGGACCGGAGGGTCCCACTGAGACACATTGACCGGAGGGTCTTATTGGGTTATAGCCTCGAGTGGCTAATGAGTTGTGTGTGGTATTTTTGGAACTCACTAAGTTTCGTTCTTACCTTGTTATGTGATATGTGTTTCAGGTTTTTCTTATGATCACGGGAAGGCACCGGCTTGATTGTACATACCAGAGAAAGAGTTATGTTTTGAGGATCCTGGAGTCTTAATTAAACAATTATGGAGTTGCGATTTGTGAATTAAATAAATGAGATTTTTGTGAAATGTGTTATGAGAATTTTGTGATTTAAATGAAAATTTTGTTTGAAAATTTACGGTGTTACAAGTTGGTATCAGAGCCTTGGTTTGAGGGATTCGGATGCACATTCGGGTATACCTGGACTCAAACTGAGGATTTGAGAAAAATTTTCAAAAGAAATGATTTTTCTAAAACGAGCAAGAGTTTATAAGAGAAAAACAAGAAGGAGCAGTGTGTACAATCAGCCAGAGCCCGAACGGTGATTTCCCAAAATACCCTTACTTATTTGTGTTATGAGTTATTATTAAGATATTAGTGATGCATGCTAGAAGATAGGCTAGGTATTTCATATCTTAAGGCTAGAGTTGCCTGATTTGTGATGCCTTAGCGTAGGAATTTTGCTATATGTGATGTGCTTTGAGTATGTGCGGAGTTAGAGTATCCAGCAGGAATCTTTTAGATAGAGAGAGCTTTGAGTAGAGGAGTAATCTAGGAGAGATACCTAGATGAGCAGTGGAGGAGGCTACTGAGAGAGTAGTTAGATACCCGCATGGGGTAGAGTTACTTGAGTTCGGTGACACCTTTTGAGTGTGAGTAAAGCAAATATAGTTGTAACCTAGAGTGGTTTTACGTGTTGATTGGGGATTATTCGATGCCCTAATGTTGCTTCCTTTGTGCTTTGTGGAACTCTTGATGATGGGAGTCAGCTACCGAGTGAATATGACGATATTCAGGAGGTAGGCGGCTGGCATCACGAGGAGTTCTTCAGCAGCTGATGGCGGAGAAGTGTGAGAATCTAGGAAGAGCCTAGGAAGTGACTTGAGTGAGATGAATACGCTGATAGAGGAGGGTATTCACTAGAGGGAAAACATGTGTAGCGGGATTGGTGATCGAGAAGGTTGAGCAACTACTTAGGAAATCTGGGACGATCTGTGTGGAAAGTATGTGTAGATGTGGCAGGTAGTATGGGCCCGTACTCCTGAAAGCAGAGGACCCATACTCGAAACAGGGAGAATTCCAGAGGTTCTAAGTAGCAGATTAAGAAGAGAGATAACATGGTTCGAGTACCATGATTCGTTGCAGATTGATAGGAGATAACATGGTCACATGGTTCGAGTACAATGATTCGTAGCAGATCGAGAGATGATCACATGGTTCGAGTACAATGATTTGTAGCGGTTAGTGTTTCTGGTTTACCAGTTATCCCGTTATGATTGATCAAACTGAGATCAAATGTGATAGAGTGTGGGGCTAGAGGGCCATGCCGAGCGAGTTTTAATGGAGCATACTTGGAGAGGGAATTGAGTTAGTTTTTAGAGCTTTTCATTGGTGAGATGCCAGTTGGAGTCGCAAGACACAGGGATGAGTAGAAATGAGACTTTATAGAGAATTGCGGCCTAAGTTGAGCAATCAGCCGATAGTTGAGATGTCATTTTCTGTGACAAGAGTTGCGCTGTTCCCGTTTCCTGGGAGAAGCAAAACGAGATATTGAGCTTCCGGTTTTAGAGTTGGAGGTAAACCCCGAGAGGTAGCATAGGGTTGCAACCTTTTCACAAGAGTATTTGGGCAGTATGTTTGCTGCGAGGTATTCCTAATACCACGAGAGAGCTATTTGTAGAGACTAAGATGAGGACAAAGAGATGCCTTAGTCGAGTCAGGCATGCTTTTAGCAGCGGTTTCAACTGATCAAGAGGAGTATACTGGGGCGGTGGCCCTCGTTTTCTACGTTGTGTATCGATTGTGAGAATAAGGTATCTTGCTTCCATGCTAATTTATGCGATGGGAGGTTGGTCTAGGAATCAGAGACGATGTGCGTGATAGTGCATTATTTCCAGATGGAGAGTCAGGACTAATTCAGAACAATTGGGGTATTTGGCGGTGTGTCCGTCCGAGGCTTCGAGATGACTAGAGGCAGTCACGTCGAGGGGATTCTAATATTTTTGTTTGAGTTACGGGATATTTGGAGTTGCTTGGTTTCCATTGGGAAGATCATTGATGTGATTACGTGGTACGTTCCAAGAGTCAAGTGTGATGCACCTGGTGAAACAGTCTATGGAGTGGATTGTTGGTATGCCAATTGGTGATGGTTCGAACCCTGAGTGGGGGAGAACTGGGTATTCTATTGAGAAGATCAGCGATCCGTTCAAGTACGATTAGAAAACTGGTTATGGAGATCTGTGGTGTGGACACATGAGACCTTGGTTATTGGTGGATGAGGCGAGGTGCAAGGTGAGATGATGTATGTGTATGTGTTGGGTTTTGAGCAAACTAACACTCCTAAGGTGTTCATGCAACCCTAGAAACCTTGGATCTATGTTTGTCTAAAATACATGCAAAATAATTTTCCAAGGTTCATAACCTATCTAGCATACAAGGGGTACTTTTAAACATAAAAGATACTAGAAGAATTACATACCTTTGTTAGTGAGTTGATTCCTTGGGAGTTTGAGAGCCAATCACCAATAATGTGAATGCCTCAAATGGAAATCACAAATCACCACAAACTTGGAAAACTTATGAGAGAGCACTCTAATACTCTAGAAATCGGCCACACCTTATGCACACACACATAGTGTCTTTTCAAGCACTATAAGCCTCTTTATATAGTGTAGATGATTAGGGTTATGAACCATGCAAACCCTAATAACCCATGTCTTTTCCTATTCCAAGGATCCATGGGTTAAAAGCTCCATAGATCATCTATGGACTCCCATTCAAGTTTAGCTCATTTCCTTATGAGTGTTAGCCCACACTATATAAGTACAATAGCCCATTATTTAATTAGTCACCTTATGATCACTAAATTAATTCATAATTAATTTAAGATCAATACTAATTAAATAATACAATTTCATATTAATATATTATAACTTATCATATATTAGTAGGCCGCGAATATACTCTTCTCATAATGTTATCCATATAAATAGTTCGGGTGAAGTGCAACCCAAATGGACCATGCCGGGTCGGGTCAAGTATATACCAAATAAGTTATGGACTTAGACACCTTATCCAACAGTCTCCCACTTGGATAAGTCTGATAACTGTATTTGCCTATATAGCTTCAGGAACCAACCGACAATCGTAGCTCTCGAAAACTCTGTTGAACTATGAAGCGCCATTTTAGATAAGTGATCACATAATCCTCTGCTCTCATGATATCAGCCGGACAAATACATGGAACAATGTCTTACTTATAGTCCAGTAGTTTGTTTCCCGATTTCCGATTTGTTTGACAAAGAACTTAATCGAACACATCAATTTAGTTCTGACCAGGCTCGGTACATAGGTCAAAACAAAATCATCGAGGGGCCCAGATATCGCTTCTATTTCTAGAAGGAACAGATAAACTTCGACTCATATGCTTGTTCTACTACTTATTGAATTGCACACAAAGGCACGTTTTATAACATCAAGTTACTGATGCGTTAACGTGCAATCAATGCACAACCAACTCATAGGTAACAACTCATATCTCTAGGTTTGAAGACTTATATGATATTACCGTCTCACGATCACTCGAGATAAATTCCATGAAGTGATACAAGTGAGCGTGGGTTTATTCCAATACTCATAACTTATGAGTACTCATGAATGTTGTAGCAACCATTGCTATGGCTAAACACCTTTAGTCATCTACAATCCCAATTCATGACAGTCTTGATTCATACCTACTTCCGACATATGACCGACTGTGGAGAGTTTGAATAAACTTATTATTCTGGAAGTCAAAACATGCAAAGCTGAAACAATAGTGAATAATTGACAATGATAGCAACACCTTACTCATAAATAAATCACAACTTTTATTCATCATCAAACGTCGATTACATTTTACAAGTTTCAATAATAACTATCTAATCTGTAAAACTAATATCGTCCCTCAGCCTGATGCGTCTCGCATGCTGCAAATGCTTCACCATCGTCAGTCCCTTCGTTAGGGGATCCGCAGGGTTCTCATCTGACGATACCCTCTTTGCCACGAGGAGTCCCTCTTCTATCTTGTGACTTATGAAGTGATATTTTCTGTCAATGTGTCGGGATCTGCCATGATCTCTTGGTTCCTTGGCTAAGGCAACCGCACTATTGCTGTCACAGAAAATCTCCATAGGCTCCTTAATAGCTGGTACAACTCCAAGGTCTCCGATGAAGTTCCTCATCCATATCGCCTCCTTTGCCGCTTCACTCGCTGCTATGTACTCTGATTCACAAGTGGAATCAGCTACAGTCTCCTGTTTGAAACTCTTCCAAGTGATTGCCCCTCCATTTAAGGTAAAGACCCAGCCCGACTGAGAGCGGAAGTTATCCCTATCAGTCTGAAAGCTAGCATCACTATACCCTACTACTCTCAAGTCATCACTCCCACCAAGGGTAAGGATCCAATCCTTAGTCCTCCGCAGGTACTTGAGAATATTCTTTACCGTAGTCCAATGAGCCTTGCCAGGGTTCCCCTGATATCTGCTGACCATGCTCAAAGCGAAGGCCACATCAGGACGGGTACAAGTCATAGCATACATGATCGAGCCAACAGCGGAAGCATAAGGTAATCGACTCATCTCAGCTATCTCATCTTCTGTACTCGGGCTCTGAGCCTTGCTCAGTTTGGCATTGCTTTGGATCGGTAATTCTCCTTTCTTGGAATTCTGCATGTTGAACCTTTTCAACACCTTATCCAAGTAGATACTCTAACTAAGTCCAATTAGTCTTTTACTCCTTTCTCTTAATATCCTTATCCCTAGGATATAGGCAGCTTCTCCAAGGTCCTTCATAGCAAAGCACTTCCCAAGCCAGGACTTAACCTCCTGCAAGGTTGGGATGTCATTTCCTATGAGTAGTATGTCATCCATATACAGTACCAAAAAGCTAACTATACTCCCACTAGCTCTGACATACACGCAAGACTCATCTTCACTTCTTGAGAAACCAAACTCTTTGACCTTCTCATCGAAACAAAGATTCCAACTTCGAGATACTTGTTTCAATCCATAAATGGATTTCTCAAGCTTGCACACTCTATTGGGGTACTCTACACTGACAAAACCCTCTGGCTGATTCATGTAAACATCCTCAGCCAACTTTCCGTTAAGGAAAGCGGTTTTGACATCCATTTGCCATATTTCATAATCATGAAATGCAGCAATCGCTAGCATAACCCTAATAGACTTAATCTTTGCTACTGGTGAAAAGGTTTCATCATAATCAATACCCTGAGTCTGAGTAAAACCCTTCGTAACCAGTCGAGCCTTATAAGTGTGCACCTTCCCATCCATGTCGGTCTTCTTCTTGAAGATCCATTTGCACCCGACTGTCTTACGGCCTGGTACATTGTCAACCAAGTTCCAAACTTGATTGTCATACATGGACTGTATCTTGCTGTCCATAGCCTCCTTCCATTTAGCTGACTCTGGGCCTACCATGGCTTCCTTAACACTGTTAGGTTCATCTAGATTTACCAGTGTACTGTCACTGATAAATGTATCACCTTCCGCAGTAATATGAAATCCATAATAAAACTCAGGTGTGTTCCTAACCCTTGTGGAACGCCTCGGAAGTATAGACTCGTCAGCTGGATCAACAGGAATTTCCTCCTCAGGTTGATTGCTAGTGTCTGAGGTTCCTTCACCAATTGAGTCTTGAATTTCTTCAAGGTCAATTTGCCTCCCACTGTCTCCTTGGTTTATAAATTCTCTCTCTCGAAGGACCCCTCTCCTAGCCACAAAGACCACATTCTCACTGGGTCTGTAGACGAGGTAACCAAAGGATTTTTGTGGGTAGCTGATGAAAATACACCTTTCACTTAGAGGTTCGAGCTTGTCATGAGTCTCGCGCCTCACGAAAGCCTCGCAACCCCAAATCTTGATATGGTCCAAATTGGGAACTTTCCCAGTCCCCATTTCATGAGGTGTTTTGGCAACCTTCTGTGTAGGGACTAGATTAAGGATGTGGGCGGCAGTCTGTAAGGCATTCCCCCAAAAAGAGATTGGTAGCGAAGCTCGACTCATCATAGAGTGAACCATGTCCAACAAAGTTCTATTACGCCTCTCAGCTACACCATTCAGCTGTGGTGTCCTGGGAGGTGTCAATTGTGAGACAATCCCACACTCCTTGAGATAGTCGAGGAACTCAGTACTAAGATACTCACCACCTCGATCGGATCGAAGCATCTTAATGTTCCTGCCCAATTGATTTTCTACTTCCTGTTTAAACTCTTTAAACCTTTCAAAAGTTTCTGACTTATGTTTGATTAAGTAGACATAACCATATCTACTAAAATCATCAATAAAAGTCACATAATAGCGATTAGCATCCCTTGTGGCGGTTTTGAATGGTCCACATACATCAGTATGTATAAGGTCCAACAAACCCTCACCCCTTGCACAAGTACCAGTGAAGGGTGATTTTGTCATTTTTCCAAGTAGACATGACTCACAACTATCATCTGACTTGAGGTCGAACGACTCCAAGACTCCATCCTTTTGGAGCTGGCCTATACGTCTCTTGCTTACATGTCCAAGACGACAATGCCACAAAGATGCTTTATCCAAGCTAGTAGAAGAATCAATACATAATACATTATTTCCTAAATTATCTACAACCGATACAGCTTCATACACACCATCACAAGGTAATGCTTTAAAATAAAGAACATTATTAAAGAAAGCATTAATACTACCAACTTCATTATCAAAAGAAAAGGTAAAACCTTGTTTGTACAAAGCATGAAAGGAAATAATATTCTTCGCCATTTCAGACGAGTACACACATTTATTCAAATCTAACTTTAACCCACTATCTATCAACAAAGTATAAACTCCAATCTTGGCAACAGGTGTAACCTTCTTATTCCCCATGATTAAGTTTATCTTTCCGTGCTCCACATCGTCACTTCTTCTTAGGACCTGCAAGTAACAACAGATGTGAATACCATAACCTGTATCAAGAACCCAAGAATTAGAATATGGTGACTTATTAGACAATATAGTGTAAATACCTGCATGGGATGGTTTCACTTTCCCATCCTTGACATCCTGCAAGTACTTTGGGCAGTTTCGCTTCCAGTGCCCCTTATTTTGACAGTAGAAGCATTCAGCATCCTTAGGGATGGCAGAAGGAGTGATAGAACCACCTTTGGTTCCAGATGAGGAGCCTTCAAGGGACTTTCCCTTGGTACCCTTCGAAGGGTGCTTCCTCTTCTTCCCTTTTCCTTGCCCGATAGCCAAAACAGGGGTAGTAGTAGGAGTAGGAGTAGCAACCGACTTACTCTTAAGACCACTTTCGGCAGTCTTCAGAAGTCCTTGAAGCTTACTGAGTGTGACTTCCTCCTTGTTCATGTGGTATGTCATACGAAATTGATCATAACACGAGGGCAAGGAGTGCAAAATGATATCAATTGCCAACTCCTCAGGGAAGTTCACATTCAGTTTCATTAGACGGTCCACATACCTTTGCATTTTCTGCATGTGGCTCGTGATTGGTTCGCTATCCTTTATACGGGTAGTGATCATGGAGGAGATTATTTCATACCGCTCTTGACGAGCACTCTGATGGTACCTTTCCATCAGATCCTGATGCATCTCAAAAGGGTAATAGTCCTCATAGGACTTTTGGAGTTCAGCTGTCACGGTGGCCATCATGATGCATTCCACCTTGGTGGCATCTCTTTCATGTGCCTGATACTCAGCGACCTCCTTAGGAGTAGCAGTGGACTCATTAAGCTCCTTGAGCTCCTTATCGAGGACATATTCCTTGTCCTCGTAACGAGTGACCATCCTGATGTTCCGGATCCAATCCATGAAGTTGGAACCATCAAAGATGACCCTCTCACAAAGGTTCATGAAGGAAAAGGAGCCAGTAGGGTTAGAGCCCGAAGCATTGTTGTTGGAAGACATCTGAAAAGAAGAAAACAAGTTTAGATTAGATATATCGAATCCTTAATAATACACCCAAATGTAATATTAAGGCTAGGATCCAACACAATATATTATAACTTAGAAGAGGGATGCTGTAATCTAAGCTATAACATATTTGAAGGTAGGTGAATGACGATTCACCAATTTCCACCATGAAAACGAAATGAATTATTAGGTTTAATTGGTTTTGAAATTCCTAGATTCTTTTTAGATTCATTGAACTTTTCAATGGCATGTTTCAATCTCGATTGTGCCCTTCAAGTTTTGTGACTGGGATGCCGAGGATCACAAAACAAGGTGTGAATAACCATGCAAATTCACTTGGTACCCTTAATATTATCACCTAATCAATGTGTCGGTTAACCACACACGCTCCACCGATCTATGATAAACATTAAGTCACCCTTCGTGATCCTTACTAGTCCAAGTTAGTGTGCCGGTTAACCACACACGCTCCACCAATGATTTGGTAAGGTACAAAGTGTGAATTTCATGGGTTAGCACCATAATCACATTTTCCTAAAGTAACTAAGATTGGGAATTTATTAAAGGTTTAGTTACTTTATAATATTCATTATACTTTTAATAAGAATTTAAAGTCATTGTCCTACCCGTTCGGCTAACGACCCTCCACCGATCAAGGAAGCGGTGGGTGAGAATGGACACCCATTAAGTTTCCATTTTATAGGCAACAACCTTATACCCCCCTTATAGACCGGTTTCGTGAATGAGGCCTACTAACGGTAAAACGACTTAATCTTATACATATATATAATAATTAACCATCAATGTTATAAATAGTATAAGGGTTGAATTTTAACTGTTAAAACTCTAAGGGTTTGGAATTAAAGTATATTAAAGTGTGTGTAACTTTACAAATTCCAAAACTTGAGGACAAGTTTTGAAACTATTCAAAACTTTTCATTTCATAACTTATGAATTAAAGGTTCATAAAATGAAGACTCTTCATTTTCATTTAACTTATGTGTTGTAAGTGTGCATAAATGAAAGTGACCTTTGGAAATCCATAACTTGAGGACAAATTATGGACTCCATTAAAACACATAAATGATCAAGAATTATCAATAAACAATTTAGCAAATAATTCCTATGATCTAACAATAATTCATAAGAACATGAACATCATATCAAAAATTCCAAGAACATATGAACACATAAAATCATGCAATTTTGATATAAGCCATTGTAAATGGATTACCATAAACATTACACCATCTAAAACAAGTTTTAAAACACCAAAACAGTTTAGGGTAATGTTTCTAGTCCATTTCCAGCAGCAAAAGTTGAAAATCTGATGTCAGATCATTCTACTCGTCGAGTGCACGAACCTACTCGACGAGTAGGATGAATTTTCACTTGGACTCGTCGAGTCCCCCCATGGACTCGGTGAGTCCATTGTTCAGACAACAAACAATTTCGATTTTTAACATAATTTTGCATCAAGTATCAACAAACAAGCCTAGGCTCTGATACCACTGTTGGGTTTTGAGCAAACTAACACTCCTAAGGTGTTCATGCAACCCTAGAAACCTTGGATCTATGTTTGTCTAAAATACATGCAAAATAATTTTCCAAGGTTCATAACCTATCTAGCATACAAGGGGTACTTTTAAACATAAAAGATACTAGAAGAATTACATACCTTTGTTAGTGAGTTGATTCCTTGGGAGTTTGAGAGCCAAGCACCAATAATGTGAATGCCTCAAATGGAAATCACAAATCACCACAAACTTGGAAAACTTATGAGAGAGCACTCTAATACTCTAGAAATCGGCCACACCTTATGCACACACACATAGTGTCTTTTCAAGCACTATAAGCCTCTTTATATAGTGTAGATGATTAGGGTTATGAACCATGCAAACCCTAATAACCCATGTCTTTTCCTATTCCAAGGATCCATAGGTTAAAAGCTCCATGGATCATCCATGGACTCCCATTCAAGCTTAGCCCATTTCCTTATGAGTGTTAGCCCACACTATATAAGTATAATAGCCCATTATTTAATTAGTCACCTTATGATCACTAAATTAATTCATAATTAATTTAAGATCAATACTAATTAAATAATACAATTTCATATTAATATATTATAACTTATAATATATTAGTAGGCCGCAAATATACTCTTCTCATAATGTTATCCATATAAATAGTTCGGGTGAAGTGCAACCCAAATGGACCATACCGGGTCGGGTCAAGTATATACCAAATAAGTTATGGACTTAGACACCTTATCCAACAGTATGTGCTTAAGAAAGGATGAGTGAATCCACGACAGGTGGTCGTTGGTCAGAGAATTTATTGTGGCCAGGGATTTTTCGGGTTTCCAAATGTTGAGTTCGAGGCAGTTGGGTCGCTCAATTCAGGGTGCAATTGCGGAGATTTGTGGGTATCAGTATAGATTGTGATCTATACTCCAGGAGGGGCAGCAGTTGATTTGTCAACCAATTTCATAGTCAATATGAGTAGTTTCGTATGGGTGGTGATCAGTAGAGGATGGAGCTTCGGATTTTTGTCAACGTGTTTTCAGTCGTTGACGATTCCTCCGTGTTTCAATTTATGAGATGGGAGTATTTCGAGGTTTCGAGTTGTGTGAGTGGAAGATCAGTGGTTGAGGCAAGACATCATGAGATGCTCTGATGGTGTACCGAGGTACCCGTGTATTATGTCTTAATTTATGGTAATATTGAGACTCGAGTTGTGAGATGGCGAGTGGAGTACCAAGTGACTTTTGTTCCATTGGGAACCACTCAGTTAATTGTCGTCGGAGTGGGACTGTATCTGTGATGAGAAAAGTGCCTTGCCTACGAGAACTTACATCAGGAGTGGTGGTGCATAAACTGGGTGGGTGTGTGCACTTATATATGTTGGGTTGTGGAGCATGAGTTAGTGAACTCAGTGTAGTAATGACTTGATGATGAGATTATGAGGTGATAAGAGAGCGAGTGGATCCGACTGGAGGTAATCACTTAGGATTCTCGGGGAAAAAAAACCATGGAGTGAGCCCATGGAAAGTCAGTGAGTAAGAGAATGTTGTAAGACTAAGGGGAGCCGTAGCATCCATGAGTCAGTGAGAGAAAGGGTATTGTGTGACTGCAGAGAGCCGCAACATACTTGAGTCAGAGAAAGGGTATCATGATACTGCGGGGAGCCGTGGTATTCACTAGTCAGCGATAGAGTGTCGTGATACTACAGGGGGCAGTAGTATTCACTGGTTAAAGAGAGAGTGTTGTGATACTGCGGGGAGCTGTAGTATTCTTGAGTCAGTGAGAGAGTGTCGCAAGACTACGGGGGAGACCGTAGCACTCAGTAGTCGATAAGGGTGAATACTGTCCCGCCGGGAGCTGTAGTATTCTCTAGTCCGAGTATGACGCAGAGGAGTTCTTAGGCTTGGGAAGCCTTACCACTTGTGTCTTCGGGAACTTGATTGTCGAACCAGGGGCGAGTCTGGGGTCTCCGTGTCAGTCGATAATTGTTATATCCCGGTTTGAGAAGGGATTATCGTAATTGGAAGGAATTAGAGAGATGGTGTGTGCATAAATTCGCGAATCTTGGGTCATGAGTTGAATATCAGATTGGAATTGAGTGGTTCCATATCTGCTGTTGAATCAGACTCTCGAGCTTGAGTCTGGATTCGTTCGTATGTTGAGTAGGAGAGATGAGGCTTCGGATTCGTAGATGGGTTCATTTTGAGAGGTATTGTTCTCCATCAGATGTCTTAGACCAGAGTGAGTCAGTTTCGTCGGTATGGGAAGAACCGCGAGACGCATGGAATCAGTGGTTGGTGGACGACAGAGGTCGAAGGTGAGATGATTTCAGGTGAGTTGTAGTATTCGCTTAAGGTAAAGCGAACTTCGTGACTTGTGTGTCGCGATGAGCCGAGATAGATAGTGTGAGAAGGAAGTCGGTAAGACGTTCTTGATATGCAATGAGTAACCTTTGGAGGTTCATCTATTGGGTCGGGAGCTGACCTGGTGCTCAGTGTTGAAGGGGATATTTGAGAGGGAGCTGGGGCTTATGTCTATAGAGGTCATAGGATACTTCCAGGCGAGCATGATCTTTTTCTTGTGTTGGATGTCATAGTTTTTAAGTTCATCCTTTCCGATGAGTTCTTGTTGAGTTGAAAAACTCTTAGATCGATTAGGTCTTCAACAGATTAAACAATAAAATCAAACGAACACAGAAAACACAATATAGAATCAAATAATTCTTAATGATTCAAACGTAGTCATGCCTCAGCAGAGCTCGACCAAGAACTTCCACTGTAGAGGCGAGCTAGGGTTTTGTAGTACAAATCGGAATAATAATTATCAAAGCGCTAAATACTAAGGCTACATGCATGCACCTTAAATACTAAACCCTAAACAAAATAATCACAGTTGGACAGGCCCAAACTGGATAGAAAAACTGGGCTAAGGACCGAGCCCATGACGCAACACTATTTAACCCAACAATCTCCCCCTTTGCATCAAATGAGGCGAGAGATTATTTTTGTAGAGTAGCCTTCACTGTCTTCACAACTTTGAACAGCCGAGGAATAATAGCAAGAAGTGTTTGCCGAAACTGAATATACCATCGTACCATGTCAGTAAACAACTTCTTGTCAGCTGCAGAGTTCTGATTGCACCTGTGAATGATCTCCAAAATATGCTCCAAGCAAGCAGTTGAGAAAAGGTGCTTATCACAAAGAGCAAAAAGACATTTGTGATTTTCACCCCTAATAAACATCACTGTATGAAATTTGGGGTCGATTTTACCCTTGACCATTACGTTCACATTGCCAGTCCTGCCAGATGGTTTGATCGTTGGTCTCTTGTGAATGGCAGATGCGATTTCTTGATCCATCTTCGCTACTTCATGAATGTAGCAAACAAGCATTCGCTTGATATGGTCTATAATCGGCTGATACTCCTGAGGATTGGACAACAAAATGTTGTTGAGGAGTATCCAGTCGTGAGGGTTAAGGTTCGGTAGATCAGCCAGGGACAAATTATGAACCGAGCCTTCAGAGCCTCGAGTCACTTTAAATTTGACGTTGACAAATTTCCCGGCTAAATAAGGCTTCAGTACCTTGACCGTAGTAATTTTTCGTGAGCTCCAGGTCAAGTACTGAGTTTGAGCGAATTCCAGATAAAACTCCAACAGATCCCGATCTACCTTCGGGTCCGGAGAGGGAATAACACCAGTGGAGTTGAAGCAATGAAAGATAAATGCCTTTCGAGTTATTGGCATATCAAATTGAGCATCCTTCGAGTTTTCAAGGCCGAACGACATAACAGGTTCGAGCCAAAGAGTACTCGGTTCATCTATAGCTTCTCTCTGGAGTGATTCAATAGTCCATTCTGGAAAAATGGACTTCTTTTTCTCCAAGAGCTCCTTTTCTTTTAGCTTCTTCTCGAGCTCAACTGATTCCCTCTCAATATTTTTCTCAAGCTCCTTATCAGTGGGCTTGGCTTTCTGAAAGGGCTTAGAGGGATTTTCACCCAAGATGTCTTCGAAATCATCATCATCATCTTCATCATCTTCTCCAATCTTCTTCTTCTTTTTATCCCTTTTGCTGGCCGAAGCTACATTAACCTTCGGTGCAGCTGTTGATTTGGGTTTGGGAGGAGGTTGAGTATTATCACTGCCAGTTTGAGTAACCTTTTCCTTTGCTTTATCTCCCCCTTGTTTCGGCTGGACAGAAGTCACCGAAACACCCTCTATCCGACTAAGGATATCCAACGCAGGTCTGAGGTTTTTCAGCTAAATGGCGTCTGATGGATATAGTCAGAATAGAGTCATGGGCATCAAGAAGATGTAACAAAATGGAATGAACGTTACCCACGGAGCTTCTAATTACCTCTCTTTCAGACTTTAAATCATTAAGCTCAGTTGTGGCAGAACGAAGCTTAAGATTTTGAATTTTGAGCTGAGAAGTACGTTTGTCAAGCTCATCCATAATGCGATTTTCAACAGCCAGTTCGGCTTCCAGCTGAGTCAGACGCTCCTTCAGATTATCATGAAGATTTTCATTGGCAGCTTCAATGACCTGTCGAGCGACTTCAAGATTAGTCCTTTCGGTTTCAAGAGAACGCTGGAGATTTTCAACCGAAGCAGTCACTGTCTGAGAGTTCTTTTGAGCAGCAGCTTGCAATGAATCGAGGAATAACTGAGCCTCAGAAATTAGTTTTTCGACTTTTGCGGTCGCATCTTTGCATTCTTTTGTTGAGGCCTCAACAGCAAGCGAGGCCTTCCGACATTGGGAAGTGGAGGCATCAATGGCCTTAGCTGCGGCGGAGAGAGATGCATCATGCTCTTTGACAATAGAAGAAAATAATGCCTTGAGAGCAGTTTCGGAGTAAGCACCAGTGGAGGAGGAAGAAAGTAGCTGATCAAGCTTATCAGTAACAACCTTGAGATGGCGCTTGGTAACTGGAGCATCGTCATCATCATCACTTTGAACACGGTAGGGACTAAAGTAAGTGGAATCAAACTCCAAGTCCTCACCTCCAAGAACAGTGTTGGTTTCAGTGGAGTGGGTAGGAGATGGTGGTGTGGTGGTAACTGGAGGTCCGGTAGTGACTCGGGGTTCGGGTGCTGAAGAACGAGCCCCCATATCAGATACGTTGGTTCGAACTCCAGAAGTGGTGGTAGTAGTAGCCTCAGTGAAGATGGGTGCAGAAATAGGAATGGTAGAGGATGGTTGAGATGTAATGATAGGAAAAATAGGAGGGATAGAGACAGGAACAGAGACTGGTGGAGGAGAAGGTGATTGGGACCGAACAGGTACCTCTGGTGTAGGCAAGCGAGGCGGTGTGTCACCACGAACCTTCATACTCAGAATCAGAATCACTTGAGGATTGAAGAATTAGCCGGCGAGCAGGTTTCTTTCCTTTCTTCGGCTTAGGTTGAGCCGGTGCTGCCTTTTCTGACTTTCGCTTCCTAGGGGTTTGAACTTTTGAGACTTGGCCCCCCTTATCTCCCTTTTTGACTTCTGGCTTTTTGCCTCGTTTGGCAGGTTTGTCTGCGTCTTCGATTGATTTCACCATGTCTGCAGTGAGTTCCCTTGGACCAGAGGAGGGAAGCTTCTTGTATTCCTGAATAAGCTTGCTGGAAGGAGGCACGAAAGCAAACATCGACTCAGGAATGGAGCCAACAAAAAGAAACTTTGAGGGATGTGTAACAATAATGTTTGTAGTATGAAACGTAGCAATGGAAGAAAGCATTGAGTCTGCCATGATAGGAACATGGAAACGATCTATTGCCCACTGAGTGATAATAGTCCAGAACCGAGCACAAGAAATCTCGGATAGTTGAAGCCATAAAACCATTCCATAATCCAAATTGAGACTGTGATAAACACCATAAAGCAGATTCATGAAAGACTTGCTCACACCGTCAGATCCAGCACTTCATTCAGAAAGCCCTTTGAAGAGTAGAGTAAAGAGATCATTCCATTGAGGAGGAAGGCAGGACTTTTTGAACCTTGTCATAGTGGTTAGGATTTCAGTATACCCCATGTTGTAGAACATTGAGAAGAGCTGAGCTGTGGTAATGGAATCGGGATTAACCATGGAGTCTTCATATGCAAGCCCTAGAAGAGAACAGAAACGATTCCTGGAGATTGAGGCCTTCGGATTAAGAATATCGAAGAAGATTTTGTCCGCTCCCTTGTCATACGTTGCAGAGGAGTAGATTTGAGAGAGACAAGACATCGGAAAGACTTCGACTGTGGTTAGGGCTTTAATGAGTGGGGAATATTTCAGGCATTCCACCACTTGATACATGTAGGTATCGTAAAGAAAAGGGGAGAGATCAATCAGTAAATTCTGATTGGGCTTGATGGCAAGAAGAGTGGAGCGTGCAGTTGTTTCTTGAACTGAGGATGACTCTGCCATTGATGAAGCTTGTTGAGGAAGAAGATGAACAGTGAGAAATTGATCGCCTGCTTTTGCTCTAATGAATAGAAGTGTGATAAGGAACAATCGCACTGAAAGTAGCCCTTATATACGATCTTGGAGAGAGAAAAATCATAAGTGATGATTGCTGAAATCTTGGAAACAACTGCTGAAAAGGCGTGATTTTGACAGCTTGCAACCCCGATAAAGTAGAGATGACGCATGCTGACCAATTCAAATTCTGGCGCCTTCGAAACTTATCCATAATTCAAATTGTCAAGCGTTTAGACTTCCTGCTGAGTCATCGGATGAGTCTTCAATAAAATGCAATTACCATAATAATTCAAAGACGTTACACCAAATCATCGCTTTTAATTTTGAAACTGTCTGCATTAACTTGTTAAGAACTGAACAAGACCTCTTTGAGAATATAAAATGTGTGTGCATAAGGGTGTAAATGAGAAAGAAATAAAGCAAAGTCTTTGTGGGAAGTTGTGATGTCTATTAAGACATAAAGCGATTGATCCCGGGCATGAATCTCTTCCTTCAAAGTCAAGAGAGACTTCAAAGTGCTTGTGTGGCTTCCCGTTGAATAACGATCAAGTACTTGTTAAGAAGCATTGAAAGGCATCTTTTTAATTAAGGCTATAAAGGGTGGCTTTCGCTTCAATTCATGATTTCGATACTTGATATAAGACCGAAACAGAATGAAATACTTGTGAGGCCAATGTGGCCGGTTAAACAAGTAGGTAGGAAACATATTCAGTGACTTGTTGAAAAAGATAACAGAAAATCTCAAAAAAAAAGAAAAACTGGATCCTTTTAGAAGAAAGAGTCTTGGTGAAAAACAATTTCATAAAGATCGCACAATAAGGAAATGGAGATTTCATAAGGTGACAAATAATAGGTAGAACGTTGAAGTGTTCACCGTCAATTCATTATGGGAGTTGGATTTTGGGTTTCACTTAATTCGAGGTGGACGAAAGTAAGATCATCAACACAGAGATTTTGTAACCATAAACCTCAGTGTTTATTGTTGAGAGTCTCAAGGGTTACCAGATAGGAAACGAACCGTGATGGAGAAAAATAAGGTGGTTAAGAGAACCGAATGTGCCTCTGCCATAAAGGATTGACATAGCCGAAAAAACTCTTAACTCAATGTGAGAAGAGTAAGGCAGCTCATGATTAGAGTAAATTTGACAGCCTGATTGGGGAGACAAGATTTGTATAGATCAAGTCATTAAGGCTTTACTCAAAATCGATCGAGGCTTTGGTCAACATACATCAGCATGCTTCTAGGGACACTTAGCTAGTACATAGATTAAGATTGATACCTGCCCCAGCTCCATCAGGGAGAGAAAGTAGTGTACAGAAAGAAAACAGAGCAAATTTTGGAAGTGATAAATTTTTTTTTTGTATTTTAGGAAATTTTCTGAAAAAGAATTAAAAACAGAAATAAAAATATTTTTGGATTTTATGAAATTTTCTGAAAAAGAAGTAAAAACATAAATAAAAATATTTTTGGATTTTAGAAAAATAGAAAAGAAATACGTAAAGAAAAACGTAAAGAAAGTCCTAAGAAAATAGTAAACAAACTATACAACCGAAACCATACGACAGAAATTACAGGCGAAGCGAGACCGGTGAAACCGAACCCGAAATGGACCGAGCGTTCGGTTCATTTCGGTTCCCAGAAGAACCGAACCCGAAATGGACCGAGCGTTCGCTCTATTTCGCTTCTAACTTTTATTGAAACACAGGAGATTTCGGTACGGATTCAGCTTCCATCATTCCTAGGCCATGCAATATTTTATTAAAACTTGCTTCAAGCAAGGCCTTAGTGAAGATGTCAGCTAGTTGATCAGTGGCTCTTACAAAATGAATTTCAACATTACCGTCTTCCACATGATCTTTGATAAAATGATACCTCAGTGCTATGTGTTTCGTCTTTGAGTGTTGCACTGGGTTGTGACAAATCCTAATTGCACTTTCGGAATCGCAATATAGTGGGATTTTCTTCATATTCAGGCCGAAGTCACGAAGTTGACTTTGTATCCAGATGACCTGAGATGTGCAAGATGCTGCGGTAATGTATTCTGCTTCGGAAGTGGAGAGAGAAACACATGTTTGTTTCTTAGATTGCCAGCTTACAAGTTTGCCATCCAAAAATTGACATCCTCCAGTGGTACTTTTCCGATCTAGACCACATCCCCCAAGATCAGCATCTGAGAATGCTTGGACAAAGAATCCTGAGTTGGTCAGGTACCACAACCCGAGAGAAGTAGTTCGTTTTAGATATCGAAAGATGTTCTTTACTGCCAACAGATGTGGTTCGCGTGGATTTGCTTGAAACCTGGCACAATAACAAACAGAGAACATTATATCTGGCCGACTAGCAGTGAGATACATTAGATACCCTATCATTTGACGGTAAAGAGTCACGTCAACAGCCGGTTTGTCCAGAGAAGGTGTTAGATTTGTGCCAAACGCCATAGGAACCTTAACCTTTGAATCTCCCAACATTCCAAACTTGGCAAGCAATGTCTTCGTATAGGCCTCTTGATTAATGAAAATGCCTTCGGGTCCCTGTCTTATATTTAGACCAAGGAAAAAGTTAATAGGACCCATTGAGCTCATTTCAAATTTAGTTTCCATCAGCTTCCTGAACTCAGCAGTTAAGTTGGGATTTGTGGAGCCGAAGATGATGTCATCAACGTAAATTTGAACGATCATAAGGTGGTTACCCTCTTTCTTGCGAAAGAAGGTTGGGTCAACCGAACCTTGTTTAAATTTAGACATTTTCAAAAATCTAGTTAGAGTTTCATACCAGGCACGTGGAGCTTGTTTAAGACCATAGACCGCCTTATCCAGGATGTAACAGTGATCTGGATATTTTTCGTTCACAAAGCCCGGGGGTTGTTCTACATACACAGTTTCTTCCAGTTCACCATTTAAGAAAGCACACTTTACGTCCATTTGAAAGACTTCAAAGTTTTTGTGTTCAGCATAGGCGAGAAATATACGAACCGATTCTAGCCTTGCTACTGGAGCGAAGGTTTCTTCATAGTCTATTCCTTCTTCTTGACAGTAACCTTTCACCACCAGCATCGCCTTGTTGCATATTACGTTTCCTTCTTTATCCATCTTATTTCTGAACACCCATTTTAATCCGACCACAGAAGCATCCTTTGGTGTTGGAATAAGTCTCCACACTTTATTTCGTTCGAATTCATGAAGTTCGTCCCGCATTGCTTGTACCCAATCAGAATGATCAAGTGCAGTCTTGACTGTCTTCGGTTCGACTTTTGAGACAAAAGAATTGAACATACAAAATTCTACTCTTGAAAAGAGTGTTGTTCGTTTCTCTTTTAATTGAGATCGAGTAAGAACTCTTTCTGTGGAATCACCAATGACTTGTGATTGGGGATGATCTTTGGTCCATTTGACGAGAGGAGGATAATTAGGATCAAATGAAGGATCCAGTTCAGCGTTCACTTCCGCTTCAAACTCCGACTGAGTGTCATCATCGATATTGTTCACATTCTCCCCCTCGAGCAATGATACGTCTTCTATTGCAGGATTAGAATCCTTCCCTTCAAAAGATGAGACTTCCTCAGTTTCAGGATTAGAATGTCTTCTTTCGAAAGAAGATAACTCCTCAAATTCGGGCTCAGAGTTTTCCACTTGGACTTGACTTTCGGTTGCAGAGCTCTCCCCCTGGAATGTTGAATCTGGGTTGGGAAGATCAGACAAACCCTCCCCATGAGCATGTGAACAGTCCTTTTGAGGTTCTCTCACGTCTGTCTTGTTGGTGTCAACAGGTTGGTTTTCTTCCATATTTGCTGCAGCGTCATCGATTATCTTCTTCAAGTTATCTACCTTGTTGTCTGCAGCTTTGGATTCAGATAGAATAGCCTTTTCAGGCTCATCAAACAGCATCATGTATTGTTCAAATAGGTTTGAAATAGGTATGGTAACCTGACCGGAGTTTGGAAAAATGTCCCCCGCAGAACCTTCGGGGGTTTTGAGCCTTTTGACGTAGTTATCGTCGAAGGTAACATAATAGGTCTCTTCGATTTTCTTTGAACGTTTGTTGAGAACCCTATATGCTTTGGAGGTTAAGGAATAGCCCAGAAAGATTCCTTCGTCTGCTTTCACATCAAACTTATTTCGGTGCTCCTTTGAATTAAAGATGAAGCACCTTGAGCCGAACACATGGAAAAACTTGACATTTGGCTTTCGGTTGTTTAAGATCTCATATGGAGTGATCGAAAAGCATTTGTTGAGATAAGATCTGTTCTGTGTAAAGCATGCAGCAGCAATGGCATCAGCCCAGAAATACAGAGGTAGTGAAGCGAAGCTTAGCATGGTTCGGGCTGCTTCACTCAGAGATCGGTTTCGCCTTTCGACAATGCCGTTCTGTTGTGGAGTGTATGGAGCAGAGAAATTGTGAGTTGTTCCTGTTTCTGCAAGAAACTCTTCAAAGTCTTTGTTCTTAAACAACAACCCGTTGTCACTTCTTATATTACGAACAATCTTTCTCAGCTGGACTTCAACCTGCTTGATGAAGAGCTTTAGTTTAGGAGTGGCCTCTGATTTCTGTTTTAAGAAGAATACCCAGGTAAATCGAGAGAAGTCATCTACTATAACAAGTATATACTTGTTGCCACCAACACTTTCGATTGAAGATGGACCACATAAATCAATATGAAGTAATTCAAGTGGTTCAATTATTTTTATGTTGACGCGAGAAGGATGACTCTGTCGACTTTGCTTCCCCATTTCACATGCAGCGCACAGGTGTTCTTTATCGAATTTCAGAACAGGAAGACCCCGAACATGATCCCCAAGCACCAATTTGTTGATGTATTTAAAATTCAGATGGGAGAGTCTTCGGTGCCAAAGCCAACTTTCGTTTGATTGAGCCTTTGATAGCAAGCAGATAGCTGGTTTTCCCCGTATGGGATTGAGATTCAAGGGGTACATTTCTCCTTTTCGCTTTGATTTCAACAGAACATTGTTTGATTTCTTTTCAGTAATCTCAGATCCCTCGTCATCGAAAGACACCTTTAGCCCAGCTCCAACCACTAGTTGAGAAACACTGATAAGGTTGTGTTGCAGACCTTCAACATACGCCACTTTTCTAATTGAGAACTCTCCGTTCGTAATCATACTATAGCCTTTGATCGTGCCATACAAGTTGTTACCATACTTGACACTGCCACCATTTGTAAGGGACCGAAACTCCCTCAGTTCTTCTCTTCTGCCTGTCATGTGACGCGAGCAGCCATTATCTATGTACCATTCATCATCAAACTGCTCCTCACGTATAACCTGCAAAAATTAAGCAGATTTAGGAACCCAAAGAGTCTTGGGTCCTCGTGAGTCTTTTACAGAACAGGGATTTGTAAGTGAAATATCAACTAAATAGGTTCTTTTTATTAACGTTGTTTCATCTTTTCTTTTTAAGGTGAAAACTTTGATTTTATCTTTAGGTGGAGTTGCTGAAATGTGTATTTTACGTTAGCATACTTTCGACTAACATTATGCTTGATTGGCGAATCCTTTGCATTCTTTGGACATAGTTTTTCTTTTCCCTTTTGTTCATTTTGTGACTGAAGATTAGAACTAGAGAGATGAGATTTAGAAACAAAGTTAGTTCTTCGGATATGGCTCTTTTGTGATTGAGAGTGAACTTTAATTTCCCTTCGTGTCTGCTCACTGATTTGTCTAGAACCGAAACCATCCGTTTGGTTTTTCTCATCTCGAGAACCGAAGCCTTGTGTTCGGTTGAGATTCTTTGGTGGACCGAAACTCTGTTTTCGGTTGGACTGATGATAAGAATCGTTATACTTCTTTCGGTCGAGATTGTTCTGAGGACCGACACTCTTCTTTCGGTTGGTTTGATATTGAGGACCAAAACTTTGTTTTCGGTTGTTTTCGCCATGAGTGCAAGTGCTAGAATTTTCTTTTCCTACCTCCTTTTGCTTAGAAGGTTTTTCATAGCGAACATAGTTGGGATTTTGAGAACGCCAGAACTGCTTCCTTTCAGTAAGGTTTTTCTTGTACCTCACATTCCTTTGATGCTTTCGATCTTTCACCTGTTTTGGATTTCTGTGAATGTTAGCCTTTTTCTCAGATTTTTGAGCACAAGCTTCGCTCTTAAGTGAAGAGATTTCGCTTGAGACTGTGACTTGTTCGGCTGAAGGCCTTTTGGTACCACTTGTGTTAGGCTCATCAAAACGAGTAGGATTATTAAGAGGTTCGGCTACATATCTTCCTTTCACTCTCCATGAAGTTTTCTGTGACAAACCTACAGTTTCATCTGCATTGTCAATGGGTGCTGACCATAAATATTCATCACAGCCCTCAGCATTATCTTCTGCAACAATTGTTGTCAGTTCGGCTGTTTGTTGCAAAGAGACTCTATTGACTTTGTACACCTGATTTGGAGTAGTTTGGACCTTTTGATACACAACAACCTTTTCTTTAAGGACTTTGGTCTTGTCTTTGGACAAACGGGCAAACTCAACCGAATTTTCAGAAATAAGATTTTTGTTAGTTTCGGGTTCGCTTTTGACAAATTCAGAACATTCAACCACATCATCCACAGAAATGACACTCATATCATTATCCTCATCGAATTCAGAGGTAATTTCAACATCAATTTTATTTTCTGAACTCAACTTGGCATTCAACAAGTCAAATTTTTGTACTGTTTCGGTTTGAATTTTCAATTTGTCATTTTCATCCAACAGATTTTTGAGCATGTCCTTATGGTCTTTGGACTTAATGAAGGACTCAATTTTGTCAAGACCAATTCTGTAAGCAGGAGAAATTTCCTCAGAAGAAACAACGTTTTCACAGTTATATGCATCAGCATCGATTTCATCCTCCTTTAATTCAAGGAAGGGTAAAATCATACGATATATCTTCTTACCTATTTCACAATCAAGATGCAGTTGAGTAATATTGGTATATAACCGCTTAGCAATTAAACAAAAAACATTTCGTTGTTTTAAAAGCTTCAAATTATCTCTTTGCAAATAAATTGTTTCGTCCCTAGACCTAATCAACTCCTTCTCCTTTTGCTCAATCCACATTCGCCTCTCCTCACTCTTTGATGACACCCTGCTGATTTGATCAGTTAGGTTAGAGTTTGTGATGTGAGTTTGAGTTAAACTTCCACTTAAACTAGAAAATTTAGATTTTAATCCATTGAGTTCATTTTCGTAGTCAGTGATTGGAATTTTTAGAGAGATAAGAATAGATTGTACCTTCTGGATCAACTCGTCGCAATCGTTGATCTGCTGACTGACAGGCTTTGCTGCGAAACAACGGTCTTCTCTCTCCTTCTCTCCATCATTTCCTCCGTCAGTGGTATAGCCTCGCATGTGTGACACTCCAGACATCACCATCAAACACCTTCCTGTATTGTCCTCTTCCTTCACCAACAGAGCCTTGCCATGAGTCGGCTTCCTCACTTCTTCGTCCTCTGAATCAGTCGACCAAATTTCAACGCCTCCAAATTCATCATCGACTACATTTCCCTGCACAATAAGAGCATTCATGGTGTTGTTAGATCCTGCTTTCTTCTTCCTGATTTCCTCCAAACGCCTTGTGAGGTTCGCTTCCTCGTCCTCATCTTCATTCTTATCACACATCTTTCTGAGCATGCAGTCTTTGGCGAAGTGATTTTTACCTCCACAGTAGTGATAGGTAAAGCCTGAGTCACCTCCAAGTCTCGTTTCCTTCTTTGGTTCTTCCGACTGAGAAACACTTTTCGGTTCCTCCTTAGCTTTCTCGGCGCTGTAACTACCTTGCCAGTTACGGTTTTTGTTTGTTGGAAATATTCTCTTGATGAACTTCTTGGGATTTGACACCATCAGAGAATACTCTTCGCTTGTTAGATCATATTCAGAGAAATCTAAGTCTTCCTCTTCCTCAGCAGCATTCTTACCTTTGGAGATTAGAGCCAACGATCCCATGCCAGAAACTACATTTGATTCGTTAGTTAAGGCGCTCTCATGCGATTTTAGTATCCCCACCAATTTAGCAAGAGAGTAACTTTTGAACTGTTCATGTGCCTTCACAGTTGACACCACAGCCATCCATTCCGATCTAAGGCCATTCATGAATGTTACGTCTTGTTCAATGACTTTCCTTTCGATCCCATGCTTAATCATCTTGCTTAAGAGATGATTGAAGCAATCGAAGGATTGAACGAGCTTCTCTTCAGGCTTCTGCTTAAAATCACCAAATTCTGAGAGCAACAGTGTTTGGATTGAGTGCTCAAGATCTTCGTCTGTAGAGTACAATTCCTTCAACCTGACCCATATTTCCTTTGCTATCGTGCATGAGCTTACCAGCCGAAACGTGTCTGACTGTAATGCAAACCTTATCATCCTTAAAGCTTTGATATTGCACTGAAACTTTTCCTTCTCGTCCTGAGGTATATCTTTCACGTCACCGATGAGTTGATTATATTCCTTTTGAGTTTTAACAACTCTTGAGGTACGTGCATGAACGAATGGACCAACAGTGATCGCCTCCCAGATTAAGTATCCATTATCTTCTGAGCCAATCACATAGTCCTCAAAGTGATTCGCCCAGACCTCATAATCTTGAGTGTATAAAATAGGAATCCTTGTCGTCGATCCTATGCTGTTTGAGATGTTGATTGGGTTTGACTGAGAATCGTCCATGGATGTGTTGATGCTTGTTTAAACCTGCTTAAGATCAGACTTGTAAATAACGTTAGGGTAAGATCAAATATTCAAAGAACCACGTCAATAGCAGATGACAGCTCTATAAATATCAATCTAAGCGGAAAACCCTAAGATCTTCTTCAACAAAAGAGATGTGTATGAATTACACAGTCTCCTGCTCTGATACCAATTGTTGAGTTGAAAAACTCTTAGATCGATTAGGTCTTCAACAGATTAAACAATAAAATCAAACGAACACAGAAAACACAATATAGAATCAAATAATGCTTAATGATTCAAACGTAGTCACGCCTCAGCAGAGCTCGACCAAGAACTTCCATTGTAGAGGCGAGCTAGGGTTTTGTAGTACAAATCGGAATAATAATTATCAAAACGCTAAATACTAAGGCTGCATGCATGCACCTTAAATACTAAACCCTAAACAAAATAATCACAGTTGGACAGGCCCAAACTGGATAGCAAAACTGGGCTAAGGACCGAGCCCATGACGCAACACTATTTAACCCAACAGTTCTGATAGTTGTTCAGGCAGTTGGTCCTTAGGGGGGGGATTATGACCTTTCCGTTCCTTTTAAGTTGTGATCGGGATCGATTAGAGAATTAGAGTTGGAAGAGTGTTCCTAGAGTCTGTTAGTTGATGGGCGATTAGCAGGATGATGATTTGCGAGGGTGGTCTGGCAGGGAGATAGACCAATAGAGTTTTGAAGTTCTGGAGAGTCCTATCGAGTACCGCGGCGGCAGATGGGTCTGTCCTTCTTCGGGTCGGGAGTCCCTGTTGGGATCAGGTGTCTTTGGAAGAGATTGTTGTATGATATGAGGTCCTTCGGTGGTGCTTCTCGGGTTATTGGGCTCGATCTATGTGTTGGTAAGGAGCGATTTCGAGGGCGAAATCTAATTCAAGTCGGGGAGAATTGTAACATCCTGTTTCGGATCGTCTGAGATTAGGGTTTGTGGGCTGCAACCCGGGCATGAGGAAGTCTCGGGGTTGCGACGAGTTGCTGGAAGCGTAGAGAATCTCGACATCTTTCCGAGGATATGAGATTCATTGGAAACGGAGTTATATCTAGGAAGCAACGGAAGTTTGAAGTTATGGAAGGATAAGTCCTTTAATTGAAAAAGGTGGCAGCGGAGTACGCTGGGCGTACGTGTGTGTACGCTTAGCGTACTCATGTGCTTGATTTTTAAGCGGAGCCACCTAGTACGCTGGGCGTACCAGAGGGTACGTTGGGCATACTAGAAACAGAGTGGAAACCCTAACTTTGGATGTGTCCCTATATAAAGAATGAGATGGCCTCCTTCATGGCCACCATCCTCACTCAATAAACCCTCTGAAACACAAATCCTTCGTTCATGGAGCTTGTGAGTGCATTTGAGATCCTTAAGTGATATTGGTGTGTTCTTGGAGTAAAGAAGGAGCTTTGGAGAAGAAGGAGTGAGAAGTCCAGGCCTTGGATCTGAGCACATCTGAGTTGGAAGCTTCATATAGAGGTATAAAGCTTCAAGCTTTCTCACTCTTTTGTTTTGAGCATCATATTAGAGTATTTTAGGGTTTTTGTCCCAAAAGGTGGAGACTTTATGAGATATTGAGCTCCAGAGACTATGATCAACCCTTTGAGTGTATTTAGTGGTTTTATGTCATAAAAATCCAATCTTGGACGTTATAATCAAGCCATGCATGAGATATGAGCTTTTGAGATAAGGGAGTGAGTGGTTTGGGTGTTTGTGACCTTTTCAGCCATGCAAAGGCTTAAAGTCACTAACTTTATGGAGTAAGTGCCATTAGGGAGTCTAGATCTGGGATTTGAGGTAAGGTCTTAACTGTTTAAGACCAAATGAGTAGAAAGAGTGAATCAGGGGAGTACGCTGAGCGTAATTCCTGTACGCCCCGCATACTGCCCCAGTTTCCCCGATGGCCAATAAGGATTCGTGAGTAGGCTGAGCGTACCAAGAGAGGTACACCCCGCGTAACCTCACTGTGGACTTTTGGGCTAAGTCTCATTTTGGGCCTTAAGTTTTGGTCCTGGATTTTGGGCTTGTTGCAATATAGTCTTGGACCATAGGATTATATATATATATATATATATATATATATATATATATATATATATATATATATATATATATATATATATATATATATATATATATATATATATATATATATATATATATATATATATATATGTGTGTGTGTGTGTGTGTGTGTGCTTTGGGCCCTTGAGTTGGGCTTTCCATTTAGAATTGAGAGTTGGGCCTCGGAAGAGCCCATTTATTATTGGGCCTTAGTGGGCCCAATGGGTTTTAGGTCATTGATGGGCTGGTTAGTGGACTACCTTTAGACCTAATGAGTGAGAGTTTGGACTTAGTTCCTAATTGGGATAATTGTGGGTTTGGCACAGAGTTAGTGGCTAGTGCGTAGCAGCAGCGTTTATAGGGGTTGTTCATCATCCAAAGTGAGTCTTCTCACTATACATTACCATGAGTGGTATCTATGTGTGACCGGAGGGTCTTATGTGTTTATATTGAGTACTGTGATATCCTGCATTATGTCTATGTGATTTATGTTGTGTATTATTCTTAGTATAGTGAGTTAGGACTGGAGGGTCCACCCGAGTTGTGGGACTGGAGGGTCCCACTGAGACACATCGACCGGAGGGTCTTATTGAGTTATAGCCTCGAGTGGCTAATGAGCTGTGTGTGGTCTTATTCAGGTTTTTCTAAGGATCGCGGGAAGGCGCCGTCTTGATTGTACACACCAGAGAAAGAGTTATGTTTTGAGGATCCTCGAGTCTTAATTAAACAATTATGGAGTTGCGATTTGTGAATTAAATAAATGAGATTTTTGTGAAATGTGTTATGAGAATTATGTCATTTAAATGAAAATTTTGTTTGAAAATTTACGGTGTTACTTATGACTTCGTGAATGAGGTGTACTAACGGTTCGACTGGCTTTTCATAATATATATATATATATATATATATATATATATATATATATATATATATATATATATATATATATATATATATATATATATATATTAAGCCTTTTAATTATATACATAGTATAAGGTTTATTTGAAAACATTTTTTTAAAACAAGGGTTTAACCTTTTAATAAATTATACTTTTAGTTTAATTAAATTTAAACCATTTTATTGATTTATTGATTACCTTTTAATTAATCACTTAATTAATTTTATACTAAGATCCATACGGATGTATTTTAAACTTTTCAAAATACCAAATATTATTTGACATTAATTATTTATGTCAATTAGTATATAGATTTATTTATACACTTAAAAAATATTCATATTAATCAACAAAAAAACAGTTAAATAAGTCAAACACTTATATCCTAACTTTTAGGCTTTTAGTTTATCATCAGAGATACACCAAAATTACATTTGGAGGATAAGAAGAGCAAGTATTTATCATATAAAAGCAGATTGGGCAGGTAAGGCATAAAAAATTTGGATCTGACAGCTCAACACTTTGTGGTAGACGATCATCACATCGTGTTTGGTCGATTTCGCAAGCCAACACGCAGCGGTGGAAGAACACCACGCTGTGTTTGCAAAACAGAATAATGATTATGTTTGCTTCTCCTTGTTCAAGTTCAGCCATTGTATTCAATAGAAAACTAAACCTACTCTCTGATACCACTAATAGGTATTATGCAAAAGATATAAGTCCTATGTGTGCATGCAACCCCAAATATTTTGATCTATGTTTTCTCTGATTGAACATACAACTTGAACAAAAAAATAGAAAACCCTAGCATGCTACTATATATTTCAAAATTCTCAAATAGGGTTAGAATAATCATACCTTGATCACTATATAGTAATAACAATTCAAATCCTTGTGTTGTTGAAGCCTTGAGAGCAAGCGTCACAAATGTCACGCTTCTAATGGTTCACACCCAAGACTAGCAAAGAAGAATGATTGAGAAGAAGGAGAGAGGTTGAAAAATCGGTTGGAATTCTTCCGAAGAACAGATGGCCGGAATTCATAGGGTAATAGCCCTATTTATAGTGCAGTCAGGAAACCCTAGATAAGCCCAAATCTAAGATTATCTTAAACCGGGTAATTATCCACTTTCATGTTTATCCACCAGGGATTATGGAGGTTTCTAGATTGCCTCTTGCACAACTATTGAACAATTACAATTCAGTCCTGCACTATTAATTAATTCTTTTAATCTTGAAATTAATTCCAATTAATTTTTGATTAAGTATTAATTAAATATTACTATTTCTAATCAATATATTATTCTCATAATATATCAACAAATTATTTATTGCAATATTCTTATCAAATAATAAATTAACCTCATTCTCCAAAATCATATGTCCAGTTGCTAGTTTTGAGGGCAACCGACAAGGACCGTGCTACTATCAATTCAAGTATATACCAATTTTAGTTATGGGTTTAGACACCTAATCCAACAATCTCCCACTTGGATAAGTCTAATAACTATAATTTCTAGTATAGTCTTCAAAAAACCGATTAGAAAATTGTAGCTCTTAAAAGTCGTTGTCGAACTCTGACCCAATCAGTTATGTGTCCTAAGATAAGTGATGAAATATTCCTTCATTCTACATGATACCGTATAGACATGAAACATGGATTTTAATCAATCTCTCTGTCCAAGATTTGTTTTCCGATTTCTGATTTACGACAACCGAAATCAAACTACCAATTGAACACATCAATTCAGTCCAGGCTTGGCCAAGCACATTAGATGTCGACATTAAATCATCGACGGGCCCAAAGATATCGCTTTTCCTGTTAAGGAAAAAGGAACGAATAAACTTTGACTTATATGCTTGCACTATTTACTCATCAAATCACGCACAACAATACCTTTTATCACATCAAGTTACTGATGTGTTTACTTATTATCAATGCACAACTGAATTGTAAACAACAACTCATATATCTATGTTTGAAGAATATAAGATATTATCGTCTCAGAATTACTCGTGATAAAATCCATGAAGTAATTCTCTTGAGAGAGGGTTTATCCAATACTCAAAATCCACATTTTCTAAGTACTCATGAACATTATAGCAAAGATATTGCTATGTTTGGTCCCTACAGAAAATCTACAAATCTATTCATGACAGTCTTAATTCACTACTTACTTCCAAAAGTAGGAGCGACTGTGGATGTTTGAATAATCCAATTATTCGGGAACTAAAACATGAAAAGTGAAACACAATAATAACCTAATTAACTATGATCTCAAAACTATTGAATATAAATAAAATCCTTATTATTTAATCACCATATTAATTCGACTTTATTCATTAAATAATGTTTCGATTAATCAACTAAACACTTGAATTAAACATCAGTCATGCCATGTAATAAACATGCACACTATGCCTCTCTATGGTCCCTCCTTTGTGAACATATTGATTAGACAGTATTCCAATGATACTCATTTCACAATTCCAAATTCTTGTCACTACTAGAATGTGTTAGAGTTCAACCTTAGATGCAATGATCTTCTGTAATGTCGAGGCTGCAAAGTCACAGAGACTTAGCCAATGATATTACAGAATATTCCATTGGAACCTTGTTACTAAAAATAATTCCAAAATAGTGAAGTTTCAAATTCAAGGCATACTCCTTGAACATCTTCCTTGCATTAAAGAGTCTAACTCACATGTAGATTTTAATAATCAACTCCCTCTATGGAAACATTTCCATATTCCCATATGACCATCATTTCTGATCGAGAATCATCCCAATAAAATACATGTCACTATGGTTCTTCCAAACAATCTTATACTTCCAACTGTCTAAAAGAACCCGATCCTTTGGTAAACCTCAGAATGTGCCTGACAGTTATTTAACAGCTTTAGTCACACCAAGTTCTAATCCCTTTTTCCCTCTCAAAGCCCTAGGCATTTGGAAAAAACAGAACAAGCGAATATTTTAGCATACGTAATTATTCCTATATCCGAATCATATGGGACTTGACCCATAATGTCTTACATAAAGACTTGTTATCTGATCAGTCTCTTGCTATAATCTTTTCCATATATCAAAATTCCTATGTTAAATCATTTCAACACGACATTTATATATGTCCATGAGAAAGTTCTATTAATCCCTTCAATCTAAACTTTTAGATTTGAAACGAAGTATGAGTCCTCTCCCTTAAATCTTTCTATGGTGAAACAATTTTCCAAACTTTGCAATTTGCAAATTTGAAACCTTTGTTTCCTACAATTAGTATTGCCAACTTGCAACACTTGGCATAACAATTATGATCCTACTAGCATTAAATTTATAGTCCCACTAGCTTTGACATGTATCTACAAATCAACTGGACTTCCAGAAATCAATGCTCTTGACTTTCTTACTAAAATACGTGATGGTTTTGATAAGTCTTTGAATAGACTTCTCAAATAGTTCCTTGTCATTTCTCACAATTCGAACTATGAAAAGGGATGTCGTAATCACATTGTGAATTTAAGAATGCAATTTTCACAACCACTAACCATAATGATATTTATCAGATCTTTAAAATCTACTGGACAAAGTGTTTCCTACTAATCATTTTCATGAATTAGAGCAAAACCTTTTGCCACATAAATTTTAATGGAGTAAATGTTCCCATCTGTAACACCTGGATTTCCAGGTATATTATTTTAATTATTTATTTTTGTGAATCATTGACCTACTCGACGAGTTGGTGCTATAACTCGTCGAGTAGAAGCGGGGTGGCCACATGAGTTTAATGAACTACTCGACGAGTCCAAGAATAGACTCGCCGAGTAGGCGCTGTGGGTGGAAACCCTAAATCCTCAGGCATGTGCCCTATTTAAGGAACCTTATGGCCCTTATTTGCGGCTACCAGTCCAGAGAGAGAAAGCCTAGTGAGCTTGAGTGTGTGGTGTGAAGAGAAGGACTATTTTAATCCTTGTTGGTGTGGTTTTTGCAAAGAAGAAGGAGAAGGTCTTGTAGAGCTATAGCCTTGAGTGGCGTATCTGCGTATGTGGTATTTTGGGGAACTCACTAAGCATTTATGCTTACAGTGTTTGTGTGATGTGTTTCAGGTACCAGTGAGGATCGCGGAAAGGCGTCGGCATGATCTTTACACACTGATGGGATTTATGTATTAGAGATCTTGGAATTTGTTTTACTATGATGAAATGTGACACAATGTATTCTTATGATATCTTATTAATGAAATTATGTTTTAAAAATGAAAAATTGTTTTGAAAATTTACGTTGTTATAAGTTGGTATCAGAGCCTTGGTTTGAGGGATTCGGATGCACCTCCGGGTGTATCTGAACTCAAACTGAGGATTTGAGAAAGTTTTTCACAAAAGAAACAATTTTTCTAAAAAGTAAAAGAATTTGAGAAAAGCGGAGAGAAGCAGTGTGTACGATCAGTCAGCGCCCGAACGGTGATTTCCCAAAATACCCTTACATTATGTGTTATGAGATATGATATGATATGTTATGTATGCTAGAGAAGGCTAGGTATTCATGTTAGGACTAGAGTGGCCTGATTTGTGTTGCCTTAGCCTAGGAGATTACTGATGCTATGAGATCCTTGAGAGTGAGTAGGTAGCAGTGAGGAGCTTATGAGGGGCCTACCGAAGGGTAGCCTGTACTTAGCGAGAAGTAGAGTACTTGTGATCTGGGATCCTAGGAGGAGGACTTGGGGTGAATATTGATGCGGTGTGGACGGTAGTATAGGGCCCGTACTACTGAAAACACCGGATCAGTACGCAGTCCAAGTAAGAATCCTTAGGGTACTAAAGAACAATGAGGGATGCGTTATCAAGTGTGTGCATAGTCGAGCGAGTCTCTGATATTTTTATGTTGTATTTAAGAGACATCATGGTTGGGACACGCCACAGAGCAGAGGCCAGCGGCGTGAGTGACGAGGAGCTTCGTCAGATGATCCACGATGAGGTGGCTGCGGGTATCCGCGCAAAGATACCAGAGATGTTTGGGTCTATCAAGACCACCCTGATTGCGACGTTTGACGAGAGATACGCAGCGGTTACTGAGGCTGCAGCCGCTGCAGCTACTGCAGCTGTTGCTACTGCTAGACCTCAGGGGGGTGACTCGTTGTTGTTCCGGGAGTTCAGCAACACGAAGCCACCAGAGTTTGATGGGACGCAGGATCCGATTGTTGCGATGAGATGGATTTCTGACATTGAGGGATGCTTCTACACCTGCTCGTGTCCGGAGCATCTGAGAGTACGGTTCGCGCTGAACCAGCTTCGCTTGGGGGCGAAGGACTGGTGGAAGTTTGTGTCGGCGGATTTCACCCCGCGGAGCTTACTGCGGTGACCTGGGAGAGGTTCACCACTAGGTTTCGTGATGAGTACGTTCCCCCGGTGGAAAGGGAACGGCTGGCCCAGGAGTTCTTGTCCCTCAATCAGGGTACTGATTCTATTACTGTGATCACCAGGAAGTTTCCTGAGAGGGCAATGTTTTGCCCTGAGCATGTGTCTACCGAGCAGGCACGCATGAGCCGGTATCTGAGCATACTGAGGAGAGACATTCACGAGTTCGTGGCGAACTCGACGTACCGGACGTTTGCCGAGCTTCAGGCAAATGCCCGAAAGAGGGAGATTGAGCTAGAGACTCAGGCCAGGGAGGAGGCCGAGTCTCAGAGGAGTGACAGGTGACCGGTACAGATATGAGATCTGGAGGCCAGAAGGGCCGCACTTGTGGGAAGTGCGGCAAGTGACATGATGGAGTGTGTCGGGCGGGTGCTTGCTACAAATGTGGCAAGGAGGGGCATATAGCCAAGGACTGCCCCAAGGGATTTATGGTTTGCTTTCATTGCTACCAGACGGGTCACCGGAGGGCCGAGTGCCCACAGCTTTCACAGGGATCACCTCAGGGATCTGCCCCTGCTACTGCACGAGCTACTGAAAGTCGACCAGTGAAGGCCGAGGCACCGAAGGTTCGCGGGAGAGCCTTCCAGTTGACAGTGGAGGAGGTCTACGCAGCGCCCGATGTCGTGGCTGATATGTATCATTCTTTTATTTATGCTGAGTTGAGATATTGTGCTTATATTATGATATGTGTAGGTACTTTTTTTGTGAATTCTGTACCTGCTTTGGTGTTATTTGACTCAGGTGCGAGTCGATCATTTGTTTCGTTAGCATTTAGTCAGCACATCAGTATTCGACGAGAGGCGTTGATTCGACCTCTACGACTTTCCATAGCTGACGAGCGAGCGGTGTATGCTACTGACGTGATTCGAGGATGTGTACTCGATATCTTCGGTGTTGAGTTCCAGATAGATCTGGCCCTGATTGCGATGGGGGATGTTTGCGTTATAGTGGGTATGGATTGGTTGAGCCGATTTGGGGCGGTTATAGACTGCGAGCAGCAGACGGTGACGATACGATACCCTAGTGGGGGAGTGCTGACTGTATATGGCGAGGGTACCCGATGTTGGTCAGCATTTTGTTCGGCTGCCAGAGCAAGACAAAGTTTACGGCAGGGCTGCAGCGGGTTTGTAGCTTATGTGATGGATACACAAGTGGCCGCGAAGAGATCGAGTTCGATTGATGATGTTCCGATAGTGCGTGAGTTCCCGGATGTTTTTCCCAAGGAGTTGCCGGGTGTGCCTCCCGAGAGGCAGGTGGAGTTCCGTATCGATTTGGTTCTGGGGGCAGCGCCTATCGCCAAGGCGCCTTATCGCCTTGCGCCACCAGAGATGCAAGAGTTATCCTCGCAGCTTCAGGAGCTGCTGGGGAAGGGGTTTATTCGACCGAGTAGCTCGCCGTAGGGAGCGCCGATCCTTTTTGTCAAGAAAAAGGATGGTTCACACCGAATGTGCATTGATTACCGGGAGCTGAACAAGTTGACGGTCAAGAACCGTTACCCCTTACCAAGGATCGATGATCTGTTCGATCAATTACAGGGAGCGTCTTGGTTCTCCAAGATAGATTTGAGGTCTGGATATCACCAGATGAGAGTGCGAGATGAGGATATCTAGAAGACGGCGTTCAGGACTCGTTATGGGCATTACGAGTTCGTGGTGATGCCTTTTGGGCTCACCAATGCACCAGCAGCGTTCATGGATCTCATGAACAGGGTGTGTAGGCCGATGTTGGATCGATCGGTGATCGTGTTCATCGACGATATTCCGGTGTATTCGAGATCCCGAGAGCAGCATGAGGAGCATTTCAGGGAGATCCTCGGGGTTTTGATATCGGAGAGACTTTACGCCAAATTCTCCAAGTGTGATTTCTAGTTACGAGAGGTCCAGTTCTTGGGGAATCTTGTTAATCAGAATGGGATATTGGTCGATCCGGCCAACATTGAGGCGGTGATGATTTGGGAGGTGCCGAGATCCCCCACCGAGATCAGGAGTTTTCTCGGGTTGGCCGGCTACTATCGGAGATTTATCAAGGATTTCTCCAAGATTGCCGTGCCACTCATTAGGTTGACCCGAAAGGGCGTTCCTTTTACGTGCGGTCCAGAGCAGCAGACCTCATTTGAGACTCTTCGCCAGAAGCTGTGCGAAGCCCCGGTGTTAGCCCTTCCAGAGGGAATGGAGGATTTCATGGTGTATTGTGACGCAGTGATATCGGAGTTGGGTGTGGTGCTTATGCAGAGAGGGCACGTGATAGCGTACATAGCAAGGAAGTTGAAGCCTCACGAGGTGAGGTATCCCACCCATGATTTGGAGTTGGGGGCCGTGGTGTTCGCCCTCAAGATATGGCGTCACTATTTGTATGGGGTTCGGTGTATCATATATACGGACCACAAGAGTTTGAAGTACTTGATGGATCAACCCAACCTGAACATGCTCCAGAGGAGATGGTTAGATGTGGTAAAGGATTATGACTGCGATATCTTGTACCACCCCGGCAAGGCTAACGTTGTAGCCGATGCCCTGAGCCGTAGGGCGGAGAGTGCTCCGATTCAAGATATTTGTATGAGGATGACGGTGATGACTCCGGTGTTGGATGCCATCCGAGAGGCCTAGACAGAGGCTGTGAGACTGGAGAACCGCAAGAGAGAGCGGGTGATTGGGCAGGTATCTGAGTTTGTTACCGATAGCCGAGGGCTTATGACCTTTCAGGGTCGGATTTGGGTGCCGTTTACGGGCAGGGCACGTACCATCCTAATGGAGGAGGCGCACAGATCGAGGTTCTCGATCCATCCCAGGGCCACTAAGATGTATTTGGACCTGAAGAGAGAGTATTGGTGGCCCTGTATGAAGAGGGATGTGGCGTGGTTTGTTGAGAGGTGCTTGACCTGTCGCATGGTTAAGGCCGAGCACCAATGTCCGCATGGCAAGTTAAAGCCACTCGAGGTTCCCCAGTGGAAGTGGGAACAGATTTCCATGGATTTTATCACCAAATTACCGAGGACCACGAGGGGCGTCGATGCAATTTGGGTGATCGTTGACCGGCTGACGAAGAGCGCCCACTTTCTTGCTATTAGTGAGAGCTCTTCCGCAGAGAGACTGGCAGAGATGTATGTGAGAGAGGTGGTATCGCGGCATGGAGTACCGATCTCGATTGTGTCAGATCGAGATGTACGTTTCACTTCCATATTCTGGAAGAAATTCCATAAGGAGTTGGGTACGAGGTTGCATTTCAGCACCGCTTACCACCCACAGACGGACGGACAGAGTGAGCGGGCGATTCAGACGCTCGAGGACATGCTTCGAGCATGTGTGTTGGACTTCGGAGGGAGTTGGGACACGTACTTACCATTGGATGAGTTTTCCTATAACAACAACCACCATTCGAGTATTGGTATGCCTCCCTTCGAGTTGTTGTATGGGAGGAGGTGTCGGACTCTCATCTGCTAGGGAGAGGTAGGGCAGTGAGTGATGGGTAGCACTGAGATAGTGCTTCAGACGACTGAGAAGATACAGCAGGTCAGACAAAGGTTGCTGACAGCTCAGAGTCGCCAGAAAAGTTATGCGGATAGGCGATGATCCGAGCTCGAGTTTCAGGTTGGGGACTTCGTACTCCTGAAGGTGTCTCCGTGGAAAGGAGTGATCCAATTCAGGAAGAGGGGCAAGCTGGGGCCTCGGTACATTGGTCCTTTTAGGGTGACCGCGAGGGTGGGCAGGGTAGCGTATCGTTTAGAGCTACCTGCGGAGTTGAGCCAGATACATGATACCTTCCACGTGTCTCAGTTGAGGAAGTGTATAGCCGACGAGTCGGTGGTAGTACCACTAGAAGATATTCAGGTGGATGCGAGCCTGAATTATGTTGAGAAGCCGATCGCGATCTTGGATCGGAGGATCAAGGTTCTGAGGAACAAGGAGGTGTCCTTGGTTCAGGTCCAGTGGCAACATCCGAAAGGGTCCGAGCTGACTTGGGAGTCGGAGTTGGAGTTGCGGGAACAGCATCCAGAGCTGTTTGCAGAACGAGACTTCGAGGGCGAAGTCTGATTCTAGCGGGGGAGAATTGTAACACCCGGATTTCAATGTATATTATTTTAATTATTTATTTTTGTGAATCATTGACCTACTCGACGAGTTGGTGCTATAACTCGTCGAGTAGAAGCGGGGTGGCCACGTGAGTTTAATGAACTACTCGACGAGTCCAAGAGTAGACTCGCCGAGTAGGCGCTGTGGGTGGAAATCCTAAATCCTCGGGCATGTGGCCTATTTAAGGAACCTTATGGCCCTCATTTGCGGCTACCAGTCCAGAGAGAGAAACCCTAGTGAGCTTGAGTGTGTGGTGTGAAGAGAAGGGCTATTTTAATCCTTGTTGGTGTGGTTTTTGCAAAGAAGAAGGAGATTCCAGCAAAACAAGGTCAAGGAGGTTGCTATTCTGTGATTTCAAGCAAGGAAACTCCATCTTTGAGGTATTAAATCGAACCCATTTCTGTTTTGGTGAAGAACCCTTGAATCTAGGGTTTTCTCTATCCTTTATTGGCTTGGATATGATGCTTATGATGTCCCTTTGAGTGTTAAACTCTGGATCTAGACCTTGAGAGGTCCAGAGAGCCGCAACCTCCCTGCTTTATGCTACTTCCTTAGAGATATCAGCCTAGGTTGCCATTTTAGAGGCTATTTCACCAAAAGAAGCATATTGAACGTTGCATGAGTGTAAAGGTCGGACCTTTACGTGATTATTGAGTATGGTAAGGTCAGATCTATAGGTTAGAGAAACAGATATGACCTCAGAAGGTCATTTGAGTGTTGCCATGGAAGGAACTCGCCGAGTCCATAAGGGGACTCGACGAGTCGAGTCAGGTTGCCCCACGATTCATGAACGGTAGTAACCCGTCGAGTGAAAGGTTAACTCGACTAGTCGAGTGAAGATCTATGAGGATTCGAAAGACGCCTGGACTCGCCGAGTCACACGAGTGCACTCGACGAGTCTGGTCAAAGTTTGACCGTTGACTTGAATTGACTTCAGTTAACCGTAGGGTTTTGGTCAAGCTGGTTCTAGAGAGAGACCTGGGAGGGGTAGAATGGTCTTCTACCCACTCCTTAGAATGAGGACAAGAGAAAGTATTAATTAGAGATGTTATTGTGTTGATAGGAGGAGGCTAGGTAGGGTTATCGAGCATGAGAGGTTATCCGACATCGTACGAAGTGAGTTTTCTCACTATACTTTACCTAGAGTGGTAATATGTGTGACCGGAAGGTCTTATGTGTCATGAGGAGTATGTGATGTATGCTGTTATTTAATATGTATGTGCTATGTTTTGTTATGAGTGTTATGATATGGACCGGAAGGTCATTATGATATGGACCGGAAGGTCATTATGATGTGGACCGGAAGGTCATTAGGGGTAGGACCGGAAGGTCTACCAGGATCGTGGAACGGAAGTCCCCTGAGACACATGGACCGGAAGGTCTTGTAGAGCTATAGCCTTGAGTGGTGTATGTGCCTATGTGGTATTTTGGGGAACTCACTAAGCATTTATGCTTACAGTGTTTGTGTGATGTGTTTCAGGTACCAGTGAGGATCGCGGGAAGGCGCCGGCATGATCTGTACACACTGATGGGATTTATGTATTAGAGATCTTGGGATTTGTTTTACTATGATGACATGTGACACAATGGATTCTTATGATATCTTATGAATGAAATTATGTTTTAAAAATGAAAAATTCTTTTGAAAATTCACGTTGTTATACCATCCATGTGAATCTTTCATTTCGAACCTACAATCACAAGATAAGGTTTAGGATAAAACTAAATTCAAATTTAGCTTCCCTTTCATTGACTGAACTTCCTTATTCTTAATTTCTTGCCATTTTGTAGCACAAGGGCCTACCAGTGCTTCCATGTTGTCAAGCTAATCACCCATATTGATCAATGCACTTTCATCAACCAACGTTCTTTACCTTTTGAATTCAAATGAGAGCCATGGAACTCATAAGAATTGCCAACCCAACTGGAAAGTGCACAGAAACAAGAATGTGTCAACTTAACATGATAGGTTATCAACCTCAGGTCGTGTGCTAGTGGTAACTAAAAGGTTTATTAATTATTGATTCCTGAAACTCTTCAAGATAATTATGACTCCCACTGACTTCTTGACATATGAGGTATATTATTGTCTGAAATTACCCGCAACATACTTCAGCAGACTCCTGTGATCTTTGGTATGGTGAAGGAGGGGATTCTGGAGATTTTGGATGAGTGTTTGAGTGCTTTTCGGTCTGAGATGGTGGCATTGATGGGAGCACGCACGTTGACCTTCCGGGAGTTCCGAGCATGTAGGGTTCCATAGTACTTCGGGGAAAAGGACCTGATCGCGAGCAAACTTTGGTTAGTGGATGTCACTAACGCCTTTTGCACTAGTAGTTGTCCCGATGGGGAAAATGTCATACTTTCTTCCTGTCTTCTGAAAGATAGAGCTCGAGATTGGTGGGAGGAGGTTGGGCACTCCGTGGGTGATGAGGCGGTCGATTCGATGACATGGGATGACTTTGTGACTAGATTTCAAGCTGAGTTTGCACCAGTGATTGAGGTGGAGCATTTGTCGAGGGAGTTCTAGGACCTTCGCCAGACTACTAAGACGGTGGCTGAGATCACTTCTATGTTCCGCGAGAGGGCCTTGTTTCTTCCTCAGTATGTGGCGGATGAGGAGATGAAGAAGCCGAGATACCATGAGATATTGAGGAGTGATATTCGGCAGTTCGTGAGCCGATCAAGTTGCAAGACACTCGAGGATATGATAGTGAGATCCAGAGAGAGGGATATTGATATAGAGATGGAAAGGAAGAGGAAGTCGGATCAGGCCCAGGTTTCAGGGGGTTCGGGAAAGAAGCCCAAGGTATTTGATTCAAGATCAAGAGGCCAGTAGGGCTGGAGCCATTGTGTCAAGTGTGGCAAGATGCACGATGCGGTGTGCAAGGTGGGTGGTTATGGCCGCTTCAAGTGCGGCAGAACGGGATAGCACCCTTTCCAGCGACTCTACAGATCACTCATGGCCGCCAGGGCAAGGCGGAGGCATCAGTGGTGAAGAGTAGGGCTTTTCAGCTGACGGCCGAGGAGGCTCGCGCAGCACCTGATGTGGTGACGGGTATATATTTTCTCCTTATCTCTCTACTTATGTTTATTTCTCTGCTTATATTTGTATGTTTTATTTTAGGATCGTTCCTTGTGAACGGTATCTCCGCATTAGTATTGTTTGATTCGGGGGCTACCCGATCTTTTTTATCGCTTGAACTTAGCAAGAGGTTTGTTGGAGCTCCAGGGGAGCTGGATTACTCCTTAGATGTTGAGATTGCTGATGATCAATGTATTAGGGTATCGAGGGTTCATCGGGGTTGTGTTCTTGAGATGTTCAGCGAGCATTATCCGATTGATTTGGTTCCCATTCCTTTGTGTTGGAACATGGTTATTGTAGGGATGCACTGGTTGAGCCCCAATGGGGTGGTGATCGTTGTGAGTATTAGATAGTACGTATTCAGACCCCAAGTGGGGGATAGTTGGTGGTTCAGGGAGAAAGAGCTCAGCGGTGGTCGATTCTATGTTCACCAGCTAGGATCAGACGTTATCTTCATCAGGGTTGTTCCGGATATGTCACCTATGTTAGGGATACTCAGGATAAGGGTAAGGCGACTGTGGATGATGTGCCGATTATACGGGAGTACCCGGATGTGCTTCCGGAGGATTTGCCTGGGGTACATCCGGAGAGGCAGATGGAGTTTAGGATTGACTTGGTTCCGGGTGCGGCTCTGATAGCCAAGGCATCGTATCGGTTATTGATATGGGCATATTTAGTCATATAATTTATAGATTATCTTAATACTTTATGTTGATTTCATCTCATTTAATGAACGAAAGGTGCTTAATTAGTTTAAATTTTCATTTTTCAGCGACAATGACATGCTCGGATGGAAAAGGAAGCGGATTTAGCAATTGGAAGCTTGGATCTTGGATTTTGAAGAAAGAAGGATGTTGCTGGACAGCTTTACCCCTTGTCAGTGTTTTTGCCATATCTCATGAACCGTAACTTTGATTGAAAAGATTCAAAATGCTCTGAAAACTGGACACAATTTCGGACGACTTTCGTGTTTTGAGAAAATGCTGATTCTAAACAGACTCGACGAGTTGGTCGTCAACTCGACGAGTTGATCAGAAAGTCGTACAAGCGATTTTAATGACCAACTCCACGAGTTGGGTCAACAAACTCGTCGAGTTGGCTCTGTTTTCATAATATATATATATATATATATATATATATATATATATATATATATATATATATATATATATATATATATATATATATATATATATATATATATATATATATATATATATATATATATATATATATATATATATATATATAGAAAGGCTTTCATGCGAAACCCTAACTAATTCTGGAAGTTTTGGACGATTTTTGGAGGCCAGAAGGGTTCTTAGAGCTGTGGTTTTTGAGAATTCAACCTAGAAGTCAATTTTGAAGAGATCAAAGGCAAACATACATTACTTTTATCTTAATCTTTTGTGTGAACCATGTTTAAATCATTAGATTTCGTTTTTAGTTTATTATTTGATGTAGATATGAGTTAAAAACTCTTTACTTCTGTTTAGACTAGATAAACTTATGAATATGGTTTGATTGAATGGCTTGGATTAATTTGATTTGGTGAATTGTCTTGTTAAGCTTGTTAAAGACCCTTATGTGTTAGCGATAATTATTTTCTGCTAATAATCAAGTTATTGAGTTGCATGAACATCTTCTTAATTGCTTGAATCATATGGTTTTTGTGAAAACAATATTGTAAGCCTAGTATTAGTGAATATGAACCTAGGATTAACAAGAAAATAAGTAAGTTAATGTGTAAGCATGTGTGATGAACAACCATACATGAGTTTACTGAATTGATAAATTTAGTTAACTAATATTACAAGTCTTACTTGATCCGAACTAAACACTAGGAAACTTGTTAGTTTAATCAACTGATCACTGTTTGAATTAACTTGTTTGCTAAGGATTAGTAATAGTGAACATGAACCTAATCACATTAGAAATCGGTAGCCAATGACATATTAATCCATTGCACTTGCTACGAAATCAACCATAGGAATAAGTGAATCGAATCTAAATGGAAGTCTCTTTATATTGATTGAATCTAGTTGTCTTTTATTTCTCCTTAGTTGTTAATTGTCCTTTGTTTAAGTGTTTATTTGATTACTAAGTTTATAGTCTTGCAAAACTAGAGAAAACCCCCTTTCTATTACTTGTTTTATTTAGATAATATTAGCATTTATTTTAATTGTTTACCGTTCCCTGTGTTCGATACCCTACTTACCTGAACTAAACTGATAATCGATAGGTACACTGCCTTTCGTGTGTTTGCCTTTGTGTTTAAGTTAGTAGGATTAAAAACTAGTGCATTCAACACGCATCAAGTTTTTGGCGTCGTTTCCAGGGAACGGTTCAAATAGTTAATTTTATTCGCTAATTGTTATCGTTTTTAATTTATTGATTAATTTTTTTTATATTTAGTTTAATTTTTATTTATTATGTATTTTCCAAATCTCGATGCTCTTGATGTTTTTCTTGAGGAAGTAGTATAGGAAATTGAGCAAGAAGATGAGGAGTATGAATCAGATGATGATTTGAAGAAATTTGGAAGATGGTTAGGTAACATCTTGCCTAACGAAGAAGAGCAATCCGAGTTACAAGAGCTAAAGTTACAAGATGAAGAATTTAATCCAGAAAGAGATTTGGAGGAGCTGGAAAGGTTACTGGCAAAAGGGTCAGACGAAGAACAAGAACAAGCTGAATTGTAGGAACCAACCTGTCGTTTGACCATTACCACGACATGGCCCCCTGTATTTCCGGTTTGTGTTTCGAAGCATGGGGTGACGATTCCAACTTTGGAGAAAGTTCTGAAGAGCGATCCATTTCTGATTAGTATCCAGCCGGTTCCAACCAATGTCAAGATTCTTAGGTTTTATGAATTCAAGCGCGTTTGGCCAATTATTGAAGCAAATATCCAAATTTTACAAATTGGTCCACCAAAAAAGATATTCAATGCGACGGATGGATTGGCATTGAGTTTATTGGAAGTTTATTAAGTTGAGAGTCCAGCTCAAGACTCGCACAAAAAGAAGCGCTTGCGGATGCAACCCGTCATTAGAGTTTGCTTTTTTAAACTTCTAGTATTTAGGGATACTTTAGGATTTTTATTTTGATGTTTGTTTTCCTTTTTATTATGTGGTTTTGTGTTTTTGATCTTTCAGAGTTTAAGGTGAGAATTGAGCGAATAATTACAAGCGTGAGAGACTTAATAGTGAAGGGTCGAGTCGATTACGAGAAGATTAGAAGATTTGAGTGAAACTATGAGTCCGATGCTTTTAATGGTTCAAAAAGAGTCTCGTTGCTGATGAAACAAAGGAGGTGTATTACCCTAATACCCTCCTTGAACATAAAATCAAAACTGGAGCAGAAAGGAAAAGTTGCCCATACATAACCGAAAACGCGTCGAGTACACATTTAAAACTCGACGAGTTCATGAAGAATTTCATGTTTTTCTGCTGAGTCATGATCCAGCTCGACGGGTCTCTACTTATAACTCGGCGAGTTGCTTAGTTTCTTATTTTCAAGTATTTGATTCGATTCCAATCAAGGCGGGCACTATATACATTTATGAAGACCATTTCTTGGCGATTCCAAGAAGTTTTTCCTGCATATTTAGAGGTTTCAACCACACGAGACGAATGACGCCCACGGCATGGATGAGATGTTCCCATGCCAAAGTAAGCAGAAGATGGAGCTTATAAAGAAGAATATCAACCTCGCAACTTCTATCACATGGGAGTCTGTTCCAATTATCTCTTTACTTTTATGTTCTTTAATTGTTTTAACATGCAATGGAGACATTGCATAAATTAAGTGTGGGGTAGGGGGTTGGTTACATTAGTTACATTAGAATCCTTGGTTTAATTTTAAAAAACTTGCATAAAAATTTTGCTAAGGCTAAGTTAGAAAATTTTGGTAAAAGCAATTAGGATTTCATGCGAGTATTGTGTTTGATGATTCCTTGAGGACCTAAATGTTTAGTTGAGCCAATATACGTTATAATGCATTTGTGGCCCCTTTATTCTAGTGAAATCATGGAACAAAAACAAAACCTTGCTTAGTTTGAGGGGCGCAACATGTTTAGCATCCTGTACCATAAAAGTATCCAGGAAAGCTTATGTAGTCATTGCACATATAGACTAATGCCTTTAAACAATAAAGGATGAAGCTAAATCCCCTTGCGTAAGCATATGTTTTTCTAGGATTTTTAGTTTGAGTGAATAAAGTGCGGATGAAAAAAAATAGAAGAAAAAAAAGGAAAATTTGAAAAAAAAAATAGAGTGATGTAATGTTTGAAAGAAAGAATCTACAAAGCTATGAAGATAAAGAAGAAATATCAAGAAGAAAAGCTACAAATTATTGAAGATTCAAAGTTATCAAGTATTTTTATTTTCATTGTAATTTTCTTTTCTATGTTATTTTTGTTAGGTTTTGAGCATTCTAACACTCCTAAGTGTACATGCAACCCTAAATACCTTGGATCTATGTTTTCTCTATTATACATGCAAATATGAATATTCCAAGGTATTACCCTATCTAGCATACAATCTTTGATACTTGGGTAATAAAACAAGTTTGAAGACATACCTTTTAATGTAGCTTGATTCCTTGATGCTTAAGAGCCGAGTGCCCCAAGTGTGACACCTCAAATGGTTCACACAACATCAAATACACTTGGAATAACTTAGAGAAAAATGAACCACTTCATGAAATCGGCTAGCCCTCACCATACATACATAGTTCTCTCATGGTGGCCGATTTTGACAAGAATAAGATGCTTATATAGTTTGTCACAATTAGGGTTACACCATGTAAACCCTAATTGTCATGGCCTTTCATTTCCATGATCCATGGGTACAAAAACACCATGGAGCATCCTATGGGTTTTAGCCCAACTTGATAATCCATGGAGCATTAGCCCACTATACAAGTATGGATGATTTACACAATCAACCCATATATTTAATTAGTCTCCTTTTGATCACTTAATTAATTCCAAATTAATTCTTGATCAATACTAATTAAATAATCATATTAATGTATTAGAACTTATAACATATTAGTAAACCTTAAGTGTTATTTCTCTCATTTTAGTCTACCCAAATGCATGATGCCATGCAACCCAAATGGACCATGCCAATCGGGTCAAGTACATACCAAATATAGTTATGCAATTAGACACTAATCCAACAATTTTATCATATGTGTGCTTGGGGATTAACCAAAAATGACTTGAGGTTAAGAAAGCTTTTTGGGGATGGATTCGGAGGGATGCATAAAATGACGGCTGTTCAAAATAAGTGGGCGAGTGTTTATGAGGATTGTAAGTATTTAGAATTGAGGGGTTCCTTATGAAAAATTTTAGACACAAACGCATGCGTTGCGGTCTTGGCATAATGGCTGGGTTCGATTGGTATTGTCTTATGTGGTATTAGTGTGTTAAAATTCAATTTTGCTTGGGGTAATCAAAAGTCAAGTGTGGGGTATTTTATATCCTCCAGAGATCCAGGAGTTGTCTACATAGCTGCAGGAGCTGTTAGACAAGGGGTTCATTTGACTGAGCATTTCGCCATAGGGAGCACCGATCCTGTTTGTGAAAAATAAGGATGGGTCTTATCGGATGTGTATTGACTACCGGGAGCTGAATAAGCTAATGGTGAAAAACCGTTATCCACTCCCGAGGATTGATGATTTGTTTGACCAGCTTCATGGTGCATCTTGGTTTTCAAATAATGATCTGTGTTTGGGTTATCATCAGATGAGGGTCAGAAAGGAGGATGTGTAGAAGACGACTTTCCAGAATCGTTATGGTCATTACGAGTTCGTGGTGATGCCCTTCGGGCTCCCCAATGCTCCAGCCATGTTTATGGACCTCATGAACCGCGTATGCAGGCCGATGTTGGATTGGTCTGTGATTGTATTCATTATTGATATCCTTGTCTATTCCAAGACCTAGGAGCTGTATGAGGAGCACTTGAGGGAGGTATTAGAGACTTTGAGGATGGAGAGACTTTATGCGAAGTTCTCCAAGTGTGAGTTCTGGTTGCGTGAGGGGCAGTTTTTGGGGAACCTTGTCAACAAGAGTGGTATTCTGGTCGATCCGGCCAAGGTCGAGGTCGTGATGGGATAGGAGGTTCCAAAGTCTCCATCTGAGATTCGGAGTTTCCTTAGTTTAGCAGGTTATTATCGGAGATTTATTCAGGATTTCTCCAAGATAGCGGTTCCTCTGACTCTGACTCGGTGGACGAAGAAGACAGTCACTTTTCGTTGGGGGCCTGAGCAGCAGGCAGCTTTTGAGACACTGAGATAGAGACTATGTGAGGCATCGATACTGACCCTGCCTGACGGTGTTGAGGATTTTGTGGTTTATTGTGCTTCTTCGATCTCGGGTTTGGGTGCAGTTTTGACGCAGCAGGGTCGCGTTATTACTTACGCTTCGAGGCAGCTAAAGCATCCTGAGGCGAATTATCCGATGCATGGTTTAGAGTTGGAGGGCTGTTGTTTATACCCTCAATATTTTTCGACATTACCTCTATGGGGTCCATTGTGCTATTTAAACGGATCACGAGAGCCTGAGGCATTTGATGGATCAGCTGAATCAGAACATGAGGCAGCGTCGGTGGTTGGATGTGGTGAAGAATTATGATTGTGAGATCCTTTATCACCCAGGAAAGGCCAATGTGGTGGCTGATGCTATCATCTGTAAGGCGGTCGCGGCTCCGATCAGGGATATTTGCATGAGGATGACAACGATTACTCCACTCTTGGAGTAGATTCAAGAGGCTGAGGTTGAGGATATAAAGGAAGAGCACCGAAAAAGTGAGTACGTTGTGGGTCAGGTAGCTTCCTTTGAGTATGATATCCAAGGGTTATTGACTCCCCATTTGAGAGTGTGGGTTCCGTATTGGGGTGGTGTGCGTCAGATTTTGATGGAGGCACAAATCGAGATTCATTCATCTCGGGGCGACGAAGACGTATAGAGATCTTCGTCCTGATTCTTGGTGGCCCCGCATGAAGCAGGATGTAGCCTGGTATATGGTAGATGCTTACCTTGCAGGAAAGTAAAGGCCGAGCATCAGCGGCCTCACGGAAAGTTGAAGCCGTTAGACATCCCTATTTGGAAATGGAAGGAGATTACCATGGATTTCATTAAGAAGTTTCCTCGGACTGTGTGCGGATTGGATTCGATTTGGTTCATCGTGGATCGATTGACCAAGATCGTGCATTTTATTTCGATCCAGGAGAGTAACTCTGCGGAGAGGTTGGCCGAGATATACATCAGGGAGGTCGTGGCACGACACGGGGTGACGGTTTCTATGGTTTCAAACAGGGATGTCTAATTTACTTCCAAGTTTTGGAAGAGGTTCCACGACGAGTTAGGTACTTGTCTGCATTTCAGCACGCGTTTCCACCCACATACTGACGGTTAGAGCGAACAGACTATTCAGACCTTGGAGGATATGCTTCGGACCTGTGTTTTGGATTTCATTGGGAGTTGGGATACGTATCTCCCTTTGGCGGAGTTTTCGTATAACAACAATTATCACGCCAGCATTGATCGACCTCCTTTTGTGATTCTCTATGAGAGGAAATTAAGGACCCTGATATATTGGGGTGATGTCGTTCGAGGTAGACTCTAGATAGCTTAGAGTCGACAGAAGAGCTATGCCGACAAGCTTCGGTCAGATCTAGAGTTACAGGTTGGGGATATGATTCTCCTGAAGGTGTCACCTTGGAAAGGTGTCATTCGATTCAGGAAGAGAGGAAAGTTGGGCCCCAGGTACATCGGTCCTTTCATGGTTTTGGTCGGGATGGGCCGGGTTACTTATCGCTTGGATCTACCCGAGGAGCTTAGTCAGATCCATAACACGTTCCACGTCTCTCTGTTGCGGAAATTTTTAATGGATGATTCCATGGTGGTTTCATTGGAGGATATTCAGGTAGATAATCGCCTGAATTATATCGAGAGACTGGTGCCGATTCTTGACAGGAAGACGAAAACCTTGAGGAACAAGGTTGTTGAGTTGGTCAAAGTTTAGTGGCAACATCGCAAGGGTTCAGAATGGACTTGGGAGCCTATGGACGATATGAGGGAGCATTACCTGGAGTTATTTAGGGCAGTGGACTTCGAGGACGAAGTCTGATTCAAGTGGGGGAGAATTGTAACATTCGTATTTTGGTATGTTTCCTTTTAGCCCCTTAATGCATAACATATATAATTTTAGTCCCTAACTAGTACTCGGGGCGTACTCTGAGTACGCTTAGTGTACTAGCTCATTTCCAGATTGCGGGTTCACCTACGTACGCGGGGCGTACGTAGGAGTATGTATGGCGTACGTGGTTCGGGGGAAAACCCTAATTTTTAAGGTTTGCACCCTATTTAAGCAACTTATAACACCTTTGGACATTTTATTGATCAGCCTCCATCACCATATGCCCTAATATGGAAACCCTAAGTGTATTTGGTTACATTTTAGCTTGAAAGTGAGTTTGTTGATGTTTTGTAGTTAAGAAGAAGAAGATGAACACTTGGAGGTTGCTTGGGAGTAGCTTGAGCTTGTAGATCCAAAGTTATCTTCACCTTAGCAAGCCATTTGAGGCAAAAATCTCCCATCCTGATGATTATATGTGCTAGATCGAACTTAGGGTGTTATTTATGCATTTTTGAGTCTTTTGAGCTAAATATGAGTTTATGGTCTACTCCAGAAGCCATGGATGTTATATCTTACCTCCATTAAGGTCCTTTGTCCATAAAAATGCAAACACTATGTAAGATATTGGTCCATGCAAGTGTAAAGAGTCTTATTAAGCTTCTTTCTTTGTGTTGGACCCCATTAAGTCATGCATGGGTGTAAAGTTGTCAACTTTATGTATTAATTCGCCATTTAGAACCAGATTTGAGAGTTTAGCATGTTGGCTTAACCAATTAAGTGCTTAATGAGTTGGATTGGTAATTTGGGGAGTACGTCGGGTGTACCCAACTGGTATGTTGCGCGTGCTGGACCGGGAAGGAGTACGCTAAATGTAAGAGTTGAGTACGCCCTGTATACTCATCAGATTGACCTTCAATTTGACTTCATTGCTTTGGTCCATATTTTGGGCTTTTAGGAATTTGGGTCTTGTTGGGCCATTAGACTTCTGACTTTGGGTCTTGGATAGACTATCGACTTTCTTGGGATTAGGTCCATGATGATTTTTGGGCCCAATATGGAAGTTAGGCCTTATTAGGCCTTGTGATGCCATTTCGGAATTTGGGCCTTTTGAGAAAATGGGTTGAGCCTTGGTTTTGGTCCAAGTAAGGAAAAGGGTAAAATGGACTTTTACCCTGGATATTGGAAAAGTAGCTTAGATTATTGATTATGGGTCGAGATCCAGTTATCAATTGGATATTAGTTGATGATGTTAGCACGGGGATTTTCCGGACCAGCAGACCGAGATTTATTTGAGAGATTCAGTGCATAGAGGTGAGTTTCCTCACTGTGTTTTGCGGGTCCAAGGCACAAATGTTGGCCCATGGTTTGTTATGTTTAGGATGCTAGTTGTCTGCGTGACTCTTGCATGTGTTATGTGTTTATATATTTACCGGGCGGGGTCCGATGACTATCCTGTATTACGGTTTCAGTTTATGTTTCAGGTACTTTTGCTCGAAGGGGAAGAGCCCGGGATGATTGCAGTGCACACACCACATCGTTCTGCATTTTTATATTACTCTGATGTACTTAGATGATATTGATACACTTTGATTCGCCATGGTTTCTATGATGTTGTTTGGATAATATTTTTATTAATTTAAAATCCAAAATGTTTAGTCTTAATTTTTGGGACGTTACAGTACCCAAATAATTCAACAACCTACTTGCACTAGAGTAATTCCCATGCGAACCTGCAACTGACCACACTTTGAAGGTATGAACTTGACAATTAGCAATCTTACACCCACGATCAAACCAATTCCTCATTACCTCGTATCCTCGAAAGACCCCTACAAATCCTACATTCAAACCCAACATGCCCACCTTACGGATTCCTTGAGTTACTTGCTGATACCACCAAAGATCGAACCGGCTACTGGTCTTCTCTCACTTAAAGCTTGCTCTGATGGTGGTCAATGCCTCCCACATCGAAATATAAAACCGACTAACCTGAATATCCTCTACGCACGGCTCTCGTTATGCAAAATGGCATATTAAGATTCTCAAAATAGAATGTCTACAACGTCAACTGGTGGAACTCAGATCTCTTTGACCTATGACTACAATGCTCGACTCCTCACCACGGGAACAACCACCCTATCCTCGAGACCATTAGTAATACTCAGAGTGGCTAGAGTAGGGTCCCTCACTGCTCCCCTCCTCAACTCCGGACAGTCAAACTTCTTGTGGCCCACTTGGTTGCACTGGAAACATAACGGACTCGTCCCTGGGCACAATATCTTCTTACATGAGTAAGCCTGCCACACTTGTAGCAACCCGAACCCCTAGATCAACAAACTTCATCGTGCTACTTTCTGCACGTTCTGCAGTGACCTCGGCCCTGCTGGCCTCTCACTTGTTGATCAGAAGTATTAGGTCTCTTTACAGGACCCCCAACTGTCTGCACATGTTTTGGCTTCCTCTTCCCAAGGTGCACCAAATCAATCCCCCGCTTCGGGGATCTAGTAATCATATCATTCAGGGTCTTACACCCTGAAAAGCTCACAAACTCCCTAATTTCATCCATCAACATATCATGGTACCTCACCTTCTTCATCTCCTTGTCCGCTGCATACTGTGGATCCAACAAGGCCCTCTCCCGAAACTTGGTAGTGATCTCTACCACAATCTCAGTAGTCTGGTGAAGGCCCTGAAATCCCCTCGCCAGCTGTTGCACCTCAATTATCGATAAAAACTCCTCCAGGAATCTTGTGACAAACTCTTACCAAGACATGGCCATTATGGCTGCAGATCCCAATACCCTACTGACCTCCTCCCACCAATCATGGGCTCGGCCCCCCAAAAGACAACATACAAAACCCCACCTTCGCCCCCTCAGGGAATAAGCTCGTCCACTGAGCGTTCTCCATGTCAGCGATCCATCTGTGGCTAACAATGGGTTCCTTAGCCCCAAATAACTTTGGATCTCTACAAACCTTAAACTCCCAAAATGAGGGAGTTCGCGCTACCAACTATCCTGCTTCGATCTTGGCCCAAAAATCCCTGATTCGCGCATCAAGCAACTCCATAATCCCAGAACGGTACGCGTCCAAACGCTCCTGCATAATTTTCTTGATCCCATCCTTAACCGTACCAAAGATCATAGGAGTCTGCTCCAAAATACCGTTGGTGATCTCCGACGAGATGAAGTCCTACATCTGCTCAATAATCGGTTCAGTTCCAGCACCCGAGTCTGAACCAGATCCTTCGCCACAAGTTCTCACCACCATACTCAAAAGCAACCATACAATAATCATAACATACTCAAAGAATCCTCATCCCTCATACTTCCTAGATCCTCCGTGACTCCCCTCGATTCGAGTATGGATCCTATGCTTTCAGTATTACAGGCCCAATACTACCTTCCACACCTACCCATACTTTCCTCAAGAGTAATCCCGAATCTTCCAAGTCACCTTCTCAAATCGGTACTCCAAGTGCCTGCTAAACAACGGAACCTAACCCACTAAAGCACTTATTAGGCCCTCCTAGGTTCCTCACCTCACCCTGCCATCAGCTGCTGAAGCACTCCCACTAATGTCAACTAACTACTTCATGAATATAATCACATGCAACAAAGCTTAAATAATCTTTCGAGTAAAAGACTCAATCCCTACCACGGCTGGACTCAGACAATAGTTGTGCAATAGGGTCAAATCCATCACTCTGAGTTTATTTAACCTTTGCAACATGCAACTTAACATATTCACTTAATATTTAACTCCCATCACTAAGGGGTCCCATAAAACATAAAGCAAGCAACATTTGGGCAGTAACACTTACTACTACCAAGCTAGGAACTTTTACTCTCACTGTCGGTTGCCTTATGCATGCAAATTATACACAATATAGGAAATATGATCCTAATCGTATACATTTTTTAAAGCATACACTTAGCAATCACTTCTACCAATATGGATTCCAAATCTAGCATATCATCCAATTCTCCTAGGCGAAAAGGCATCACATATCAGGCCAATCTCTGATGCAATTCCTGAAAGTATCCCTAGCCTTATCCTAACATGTAAACATTGATATCATATATCATATCAACATGTATGGGTATTCAGGGAATCACTTACTTGAGCTCGGCTGATTGTGCGCATCACAACCCCTCTTTCTTTATAAAAATCTTTTCAGAAACTTATTTTCTTTACAAAAATCTTTTTAGAAACTTATTTTCTTTCAAATGATTACAAATTCCTCAGTTTGAGTTCAGACATACCCAAGAGTGTGCCCGAATCCCTCAAACCAAGGCTCTGATACCAACTTGTAACAACCCAATAACAGTGATAAAATTTTTCATTTTAAAATAAATAGTTTCAAACATCTAGTTGTTTCAAAACATCACCAATATACAACATCAAAATCATCAGAGTAATAATATCCCAAAAGTGCAGAAATCCTGAGGGGAGGATGATGTCCATCACGTCGGGCTCTTCCCCTTAGTACCGGAAATACCTGAAACCATAAATATAAATTGTAAGCACGAAGCTTAGTGAGTTCCCCAAAGTACCACATACCAAACATACAAATATGGGCCCCACCATGGGGTATATTCCAACCCGAACTTGACATAGTGGGCCCCACCATGGGGTATATTTAAACCCGACATATAATAGTGGGCCCCGACCTAGGGTGTATTTCAACCCGATAATATGATAGTGGGCCCTGCCCTGGGGTGTATTTCAACCCGATCATAAAATAATGGGCCCCGCCCTGGGCTGTATTTCAACCCAATCACATAAACAAATATATATCAAATAGCAGCTAGCATTCTACATAACCGAATAATGGATCGGTATTGGTTCCTTCAACCCATAGCTATAGTGAGGTAACTCATCTCACAGATCGATGAGAAAACTGAAATGGAACGTTGCTTTGAAATCAACTCTACCAGTCACATTTATAAATACAGTAACCAAATCTGAGAATACAAGTCAAAATACCCAAAATACCCCTAAGTCAAACCTTGTTCAAAATTCAGGTCAAAGTCAACCAGGTTAACTCGGTGAGTACGCTGGGCGTACTCAACATGTACGTGGGGCGTACTGCCTGCTTGACTAAACATCGAAGGGCTGACCTCGTACGTGTGGCTTACCAATGTACGCGGTTGCTTCCAACTTTATGTTTTTGCATGGCTATTAAGACCTTAACATCAAAACCCTTGCTTCTTGACCCATTAAGACAACCTAGATCATGCATGGAAATAAACTAATGTCCAAGATTACATTTTTATGGTTCTCAATAAATCCATAATGGATAAAGTTTCCAACTTTATCCATTAGAATTGTCCAAACAACCAAGATCTAGTCTTTAATTCTCAAAGGGACCAAAAGTGCATCTTTTTCAACTTAATCCATTAAGTCGAAGTCTCCAACCTTTAGATCTGAATCAATATGATGTTTAGATGGATAAAGTTTCCAACTTTATCCATAATAAGGTCACAAACTTTCAAGATCTAAACATTATGCACTAATGTGACCAAAAGATCATAACACCCAAAACTAACTAGATCTAACAAATGCATCATCAAGATTCAAGATTTATACCTCTAGAAGAAAGATCAAGGTGAACAACGTCTGGATCTATAAGCTCGAATGCAACCAACACTTCTCTAAAGAGCTCCTTCTTCTACGATATGCACCAAGAACACTCCAAAGCATTCAAGAACATCTTCTTTTGCTCAAAAGGCTCAATCTAGGGTCAGGGTTTTCAAGGGAGGGCATTGGAGAAGTGGAGGCTGAGAATGGAATGAGTTTGGGGAAGTTAAGGGGCTTAAATAGGGCTCAAACAATGAAAATAGGGTTTGGGAACTGATCGCGTACGCCCAGCGTACCAGGGATGCCCTAGTATGCCCAACGTACAAGATTAACTCCAAAACCTTCCTAACTTCTAACGGTCATAACTTCTTCGTTCCAACTCCGGTTTTGACGATCTTTATATCCACGGAAAGGTATTGAGGACCTCTACAACCCTATCTAATTAATTTTGACTTAAAACACATCGAAGTAGAATCATTAATTCATAAAAGAAGTCTGAAACACCACTTTTCCCATTTTATCCTTTGACTCCAAAGTACAAAACGAACTCTTGGATCACATAATCTACATTACCCACATCCAAATGGGTCTAAACCTATCTTTCCTTAAGCCCGAAGCACTTTTATACTTGATATTCAGGTCACGGACCCAAATTATGAAACGACTCGAAACAGGGTGTTATACATACTCCGTCCGAAACATCTTCGAGAACTTTTCCCACGTCACTGTGGCCCGCTCAGCAGGAGAAAAAGTCTGACTCGCAAACTTCCACCACTCCTTCGATCCCAAGCGAAGAAGGTTCAACAAAAATCTAACATTCAGGTTCTACAGACAAGAATACATATACAAACACTCGTCCATGTTAGATATCCACCTCATAGCAACGATCAGGTCGTTGACCATGTGAAACTCCAGAGGATTCATGTTACCAAAATCCCGATACTACATCGATCCAACCTCCTGAGGTCCTGCAGCAGCAACAGCTGCAGTGACTATGACAGCAGCAACGTCAGTTATAATGGCATAACGCTCGTCGAACATGTCAATCAGTGTGGTCCTTACTGACCCAAAAAGCTTTGGAATGGCCTCCCTGACTACTATGGTCAACCTGACTGGAGATCAAATCCTGGATCTCCTCATCACTCAACCCTTGTCTTTCAAGGCCACTCGTACCTGAACCTGAACCTCTGGTCATCACCATGCTGAGAATATATATACTGGAAATGGGTAAAAAATCAAATTATAGTTCTAACACACTATACACTAAGCTACCCACTCCTTAGAATCATGTGACTGTCCTTGATACTAGTATGAATCCTATGTTTCCGGTAGTACATGCCCATACTACCTTCCGCACCTATCTGTATTAGTCTCAAGAATCATCTTGAATTCTAAGTCACTAAAATCAACTATGGCTAGGTGTATAAACACGCACCTACACACTCCGAAGAGCCATCCACTAACTCCTAGTTTCTCAAGAATCACCCCAAATACCAAATCACTAAACTCAGATATAGCTAGTCGTACATAATACAGGATCCAATAGACATTCAAATAAACATTTATCTAATCCCACAAACAAATAAGGAACCTGAAATAAGGCCAAATCAAGCATTCAAAGGCTATAAAATCTTAGTTATGTACAACTATGGAGCATACAGTTGACCACTAACAACAATAATATATATATATATATATATATATATATATATATATATATATATATATATATATATATATATATATATATATATATATATATATATATATATATATCAGTGTTGCATAAATCGTCCTTGGCGGCCGATTAATCGAGGATTAACTGTTTGACGGTCTACAACCGAATACGATTAGGGGTGTTTGGTGGAAATTGGTCAATATCGGTCAAACTCTGGTTTGGCGGTCCTTAGGGCTCGTAGGCAGGAAAACTAAAAAAACTTAAATTTTTAAATATTGCACCAAAATTTACAAATATTCAAAATTTCAATTATTACACAAAATATTTCATATTTTCCAATTTTTAAATGTTCAAATACTTATTTTCTTAGGATATATTAAGTTTTTAAAGAGTTTTATTAAAAATTTAGGGTCCCCGATTTGTCTTTGATTAATCCCCGCCTAGATCAAGTAATCCCCGCCTAAACCGATTAATCCCTTCACCTCAGTCGACCGTCTAGGTCTCTCCAAACGTTTTTTTACAACTTTGACATATATATATATATATATATATATATATATATATATATATATATATATATATATATATATATATATATATATATATATATGAAGATTCTATTGAGATTTTGAAGAAATTAGAGATCTTAAGATTCAACCCCAGCTACACATTTATCATTTATCACTCTAACACGACAATATATGCCTAATCATAAATGGTTATATGGCGGAGAGGTATAATCATCTATCATTATTCATGTTTATACATATATGGATAATCATAAATGATTATACACATATGTCTTTTCGCAAAGTGATTAATCATATATGATTATGGTGGTTGGTGACCAAGATGTGGTGGTGGCAAAGATGGCGGTTGTTGAGGCGTTAAAGATGGCAGTGGCGGGGCTCGGTTGGTGGCGGCAGTGCCAGTTGCAGTGGCGATTGTGATGTTTGGGAAGGTGGCAGGATAAAAGTGACGGACAATGTTGCATATTCATCTATACTAATAAATGAAAATCTTTTTTTGTCATCTGTCTTATTCTCATGGATTTCGACACATGTCAAATTTTGGTTATTTTTATTAAAAACTTTTAACATGACATTTTATAGATTTTTTGTTTTATATTATTTTTTTTGTTTGTTGTTTACGTAATGAATGTCTTTCAATTTGAAGAATTCAGTAATTGACTCACTTTTCTTATAAATTCAAAATTCCAAATTTAACGAAATCTTTAGAAATTTGTGATTCAGGACAATTATTTAAAATATGTCAGTCAATTTTTTTATTTATCTAGATTTAAGTATTTATTCATCAAGCTTAATGTTTTCACTTTCATATTTAACTTTTTTTAATCAATTAATGTAGTACACGGGTCTCACAACTAGTTTATTAATATAACTCTTTTGTTGCGTTGGTACGGTGGAGCGCTAAAGCGACAGATGAGAAATATGTAGTTGATGTTGATTATTAAAATATCTATTTTTTCCAGAATATCAATGGAACCTCTCTCTCTCTCTCTCTATCTCTCTCTTTTTCTGTGTGTGTGTGTCTATACACACACGTGTGTATATATATATATATATATATATATATATATATATATATATATATATATATATATATAAATAGCAGTCATATCTGCATTCACAGTCTGTATGACTGTTGACTTATAAACATACATTCATGCATATATATATATGAATCAATACTTACAAAAAAAAGAATACTAAATAATAATAACATCGTCGAATCTTTTTCTTTTGAGCCTAAGATATGGTTTAGAGGTTGCTTTACGTTAATATTTGTGGTTTTGGATTTTGAAAAATGATGTTTTGATTAGTAGTTCTAAAGTTTGTACAAATATTTTGGTTCTCAAAACTCAAAAGAACTTATATATATATATATATATATATATATATATATATATATATATATATATATATATATATATATATATATATATACCCGCGCGATGCGGCGACGCCAAATTGTTCTTTTCGGAAAATAGTTTTCAAGCGGTGATTAGTTCCTTTTCACGTCAGATAGTTCAATTTAACATTGGCTGATTGTTTTGTGTCGTTGATTTTTCATTTAAGTAACATGTTATGTTTTTGAAAACGTGGAATGAAAAGAATAGATTTTGGCCTTATGATTGAAAATATATATATATATATATATATATATATATATATATATATATATAAGTTGGATCGGGTGAAGACTCAAAAATTGGTGAGGACTGTAACGACAATTTTGGCCTTATGATTGAAAATATAAGTGGAGAGGATTTTATTTTTTTTATCATCAAAATGTCGCGAGATTATATGGCTTTTGGGTAATTATTTATGAGATTTTAGTAATTCCGGTGAATGTTAAATGTTTGGAGGGTTAAAGTGGAAAACGAATAGAAAAAAGAAAAAAAATTTAAATAAATTAATTTGTTATATACGCCCTCCACGTGCCTACGCGTGACATCCTCCACTCTCCCCTACTCTCACGTCACTTGACAGCCCCTTTTGGCTGTTTTTTTTCCAACCCACTTCGTATTTTAACCATAACTTTTTTTCTTTGAAAAAAAATCTGAAAAAATCAATGTTTTTAAAAGTTAATTCTATACGAAATGAGCATAATCATGAAAATTTGAAAAAAAAAATATTTTTTTATTTTTTTATTTTTAATAAAAAAAAACCCAGGAAAAAAAATCTCCAAAAATAATGAAAATTTAAGGAGTACTTCTACTCGTTATATTGATGACTTTGTTTTTTCAAAAATAAGTTTTTGAAGTGTTTGTTTTTTATTCTGAGAAATATTAGTTTTTCTTTTTAAAATATTAAACATAATATCATCCAAAATGTGATGATTAAAAATATTTAAGATTCAAAAAAATATTTTGATTCAACTGTTTATGATCCTAAATTTGTTATGATCTATAAATATTAACCTAAATTTGTTATGATCTATAAATATTAAGACTCAAAAATGTTATAATCGTTAGTTATATATTTTTTATTCACAATTAAATGATTCAAAATATATAAAGATCTTTAAATTTTTTTTGAACAAAAGCTTTATTTAATTGAATATATTATTGATCTAATATCAAATGATTTAAAATGAATTTGATTCAACGATTCAAAATAATTTGATTCAAAATTTTATTATCAAAAAATAATATTATTTAAAAAAGTATAAATGGAATATATTATGATCATTAATGTTCTTTTTATTTAAAATTTTATAATTATTAAATATTAAAAACTCAAACCGATATTTACTTTAAAAAATCAAAAAAATCAAAAACAAAACCAAAAAAAAAACAAAAAATAAAAACAATAATAAACAAAAACCCTAGTATCTTCAAGTATGTAGTAAAAATATAAAAATGTAAAAATAAAAAAAGGAAAAAAAAATAATAATAATAATTTAAAAAAAAAAAAGAAATAAAAACGTTTAAGCCGAGTATATATCTATTTAATTTTTTTGATTTTTTTAAATTACAAAAAAGAAAAAAATAAAAATAAACTAAAATAAACCAAAATAAATAATAAAACTCACTTAAATTACGTTCCATTGACATTTTTCGCACGTGATTAAATCTTCAAGTCCGTATTAATTACCATGGATGTGGTTTGCATACGAACTCACCACACCCAAGTATTGAGTTTGACGTTTCTATCATTGACGAAACGGTTGGTGTAGAATTGTTTTCGCAATCCTCACCATTTTTCGAGTCTTCACCGGAATCGGACCATATATATATATATATATATATATATATATATATATATATATATATATATATATATATATATATATATATATATATATATATATATATATGGGGTTAGGTTCATATGAGATCATCATATTTTGTGAGACGTGGGGACACATTCTTATCCACTCGTTTTGGAGATAAAAAAATTAATGCAAAATAAATAAAAATTTTGATTTTTTTTAAATATTATTTTCATCACGTAGATTATCCAAAATAAAAAATAAAAAAATTGCCATTTTTTTATATTTATACGTTAAACAGTCTAATAGAATATGACAGTATATATATTAAAACAAAATTGTAAGAGTATTCAAATAAACTACTAGAATATTAGACAATAAGCATTCAAAAAATTTTAATAAAATATTAGAATAATCTAATAGTTGTAACAATTCTAATAGAATATTTTAACATATTAACTATTAGAATATTTCACGTATATCTAAAAAATTGGTATTTTTTTATTTTTTATTTATTTGTTTTTGGGTAAATTAAATGACAAAAATAATATTTTAATTTTTTTTTGGATTTTTTCTTTTATTTTTTTTTTTAAATATATTTTTTTAATATTTTTTGATCTCCAAGATGAGTAACTAGGATTGCGTCCTCTTGTCTCCCAAAATTAACATGGTCTCAAATGAATATATATATATATATATATATATATATATATATATATATATATATATATATATATATATATATATATATATATATATATATATATATATATATATATATATAGGATGCGTAAATAATTATGCATTAGTTAATGCTACTAATGTAACTAATTATTACCTAAGGCAGTGTACCTTGTTGAAAATGATATAACACAATAGACAGGTATCGAACACAAGGAACAAAATCATTAACTAATTCTTATCTACTAACTAACTAAATTACTATTAAATTTAGAAAAATGGGTTTTATCTAGTTTTGCAAGACTAGAAACTTAATTTACCAAACTAACTAATTATCAACTATTGAATCAAATATTAAAACTAAAAGCAAGAAACATAAAACACGATTTAAACCAAGGTAATTGAGAGGCTTTCGTTTAGCTTTGATTTACTTGCTATTATGGTTGAGTAATGGAAGTGCAATGGATTAATGTTCCGTTGGTTACCGATTCCTAAGATGACTTGGTTAATGTTCACTAATCCTAATCCTTTAGCAAACAAGCTCATTCATACGGTGATCAGGTGATTAAACTAACAAGTTCACTAGTGTTCAGTTCGAGTTAAATTAGACTTATAATGAATTGATTAATTGGGTTTATTAGGTCAATTCAATATATGATTGGTCGTTATATATTAGCTCCGACGATTACTTACCCACTCTTCTATTTAACCCTAGGTTTTGGTCAAAACTCTAGTCCTACAATTTTGCAATTCACAAAGATCGTAAGATTTAAGTTTAATCAAGAGTGATGGTCATGCAAACTTAACTAAACTCAGCAATAAATAGAAAAAGTAGTTCTCATTAGCACATAAGGTTCTTTAATAAGCTAAAGTAACAAATAACCAACTAAACTTATCCCTAACCATAAATCTAGCCATAAAAAGTCAAGCTACCTACACTAAACGAAAGTCATAGTGTTTTAGCCCATCATTTATGTTGGGATATAAATCCTTGAAAGATCGATTAGATTCAAAATAGTTTAAGAACAAGAACAAGACAACGATTCAAAGTATGTTGAATGATTAAAAGCCACAGCTGCAGAAGATCTCAATTAAGAATTGTTATTGTATTGGCGTGATTAGGGTTACAAGAATAATTCCCAAAGTTATGAAACATGGTGCATGCATGCACCTTATATACTCTAACCCTAATAAATGACGGGTGGACAAGCCCAAGCCCGTTTACATAATTAAACAATTAAATAATACTTACTGACGCAACATTAATTCCCAACAATCTCCCATTTTGCATCCATTGAGGCGAGAGGCTCTTCACTGCTGAGTCTTCTTTACGGTCTTGAAGAGCTTGGGAATGACTACGAGGAGGTGCATGCGAAAGGCAATGTACCAACGGATCATATCAGAAAAATTGTTCTACGCAACTTTAGCATTCAGTTTGCATTGCCCTGTGATATCCAGAATAAACTCTAAGAAAACTGTGGAGAACAGATGCTTATTAGGCAATGCAAAGAGGCATTTAGTTAAGTTAGCTCCGGTACCACGATGAAACATCACGGTCCAGTTCTCCATTTCAATCTTCTCCATTTGCATTTTGTTGATGTCGTTCGTTTTGCCAGTGAGGGGAGCAGTGGGTTTCCTCTTTAGAACCGAAGCGATTTCAATATCAAAATCTGCAAGTTCATAGATATACGAAACCAGCATTCATTTTATGTGCGTCAAAACAGGTTCATACTTCTTCTCATCTCCCAGAAGAAAGTGCAACAAAACAATCCAGTCATAGGGTTTATTCATGGTAAATCAGCTAAGGAGAATTCATGAACAACACTTTTTGATCCTCATGTCGTTTTGAACTTAACATTCACGAAGCTCCATGTTTGAATAGGCCCTACAACCTTCACAACAGTAATCTTCTGTGCACTCCACGTGAGGTATTGATGTTTCCCCTGGGACAAGTAGAACTCAATTAACGACCTATCACCATTTGTATCCGAAGCTGAAGCATTCACAGTTGAATCGAAACAGCGAAAGAGAAACGCTTTCGGAGTTATAGGCATATCAAACTGCGAATCCTGTGAATTTTTTAGATCAAACGAAGTAACATGTTCCAGCCAATGCATGCTCGGATTGTCAATGGCCTCATAAAGGATTTGCTCCATGGTCCATGGTGGAAACAAAGTCTTTCGACTTTCCAAGGTGACCTGAGCTTCGCGTTCAGCTCGCTCTTTTTGCTTAGCCTCTCTCGCAATGCGAGCTTTTTCATCAAGAAGCTGATCACGAGCTCTTCACTTCAACTTATCAGCTTCGCTTTCTTCTTCATCATCATGTTCCACCAATTTCTCTTTACCTTTTGAACTCGAAGCTACATTAACCTTCGGTTCACAACTGACTTTTAGCGTTTGCTCTTCATGAGTAGATGTATTCGGAGGTTGCTGAGTTGGTTCTTTTGATGCTTCACCCCCTTGTTTTGGAAAGACTGGAGGCTCCGAAACACCCTCAATTCGGTTGAGCATAGTGAGGGCTCAACGAAACTTGTCATCTAAATGCCTTTGAAAAGAGATGGTAGGAATAGGGTCATGAGAATCGGGAATGTTGGAGAGTAAGGCATTCACATCACCAACACAGCTTTTAACAACCTCTCACTCAGACTTAACTTCCTTGATTTCTTGGTTTGTGTGGGCAAGTTTTGCTGCTGAAACTTTAACTGCAGTGGTGTGAGCAGCAAGTAGATCCATAATATTGTTTTCGGCTGCCAGATCATCAACAAGTTTGGTCATTTTTGAAGAGCTAGAGGTTTGAAACTCAACATTTTCCTTTTGCAAACCAGTACGAACTTGCATGAGAGCTTCTTTCTCCTTTCTCAAATTGTTGTTGAGACCCACAATCGCCTCATTCGCTTTAAGAGTGTTGGACTCAGCGGATGTCTTGAAATTGGTCATGAAGGCCTGAGCTTCAGTGAAAAGTTTTTCGACTTTCGTAGTCACCTCAGAACACAAAGCAGTAAAGTCAGAAACTGCCTTATTCGCTTTATCCAGGTTCACTTGATGTTACTTCGTCATTGACTTGAAAAAGGCCTCAATCGCTACCTTAGAATAAGCATCACTAGAGGAAGCTTGAGAAGAATTGATTAGCGAATCGAGCTTCTCGGTGAGAACTTTGAACTGGCGTTGAGTAATAGGAGCATCATCATTGCTATCCTCCTGAACCCTGAATGGGCTGAATTCAAAAGATCGAAATTCGAACCCATCGCCCTCAAAAAATGTATTTGCATCATCTTGTCTCAGAGGGGAAGGTGGTGGTGTTGAATGACCAACAGATAAACCTGAAGCCCCTACCCCGCATCAAATGCATTGGTAGTAACTGGAGGTTCATTGGTCATATTCGTAGTGGTGGTGGTAGCAGTGGAGTCAGTGAACATTGGGATGGAAGAAGCAAGAGTGGTTGGAACTTGGGAAGTAACGGGAGGTTGACATGGTGCGATGGTAATCGGAGTAGAAGTGGTAGCAGTAGGAGAGGGAATAGAGGCATTCTTAAAGAAGTCATCAGTAATCGGAACTGAGACTGGAATGTGAAAGATTACCTCAGGGTTTGTAGAAGTAGGCTGCGAAACCTCTGGTTGAGAAGTAGCAACAGTATCTTCATTTTGCACAGGCTCTTCCACTTCAATGCGAACATCTGACTGAGGATCAGACTACGAATGTTCGCTTTCACTGGGAGTCGGGGATTTAGCCTTGCGAGCCACTTTCTTCGACTTTCACTTCTTGGGTGGAGGAGGAGGTGGTGCATATGACCCGACTTTACCCTTTCGTTTCTTGGGGTTTGTAGCAGCTGTAGAAGTACCTTCTTGCACAACTTTCTTCTTTCCTCCTTTCTTTGGCTTATCAGCCTCGGCTAAAATCGCTTGCATCTCATCAGTCAAAGGACGAAATCCTTAGACTTGAATTTTCCTGTATGCCTCAAGAATCTTGCTCGCAGCAGGAATAGTATGAAGCATGGCTTCAGGAATCGAACCCACGAATGAAAACTTGGAATTATCTGCAATAATGAAGTTTGTAGTATGGAAGACTGAAATAGCAGACATAAACGAATTTCTCATCACAGGAAGTTTGAGCTTTTTAAGAGCCCTTTGGACAACAATCGCCCAAAATCAAGCACAAGAGATCTCACTGTGTCGGGCTGTAGAATGGATACTTTGGACTAACTGAGCCCAAAGAACTGCCCCATAGTCGATGTTTTCCCCTGTGTAAAGTCCATACCTGATGGTCATAAACAATTTGTTGGCGCAGTTAGAGCCAGTCACCCGATTAGAGAAGCTCTTCAATTGTAAAGTGAAAAGCCCATTCCATTGAGGTGGCAAATTAGGCTTCCTAAACTTTCAGATGGAAACTTGGGTTTCTTTGTATCCCATCTGATAGAACATCTCCATGATTGCGGCAATAGTGACGGAATCAGGGTCAACCATATCAGGGGTTTGGTCAAGCCCTAGCAAGGAGAAAAATCGGGCCTTAGAGATAGAGGTTTTCCTGTTGAGAACTTCAAACGTGGTTCTGTGTTCTTATTTAACGTAACAGGCAGATGAGTACGCGTTTGAGAGAAGGGACATTGGAACAATCTCACACGTGATCAAAGCTTTAACCAGCGGTGAATACTTCAAGCATTCAACGATCGGTAACATGTAACTGTCGTACTTGAGAGGATCGAGATCTAGAATCAAGTTTTGGTTTTGCTTGATGGAGAGTAGAGAGGACTGCCTTGATTGTTCTTGAACAGAGGTAGTTTCAGAAGATCCTGCCATTGATGATTTCTTGAAGAAGATGATGAACAGTAGATAGGTTGATTGCCAAAAGTGTTTGAGAGTATTTGTGAGTGGTAATGAAAGATGGAGCGTCAAAAACCCTTTATACGATTTGAGTGGTGAGAGAAATTAGGAGACAGATTGTATCGGTTACTGAAATGCCGCCTGCAAAAGCGTGATATGACAACTGTACGTCAGCAAAATGTGTCAGGCAGCGGGAAAAGAGGCACCGATTCAAAGTTTCACGCGCCTATTTGAATTCTTATCCATTAGAATGTCGCGTCAATTTCTCCCTTTCACATTTAAGAGTAAGCCAACTTTCGTATTGAAGAGAAATTTCGCTTTCAAGTAAACTTTAGTTGAACTGTGAAACTGAAAATAAGTGTAAGTACCACAAACTAGATGTTCGGAAAATCACAAGGATCTTCATGCTAGAGTGTGCCAAAGATAAAGAAATAAAGAAAAGCATATCTGTGCAATTTTAGTGATGTCTATGTTAAGACACGAAACAGTGGATCCCGAGCAAAGATCTCTTCCTTCGAAGTCAAGAGAGACTAAGAAGTGTCTATGTGGTTTCCCATTGAATTACGATCGCTTGTTTATTAAGAAACAGTGAAAGGCTTCTTTTTGTTAGGTTTAAGGGTGGCTTTAGCTTCAATCAACTTCCGAAACTCGATGTAAGTACGAATAGTTTAATGAAGTACTCGTATGACCAGTGTAGTTAGTTAAACGAGTAGCTGTGGAATTATTGTAGTAAGTTGGATAAATATAGAAATCTCAAAAAAAACTGGATCTTTTAGGGAAGAAATGTCTTAGGTCTAGAGCATTCCATTAATATTTCGCAAAAGAAAAAGAGATTTCTTGGTACAAACCACAAATGTGGAGTTTCGTTAATTCCTTGGTGAAAAGTCTAGAACGCTTAATTATTCACCGTCAATTCATAAAAATATGGTGAATTTTGGGTTTCACTCAGTTCGTGGTTGAATGAAACAAAGATCATTAACACAGATGTTGAGTAACCATAAACCTCAGTGGTAATTTCTGAGAGTCTCAAGGGTTACATTCATGAAAGCGAATGTGATGGACAATAGTTTGTGGTGGTTTCTAAGAAATGAATGTACCTCTGCTATGTGAAAGTGACCAAGCAGACAACTCTTTACTCGATATGAGAAGAGTAAGGTAGCTCATGATTTATGTGAATTTGTGGCCTAATTGGGAAGAAACGATTGGTGTTATCGATTCATTAAGGCTACAACATAAGATCATCGAGGCTTTAGAAAACGCACAGCAGCATGCTTCTAGGGACACTTAACTAGTTCATAAATAAAGAATTTTATACCTGCCCTATCATTTGTGTTTTGAAAAAAATTTCTCCTTCAAAACTACACAAAAATATTAGAACTAATACTTGAACAAAAACACACAAAAAAATAATATTTTTGAATTTTGAGTTTTTCCTTAAAAAATGTTTTTGGATTTTGAATATTTTGAAAAAAAAAATGTTTTTCGTATTTTTGATTTTCTTAGAAAAATTAAATAAAATCAACGAAAAATAAAAATATACATAATATACAAAAGGATATAACGCGCTCCAAACCACGAGTGAACAGTTGAGTATGAAAGATGCAGAGCTTTCGCATGAAGCGCCGGAAAAATAGGGGATGCGAATTACTGCGAGCATTCGTACCAATTCGCATGGCAAAAGATGGCTGCGAATTACTGCGAGTGTTCGCACCAATTCACATGACATACGTTAGACGCGAGTGCGAAAGTCCAACCAAAGACGAAAGTGTCAACATTAAAGCGAAAGTTATTTTGGAACAAATTCAGCTTCTATCATTCCCAAGCCTTGAAGGATTTTATTAAAGGTTGTTTCAGGCAAGGCTTTTGTGAATATGTCAGCAAGCTGATCAGCAGATCTTACGCAGTGTACATCAACATTACCATCTTCCACATGATCTTTGATAAAATGATACCTCAGTGCTATGTGTTTCGTTTTTTAGTGTTGCACTGGATTGTGATAGATGTGAATGGCACTTTCAGAGTCACAATATAAGGGGATTCGTTTCATGTGCAAACCATAGTCACGAAGTTGGCTTTGAATCCAAATTACATGTGAAGTGCATGAGGCGGCAGCTATGTACTCTGCTTCAGCAGTTGAGAGGGATATGCAAGTTCACTTTTTCGATTTCCAACTAATGAGCTTTCCATCCAAGAATTAGCATCCTCCTGTTGTACTTTTTCTATCCAAGCCGCACCCTCCAAGATCAGCATCCAAAAACGCTTGTACAAAGAAACCTGAGTTTGATGGATACCATATGCCAAGTGAAGATGTTCGTTTTAAGTACCTGAAAATGTTCTTGACAACAACCATGTGGGTTTCTCGAGGATTTGCTTGAAACCTAGCATAATAACAAACGGAAAACATAATGTATGGTCGACTAACTATTAGATACATTAGTGAACCTATCATCTGACGATAAAGAGTCATATCAGCAGCTGGTTTTTCCAGAGATGGTGTTAGTTTAGTTCCGAATGCCATTGGAACCTTCGTTTTGGAATCTCCCACCATTCCAAACTTAGCGAGCAGGGTCTTTGTGTATGCCTCCTGATTTATAAATATACCTTCCTGGCCCTGTCTTATGTTTAATCCAAGGAAAAAGTTAATTGGACCCATTAGGCTCATCTCAAATTTCGTTTCCATTAGCTTTTGGAATTCAGCTGTTAAGCTAGGGTTTGTTGATCCGAAGATAATGTAATCAACGTAGATATGAATGATCATTAAGTGGTCACCCTCTTTCTTGCGAAAGAAGTTTGGGTCAACCGAACCTTGTTTAAATTTAGACATTTTTAAGAAATGACTGAGAGTTTTGTACCAGGCTCTTGGAGCTTATTTCAGACCATAGACTGCTTTGTCTAGAATGTAACAGTGATTAGGATACTTCTCGTTTATGAAACCGGGTGGTTGCTCCACATACACTGTCTCTTCAAGTTCCCCATTCAATAATGCACATTTGACGTCCATCTGGTATACTTCAAAGTTCTTATGTGCTGCATAAGCAAGAAAGATGCGAACGGATTCTAGCCTAGCAACAGGTGCGAAGGTCTCTTCGTAGTCAATGCCTTCTTCTTGACAGTACCCCTTACCCACCAGTCGCACTTTGTTTCATATAACGTTTCCTTCTTTATCAAGCTTATTGCGAAACACCCACTTTAACCCTACAATAAATGCATCCTTTGGAGTAGGAATCAGCCTCCAGACTTTGTTTCACTAGAATTCATTGAGCTCCTCCTGCATCGCTTGTACCCAATCTGAATGATCCAGAGCAATCTGAACATTTTTGGGTTCGACTTTGGAGATAAACGAATTAAACATGCAATATTCTACTTTGGAGAATAAAGCTGTTCATTTCGCTTTTTGTTGTGCTCTTGTAAGAACTCCTGAAGACGATTCGCCTATTACATTCATTTTTGGATGATCTTTAGTCCATTTAATCATAGGAGGATAATTAGGATCGTAAGTGGGATCTAATTCAACATTTATGTCCTTAAATTCTGACTGTACATCCGAATCATCATTCGCACTATCTTTCTCCCCCTCGAATGATGAGTATATCTCTTCTTCAGTTGTCGGATTCTCCCCATGGAGTGGACTTTCATGGGTGTCTTGTGGAGTTGAGTGCTTCCCCTGAAAAGTTACATTAGGAGTTGAGTCAGAACTCTCCCCCTGGAATAAAGCATTCGTGTCATTTGGAGCACCCGCACTTGGCTGTTCTTTGTGCATATCATTCGAAGCGTCGTCAATTATCTTCTTCAATTCATCGACCTTATTGTCAGCTGCTTTGGATTCGGAAGAGATAGCCTTCTCTGGTTCATCGAATAGTAGCATGAACTCTTTGTAGAGATTGGCTAGTGGAATCGTCGCTCGGCTTGGTGTAGGAAAAATGTCCTTTGATTGACTGTCGTTCGCTTGAATCCTATTTAAGTAGTTGTTGTCGAACGTCACATAATAGGTTTCTTCTATTCTTTTTGATCGTTTTTTAAGAACCCTATATGCCTTTGAGGTCAGCGAATATCCCAAGAAGGTACCTTCGTCAACTTTCACATCGAATTTGTTCCTTTGTTCTTTAGAATTAAAGATGAAGCACCTGGAACCAAAAACATGGAAAAACTTTACGTTAGGTTTTTGTTTGTTTAGTATTTCATAGGGAGTGACATAGAATCGTTTATTGAGATGAAACTCCTTTCGCGGTCAGAAATTCTTCAAACAAGTAGTTTTTGAATTCCAATCCATTGTCACTGCGAATATTCCGAACTAGCTTTCGCAGTTGTAGTTCAATCTGCTTTATGAAGTCTTGGAGCTTTGGATTTCTGCATAAGAAAATAAACCCAAGTGAAACGAGAAAAATCATCCACAATGACGAGAATATACTGATTACCGCCAATACTTTCGATTGCAGATAGACCACAAATATCGATGTGCAATAGTTCGAGTGGCTCAAAGACTTTCATATTCACTACCGTTGGATGACTTTTCCTGCTTTGCTTCCCCATTTCACATGCAGCACAAAGATGATCATTGTCATACTTTAGGAGAGGAAGCCCTCACACATGATCACCAAGAACGAGCTTGTTGATATCTTTGAAGTTAAGGTGCGAAAGTCTTCTATGCCATAGCCAACTATCGTCTGTAGGAGCTTTTGTCAGAAGGAAAATGGCTGGCTTCCCTCGTATCAGATTTAAGTTTAATGGATACATCTCGCCCTTGCGTTTTGACTTTAGAAGGACTTCTTTGGTTTTCTTCTCAATGATCTCAGACCCTTTGTCGTCAAAAGAGACCTTTAAACTTGTGCCAATGACCAACTACGAAACACTTATAAGATTGTGTTGCAGACACTCAACACAAGCAACTTTACGAATTGAGAATTCGCCATTTGTTATCATTCGGTAGCCTTTGATCTCTCCGAGTGAGTTATTCCCAAACTTTACTCTTCCACCATTTTTCAGTTCTCTAAACTCTCGCAGTTCCTCCTTTCTTCCTATCATGTGACGCCAATAGCCACTGTCGATATACCATTCAGTGTCAAACTATTCGTCACAAATTACCTGCAAAAATCAAGAAGATTTAGGAACCCAAAGTTGTTTGGGTCCTTGTGAGCCTTTTACAGAAATAGGGAATGTAATTGCAAGATCAACCAAATAGGTTTGTTTTATTAGAGTTGTGTTATCTTTCTTTGTAATTTTAAAAACTTTGATTCTTTTGTCGTTTCTGTTAGTTGCGTGCTTCTTGATTGGATTTGTGTCAGTTACGGGCTTCTTGATTGGCGTTTGACGGTCCAAAACCAATTTTCCTTTTCCCTTAACATCTTTTGATGTCTTGTTAGGATGCGAAGCATACTTATTTTGCGAGGGATTAGGTTTTGGATTTTCCACAGAGCCTTTTTGCTTTGGAAGAATAAGTTTTTGAGAACTCTTTTGGTGAGGATAGCGAAACTGACTTTACCATGAACTCTTTGGATTCACATTCGATTCTACTTTCACATTTTTATTAGGAGACTTTTCAATGCGAATGAAGTTAGGATTTTTTTGATTGCCAGAATTGCTTTCTTTCCTTGATTATTTTGTTGTATCTTTCGTTCCTTTGGCGTTTCTTGGCGGCGAACTACTCTGAGGATTTGTGGATGTTAGCTTTCGCTCTTGGCTTTCTTGCTGGAGTTTCGGTTTGTACCGAAGATGTGTCGCTAGGAACATTTTTAGTTCCACTGGGACTTCCTTTCTCGCAGCTGGAATTGACCTTGTTTAAAGGTTCTGCTACATATATTCCTTTTTGTGACATCCCCAAATTTCTCGGTCAGAAAAGACCGATTTAATTTATGCTTTTAAAATAAAATCAGAGTAATATTTTAAAAGATGTTGCGGAATTTGTCCCCAAAACAAAACATGATAAAAATTTATCAAACCATTTCTTAAAGAAATATATATTTTCATTATATATCAAAACCTCGGGATGCCATGTTCTGATACAGACCCAAAGCATAAACAGTATATTATAAGCCTTACAACAGATATTTACATCTACTGGCCTATAATCCAAAAATCCCTCGTCATCATCCAACTATGCTCTGGGTCCTCTACTTGTAATATAAAAAGTTGAGTGGGTCAGGCTTGGGAGCTTGGTGAACATATAGGGTTTTCAACCCACAAATAATAATAAATTTATTAAATTCATCAAACAAAAATAAATTTATTAATTTCATCAACCAACAATATCCCTGATTACCCGTTCCCGTTATCCTCACTTTACGTCCCTAAACACCTATCATAAGGGACCTAGTCTAAGGATTTTCATCGGGGTGACAACACTGCTTTAGGGATTCCTCGACAACTTATGTCAAATAAGGCAACCATGAGGGGGATGGAGTACACCAGCGAACATATAGTTCACCAACACCTACAGGTTGCGAACCTGCTCGCGTTCCACTGGACTTTCTAGAAAGGTACGTGGTCGTCATCTATACTCTGCTAGATGACTACAACAACAACAACAACAACAATATCGAGGCCTCTCATCATTTTATCACACATCAACTATTTCATCTACCCATGTTTTACCCAACATATTTGTAGATAAAAATACATATACAGTTTAAAACTTGTACAAAACATCTATTCAACACCCATCTCAAATAAACAAACAATATAATTACACATAGCACGTATTTTATAGAAAATACTTCATATCTATGTGTAAGACGAAAGTGACTACACACTCACCTTATTTAACGATAATCGGGAAGCACTTCGTTTCTTAAAACGATCGTTTCCGATAAAACTGGGATGTTTTCCCAAAAACCGGCCTTCACGCGGACAGAGTTTCGGCTCGAAAACTCTTTTTCTCGGGATCTTCGGGCGCTCCTGGACTTGCTTACGATGCTAGGATGATATAATAGGCTTGGGGGTATTTAGTGGAGCAAAAAGGAAAGTAGAGGGTGAGAAGAGTGAATTTTGTAAACAAAAATACGGCTGGCTTCGATCACTATTTATAGGGGCTGAAAACTCGAGTTACGCTGGGCGTAAATTTGTGGTACGCTGGGCGTACTCCTTCTTCAGCCAGTACATTGGGCATACGAAGGGATCATATCGGACGTGTAAAGGTTATGATACGTGTCTCTCATGCGAACAAGTAGGGAGGGTGACTGACTCCGGAACACTTACACGAGTACGGTGGGCGTACTTCGAATTTTCAAACTTCAAAAGTTCGTAACTTTCGCATACGAGCTCCGTTTTTGACGTTCTTTATATCCACGTGTAGGTGAGACTGTTCTCTACAACTTTCACTTAGACTCCGTCGGCTAATTTTGATTTAAATTTTAAAGTTATATTTTTAACAGGCCGGGACAGGAAAAGTCCGTTAAAAATTCATAACTTCTTCATCCGACGTCCGTTTCCGTCTGTCTTTTTACCGTTGAACTACTATCAACAAGATCTTCGATTCTTGTTTAGGTTGTTTCGGCTAAAAATCACTCGATCTAAAATTCGAGTTTCGGGCTGCATACAGCTAGGCTGAAACTTAGAAAAATAATAACTTCCTCATACGAAGTCAGATTTGGGCGTTCTTTTTATGCACGCTCTCGGTTTAACGAACACTACGACTTTTGTTTAGATTACTAATTCTAAAAATCAATTTATCGTAAATTCACTTTTTTTACGTCACACAGCGTTGTGCCGGTTTTGTCGCGAAACTTCGACATGTCATAACTTCTTCGTTATAACTCGGATTTCGGTATTCTTTATATCTCCAGAATCCTTGTTTCAATCACTACAAATTTCTTATTAGATATCGGCTTTATATAACATTGATTTTTGACGCTTATTTTTATCCTTAATTCATTAAATCATAATAATTAAGCATAAAACACATAATAATCAAATCATATATCTTATTATTTCATAACAAGTTACAAAGGTTGGCCTAGACTATTACATCATCTTTAATGCCTAACCTAGAAACATGGGCGTTACAATTTTCTCTCCCTTAGGATGATTCCGTCCCCAGAATCACACATCAGCAAACAAATGCGGATAGCGACTCATCATGTCACTCTTTGTTTCCCAGGTGAGATTTGACCCATTCGTATGTTTCCATCGCACAAGCACTAAATCGACCATCTTGCGTCGCAACTTCTTACTCTTACGGTCAACAATTGCCTCCGGTTCTTCAATTAACCTTTTGCTTTCATCCAACCTCAATTCAGAAATTGGAATTACGTCGGGTACATCTCCCGTGAAATTCCTCAAATAACACACATGGAAAGTGTTATGAATACCATCTAGTTCTTTTGGTAATTCTAGCTTGTAAGCTTGGTTCCCAATCCTCTGAAGAACTTTAAATGGTCCAATGAACATTGGACTCAACTTTCCGCTTTTACCAAATCTTATAAGTCCTTTCCACGGCGAGACTTTAAGTAAAACCGAATCTCCAACTTCGAATGTTATCGGTTGTCTTTTCTTGTCAGCATAACTCTTTTGACGATTCTGAGCTGCTAACATCCTTTCCCTAATCACTTTCAGCTTTTCAGTAGTCTGATGAACTATCTCGGGTCCCATAAAATGTTTTTCCCCAGCTTCAAGCCAACATGATGGCGTTCGACACATTTTTCCATACAAAGCTTGATAAGGTGCCATCTTGATGATCGAGTGGAAACTTCTATTGTAGGAAAATTCTACTAGAGGTAAATGTTCATCCCAGTTACCTTGAAATTCCAGGGTACATGCTCTCAGCATATCCTCCAATGTTTGAATCGTTCGCTCGCACTGACCATCAGTTTGCGGATGGTAAGCTGTACTTAGACACAATTTCGTACCCAATTCCTCTTGTAGACTTCTCCAAAACCTCGACGTGAAACGACTATCACGATCTGATACAATCGTTAAAGGAACACCGTGAAGTCTCACTATCTCCTTCACATAGGCATTTGCAAGTTTATCCATAGACCATTTTTCATTGGCCGGTATGAAATGAGCACTTTTAATAAATCGATCAACGACCACCCAAATCATGTCTTGACCGCTCTTCGTTCTGGGTAGTTTAGTCACGAAATCCATGGTGATGTCTTCCCATTTACCCATGGGTACAGGTAAAGGTTCTAAATTCCCATACGGTTTCTGATGTTGTGCCTTAACCCTCGCACATGTCACACACTCGGCCACATACATAGCAACATCGAGCTTCATCGTCGGCCACCAGTGGTAGGGTTTCAGATCCCTATACATTTTCGTGCTGCCGGGATGAATCGAGTACATGGTCTTATGAGCTTCTTCCATCTGAAGATCTCTTATTCCTCCCGTCTTAGGTACCCAAATCCTATCTTGGAATACCTTCAGTCCTTTACCGTTTATATTGAACACTAACGTTTTGCCCAAACGTTTTTCTTTTCGGTCATTTTTCTCTAAAACTTCCTCCTGAGCTTTCTTTATGCTTTCCACAATTGTCGAGACAACTTCAATTCTCAATGCTCTTGGCCTTTTCTTTTCAAGGTTTTCCTTCCGACTGAGAACATCAGCGACAACATTTGCTTTACCAAGACGGTAAAGTATCTCACAGTTGTAGTCCTTGAGTAACTCTAGCCAACGTCGTTGCCTCATGTCCAATTCCTTCTGGTTAAAGAGATACTGGAGACTCTTATGATCAGTGAAAAGTTTGCATTTTGTGCCATAAAGATAATGCCTCCATATCTTTACGGCAAATACTACCGCTGCCAACTCCCGATCATGAGTGGGGTAGTTCTTTTCATGCTCTTTAAATTGTCGAGATGCATATGTTATCACCTTTTCTCTTTGAGTTAGAACACATCCCAACCCGACTCCAGATGCATCGCTATAAACTGCGAAGTCATCAACTCCTTCAGGTAAAGAAAGAATCGGTGCTTCACACAATTTCTTCTTCAGCTTCTCAAAAGCTTCCTTATGCTTCTCACTCCAAGTATAAGTAGCTCCTTTGTGGGTCAAAGCTGTCAATGGAGAAGCTATCGAAGAAAAGCCTTGGATAAATCTTCGGTAATATCCAGCTAATCTCAGAAAGCTTCGGATCTCCGTAGGCTCTTTGGTTGTTCCCACTTTGTTATAGCTTCAATCTTAGCTGAATCAACCATTATCCATTCTTGGTTAACTACATGACCCAAAAATTGGACTTCTTGAATCCAAAAATCACACTTAGAGAACTTTTCATACAGCTTCTCCTTTTTCAGAACCTCTAACACTTCTTGCAGATGCTTGTCATGCTCCTGCTTGCTTTTTGAATATATCAAAATATCATCTATGAACACTATCATGGATTTATCAAGGAATGGTTTACAAACCCTATTCATCAAATCCATGAATGATGTTGGAGCGTTGGTTAGTCCAAACGACATAACCAAAAACTCGTAGTGTCCATATCTTGTTCTGAACGCAGTCTTCTCAATATCCTGCTCTCTTATCTTTAGCTGATGATATCCTGACCTAAGATCGATCATCGAGAAATAGCTCGGACCTTGCAGCTGATCAAACAGGTCATCAATCCTTGGCAACGGGTACTTGTTCTTTATTGTTTCCTTGTTCAGCTCTCTGTAATCTATACACATTCTCATGCTCCCATATTTCTTCTTTACGAATAACACCGGAACTCCCTAGGGTGATGAACTAGGTCTAATGAAACCATTGTCCAACAACTCCAAAAGTTGCGTCATAAGCTCCTTCATTTCTGTCGGTGCTAATCGATATGGGGATTTTGCTATCGGTGGTGTTCCTAGTAACAAGTTTATTTTAAACTCCACTTGTCTATCAGGGGGCAATCCAGGAAGACTTTCAATAAAAACTTCCAGATAGTCACACACCACTGGTATACTTTGCATATCCTTTTTCTCCTTCTTAGCATCGATCACGAATGCCAAGTATGAGGTGCATCCTTTAGATAAACATTTTTTGGCTTTCATTAGGGAAATGATTCCAAAATTTACTCTGCGCTTATCTCCGTATACCATAAACGATTCTTTTCCAGGCGGGTTTACCCTTACTATCTTTTTCTTGCACAATATTTCGTCATCATTGGCGCTAAGCCAATCCATTCCTATAATGATATCTTCAACATACTTGGCAGCCCAGATAACTGCCTCCAAAGTAAGTGCCTGACGTACTGGCACCGCATACTCCCATGGAAGTCCCTTTGCGTACCTGTCAATTTTTGTTAGCTCGTCTGGGACAATACGCAAAGCAAACTCCATTTTGTCTGTGAATTTATTGGTGTATTCATCGATGGACATACTTCCCTTCTTCATTGTCAGAAATTTGTTTTCTAGCTCAAGCACATTTTCGGACGAGCAGTACTTGCGGTTGAATTGCACCAAGAACTCTGACCAAGTCAGTTGTAGTGGCTCATTAGGGCTTAGGGTCTTCCCCAGAGTGTTCCACCAGCGAACATCGCCACCTCTAAACTGACGGACTGAAAATATGGTTTGTAACTTGCCTTGGCAACCACATGTCATGAAAGCCAATTCCATTTCCGAGATCCAATCCATTACTCCGATGGGATCTTCTTTTCCAGTGAAAGTTGATGGCTTGCAAGTCATAAAGTCTTTGTACTTGCATCCATTTCTCTCCACTCCGTCCTCGTAGTTATTCCTCCTAACCACAAGCGGTTCAGTTTGACCAACAGATCTACTGTAATTTCCTTCCCCAGACTGACTGTCATTTAATTCAGGTTGTTCAACAAGTATTGAAGGTTCATTCCTGTTGTTCAGCAATATTTGTCACATTTCTTCCCTTTGTTCAGCCATCATTGTCTGAATCATGGCTTGTACTCCAGCCATTGTGATCGGTTCTAGTGCAGCTTCTACTATTGGCACCTGTTCCATCACTTGGGGTTGAGGTTGCTGATTTCTATTTGCATTTCCAGCTCCACTTTGGGTTCTTGCCATTTTGATCTATACACCAAATTAGGCGAATTTAGATCTTTATTCACGATAGACGTTTAAATCTTCATTATCACTTCGAAACGTTACATGCTAGTTCTAATATCGTAGTAATACGCTTAGAATCCTAAACACATAAGATTTCCAGATCTAGTCGGAAACAGACCATAGATCCGAACAAACAACATCATATATGGCAAACATATAACATTTAGCATATAAAAGCATTTTAGGCATCTTTCCTAAAATATACTTGTTCTCGTGTCTAAAATATGGTAGACACTCATCTCACGATCATCACTTAGCATTCTAAGTTTAAGTCTAGAAATCCTACAAATTCCTAGTTCGCTTAAACTAATGCTCTGATACCAATTGTGACATCCCCAAATATCTCGCCCAGAAAAGACTGATTTAATTTATGCTTTTAAAATAAAATCAGAGTAATCTTTTAAAAGATGTTGCGGAATTTGTCCCCAAAACAAAACATGATAAAAATTTATCAAAGCATTTCATAAAGAAATATATATTTTCATTATATATCAAAACCTCGGGATGTCATGTTCCGATACAGACCAAAAGCATAAACAGTATATTATAAGCCTTACAACAAATATTTACATCTACTGGCCTATAATCCAAAAATCACTCGTCATCATCCAACTATGCTCTGGGTCCACTACCTGTAATATAAAAAGCTGAGTGGGTCAGGCTTGGGAGCCTGGTGAGCATATAGGGTTTTCAACCCACAAATAATAATAAATTTATTAAATTCATCAACCAAAAATAAATTTATTAATTTCATCAACCAACAATATCCCTGATTACCCGTTCCCGTTATCCTCACTTTACGTCCCTAAACACCTATCATAAGGGACCTAGTCTAAGGATTTTCATCGGGGTGACAACACTGCTTTATGGATTCCTTAGCAACTTATGTCAAATAAGGCAACCATGAGGGGGATGGAGTACACCAGCGAACATATAGTTCACCAACACCTAGAGGTTGTGAACCTGCTAGCGTTCCACTGGACTGTCTAAAAAGGTCTGTGATCGTCATCTATACTCTGCTAGATGACTACAACAACAACAACAACAACATCGAAGCCTCTCATCATTTTATCACAAATCAACTATTTCATCTACCCATGTTTTACCCAACATATTTGTAGATAAAAATACATATACAGTTTAAAACTTGTATAAAACATCTATTCAACACCCATCTCAAATAAACAAACAATATAATTACACATAACACGTATTTTATAGAAAATACTTCATATCTATGTGTAAAATGAAAGTGACTACACACTCACCTTATTTAACAATAATTGGGCAGCACTTCGTTTCTTAAAACGATCGTTTTCGATAAAACCGGGATGTTTTCCCAAAAACCGGGCTTCACGCGGACAGAGTTTCGAATAGAAAACTCTTTTTCTCGGGATCTTCGGGCTCTCCGGGACTTGCTTACGATGCTAGGATGATATAATAGGCTTGGGGGTATTTAGTGTAGAAAAAAGGAAAGTAGAGGGTAAGAAGAGTGAATTTTGTAAACAAAAATACGGCTGGCTTTGATCATTATTTATAGGGGCTGAAAACTCCAGTTACGCTGGACGTAAATTTGTGGTACGCTGGGCGTACTCCTTCTTCAGCCAGTACGCTGGGCGTACATCGTGTACGTGGGGCGTACGAAGGGATCATATCGGACGCGTCAAGGCTATGACACATGTCTCTCATGCGAAGAAGTAGGGAGGGTGAATGACTCCTGAACACTTACACGAGTACGCTGGGCGTACTTCTATACGCTGGGCGTACTCCGAATTTTCAAACTTCAAAAATTCGTAACTTTCGCATACGAGCTCCGTTTTTTACGTGCTTTATATTCACGCGTAGGTGAGACTGTGCTCTACAACTTTCATTTGGACGTCGTCGGCTAATTTTGATTTAAATTTTAAAGTTATATTTTTAACAGGCCGGGACAGGAAAAGTCTGTTAAAAATTCATAACTTCTTCATCTGACGCCCGTTTTCGTATGACTTTTTACCATTGAACTACTATCAACAAGATCTTCGATTCTTGTTTAGGTTGTTTCGGCTAAAAATCACTTGATCTAAAATTCGAGTTTCGGGCTGCATACAGCTAAGCTGAAACTTAGAAAAATCATTACTTCCTCATTCGAAGTCAGATTTGGGCATTCTTTTTATGCACGCTCTCGGTTTAACGAAAACTACGACTTTCATTTATATTACTAATGCTAAAAAGCACTTTATCGTAAATTCACTTTTTTTACGTCACACAGCGTCACGCCGGTTCTGTCGCGAAACTTCGACAGGTCATAACTTCTTCGTTATAACTCGGATTTCGGTATTCTTTATATCTCCAGAATCGTTGTTTCAATCACTACAACTTTCTTCTTAGATATCGGCTTTATTTAACATTTATTTTCGACGCTTATTTTTATCCTTAATTCATTAAATCATAATAATTAAGCATAAAAAACATAATAATCAAATAATACATCTTATTATTTCAAAACAAGTTACAATGGTTGGCCTAGACTATTACATCATCTTTAATGTCTAACCTAGAAACACGGGCGTTACACTTTTACTCTCCATGTCGTCCTTTCAGAGAGACCTACTGTTTCATCAGCGTTATCGATAGGAGCTGACCAAAAGTACGCATCACACCCATTTGCGTTATCTTCTTCAACTAAGGACATTAATTCCGTGGTTTGGTTTTTGTCAAGTCCCTTTGTTGTAAAAACTCGGTTGGGGACAATTTGACTTTATGAAAAAACGGTTGCTTTTGCTTTTAAAACTTCATGTTTAGTTTGGGAAATTCATGTGAACTCTATTAAATCCTCAGATATTAGGACTTTCGTAGCGACAAGTTCATTTTTAATGAACTCAGAACTATCAACCTCATCCTCTACAAAAATTTCATTCATATCACTGTCCTCATCTAATTCAGATGTATTTTCAACATTAAGCTTTTTATGTGAACTTAACTTGGTACTCAATGACTCGAACTTTTGTATAGTATCATATTTAATTTGTCTTTTTCATTTTCGTCCAAATGCTGCTTTAACTTGTTCTTATTGTCTTTGGACTAAATGTATGATTTGATTTTGTCCAGACCTATCTTATAAGCATCTGAAGTTTCATCAGACAAAACTATTGACTCGCACTTATAACAATCAGCGTCGATTTCGTCTTCCTTTAATTCATCGAACGGTAAGATCATTTTGTGAATTTTCTTACCAATCTCACAATCAAGATGCAACTGAGTAATGTTAAAATAAAGCCTTTTCGCAATCAAATAAAAAATATTACGTTGTTTCAAAAGCATTAAATTGTTTCGTTGCAAATAAATTAACTCATCCCTAGATTTAGCTAAATCGGACTCAATCTTCTTTATCCAAATGCGTCTCTCCTCACTCTTCGACGAAATCCTGCTGATTTGATCGGTTAAGTTAGTATTTGTTAAGAGAGTTTGTTTCAAACTATCACTGATACTTGAGAATGTGAATTTTAGCTCGTTTAGATCAGTTTCGTATCTAGACACAGGAATATTGAGTGATTCAAGAATAGAGTGTACCTTATTGATCAATTGATCACATTCGCTGATTTCCTCAAAAACTGGTTTTGCAGCGAAGCAGCTATCACCCCATATCCACTTTTTGTGGCATATCCTCGCATCTGTGACACATCGTTTGTCACCATGAAACACCTTCCTCCAGAATGTGAATCCTCTTCTTTTGCAACAAAACTTCTCCCATGACTAGGCCTGCGAACCTCCTCGTCTTCAGAATCTGTGGACCAGACTTCCACCCTGCCAAATTCATCATCAACTTCATTTTCCTGCGCAATCAAAGCAGGCATAGTGTTATCTGTATTTTTTTTCTTCTTGATTTTTTCAAGCTTTCGCAGATGGTAAGCTTCATCATCTTCTCCCTCCTTCTTCTCATTCAATCTTCGCAGCATGCACTCCTTCGCTAAATGATTTTTTCCATGGAAATAGTTGCAATCATAGCCGGAGTCACCCATGAGCTTCTTCTCTTTCTTGTCTTCATCCTTCTGCAAACCGTTCGCATTTTCCTCTTTCACCTTTTCAGAGCTGTAACTGCCCTGCCAGTTTTGGTTCTTATTCCGGTTGAAGTTCTTCTTTGCGAACCTCTTTGGATTCGACACCATCATTGCAAACTCTTCTTTAGAGAGTTCACAATCAGAAAGCTCAAAATCTGAATCATCCTCTTCAGCTACCTTCTACCCTTCGCGACAAGGGCCAATGATCCCATCCTAGAGACTACTTTCGCTTCTTTAGTCACTTCATCTTCATGTGACTTTAGGATGCCGACAAGCTTGGCCAATCTATAGTTTTTGAACTGCTCGTGTGCCTTAACTGTAGACACCACTGACTTCCATTCTGAACGAAGTTCATTCATAAACGTGACTTTTTGTTCGATTAATTCACGTCCAATACCATGTTTCATCATCTTGCTGAGAAGATGATTGTATCGGTTGAAGGATTGACTTATATTTTCTTCAGGTTTCTGTAAGAAAGGCTCCAAACTCCGAAATTCGGAGTGTTTGAGTGGAATGTTCAAGATCTGCATCTGTAGAATATAATTCCTTAAGCCTATCCCAGATGGCTTTGGCTATGTCACATGAACTAACCAGATGAAAGGTGTCCGTCGGAAAAGCAAATCGAATGATTCTCATTGCCTTAACATTGCTAATCAGTTTGTTTTGCTCGTCTTAAGGAACATCTTTAACATCGAGAAGAAGTTTGTTGTAATCAGACTGAGTCTTAATGACTCTTCTTGTTCCGGTGTGAACAAAAGCACCCTGAGTGATTGCATCCCATATAAGATAACCATTGTCCTCCAAACTGAGAACGTAATCTTCAAAGTGAAGCGCCCAGACTTCATATTCATTAGGAAACATGATAGGAATCCTTGTGGTTGATCCAATGCTGCTAGACAGATTGATGGAGTTGATGTGAGAGTCGTTGTGCTGCATGATGATAAGATCTTTAAAACCTGTTAAGCATCAGACGTGTAAAACTGAAGTGGTTTATAGGGTAATATTGAGATTACTGAATTACGTCAAGAACACAATGATGACGATTAAACTAGATCCAATATTAACGGAACCCTAATGACTCTTTAAACAGAATAGATACGTATAGATTACACAGTCTCCTGCTCTGATACCAATTATTGGGATATAAATCCTTCAAAGATCGATTAGATTCAAAACAGTTTAAGAACAAGCACAAGACAATGATTCAAAGTATGTTGAATGATTAAAAGCCACAGCCTCAGAAGAACTCGATTAAGAATTGCTACTGTACAGGCGTGATTAGGGTTACAAGAATAATTGCCAAAGTTATGAAACACGGTGTATGTATGCACCTTATATACTCTAATCCTAATAAATGACGGGTGGACAAGCCCAAGCTCGTTTACATAATTAAACAATTAAATAATACTTAAAGACACAACATTAATTCCCAACAATTTCTTCAATCAAACACGGAAAAATGAAAGTCGTTGTAATAGTCATGATTAAAGTAAAGTATAAAGTCGTAATCAAAGATTGTATTGCCTCAATGCTCTCGATTCCAAGCTATGATCGACTTCTGCAACTTCCAAGCTTCAAGATGGATACTTGGCCTTCAAAAATCGACAGTAGCTTCCAACAAAAGTTAAATTTTCGGAGGAGAATGACTTCTATTTATAGATTCCTGAAAAGAGATCACCACAATGTGGTAAGTCCACCACGTCGTGGCCTTCGTGTTTATCTTGTATTCAACAAGTCTTCTATATCCATTGGGATAATCCAAAACGCAACGTCGTGGGAATGTCACCATGAAGTGGTGGGTGTATTTTTCTTCGTTTTAAGTCTTGATCCAAATTCCTAGCTTCCAGCTTCCTTTTCGCTCCGAGCATGTCTTTTACCACTAATACAAAATATATAGTAGATTAAGCACCTTTTGTTCCATAAAGGGCATAGAAATAACTAGAAATATTACGCTATGATGTAAAATATATGTATAAATATGCACATATCAAAATACTCCAAACTTATTCTTTCCTTGCCCCCAAGCAATTTGATTTTTTATCTTACCTATATTGCATAAAAACAATCCATTTCAAACCTAGCCATTATCCCAAGACAGCAATGCATGTATTTATGTCTATGATTCCTAAAAACTTCACATTGCTAAATACTCACAATCCTTATGAACCTTTGTTGGATTAGTGTCTAAGTCCATAACTATTTTGGTATGTACTTGACCCGATTATGAGCATGGTCCTTTTGGGTTGCCTTCACCATAGCAATATGTAGGATGAATTAAGGAGAGAAAGGTTTAATTATGATTTATTAATATATTATAAGAATAATATATTAAAGGAGAAATCATAATGTTTAATTGATATTAGTCAAGAATTAATTGAGAATTAATTTTGTGGCTAAAAGAGATTAATTAAACTTAGGGGACTGGATTTGTAATTATAAGATAATTGCAATTGGGCTATGGATTACCTAAATAATATAGGTTGGACGAATTATATGGGAAGCCCATAAGGAATTCGTCCAAGGGATATGTTAAAGGAGTCCATGGGCTGCTTAGGGCTTAAGCAGCCAGATTAGGGTTTCCTAGTTGTAAACCCTAATAGCCTACATGTATATAAAGGCCCCCTATGCCCCAAAAACGTGGCTAACACTTGGATTAGGGTTTCCAGCCGTTTTGGTGCCTCCCCATCTCTTCTCTTCTTCATCTTGTTGCTTAGTGGTGATTGTGACTCCATTAGAGGTGCAACACTTGAGGCACTAAGCTTTCTAAAGCCAAGGATTGATTGTTATTGCTATATAACAATCAAAGGTAAAGATCTAAACCCTAATTTCAGTTATAGTTTATTAGATCTAGGGTTTATGGCTTTGGATTATCAATTGCATGTTCATTAGACAAACTAGATCCAAAGCTATTAGGGTTTGCATGTACACCATAGGATTGATGTATTGCTCGAAACCCATCAACCTTCACCACTTAGCATATACAACATTAATTTTTGCAACCCTCCGAATCCATCCCCAAAAATCTTTCTTAACCTCAAGGTTTATTTGGTTAAACCACCAAGCATAAATAAATTCCAGAAAGAATTACAACTGTGATACCACAATGGAGCTCTTTGGAATTCATCTTTTCTTTGATATTTGCCTTTCAATTTCTTTAAATTCACCACCTTCTTGTTTGATTTTTGGTATCTTCAACTTTTTGGATTTCTTCAGAATTTTTGATCTTTGGATTTAATACTTTGACAACTCCGAAATTCTTTCAACTTTTTGGTAATTTCTCTTTTTTTTATCTCACTTTTTCCACTCAAGTCCTACATGCTTAAGTAAGGAGCTTAACTTCAACCTTTATTGGTTTGAGGCATTAGTCTAAGTGCAATGACTACATAAGCTTTCCTGGTGGGATTTTAGGTACACGCTACAAAACTTATTACATCATATAAACTACCAAATTATTTTTCACATCTCATGGTTTTTCACTAATAATGGGAAGCCATAAATACACTATAACATCTGTTGGCTCGGGTAAACATAGATCTCATCAGATCATCCCATCCAATACTAGAAAAAAAATTTATTAGCTAGATTTTCCTAATTTAAACTATTATTTCAAGTTTATATGTATGCATATTTTTAAAAACTAGCAATGCAAATTTTGAAAAATCAAATGCTTTTTCCTAATGCAATAAACCCCTACCCCACAGTTATTCGATGCAATGCCCTCATTGCATGCTATGCAAGACATAAAAGTAAAAAAGGGAGAAAGAGGGACAGACTCCCCTGGGATAAAAGTTGCAATGTGATCGTGTTGTGTGTGTGTAGGATCGCTCGCTCATAAGTGTGAAAATGGAAGTGGTTGACCGCTATGGAACTTGTCTCGAACACTTGGACATTTAGACTTCATAATGGATAGGGAAAACACGTGAAAATCAGACTCGAGAAATCACCACCTCGTGGTAGTAGGGACCACGTCGTGTTGGGAGGTGGCAAAAAAATTTGTTTTCTGTAAGCGACACCACGTCGTGGTGAGAGTTACCACGTCGTGGTGGGAATAAAAATGCAAATATGAGTGCATTCTTCAGTAGATTTCTTCAACAATTTGGTCAACAATAAAGATGTGCACTACTGGAAACGTGACTCATCACTCGGTTGATCAAAATAATTCTTGAAATGCGCAAATCTTGCCTCTCTCGTCGCTTTTCTAACCTTTCTCTTAAACTCAACAAACTCTCGCAAAAAATAATTCTCTCTTAAACTCAAACTTCCTGGAAATCTAGAGACAAGAAACATGATAAAAACAAGGAAACAAATAAAATAAAAACATCCAAATCCTAAGTTACCAATATTCAAGCAAACAAACCAAAACAAAATAAATTATCTTTAATCCACTTCAAATAAAAGGATAAAGTCACTCATCCTCATCATGTCCTCCACCTCCACTGTTGCTATCTCCACCTTGTTGTTCTGACCATAGCTCTTCCTAAGACGGAATATACGGATATGAAGACGGAAATGCACTGGGATGTTTCAAGTTCACATGTTTCATCAAGATGTCAATGTCTATGTTGGTGTAGTTGACACCCCAGCCCAAATTATCTTGATACCTCTGGAGAGCAATGTTGTATGGATCCATGGGAAGCTCATCTTCAGTCGGAATCATTGGTGGCTCATCATCATTCGCCTCACCAACTCTTTTCCCCACCCGCCTCCCGGGTTGGTTTCTTGGGGTATCATTAGGAATGGAATAATTACCAAACCCATTGTTAATGACAATATTTGCGTGCTTGTATAGGAGTGGAGAAAAAGTCTTGCTAGGCTCTGTTGTCAACATATAAGCTTCACGTTTTCGGAGGATTCCAAATGACCATGCCAACTGTGTAATTAACATTCCACCATAAAGAGGAGACCCACAACGATCCTTTCTTGCCCGAGTCGCCAAAAATTCAGCCACAAGATATGGAATGTCAATAAGGACATCCGGAGTGATAAGGTTCTATAAAAAGAAAACATCCAATCTCGGGACCTTGTCCCCCTCTTGTCTCCGGTTGATAGTGTTGGTGATCAAACGGTGAAGAAGGTGATGTATAGGAGACCGGATTTCACTTTCTTGCACGGTCCCAGATTGGTATACCCTATTCGCTATATTCGGCCAATATTGGTCATCCTTAAACCCCTCAGTTGAACATACACAACGAGCAATGAAATCAACATAAGATTCGGTGTGTACTTCGGACGGAAGATAAAGCTCTGTCCACATTGCAAGATCAGCCAAGCTAAGTTCTCGCCTTTCGCCCCCCAAACAGAAAGTTATGTTCGTTGGCTCATGAATACTAATTTTTCTTCGGAAGGAAACTGTTTCTAAGAATTCCACAACAAGCTCCTTGTATACCGGCTCCTAAATATGAAATAGTCTCCTCCAAGCCATGCATATAAGCCGCCCTTGGATGCCATCAAAAGATTGTACAATAAATCGTTCAATGGCCTCCGATAAACCCACCTCCTCCATCCAAGTCCAATAGATTTCTTCCGGCACATGTACCCTATGCTCCTTTAGCCATGCAAACCTGCCATTCCATTGAGCCAATACTTCCTGAGCCACTACCCTTGGAAAATTATACCACGGGAAGTCTGGATGACCCCCGGGTTAAGTTCTTCTTCCACGGCTTGACATTTCCTGCAAAAGAAACACAAAACAAAAAACCAACAGCCAATTGAAAGTTTAGGATAGAAAACAGTTAAGAAAAACCAAATAAAAAACGACCATGACGAGCACCACGATGAGTCGCCGTGGTCGACGAACAGGACAAGTATTCTGCAGTTGAATCGAACAAAAATGCATGGCATTCCAACTCAAATCAAGTTTGGGTTTTTCTAAGGGCATAAAAACGCATGTTTTGAAGTAAGATTGGTATTATAAACATCAAAAATTAAACCCGATTTAAACAAAATTCGGAACCCTAGACTATGAAATCTCCCAAATAACAGTGTATAGTAGCAATTTCACACGATCAACACTCAAATACTTGATTATTACTAAGAAAACAAGTTAAGAATCATACCTTATCGTTGGAAAAATCGAGAATTCGAAGGCAATTAGGAAGACGATTCTGTGGGATAAAGAGCACGACGAGATGGAGTGGGAAAAAGTAAAAGAACAAAATTGACTGATTTGGGTTAAAAACCCTAATTTTGATTGCGGGTGAATGGTCACCACGTCGTGGTGTTTTCTCGATTTTCGAGTTTTCGTGTTCTGTAAAGGCATCACCTCATGGTGAATTCCACCACATCGTGGTGTGAAAAATAATTTAATTTTGACAAATTTTTCATAAAAACTTCCACCCCAAACTCATTCCATGCTAGTTCTCACAACAAAATCCATATAAAAATTCAGAGGAGTGAAAAATAAAAAATAAAGCAAAATAAAGAAAAATAAATAAAATAAAAGAAAAGGAAAGAAAATGTAAACTATAAACCATAGGTTGCCTCCTACAAGTGCTACTTTTTGGGGATTCGTGAGTTGGACTCCTTCCCGCTCTACGCTGATGCGGATCATGCAAACCTCATGGTTTCTTCTTCTTTTTCTTCAATTGGCATGCCATCCTCATAGTGCTTCACCCGATGTCCATTAACTTTGAAGGGAATTCCATCTTTTGAAAATAATTTGATAGCCCCATGTGGAAACACTTTTTTTTAAAACAAATGGCCAATCCCAACGTGTTTGTAACTTCCCGGTTATAAGCTTCATTCTTGAGTTAAATAGGAGAACCTTTTGCCCCTCTTGAAACTCTTTTCGTCCTCTCAACCTTGCATCATGCCATTTCTTCATTTTATCTTTTTAGATCAAGGAGCTTGTGTATGCTTCATTTCTCAATTCTTCAAGAGCATTCAATTGCATTAAACAGTTTGCTCGAAGTTCATCCAATTGAAAGTTGCACATCTTCAAAGCCCAAAATGTTTTATGTTCAATTTTCAATGGCAAATGACAATTCTTTCCATATACCAACCTATATGGTGTAGTACCAATAGGGGTTTTAAAGGCGGTAAAAAATGCCCATAATGCATCATCAATCTTTTCTGACCACTCCTTTTTATTACTTCCAACCGATCGCTCCATAATTCTTTTCAATGCCCGATTTGTAACTTCGGTTTGCCCACTTGTTTGCGGATGGTAGGGTGTTGCGAATCTATGGTGTACACCATATTTTTTGTAACACCTTGGCTAAATTTTCATTTGCAAAGTGAGTTCCCCGATCACTAATAAGAGCCTTCGGAACACTGAAACGCGAGAATAATTTCTTAAGAAATCTAACTACCACCCGAGCATCATTTGTAAGTAATGCTTGTGCTTCCGCCCATTTGGATACATAATCGAACGCCACTAATATATATTTATTCCCTCGAGAAATCGGAAAAGGTCCCATGAAGTCGATCCCCCAAACATCAAATATTTCACAAACTTGGATTATAATTTGGGGCATCTCATTTCGGAAGGAAATGTTTCTCGACCATTGGCATGAATCACATTCCTTGAAAATTTGAGTGGCATCTTTAAAAATTATAGGCCAATAAAATCCGAAATCAAAAACCTTTTTTGCCAAATATTGTGCTACATGATGTCCTCTGTTGGGCCCATTATGGCAATGCTTCAACATATCTAAACTTTCTTTCCCGAAAACACATCTTTTGATCATTCCGGCTGCGCAAATTCTGAAGAGGTATGGTTCATCCCAAAAGTAGTACTTGACTTCTTAGAATAGTTTCTTCTTTTGTTGTCGAGACATCCTTTTTGGAAGATAATTACTAGCCAAGTAGTTGGCTATATCCTCATACCATGGTACCTCTCCCTCAATTACCATCAAATATTCTTCGGGAAAATCGTCTCTAATCTTGTTGTCTTCCAAATCTTCCAATTCCGGGTTTTCTAATCTCGATAGGTGATCGGCCGCCACGTTCTCCATTCCCTTTTTATCCCTTATTTCTATGTTAAACTCTTGTAAAAGTAGCACTCATCGTATCAATCTTGGTTTAGCATCCTGTTTAGCTAAAAGATACTTAGGGGCAGAATGGTCAGTAAAGACAATAGTTTTAGATAAAACTAAATGAGGGCGAAATTTTTCAAAAGCATAGACCACAGCAAGAAATTCCTTTTCGGTAGTAGTATAATTTTCTTGAGCCGGATTGAGAGTCTTTCTTGCATAATATATGGGTTAAAAATGCTTATCAACCCTTTGTCCAAGAACAGCTCCAACCGCAAAGTCACTCGCATTACACATAAGCTCAAATGGAAGGTTCCAATTTGGGGCCATCATGATAGGGGTATTAGTTAATTTCTCTTTCAACATTTGAAAGACTTCAAGGCATTCTTTGGAGAAATCAAATGTGGCATCTTTTAAAAGAAGTTATGTTAATGGCCTTGTGAATTTTGAGAAATCCATAATGAATCGGTGGTAGAATCCCGCATGACCAAGAAAACTTCTTACCCTTTCACGTTGTTGGAGGTGGTAACTTGGCTATAGTGCCAACCTTTGCACGCTCCACCTCTATCCTCATTTTAGAAACTTGATGCCCCAAAACAATCCCCTCTTTAACCGTAAAATGGCATTTCTCCCAATTTAAGACCAAGTTGGTCTTTTTCACATCTGGCTAGCATCAAGTCAAGGTTGGACAAGCAATCTTCAAAAGAGGACCCAAACCAAAAAATCATCCACGAAGACTTCCATTAATTTTTCAACCATGTCATGGAAAATGGCCATCATGCATCTTTGAAATGTGGCTGGTGTGTTGCATAAACCGAATGACATTCGTCTATAAGCAAAGGTCCCGCTTGGGCACGTGAACGTGGTCTTTTCTTGGTCTAGAGGATCGATAGGGATTTGAAAGTATCCTGAAAAATCATCTAAAAAGCAGTATTAGAGATGACCCGATAATATTTCGAGTATTTGATCAATAAATGGTAAAAGAAAGTGGTCTTTGCATGTGGCATCGTTTAGCTAGAGATAATCGATGCACACACACCAATCGGTTACCATTCATGTTGAAATGAGCTCGTTTTCTTTGTTTGTGGCTACTGTCATGCCTCTTTTTTTAGGTACTACGGGCACCAGACTCACCCATTGGCTATCCGATATTGAGTAAATGATACCGACAACCAAGAGTTTGACTACACCTTTCTTTACTACTTCTTGCATGTTTGGGTTTAGTCTCCTTTTGCGTTGCACTACTGGCTTAGCTCCCTCTTATATATTGATTTTATGCGATCAATATGCGAGACTAATGCCTTCCATGTTATGGCATTTTGTTGTTTCTTGAGTACCTCCACTAGGCTTTCCTTTTCATGTTTTGCGAGATCACCTACTATGATGAACGGATTTTGTTCATTTTCTTCCAAGAATGCATATTCTAGATGTTCGAGCAAAGCTTTCAACTCGATTTTTATTTTTTAGTCAGTGACCACGACATGGACATCTTGCCATGCCGTGGTGTCGCAGTTTTTTGCGTCATATCGAGAAAACTCAGATGGCCACGTCGTGGTGTCAGTACCACGTCGTCGTGATTCTTCACATGCGTTTTTCAATTTGTTGTACTCGCTCTCTTTCAGCAGCTTGTCTAGCTCTTGTATCTCATGTTCAGCATCAAAATATGCTTCTTGTAGAACTATATACCCATCGACTTCCTTTTATTTCCATCCTCCAAGCTCATTCTCTAGAATTTCATTAAACACATCAACCGAGAAAGTCGTATCATCAATTATCCTTGAGTATTGGATTATCTTATATCAACGGAGGCTCGGGCGGTGCTCAAAAAGGGCCTTCCAAGAATAAATGGGACTTGTTCGTCTTCCTCCATGTCTAAAACAATGAAATATGCGGGAAAAGAAAACTTGTCAAATTTAACTAATAGATCTTCACAAATTCCTCTTGGAAAAGTCATCGCTTTGTTTTCTAAGTGGATGACCATGCGGACTGGTCTTGGTTCCGGGAGATCAAGTTTCTTGAAGAATGAATAAGGCATCAAATTAACACTTACTCCCGAGTCAACTAGAGCGTGGCTAGTGGCTAGATTTCCAAATTGGCACATAAGTGTTAAGCTTCCCGGACCACCCATCTTCATTGGTAGCATATTCAACATTGCAGCTGAGGATGTTTCATTTAGTACCACCTTTTATATTCCCTCCATCTTCTTTAGGTTTGTTAGGAGATCTTTTAGAAACTTTGCATACATTGGCATTTGAGCCAAGGCCTCAAGGAACGAAATATTGATGTCAAAGGACTTGATGTGATCTAGGAACGTCTAGTAGTCTTCAACATTCTTTTCTTGTCTTTCTCTACTGGGGAAGGGCATCGGTGGGCGGTATGGCTGAATGGGATCAACACTTTTCTTTTCAGGTACCTGCCACGTCATGGTGTCAGTACCACGTTGTGGCGACTATTCAGAATTATTTTGTTGACTTGCTTCTCGACCTTCCTGCTCATCATTCGGGTTGTTTCTGTTAATGGGAGTCAGATGGGTAACAATTTTCCCACTTCTAGTTGTCATGGCTTGGATGTGAGCTCCTTTCGGGTTTTGTTCGGTGTTTCCTGGAAGTGTGCCCGATAATCTTTCATTTAATTTCTTGGATAATTGCCCAATTTGTTGCCCAATATTCTTGATTGCAGCTTGCTGATTTCTAAGTACTGCTTCAGTATCTTCGTGTCTCTTTTCCGATACGGCAGCAAAACGAGCAAACATTGTCTCGAAATCGGGTTTCTTTTCGGGAGCTGGTTCCTCTCTTTGGTAAAAGCCTCTTCCTTTTTGCTCATACTTCTCTTATTTGGATTTATTGTACTCATCATAAGATAACCACTTTTCTTGGACTTTCTTCAGTCTTCATCATAACGATCACCGATCGAGTAACAAGCTTGAACCTTTCGGTTTCCATTCTCATCAAGATCACAGTCTCTAGTTAAATGCGGCCCGTTACAGTTTTCACACCCCACTCGTATAGCATGGATTTTTTGATACATTTTAGTCATCCTCCTATCCATGTTATGCAACATTGCTAAGACCATCAACATATCATCCGAAGCTGAATTTACGATTCCCCTAGGTGCATCATGTCGAGGATTATGGTATTCTCTTGAATGTTTAAAAAATTCATTGATTAGCTCCTTGATTGCGGCCGGTTCTTTCTTTATGAGTGGCCCTTGAGAATCATGGAGTTTCCAAGTAGTGACGTTTACCCCATCATAGAAAATTGAGACCTCTTGTTGCACATTTAGATCATTTTGAGGACAGTTTCTTAGCAGCCCCTTATAATGCTCTGATGCCTCATATAGTGACTCCCCCACTTGTTGCTCAAAATTTTTAATAGCCTTCTCCAACTTGGAAACTTTGGAAGGTGGGCAAAACTATTGTATGAACTCTTCCCGCATTTGTACCCATGTTGTTATAGTGCCCGGTGGGAGTGCCTTCAGCCAATCTTTTGATGGACCCTTAAGAGTAACGGGGAGCATTCTTAGCAAAACTGTCTCGCGTGGTATGCTTGGTATGTTGAAGTATTCGGCAATGTCATTGACCTCATCAATGTTCTTGTAGGTGTCCTTGTGGTCTTTCCCATAGAAATGTATGTCTTTCAGTTGAGCATGTATGTATCCCTTCAGTTCAAAGCTGATTGTGTTGGATATTTTGGGTTGCACAAGTCCCGGTCCGTTGTCTTCACGCATCCGTCTCTTGTATGCTTCCATCGTCATGTTAGCAATGTCCGTCATGTTGACTTTTCGTTCGCTTTCAGGTTCACTTACTTTGTCTGATTCTTGTCCGCTTTCCAGCTCGTAACCTGATTCATTCTTGTTAGGAGTCTTCTCACAATATTCGAATTCGCTTTCAAGAGTTCTTTTGCTTGATTCTCTGAGTTTGGTTGTCTTCTTCTTATGAAATTCTGACTCAGGATCATCAAACAGTGGTAGGATTGGTGTGTTTGACCCTCGGGTCATAAATCACTGAAACAAAAACAAATGAAACGCGTAAAAAGAACAAAAATTAAAAATAGAATCTTACTGTTACAACACCACGACGTGGTAAGCCAAATAGAAAACAAACTAAAGCGAAAATTTAAATGAAACTAGACAAAAAAATTCCTAAAAATAGCAAATTCAAATTAAATAAAAATGGACCGTTCCCCGGCTACGACGCCAAAATGTTGATACGTAAATAATTATGCACTAGTTAATCCTACTAACCAAAGGGCTTCTAGCCCAGCGGTACCGGGTGTTGCCCTCCCTCCTAGAGGTTGACGGTTCAAGTCTTATTGGAGACATAGGTGGTATTAGGTGTAACTTAGGAGTAGTGTAGATTTACCGTTCTAAAAAAAATTAATCCTACTAATGTAACGAATTATTACCTAAGGCAGTGTACCTTGTTGAAAATAGTATAACACTATAGACAGGTATCGAACACATGAAACGTAATTATTAGCTAATTCTTATCTACTAACTAACTAAATTAGTATTAAATATAGAAAAAGGGGTTTTATCTAGTTTTTCAAGACTAGAAACTTAATTAACCAAACTAACTAATTATCAACTATTGAAGGAAATATTAAAACTAAAAGCAAGAAACACAAAAGACGATTTAAACCAAGGTAATTGAAAGACTTTCGTTTAGCTTTGATTTACTTTCTATTATGGTTGATTTATGGAAGTTCAATGGATTAATGTTTCGTTGGTTATCGATTCCTAATATGACTAGGTTAATGTTCACTAATTCTAATCCTTTAGCAAACAAGCTCATTCATACGGTGATCAGGCGCATAAACTAACAAGTTTACTAGTGTTCAGTTCGAGTTAAACTAGATTTATAATGAATTGAATAATATGGTTATTAGGTCAATTCAATGTATGATTGGTCGTCATATATTAGCTCCTACGATTACTTACCCACTATTGTATTTAACCCTTGGTTTTGGTCAAACTCTAGTCCTATAATTTTGCAATTCACAAAGATCGTAAGATTCAAGTTTAATCAAGAGTGATGGTCATGCAAACTTAATTAAACTCAACAATAAATAGAAAAAGTAGTTATAATAAGCACATGAGGTTCTTTAATAAGCTAAAGTAACAAATAACCAACTAAACTTAACCCTAACCATAAATCAATCTATAAAAAGTCAAGAAACCTACACTAAACGAAAGTCCTAGGGGTTTAGCCCATGATTTCAGCAATCAAACATAGAAAAACGAAATTCATTGTAATATTCATGATTAAAGTAAAGTAGAAAGTCGTAATAAAAGATTGTATTGCCTCAATGCTCTCGATTCCAAGCTAGTTTCCCAAAAACAGATCACCACGGCGTGGTAAGTCCACCAAGTCATGACCTTCGTGTTTATCACGTACTCAACAAGTCTTCTAGATCCATCGGGACAATCCAAAACGCCACGTCGTCGTAATGTCACCACAACATGGTGGGTTTATTTTTCTTCATTTTAAGTCTTGATCCAAATTCCTAGCTTCCAGCTTCGTTTTCGCTACGAGCATGTCTTTTACCACTACAACACAATATACAATAGATTAAGTACCTTTTGTTCCATAAAGGGCATAAAAATAACTAGAAATATTAAGATATGATGTAAAATATATGTATAAATATGCACATATCAATATATATATATATATATATATATATATATATATATATATATATATATATATATATATATATATATATATATATATCATCAAGTTCAACAACGAACTCCTAAAAATGGAGTGAACCAACGAACCTAAAAATCCATTGCTTTTTTCCACTATTATTTTTACCAATCCTTCTGCATGATCAATTGATTTCGAACTACTGTTTCCTTACATTTGAAATTCCCACACACTGTATGGAATCCCTATCTACTTTTGCATCACAGTCGCTAGAATCTCAAAGGCTGTGGCTCTCCTTCTCGGCGTATCAACCGTCATCGCTACTCGGTACAACCAAAATTCTCTTTGACATGTGATTTGTATGAACAGTTGACTTTAAATTCTGTCCAAAACAACATTCTATTTTAGGTATACGCTGGGTAAACATGATGTTTTATTGATCTGGTCTCTTTTCTTTCTTCTAAGGTTTAAGATTGATTTATTTGTCACTAAAATTACTCAAATTAGTCATAGTTTGATCACCTGTTCTTTCACTGAAATTCACGCCCTCCAAGTGTTTGTTTTAATTCCCCTGTGAGTTTTTTCATAGTTTGATCACCTGTTCTTTAGAAGTAAACACTTCCTTTATCTATCTGTTCCTTTGAAACTTTCTTGAAATTTTTCAATACTTATTGACCCTTTCTCCTACCTGTACCTATGTTCAAACACAAATTTGTTTGTATTTTCTATGATTAATCACCTTATATGATTTTTCTTGATTTTACCAGAAATGTTTTACTTCCGAGCCCACCTGTAAGTAATCACCTGATATGAATTTTCTTGATTATCTACTTTTTCTTGATTATTTGGATGTTTTAAATATCTTAAAACATAAGATGCTTCTTGATTTGCTAGGGCTTGTCCTTCCTTCTTGTAAAGCAGGACTAGACGATCATGATGATGATGTGAGAGCAGTTGGTGCAGATGCTTTAATTCCCACTGCATCTGCCATTGTTTCACTTAGTGGAGAAATGTTGCATCCTATTGTGATATTACTGTGGGATATTTTGCTTGATTTGGATGATTTAAGCCCTTCCACAAGCATGTAGTTTTTAACTAATTTCTTCTGGACATTCTCTATTTTTTTTAAATATCTAAAAAACATTTTTATATATATTGCAGTCTGATGAATCTACTCGCAGAAATATATTACCAGGAAGAGATGATTTCTAGTAAGTTCTTTGCATTCAAAGTAAAACAAGGATTTAATCTGAATGAAAAATAATATCAATACCCACCTATAAATAACCACCTGATTTCGAAGCTGTAAGTAAACAAAATCTTCAAATCTTTCAAAGACCAGAAATCTCATGATGTAACTGAGTCATTCAGAAAAATGACTTGTGATCACTTCACACCAGAAATCGCATATGCATCTACTGTAAAAGTCTACAACTCTTCCTTTTATCAATGATCGCTTTAGATTCTAACGCTTTAGATTGGTTCATTGGTTCCTTATTTAATAATGGTTTTCTATTGAACTTTTTCATATATATATATATATATATATATATATATATATATATATATATATATATATATATATATATATATATATATATATATATATATATATATAGAGAGAGAGAGAGAGAGGAGGGTTCAATTGAGTAAAAAAAAAGTTGACAATGGGGGAATTATTCTTAACCACTCGTTTATTTTTGCCGCAAAACCTTCGTCGTACCAGCGGAAATGAGAAATGAATAGACATGTGTTTTCCAACAAAACATATTTCCTTAAACTATGCTAATCATTACCTTAATATATATAAAAAAACATTATTTTTTTCGTTTTTTTTTAATTTTTAAGAAGCTATTTTTATCGAAAAATGATTTTAAATATACTAAAATTCATGATTTTTCATTCTCTACAAATAGACATCCATATTGATATACTTTTAAGATAAAATAAAAAATTTATTTTTTTATATTTTTAGCTATCGTTATTTATAAGTGAATAAAAATGCATTAGGTTTTATTACAGTATATTCGTTATTCACTTATGAATAAAAAGTATGATTAATTTTTTTTTGACAATTTAAGTATCATTCATATATGAATATAGCATATAATAAACATGGTATATTCATATTTAAGTATTAGACGATGCATTCACTTGTGAATATTAACATAATATATTCACTTGTGAGTATTAGATGATATATTCACTTATGAATATTAAATGATATTTTCATATGTGAATATTACATAGTATTACATGGTATATCACATGTGAATATTACATAGTATATTCACTTGTGAATATTAGATGATATATTCACTTATGAATATTACACAGTATATTCACATATGAGTATTAGAAGGTATATTCATTTGTGAATATCTTCACTTATGAATATTAGAAGGTATTTTCACAAATATATATAATTTTTATATGTTATTCACATATGAATAACATACAGACTTGCATATTTGTTTTGTGTTTTTAATAATCATATACTGATTCAGGTGAGAAAACATATTCATATGTGAATATAACGTGGTAATTTAGTTTATGCATTTCATCAAACAGTTGGAGTGCATACAAGTTAACTATTTTAAAAATGTTAAAAACATGATACTTCCGATTCAAGTTATCAATTCCAAATCATCATATACTTCCGATTTCGAGTTCAGATGTGACATCCTATGTCTGATCGATTTCTCATTTTGATTTTGATTTCCGAAAATCTGATATGGAACCTGTGAGTACCGATTCCGAGTCCTTCAATGTCGACTGTGACTGCGTGTCCAGAACTTCGATTCCAATTTCATGAACAGCGACGAAATTCCGATTCCAACTGAGTTCGTTTGCGAATTTGGGAAATTCCAGTTCCAAATCCGTTATGAACTTTAACAAATGCTTGCAAGCTACGAACATTCAGAGTATTCAACAAAGAAATCAATGAAATTGATGAATTTGGGTTGCAAATCTGTCTTGAACGGCGAACCTCCCAGCCACGAATATCGATGATTGATTAACACTTGATGACATTGATGATTGTTTAGTTGAAGAAATCTGGATGATTGTTGAAAGTTGGAGGAGAAATTTTGATGATGAACGAACTGTTATCGAATTCTCTATAGTTACGTATTTGAGATTGAAAGTTATTAACATATTTACAAGTTTGCCACCGTGGCTTTTTATGCTTAGATTAAATGAGTGGCTGAGAATGAATCCTTCATTCTCAACCTTTTTTATTTCCTCAATTGAACTTACCTCTCTCTATCTTTCTCTCTCTCTCTCTCTATATATATATATATATATATATATATATATATATATATATATATATATATATATATATATATATATATATATAAAACGATGAGATTGAGATTATGGAAGTAAATATTCTTGCATTTATTGCTACTGCACTGTTCATTTTAGTTCCTACTGCTTTTCTACTTATCATTTACGTAAAAACAGTCAGTCAAAATAATTAATTACTTGAAATGAAACTTGACTTCTGAGTTCTTATCAATAGTTGAAGAAATCAAATCAAATGAATTATTTTTTTGCGATATATATATATATATATATATATATATATATATATATATATATATATATATATATATATATATATATATATATATATATATATAACCTCGTGATATTTGTAATTATGTGTGTTCCCACTACCACCCAAGTTGCTAGTTTCGTTGTCATTTTCTTGATTATAATAATTAAGAATATCTTGTTGATAATCTCAATGACAACATCATGCATTTCTATATAATAAACTTTGTCTTCGGACCTTATATCACTTATTAATTATCACTAATCCAGGCTTAAGTCCGTGGACCCTACACGCTTTCGTTACAAAGTTTTATGAAATAAGATATGCAATTTAATAATCATAAATCTTAATTTAGTCTTCCCATCTATCTTTAAATACTTTAAATTTTAAATATAAAATGTTCATGTCATTGTTCTGTCACCATAACTAGAATAGAAAACGAACGTATCAAAAGTTTTACCTTAAATCCTTAATTATTAACTGCAAAGAAGTTTTTATTTTTTATTTTTTTATATTTTTCTTTTTAAATCTACAAACAAACACTTATGGTTTAGTCTCGAGGGTGTTCTCACCATTTACTTTTCATTTTTTTTATGTCAGAATTGGGCCATCTCTTTTTCACTTTACATTTAAATTCCCCTCACTCTATTTTATTTTTAAATACTATAATTTAATTAGTTAATAAAGTTAGTATAAATACAGAATTAATAGGAGTAGAAAATTTTCATTACTTGAAAATAATAAGCACATAGTTAAAAAAACATGAAACTAAGACTTATCGATAGAGTATTATGGCAGTTAAAACTGATAATATATGAAGGTTAAAAATAATTCAAACAATAATAAAAGATTGATTTTGAATATAAAATAAAATATAAATGGTTAATGTTGTTGAAGGGCTAATGTTATAACCGGGTATTAATTCGATTCATATTAGTAATATCAATAAACGATGGTTGCTTATGTCACATAAAAACTCACGACACGCCTCATATGACATGCTCACATTACATGTTGCAAAACCACATCACCACACCCCATGGTGTGGTAATGATATTTCCTCAAGGCTTAAGATCCTCTAAGAATCTTAATATCGATTAGAAGTGTAGAAAATATCATAACATTTTGGATTATATCATTTTGAATTATTGTATTTTAGATCATATTATTTTTGAATTATAAGATTTTGAATTATAATATATTCAACAAAATCAAGTTTTTGATCATAATAAATTTTGGACCATTATATTTTTTGAATCATTTAATTTTAATTGTAAAAGATACGCTTAAGAATCATAACATAATTACATCATAATATTTTTGGAACATAACAAATTAAAAATCATAATCATAATGAATCACAAAGTTTTTAGATCATAAAGATTTTGAATCTATCTTATTTTAGATCACTATTTTCAATATTATCCTTTTTAAATTTTTTAACCTTTTAAAATAAAATGTGGTATATAATAACAATTTAAAAAGATTTTTGATTTGGGTATTTTATCTTAAATTTTTTATTCATTTAAACAAAAGATATACACCTTAATAATACCATTATTAATTTTCTTTACAAGCTTATAAGAATGTAAGATGAACTTTTTCGTTTTCATTTTTCAATTTGAAGAAAAAAAATATTTTTCGTTATAGTTTACAAAACTAATCTTTCGTAAAATTGAAATATGAACAATTAAAAACTTATTTTAACTTTTTTTTACAAACTTACTACTACAGTAAGAACAAGTATGTAACATTTGATTTCTGATTCATGAAATTTCGGCGTGGCACGGTTGTGTATTGTCCGTGTCGCGACCACGTCGCTTAAATGAAGATCGTTGATGTTTGGTGTACACAACACGGTTGGTGTTTGTCCGCGGCGCAGTGGCCGCCACCGTCCAAAACCATAGATCTCGGGCCTTGGGTCCTATTTAAGGAATGCTAGCCTAGGTTTCTTCCATCCTTCAGCCTCCATGTTGCAGAATCGAACCCTAGCCTCCCTAAGCCTCTCCTCTCCCTATTCCTATGTGTTTAATGTTTTTGGAGTTATGGAAGAAAGATTTAGCTCCTTTAGAGTTTGTGGCGTGCTTTGTGATGGTGATTCAGCTGTTTTAGCCTCTTCTGGACCTTTTTAAGTCTTCAAGACTCAACTTTTATGTTTCTTACACTATGGATCTACAGATTTAAGATTGTTTTGGCCATTTCATGGATTGTAGATGAAGTTTTGGGTAAATGAATAAAAATATCATCTTAGAGTTTTTTGTGTTATGGATTTGGCCTTTAATCTCCATTTAGTGTCATGCTTGGAGTTATGACCTCATTTTCACCATTTTTGACCTAGAATGGCGTGAGTCATGTATTGGGCATGCATGTCCGTAAAGTTTTGATTTATATAAGTTATAAGAGAGTATTAATGACTTTTGGAAAGTATAAGACTTGTACTTAGCAGATTAATTGCTTATTGAGTTGAGTGTTCTGTCACACCAACCGCGACGTGACCATGGGCTGACCACGACGCGGTAGAAAAGGGAGTCATTTGACTATTTTGTCGTGACTTGACCATGACACGATTAAGGACCGACCATGATGTGGTGGTTGTTGATAGTTGACTTTTGACAAGTTTGACTTTTGTTCAATTGTGTTAGGTTTGGATCTTTGAGGGACAAAATCTTTTTTTCCATTGAATAGCTTTTATTTGGACCTAGACTTGCTAAGGATGTGTAGAGGTGTGTATTACCTTAATTATTAAATTATGGTTATTTATTTTGTAGTAATTTTAGGAAGACTCGATGCCTTAGCTTGGTTTTTTGGATTTCATGTTGTCAAATATTCAGGTGAGTTCTCAAGAACTTACCTATTATATGAACTATGTGTTATATGTATTCTAACTAGAGAAAAGCCTCTCAGAAATGGAATTTAGTTGAATTAAAAGGATGTAAGACAATGAAAAGCCACTACAAGAAAAGGTCGATTTTGCTACGGAATGAATCCGTTGCAAAAAGCTGAAATTCCATTGCAAAAGGCTAATAGATATGGAATTTTCAACAAACCATTTATGTTCTAACAAAAGCCTAGCGAGGGGTTTGCAACATAAACTGTAATTCTGTTGCGGATGTGACAACAGAATGAAATTTGTATCGAATGTATTCTGTAGCGCTTTCCATAGACGGATTCCATTACGAATTATGTAGTCTTGCATCTTATGAGAACAAGATTCAATGTGCAGACAAGGTTTGAAAACTCAAACCTTGAATTAACCTTTAAGATCAATGTCCGCTTCTAATAAGTTGGTTCAGTCAAGTTTGGTAAACCAGTCGAGACTTGAAGATAATATTTAACAAAGTATCCAAGTAAGTAAAATGAAGTAAGATCGAGTATGATCAAAGTAAAGATGATTTTAGAACAAGTAGAATGTAAGTGAAATAAATTGGTCACATTTAATGTGTTACCGAAAATGGCATCCTTAAAAACTGTAAATCCGAAAGATGGGACGTCTCTTCGTGCCAAAGAAGAAAACCATCATTTCAGTTTATGATTTGACATGCACTTTATCAGAATGTGTGCCAAAGCACGTTTATAGAGAATTAAAGGATAATCATCAAGAAAAAATACCGTTAATATAAATAAGAAAATGTTTTGGAATAAAAAAACTTTAATGAAAACCTTTGAAATTCTTTTTACAACTGAGGAGTTCGAAACAAGTAAATTCCGAGACGAGATGTCATAAGATACTTCGGAAAGAATATGAACACATCATTAGTACATGGTATAGAGTTCAAGATGACACAATCTTAGACTGAATATCTGAGGTAAAAATGCATGAAGATCTTAGAGGACAATTTTCAACAGATTTAGATTCCGAGACATGAAGGATCAGAGCTCGGACAAGGATAAAAGATGAACACACATTTCTATTTTCGGATTTGAATTCCGAGGTGGAATTCATAACTCTTGATTTGAAATAAATTTCGAGGTGAGATCAATGAAAAAACACCAATGTAACTATATTGGTCAGGTGTTTCAAAAGATGAGGAAAGTTGTACAACTTAAAAACTAGAAGAAGAGGTTAGACAAAAAGACACATAAAATGATCTTATATTTTTCTTGAGGAAATGATTCTGAGGTGAAATGATTTTGAATTTGGAATTATTTCAATTTCTGATGTTTTCATCAGAGAGTACAAACCTCTTGGAAGAATTGTGGATCAGGTATCATCATAGCCATTCTGTTCAGAAACCCATTAAATTTGGTTTCATCTAATGCCTTAGTAAAGGCATCAACAATTTCATCGTCAGATGGAACAAAAATAAGTTTGATGTTTCCTTTTAAAACATGATCTTTAATGAAATGGTATTGAATATCGATGTGCTTCGTCATGGAGTGCTGATTGGGATTGTGAGAAATCGCTATCGCACATTGAGAGTCACAATAGATTGGAATTTTTTGAAATCGATAACCATAGTCCAAAAGCTGAGATTTCATCCAAAGAACTTGCGAAGTGCAGCTTGCAGTATCGATGTATTCTGCTTCGGCTGTTGAGAGAGCAATACAATTTTGTTTCTTAGATGACCAACTAACCAATCTTCCACCCAAAAATTGACAACCTCCCGAGGTGATTTTTCTATCCAGATGAAGACCTCCATAGTTTGAATCGGAGTATGCCTGAAGAAGGAAACTTTTATTTGTCGGATACCAAATTCCGAGGCTCTTTTTTCCTTTGAGAGATCAGAATATTTGGTCATCTTTGATTGACCTGAAATCTGGAACCTAGGCATGTAGAGAACATGATGTCCGTATGACTTGAAGTAAGGTAGAGTAGCGATCCAATCAGTCCCATGTACTTCTTTTGATCAACAACAACACCTGATGGGTCCGAGAAGATCTTGTGTCCGAAACCCATTGGAACCTTTGCAGAGGCACATGTGTCCATTGAATACTTTTTCAGAAGTTTGGAAATGTATTTCTCCTGGTGAATAAAGATTCCTCTGTTTGTTTGCTTGACTTGGTGTCCGAGGAAGAAACTTAATTCATGATTCATGCTCATTTGGAATCGACTAACCATTAACTTGGCAAAATCAACAACCATCATTTAATCCGTGGATCCAAAAATGATGTCGTCAACATAGATTTGGACTAACAATAGATGGTTTCCATTTGATCTTCGGAATAGGGTAGGGTCAAGAATTCCTCTTTGAAAACCGAAACGCTTAAGAAAATCAATGAGAGTCTCATACCAGGCGCGTGGAGCTTGCTTGAGGCCATAAACAACTTTTTGGAGTGTGTAACAATAATTCGAATAAGAAACATTGACAAAACCAGGGGTCTGTTGGAGATACATTTCGGTATCAAGTTCACCGTTGAGAAAGGCACTTTTAACATCCATTTGGTAAACCTTAAAGCCTTTGTGAGCTGCATAACCAAGAAAGATTCGAACGGCTTCAAGACAAGAAAAGGAGCGAAAGTCTCGTCGTAATCAAGTCCTTCGATCCGAGTGAATCCTTTGGCTACCAATCTTGCTTTGTTTCTGATAATAACTCTGGCGTCATCTAGCTTGTTTTGGAAGACCCATCTTGTGCCGACAATAGGGTGATCCTGAGGAGGAGGGACGAGAGTCCACCCTTTATTTCTATCAAATTCTGCTAATTCTGCTTGCATGGTTGTAATCCAATCAGCATGTTTAATGCTTCCTTGATGGATTTTAGTGTTGGATTAATGTCTAAGTCCATAACTATATTTGGTATGTACTTGACCCGACCCGACATTGTCTATTTAGGTTGCACTTCACCGACACAATTTATATGGATAGTCTTTTGAGAATAGTATATTTATGATTTATATTAATATATTATAAGTTCTAATATATTAATATGGAATCATATTATTTAATTAGTATTGATCAAGAATTAATTTAGAATTAATTAAGTGATCAAAAAGAACTAATTAAATATGGACTCTTATATATATGGAATGGGCCAAGTTCATTTAGGTTGGGCTAAGCTTTCATGGATGGTCCATGGAGCTTTTAACCCATGGAGCCTATGTAAATGAAAGGTCATGGGTATTAGGGTTTACATGGATGTAACCCTAATCCTCCATAATATATAAAGGGGTCCTTGGCTCACAAAATTGGCACAAGTGCGTGAAAATAAGAGTGAGCCGATTTTAGTGTGCATACATATTCTCTCAAGTTCTTCCAAGGTGTTTTGGTGATTTGTGATTCCATTTGAGGCTTCCACACTATTGGGGCTAAGCTCTTAAAGCTTGAAGACATCAAGCTACATCAAAAGGTATGTCATCTAACTAGAACTTTGTAGTATAGGTGCTTCATAATATGCTAGTTAGGATGAAATCTTGGAATAGTTAATATTTGCATGTATAATAGAGAAAACATAGATCCAAGGTTTATAGGGTTGCATGTACACCATAGGAGTGTTAGAATGCTCAAAACCCAACAGTGGTATCAGAGCCATGAGTTGTTTTCTGTTATATTGATGCAAATGTTTTATTTTCAAGTTGAAAAAAAAAGGAAAAAAAAACATGACGTTTGTCAAATTTTAAGATAATTACTTGTTTTGTGAAAAACGAATTATTTGTAAAATTTGAATCATTTGTTATATGAGTTGAATTAGGTCAAATTTAGTAAAAGATAAAGTGATATGATTATTTTATTAGTTTTACAAGTTTGATCTAAATGTTTTAAGGAGTTACATATTTTGTCATAAAATTTTGGAGCTCAAAAGTTTTTTTAAAGTTGTGATCTTAAGGGTTTTTGAAACTTCCATAAGTTATGGATATGAAAGTTTTTTAAAAAAAAAAAAAAATTTTTTTTGATTCAAAGTTTTTATGGGGTTACAAAATTTGGTATTAATGTTTTAAATAATTCCATAACTTGTTCTTAAGTTATGGAACATGGAAAGTTTCATCATAAAACACCATTAATTCCATAAGTTATGGAATCCAAAGGTTTTCAAGAATTACAAAACTTGCCCTCAAGTTTTGGAATTTGCAAGTTTTGGAATTTGAGAAAAAAATTTTATGAAAAAAAAAAAGAATTGAATTCTAAAACTCTTGGGTTCATAACTTTAACAATTAATTAAATGGTTTTAATTTTGAATTTTAATAATTGGAATTATGATGTTTTGTTGAATAGTTCAAATTAACTCTTATGGACTTTATTAATAGTTAATTAAAACGTTTAATTAAAAGAGTATTATTAAATCCATAAATATATGGTTTGAGTTTAATTAAATTAAAAGTCTAGTCTAATTAATAGATTAAACCACCAAGTATTTTAAATGTCTAAAATACACCCTTATACTATTATAATATTAAAAGTTTAATATATTATATGTATAAGAGCAAGTCGTCTTACCATTAGTAGGCCTCATTCACGAAGCCGGTCTATAAGGGGGGTATAGGGTTACTGCCTATAAAATGGCAGTTTAATGAGTGTCCACTCTCACTCACCGCTTCCTTGACCGGTGGAGGGTCGTTAGCCGAACAGGTAGGACAAGGACTATAATTCTCCCTTCATTATAAGTATAATGATAAATACTAAGTAACTAAACACTTATAAATTCCCAATCTTAGTTACTTAGGAAAATGTGAATAAGGTGCTAATCCATGAAATTACACTTTGCACTTTGTTTAAGCTGTTAGTAGAGCGTGTGTGGTTAACCGGCACACTAACCTCGACTTAACAAGGTAGGCAAAGGGTAACTTAATGTTTATCATAGTATCGTTGGAGCGTGTGTGGTTAACCGGCACATCGATTGAGGGGTAAATATTAAGGGTACCAAGTATATTTGCATGGTTACTTCACACCTTGTTTTGTGATCCTCGGCATCCCAATCACAAAACCTGAAGGGCACACTCGAGATTGAAACATGCCATTGAAAAGTTCAATGAATCTCAAAAGAATCTAGGAGTTTCAAAACCAATTAAAACCTAATAATACATTTCGTTTATCTTGGTGGAAATTGGTGAATCATCATTCACCTACCTTCAAATATTTTATAGCTTGGATTACGGCATCCCTCTTCCAAGTTATAAAATAGTTTGTTGGGTCCTAGCCTTAATATATCATATTGGGTGTTATATTAAGGACTTAAATCAACTTTACGTGAATTTCTCCCATTGTTGATGTTTGGTTTAGACAACAATGATCTTCCCAAACCAAGCTTTCCTAATGAATATGACTTCCCGAGTTTGGCTCATGGAAGTCATACTTCTCTTCCTCCACCTCCTCCAGTTATTCTCCCTAACCCACAAGTTCAAGGTCACTCAAGCCCTAATGGCAAGCGAAGTCTATGTGTGATCACATCTTAGAGATGAAGTCACATATTGACAAGCCGGGAGAGTTGGGTGTCAAAGTCTTGAGAAAGTTGGATGTTCAATCACTTTCTAAGTCACATAGTGAGTTCCTTTGGGACTACTATGAAACAGACTATGACATGAACCTTAATGATCATATCTATTTGCTTGGTGCTGCTGAATCAGCAATGATTTGGAACGATAGTAAAGCAAATTTGATTAGAATATCAACTTCCCAAAAACTTTATGGACAGTGACAATGGTGACACTGGAAATCTAGAAAAAGCATTCTCTTCCCAATGGAAAGGGATTGGCCATAGTCAACCCGGTTGACCAAATGGTAAAGAGAAAGGCTAAGTCTGAGATAGTCCCATTACCAAAGGGTCCATATGTTTATTTTGCCAAAGGAAGGGGCGTTGATTGCAAAGCTGCCAAATTACCTAAGGATGTTAAAGTCAATAAGTTTGACTCTACATCAGGTAGAGCCCATTATCTAACTCTGTTAAGTTCTATTCTGAGATCCTCATTACATGATGTGACTGGGTCACATGTTGATGTTTTAAGAATCAAAGAATGGAGAGAAATATTAAAGGAAGTATATGCTGATTCTGATCGCGAAGGTGGATTTCGATCGCATCAGAATTTTGAGTAGTTGCTTAAGAAGTTATGATATATTGCTAAGGAATAGATAACAACAATTTTCCATGTGGATTGTAAGGATAAGTTTTTCCGCAAAGTTTTAAAATAAAAGAAAATTGTTTAATTTTATTTATTTGAAGTATCCTTACAATGGCATTTGTGGAAAATTGTTGCTTATATGATTCCACTGACAGCAATATTGGAAAATGGATTTGATTCTTTCATTTTTGGTAGTGTCTAAATTTACCAAATCAGGAAAGTTCCTCATCACCCAAGTTTCAATTGGACCGAAACTTGGAATCATGCAAGTTGAATAGTATGATGAATGAGAACTTTCAAGCATTGGAAAATCAAGACTAATTACTTGTTCACATGGATGTGTGAGTCAAGTGAAGGACTAAAGGGATCGAGTACACATTCTTGTGCACTGGTCATGTCCACCACAAAGCTCATTAAGACTATTTGATTTACTAAAGTTTAGTAAATATGGTTATACTTACAAGTTTAAGTATAATTCTGAAACATTGGAAAAGTCTCAATGTATGGCAGAACGGATGGGAAGAATCAAATTAGGCAGAAAGATAAAAGTTTCTCAAATCTGAAAAGATGGGAGAGTACTTTAGTATCATGTTTGCGATCATCTTAATGATTTAGAAATCATATCACAATTAGTCCTCTAAAGGTCATCTTAGTGCATTCTTATGACTAAGAAGAGGAGTCATGAATTGTTGAAATGGTTAGATCAGGAAGATGAGTCATACTTCGTTCCAAAACAATTCTTAGAGTCATACTCCAAGATTGTAACTTGAGTGACATATCTTAAAGAAAGGTTTAAAACACTTGTCAAATGTAAGAGTAAAAGTGTCCTACTCTTGTACATTTGAAATTGGTAAGTTGTGATGTTTTGGATAAAACAAAGACCAACTAAGGCCAATTGTGTGAAGTGTTTGTCTTGATAAAGAATCCGCACTATCTCTTGAATATTTGGCAAGATAGTCTTATATGTCAAGAGGATAGTGGGAGTCTTAAAGATCCTAAAAAGAATTTCAAGAACTAATCAAGAATAAAACCCGAGGTTCTTCACTAGCACACGACTTGAGGTTTATAACCTATCGTGTTGACATATTCTGTGCCCATTCCAGTTAAAGTTGGCTTTGCATAGGAGTTCTGAAAGTTCTCAATTGGTTGCATAACAACTTGGAAGCAATGGCAGGCCCTGTACTGCCAGGTGGCAAGAAGTTAAGATTGCATAAGTTCAGTCCATATGAGTTTGGATTTGTCATTATCCTTGTCTTGTGACTATGGTTTTAACGATTCACATGGATAAGAACACATACACCATAAAATCTAAGGGTCATAAGGTTTCTCTCTGATTCATGAAAATGATGGTGAGGAAACACTTCGACCAAGTAGATTTGAAGCAGATGGCAAAAGGTCTAAACAATTGAGACTATGATTACGGCATCCCTTTTCATAGTTCTGAAATTGTTTAGACACACATGCATGCTATCTAAGGAAAGGTGTATGATTTTGATAAAGTTTTATCAAAGCATCTCGTATCAGAAATCTGAACTTTGGTAAGAAAGTCAATAAAGTATTGATTTCTAGAAGTCCAGCTGATTTCTGAGTACATGTCAAAGCTAGTGGGAGCATAAGTGTTATGCTAATAATCATCATGTTAGTGGGAGCATGATAATTATTGTTAGTGTTGCAAGTTAGCAATGTTAATTATAGAAAACAAAAGTTTCAATTCGTGAGGCTGCAGGGATTGAAAAAGTTGTTTTGCTATAATTACGGGAGAGGATATACTTCATTTCAGTTCTAAAGGCTTAGATTGAGACCTTAATCATCTTTAGTCAAGAATATATATATGAATTTCATGTTGGATTGGTTCAACTTAAGGAAATTCTATATATTGCGTTCTCAAAATTCGATTATGATTACGACATCCCTCTTCATAGTCAAATTTTGAAAACATGGCAAATAAAAATATTGTAGCAAAAGACTGGTCTAGAATCATGTCTTTATGTGAGACATCATGAATCGTGTACCATTTGCTTTGGGTACAGGATCGATTGCATGTGCTATAATATTTGTCATTTCTAAATTTTTCCAAATGCCCAGAGGCATTAAGAAGGGAAAAGGTCTAGAATTGGATATGACTAAAATGATTAAGCAATTGTCGAGGACAATCTGAGGTTTACCAAAGATTGGTTGCTCAGGGACAGTTGGAAGTATAGTGCTAATTTTGGAAGGACCATATTGACATATTCTGAAAAGAGGCATCTCTTATTCAGAAGTGATAGTCAAAATGAGAATATGGAGTTGTCTCCATAGATGGAAGTTATCTGTGTAAGATTAGAAAACTTAATGCAAGAAGCATGTCCAAAGCAATGTACTTTGAATATGAGACTTAGTTTCCATGGAGTTGATCTTCATTGGAATACCTTATAATGACTGTTGACAAGTCTTTGTAACTTTGTACATATTCATTACAGGAGGGTCAGTGCATATAAGTTTAAAATCTAAACAGATTTCGATAAATGATAAGAATTTGAAATTCTCACATTTTTCGATAAGGATTTGGGAGTGTGAAATTATAATCATTGAAATTATGTTCAATTGGTTTATTTCACAAAGTAAGGATCATAGACAAACATAGAGTGCATACTTGGTGTATGGCAAAGCTATTGTTTAAGAAAAACATAGTGTACATGCTTGGAGCATGGGACAACTAGTGTTTTTAATTCAAGTATAAAGTTGATAAAACCGAAACAATGAATAATGAGTAATCAGTATGGTGATAAATAAAAGTGTTTATTTATATTCATAGGGTTTGATACCATATTTGATTCATTTATTCTTGTGTTTCACTTTGCATGTTTTGACTTCCAGAATAACTAAGTCGCTCTTCCTGAATGATTAAGTTATTCAAACCATGCACAGTCGGTCATATGTTGGAAGTAGATATGAATCAAGACTGTCATGGGTTGGTTTGTAGAGGTCCAAGTTGGTGGACAAAGTGGTGCTACAACACTCATGAGTGCTCATAAGTTCTGAGTATTGGATTCAACCCGCGCTCATTTGAATCACTTCATGGATTTTATCACGAGTGATCATGAGACGATAATATCTTATATTCTTCAAACCTAGAGATATGAGTTGTTACTATGAGTTGGTTATACATTGATTGCACGAAAACGCATTGGTAACTCGATGTTATAAAACGTGCCTTTGTGTATGATTCAACAAGTAGTAGAACAAGCCATATGAGTCGAAGTTTATCCATTCCTTTTACCTTCGGGATAAAAGCGATATCTGTGGGCCCCTCGATGATTTAGCGATGACACATGTGAGTGCTTGGCCAAGCCAGGACTGATTTGATTTGTTCAGTCAGTCAGTCATCATAAATCGAAAATCGGGAAACAACAAATGGACAGAGAGAATGATTATACTCCATGTCTCAGTCCATATGATATCTAGAATGGAGGAATATATGATCCCTTATCTAATGGACAAGTCATTGACAAGGTCAGAGTTCGACAGCGGCTTTAAGAGCTACGATTGCCAGTTAGGTTTTGAAGTCATACTAAATAATAGTTTTAGACTTATCCAAGTGGGAGACTGTTGGATTAATGTCTAAGTCCATAACTATATTTGGTATGTACTTGACCCGACCCGGCATGGTCCATTTGGGTTGCACTTCACCGGCACAATTTATATGGATAGTCTTTAAGAGCTACGATTGCCAGTTAGGTTTTGAAGTCATACTAAATAATAGTTTTAGACTTATCCAAGTGGGAGACTGTTGGATTAATGTCTAAGTCCATAACTATATTTGGTATGTACTTGACCCGACCCGGCATGGTCCATTTGGGTTGCACTTCACCGACACAATTTATATGGATAGTCTTTTGAGAATAGTATATTTATGATTTATATTAATAAATTATAAGTTCTAATATATTAATATGGAATCATATTGTTTAATTAGTATTGATCAAGAATTAATTTAGAATTAATTAAGTGATCAAAAAGAACTAATTAAATATGGACTCTTATATATATGGAATGGGCCAAGTTCATTTAGGTTGGGCTAAGCTTTCATGGATGGTCCATGGAGCTTTTAACCCATGGATCCTGTGTAAATGAAAGGTCATGGGTATTAGGGTTTACATGGATGTAACCCTAATCCTCCATAACATATAAAGGGGTCCTTGGCTCACAAAATTGGCACAAGTGTGTGAAAATAAGAGTGGGCCGATTTTAGTGTGCATACATATTCTCTCAAGTTCTTCCAAGGTATTTTGGTGATTTGTGATTCCATTTGAGGCTTCCACACTATTGGGGCTAAGCTCTTAAAGCTTGAAGACATCAAGCTACATCAAAAGGTATGTCATCTAACTAGAACTTTGTAGTATAGGTGCTTCATAATATGCTAGTTAGGATGAAACCTTGTAATAGTTAATATTTGCATGTATAATAGAGAAAACATAGATCCAAGGTTTATAGGGTTGCATGTACACCATAGGAGTGTTAGAATGCTCAAAACCCAACATTTAGTTCAACCATTGAGATAGATTCCGAGAAGTGGCATTCGTTTTGGATGTGCATAGCAGAACGAGTTTGAATACCAATGTTGAGATTTTCAATGACTTGATTTGGAGGATGATCCTTTGTCCAGATGTGTAATCTCGGAAGTTCTTGTGGAACGATGATTCGAAATCAATAATGGGTTTGTGTTGCTCCCCTGGACAATTTGAATTTGAGGATGATGCTCCCCTTGAAATTCTTAACCGGATATGTCGACGTCGTCTTCGTTCGGAAATTCAAAGAAGTTAGCATCGTCTTCGTTGTTCGGAATAGGATCAAATTCAACGAATTGATATGCTACATCTTAAAATCCATCCACATTTGATTCGAGGGAAGGATGATCATTCTCCCCCTCAACCCGAGAAGGTTGAAACAGTTCAGAGTCAAATGGAGGAAAGGTAGGGGTCGGACCAGAAACGTTTTGAAAAATTGGAGTTGCAGCTGATAAGGACGATCTTGATCTAGATTCTGAGTCAAGAGTAGTTTCTAAAGGTCTGAACAGGCTTTCAAAGTTGAATTCATACATGTGTAGTTGCAATTAAATCGAGATTGAATATCTAGATCAGAGTAAAGTATTATTGATGAACACAAGAAGTAAATATAATATGTTTGGCTCAAATTAGCTTTCAACGAGTACAAAGAGTTTAGACAAGATTACACAAATGAGCAAAAGCAAAGTTCTTATCTACTCTAGTACACTTCCCTATTTATAGGAAAGATGAAAGCGAACAAAAAATACAAGGGGCTAAAACACTAGACTTCGTACATTAAGATCCCCTTGTAATATGTTTACAAACTAACGAAGCTATCTACAAGATTCGACACCTAACAACTAAATTTAACCTCTACATCTCCCCCTTTGTGAGCAGTGACGAATCAAGATATTAATATCTTTGCAGTCTGATGAATGACTCTTCTGATCTCAGCATACCAATTCACAATCTTTCGAATCTCGGCCTTTTCCTTCTCATTTTTCTTGATACAACTATTCATACGAACCAGAATATTAGTGTAATGAGGTGTTGTATATCTCTCAACATCACACACAGGGAATAAAAATTTCGAATTGTTTCCCTTTTTCTTCTTTCCAACGAAAACTATTCCCAAAGGCTTTAAGCAGATCTCCCCATCTTCGAAGTTTTTCAGACTCGCCTTATTCACATGAATTGCTTGAGGAATTGACATCTCTCTGTCCAAAGACTTAGCCAATTTGATATCTGTTAATGCCAAAGTTCCATAATACCCATCAATGAATGTTTTCAAATGAACATAACCATTAATGAAGTCTTCTTTGCTTGTCACTTGAAGCTTCAAAACATCAACATTCTTCATGATCATGGCCACCACTATTAAATCATGTAGATTCATAATAGGGAAGTCTGCAACCGAGAAGTCTAACTGTACATTGTTTGCTCGGACTACATAATAACGATAATTCTGTAACATACCATCGAACAAAACGTCTTTGGATATACCAAGAACTCGAACTATTTTAACCAATGACCATATATCCTCCTCCTTCTTCCCAAGTACATCATGAAAACGAAACTTAAGACGTTTGAATTCAGAATTATCCTTGTACTTGTCAGCAAGTTCGAACTGCTCATCCAGAAACATCATTCGATTTACTGGAAAATCTAGTTGATTTAGATTTGAGTTCACAGTATCGAAACTCCTTCTGGGAACCTTTTCAAATTCGTTCATAGCCCCTGTCACCGTCAATGCCTCGATATATTCATAGTGATATATCTTCGTTGGATCACCTTTGTTCAGACCAGAAGGGTCATTTGCACATTGCTTGAAAAGGCTTTGAATATGCCTTTGTTTTTCTATCTCAGCTTCTTGAGCAGCTTTGATCACTTCTTTCGAAGGTTGAATGATGACACCTTTGCCTTTGCCTTTATCAACTTCAGTTGGCTTGGGCTTTGACGAACCTGATTCTCCACCAGCTGACCCAATAACTATGCCCTTTGCTATTGGTCTTGTTGTTGTTGTGGTTGATGTTGAAATTAGTGTTGTTGCTGGTAAAGATGTTGGAATTTGAGTGGTCAAAACTCTTCCAACCACCTTGGCATCACCTTCGATATTTCCTGAACCACTTCCTCCAACACTCACTTTCGAACTCGGGCCAGTGCCAACACCTCCCTTTTCTCCCCCTTGCACCCCTGTGGTAACAGGAGGGGCATTTGTTGGCATAAAGTGTGCAAAATTCGCAAGTGGAGCCAACTCAGAGTGAATTGAGGACTCTAACTTTTGAAATTTTTCAGCTATCATTTCAAGAGAAATTGACATAACCTTCGAAGATTCATTCTTAGCCACAAGATCCTTCAACTCTCCCAGTATTTTCTCAACATTCCAACATTCCTTCATATCATCATCTCCAATCTTTTCAACTTTTGGAACAAGTGTTGTATGCCATTGCACAACTTTCGTGATTGCATCAACTAGTATATCCACCTTGCTATGAAGATTTGAATAGCTATGACCCAACTCAACAACTTCCTTTGCCATATCATCATGAAGCTCTTGAATTTTGAGATTAACATTCTCACGAACAGTTTTAACCTCCTGAACATAAAGAACATGTCTCTCCTTGGTAACCACTATTGGGTTAATAAGTGTTGTGTCATTGGGCTTTTGGTCTAAGTCCATTGTCTACACGGTATTGGGCCTGTCCAACCGTGTTTCATTTATTAGGGTTTACTATATGTAGTGCATGCATGCACTGTATGTTATACATTTGTTGATTTTATCATTGTAACCCTACCACACCTCTACAGTAACAATTCTTCATAGAGTTCTTCTGAGGTGTGGCCTTTTAATCATTCGACATAAGTATTGATTAATCTTGTGTTCATTTTTACTTTGTGTTCTTGATTGATCTGTCTACGACTTTTATCGATCTAAAGGTTTTTAATTTCATCAATTGGTATCAGAGCAGGAGGTTGTGTAAATCATACGCATCTCTTCTGTTTGAAGAATATCGTTAGGGTTTCCGCTTTTATTGAATCTATTGAGCCGTCATTACTTCATTGACGTCGTTCATCGATCTCGATATTACCCTAACACCGCTTTACAAGTCTGATTCTTGACAGGTAAACAAATCAAGTCATCATGTCTCACGACGACTCTGAAACGAATCCCATCAACATCTCCAACAGCATTGGTTCGACTACAAGGATTCCGATTTTATATACTCACGAGTATGAAGTCTGGGCTCTTCACTTCGAAGATTATGTTCTTGGCTCAGAAGACAATGGGTACTTGATCTGGGAGGCTATAACATTGGGTCCCTTCACTCACTCTGGAACCAATAGAACCATAAAGACACAGAAAGAGTACAATCAGCTTAGGATCGATGTGAAGGATGTTCCTCGACATGAGCAGGATTAAATTGATTAGAAACATAAAAGCGATGAGGATGATTAGATTCGCTTTACAATCTGAAACTTTTTGTCTGGTGAGTTCGTGTACCACTGCAAAGGAGATATGGGACAAGATTAAGGAGTTATATTCCACCGATGAAGATCTCGAACATTCCATTCAAACTATTTTACTTTCGGAGTTTGGCGACTTCAAGCAAAATCCAGATGAAACTCTCATTCAAACATTCAATCGTTATAACCATCTTCTTAGTAAGATGATTAAGCACATAATCAGCAGAGAGGTGATCAAGCAGAAGGTCACATTTATGAATGGCCTAAGACGAGAATGGATGGCGGTGGTTTCTACTGTTAAAGCTCATGAACAGTTTAAAACCTACTCGTTGGCGAAGCTCGTGGGAGTTCTTAAGTCACATGAAAGTGTTGTGACAAAGGAAACGAAGGTAGTCTCCGGAATGGGATCATTGGCTCTTATCTCAAAGGGTAAGAATTCAGTTGAAGAAGAAGCAGAGTCAGATCTTTCTGAATGTGATTTGACTAATGAAGAATATGCATTGATGGTGTCTAACCCCAAGCGGTTCACTAAAAAGAAGTTCCCTACCGCCAAGAGCCAAAACTGGCAGGGAAGCTACAGTTCGGAGAAAGCGAAAGAAGAGTTCAAAAGCACCCCTCAAAAAGAAGAAGAGAAGAAGGAGAGTAAACTTATGGATGACTCAGGCTATGACTGTAATTATTGTCATGGCAAAATCCATATAGCGAAGGAATGCATGCTAAGGAGAATGAATGAGAAGAAAGAGGGTAAAGATGATGAAGCTTACTACATGCGTAAGCTTGAAGAATGCAAGAAGAAGAAGTCTAACGATAAATCCATGCCTGTGTTACTTGTGCAGGAAAATACTGAAGAAAACAAGTTCGGTGGAGTAGAGGTATGGTCTACTGACTCAGAAGACGAGGAAGTTCGCAAGCCCACTCATGGCAGGGCATTTTTTGCGAAGGAAGAAGGTTCAAAGTTTGCTGAAAAGTGCCTGATGGTGACAACTGGTGTGTCACGAATGAGAGGTTACACTACAGATAACGAGTATGATGAAGCAAAAGAGAGGGAAGATAGATGCTTCACAGCGAAACCGGTTGGAGAACAGATCAACGAATGTGATCAGTTGATCAAGAAGGTAAATTCTATCCTTGAAACACTTAAAATACTCGTATCTAACTATGAAAAGGAATTAAATGAGTTAAAATTCAAATTTTCTAGTCTAAGTGGTAGCCTAAAACAAACTCGCCTCACAAATGCTAACCTAACTGATCAAATTAGCAGGGTGTCTTCCAAGAGTGAGGAGCGAAGATTGTAGATAGAGAAGAAGGAGTTAGAGTTGATTAGGCAATAGACGATTTGATATATTTGCAACGTGACAATTTGAAAATTTTGAATCAAAGGAATATTTTTTGCTTAATTGCTAAACGTCTTTATACAAATATTACTCAGTTGCATTTAGATTGTGATATTGGCAAAAAGATTCACAAAAATAAGTTTGCCTTTCCTTGAATTAAAGGAAGTCGAAATAGATGTTGATTGCTATAAATGTGAATCAATCGTCTCATCAGAAGAAACTTCTAAAGCCTACATAATTGGACTGGACAAAATCGAGTCATTTATTAAGTCCAAGGACCACAAGGACATGCTTAGAAACTTACTGGATGTAAATGACAAATTGAAAATAAAGACCGAAACCGTACAGAAATTTGATTCATCGAGTTCTAAGTTAAGTTCAGATAACAAAATTGATATTGAAGATACTTCTGAATTTGACGAGGACAATGATATGAGTGAAATTTTTGTTGAAGACGAGGTTGACTGTTCTGAATTTGTTAAAACCGCACCCGAACCAGAAAATGTCCTTATATCTGAAAATTCTGTTGAGTTCGCTCGATCGTCTAAAGACAAGAACAAAGTCCTGAAAGAAAAAGTTGTGGTATACCAAAAGGTGCAAACTGTAGCAAATCAAGTGTACGCCACCACTAGAGTTACCAAGAAGCAAACTGTTGAGCTAACTACCTTGGTAGATGAAGACAATGCCGATGGCTGTGATGAGTACTTTTGGTCTGCCCCGATAGATAATGCAGATGAAACGAAATGATTATCAGAACGAACCTCATGGAAAGTGAAAGGCAGATACGTGGCTGAACCAATCAATAAGCCATCGAGCTTCGCTAAAGCAAGTACAAGTGGTACAAAAGGAGTTCAAAGTAAACCTTCAAAAGGTTCAAGCAAACCTCAGACAGTAAGAACCGAACCTCGTGTAAAGAAGGCGAAACCGAATGTAAACATTCACAAATCTTCCAAGCAACTTGCAGAGCAAAAATGTCAGCGAAATAGGAGATATCAGAAAAATCTCAGTGAGAGGAAGCAGTTTTGGCAATCCGAAAACTCCAACTATGTGAATAAAGAAAAAGCTTCCAGTCAAAAAGCGAATGCAAATTCGCAGGCGAAACCTGAACAGCGTTCACACTGTCATTCCTGTGCTTCGCAAAAACAAAATGGAAATCTCGCTGACAGGTCATCATTACCAAGAAAGTTCACCGAGAAACACAACCATCCTCATTCACAACCAAATCATACTCCTCTCAAGGATGTTAATGGGAAATGAAAGCTCGTCTCAGGTTCTGAAGGTCAAACGTATAAGCCGACCACTAACCCTAGGAAGATTAAGAAAGAATTTGTTGCGAATCAAAATAAAATTAAGCAATCCGATTCAATCAAACTGAATGTGAAAGAAAATAAATTCAAAATTTTCACCATTAAAAGAAAAGACGAAACCACATTAATAAAGCGAATGTATATGGTTGATCTTTCGATTGCTTTTCCATATTCTGTAAAAGTCTCACCAGGACCCAAACAACTTTGGGTTCCTAAATCTGCTTAATTCTTGCAGGTTATACGTGACGAGCAGTTCGACGACGAATGGTATATTGATAGTGGCTGCTCGCGTCACATGACAGGGAGGAAGGAAGAGCTAAGGGAGTTTCGGTCTCTTAAAGATGGTGGATGTGTCAAGTACGGAAACAACTCTTATAGCACGATAAATGGCTACGGGATGATTACAAATGGAGATTTCTCAATCCGTAAAGTTGCCTATGTGGAAGGATTACAGTACAACCTAATCAGTGTTTCACAATTGGTTGTGGGAACTGGTCTGAAGGTTTCGTTCGATGATGAAGGATCAGAGATCATAGGGAAGAAAACGAAAACAGTTCTACTGAAGTCATAGCAAAAAGGCGAGATGTATCCACATAATCTAAATCCAATACGAGGGAAGCCTGTTATATGTCTGCTAACTAAGGCTCACTCTGATGAAAGTTGGTTATGGCACCGAAGACTCTCGCACCTCAACTTTAAAGATATCAACAAGCTCGTTCTTGGTGATCATGTGCGAGGTTTTCCCATCTTGAAGTTTGACAAGGAGCATCTATGCGCTGCATGTGAAATGGGGAAGCAAAGCAGAAAGAGTCATCCAACTCTTGTGAACACAAAGATCATTGTACCTCTTGAACTACTACACATAGATCGTTGTGGGCCTTCGGCAATTGAGAGTATCAGCGGTAGTAAGTATATACTTGTTATTGTTGATGATTTTTCATGTTTCACTTGGGTATATTTTCTTAAACAGAAATCAGAGGCTACTCCAAAGCTGAAGAACTTTATAAAGCAAGTGGAAGTTCAGTTGCGAAAGCTGGTTCGTAACATCAGCAGCGACAACGGATTGGAATTCACGAACAAAGATTTTGAAGAATTTCTAGCCGAAAAGGGAGTCACACACAACTTCTCTGCTCCTTACACTCCACAGCAGAATGGAGTAGTTGAAAGACGCAATCGATCTTTATGTGAAGCAGCCCGAACCATGCTTAGGTTCGCTTCTCTTCCTCTATATTTCTGGGCCGATGCTATAGCTGCTGCTTGCTATAACTAGAACCGACCGTTTCTCAATAAGTGATTTTCTATCACTCCATATGAAATTCTTAATAATCGCAAACCTAATGTTAAGTTCTTCCATGTCTTCGGTTCCAAATATATCATCTTCAACTCCAAAGAGAACCGAAACAAGTTTGATGTGAAAGCTGACGAAGGGATTTTCTTGGGGTACTCTCTAACCTCCAAGGCATATAGGGTTATCAACAAAAGATCAAAGAAGTTAGAGAAAACCTATTATGTCACGTTTGATGACAATTACATGAAGAAATTTCAATCAAGCAAAGGTCCAATGGAGGAAATTATTCCTGAGACAGGTAAAGTCACAGCACCGATATCCAATCTGTTTGAAGAGTACATGTTGCTCTTTGATGAACCAGAAAAGGCCATCAATTCTGAAGCGAACACAACTGATAACAAAATCGACAACCTAAAGAAGATAATCAATGACGCTGCAAAAGACATGGAAAGTGAACCTCAGAGTCCAAACGTACCTCATGCTTCAAGCGAACCTCCAAAAGATAGCACGCCACTGTAGGGGGAGGATTCGTCTCCATCGAGTAAACATGATTCGCCTATCTAGGGGAGAACCCATCTCCAACCATGACCCATGAAAGTCGAGGGGGAGAATTCTGAACCTGAAGTTGAAACCGTCTCATCATTCGAGGGGGATAATCAAAATACAAATGATGATTCAGATGTTAAATCAGAGTTCGAAGAGGAAATAAATTTTGAACTGGATCCTACCTACGATCCAAATTACCTTCCACTCACTAAATGGATAAGAGATCATCCGAAAAGACAAGTGATTGGTGAATCATCTGAGGGAGTCCTTACACGTTCTCAAGTTAAAGTGAAACAAACTGCTTTATTCTCTCAAGTGGAATATTGCATGTTTAATTCGTTTGCCTCCAAGATAGAACCAAAAACTGTCTACACTGCACTCGATCATCCTGATTGGGTACAGGCTATGCAAGAAGAACTCAATGAGTTTGAGAGAAATCGAGCCTGGAGACTGATTCCTACTCCAAAGGATGCATCTATAGTTGGTTTAAAATGGGTTTTCCGTAATAAGATGGACAAAGAAGGGAATGTGATTCGGAACAAAGCGAGACTTGTTGTGAAAGGATATTGTCAGGAAGAAGGGATCGATTAGGAAGAAACCTTCACTCCAGTAGCAAGGTTAGAATCCGTGCGGATCTTTCTGGCATACGCAACACATAAGAATTTTGAAGTTTTTCAAATGGACGTCAAATGTGCTTTCCTGAACAGGGAGTTGGAAGAAACCGTATATGTTGAACAACCATTAGGTTTCATGAATGAGAAAGATCCTGATCATTGCTACATTCTGGACAATGCAGTTTACGGTCTAAAACAAGCCCCTAGAGCCTACTATGAAACTTTAACTCGCTTTCTAAAAATGTCTAAACTCAAACAAGGTTCGGTTGACCCAACCTTCTTTCACAAGAAAGAGGGTGACCACTTTATGATAGTCCAATTTTATGTCGATGACATCATCTTCGGTTCCACGAATCCCAGCTTAACAGCTGAATTCCAAAAATTGATGGAGACTAAATTTGAGATGAGCTCAATGGGTCCAATTAACTTTTTCCTTGGCCTGAACATAAGACAGGGACCAGAAGGCATTTTTTTCAATCAGGAGGCTTACACAAGGACTTTACTGGAAAAGTTCGGCATGATGGGAGACTCAAGAGTGAAGGTTCCAATGGCTTTCGGGACGAAGCTGACACCATCCTTGGAAAAACCAGTTGCTGATATGAACCGCTATCGTCAAATAATAGGGTCACTAATGTATCTTGCAGCTAGTAGACCGCATATCATGTTTTATGTTTGCTATTGTGCCCGGTTCCAAGCCAATCCACGCGAACCTCACATGGTGGCTGTTAAGAACATCCTCAGATATTTGAAGCGAACCTCGTCTCTCGGAATATGGTATCCAGCCAAATCAGGATTCTTTGTTCAAGTATTCTCTGATGCCGATCTTGGAGGATGTAGTCTAGACCGAAAGAGCATAACTGGGGGTTGTCAATTTCTCGATGGTAAAATCGTCAGCTGGCAGTCCAAGAAACAAACATGTGTATCCCTATCCACTGCCGAAGCTGAATATATAGCCGCAACATCATGTACCTCACAGGTCATCTGGATTCAAAGCCAACTAAGATATTATGGTCTGAATATGAAGAAAATTCCCCTATATTGTGACTCAGAAAGCGCAATCCATATTTGTCACAACCCAGTGCAGCATTCCAAGACGAAACATGTAACACTAGTCAAAATAGGTCAATAAACAATCACATGTGATTATGCCAATCATGTAATGTGATTTTGTTAAACTAGTAATGTGATAAGAGTGCTACGTAGTTCATGATAAATTCTAATACAAATATGAACTTTCTTTATGATACAACTCAAAGTATACGTCAATACGATTCCAAAAATATAGAGAACGTCTGAATCTGACTTCGCATGAAGAAGTTATGATAAACCGAACACTATAAATCTCTATAATAAGAGGAATTTAAAATAGAATTAGAATTAGCTATTTGAGTCTAAAAGAGAGTTGTAGTACTTGTAAATACCTACGCGTGCATAAAAAGAAAGTCAAAAACGGAGTTCATATGCAAAAGTTACGACCTTCCGAAGATACAGCTGTCAGAAACCCTAATCTGACTGAACTCACGAGGTGAGAATAGATGTTCACGAGGTGAGGAGTCATTTTGCCACATCTCGGAATCTAGAAGGTGTGACGAGGCTACGAGAGGATAAGATCCAAACTCAGGACGTGAGCAAGGATTGATTCACGTCGTGAGGAGTCAAAGGGACACCTTCCGAAGCTAGGGACGCAAATGGCAAGTCTACAGGATAAGCATGCATGACTCACGACGTGAGTCTTATAAAACTCACGACGTGAGAGTCCAAAATCCTTACTATAAATAGCAGGTCCGACTTCAGCTATTCCTTACACCATTTCCCTTTCTCCTCTCTCCTTTGCTGAAGCCATCTTGCATCCCGAGCCCCGACGACCTCGTACGCTGACCGTTTCTGCTTGGATTACATAAAATCACGCTACTAGGGTGAGTTTCACGGCCCCACTTTCTAATATTTTGGGGGAAAACGCATGCTAAATGTTGTATATACGCTATTATTATGTCTATATGATAGTATATCAGCATCAACGTAGATAGTTATAATAACCAGGATATAGTTGTTCTAAATATAATATTTTGAATATATACAACTATCATCAATTTGTTAGCATGTTATTATGTAGATCTTGAGTTATACTTAGGATTCTATATATGTGGTGTGTGTGATATAGTTCCGAAGTTATATTCGGATGTTCTATATGTTAATTTATAAAGTATGTTGTTATTGTTAGTTTTATGACAAGATAAAACTTGGTATGTTATATGTTGTTGTTGTTATTGGTTTTATGTCAAGATAAAACCTGGTTTTACTTCAAGTTATAGCTGTTATACTGCCTAAATATTATGAAGTTAGGAGTACTGTTTAAAAGCATAGTATAGTAACTTAGGGTTTTAGACATGAAAATGCTTTTGTTGTTAGAGCTATAGGAAGTCCTCGAAGTCTACATGAGTAACTGTATTCATCAACTAAGATTGGGGATCTTAGCGGAAATCCTATGAACTGTAACCGTTAATCCAGTGTGAGCGAGGAAGTCGTGTATAATTAGTATACGGGTTGACCACCCCACTTGTGATTGTTAGCTACAGTCATCCATAAGCAAGTGACGAACTATCCTTTTACTTGTTATTGTTCCGGTGTCGATGAAGCGCACGGTGTTGTCCTCATGGAAATCATGAGTGGGTTGTCCTCATGGAAATTATGAGTGGGTTTTATCAGAGGTATTATGTCATAGCAACGGTTACAGGCTCATGGTAGCAAATTGTTAGAAACATTATACTTTGTCACATACAAGTATTAATGTTAAGTATAAGTTTCCCCTACTTATACCTTAGGTTCAAGGAATGTTTAAGTATAATACTTAATTGATAAGTAAACTATTATACCTAATATACATACTAAATGTTGGAGAGTCAAAATGATACTTTCAAAAACTATACTTTTGAATTTGGAAAAGGTATTATTTTTATACGGAGTCAAAACCTGTGGACTCACCAACTTTATGTTGACGTATTTTAAAATGCATGTGTTTTCACGAACTTGAAAAGCTGGTATGTATTCGAACAGGAGAAGTTTTACTATTACATTTCTGTTCATTAAGAAGTATGCCATAGTCGGATATTATGTAATAGGTTCTAGAAAAACAGTTATGTAACTTTCAATTATCAATAAAGGTATGTATTTTCTTTAGTACTGTTCAATGTATGTTATATAACTGTGATACGAAGAATGACGTTACACCACCCGGTGTTTTCGCCGATGGCTGGGGGTGTGACAAAACACATTGCACTGCAATATCACTTCATCAATGATCACGTAGAAGATGGTAATGTTGAAGTTCACTTCGTTCGATCCACTGATCAATTGGCTGACATATTCACGAAAGCTTTGCCGGAAGCAACCTTCAATAGAATACTCCAAGGCTTAGGAATGATGGAAGCTGAATATGTACCGAAACCATCATCGCTTCATTAAGTTTCACCTTCGCTTTCACCTCTTTAAAAATAACAAGCGAAATAGAGCGAACGCTCGGTCTATTTCGGTTCCGATTTTTTCGGTAACCAAACTGAACCGAACGCTCGGTATATTTCGCCTCATCTATCCAAAGGCGAACGTTCGGTTGATACTTTCTGTATACTTTTGTACATTTTCTTTTTTACTTTCTGTTTTTCTTTCTTTTTCAGAAATATTTTTCCTTTCTGTTTTTATATTTTTTTTCAGAAATATCTAAAATACAAAAATATTTTTCCTTTTTGTTTTTATGTCTTTTTCAGAAATATCTAAAATACAAAAATATTTTTCCTTTCTGTTTTTATTTCTTTTTCAGATATACATGAATCATGGGGAAGGTATATACTCTTACTCTGTATACTAGCTAAGTGTCCCTAGAAGCATGCTGCTGCATGTTGTCCAAAGCCTCACAGACTCTGAGTGAAGCCTTATTGATTCGGTATATACTAATCGTTTCTTCCCAATCAGGCTACAAATATCACTTAAGTCACGAGCTACCTTACTCTTCTCACAATGAGTTAACAGTTATCTGCTCGGTCCTAATTATATAGCAGAGGTACTTTCAGTTCTTTAACCACCTTCATACTTTTCTCCATCACACTACGTCTCATGAATGTAACCCTTGAGACTCTCAGAATCTACCACTAAGGTTTATGGTTACACAAAATCTGTGTTAATGATCTTAGCTTCGTTTCACCACGTACTAAGTGAAACCCAAAATCCAACACCTTAACTGAATTGACGGTGAACAATCAAACGTTCTAGTTTTTCACCCATGCATTAACGAAACCACGTTTGTGGTCGGTACCATGAAGTCTTTTTTATTTTTTTTGTAAGATCTTTCTGAAATGTTCCAACACCCGAATATTTCTACCCAAAAGATCTAGTTTTTATTTTGTTTTGAGATTTCTATATTATCCCCAATTCACTGAAAAATGCACTAACCTACTTGATGTTTGGCTACACTCGCCACACAAGTACTTCACTCAACTTTCGGTCTTATATCAAGGTCCGTAGTTCAGTTGAAGAGAAAGCCACCCTTACAGCCGAATATTGAAAAGATGCCTTTCATTGCTTCCTAACAAGCATTTGATCGTACTTCAACGGGAAACCACACAGACACTTCTTAGTCTCTCTTGACTTTGAAGGAAGCGATTTGTGCCCGGGATCCACAGTTTTGTGTCTCTAAAGACATCACTAACATCCCACATCAATAATTTGCTTTATTCCATTTTCTTTGACACACTCTTGCACGAAGTTCTTTATGATCTTCCAAAGTCTGGTTTGTGGTTCCAATGGCAATTTGCTGATCTATTGTTTCACTTCTAATGGTGTTCTTATTATTAAAGAAGTGACAGGTGCTCAGTTTTGAAAAGGAATGTGAAACGATTGGTTAATATTTGAAGAGGAGATGAATGGATAAGATTTTGAAAAAGGCACGTGAATTTGAAACGTTACCCAATCGTCACGCCACCTGACACGCTCTTTTTGGGGAAAGCCAGTTGTCAAATCGCACCTTTTTAGGCGTCGTTTCAGGACGTCACGCTATCATCATTAAGAGATATTTCTCTGTCCTGGAAATCGTATAAAGGGTTTTATTTCATTCCGTTTTCCTCTTTACAAATCCTCACAAGCATTCTCAAAGCGATTTCTCTTCTTCTACTATTCATCTTCTTCACCAAGCTTCAACAATGGCAGATTCTTCTTCAGTTCAAGAAAACACCGCTCAATCCTCTCACCTCACAGTCGAGCCCAACCAGAATCTGATCATCAACTTGGAGCCTTAAAAGTATGATTCCTACATGCTGCAGATCGTCAAATGCCTGAAATACTCACCACTGGTATACACTCTTACCAAAGTCGATGTTGTTCCAATGTCCCTCCTTTCTCAGGTTTATTCATCCGCTAAGTATGTCAAGGCCGATGAAAGGATTTTATTTGACATTTTGATAAGAAGAGTTCAGTCTCGAAAGCTAGGTTTTGTTCTCTTTTAGGGCTACCTTATGCAGACTCAATGGTGAACCCTAACTCGATTTCCACTGTACAACTCTTTGAGATGTTCTACAGTATGGGGTATAATGACATTCTCACCAGGATTACAAAGGTCAAGAAGTCCTGTCTTCCTCCTTAGTGGAATGAATTGTTTACTCTTCTGTCTAAGAGCTTTTCTGAATGTGTCGCTGGATCTGATGGTGCTAGCAAGGGTTTCATGACCATTCTCTATGGTCTTTATCATGGAATCAATCTTGAATATGGGTCGACTCTATGGACTCAATTGATTCAAAGCTTGAATGCTTCATCTCGTCACACTGAGATTTCTTGTGGGAGATTCTGGACTATTATCACTCAAAGGGAAATGGAGAAGTTTCAAGTTCCAGTTATGGAAGATTACTTAATGTCTACAATTGCCACTTTTCACACCACAAAAATCATTGTGGCAGATTTCACTAAGTTTTCATTTGTCGGTTCAATTCCGGAATCTATGTATCAGTGTGTTTCAAAGGCTAGCAAGCTTATTAATGAATACAAAAAGCTTCCAGCCACGTGGCCAAGACAGTTAACCCCGGAGATGCAACAATCGCTTGATATGGCTGATAAACCAGCTAAACGGGGCAAGAAAGGAGATACAAGGAAGGAAATTGAAGAGGGGCCCTCCTCTAAACATGTCACTCCTAAGAAACGAAAAGGTCCAACTGCAGATCCTTCAGCTCCCAAGAAGCAAAAGATAAAGAAGATGGCGCACAAGCCGAAAGCCCCATCCACTAGTGATACTGACTATGTTCCATATGATCATGATGATGAGGTTGTACCCGAACAGGAGCAAGAACAGTCTGAGGATTCGATTCCTGAAAACTCACCCGAGGTAATTTTTACTAACACGGTTCCATCTCCACCGCCATCTCCTCCTCCCGCTACTGGTCCAATTTCTATCGCTCCATGTCCTCCTCCAACCTCTTTTCAAATTCCTACTTCAACACCTGTACCACCACCATTATTCAACGAAACAACCACCACCACAGCTACCACTACAACCGAGCCAACAGTTAATGTCAACGCATCTGATACGGGGGCATGAAATTCAGGTGTAGAAACCCCCATTACCTAAAAACATCTGTCTCCAATCAACCCAGACGAATCAGATACCGTTCTTGGTGGCGCTGATATGGATTTTGACACTTTTCACTTCAGTCCTTACACTGTTCAGAGTGATGAAGATGATGATGCCCCAGTCACCAAGAGGCATATGAAGGTGTTGAATGAGAAGCTTGATACTCTGCTCGCCTCTTCATCCAAATCCTCAACATCAGCATACTCTGACGCTGCTATTGAAGCTCTAGTGGCTACCCTGATCCAGCAGCATGATACTTCCATTGAGAAAGCAACCACAACAATCGATGATTCAACCAAGACAGCGACTGAAAATGTCGAAAAAGTAATTTCTGATGCTAAAGAAGTTTTGAAGTCTCTCCAAGTTGAGTCCCAGCAAAATGCACACACAATAAATACCACTATCGAAACGCTTGTCTCTTTTCTCCTAGCCGAACAAGTGAAATTTGAAACGGTTCGCTCTAACATCCAAAATGATCACTCGGCGCTCCAAAATTCTATCAACTCTTGTCTCGACACACTCCAGGCTGAGTTAGCTTTCGAAAATAAAGTGATGGATGAGCTCGCTCGATAAACTACTCTGATCAAAACTCAATCTGTCAAGCTTTCCCAAGCAAAGAAGGAGATTGATGATCTCAAGACCGAACGTGCAGTTGTGAAAAGTTGTGTTGGTGATGTTCATGCTCTTCTGGTCGATCTCCTGGATGCCCATGATACAGTTCTCACCATCACCATCAGGAGACATTTGGCTGAAAAATTGCGTCATGCACTTGCAATTCTGAACATGATCGAAGGTGTTTCGGAGACGGGTGTCCTTCCAAAACAAGGGGGGAGAAGCAGCTCAAGCTACACCAAAACAAACTCCCACAAGCCAAACTCCAACAAGTGAAAATCTTCAACCTCCTCCTGTTAAACCAAATGTCCCCAAAGAACCGAAGGATAATGAAGCTTCGGGTTCAACGGTTCAAGACAAAGGAAATAAAATTATTGGTGAAAGTGGAGAAGAAGTAAAGAATCAGGAAGAGTTGTTAAAGCAAACTCCTGAAACCGAAGAGAGGGAAAGAAAAGATAAAGACGCCAATGACATTTTGGAACGAAGCAAATCTCTCTGAAGGAAGCGATTGAGTCCCCAAGTACTAATTGGCTCGAACCAGTCATTTCTTTTGACTTGGTTAATTCTAAAGACTCGCAATTCGATATGCCGATCACTCGAAGGGCATTCGTTTTTCATTGTTTTGAGCCAATCGCCTCTATTCCCTCACCTGACCCGAAGGTTGATAGAGATCTGATTGATTATTATCTGGCTTTCTCGCAACCTCAATATATGACTTGGAGTGCAAAGAAGATTACTACGGTCAAGGTTATGAAGCCAGTTGCCGCGGGGAAATTTATCAATGTGAAATTCCGGGTTACTCGTGGTTCTGAAGATTCAGTTCATGAAATTTCTCTTGCTGATCTGTCAAATCTCAATCCTTATGACTGGATTCTGTTGACTAACATTTTGCTGACTAACGAGTAGAAGTACGAAGCCATTCTTGATCACATAAAGAGAATGTTGGTATCGTATATTGATGAAGTAGCAAAGATTGATCAGGAGATTGCTTCTGCTCTGAGGAAGAAGCCTATTGTCAACCCCATTAGCAAAGCTAGTGATGTGAATAAGATGCGTATGGGCAAGATTGACACCAAACACTTGACGGTGATGTTTACTAAAGAAGTTGGAGGTTCGGCTACTCCATTGAAGTGCCTGTTTGCCTTGGCTGACAAACATCTATTTTCCACTGTTGCTCTTGAACATATTTTGGATATAAAAAACAGATGTAAATCCGATGATGATGCTGCAAAGAAGATTTTCAATGACATGCTTCGGTGGTTTATCAACTTTCGTCGCACTATTCTTGCTTTCATACCAAAGATGTTCAAAACAGTAAAGAAGATTACACAGGTTCTGCAGCAATAATCTCTCCCCTCAATTGACACAAAAAGGGAGATTGTTGGGTTAATAAGTGTTGCGTCATTGGGCTTTTGGTCTAAGTCCATTGTCTTCACGGTATTGGGCCTGTCCAGCCATGTTTCATTTATTGGGGTTTACTATATGTAGTGCATGCATGCATCGTATGTTAGACAGTTGTTGATTTTATCATTGTAACCCTACCACACCTCTACAGTAGCAATTCTTCATAGAGTTCTTCTGAGGTGTGGCCTTTTAATCATTCGACATAAGTATTGATTAATCTTGTGCTCATATTTACTTTGTGTTCTTGATTGATCTGTCTAAGAATTTTATCGATCTAAAGGTTTTTAATCTCATCAACCACCTTTAATTCTTTCAAAGCATCATTAAAGGACTCAGAATGAAGTTTGAGCTTGGATTCAAGATCTTTATGCATGTTTTCTACTTTACTTTGAATCTGATGCTCCTGAGCATTGAGCATCACATCCACTTTGATTCCTGAGACAGAGTGATGACTTCATGTATTGGCTTAAGACTGTAACAGGGAATTAAGTTTCCGATTAAGGATTTTAAACTGCTTCCCAGACATGATCATGTGATATGGGATTTTCTCTTCATCAGAATCAAACTTAATTTTACCAAACGAACCCTGAAATTGCTCTTCTTCAGATTCTGTGTCGCGAACTGGTGGTGTATCAGGAGATTGGGATGGGAATAAAGTGACAAAGGGTTATTGTAACACATTATCAAATGTAGGTGAATGAGATGTAGGAACATGAGATGGATTGGATACAATGTATGGTGGTAACGAAACTGTAGTATCAACAACTGCTGTTTCGAAAGTAGATGATACTATGATGGAAGGATTACCTTGGGTTTCATGTGTCAAAACTCCATCACCCTTTTTGACATTTGCACCCGTATCATATACGTTTGCATTGATGCCTGAGCTTTGAACCTCCTCATTAAACGACTCGGTATGCGAAACCTCGGGTGGTATGACTGTTGTCTGCTTAGGAGTTAAAATCTTTGGTTGTTCACCTGCATTGATGGCTGTGTCCGCTGTAGAAGTTTTCACAGAGCCATCAAGATTTCCAGTCTCCTCGAAAGACGACTTGACTTGAGAATCCCTCACAGGCGAAGAATGGCCCAGTATAGTAGTTGTAGGTGGTGTGTCAGGAACCACTTCGTCATCACTTGAATCTTCATGTAGAACAAACTTTCGTTGTTTCTTTGGCCGCTTTTGTTTCTTTGAAATATGCTTTGCCATATCTTCTGCTCTTCTTTTCTAAGATTTTGGTGAAACATGAACATGTATTTCACGAATAAGAACCCCTATTCGACCAATTTGGGGCTTTTTCATAAATGAAGGTGAAAAACTTCCAGACCTTTCAGGAGAATGACGAGACTTACGAGACATTTTCTTGAGTCTTTTGAAAACACTAGATTTCGAAGGTACCACTTCCTTCGACGCATTAACATCTTCTATGGCGACTGCCTCCTTCTTTGAACTTTTCTTTGAAATTATAACTTTAACAGTAACTTTCTTTGGAGAGTGATCTTCTCTTTCAACAACTTTCGAAGGGCTTGGCTCAACTGCCTTCTTGGAACCCCTTTTCTTCTTCTTCGAAGAACCTTCGGTTGTAGGATCTAACAATTTTTATGTTTCAACATCTGGATTAATTGTAGACAAGTAATGGACCAACAAAGGATTGAGAGTATCAACTTTTCGCAGCATTGCATCAGGAGTACGAGCAATATTCAGAAAAATTTATGCATCGTCTTCCACTGTCTTTGGATAATGATAAGTGGTAAACTTAGCCAATTCATCAGTTTCAGAAACATGAATCCCTTCCTTTGTGTAAACAAACTCCAAGATGAAGCTCCAGTATCGAGCACATGAAATTCCATCAACTACATTCGTGTTCTCAATACTTTTGAGAAATTCCTTCTATAAATGAGTCGCATAGTCCACCTGTAAATCGTAGTAGATTCCAGCAACCATGGCATATACCTCCAAACGACCTTTGTCTAACCCAACCGTACTTCTGGTTAAACAATGAAAATATATTCCAAACATAAAGTTCCAAATACATGGTAAACCAGACTTCTTGAAATCACTCAGCTTGGCCATAACAGGTTGATGACCCATGTCATTAAACATGTGAATGATTTGGGCATTGTTAACCTTGTAAAAAGGTTCAAAATTGGGAATATTCAGTATTTGGGCAAAAAGTTTCGTGGATAACCTCAATTTCTTATCATTCGTGTTGGGTTGTATAGTGTTGCGTCATGGGCTCGGTCCATAGCCCAGTTTTGCAATCCGGTTTTGGGCCTGTCCAACCGTGATTGTTTTTGTTTAGGGTTTAGTATTTAAGGTGCATGCATGCAGCCTTTAGAATTAACGCTTGGATGATTATTATTTGCTTGGTACTACAAACCCTAGCTCGCCTCTATAGTGGAAGTTCTTTGTCGAGCTCTGCTGAGGCGTGACTACATTTGAATCTTTAAGCATTATTTGATTCCATACTGTGTTCTTTGTGTTTATTTGATTTTATTGTTTAACCTGTTAAAGATCTAATTGATCTAAGAGTTTTTCAACTCAACAATTGGTATCAGAGCAGGAGACTATGTAACTCATACACATCTCTTCTGTTGAAGAAGATCTTAGGATTTTCCGCTTAGATTGATATTTCTAGAGCCGTCATCTGCTATTGACGTGATTCTTTAAATATTCATTCTTACCCTAACGTTATTTACAAGTCTGATCTTAAGCAGGTTTTTTAAACAAACATCGACACATCCATGGACGATTCTCAGTCAAACCCAATCAACATCTCAAACAGCATAGGGTCGACCACAAGGATTCCTATTTTATACACTCAAGATTATGAGGTCTGGGCACATCACTTTGACGACTACGTGATTGGCTCAGAAGATAATGGATACTTAATCTGGGAGGCAATTACTGTTGGTCCATTTGTTCATGCAAGTACCTCAAGAGTTGTTAAAACTCAAAAAGAATACAATCAACTCATTGGTGACGTGAAAGATATACCTCAAGATGAGAAGGAAAAGTTTCAGTGCAATATCAAAGCTCTAAGGATGATTAGGTTTGCGTTACAGTCAGACACGTTTCGGCTGGTAAGCTCATGCACGACAGCAAAGGAAATATGGGTCAGGTTGAAGGAACTATACTCTACAGATGAAGATCTTGAGCACTCAATCCAAACATTATTGCTCTCAGAATTTGGTGATTTCAAGCAGAAGCCTGAAGAGAAACTGGTTCAATCCTTCGATCGCTTCAATCATCTCTTAAGCAAGATGATTAAGCATGGGATCGAAAGGAAGGTCATCAAACAGAAGGTAACATTCATGAATGGCCTTAGATCGGAATGAATGGCTGTGGTGTCAACAGTGAAGGCACATGAACAGTTCAAAAGTTATTCTCTTGCTAAATTGGTAGGGATACTAAAGTCACATGAGAAAGACTTGACAAAAGAAACGAATGTGGTTTCTAGCATGGGGTCCTTAGCCCTAATCTCAAAAGGCAAGAATACTGCTGAGGAAGAAGAAGATTTAGATCCCTCTGAATATGATCTAACAAGCGAAGATTATGCTCTGATGGTGTCAAATCCCAAGAAGTTCATCAAGAGAAGGTTCCCAACAAACAAGAACCGAAACTGGCACAGCAGTTACAGCGCTGAGAAAGCAAAGGAGGAACCGAAGAGTGTTTCTAAAACAGAAGAATCAAAGAAGGAACCGAAACTTGAAGGTGACTCGGGATTTACCTGTCACTACTGTGGAGGTAAAAATCATTTCACCAAAGACTGCATGCTAAGAAAGATGTCTGAAAAGAACGAAGATGAGGACGAGGAAGCGAACCTTACAAAGCGTTTGGAGGAAATCAGGATGAAGAAAGCAGGATCTAACAACACTATGAATGCTCTCATTGTGTAGGGAAATGTTGTTGATGATGAATTTGGAGGTGTTGAAGTCTGGTCAACAGACTCAGAGGACGAAGAAGTGAGGAAGCCGACTCATTGCAGGGCTCTGTTGGTGAAGGAAGAGAATACTGCAGGAAGGTGTTTGATGGTGACTTCTGGGGTGTCACACATGAGAGGCTATACCACTGAAGGGGGACATGATGAAGATAAGGACAGAGAAGACCGCTGTTTTGCAGCGAAACCTGTCAGTCAGCAGATCAACGAATGTGACGAGTTGATCCAGAAGGTACAATCTATTCTTATCTCTCTAAAAATCCCTATCACCAACTATGAAAAGGAACTGAATGGATAAAAATCCAAATTTTTTAGTCTAAGTGGAAGTTTAACTCAAACTCGTGCACAAACTCTAACCTAACTGATCAAATCAGCAGGGTGTCATCGAAGAGTGAGGAGAGGCGAATGTGGATTGAGCAGAAGGAGAAGGAGTTGATTAGATCTAGGGACGAAACAATTTATTTGCAAAGAGACAATTTGAAGCTTTTAAAACAACGAAATATTTTTTGTTTAATAGCTAAGCGTTTATATACCAATATTACTCAATTACATCTCGATTGTGAAATAGGTAAGAAGATACATCATATGATTTTACCCTTCCTTGGGTTAAAGGAGGATGAAATCGATGCGGATGCATATGATTGCGAAAATGTTGTTTCTTCTGAGGATATTTCTCCTGCTTACAGAATTGGTCTTGACAAAATAGGGTCCTTCATAAAGTCCAAAGACCATAAGGACATGCTCAAAAATTTGTTGGATGAAAATGACAAATTGAAAATCCAAACCGAAACTGTACAGAAATTTGACTCGTTGATTACTAAGTTGAGTTCAGAAAATAAAATTGATGTTGAAAATACTTCTGAATTCGATGAGGATGATGATATGAGTGTCATTTCTGTGGAAGATGAGGTTGACTGTTCAGAATTTGTCAAAAGCGAACCCGAAACTAACAAAAATCTTATTTCTGAAAATTCGGTTGAGTTCGCTCGTTTGTCCAAAGACAAGACCAAAGTCCTTAAAGAAAAGGCCGTAGTGTATCAAAAAGTCCAAACGACTCCAAATCAGGTGTACAAAGTTAATGGAGTTACTCAGCAACAAACAGCCGAACTAACGGCAATAATAGCAGAAGATAATGCTGAAGGATGTGATGAATATTTCTGGTCAGCACCTATTGATAATGCCGTTGAAATAGTAGGTCTGTCGCAGAAAACATCGTGGAGACTAAAAGGAAGGTATGTGGCAGAACCACTTAATGATCCTTCTCGTTTTGATGAGCCTAGCACAAGTGGTGCCAAAATGCCTTCAGACGAACAAGTCATAGTGACTAGCGAAACCTCTTCACTTAAGAGCGAAGCTTTTGTTCAAAAATCTGAGAAAAAGGCTAACATTCACAGAAATCCAAAACAGTTGAAAGAACGAAAGCATCAAAGGAATGTGAGGTACAAGAAAAACCTCACTGAAAGGAAGCAGTTCTGGCGATCTCAAAATCCCAACTACGTTCGCTATGAAAAACCTTCTAAACAAAAGGAGGAAGGAAAAGAAAACTCCAGCATTCACACTCAGCATGGCGCAAACAACCGAAGACAGAGTTTCGGTTCTCAAAATCAATCTAACCGAACGAAGAGTTTCGGTCCTCAGAACCAACCTAACCGAAAGAAGAGTTTCAGTCCTCATCTTCAATCCAACCGAAAACAGAGTTTCGGTCCATCAAATAATATTTACCGAACTCAAGGTTTCGGTTCTCAAGAGGAGAAAAACCAAAAGGGTGGTTTCGGTTCTAGACTAATCTGCGAGAAGAACCGAAGGGAAAGTAATTTTGGCTCTCACCCATAAAAGAGCTACATCCGAAAAGCTAACTCCGTTTCCAAATCTCATTTCCCTAGTTCTAACCATCACTCACAGAATGATCAAAAGGGAAAAGAAAAACTTTGTTTAGAAAATGCAAAGAATTCGTCAATCAAGCCTGATGTTGATCGAAAGTATGCTAACGTAAAATACACATATTCGGCAACACCACCTAAAGTGCTTAAATCAGATAAAATCAAAGTTTTCACCTTAAAAAGAAAAGATGAAACAACGTTAACAAAAAGAACCTTTTTAGTTGATGTTTCGCTTACAATTCCCTACTCTGTAAAAGTCTCACGAGGACCCAAGAAACTTTGGCTTCCTAAATCTGCTTAAATTTTGCAGGTTATACATGACGAGCAGTTTGACGATGAATGGTACATAGACAGTGGCTGCTCACGTCACATGACAGGAAGAAGGGAAGAACTGAGGGAGTTTCGGTCCCTTACAAATGGTGGAAGTGTCAAGTATGGTAACAACTCTTATGGCACGATCAAAGGTTATGGTATGATTACCAATGGCGAGTTCTCGATAAGAAAAGTGGCGTATGTTGAAGGTTTGCAACACAACCTTATCAGTGTTTCTCAACTGCTAGTTGGTACTGGGCTAAAGGTGTCATTCGACGACGAGGGATCAGGGATTACTGAAAAGAAGACAAACAATATTCTGCTGATATCAAAGTGAAAAGGAGAAATGTACCCTCTAAATCTCAATCCCATACGGGGAAAACCAACAATCTGCTTGCTATCAAAAGCTCAAACAAACGAAAGCTGGCTTTGGTACTGAAGACTCTCCCATCTGAATTTTAAAGACATCAACAAATTGGTGCTTGGGGATCATGTTCGAGGTCTTCCTGTTCTGAAATTCAATAAAGAACACCTGTGTGCTGCATGTGAGTTGGGAAAGTAAAGTCGACATAGTCATCCTTCTCGCATCAACACAAAAATAATTGAACCACTTGAATTACTTCATATTGATTTATGTGGTCCATCATCAATCGAAAGTGTTGGTGGCAACAAGTATATACTTGTCATAGTCGATGACTTCTCCCGATTTACCTGGGTATTCTTTTTGAAGCAGAAATCGGAGGCCACTCCTAAACTTAAGCTCTTCATCAAGCAGGTTGAAGTCCAGCTAAGAAAGATTGTTCGTAACATAAGAAGTGACAACGGATTGGAGTTTAAGAACAAAGATTTTGAAGAGTTTCTTGCAGAAAAAGGAACTACTCATAATTTCTCAGCCCCGTACACTCCACAGCAGAACGGTATTGTCGAAAGGCGAAACCAATCTTTGAGTGAAGCCGCAAGAACTATGCTGAGCTTCGCTTCACTACCTCTGTATTTATGGGCTGATGCCATAGCTGCTGCATGCTTTACGCAGAACAGATCTTACCTCAACAAACATTTTTTGATCACTCCATATGAGATCTTAAACAACCGAAAGCCAAATGTCAAGTTTTTCCATGTGTTTGGCTCAAGGTGCTTCATCTTTAATTCAAAGGAGCACCGAAATAAGTTTGATGTGAAAGCAGATGAAGGAATCTTTCTGGGCTATTCCTTAACCTCCAAAGCATATAGGGTTCTCAACAAACGTTCTAAGAAAATCGAGGAGACCTATTATGTTACCTTCGACGATAACTACGTCAAGAGACTCAAAACCACCGAAGGATCTCTGGGGATATATTTCCAATTTGTGGTCAAGTTTCAATACCGATTTCCAACCTATTTGAACAATACATGCTGCTGTTTGATGAACCCGAAAAGGCCATTAACTATGAATCTGAAGCTGCAGACAACAAGGTAGATAACTTGAAGAAGATCATCGATGAAGCTACAGCAAATATGGAAGAAAACCAACATGTTGAAACCAACAAGACAGACACGAGTGAACTTCAAAAGGATTGCTCACATGCTCAGGGGGAGGGTTCGTCTGATCTTCCCAACCCAGATTCAACATTCCAGGGGGAGAGCTCTGCAACCGAAAGTCAAGTCCAAATGGAAAACTCTGAGCCTGAATTTGAGGAGTTATCATCTTTCGAAAGAAGAAATTCTAATCCTGAAACTAAGGAAGTATCATCTTTTGGAGGGAAGGATTCTAATCCTGCAATAGAAGACGTATCATCACTCGAGGGGGAGAATGTGAACATTAACGATGATGACACTCAGTCGGAGTTTGAAGTAGAAGTGAACGCTGAACTGGATCCTTCATTTGATCCTAATTATCCTCCACTCATCAAATGGACCAAAGATCATCCCCAATCACAAGTCATTGGTGATTCCACAGAAAAAGTTCTTACACGATCTCAATTAAAAGAGAAACGAACAACACTCTTTTCAAAAGTAGAATTTTGTATGTTCAATTCTTTCGTTTCTAAAGTCGAACCGAAGACAGTCAAGACTGCACTTGATCATTCTGATTGGGTACAGGCAATGCAGGACGAACTTCATGAATTCGAACGAAATAAAGTGTGGAGACTGATTCCCACACCGAAGGATGCTTCTGTGGTTGGATTAAAATGGGTGTTCAGGAATAAGATGGATAAGGAAGAGAATGTGATGCGAAACAAGGCGATGTTGGTTGTGAAAGGCTACTGTCAAGAAGAAGGCATAGATTATGAAGAGACCTTCGCTCCAGTAGCAAGGCTAGAATCGGTTCACATTTTTCTCGCCTATGCTGCACACAAAAATTTTGAAGTCTTCCAAATGGACGTAAAGTGTGCCTTCTTAAACGGTGAACTGGAAGAAACTGTGTATGTAGAACAACCACCGGGCTTTGTGAACGAAAAATATCCAGATCACTGCTACATCTTGGACAAGGCTGTCTATGGTCTCAAACAAGCTCCACGGGCCTGGTATGAAACTCTTACCAGATTTTTGAAAATGTCTAAATTTAAACAAGGTTCGGTTGACCCAACCTTCTTTCGCAAGAAAGAGGGTAACCACCTTATGATCGTTCAAATTTACGTTGATGACATCATCTTCGGCTCCACAAATCCTAGCTTAACTGCTGAGTTTAGAAAGCTGATGGAAACTAAATTTGAAATGAGCTCAATGGGTCCTATTAACTTTTTCCTTGGTCTAAATATAAGACAGGGACCCGAAGGCATTTTCATTAATCAAGAGGCCTACACGAAGACATTGCTTGCCAAGTTTGGAATGTTGGGAGATTCAAAAGTGAAGGTTCCTATGGCGTTTGGCACAAAGCTAACACCTTCTCTGGACAAACCAGCTGTTGACGTGACTCTTTATCGTCAGATGATAGGATCTCTAATGTATCTCACTGCTAGTCGGCCGGAAAGAACATCTTTCGGTATCTAAAACGAACTACTTCTGTTGGCAGGTTTCAAGCAAATCCTCGTGAACCACATCTGTTGGCAGTAAAGAACATCTTTCGGTATCTAAAACGAACTACTTCTCTCAGGTTGTGGTACCCGGCCAACTCAGGATTCTTTGTCCAAGCATTCTCAGATGCTGATCTTGGGGGATGTGGTCTAGACCGGAAAAGTACCACTAGAGGATGTCAATTTTTGGACAGCAAACTCGTAAGCTGGCAATCTAAGAAACAAACATGTGTTTCTCTCTCCACTGCCGAAGCAGAATACATTGCCGCAACATCATGCATATCTCAGGTCATCTGGATACAAATTCAACTTCGTGACTTTGGCCTGAATATGAAGAAAATCCCACTATATTGCGATTCCGAAAGTGCAATTAGGATTTGTCACAACCCAGTGCGACACTCAGAGACGAAACACATAGCACTGAGGTATCATTTTATCGAAGATCATGTGGAAGACGGTAATGTTGAAATTCATTTTGTAAGAACCACTGATCAACTTGCTGACATCTTCACTAAGGCCTTGCCTGAAGCAAGTTTTAATAAAATCTTGCATGGCCTAGGAATGATGGAAGCTGAATCCGTACTGAAATCTCCTGTGTTTCAATAAAAGTTAGAAGCAAAATAGAGCGAACGCTCGGTCCATTTCGGGTTCGGTTCTTCTGGGAACCGAAATGCACCGAACGCTCGGTCCATTTCGGGTTCGGTTTCACCGGTCTCGCTTCGCCTCTATTTTCTGTCGTATGGTTTCAGTTGTATAGTATGTATACTATTTTCTTAGAGCTTTCTTTACGTATTTCTTTACGTATTTCTTTTATATTCATCTAAAATCCAAAAATATTTTTATTTCTATTTTTAATTATTTTTCAGAAAATCTCATAAAATCCATAAATATTTTTCTTTCTGTTTTTTAATTCTTTTTCAGAAAATCTCATAAAATCCAAAATTATTTTTGTTTCTGTTTTTAATTCTTTTTCAGAAAATTTCCTAAAATACAAATCTTTTTTAATCACTTCAAAAATTTGCTTTGTTTACTTTCTGTACACTACTTTCTCTCACTGATGGAGTTGGGGCAGGTATCAATCTTAATCTATGTACTAGCTAAGTGTCCCTAGAAGCATGCTGCTGTATGTTGACCAAAGCCTCGATCGATTTTGAGTAAAGCCTTAATGACTTGATATATACAAATCTTGTCTCCCCAATCAGGCTGTCAAATTTACTCTAATCATGAGCTGCCTTACTCTTCTCACATTGAGTTAAGAGTTTTTCTGCTTTGTCAATCCTTTATGGAAGAGGCACATTCGGTTCTCTTAACCACCTTATTTTTCTCCATCACGGTTCGTTTCATACCTGGTAACCCTTGAGACTCTCAGCAATAACCACTAAGGTTTATGGTTACACAATTTCTGTGTTGATGATCTTACTTTTGTCCACCACGAATTAAGTGAAACCCAAAATCCAACTCCCATAATGAAATAACGGTGAATACTTCAACGTTCTAGCTATTATATGTCACCTTATGAAATCTCAATTTTCTTTTTGCACGATCCTTATGAAATTGTTTTTCACCAAGACTTTTTCTTCCCAAACGAATCTAGTTTTTTTTTTTTTTTTTTTTTTTTTGAGATTTCCTGTTCCCAATTATCACCAAGTCACTGAATATGTTTCCTACCTACTAGTTTAACAGGCCACATTGGTCTCACAAGTACTTCGTTCTGTTTCGGTCTTACATCAAGTATCGAAATCAAGAATTGAAGCGAAAGCCACCCTTAAAAGCCTTAATTAAAAAGATGCCTTTCAATGCTTCTTAACAAGTACTTGATCGTAATTCATCGGGAATCCAAACAATCACTTTGAAGTCTCTCTTGACATTGAAGGAAGAGATTCGTGTGCCCGGGATCCACTACTTTATGTCATAATAGACATCAGAAATTCCCACAAAAAGTTTACTTTATTTCTTTATCTTTTACACTCTTATGCACACACATTCTATATTCACAAAGAGGTCTTGTGCAGTTCTTAGCGAATTAATGCAGATGGTTTCAACATTAAAAGAGATGGGTTGGTGTAACGTCTTTGGGTTATTCTGGTACTAGCAATTTTATTGGAGATTCACCCGCTGACTCAGCAGGAAGTTTAAACGTCTGATTTGATTTATGGATAAGGTTGGAAGGCGCCAGAATTTGAATCGGTCATCATCCTCCGTCATCACTACTTTATCGGGGTTGCAAGCTGTCACATCACATATTTTCAGGAGTCGTTTCCAAGATTTCAGCAATCATCTCTTATGATTTCTCTCTCCAAGATTGTATATAAGGGCTAATTTATGTGCTACTATTCCTTACCACACCTCAATTCTCTATAGCAAAAGCAGACGATTAGTTTCTCACTGTTCATCATCTTCCTCGACAAGCTTCATCAATGGCAGAATCCTCTTCAGTTCAGGAAACTACTGCACGCTCCACTCTTCTTGCAATCAAGCCCAATCAGAACCTGCTGATCGATCTTTCACCTTTTCTTTACGATACGTACATGTATCAAGTGGTGGAATGCCTGAAATATTCCATACTCGTCAAATCCCTAACCACAGTCGAAGTTGTTCCGATGTCCTGTCTCTCTCAAATCTATTCTTCTGCAACGTATGACAAAGGGGCAGACAAAATTTTCTTCGATATTCTTAACCAGAAAGCCTCAATCTCCAGGAATCGTTTCTGCTCTCTTCTAGGGCTTGCATATGAAGATTCCATGGTTAATCCCGACTCCATTGCCACATGTCAGCTCTTCTCTATGTTCTACAACATGGGGTATACTGAAACCCTAACCACTGTCACTAAGTTTAAAAAGTCCTGCCTTCCTCCTCAATGGAATGGCCTCTTCACTCTACTGTTCAAAGGGCTTTCTGAACGAAGTGTCGGCTCTGATGGTGCAAGCAAGTTTTTCATGACTTTGCTCTACGGTGTGTACCACGGTCTGAATATGGATTATGGAATGGTTTTATGGCTTCAAATCATTCAGAGTTTATCATCTTCATCGCGCCACACCGAAATCTCTTGTGCTCGCTTTTGGACTATTATTACTCAGTGGGCAATGGATCGTTTCCATGTTCCTATCATGGCGGACTCAATGCTTTCTTCCATTGCTACGTTTCACACTACCAATATCATCGTTACTCATCCTTCAAAGTTTAATTTTGTGGGGTCCATTCCTGAGTCGATGTTCGCTTCTGTGCCTCCTTCAAGCAAGCTTATTCAGGAATACAAGAAGCTTCCCTCTTCCGGTCCAAGGGAACTCACTGCTGATATGGTAAAATCGATTGATGATGCAGACAAACCTGCAAAGAGAGGAAAGAAGCCAGAGGTGAAAAAGGGTGATAAGGGGGGTCAAGTTTCAATAGTTCAAACCCCTAGGAAGCGAAAGTCTGAGAAGGCAGCACCAGCTCAACCTAAGCCAAAGAAAGTCAAGAAACCCGATCGCCGGCTAATTCTTCAATCCTCAAGTGATTCTGACTCCGAATATGTGCCGCCTAATCAACCCACAATTCTTCCTCCTCTACTGGTGCTTACTCCGAAGCTGCTCTCAAGGCCTTGTTCTCTTCGGTTGTTCAAGAGCATGATGCTTCTCTCTCTGCCACAGCAAAGGCTATTGATGCCTCTACATCTCAATGTCAGAAGGCCTCGCTTGCTGTTGAGGCCTCCACAAAAGAATGCAAAGATGCGACCGCAAAAGTCGAAAAACTAATTTCTGAGGCTCATTTATTTCTAGACTCTTTGCAAGCTGCCGCTCAAAAGAACTCTCAGACTGTGAATGCTTCAGTTGATAATCTCCAGCGTTCTCTTGAAGCTGAAAGGACTAATCTTGAAGTCGCTCGCCTGGCCATTGAAGCTGCCAACGAAAACCTTCATAATAATGTCAATGACCGTTTGACTCAGCTGGAAGCCGAACTTGCCGTTGAAAATCGCATTATGGATGAGTTAGACAAGCGAACCTCTCAGCTGAAAATTCAAAACATCAAGCTTCGCTCTGCGACAAAAGAGCTTGATGATTTAAAGTCTGAAAGAGAGGTTATTCGAAGCTCCGTGGGTGACGTTCATTCCATTCTGCTACACCTTCTCGACTCCCATGACTCTATACTGACTATATCCATTAGACGCCATTTAGCCGAAAAACTCAGACCTGCGTTGGATATCTTGAGTCGGATAGAGGGTGTTCCGGTGACTTCTGTCAAACCGAAACAAGGAGGAGAAAAGGTTACTCAAGCTGGCAAGGATGCAACTCAACCTTCTCCCGAACCCAAATCAACAGCTGCACCGAAGGATAATGTAGGTTCGGTCAGCAAAAGGGATAAAAAGAAGAAGAAGATTGGAGAAGATGATGAAGATGATGATGATGATTTCGAAGATATCTTGGGTGAAAATCCCTCTAAGCCCTTTCAGAAAGCCAAGCCCACTGATAAGGAGCTTGAGGAAAAGATTGAGAAGGAATCAGTTGAGCTCGAGAAGAAGCTAAAAGAAAAGGAGCTCTTGGAGAAAAAGAAGTCCATCTTTCCAGAATGGACTATTGAATCGCTCCAGAGAGAAGCTATAGATGAACCGAGTACTCATTGGCTTGAACCTGTAATGTCGTTCGGTCTTGAGAATTCGAAAGATGCTCAATTTGATATGCCAATCACACGAAAGGCATTTATATTTCATTGCTTCAACTCCACTACTGTCATTCCCTCTCCGGACCCGAAGGTAGATCGCGATTTGTTGGAATTTTATCTGGAGTTCGCTCAGCCACAGTACTTAACCTACAACTCACAGAACATTACTACGGTTAAGGTGATGAAGCCTTATTCAGCAGGAAAATTTGACAACGTTAAGTTTAAAGTGACCCGAGGCTCTGATAGCTCGGTTCATAATTTTTCCCTGGCTGATCTACCGAACCTTAACTCTCACGACTGGATACTCCTCAACAATATTCTGCTGTCCAATCCTCAGGAGTATCAACCGATTATTGACCACATCAAGCGAATGCTTGTCTGCTACATTCATGAAGTAGTGAAAATGGATCAAGAAATTGCATCTGCCATTCACAAGCGACCAACGATCAAACCAACTGGAAGAACTGGCAATGTGAACGTGATGGTCAAGGGTAAAATCGACCCCAAATTTCATACAGTGATGTTCGTTAAGGGTGAAAATCACAAATGTCTTTTTTCTCTTTGTGATAAGCACCTATTCTCAACTGCTTGCTTGAGGCATATTTTGGAGATCATTCACAGGTGCAATCAGAATTCTACAGCTGACAAGAAGTTGTTTACTGACATGCTACGATGGTATATTCAATTTTGGCAGACACTTCTTGCTATCATTCCTCGGCTGTTCAAAGTTGTGAAGACAGTGAAGGCTACTCAACAGAAATAATCTCTCGCCTCATTTGACGCAAAGGGGGAGATTGGTTGGTTGTATAGTGTTGCGTCATGGGCTCGGTCCATAGCCCAGTTTTGCAATCCAGTTTTGGGCCTGTCCAACCGTGATTGTTTTTGTTTAGGGTTTAGTATTTAAGGTGCATGCATGCAGCCTTTAGAATTAACGCTTGGATAATTATTATTTGCTTGGTACTACAAACCCTAGCTCGCCTCTATAGTGGAAGTTCTTTGTCGAGCTCTGCTGATGCGTGAGTACATTTGAATCTTTAAGAATTCTTTGATTCCATACTGTGTTCTTTGTGTTTATTTTATTTTATTGTTTAACTTGTTAAAGATCTAATCGATCTAAGAGTTTTTCAACTCAACAATTCGTCAATTGAAAAGTAACGATTTGCATCGTTTTACTGTAAGTTGCAGTTGAACGAACAAGTGACGACCAGGTAAGAGGAACTGCAAAGGAATGAAACATGGCAGTTGATAAGACTGAATGTTGAAGAGCAAAAATTAGCATTCGTAATTCCTCTAGATAAGCATCAACATCACCAAGAACTTGATAGTTGGTGCTTTGTATCTTCATGATTGGATTAGAAATAATATCTTCAGTGGTTTGGGATTGATTGGCCGTCATTGTTAGGGTTTGAAAGTTCTTGAAGAAATCAGAGAGAATAAGGAACAAATCACTTGTGAATTTGAAATATGCGTAAAATTGGAATTGATCTTCCAAATCCCTTTTTATAGTTGATTGGAATTTTGAATTGGAAGCGGTTTCTGCATTGAATTTGGCTGACGTGGCTCCTTAAAAACTGCACCAGTTACCAGAAAAGCAGGCATGTGTGTACAATAAATCATCAATTTATCCTTGAAATTTGGGTTGGAACACCAAACATCACATCACGTGTCGTTTCGAAAACACCGAGTGGATAAGAACCGTCATTAACCTTCGGATGGAGGTTAGGCTCTTTCACTTTTGGTTTTAAAAGCGAAGTCATGTACCATACTTTCGAAATCACCAGCCTGAATTGGTAATACTCAGAACCTCAAGGATTTAGTGAGTGCATGTGTGCCAAGAAAAAGATAAGAATCAAAGATAAAAAATTTGGATCTGTGATGTCGAAAATCAAAATTTCGACATAAAGGCAGTTAGATCCCAGGCAAAGATCGCTTCGCGAATTATCAAGAGAGATAATCAGCAGCTTGTGTGGCTTCCCGTGAAATACAATCGAAAACTTGTAGAGAAGTAACGACGGGCTTCTTTTATCAAGTTTCGAAGGTGAGTTAAGATTTCGTTACAAAGCACATCTAAACATAAGAGTGACAACTTGTAAACGAAATTACCTGTTTGACCAGTGTAGTCAGTGACAAGTAGGCTTTGAAAATATATTAAGTAACGAAGGTTTTGGAATGACACTCAAACAAATTTCATATCCTTCAAGCCAAAATATTCCTAAATCTTGTTGGGTAACAAATGTCGTGGGTTTCGAACATTTGATCAAGATTTCTATGAAAGAAAGAATATGATTTTGGGTATCGAAAATGTCTACTGAAACAAAAGTTTCGTTAATATCTGGAGCAAAGTTCCCCATCAATTCCTTATGTTTCGAATGTTTGGGTTTCACTTTCATCACGGTCTCATGATTTTAGATCATAAACACAAAATTTTGATATGTCTAGATCATGATTGGTTTATACTAGAAATCTCTTGGACATATGTCATTGTGTGTGATCGTGAAAAAAATTTAGGATGAAAAAGATTTGGTTTAAGAAACATAAGTACCTCTGCTACTTTTGGACCAAGCAGTAAACTCTTGACTCATATGAGAAGAGTAAGGTAGCTCAGTGACTAATGAGAATATAGCCTAATTGGGAAGAATCCTCAGAATGAGAAATTCATTAAGGCTTCGAAACCCATTGAGTCGTGGAGGCTTGGGTCGACATGCTGCATCATGCTTCTAGGGACATCCTAACTAGGATAAAATTTCGAAAGTTTACCTTTCCCTTAAGCAGCAAGCATGAACCATCAAAAATCTTCGTGAATACCTACACACAAAAAGAAAAACAAAAACAAGACAGAGAAAATATTTTTGGATTTTTGAACTTTTGAATGAAAATAACAAAACTAACGAAAAATCTTCTTGGTATTTTTGAATTTTAAATAACAAAAGACAAAAATGAAAATATTTTTCGTGTTTTTGTTTTGTAAAGAAAATGCAAAAGTAACGAAAAATCTTTTTGTATTTTGATATTGGAATTGAAAAACATCACTAACGAAAATTCAAAAATTGACTAAACTAATGAAGATTTTTGTCAAACCATTTGAGCATAATAGTCGAAAATGAAGCGTGTCGAAGCGTTGACTATGAACAGTAACCTCTGACTCATGAACAATAACCGTTGAATCGACAATTTTTCGACACTTTTGACTTGTCATTCTAACGAAGGTAGTTCAGGAACTGAATTTGAATTCTTCATTCCTAAGCCATGAAGAATTCTCACAAAGGACTTTTCGTCCAAAGGTTTTATAAAGATATCAGCAAGCTGATCAGTGGTCTTTACAAAGTGAACTTCTATGTTCCCATCTTCAACATGATCTTTTATAAAATGATAACGAAGAGCAATGTGTTTAGTTTTCGAATGTTGCACAGGGTTAAGGCAGATGCGAATGACACTTTGTGAATCACAATACAACGGAATTTTCTTAATGTTGATTGCATAATCATGCAGTTGACTTTGTATCCAAATGATTTGTGAAGTGCAAGCTGGAGCAGCAACATACTCTGCTTCTACTGTGGAAATCGAAACACATGTTTGCTTTTTCGATTGCCTGGTTACTAACTTCCCATCCAGTAGTTGACATCCGCCATTTGTGCTCTTTCGATCAAGATTGCATCCCCCTAAGTCAGCATCTGAGAATGCTTGTATGAAGAACCCTCTCTTCGAAGGATACCACAATCCTAACGAATTTGTTCCTTTAAGATAACGAAATATATTTTTGACTGCAATGAGATGTGGTTCCCTGGGATTTGATTGGTACCTAACACAATTGCACACAAAAAACATGATATCAGGTCGATTTTCCGTAAGGTAAAGTAATGAACCTATCATGCTTCGATACAATGTGATATCAACAGCAGGTTGGTCAAGTGATGGATTTAGCCTTGTTCCTACAGCCATCGGAACTCTCAGCTTCGTGCTATTCGCCAGTCCAAATTTTTCCAGCAGATTCTTTGTGTATTTTTCTTGATTTATGAAAATTCCTTCTCTGCTTTGACGAATATTCAATACCAGAAAATTGTTTATCTTCCCCATCATACTCATCTCAAACTTGCTTTTCATTAAATTTTCGAAATCTCTTGACAAAGCAGGGTCAGTAGAGCGAAAAATAATGTCATCGACATAAATTTGAACAAGCATATGATGATCCCTAACTTTCTTTCGAAATAGTGTGGGATCAACTGATCCTTGTCTAAATTTTGATTGATTTAAGAAAGTGGTAAGAGTTGCATACCATGCTCTTGGTGCTTGTTTTAACCCATATACAGCTTTATCTAAGATATAACAATCATTAGGGAATTCTTCGTTAATAAAACCTAGAAGTTTTTCAACGTACACCGTTTCTTCGAGTTCTCCATTGAGAAAAGCACATTTGACATCCATCTGATAGACATCAAAATCCTTGTGTGCTGCATATGCCAAAAATATTCGAACAACCTCGAGTCTTGCGACAGGGGCGAAGGTTTCCTCATAGTCTATACCTTCTTGTTGCGAATAACCTTTAACTCCAAGCCTAGCTTTGTTTCGAACAACATTGCCATCTTTATCAGTTTTATTTTTAAAGATCCATTTTAAACCCACAATCGAAACATCTTTTGGTTTAGGAATTAAACGCCAAACTTTGTTTCGTTCAAACTCAGCAAGTTCAGATTGCATGGAAACAACCCAATCAGTATGTTCCATAGTAGCCTTGAATGATTTTGGTTCAATTTTTGAAATAAAAACATTGAACATGCAGAATTCCTGATTTACATTAAGTACCTCATTCTTTGCATGTAACTGAGCTCTTGTTAGAACTCCTTCATGTGGATCTCCTAGAACTTGTTCTTTAGGATGACTTTTAGTCCATCTATCCATTAGCGGATATGAAGGATCAAAGTCCAATGGTGCATCTTCGAACATTTCTTCAGTTTCAGATCCTTCACCTGCATTCGAAAAATTATCATTAATATCATGGAAAACATCAGTTTGATCATTCAAAACATTTGTATTATTTCCAAATTGCTCCCCCTCAACAATTGGATTATATTTTGATGCTCCTCCTAAACATCAACATCCATTCTTTCTCTCTCCCCCTCGAAAGTATGCTCCCCCTCAACTTAATCTTTCGTCTTATCTGGCAGACTTTCGTTATTTGTGAAAGAATTGGTTGATGACAACAAATCATTGTTATCCTGTGTAAGAGTAGAATCATTAGAATATTTTGATGCTTCGGGCACACGATTATCATCGGCATTAACTTCAGCATCAATGGCACGATTTGGAACATCAAAAATCAAATCATAATCAAAATCTAACGAGTTCAAAGATTGAGATTCATTATTCTATTAATTCATAATTAGTTGGTGATCAAAGATTTTATCAACTTGTTTAACATAATAATCATCAAAAGTGAGATTAAATGTTTCTTCTATTTTTCCTGTTCATTTGTTTAACACCCTGTAAGCAACCAAATTGTGCGAATATCCCAAAAATATTCCTTCGTCAGATTTGGGCTGAAACTTCGAAAGTGGATCCTTGAGATTCATGATAAAGCACCTGCAACCAAAAACATGGAAAAATTTAACATTTGGTTTACAATTGTTGATAATTTCATAAGGAGTGATGTTAAAACGACGATGAATAAAGGATCGATTTTGAGTAAAACATGCAGTAGACACTGCTTCAGCCCATAGGTATTGAGGAAGATTCGCATATGTGAGCATTGTTCGTGCAGATTCACAAAGTGAACGATTTTGTCTTTCTACAACACCATTCTGTTGAGGAGTGTAAGGTGAAGAGAAATTATGCAAAATTCCTTTGTCTGTTAAAAATGAATCAAGAACCGAGTTCTTAAATTTAGAGCCATTGTCACTCTTTATCTTTTGAACCTTTTTCTTCAAGCTTAGTTCAATGTGTTTGATGAAGTCGATCATTGTTTGAGCAGTTTCGGACTTGAGTCTTAGAAAATATACCCATGTAAATCTTGAAAAATCATCAACAATGACTAATATGTATCTCTTTTTGTTGAGAGTCTCAACAGTTGAGGGTCCACATAAATCAATATGAAGTAATTCAAGAGGCTCAACAATCTTCGAATCAATCACAATAGGATGACCTTGTCTGTGCTGCTTCCCTTGTTCGCAAGCTGCACATAAAGTATCATTATCAAATTTTAGCACAAGTAAACCTCTTACCAGATCTTGTAGCACCAATTTATTTAAATTTCGAAAATTCAAATGTGACAAACATCTATGCCAAAGCCAGCTAATGTCAGACGAAGCTTTTGAAAGTAAGCAAACTGAGGGAATCCCAACAATTGGATTGATGTCAAGAGTAAACATGTCTCCTTTTCGTTTGGATTTGAGTAAGACTTCCTTCGTCTCAATGATCGAAATTACAATGCCTTATTTGTTAAACACCACTTGATTTCCAGTGCCCACAACTAGTTGCGAAACACTTATCAAGTTATGTTGAAGACCTTCAACATATGCAACTCTGTTGACTGTGAAATTCCCATTTGTGACCTTTCCGTATCCTCGTCCATTGCATTTGTTGTTGTTGCCAAATTTGACTACTCTAGCATTTTTCAACGTCCTATAATCACGAAGATTCTCCTTTCGTCCAGTCATGTGACGTGAGCAACCATTATCAATATACCATTTGTCATCACATTGCTCGTCACTCATGACCTGCAATTAATGAAAGAATTTAGGTCCCCAAGGCTGTTTGGGTCCTTGGTGATCACTTTGAAAGATACCGTGAAACGAAGATCCTTTGATCCATTTACGAACTTTAGACTTGAGACTATCAGCTAAGTCAACTTCGTTAGTTAAAGGCACGGAAAAGTAATTATTCGTAGGTATAAAATCTTCATTGACTTTTTCCTTTTTCTTCGCAGTTTGTTTCTCAATCACCTTTGCCTTTGGAAGAGCTTTCCATTGTTTGACAGAAATATTCGACTCTTGTGAAGATGAACTTCCTTTCGATGATTCATTCAAATACTTCTCATACTCCTCCTTGATCATTTCTTGAGAAAATTTTGAAGATTAAAATTTCTTTCCTTTACCTTCCAACCAATTATTTATATTCTTCACATTTGATTTCCCTTTAACAAATGAAGAATTTACTGATTGTTTCGAGGGTGGATTTGGAAAAGGAGTTTGATCAGGCTTGTAAGATTCAAATTTTCGTCCATGAACATGTATCTTCTCATAGTGTCTTGTTGGTTTTCGTGTTGTAACATGAGGAGTATAATGATTTTGATAACCAACATTATTTCTTTGAAAAACCTTTTGAGAGTTCAAGAATTGAGTTGGATGTGACACTTGATGATAATTCTTTTGTTCATTTGAATGAAAATCATTTCATTGAAAATTATTTCTTGAAAACCTTTGATTAGATGAATTCTTATGAAAACTATTTTGAATGTTTATTTTGCACATAATTCTCATGATAAGATGTTTGAACATTAGAATTTGAAGTTGATTTCGAAACATGCTCCTTGTTTATAAAAGAATCTTTCTGAGATGTTGGAGAAGACGAATTCTTTGAAGATTTTGTGAGATTTGGCTTATTTACTGGTTTCTTTTCAAAAGAAGTCTTAACACAGTTAGATACTTTCTTTTCAGAAGATTTGTTAAGCAAAACATTTTGTTTCTTTCGTGACTCAATGTTATGCCAAAAAATTTTATTTCGAGCTTGTCTTTTTGAAATTTGGCTTTCTTTTGAAACCTTGTCAACTTGATCTTTAAAAGCTTGAGAATTGATTTTGATATTTTGAGAAACAACTTTATCCTGCTTTGAAACTTCGTTTGATTTTTCAGATTTTTCAATCCAAACTTGTTTTGATTTTTCAGTAACTTTGACATTTGTTGGTTTTTCATCATGAGTTTTGTCAGTTTTAACAGTCCAGTTTCGACTTGGTTTTTGACTTTGAAAGGTGTAAGAATTTTTGGTAAGGTTTTTTTCGACAGTACTTTGATTCGAAAAGAATCCTTCCTTTGAAGCTTTCTTATTATCCTATTCAACCAGTTTGTTTATTTCGGATTTTTCGCTTTCTCCATTCCCCGTTGTAATAAAAACTTGGTTTGGAAAAACGACATCATCTGAACATTTGAAGTTTGGATAAACCACAAAATTAGGTTCAAGATAGTGAGAACCTTTTTCTTTCATGATTTTTTCGAATCCCTTTGTCTCTTCATACACTTGATCTTCAACTATGCGAGGTATGATATTTTCTTTCGAAATTTTTGGAACATTCGTCTCTGTTGACATTTCTTCATCAGCATCACTATCTGTTTGGCTATTTTCGACAGTTACATGGTCATGATCAATAACTTTCAAAGTTGAAGGTTGATCATTGTCAATTTTAACCTCAGAATCCTTACATTTTTCTTTGCCTTTAGCCATTGAAGTGACATTAGTGATAGAAAACTGTGAACAATCAATAACTTCCTCCTCTTCAATTTCACTAATATTGTCAAAATCATCTTCAATATCAGCGGAATTGTTTTGAAGATCAGTTTTCGAATTCTCAGTTCTTTTCAAAATCTTAATTTGTTCGTCTTTGGTCAAGGTGTCATTTACAATATCAACTAATTCATTAGCATTCAAACATTCATCTATTTTTACTATTCCATATGCATATCTATTATCTGGAACTTTATCAAAATCAGCAATTGTTTGTTCACAATCATAGGAAATATAATCAATTCTATCCCTTTTGTATGCTAAAAGGGGCAAGAGTTTCCTATGTTGTTCTTTGCTAATGTCCGAAGAATGGTGCAAAGCTGTCAATTTTCCATACAATCTTTTTGCAGAGTTACAATAAATATTTCGTTGTTCTAACAAAAGCTTAACATATGCATTAAGACTATCCCTATCACACATCAAATTTGTGATTTGCGTATCTAAGTATTCGATTTTTATTTTCTTCGAATCTAGCACCTTCTGGATTTCTAAAAGTTGATTAGTTGACTTCTTAGCCTCATTACTAGCAGAATTAAGTAAATCATTAATGTAAGTAATGGCTGCATCGAACTCAGACAAAATCGAATCATATGCGCTTGAAGGAATATTAAAAGATTGTAAGAGAGAACGTACCTGAGAAGTCATTGGAGATTTATGCGAAGATGTGGTCACAAAGCACTTCCCGGTTATCTTTTGTTCCTCTCCTTCCTCATGCACAACAAACATCGCCCCGTGTGTAGGGTTTAGCATCTCTTCATCATCCGAACCTGACGACCAAATTTGATATGTGCCATCTTCTTCGTCTACTCCCTTGGCCGCCAATGACAAACCCTTTTCTTTTGCATGAACTTCTTCTAGCCTTTCCACGTAATATGCTTCATCTTTCACTTTGTTCTTCTTCTCATCACGCGTACGAAGCATGCAATCAGAGGCCATATGATTTGCGCCATTACAATAATGGCAATCAAATCCAGCATTGCCTTTAAGGTTTTTCTCTTTCTTTTCCTCTTTTTCACGAACTTCCTTCTTTTCTTTCTTTTTCTCATCATTTTCAGTTTTCCCAACAGCACTTCCTTTCACCTCACTATTTTTCGTCCTTGCATTGAATGGCTTCTTAAAGAATTTCTTTACTCAATTGTTAGAGTAAAATGCAACAGCCTCATCATCCGAACTTACAATCAGACACTCATCATCCGAACCTTCCTTCTCAGTAGCTTCTCTCTCTGCTTCCCTTCCAGTTACATTTGAAACTAAAGCTAGCGGACCTCCCAGACTAAGCTTCGTTTCTTCAGCAATTTTATGAACTTCGGATTCATGAGTTTTCAACAGATTGTACAAGTCATTCAAAGAAAAGTTATCAAAACTTTGTTGAGTCTTTACCATTAAGCTTACGTTTCGCCATTCCTTGCGAAGTCCCATAACAAACGTCAGATTGAACTCCATAGTTGACCTGGTGATTCCATATCGATTGCACTTGTAAATTAGCTCATTCAGACGATCGTAGTACAACTTGATAGATTCACCATCTTTTTGTTTGAATTGTCTTAATTCAACCAGACAATTTTTCACTGAATTGATTTTTGTCTTTTCATTTCCTTGAAACTTTTCCCTCAAAGTGTTCCACATGTCTTTAGCAGTTTTACAACTACAAACATAATTGTAAACAACAGGAGGTAGTGCACCTCTGAGTTCTCTCATGCATTTCTTCTCATTCTTCACCATTTTTTCAGCAATCTCTTGAACATTTTCATTATTGGAAGAAGTTCCAATATTCTGAACAGTAGGAGGCGGAAGAAAATAACCGATAATACACTTCTATAACTCTTCATCGATTCCATTCAAGTGGTATTCTATCCGATCAGCCCACTGATCATAATACTCGGGTATCAGTATTGGAATTTTAGTCGATGAACCAAGGAGATGAGAATAGGACGTCATCGTGTTCATGTTGATAATCACCAATACACTCGAATTAGCAACTAGAATGCATAATCGACTCACAACAGTAGATCCAGAATAAATTTCTGATGCAAAAGAGCGGAAAATTGAAATCTAGAAGAGGAATCAAAACTTTTGCGGAAATTCAGAAAAAAACAGATCAATTATGTATGAATCCTACCCTGATACCAAATGTAGATGCAATTAAATCGAGATTGAATATCTAGATTAAAGTAAAGTATGATTGATGAACACAAGAAGTAAATATAATCTGTTTGGCTCAAATTAGCTTTCAACGAGTACAGAGAGTTTAGACAAGATTACACGAATGAGCAAAAGCGAAGTTCTTATCTACTCTAGTATACTTCCCTATTTATAGGAAAGATGAAAGCGAAAAAAAATACAAGGGGCTAAAACACTAGACTTCGTACATTAAGATGCCCTTGTAATAAGTTTACAAACTAACGAAGATATCTAAAAGATTTGACACCTCACAACTAAATTTAACCTCTACAACATGATTTGAGAATTCGGAGATCCTGGTGATGAAGCATCAGACTCCATGATGTGAGTTGTAACATGAGTTGGGCTAGAACTCCAAACAAAGTTGTCATCAAAAGTGACATCAAAACTTTCTTCAAGTACACGACTTCGACGATTCAGAACTCTGTAGGCTTTGGATTTGGCTGAGTATCCCAAAAAGATTGCTTCATTGACTTTGGGTTGAAACTTGGTGAGTTGATCACAGTTGTTTTGATAAAGCATTTACACCCGAAAACATGTAAGAACGAGATACTCGGCTTGCGACCATTCATGGCTTCATATGGTGTCATGTTGTAAGTCCCAAATCTGCTTGTGTATCAATCAGATCCAATTGATGGTGCGGAATCCCAATCAATTGGATGATGCTAGATCAAAATAGAGAAGAAGGAGAAGAAGAAGTGAATCTATGATGTATTCAGTAAGATTGATGCTCCAACACATAAGATTCTCACACACACACACACACTCTCTTCTTCTCTCTAACTTTCTCTTTCTACAACACCTTGGATTTCACACACTTAAGCTCCTCTCTTCTCTCAGTCGTACACTCATCACATGCACTCCTCACCCTACATATATGAGACATAGGCCATGAACAGGTTCACGACCGTAAACCTGTTCACGGTCGTAAACACAACCGTAAACACATATTACTTAATAGAAAAATACATTTTCCTAGAAAAGTAAAGTATAAACCAAATTTTGACCCAACAATCTCTCCCTTGGTTTATAGCTTTCTTTTCTAACTGACCAAACAAGCTCCCTCTAAAAAGTAGCTGGCTGTTCTTGTCAATCTTCATTTGGAGCTTGGCTTCAGCTTTTATCTTCGATTTCTTCACAGCTTCAAGATGAACTTAATGAATCTTTAATAAATGACTTCATCTTGAGCACTTGGGCTTTTCTTCAGAATTTGGCTTTGAGCGCACGTTGGGTGAGGAGGCTTGATGTACAGATTCTTGAAAGATAGCGCTTTCAGCTTGAGAATCTTCAGAGAGAACAATAGAGAGATCTAATATTCTGGATCACTTCAGCAGGTTCATAGATAGCAGAAAATTGATTGAGGAGGCTTCAATGCAATCTGTCACGTAATCTTCAAGTCAGCTTCACCTTGCTTCTGGGGTTGAAGGATTGAATGTTGAAAGAATAGTCTTCATTTCTTGCTCCTTCGAATGATAATTCTTCGATGATCACGGACGAAGCCTTGGCTCATAAATTCTCGATACATTCTCCGTGAGTCTGATCTATATCTGAATTCACTTTTCAAGACAAAACAAAACTAAAAGAAAACTTAGCAGACAATATTTTTGTATTTTTTATATTTTATGGAAAAATAAAAACATAAACAAAAATATTTTTGGATTTTTGATTTTTCTGAACAAGAAATAAAACAGATATAACACTATTTTTGGATTTTTAATTTTCTGATTTTTGTTTGATTTTTGAATATTTTTAATTCCCCTCTAAATTTGTGCATAGAGGAAAACTATGAACAAATTTAACAAAACCAAAATATTTGGGATCAAAGTTGTGAGACAGTCTTAACTTTGTTTATCAGTACCTTCACCTTCATGAATAGATCTGGTCAATTGGTGGTATTATGGTCCACTTAAACACGAAGAATATTGACAAACTTTTCCAAATATACCATTCAACTAACGACGACCACGGGTATTGTTGTCCACTTAAATTAAGCAGCGAGATCTACAGACAACCTCTAAATGGTTCAATTTTAGTTGCACTAGAACGTTTTCCCCACTTTCCGATATCCCTGGTTATCAAGAACTTCCAAAGAACTTCTTACTTTTGGTGAGTAAATAATTATTAAGGAGGAAGTCAGATTTAGAAATAGGTGCATATGTTGTGTCCCAGGTCAGATCTCTTTCAATCACGCAGAGGGGACAACATATGGCTAACTAGGATAGAGGGATTGAAAGGTAGAATATTGCATATGATGTGTTCCAGGCCGGATCATTTCAATCACGCAGAGGAGACAACATATGACTAACAAATAGAAAGAATTTCATAGATAAGGAGGTGCGTAGAAATAGAGTTGCATATGTTGCATTCCAGGTCGGATCTCTTCCAATCACGCAGAGGAAGCAACATATGACAACATATGACTGACAGATAGAAAGCAAGAAAATAATTTCCTATAGACCTACTTTATCAGAACCCCCTGTGGCATCCCCATTTTCACGGCCATAAAAGACCGATTTTGTTTATGCTTGTTTGAAAATCAGAGTAACATTTTAAATAAAAGTGTTGCGGAATTTGTCCCAAAACAAAATATGATAAAGATTTATCAAAAGCATTTCCAAGGAAATGTATTTCATTAAAAGACTCGGGATGTCATGTTCGATACAGATCAAAAGCATAAACAGTACAACATAAGCCTTACTACATTATTTCATATCTACAGGCCTATATTCGTAATCCCTCATCCGAAACATCACATCTATGCTCGAGCGCCACTACCTGTAATACATGAAACTGAGTGGGTCAGGCTTGGGAGCCTGGTGAGCACATAGGGTTTTCAACCCACAATAAATAAGTTTATTAATTTCATCAACCAACAATAACCCGATTACCCGTTCCCGTTATCCTCACTTTACGTCCCTAAACACCTATCATAAGGGACCTAGCCTAAGGATCATCATCGGGATGGACACTACTGCTAAGGGGGTTCCTCAGCAATAAATGTCCTAAAGGCAACCATAAGGGGGATGGAGTACACCGGTGAACACATCTTTCACAAACACCTACAGGTTGCGAGCCTGCTAACATTCCACTGGACTGTCTAGAAGAGTTCGTGGTTGTCATCCATACTCCACTAGATGACAGAATCAACAACAACAACATCGAGGCCACTCATCATTTTATCACACATCATCTATTACATCTACCCATGTTTTACTCCAACATTTTGTAGATATAAAATACATATACAGTTTAAATTATTTAAAACATGTATAAAAATCTTTCATCAGCATAGACAGCAAGTATTCAGACAATATGCACACATAGCACGTAATTTATATAAAATACTTCATATCTATGTGTAAGATGAAATTAACTATGCACTTACCTGATTAGGTGGTGACTCGGTACTTGAACAGCACTTCGTTATCTCAAAACAATTTTTCCTTGACCAAAACCTAGTATTAATACCACTAGAGTTTAGTTTTAACGTTAACCGTGACTAATTAATAGTCTAGCTATTATTATTATTATATAAGTGTTAAATAACACTCAATATAACTCATAATAATAGCCCAAATAATTATTTTAAGGACCTAATAACATTACTATAATTATTTAAAAGTTATATTAACAATTGCGTAGGCGTAGCTCACTTACAGCGGATTTTAAAGAAAACCGGGCTTTGCTCGGAGCAGCGTTTCCGAACCGAAAGACCTTTTTTCTCGGGACTTCGGGAGCCTCGGGGCTTCCTTAGGGTGCTAGGGATTTTTCCTGGGGTTTAGGGGGTTAAAATTCATAACTTCTTCATCCGACGTCCGTTTTCGTCTGTCTTTTTATCGTTACGCTACTATTAACGAAATCTTCGATTCTCGTTTAGGTTGTGTCGGCTAAAAACCACTCGATCTAATATTCGAACTTCGGGTTATACACTGCTAAACCGAAACTTCGAAAAATCATAATTTCGTCATAGGAAGTCAGATTTGGGCGTTCTTTTTATGGACGCTCTCGGTTTAACGTTTTCTATGACTTTCGTTTAGATCGCTAAGGCTAAAAATCGCTTTATCGTAAATTCACTATTTACGCTTCCCGATATTGTGCCGGTTCCATTGCGAAACTTCGACGGGTCATAACTTTTTCGTTATAACTCGGATTTCGGCGTTCTTTATATCTACGGAATCATTGTTTCGACCACTAAAACTTTATGTAAAGATATCGGGCTTATCCCATACTTTAATTTTGGCGCTTATTTTTATTCTTTATTAATTATACATTTATAATTAAATAATAAGCACATAAATTCACATAATTCACAAAATACTCAAATATTTCATCTTTAATACATCAAAAGAGTTACAATAGTTGACCTAGACTATTTCATCGTCTAAAATGCTTAGCCCCGAAACCCGGGCGTTACACCCCCAGTCGCCCTATCAGAACCAGAATTAAGGACATAAGTCCGTACATCAAGGAAAAGTTGAACCACTGTTCTAGATGCGTATTAATTTAATGTATCCCGTGGGTTCCCGTGTTTATCTCACTGCTCAATCTACCTGAGCGACGTATGGTCAGTCCAAACAATCCTATCTAAATCCACACTGTCAAATTGTAAGGTCCAAATAAGGATCTTTACCGGTAGTTGCACAACAATCAATCACAAAATAAGAGTAAGATGAAAGAAATCAAGCTTGCACACGATTATATTGAGAAATCGTCTGGTACAACTCGATAGGACTTCTTTGGCATTAACAACCACTAAAAGACTAACACCTCCTTTATATATACAAGACACGATCAAGACACAACCGCAAACTGGGTTTGCGACCGTAAACTGAGTTTACGGTCGTAAACTGTGTTTACGGCCATAAACATAGTTTACGGTCGTAAACGTGTTTACGGCCGTAAACCCAGTTTACGGTCGTAAACAGACAAAATGTTCAACAGACAGCAAACAACCCGTATACACTATAACAGACTCATTCTGAACACAAAAACAGTGAAAGCCTAGACCAAACCATTTCCAGGGTCCTTCAATCTCCCCCTTGGTTTGGATCTAGCCTAGACTCAATCCTTGTCGACCACCAGAACATCCGACTTTCCCATTGCACCATTCCACATTTTCTTCTCAATGATCTCAGCCACCATTGCCGTGTATTCTTTCGCCGCGGGCTCGAATATTGGTTCAGCCACCATAATCTGCTGAGTGGCAAGATGATGAATGTCCCATTGGTGAAATTGAAGCAAGTCCCTTTTCTCGTAAAGACGGATGCAATCATCTTTAAGCTTGATGACAGCAGCATCTGTTAATTCATCATATACCCAATACAGCATGGATGCAAGAGAACCATCAGAGTAGTTTTGAAGAACAGGGATTTGTTTCACTTGAGCAGTGGCTGGCCACATCACTTGTTTAAGAGGCTGATCAGTTTTGGGATCAAGCACATTGGGGTGAACCTTGACGATTGACTGAGCGGTCTTCATCGAAGGAAATCCTTTAGCAACTTGATCTTCCAAAAACGATTTAAACTGGTTCGCCCTGGGATTATTTGAAGGATTGGAGAAAGGAGCCTTAGACAGCTCAATAAGATCAACCTTGGTAAAAGAGTCAAAGTCGTGAGCATCTTTGTATAGTTCATTTTTGCCGCTCTTTCTCCTTACCATGAACATGTTCATTGTGTCATGGAATCCCCATGAGATGATTCCAGACCTGTCACCATAAATGTCTCTGAAGCGATTTTCGCCTAGATCCGTAACAGTAACATGTTGTTTATCCCAGGGCGCCTTATGATCTGCGCTTCGTTTGAATAGAAGTTGACCCTTTTTAGATTCCTGGGTCGACTTCTTGCGTTTTAAGGCCTTTCCACGTGGAGCTTGCTCTGGTTCCTTTTCAAAGCGGTCGACGACAGTGGTGGTTCTGATAGTTGAAGGGGCAATGGGAGCATCTTGATTAGGAAGATAAATCTGTGGCTCTTCAATAGATAACTTGAATTCGTCCCCAAACTTATCTTCCAGCTTTTTCTTCAAATCATAGTAACTGGCTGTTAGAAGGCCAAAATGAGTCTGGAGATCTGTAATTTGTTTGGTCTTAGCAGCATTTTCTTCATTAAGTTCTGCCATTTGAATACTGAGCCGTGTGTTTTCAGCTTGAAGGCTTGTGACTTTAATGTCAAGCTCAATATTCCTCTGATCCAACTCTACATTTTTCTGATTCAGAGTATTGATCTGCTTCTGAAGACCAACTAGTGTAAGACCTTCTTCTCCTGTGTTATCACCCCCTATATGAATTCCTTTGCCACGCAAGAGTGATGTTGAAAATGGTTCTCTGGCCAAGAGCGTTGCTAACTTGACAGAGGTAGCGTTGTGCTCTGGCCTCGGAGGAGAGAGGTCCGTTTGGAAGGACGAGCCACCGGCTTCATAAAAGGTACTGGGACCTTCACTGTTTGGCACGGTTGAGACTATGACTGGGGTTGTTGTTGGTGAAGCTGAAGCACTTTGAGTTACCAATCTAGGGTCACGTCTTCGTCTTTTGCTAGAGGGGGGTGTAGATTCGGTGACTGGAGGATCACTTTCTATCGGCGCAGATGTAGGTAAGATAACATCAAGGGGAGGAATCCCTGACGTCACTACCATAGGAATTGCTATTTCCGCCGATGTTTTGGTTGAAGGAGGTGTAGCTTCAAGAACATCTTCTTCTTCCCTTGTCTCAGTTGCTGGTTTAACAACTTCATCGACAGTGTCGAGTAGCTCATTGAGGTTTTCCTCTGTCAAGAAATCCTCGTTACTCCCAAAATTAATAGGAATTTCATCATTGTCAAAACCTGTGAGATCCAGGTCTTCATACAAGTCAGTTTCTGACCCCGACCCCCTGTGAGATTCATCTTGAACCCGAACAGATGTCATTTCATGTTCCGAAGCAACATCAGCATTAACAGCTGGATCTTCTTCTTCTTCATGATCTGAGACAGTGATGACATTTTCTGAAATAACCCTCTCGGAGGAAGTTGGCTCAGATGATATTTTCTCTGACGTTCCATGCGACTCAGAGGACTCGTCAATCTCAGCAAATTTACCAAATTTCACCAGAGGATATTTTCCTTCAAAAATGACCTTTCCCTTTCTATTCTGCTTGATGAGACCAACTGTGTGAGGGCCCAAAGATTTAATATCCAACTTGTCACCATCCTTCACCATTTCTGGAAATTGATCGTCAACGAATACTTGGATAAACCTTGGATAAAGTAGGAATGCGTCTCTGGTCCCCCGGGTAATGGCGTTAATGTTCACCACGAACTCATCAAGGATGAACTTTGAGAAATTAAACTTTATGCCAGCAGCCAAGGAGACAATTGCCCCGGTGTTCCTGAGGGAGATCTCATCGGCTCCTGATCTCCTTCCTGAAATGCAGCTCACGAACACGTGTGCCAAGAATCGCCAGTACGGAGGCAGGAGCTTCTTCACTGTGGGAGGGTAGACACCCTCGTATCCCATTCTCTCAAGAACTCCTTGCACATCATCTATTCCAATCTCAGTGGGGAAAGTGGATTCATCGTTGATCAGCAAGGTATCTCTTATGTATTGCTCTGTGATCATGATCTTGCAACCCTTGACAACAGCATCAATTGTTATCTCTCCGTTGACTTTCTCCATTTTTGCTGTCTCCCAAAAATCCCGGATGATGTTCTGATGAATGACAGGGTTTACTGTGATGGTATAGGATAGGCAGCACTCCCTTAGCCTGTATATCATTGACTTGAACTCCGCATGGGCAACAGGAGGATCATCCAATACAATCGCCAAATTGTGCATATCCGCGAACTTAAGATTTGCCATTTTTCTGCACTAAACAAGCCAAGTAAGAAAACATAGAATATAATAATTCAAAACATTAAGTTTTCTTAATTTGACAATTTAATTTGGCTTTTTTTTTTTTTTTTTTTTTTTTTTTTTTTTTTTAAATTTAGTTTGACAACAAAAATTTTGAGTTTACGGTCAAAATAGTCAAACTGAGGAGTTTACGGTCAAAGAAAGTCAACCAAGGGTTTACGGTCAAAGTTGGTCAACTGACCGTAAACTGAGTTTACGGTCGTAAGACCAAAACTTGGGTTTACGGTCGCAAGACCAAAACCTGAGTTTACGGTCGTAAGACCAAAACTTGAGTTCACGGCCGTAAGACCACTTTGGGTTTACGGTTCTTGAATGATCTGAAACCGTAAACCCCCGATGAACAGTAACGCCGACGAAATTTCAAACTTCGATTACTCCTTCATTTATGGTCGAAATGGCGAATAGAAAACAGGTCCTTGGTCGGATTCATCATACCTTCGATGTGAACAAGGTCGATTTCTCAAAACTTCACAGAAAAAATTCGATGAGAGAGAGTGTAGAGAGAGAGTAAGAGATTGCGGCTGTAAAGGGGAGAAGAGGGAGTGGAAAGGGTTTACAGTAGTAAGCCCTTCCCTTTTATACTCCTTAAACTTTTACCAGTCTCCCACTCAGTTAAAAACACAGTCTTTTATCCCGATAAAATTTCTAAAAATAAAACATTTGAGGATTTTAAAATTAAAATAAAAGTAAAAACAAAAATAAAATTAAACTAAAATAAAATAAACTAATTTCTAAAATTTTTTTTAAAAAAAAATAAACTTTTGACAATTATAAAATTAAAATAAAAATAAAAATAAAATTAAAATAAAATTAAAACTAAAGGGAAAATTAAATTTTGAAAAGACAAAATTTACTTCAACACTACTAACAAAATCTTGTGACACTGGGATCAAAGTTGTTAGACATCCTTAATCTGCTTGTTGGTACCTTTCATCTTCACATCTTTATCTGGTTGATCGCCGGTATTGTTGTCCACTTAAACACGAAAAATTATGACAGATTTAGGACATACTATTTGTTATAAGGCAAGGTGACCCTAAGTTCCTAGATACTATATCTGATCCTAAGTTCCTAGATATTACATCTTAAGGACCATTCAGCTGACGACGACCAGGGATATTGCTGTCCACCTAAATTGAGCAGCGAGATCTATAGACAATCTTTGAGTGTTCAATTTTAATTGTACTGGAACATGTTTCCCGTTTCCTGATATGCCCCAGTAATCAAGAACTTCCAGAGTACTCCTTACATCGGGTGAGCAGACAATCATTAAGAGAGAAGATAGATTCAGATTATTGTTAATTATAATTTTAGAGGGATTGAGAAGTAGAAGGTTGCATATGCTGTGTACCAGGTCGGATTGTGAGTCACGCAAAGGAGACAGCATATGGCTAACAGATAGGAGGAATTTCATAGATATAATTTTCAGAGAAATAGATTTGCATATGTTGCAGTCCAGGTCGGATCTCTTCCAATCACGTAAAGGAGGCAACATATGACTGACAGATAAGAAGAGAAAGAAAACAATTTTCTACAGACCTAACTCATCGGAATTTACCAGTTGCCCCATCAATACCGGATTTAAGGACAGAATCCGCACATCGAGGAAAAGTTAATCCACAGTTCCAAGTACGATTTCATTTAATGTGACGAGTAGATTCCCATATATATCTCCCTGCTGAATCTATCCGAGCGTCGTATTGTCAGGCTAAACGGATCTAACTAGGTCAAGATTTGTCAAGACTAAGAATTTCTTAAGTTCAACTTTGCCTAGTCAAGTCCATTTAAGATCTTTCGTGCCTACCGACGCATCAGCCCAGAGTAAAGACCCTTTAATTTTGGGTACGTTACGCAGACTCAGATTGCTTGTTATCACTTGATAATATCACTTCCCAGTACATATATCAACAAGCAGAACTATAAGAGACAATTTTTTTTAATTTTCTAATTTTCTAATGTTTTTGGATTTTTAATGTTTTTCTGAAAAAAAATAAAACAGAAACAAATTATTTTTGGATTTTTAAATTTTTAAATGTTTTTAGACTTTTGTTGGTTTATTTCTCCCCCTAAATTTGTGCATGGAAGAGAATGAAATGACTTAAATGCTCAAATTTAAACTAAGAAAACCTAAAAATCAATCCTCAAAACGAATCATTTTTAAAAATCCCACAAGCACATCGAATCGAGCTTTGTGAACAAGTCCACAACATTATTATCAGTGTGAACATGGTCTAGCCTAATGAGCGAACGCTCATAGCAATCTCTAATAAAATGAATTTTGATGTCAATGTGCTTGGTTTTGGAATGTTGGACAGGATTTTTAGCGATTTGAATAGCAGCCTCATTATCACAAAAGATGGGGGTTTCTAGATAATTCAAACCGTAGTCCAACAGCTGATGTTGGATCCATATGACTTGAGAACAACAGGCAGACGCAGCTACATATTCCGCTTCTGCTGTTGAGGTTGAGACCGTATGTTGCTTTTTGCACTGCCATGAGACCAGTCTATCTCCAAGAAACTGGCATCCTCCTGAAGTCGATTTTCTATCTAGCTCACACCCGCCATAGTTGCTGTCTACAAAAGTATAAAGGTCAAATTCGGGATTTTTCGGATACCAAAGTCCCAGTTTTGGGCAACCTTTGAGATACCGAAAAATCCGTTTAACAGCAATTAGATGAGAGAGTTTAGGATTGGCCTGGTAGCGTGCGCATTGACAGACCGCAAACATTATGTCTGGGCGACTGGCAGTCAGATACATAAGCGATCCGATCATTGATCGATAATACGTCTGATCTACGGATTCGCCTTCAAGATCAGGAGTCAGTAAAGGTCTCTCCGCCATGGGTGTAAGAGCAGTTTTCGCTTCTTGGAACCCGAACTTCTCCATCATATCATCCACATACTTCGCTTGGTGAATTAGGATTCCGGTAGAAGATTGTTTGACCTGAAGACCCAGAAACATGGTCATTTCCCCAAGAGAACTCATCTCAAACCTTTTCTTCATCACACCTTCAAATTCCTTGCAAAGCTGGGGACAGGTTGACCCGAAGATAATGTCGTCAACATAGATTTGAACTAGTATCTGAGCATTACCCACATGCTTGATAAACAAGGTTTGATCAATGGTGCCGCGAGAATATCCATGCTCAAGCAAATGCTTTGTTAGAGTCGCATACCAAGCTCGAGGAGCTTGATGTAACCCATACAATGCTTTGTCCAACTTGTAGACACGATTAGGGAACTTTGAGTCAACAAACCCAGGGGGTTGATCAACATAAATTTCTTCCTTCACCTTGCCATACAAGAAGGCAGTCTTGACATCCATTTGGTAGACCGTGAAATTCATGTAGGAAGCATATGCAAGAAAGATGCGAATAGCCTCCAACCGAGCTACGGGAGCAAATACCTCAGTGTAGTCAAGACCCTCAATTTGTCGAAACCCGCGAACCACCAGCCTTGCTTTATTTCGCACGATTACACCCGAATCATCTTGCTTATTTCGATAGACCCAACGCGTGTCAAGAGCCCTTTTGCCCTTCGGTAAGTCAACCAACTTCCAAACCCCGAGCTTTTCAAACTGATTCAGCTCTTCATGCATTGCATCCACCCAGCTGGGATCATTCAAAGCCATGTCAACATTCTTCGGCTCTATTTGAGATATAAAACAAGAGTAGAGACATGCATTAACATCTCCACTTTGACTTCTGGTTTTAACTCCATCTCCCAGCTGGCCAATGATGTTATCGATCGGATGATCGCGTTGAATACGTGAGGGAATGTCTTGGCTGATATCATTGATAGAAACAGGAAGAGTGTGAATATTGAAACTTCCATCATTTACTGATTGATTCACATTAGATGAATCTGCTACAAACTCATTTGCGATTTCTTCGGGAAAGAGGAGTTCCATAAACGTTGGATTGACAGCGGAAGCATCTCTGGACATGAACTCTCTTTCAACAGGTGTAAGAGGTGTAGCATCAGTATTAGGAGATCCATCTTGAACTTTAGACTCTGGACTATTAGGTTGATCAGATGGCTCCCCCTCCGGTGGAACAGAGGACTCCTCCCCAGATGGAGCAAAGGACTCCCCCTCAACCGTTGGAGGTCTGTAGACAACATCTTCGTCTTCGTCTTCATACACGATCTTCGAACCAGAAGAGGATCCACTTGAGCTATTTGAAGACACATTTAAAGATTTGAAAAGAGATGTGTAATCAAATAACCAATCAGGACCCACTCGAGCGTCTGTTTCATTCTCCTCCAGCCAGCGTACGTCATAGGATTCGACTATCTGCTTAGTCTTCTTGTTGTACACCCTGTACGCGGTGCGCGCAGCATACCCTACAAAGTAAGAATCATCGGCTTTGGCATGGAATTTAGGGTTGGATTCCAAATGAAGAAGGGTGCAAGGACAGCCAAATACACGGAAATGGCTGACAGAGGGCTTGTGTCCATAGAGAATTTCATACGGTGTCTTCATCTGTGCTTTGTTGATTAGAACACGATTTTGCACGTAGCAAGCAGTATTAATCGCCTCGGCCCAGAAGAAAATAGGTAGCTTGGAATCACAAAGCATCATCCTTGCGGCGTCTTTCAATGTTCTATTTCTCCTTTCAGCAACACCGTTCTGTTGAGGTGTGTGAGCTGAACTATATTGACGCACTATCCCTTTTTCCGCGCAAAAATGGTCAAGAAACGAATTTTTGAACTCAGTTCCATTGTCGGTACGAAGCGCTTTCACTTGATTGTTGGTCTGTTTCTCAATCATCACTACGAACTTCTTTATCAGGTCAGCAACCTCCGCTTTGTTGGATAAGAAGAAAACCCACGTAAACCGAGAGAAATCATCGATCACAACGAGGCAGTATGAGCTTCTGTTGATGCTCAGAACGTTGACCGGACCAAATAAGTCCATGTGTAATAATTGGAGCACTTGACTTATTGAGTTGACATGTTTGGGCAAGTGTGGTTTCCGATGGTGTTTGCCTTGAGCACAGGAAACGCACTTTTCAAATGTAATAAAGTCTCTGATGGGTAGGCCTCGGACCATCTCATTCTTGGCAAGACGATTTAAGTTTTTCGCGTTAGCATGACCTAGCCTTCGGTGCCACAGCATTGCATTTTGTTCAGCGACTTTTGAGAATAGGCAAGTGACTTGTTCAGGGAGATTTGTGTTCATGTCAATAATGTAAGCATTCCCATCCCGCTTAGATTTGACGAGAATCCATTCTTCCGGGATGACAATGCCTGGCTTTAAGATCATACATTCCTTGTCAGTAAAGTGGGTGGAGTAGCCTTTGTCACAAATTTGGGAAACGCTCAACAAGCTGTGCTTTAACTCGGGAGCGAAGTTGACATTCTCAAAGCTTAACACTCCATTTGTAACAGTTCCTCTTTGCGTGATCTTTCCTCCATCTCCTCCCGCAAAGGAAACATACCCCCCATTAAAGGATTGAATTTCGCTCAATTGGGATATGTCTCCAGTCATATGCCGGGAGCAGCCACTGTCGACGTACCAGGGACGAACGACATTCCTCCGCAACTGTCCCTGCAAAATGAGCGGAATCATTTAGATTTAGGAACCCAGGTCATTACAGTCCTGGGTTTCCTTTTTACTTTCTCTGAATTAATATTTAAAGGTTTCAAACGAGGATCTTCATTTCTAATTACTTCAGAGGGTGGCAAAGATGGATTAGAAAGTGATTTAGGTTTCCATTGAAGTTTAGGTTTTACAACATTCTCATGTGGTTTTGAAATAGATTTCTTAGAGGTTTGCACAAAGCTTCTGGATGTTCTACCAGAAGTGGTTGAAGATCTAGAATTGCTTTTTGACGAAACCGATCTTGGCAGAGCCTTGTTCGTTTTTGGCAAACTCTTTTGAGATTTGTTGATAAAAACCTTTTTATTCTTTTGAAAAACAGTTCTTTTTCTGGTTCGGTCATCTTTCCAATCATCAATTCGAGAACAATTTCTTGAAGATTTTCTAATTAAAGATCTTCCTCGAGATTCGTTCTCTCCTCTTGGTGACAGATAGTTTACAATGATCCTGTTATGGCAATTTCTAGCTATGTGACCACCAATGCCACAATTAAAACAAATCTATTTATTGTTTGAACTTGTGTTACATTTATCAGATTTATTTTCTTGAAGGATACTCTTACTTTTCTCAGAGGAGCATACATGAGAGACAGATTGTGATACAAGTGAGGGTGCCTCAGAATGTATGACATGAGGAATTGATGAATTTTCATGAGAATGACCATCATTAGAATTACCAAAAAGTTCATCAAACATATCAAAGAAATTGAATTCAACAGAATTAGAAACAGGAACGTCACACGAAATACTATCAGTCTTAACATCAGAATCACAAATAGGAATAGAAACATCAGAAATAGGAACAGAAACAGAAACACCAACTCCATGCTTTGCCTGATCTAAAGGATGATCTGCAGAGGAAGAAGAAGCGTCAGTACTTTCAACATTTATAAATCCTCCTGAAACGAAGCCAGATGGATTGCCATAAACCATAAAAGATTCATTGGCAATCTCATCTTTAGACAAGGGTTGATACTGATAGGTATGATTATATGGAGGAGGCACGCTATCATATCCTAAACCCTTAGACTGATTTCGTTTAAAATCCATGCAGTGATCAATCATGGTGGCAACTGCCTCGCTTGATCCATCAAATTTTTTAAAAGCAAAGTTTGCATAATTAAACCTTTCCTTCAGTGTATCAAGCTCGGCAGTTAGCGCATCATTTTGTCTTTTAACATAATTGTACAGTTCACATTTCTCACTGTACTCTGCCTGAATTCTTCTAAAATCGTTTATCTTAGCTTCTAATTGAGCTTTAAGAGGCTTTTGTCCTTTCCTAAGTTGGTAGCCCTCATATCTAAGGTCCTCTACTTCTCTACGCAATAATTGGACTTCATCACGAAGAACTTTAACATATTCTTTACATGCATAAGAACAGGATGGTAAGGTTACCTCGCTTATCTTGGACTCAGAAGAAGTAGACGCCATGAAAGCAAACTGCAGCTCCATCATTTCTGCCTCGGGATCAGCGTCATCAGTCTTTAATGAGGCATCATTAATCTGAGCAAGGTGAGCATTTTCTGGCCCTGAAATGTTCAAAGCCTGAATCTGGTCCTCCCAGTCAAAAGACTGAGCAACCATTGCAGTCTCACCATTAGCTGCAGCACCTGCACGGTTGTTTCCCACTGCAACCATCATTCTGTTGTTGTTGACCCTGCGATCTGGTTTAGGACATTCACGAGCAAAGTGACCCGGCTCGTGGCAGTTGAAACATCTCAGCGTGCTCTTGTTGAATCCCACCTTCTTGTCAGCATTCATGCCCCAATTGCTCTTCCCAGTCTTATTAGCAAACTGCTTGGCCCTGAAAACAGCCATAGCAATCTGCCACGTAATGTCCATCTCTTCTACGTCTTCAGGATGAATCTGGTCCAGGTCAGCAAATGACAGCTGAGGTGGAAGTTCTCCAGCCACAAAAGCATTATAGCAGTTAACAAGCCCAGTAGCTAGAGCCAGATTTTCATCAGTATCCTTAGGATTTGAGGAAGTGGCTACAGTAGGTACATTTGGGGAAGGAACAACATGTGGGGAGATAAGTGGTTGATTATGATGATGAAGATTAGGTGATACAGCATCGAGGGTCTGAATTTGAGGTGGTTTAGCAGTAAATCCTTGACCTGAAGAGGACATGATTGAGGAAAGAGCATTGTTGGATGAGATCCCAAGATTTGCAGTAGAATATGAACTCATGTGATTGATCTCTCTCTGTTTGTCATCAATATCACAAGATTTGATGATTGCCATGGTTTCAGCAAGAGTGAGGCGGTTTAGATCCTTAGTCTTCTTGATCACAGCAACATTCATATCCCATGATCTGGGAAGAGCATTGAGAAGTTTTTTGTTGATTTCTGACTTGGTTAAGTAAATCCCAGATATGTTCATATCCGTTGTGAGAGTTGTGAACCTCTGCAATTGAGCCTCAAGGGTCTCTCCTGGAATGTAGTTGAACATGTTGAACTTTTGTCTCAACATGTCCTGGCGACTCTCTTTCATATCCTCATTGCCCTCATAAACTTCAATTAAGGCTTCCATAGATCTTTAGCTGAAGTGTACTCACGAAAACCTTGAGCAATATCAGGAGATAATGCCATAGTTAAAGTGGCTAAAGCTCTTTCTTGCTCTTCTATTTTCTCAAACTCCTCATCAGTGTAGTTTTCAACCGCCTTGTCAATCACTTGACCTGCAACTGTCGTAGTGATTCTAATAGGGCCTCTAAGAATGCTTCTCCATACCTTAAAGTCCTTCATTTTGATGTACTTTTCAATTCTATACTTCCATTCGGGAAAACCATCTGCAGACATTAATCTTGGAATTCGTGTGGTGGTGCCCATAACAGCGTCAAGTTCATGGAAATGATTTTGACCTTGAGAATCCATTTGAGATTAAGCAAATTAAGCAAATTAAGCTCAAAATTAAAGTTTACAATTGAAAGGGTTTACGACCGTAAACCGAGTTTACGGTCCAAATGATTTTGACCGTAAACGGAGTTTACGGTTCTGAGCTTACGACCGTAAACTGTGTTTACGGTTGAACAGTTTACGGTTTGAACAGTTTACGGTTTAACAGTTTACGGTTTAACAGTTTACGGTTTGAACAATTTACGGTTTAACAGTTTACGGTTTATGAGTTTACGGTTTATGTGTTTACGGTTTAAGTAGATTCAATAACCGTAAATAGAATTTACGGTTGACAGCAAACTCCCAGAAAACCTTTATGAATACGATTTTTCAGTAGAAACGATTCCCTTCACTACGTAAACACTAACAGCAGGTTCGAACTTCAAAGATATCGGTTGAAATAGCCCAAAAATCGATTGAAAGAAGATTTAACACCGGTTCTTGCTCTGATACCAATCGTAAGGTCCAAATAAAGATCTTTACCGGTAGTTGCACAACAATCAATCACAAAATAAGAGTAAGATGAAAGAAATCAAGCTTGCACACGATTATATTGAGAAATCGTCTGGTACAACTCGATAGGACTTCTTTGGCATTAACAACCACAAAAAGACTAACTGGGTTTGCGACCGTAAACTGAGTTTACGGTCGTAAACTGTGTTTACGGTCGTAAACTGTGTTTACGGCCGTAAACACAGTTTACGGTCGTAAACGTGTTTACGGCCGTAAACCCAGTTTACGGTCGTAAACAGACAAAATGTTCAACAGACAGCAAACAACCCGTATACACTATAACAGACTCATTCTGAACACAAAAACAGTGAAAGCCTAGACCAAACCATTTCCAGGGTCCTTCACAAATCCTTCGTGCCTACCAGCACATTGAACACAGAGTCTAGACAATTCAGATTCAGTCCCTTACACTAGTTTAGACTGCCCGTTATCACTTTCTTGATATCACTTCCCAATAATACCTACTAACGAAAAAATATAAGAAAATAAAAGATTGTCTTCAAAACGAATCAGTGTAATATAAACTCAGGAGTATCGAGAAGAAAAATCAAACCGTTAGTCACCGATTGAATTTGCATCCAGAAGGTCTGAGAACAGCACGCATAATCTAAGAACAATTCCGAAAATTCTTCACATCGTTAAGCACTAACCCCATGAATGATCCCTTCCTTTCTTCCTTTCCCACAAAGGACACATACTCTCAAATAAAGTTCTGAATGTTGTACAGTTGAGAGATGCCTCCTATCATGTGCCAGGAATAACCACTATCAACACACCGAAGTCTGATGATATGCCTCCATAGCTGCTCCGACACAGAGCGGGATCAGATGGTCTTTGGAACCCAATCCATTTTGAAACTGGGTTGACCTTTGTCATCTTTTCAAGGTACTCTCTCCCATGACATGTCCTGTTTATCACAAACAAAAGATGACGAAATGTATGAATCATTAGACAATTTGGGAGATTTAACCTTTGGAACCCATCGGTAGTTGGGTTTAACCCATTTCTTGTTCGATCGAATGAGTGTCTTATCGCTTGCTTTTGAACATGAAGTCGGCCGTCGAGATGGCTTTGACCTAACTGGTCTTGATTTCATTGGAACATCTCTTCAGTTTGGCTTCTTGGCCGACATTTCCTTCTTGTCCTTAGGATTTTGATTCTTGGCCTTCTTCGCATTCCAGTCAACATTGCGCGATGTTGACCTGGAAGGGTTCCTTTTGGAAGGTCTCCCTCTTGGCGCGTTCTACCAGCCATATGCGTAGTAGGGAACGTATGCTCGATTAGGACAATTTCGGGAAATGTGTCCAGGTGTTCCACAGTAAAAACAGGTTATTTTCTTCACTGAGGAGTTGTTTCTTCCTGCCCCTGGTGGCGTGTCCTTGCCTTGTTCCTGGTTGTTCCCACATGCACACTTACAGCAGGCTGGCTGTTTCACTTGATTTGGTGGCCTGTATTTCTCAACAGCGGGTTGATTAGAAGCAAATGAGTTCGAAGCAACAGATTCAGAGTTCAAGGAGACATTGGTTTGTTCAATAGTTTTCTCCTTGTTCTCATCTTACGTTACTTTACCTGCACATGAAGTAGAAGCATTAGAATCGTTCAGCTCAACACTTTCTGGCACAACCACGGCAGAATTAGCAAAGATATCATCAAGTATATCGAAAAAATTTGAGTCATCAGACTTTGATACAATTTTATTATCAGACACACTCTCTTCAGTAGCTTGCTTGCAATGACTTAGAGGTTGATTTGCATAGGAAGTAGAAACATTAGTATTCTCAACCTTAGAACCACTTTCCGGCACAAATACAACATGTTTGCCATATTTGAGATGTGCCTCTCTGTCCATTTCCTCTTTTGTCAAAGGATTATACTGATAGGTATGACTAAAAGGAGGAGGCACTTTATCATACCCTAAATCCTTTGACCGATTTTCTTTAAATCTCAAACTATGTTCTATCATGGACGCAACTACCTCACTTGACACATCAAATTTTTTGAAATTAAAATCTGCATTTTCAAACTTATTTTTCAATGTGTCAAGTTCATCAGTTAACTCAGCAATTTGTTGTGTCACATATCTATAGTTTGCACATTTATTGCTATATTCTTCTTCTAGTTTTCGGAAGTCCTTGGTTTTGGTCTCTAATTGTTCTTTTATGGGTTTTTGTGCCTTCCTAAGTTGATATCCATTGTACTTTAGATCCGCATTTTCCCTTTTTAGTAACTCAATTTGTTCACAAAGAAATTTAATAGTAGTTTCACAAGATTGAGAACATGAAACTTCAGTGACCGGGATGTTTGAGGAACTTTTTTTTATAAAAAATATGCCCTTTGACTAAAAACTCAAAAGTCAACCTTAAAAGTCAAGCTTAAAAAGTCAAACTTAAAAGTAAAACTTAAAAGTCAAACCGAAAAGCTAAAATTGAAAATTTAAAGGTTAAACGAGAAAGTCAAAGTTTAAAGTCAAAGGTCAAACTTGAAAGTCAAAGTCAAATTTTTAAGTCAAAAGTCAAAAATAAAAGTCACAAAAATAAAAACTAAAATTTTGGAAAAAAATGGAATTTAAAAATAAAAAGAAATTGATTTTTGGGTTAAATATGTCAAAATTGCGAAACTTGGATCGAAATAAGAAGCCTTTTGAATTAAATTGCGAAGGTTTATTCCATCTAGCAAGCTAGATCAGCTGGTAAGGCGCCTGGTTAAGTGTATGGGAGATCCGGGTTCGATCTTTGGCAACCCCAAAACGTTTTCTATTTTTGTTGAAGCGCGTACGAGGATGAGGTGCGAGGCCGAGAACGATGCTGCTGAGCCGTAAACTCCGAAGCGAGGCTGGCCGCAAACTGCTGAGCCGTAAACTGAGACGCTCCACCGCAAACTCGCCTGACCGTACACGTGCGAGGCTGCTGAGTCGTACACCGAGGACCGTAAACTCCGAGGGCCACAAAATGTTCTCGGTCGTAAACTCCCTTCGGGCCGTGAACCCTTCAAAGGCCGAGAACCCTTCAAAGGCTGTAAACCCTGCTTCAGATGCGAAGAAAAACGACGTTTTTCACCCTTTTTGCTCCAAAACTCGTTTTTATGAAAAACGCGAAGAACAAACCCCCCTTATTTTGCCAAGATCTATCCAAATACGTAGAAATCCTTCAAAAATAAGATCAAATACGCTCCAGATCTGACAAAAATGATTGATACAATCCAAGCTCTAATACCACTTGTATGTCCCAAATCTGATTGTGTATCAATCAGATCCAATTGATGGTGCGGAATCCAATCAATTTGATGATGCTAGATCAAAATAGAGAACAAGGAGAAGAAGAAGAAGATGAATCTATGATGTATTCAATAAGATTGATGCTCCAACACACAAGATTCACACACACACACACACATTCTTCTTCTCTCTAACTTTCTCTCTCTACAACACCTTGGATTTCATACACTTAAGCTCCTCTCTTCTCTCAGCCGTACACTCATCACATGCACTCCTCACCCTATATATATGAGACATGGGCCGTGAACAGGTTCACGGCCGTAAACACAACCGTAAACACATATTACTTAACAAAAAAAATACATTTTCCTAGAAAAGTAAAGTATAAACCAAATTTTGACCCAACACATGTTGAGACAACGATTAATGATGCTTCGGTTTTGAGTGAAGCAGGCAGTGGACACAGCTTCAACCCAGAGATAAAGAGGTAGATTAGCGAAGTTCAGCATTGATCGGCGGCTTCAACGAGAGTTCGGTTTCTTCTTTCAACCACATCGTTCTGTTGATGAGTGTAGGCAGCAGAGAAATTGTGGTCGATGCCTTTGTCGGAGAGGAATTTATCAATGGTGACACTGGTGAATTCCGATCCATTGTCACTTCGGATTCTTCTAATAGGAAGTTTGACAAGAACTTCAATTCCTTTGACGAAATTAATAAGTTCAGAGGCTGTTTCAAATTTTATCCTAAGGAAGAAGACCCAGGTGAACCTTGTGTAGTCATCGACAATCACAAGAATGTACTTTTTGTGATGCAAACTTTCTACAGTGGGGGGTCCATAAAGATCAATATGAAGATATTCTAATGGTTCCGAAATTGAGTTTTCAATGATAACAGGGTGACCTTTCTTGGATTGCTTCCCGCATTCGCATGCAGCACATAGATGACCGTTTTCAAATTTGAGGAGTGGCAGACCTCAGACCATTTCACCGGAAACTAGATCATTCATCTATCGGAAGTTTAAATTAGTGAGCCTCCGTTGCCATAACCAACTAACATCAGGAATAGCGTTTGAGAGAAGACAAAGTTGAGGCTTTTAGATGATCATGTTGATGTCTAATGGATACATGTTTTTGTCGCGATCAGATTTGATTAGACATTCTTTACGATCTTCTATCATGACGTAACTATGCTTTTTGAAGAACTCAACTCTTCGGTTTGCATCAGTGAGTTGAGTCACACTAATAAAGTTGTGTTTAAGGTCAGCTACATATGCCACATTAGAGACAGATAAATTACCATTGGTGAGGATGCCATAACCTCGTATTTGCGAATTTGAGTTGTTTCCATTTGTCACGTAACCAGCGTTTGGAGCGAGTTTGAGATCACACACAAAGTATTTCTGCCCCTTCATGTGCGTGGAACAAGCACTATCAATATACCATATTTTATCTTGTTCCGAAGCACAAAGTGCCTGCAAAATCAGTAAGTTTTGGAGTTTTTAGGCTCCGAGTTAGGTTGAGGGACTTTGGCATGGGCTTTGGACCAGGATTGTGATTTTTGAACAACTGGTTTTTAGGAGGGTTTGTTGCGAGAAACTTTTGGGAAAGAAGCAGAATGCCATGGTTTTTTCATTAATCCAAAAATTGTATTCAACCAAAGGTTTTTTGGACACTGATTTTCTCGGACCAACAGTTTTCTGAGATGTTGTAGGAATCATTGTGTTAACAGAAGTTACAAATACGTTTTCAACCATTATTACTTTCCATTCAAATTTGTGTTTTGAAACTTTTGAAGATTTCTGAACAACAGTGTTCTTACCAACTCGTTCTTTGCTTGTTGCTTTTGATGGCACAATTGGTTTCGAAAATTGTCGTGGTTTGAAAATAGTACCATCAAATTTAGCAATAAATACAGAAGAAACTGTCTGAGGAGAGTTAGTTTTCACAGAATGAGTCTCAACAGTAACTTTTTCAGATTAGGACTGAAAAACTTTTTTTGAGTAACCGAACTAGGAGGATTGGATGGCCTTTTAAGAATCCTAACAGGCGCAAAGGTATTGTAGTTCCTAGTGGTTGGACTAACTGTCCGAGACACTTTCTTTTTGGATCTCTGTATGAATTTGGAATCTTGCCTTGACCTAATTTCTTTCTTAACGGAATTTTGGCTTCTATCTTGGGGTTGACAATATCTTTTTGTTTAACCAAGGTTTCTTCCAAGAGTCAGATGATAACTTTGAAGTTTGTCCAGATGATGGATTGTCAAACTTAGGTTTAATTGGCACTATAGTTGTTTTCGAGATCCCTTCAGAATTAGAGATACACGAGCAAGATGAATCATCACATGCAATTTCTTCATCAATGTCACTATCTAATGATGCCCAAACGAAGTCCGATTTATCAAAGTCATGTCCAGTTGTCTCGGGAATTATTTCCTCACCAACACAATTGTTCGGAGGACCGAAGTTCGAAATTTGAACTCCAGTACAGATGATTCCAGGGAATGAATACGAAGACTGATTCAGGTCCAGGGGTATTAGAGGTAGAAGATGCGTGGAATGAAGACATTTGACAACTATCAGTTGGAACTCAGGAATTAGATATTGGAACTGGTCCGGAATCTCAGGAAGGGGCGGCAATGGTGAGACAGCGGTATCCGAATGTTTGTGGTTCGGAACGTCTCCCATAAAAATTAGATTTTGCAACTCCTTCAAGGGACGAACAACATGTTTTGGAAACTCGCTTTTGAGGCCTGATGCTTTGGACCATGGGTGACGAAAATTATGAGTGATCCGTTCGTTTACTTCAGGAATATCAATTGAATGATGTGAAGCATCAATTTTGGCATTAAGAAGTTTGTTATCAGAAACTAAAACATTTCTTTCACAAAAGGTGATTTCACATTTGTATTTTAAAATGATACATTCATCTTGAGACATTACAAGCTCTCTTTCTAGTGATTATATCTTAAGCTTTTGATCTTCAAAGCGTAATCTAAGGCGAATCAGTTCAATCGCCAACTTCTCACCTACTTCAATGGCAGACTCATAGGCTTTATGGATGATGGTCATATCTGATTCGATCTGGGTTAAATATGGTTCACAAAGAGACAAATCAAAATTATATTCAGTGATCATAGATCTGACCTGCTGAACGATGCTCATGCCTGGTGGATCATTGGTTGCCATATAGCAAAGTTCGGGTCAGCATCTTCATCATCTCCTTCAGAAACTGATGATCAGTAGTGTAACGACCCAAATTTTCAAATAAAATTTTCATTTTTGAAATTACCAAAACATTCCCATAAATATGAAATATTAATGACAATTGTTTTCAAAATCCATAACAACAAAATTTTTATTCAAAATATCATATTGTCCCCAAATAAAATACCGGAGAGTCCCCAAAATTACCAAAACTTTCCCATAAATAGGAACCCCCTGGGCTCTTAGTCCAAGGATGCCCTGGAAACCCTCCAGGGTCTTACTCCCGGTGTCTCGGGAACCCCTCGAGGTCTTAGCCCAAGGATGCCCTGGATACCCTCCAAGGTCTTACACCCAAATGCCTCGGGAACCCCCCAAGGTATTTACTAAGGAGGCCTTGGAAACCCTCCAAGGTCTTACACCTAAGTGCCTCGGGAACCCCCCGCCCCCCAAGGTCTTTCATGCAAGTATCACAAATAACTAGCATACCACGTATCACATAATGAACTTTCATAACACATAGCAAATGATGGGCGGGCCTTGGTGCCTGCGACCCATTGGTATGGTGAGCAGACTCACCTCTCAAGAAATGTTGAACTGATACGATAAGTCCCAACGCGCAGCTCCTACTCAACTGCTTACAACCATCATGTGAATGACATTGTCAAAATTCCGAAATACCAAAAATACACTCAAAGTCAAACTTGGTCAACCATGGTCAAAGTCAAAGTCAACAGTCAAGGTCAACAGTCCATGTTGACCCAACTCGTCGAGTGCATCTAGCAACTCGCCGAGTTCCTTCAGTGTTCAGAAAATCGGGAAAGCACTAGCCAACTCGCCAAGTTATCTTATTAACTCTCCGAGTGCGATCAGTATCCAGAAAGCGGGAAAACCCGATCCAACTCGTCGAGTTGCCAGGGCAACTCATTGAGTTTTCCCTATCTTAAGATATACAGCCCTTCCAGTCGAATCTAAAGCCCCAAACTATAGATCGAGTCCCTTACGACTGAAATATCACGTAAAGTTACTAACTTTACGTGCATGCAAGGCCTCAAGAGGCTAAAACACTAATACTAAGCTTAATAAAAGGTTTAGGGTATGGAGGAGGGTCAAGACTAGATAAAGTGGACAACTTTATGTCCATGGAGGCCTAGAGGTGTCCAGATCTAAAACCATATCCTCATGATAAGTTCAAATCCGAGAATAACACCATTATGCACCAAAAGTGACCATATACTTTCATAAGAGGAGATCTAAGCAAATAAAGGTCAATGTAACAACTTTATACCTCAAGATGGTTCCCAAAACAGAGTAGATGTTGGATCTACTGCTTCTGCCTTTACTCCAACCTCTTCAAGCTCCAAGTTCCTTCACAACCACTCCAAAATCACTGTCCAAAGCTCTCACACACACTAAAGAAGGTATAAGGCTCGAACTAGGTTTTCTCTGGGCTGTAAGGACGATGAGGGAGGCCACAAATGAGCCATAAGTTCTTTATATAGGGTACAACCCCTGAAAATTAGGGTTTTCTTTTCCAGCGTCTACTCGTCGAGTTAGGGCCTTCCAACTCGTCGAGTAGACCCTTCATCTCGTGCCCCTAATGATACCTACTCGACGAGTTGGAGCTCCCCAACTCGTCGAGTTCCAGTCCAAAACCCTAACATTTTGAGAAATAAATGATACCTGAATCGAGCGTTACAAATTTCCCCCACTTGAACTAGACTTCGTCCTCGAAGTCTGCTGATGCAAACAAATCTGGGTAGTGGTCCTGCATCTCATCTTCCGGCTCCCATGTCCATTCGGAGCCTCTTCGGTGCTGCCATTGCACCTTCACTAGCTTTACTTCCTGGTTATGAAGGGCCTTAGTCTTTCTATCTAGAACCGCAATGGGCCTCTCAATGTAGTTCAGGCTCTCATCTACTTGAATATCGTCCAGAGAAATAACCGTGGCCTCGTCTGTGACACACTTCCAAAGCTGAGACACATGGAAGGTGTTGTGTATCTAGCTAAGCTCGTCAGACAGATCCAAACGATAAGCCACTTTTCCCACTCGGGCAGAGATTCTGAACGGGCCAATATATTGGGGCCCTAACATGCCCCTCTTCCTAAACCTGATGACTCCCTTCCAGGGCGACACTTAAAGCAAAACAAAGTCCCCCACCTGAAACTCGAGATCCGATCGGCGCCAGTCAGCATAGCTTTTCTGACGGATCTGCGCGACCTGCAGCCTGTCGCGCACCTGCTGAATCAACTCATTAGTCTTGAGCACCACCTCGGTGCTCCCCATGACTCGATGCCCTACATCACCCCAGCAAATAGGAGTCCTACACCTCCGACCATACAACATCTCAAACGGTGGTCGGTCGATACTAGCATGATAACTATTGTTATATGAAAACTCTGCTAGTGGGAGGTATGTATCCCAACTCCCTCCGAAGTCCAACACACATGCCCGTAACATATCCTCGGGCGTCGGAATCGCCCGCTCACTCTGGCCGTCGCTCTGGGGGTTGTACACAGTGCTGAAGTGCAACTGTGTGCCCAGTTCCTCATGAAACTTCCTCCAGAATCTGTAGGTGAATCGAACATCGCGGTCCGAGACCACCGATACTGGCACTCCGTGCCTAACCACCACCTCTCATACATAGATATCTACCAATTTCTTAGCAGAAATGCTCTCGGGGATCAGAATAAAATGGTCACTCTTTGTCAACCTATCCGCGATGACCCAAATGGAGTCCATGCCCCTCGCCGTCCTCGGTAACTTTATGATGAAACATGGTGAAATCTTCCCATTTCCACATAGGAATGGGTAATTGATGAACCTTGCCGTGAGGCTTCTAATGTTCGGCCTTGACCTTCCTACAAGTCAAGCACCGCTCCACTAACAATGCAATCTCCCGTTTCATGCAGGGCCACTAGTAACTCAACCTCAGATATCTATACATCTCCGTGGCCTCCGGGTGAATATAGAACTTGGATTTGTATGCCGCCTCCAAGATCTTCTACCTCACGCCCCCGGATACCGGTACCTACACCCGGTCACACTGTGTCAGAAGACCTCGACTATCCCGAACAAACAGAGGAAACTGACCCCAAATCCGCTCTATCTTCCAGTTTTCTTTCTTCAAACCCTCCACCTGGTCCTCCTTGATCATATCCACCATATTGGCCTTCCCTGGATGGTACAAGATCTCGCAATCATAATCTTTCAGTACATCCAACCATATCCTCTGCCACATGTTAAGGTTCTACTGATCCATCAAATACTTCAAACTTTTGTGGTAATAAAGATGGTGCACCGAACTTCGTACAAATAATGCCTCCAGATTTTGAGAGCAAACACCACTGCCCCTAGTTCCAGGTCGTGAGTGGGGTAGTTCGCCTCGTGAGGCTTCAGCTGCCTCGAGGCGTACGCAATCACAAACCCCCTCTACATGAGTACAACGCCTAAACAGGTGATGGACGCATCACAATACACCACCAAATCCTCCAACCCATCGGGTAGCGCTAAAATCGGGGCCTCACATAACCTCTGTCTCAAGGTATCGAAAGCCAATTGCTGATCCAGGCCCCACCGAAAAGTCACATTCTTCTCGGTCAATCGAGTCAAATGTACGACGATCTTGGAGAAATCCTGGATCAATCTCCGATAGTACCCCACTATAGCCAAGAAGCTACGAATCTCATATGCATTCTTCGGTACTTCCCACCGCATCACTGCCTCAATCTTGGCTGGATCAACCAAAATACGCTCTTGGTTGATGATGTGCCCCAAAACCTGCACCTCTCTCAACCAAAATTCACACTTTGAGAACTTGGCATAAAGCCTTTCCGTCCTCAGTGTCTCTAATACCTCCCTCAGATGCTGCTCATGCTGCTCCTTGGTCTTATAATAGACCAAGATATCATCGATAAACACAACCACTCACCGATCCAACATCAGCCTACACACCCTGTTTATGAGATCCATGAACGCTTCTGGGGCATTGGTGAGCCCGAATGGCATCATAATAAACTCGTAGTGCCCGTACCGAGTCTTGAAAGCCGTCTTAGGTATATCCTCATCCCTAATCTGTTAGATAAGGTGTCTAAGTCCATAACTTATTTGGTATATACTTGACCCGACCCGGCATGGTCCATTTAGGTTGCACTTCACCCAAACTGTTTATGGATAATTTTATGAGAATTGTATACTTACGATTTATTAATATATTATAAGTTATAATATATTAATATAAAGTTATGTTATTTAATTAGTTTTAATCTTGAATTAATTATGAATTAATTTAGTGATTAAAAGGAAGACTAATTAAATCATGGGCTATTATATTTATATGGTGTGGGCTAATACTCATTTGTTAATGGGCTAAGCTTATATGGAAGTCCATGGATGATCCATGGAGCTTTTAACCCATGGATCCTTGGAAAGGAAAGGACATGGGTTATTAGGGTTTCACCCTAACCATGCACACCATATAAACAAGCTCATGTTGCATGAAATACTACACTAAGTGTGTGTGTAAGTATGGTGGCCAAAATCAAGAGTTAGTATACTCTCTCATACATTTTCCAAGTTTGTGGTGATTTGTGATTTCCATTTGAGGCATTCACATTATTGGTGCTTAGCTCTCAAACTCCAAGGAATCAACAATCAACAAAAGGTATGTAATTCATCTAGTCCTTTTATGTTTAAAAGTACCCCATGCCATGCTAGATAGGTTATAAACCTTGGAAAATAATATTTTGCATGTACCTTTTACAAACATAGATCCAAGGTTTATTAGGGTTGCATGTACACTTAGGAAGTATTAGAATGCTCAAAACCCAACAGTGGTATCAGAGTCTAGGCTTGTTTGTTTGATACTTGATGCAAAATAGTGATAAAAAGTCGATTTTTTGTTGTCTGACTGATGAACTCGCCGAGTCCATAGGGGGACTCGCCGAGTTCATGTGTAAACTCATCTTACTCGCCGAGTAGGTTCGTGCACTCGGCGAGTAGGAGCCTCAGAATGCATATTTTCGACTTTTGCTGCTGGAAATGGACTAGAAACATTACCCTAAACTGTTTTGGTGTTTTAAAACTTGCTTTAGTTTGTGTAATGGTAGTTCTAATCCATTTACAATAGCTTATATCAAAATTTCATGCTTTGTATGTGTTCATATAACTCTTGAAACTTTGATGATCATGTTCATGTTCTTATGAATTTAGAAGATGATAGGAATTATTTGCTGAATTGTTTAGGATTAATTCTTGATCATTTATGTGTTTTAATGGAGTCCATAATTTGTCCTCAAGTTATGGATATCCAAAGGTCACTTTTTTTAAACACACACTTAAAACACATAAGTTACATAAAATGAAGAGTCTTCATTTTTATGAACCTTTAATGCATAAGTTATGAAATGAAAAGTTTTGGATAGTTACAAAACTTGCCCTCAAGTTTTGGAATTTGTAAAGTTTCACACACTTTAATAAACTTTAATTCCAAACCCTTAGAGTTTTAAAAGTTAAAATTCAACCCTTATACTCTTTATAACATTAATGGTTAATTATTATATATATGTATAAGATCAAGTCGTTTTACCGTTAGTAGGCCTCATTCACGAAGTCGGTCTATAAGGGGGGTATAAGGTTGTTGCCTATAAAATGGCAACTTAATGGGTGTCCATTCTCACCCACCGCTTCCTTGATCGGTGGAGGGTCGTTAGCCGAACGGGTAGGACAATGACTTTAAATTCTCATTAAAAGTATAATGAATATTATAAAGTAACTAAACCTTTTATAAATTCCCAATCTTAGTTACTTTAGGAAAATGTGAATATGGTGCTAACCCATGAAATTCACACTTTGTACCTTACCAAGTTGTTGGTGGAGCGTGTGTGGTTAACCGGCATACTAACTTGGACTAGTAAGGATCACGAAGGGTGACTTAATGTTTATCATAGATCGGTGGAGCGTGTGTGTTTAACCGGCACATCGATTAGGTGATAATATTAAGGGTACCAAGTGAGTTTGCATGGTTATTCACACCTTGTTTTGTGATCCTCGACATCCCAGTCACAAAACTTGAAGGGCACAATCGAGATTGAAACATTCAATTGAAAAGTTCAATGAATCTCAAAAGAACTAGGAGTTTCAAATCCAATTAAAACCTAATAAATTATTTCGTTTTTCATGGTGGAAATTGGTGAATCGTCATTCACCTACCTTCAAATATTTTAGAGCTTGGATTACGGCATCCCTCTTCCAAGTTATAAAATATTGTGTTGGGTCCTAGCCTTAATATTTCATATTGGGTGTTATATTAAGGACTTGAATCAACTAACTTGATTTTCTCCCATTGTAGATGTCTGGTTCAGACAACTATGATCTTCCCAAATCGCTTGAAACAAGCTTTCCTCTTGAAGATGATGTCCCTCAACATCATGCTTCACTCCCCCCACCTCCTCCATTTATTCTCCCTGACCCACAAGCCCGAAGACTTGAAAGGTTCAAGATCACTCAAGCTTTACTAGAAATGAAACATAAAGATGGAAGACCAGTGTGCACTCATGTCTTAGGAATGAAGTCACACATAGACAGGTTGAGAATGTTGGGTGCTGTTATTTCAAGGAAGTTCGCTGTTGACTGGGTTCTTCAGTCGCTTCCTGAGTCATATAGTGAGTTTATTAAACTTCCATGGACATGGAGAATGGTAACATTGGAAGTCCAGAAAAGCTTTCTCGTCCCAATGGAAAGGGATCGGCCTTGGTAAAACCAGTTGACCAAAAGGTAAAGGGAAAGGCTAAGTCTGTGATTGTCTCGTGTACCATTCCCAAAGAGCCTATATGTTTTTATTGTCATGAGAAGGGACATTGGAAGCGAAGCTGCCCTGAATACCTAAAATATTTGAAAGCAAGTAGAGACAAAATGTTTGACTCGGCTTCAGGTAAGTCCACTATCTAACTTTGTTAAAGTTCCTAATTATTGATTCTTATTACATGATGTGACTAGGTTGCATCTTGATGTTTAGCAGGATCGAGCAAAAGGAAGGTTAAAATAAGAGTGTGCTGAATCTGATCACGAAGATGGATTTCTATCGCATGGTTCGAGGATCGGATTTTTGAGCTACTACTTAAAAGTTATGATAGATTGCTAGGAAATATGTAATATCATAGTTTTCATTTGAAGATGCATTGTAAGGAATATTTTTCCGCATTTTAATAAAGAAATAAAAGTTTTGTTTAGTTTATTTTATATTATATCCCCTTACAATGGCATTTATGGAAATTGATGTTTGTATGTTTCTAGCAATATTGGAAATATGAGTTTGATTCTCTCATATGTGGTAGTGTCTGAATTTACCAAATGAGGAAAGGTTATCATCACCCAGGCTTCAGTTAGACAGAAACTTGGAATCATACAAGTTGTATTGTATGATGAATGAGAATTTTCATCTTTGTAAAAATTGAGACTAATTCATTGATCACATGCATATGTGAGTCAATTGAAGGACTAAGGAATTAGGTACACTGGGTGTGTGCTGGTCAAGGTCCACCACAAAGATCAATTTGTCATGATTTACTAGAGATTAGTAAATATGGTTATACTTATAAGGTTAAGTATAATTCTGTAACATTGGAAAAGTTTCAATGTATGGCAGAACGGATGAGATGAATCAAATTTGGCAGAAAGATAAAAGTTTCTCAAATCTGAAAAGATGGGAGAGTACTTTAGTATCATGTTTTTATGATCATCTTAATGATTATGAAACCATATCACAAATTCATACTCTAAGGACATCTTAGTGCATTGTTATGACTAAGATGAGGGGTCATGGATTGTTGGAATGGTTAAAATCAAGAAGATGGATCATACATGTTTTTATGATCATCTTAATGATTATGAAACCATATCACAAATTCATACTCTAAGGACATCTTAGTGCATTGTTATGACTAAGATGAGGGGTCATGAATTGTTGGAATGGTTAAAATCAAGAAGATGGATCATACATGTTTTTATGATCATTTTAATGATTATGAAACCATATCACAAATTCATACTCTAAGGACATCTTAGTGCATTGTTATGACTAAGATGAGGGGTCATGAATTGTTGGAATGGTTAAAATCAAGAAGATGGATCATACTTCATTCCAAAACAACTCTTAGAGTCATACTCCAAGATTGTAACATTAAGTGACATAAAGTAAGGTTTAAAACACTTATCAAATGTAGTGTAAAATGTTTTCTACTCCTGTACATTTGAAATTGGTAAGTTGTGATGTCTTGGATAAGACAAAGACCAACTAAGACCAAATGTGTGAAGTGTTTATCTTAATAAGTATCTGCACTATCCCTTGAATATTTGTTTTGTCAAGGAATGGTTATTGACTAGGGAAACTTATATGTCAAGAGGACAGTGGGAGTCTTAAAGATCCTGAAAGGATTTCAAGATTTAATCAAGAGTAAAACCTGAGTTTTATCACTAGCACACGACTTAAGGTTTAAAACCTATTAAGTTGACATAATTCTTGTTTATGTGTCTGTTCCTATTAAGTTGACTATGCATATGAGTTCTGTTAGTTCTAAACTGTGTGCATAACAGCGTGGAAGCATTGGTGGGCCTTGTGCTACCAGATGACAAGAAATTAAGATTGAACAAGTTCAATCCATGTAAGGTTGAATTTGTTACTAACCTTGTCTTGTGATTATGGTTTTGACAAATTCACATGGATAGGAACTCATACACCATAAAATCTAAGTGTCATAAGGTTTCTCTCCGATTCATGAAAATGATGGTGAGGAAATGCTTTCACTAAGAAGATTTTAAGTAGATAGCAATTGTGATGTTTGCATTCTCAAAGTCGTTAGTGGAGCGTGTGTGGTTAACCGACACACTAACATGGACTTGTGAGAAATGGCAAAGGTCTAAACAATTAAGACTATCATTACGGCATCCCTTTTCATAGTTCTAGAAATTGTTTAGACACACATGTGAGTTATCTAAGAAAGGGTGTACGAATCTAAATTTCAGAAGTCGAGCTGATTTCTGGAAATATGTCAGAGCTAGTGGGAGCATAAGTGTTATGCTGATAATCATCATGTTAGTGGGAGCATGATTATTATGTTTAGTGTTGCAAGTTAGCAATGTTAAATTATAGAAAAACAAAAGTTTCAATTCATAAAGTTGTAGGGGTTGAAAAAGTTGTTTTGCTATAATTAAGGGAGAGGAAATTATACTTCATTTCAATTCTAAAAGCTTAGATTGAGTTTTAATCATCTTTAGTCAAGGATATATATATATGAATTTTATGTTGGAATGGTTCAACATAAGGAAATTCTATATATATTGCGTTCTCAAATTCGATTATGATTACAGCATCCCTCTTCATAGTCGATTTTTGAAAACATGGAAAATAAAAAAATATTGTAGCAAAAGACTGATCCGGTATCAGGTCTTTATGTGAGACATCGTGAATCATGTCCCATATGATTCGGGTATAGGATCGGTCACATGTGCTATAATATTCATCCTTTCTAAATTTTCCAAATGCTCAGAGCATTAAGAAGGGAAAAGTCTAGAATTGGATAAGACTAAAATGATTAAGCAATTGTCGAGGACTATCTAAGGCTCACCAAAGATTGGTTGCTCAGGGACAGTTGGAAGTATAGCGTTAAATTTTGGAAGGACCATATGGATATATTCTGAAAAGAGGTAGCTCTTGTTCAGATATGATAATCAAAATAGGAATATGGAAATTTTCCATATTGGGAGTTGGATATTAAGAATCTATGAGAAAGTTAGAAACTTTTATGCAATAAGGATGTTCAAAGCAATGTACTTTGAATATGAGAGTTCGTTTCCATAGAGATGATATCCTTTGGAATCCTCTGTACTGACTGATGACAAGGTTTTGGTGACCTTGTGCATAATCATTAAGAGAGGATCAGTGCATATAAGTTTAAAATCTAACAGCTTTTTTGGTAAATGGTAGGAATTAGGAATTCTTACATTTACAATAAGGATTTGGGATTGTGAAATGATCATCATTGGAATCATGTTCAATTGATCTATTTCACAAAGTAAAGATCATAGACAAACATAGTGTGCATACTTGGAGTATGGCATAACTATTGTTTAGAAAAACAAAGTGTACGTGCTAGGAGCATGGGACGACTGTTGTTTTTGTTCAAGTATTAAATTGATTATTTGAAACATTATACAATGAATAATGTGTAATCAATATGGTGATAAATAAAAGGTGGTTTTATTTATATTCAAAAGGGTTCTGAGACCATATTGGATTCGATTATTATTGTGTTTCACTTTGCATGTTTTGACTTCCATAATAACTAGGTTATTCTTTCCGAATGATTAAGTTATTCAAACCATCCACAGTCGGTCATATGTTGGAAGTAGATATGAATCAAGACTGTCATGAGTTGATTGTAGAGGTCTAAGATGTTGGACATGGCTACAACACTCATGAGTGCTCATAAGTTATGAGTATTGGATTCAACCCACGCTCACTTGTATCACTTCATGGAATTTATCTCGAGTGATCGTGAGACGGTAATATCATATAAGTCTTCAAACCTAGAGATATGAGTTGTTACCTATGAGTTGGTTGTGCATTGATTGCACGTAAACACATCAGTAACTTGATGTTATAAAACGTGCCTTTGTGTATAATTCAACAAGTAGTAGAAACAAGTATATGAGTCGAAGTTTATCTGTTCCTTCTAGTCCTTGGAGGATTAGAAGCGATATCTGGGCCCCTCGATGATTTTGTTTTGACCTATGTACCAGGCCCGGTCAGAACCTAATTGATGTGTTCAATTTAGTTCTTTGTCAAACAAATCGGATATCGGGAAACAAACAGCTGGACAATAAGTACGACGTTGTTCCATGTATTTGTCCGGCTGATATCATGAGAACAGAGGATTATATGATCACTTATCTAAAATGGCGCTTCATAGTTCAACAGAGTTTTCGAGAGCTACGATTGCTAGTTGGTTCCTGAAGTAACATACGCAAATACAGTTATTAGACTTATCCAAGTGGGAGACTGTTGGATAAGGTGTCTAAGTCCATAACTTATTTGGTATATACTTGACCCGACCCGGCATGGTCTATTTGGGTTGCACTTCACCCAAATTGTTTATGGATAATTTTATGAGAATTGTATACTTACGATTTATTAATATATTATAAGTTATAATATATTAATATAAAGTCATGTTATTTAATTAGTTTTAATCTTGAATTAATTATGAATTAATTTAGTGATTAAAAGGAAGACTAATTAAATCATAGGCTATTATATTTATATGGTGTGGGCTAATACTCATTTGTTAATGGGCTACGCTTATATAGAAGTCCATGGATGATCCATGGTGCTTTTAACCTATGGATCCTTGGAAAGGAAAAGACATGGGTTATTAGGGTTTCACCCTAACCATGCACACTATATAAACAAGCTCATGTTGCATGAAATACTACACTAAGTGTGTGTGTAAGTATGGTGGCCAAAATCAAGAGTTAGTATACTCTCTCATACATTTTCCAAGTTTGTGGTGATTTATGATTTCCATTTGAGGCATTCACATTATTGGTGCTTGGCTCTCAAACTCCAAGGAATCAACAATCAACAAAAGGTATGTAATTCATCTAGTCCTTTTATGTTTAAAAGTACCCCATGCCATACTAGATAGGTTATAAACCTTGGAAAATAATATTTTGCATGTACCTTTTACAAACATAGATCCAAGGTTTATTAGGGTTGCATGTATACTTAGGAAGTGTTAGAATGCTCAAAACCCAACATAATCCTCATCTGATGGTACCCCGACCGAAGGTCAATCTCGGAAAACCAAGATGCACCCTCCAGCTGGTCGAACAAATCATCGATCCTCGGAAGCGGATAACGGTTCTTCACCGTTAGCTTTTTTAGCTCTCGATAATGGATGCACGTCCTGTGTGATCTGTCCTTCTTTTTCACAAACTGGATCGGTGCTCCCCATGTAGAACTGCTCGGACAAATAAACCCACGGTCTAGCAGCTCCTGAAGCTGCGTAGACAGCTCCTACATCTCGGGCGGAGTTAGCCAGTACGGTGCCTTGGCTATCGGAGCGACACCCGACACAAAATCAATGCAAAACTCCACTTTCCTCTCCGGAGGCACCCCAGGTAACTCCTTGGGTTAGACATCCCAGAACTCCTGTACAACCGGTACACTGCCCAAATCCGGCGGGGTCTCAACCCTCGTATCCGAGATATATGCCAAAAATCCCGAACAACCATGATGGAGAAGTCTCCTAGCCCTCACAGCTGAACAGAGGGTTGGCCCCTACGAGGCCCTCTCCCCATGAATAGCTAGTTCTCCCCCACTTGGGGTTCAAACCCTCACCAGCTGGCGGTCTCAATCTATCATGGCCCCATTGGCCCCCAACCAGTCCATTCCGAAGATCACCTTCAGCCCTCGCAACGGTATCGGAACTAGGTCAACACGAAACCTCTCCCCAAGCACATTTAGGACACAGTCCTAATACACCCTCACAGCGCTTACAGTGCGGTCATCCGCAATCTCAACCTCAAGCGGGGAATCCAAAGTCCCCGGAGCGTCCCGGAACTTCTTGCTAAGCGCAAGAGATACGAACGATCGAGTAGCACCCGAATTGAAAAGAACGTGAGCCGACATACCATTGACCAAAATGGTCCCAACCATGACGTTTGGCGCTGCCCGAGTCTCCTCGGTAGTCAACTCAAATGCGCGGCTCTTCACCATAGGTGCATTCGCCTTGACAAGGCGGCCATTAGTGAACCTCATTGTCGCAGTCGAAGGCGCCGCCACTGCTCCTCCTCCTCCCTGGAACCTTGGACAATCGGTCCATTTATGGCCAGTCTGGTTGCAATGGAAACAAATCAATCCCTTCTTGGGGCAGTCCCTGCTCACGTGGCCTGGCTGACCACATGTATAACATACTGTGCCTGTCACCCGGCAAACTCCACTGTGTGATCTCCCACATTTGGCACACCGGCCACGACCCTGCTGTCCCCTACCAGAAGAATCTGAGGTCTTAGGCTTTTTAGCCTGACCTATAGTTGTCTGAGCCTGCTCTAGTTCTGCTTGGTGCGGAACTCCAACTCCATCTCCCGCTCACGGGCCTTCTCTACCATCTCATTGTAACGCCTGGTTCCTGGTATGCACTAAAATTATTTATTTATTCATTTTGGAAGGGCTACTCGACGAGTTGGTGGCCCTAACTCGTCGAGTAAAAGGCAGAAAATACAAGGGTTTTAAGTGAGCTACTCGACGAGTCGAAGTCTTGACTCGACGAGTAGGACAGTCTGGATGAAACCTAATCTTTAGGGCTTGTACCCTATTTAAGCATCATATCTGGCCTCCACCCCAACCTCCATCACCTCAAAACCCTAATCTCGAAACCCTAACCAACCTTGAGTGATCTTGAGTTATTTCTTGCCATTTTTGTGATTGAAGCTAGAAGAAGGAAGTAAGGACTTTGAGTTGCAGAAGGAAGGCTGAAGATCTAGAGCTAGGGACTCATTTCTGTCTTGATAGAGGTATAAAGCTTATACCTTGGCTTCTATTCACTTAGATCTTCATTTGAGCTTGTATATTGTCACTTTTGGGCCATTTCCAAGATCATTCCGTGATTTGAACTCTTGGAGATGTAAGGACTTCAGATCTGGGCACTCTTGAGCTTTAAGAGCTCAAATTTGCCACCTTTATTCAACCATGGCCCTATTCCATGACTTAGACCTCCATTTTAGCTTGTGGTGGGTGTTTTAGCTTCATAACACCATGCATGCACGTAAAGTTAGCAACTTTACGTGTAATGCTTGTCTAAGGAGTCCAGATCATTGAGTTGGAAGCATTGGAATTGATTAGAATCAATTGTATGGATTTGGCATATGAGGGACTCAAGAGTTGTTCTTGTAACTCGGCGAGTCGGGTCGTGGACCCCTAACCCCTTTTCTGGTTTGAGTGGAATCCTTGAGTCTAGGAGATGACTCAATGAGTTGGGCAAGCTTTGGACTCGGAAACTGAAGAACTCGATGAGTCCAAGGAGGGACTTGACGAGTTAATACATTTTGTCCTGATGTTATGACATGAAGAACTCGACGAGTCTGGGAAGGGACTCGACGAGTTGACTCGGTTGACCACGAGTCTGAGTAGTACATGAACTCGCCGAGTTAGGAGATAACTCGACGAGTTGGGGTTGACTGGGTGTTGACCTTGACTTTGACTTTGACCGGGATGTTGACTTTGATGAAGGGTAAAGTGGTCATTTTATCTTTAGAAGGATTATTAGATTTTTGACTAAGTTTTATTGTGATATTGATAGTTGGGGAGTCGTTCGAGCAACTATCAGATATTCCTCACTGTGAGTTTTTGTAGACAGCTTTGCGAGGTGAGTTTCCTCCAGTAGGAACGGGTCTAAGGCCACAATGCCGACGCGTTTAGATGTTAGTAGTTCTGGGCTACGTCCCGATGTCGGGCATGGCCCGATGTAGGTTATATTCTTTCCGGATTACGATCCGATACCGGGGCAGTCCCGATGTATATTTATGTATGCTTGATGTCTTTGTGATTCTTTCATGCTATGTGTTATGTGTTTTGGGCTTCGGTCCGATGCCGGGGCAATCCCAATGTATGTTAGCCTATATGTTATGTGTTATGTGTTCCGAACTCAAGTCCGATGCCGAGGCAAACCCGATGAATGTTTATATGCTTATGTTATATGCTTATGTTATTTGTTATGATATGTTGTATGTATTCCGAGGCAAGCCCGATGCCGGACGGGGTCCAATGCCAGACGCAGTCTGATGTCGGGGTAAGCCCGATGCCAGGCAGGGCCCGATGCCGGGTTTTCCCGATGCAGCTAGGCGGTGTCCCAAAATTATGTGATACGTTATGTGTATGGTATGTGGTAGTTTGGGGAGACTCACTAAGCTTCATGCTTACGGTTTTCAGTTTTGGTTTCAGGTACTTCCACTAGCAAGGGGAAGGGCTCGAGCTGATCGCATGGCACACACCACAGTTTCCTAGCCTGGGAGACTTACTCTGATATTTGATATGAGATTTTGATATGTTGACAGATACTACTATATTTTGAGATACATGGTTTATGATTTTATATGATGATATTTATGGTTTTATTAATTTAAAAACAAATATTTTGGACCGTATTTTTGGGATGTTTCACTCATTTAGGGTTTTGCACCCTGTAAATCACACGAACTCATGGATATCATCCCTCAGCATGGAATGATACCTCGTCCTCCTCATATCCTCGTCCACAACATATTGCACGATTAACAATACTCATTCCCGGAACTTGGCGGTGATCTCCGCCACAGTCTCGATGGTCTGCTGGAGCTCCTGAAACTCCCTCACTAACCGTTGCACCTCCATAGATGGTCCAAACTCTAGATCAAAGCATCTGACAAACTCTGCCCATGTCATCTCAGCCACACCGGCTGCTCTCCCCTGGCTAGTCACCTCCTCCCACCAGTCCCTGGCTCGGTCCCTCAACATGCACGAAGCAAACCCCACCATTGCCGCATCTGGGCAAGAGCTCGTGCACTGGGCCTTCTCCATGTTTGCCACCCAACGTCAGATAACTATGGGGTTCCTCACCCGAAAGAGCTCAGGCGCTCTGCACGCCTTGAACTCCCAGAACGAGGCAGTTCGGGCCCCAACCTGGCCCGCAACAATCTCGGCTCGGAAAGACCTGAGCCGCTCCTCCATGATCTCGATCATCCCTTCATTGATTGTCCCAAAAATCACTGGGGTAGCATCAAGGATGCCCCTCGTAACCCCAGATGCAATAATATCGCACAACCTCTCACCAATGGGCATTGTACCGTCGCTTGACCCAGATCGAAATACTGATCCCCCTACTCCAAGTCGTGTCACCACCATCCTGATAAAACAGAATGATCAAGATAATCAGAAAGGCGATCCTCCCACACTGGTTCTCCTCAGAGCTTCCAGATTTAACATTGGTTCCGGTACAGGTCCTGTGCTTTTAGTAGTACGGGCCCAATACTATCTTCCATACCTACCCGTAGCTTCCCCAAGGCTCTACCTGATAACTCTAATTCGTCCCAGAACAAAACTTATCTCACGGGAAACATCATAGCTCAAATCCTAGGCTATCCTAAGATTTGTTCAATCCCATCAAACCAGAACTCCAATCAATCATAACAGGTTGCCTTATACATGCAAATTATGCACAGAACATGATCGAATAGACTTTCGAATAACAGATTCTATCTTTGGATCACAACCAGACACGGAGCAGGAAATAAGGCCCAATCAATCATTCCAAGGCTATAAGATCCTAACTGTATACAATTTTTAAAGCATACACATAGCACTATCCATCTGACTATCATAATCCAAATATGAGTATAACATGGCTAACATATTGGGGAACTACGTACTTGAGCTCGGCCGATTACGCGCATTGCACTCTCCCATTTTTCCATTTTAATAGGTTTTTAACTTTTGATTTTTAAAACCAATTTTACCATTTCCTTAGTTTGAGTCCTGACACACCCGAGAGTGTTCCCGAATCCCTCAAACGAAGGCTCTGATAGTAACTTGTAACGACCCAAATTATCAAATAAAATTTTCATTTTTAAATTACCAAAACATTCCCATAAATATGAAGTATTAATGACAATTGTTTTCAAAATCCATAACAACAAACATTTTATTAAAAATATCAGAGTGTCCCCAAATAAAATTTCAGAGAGTGCACGCCGCACCATCAAGCCTCGCCCTTGCCCTTAGGCTCAGAAGTACCTGAAACAATCAACAAACTGTAAGCTAATGCTTAGTGATTTCCAAAGAGCATGCTCCACACAATCCACATGATCACATAATCCATATTAGCTATATAAGCTACATAAACCACATAAGCCATGCATACAAGATATAGGGATGCCCTGGAAAACCTAAAGGGTCGTACTCCGGGTGCCTCGGGAACCCCCCGGGCTCTTAGCCCAAGGATGCCCTGGAAACCCTCTAGGGTCTTACTCTGAGTTCCTCAGGAACCCCCCAAGGTCTTAGCCCAAGGATGCTCTGGATACCCTCCAAGGTCTTACACCCAAATGCCTCGGGAACCCCCGAGGTCTTTACTAAGGAGACCTTGGAAACCCTCCAAGGTCTTACAGCTAAGTGTCTCGGGAACCCCCCGAGGTCTTTCATGCAAGTATCACAGATAACTAGCATGCTACATATCACATAACGAACTAGCATATCACATAGCAAATGATGGGCAGGCCTTGGTGCCTTCGACCCATTGGTATGTTGAGCAGACTCACCTCTCAAGAAATGCTGAACTGATAAGATAAGTCCCAACGCGCAGCTCCAACTCAATTGCCTACAACCATCATGTGACTGACTTTGTTAATATCCCGAAATACCAAAAATACCCTCAAAGTCAAACTTGGTCAACCATGGTCGAAGTCAAAGTCAACAGTCAAGGTCAACACTCCATGTTGACCCAACTCGTCGAGTGCATCTAGCAACTTGTCGAGTTCCTTCAGTGTTCAGAAAACCGGGAAAACCTTAGCCGACTCGCCGAGTTATCTTATCATCTCGCCGAGTTCGTTCAATATCCAGAAAGCAGGAAAACCCGATCCAACTCGTCGAGTTGCCCTGGCAACTCGTCGATTTTTCCCTGTCTTAACATATGCAGCCCTTCCAGTCGAATCTAAAGCCCCAAACTACAGATCGACTCCCTTAGGACTGAAATATCACGTAAATTTGCTAACTTTACGTGCATGCAAGGCCTCAAGAGGCTAAAACACTAATACTAAGCATAATAAAAGGTTTAGGGTATGGAGGAGGGTCAAGACTAGATAAAGTGGACAACTTTATGTCCATGGAGGCTTAGAGGTATCCATATCTGAAACCATATCCTCATGACAAGTTCAAAGCCGAGAATGAGACCATTATGCACCAAAATTGACCATATAATTTCGTAAGAGGAGATCTAAGCAAATAAAGGTCAAGGTAGCAACTTTATACCTCAAGATGGTTACCAAAACAGAGTAGATGTTCGATCTACTGCTTCTCCATTTACTCCAACCTCTTCAAGCTCCAAGTTCGTTCACAACCACACCAAAATCACTCTCCAAAGCTCTTACACACACTCAAGCAGGTATAAGGCTCGAACTAGGGTTTCTCTAGGCTGTAAGGACGAGGAGGGAGGCCACAAATGAGCCATAAGTTCTTTATATAAGGTACAAACCCTGGAAAATTAGGGTTTTCCTTTTAAGCGTCTACTCGTCGTGTTGGGGCCTTCCAACTCGTCGATTAGACCCTTCATCCCATGTCCATAATGATCCCTACTAGACGAGTTGGAGCTCCCCAAATCCTCGAGTTCCAGTCCAAAACCCTAAAATTTCGAGAAATAAATGATACCTGAATCGATCGTTACAAGTATCCTTCATTACATTGAATCAATTATTTTGCCATAAGATAACTATTCCTTCCAATACTCACTTCATGCTCATCTCCAGAAGACCAGTAACCTTGAACATCTCTTTCTTCCAACTCTTGAGCTCTGAGAGCATAGTATGCAGAATCTTTAACCTTTTGTTTCTGAGAGGTTTCAGCCAAACAGTCTTTGGCAAAATGCTTACCATGTCTACACTTATGACAAACTATCTTGGTTTGTCTGACTTCAGAATTTCATGGAATTGTAAGGCATGACTTGATGAGGAGATTTTGGGTTTGTAAGCAGGTGGGTTCTCTGAAGGTTTGAGAAATGATTGAGTAGTAGTTTGATGTGGGGTTTGGAATTGGTTTTGATAAGGTTTATGACTGGGATTTCATGGATGCTTGTATTTCATGGAAAATAGTGCAAATTCCTGTTGGAAGCGAAGTTTGGACTCAGCTGGATCGAGATCATGATTTTCTGAATGGTTCGGAACAGGTGGAGTAGGTGGAGTAGGGAAGGTTGGTCGAACAGGCGAAACAGGTGGAATAGTTCCGAAGGGATCTGACATGGATGGGTTCGGAAGAAGTGGGTTAACATAACTAACCAAGGAAAGAGGACCTCCTGACAGTTCTCTTAATGTTTATGAACAGTAGATTCATCGCCTTGTAGTTCGTCAAAGAGTTGATAAAGCCTCAGCTTCTTTACAGATCCGTTACTCTGAAGACGTGACTTAACGTTTACCCAGCCTTTTTCGAGGATACTGATAAACTTCAGATTGTACACAAGAGGAGTTCTGATTATACTGTTTGTAGTCATGTTGTTTGCAACAATTCCGTACCTATTTGAAGCCGAGGCTACAGATTCACCTGGAGTAGTGGTGAAGGTATCAAAATCGTTAACAACCGAAGTCAGACGTTTATCTTTCACATTTTCGGACCCTTCGAACAGATCTTAAAGAGTGTCTCAAATCTCTTTTGCTAATTTGAAAAACTTAATGTGCTCAAAGAGAGAAGAAGGAACACCAAACACCATCTCGGAAAAAGCAATTTGTTCTGCATGCAATTTCTCGATGGCTGCAGCGGTATGAGGTGTTGGGCGTTGATATTCTTGGCTCATGAGAGTTGCAGCAGCATCTCTCACCATTTGTCTGACCGGAACATGAGGACCTTCTTTCACAAACCTCCATATTTCTTCACCTTTTTCCTTGCCAAGTAAAAATATTTCCATCCTAAATTTTACAGTGATCATACTCTTCAACAACTAGGAGTGGGGCACGAGAAGGGAAACCCACGATAATTGCTATCTGCATCGAATACATTTGTTGAGTTTGATTAGGAGCAACCATTGAAGTTAAAGTATTAGAGCAGAAGCAGTATATAAAAGAACTTTTATCTTGAACAAAGAATGATTGAGATACCAAGGTAGTCTCAGATCAATTATAATCTGTTCTTATGGATTCAAAGGACAACCACTCAACCTTTGATACCAATTGTGAGAACAAGATTCAATGCGCGGACAAGGTTTGAAAAATCAAACCTTGAATTAACCTTTAAGATCAATGTCTGCTTCTAATAAGTTGGTCCAGTCAAGTCTGGTAAAGCAGTCGAGACTTGAAGATAATATTCAACAAAGTATTCAAGTAAGCAAAATGAAGTAAGAGCGAGTCTGATCAAAGTAAATACAATTTTAGAACAAGTAGAATGTAAGTGAAAGAAATTTGACTTGGAAGAGAGTTATAAATTGATGTGAAGAAAATATTGATTACTTGCTATTCTTAGTGTAAATTAAATGAATCATCTACTCCTTAAATAGTAAAGGTGAGACATGGTACAAAATGAGAAAACATTCTAAGGACTAGATAACACAAAGTGTTTGACAATATGACACTTAAAAGATTTACTGAATTTGTCCTAAGAACTGTTACATCAACTAAAGAAAAAAAGCATTAAATTTGTAGAGGTGCACTTCTTATGCATTAACACATCCACTGCGAATTTCGTAGTCCTCTTTATGTAGCTAATTCCATCGTATTGATTTCTTCGAAAATTTTGTTGTAGTGGATCAATAGCAACTTCTGTAATCATATATTTGTAGCAAATTACATGGCCATGATTTCGTAACTAAATCCGTAGCAATGTTTTTGTAGAAAAATATGTGGTGATGAGTCCGTAGCAACTTCCCTATCTTGGTTCCATAGCTAAATTTGTGGTCTAGATTCTATAGCAGCTTCCGTAGCCTAGATTCCATAGCAAATTACATAGCCATGATTCCGTAACAAAGTCTATTGCCATGCTTCCATAGCACAATCCATAGGCATATTTCCGTAGAAAATTCCATGGAAGTATTTTAGTAGCAACGGTCGTAGGAAAATCTGTAACAGATTGTTTTAGCAAATTTTGTAGGAATATCTTCGTTTCAAATCTAGATAGTTACGGATGGCTAATTAATTAACAATTAAATCCCAATTATTTTGTACAAATACATAAAAACAAAAATAACAAAAAATTAAATAAGATTTATACCATAAAATAAAACATGAAATATTTATTACACGGAAATGAAAAGTAACCCAATTCAAAATAAAAACTTTGCAAGAAACAAATCAACACTCTACGATCTACTACTTTTGCAGTTCTTTAAAAGCGTTAATAATCTTCACTGCCGATTGTAGTTTTCGTTCAAGTTGCTCGCATTTTGTGTTGTGTTGTTCATCTTTGGCCTTCATGTTGGTGCATGGAAATGCTCCACAAATAATGAGTGTTTATTAGGTTGTATTTTCCCTTTATTGTATTTATGGTGTAAATACTCTCCCTCCTATATAAAGGGAGAGTTGGTCATTTATTATTTTAGCTAGCTCATTTACTTTTCTTAGAGTTACACTTTTCTCACAATGTAATCTCTAGAGAGAGAAAGTGGTGGGTTCTCCTACCCAGGGAGAGTTTCTCTCCCACCATGTTCTTCATGCAATATTATGATTATTATCTCTTGTTCTTGGTCTTTTCTTATGAACTCATAATATGTTCTTGGTGTTCATACTTACAAAAACACGATTAATCTTGAGATATCCTTCTTCCGAACTCACTGTTCGTTATAAAAATGGGTCTCTACAATTGGTATCAGAGCCGTACCTTGAAGATCTCACGATTATTTCAAGGGAACGACTCCCGTTCGGTGATTATCTTGTGATTTTTCCGTGTTTCTGCAAGAAACTTTTTTCGGGTTTCTTACCGGAAATTTTTTTTATGAGTTCGTTCTTAGCTCTATTTTCTGGGTGATTCTATCTTAATAAATAAATTGTTGCTACTGCTGCTCGTTCTATTTATTGCTGGAAGAAGATGTTCTTAAAAAATATATTATTTTTATTGTTGAAGAAATAAAGAAAAATGGGAGAAGAAATTATTTTTGTGGTCTGCATATTGTTGAAGATATTGTTCGAGGGAGTTCTTTTTCTTGGATGAGAAGACACAAAAATTATGGGCTTATTATATTCTTGAAGATAGTGGAGGAAAGCACTTTTTCTAGAAGATTTTTTTTCTACAATATGTTTATTATGATCATCAAAAAGGTATGATATTCATACATTCTACCTTTTACTTGTTGCTGTGAATCTTCAAATTAGTGCATATGGACGTGTTTAAGTGTTTGCATAAAGCATATTGTCCTTGTTACTCTTTTGGGTAAAGAGTATTCCACTATTTGCTCCCTCAAAAAAAAACAAAAACCATGTGACATTGTCCTTTCCCATCACCTTTTGTCCCTAAAAACCCCCTGCACACTCTTCTTTTTGCCTTCCCAAGACCCACCTTTGACGTATAATGCTTTATAAAAAGATTCACTTATTAAAATATGAATAAATGGCCTTTGCGGTACCATTTCTCATGAAAAAATAGCATTTTTCGTCAACTGTTCAGCCATTTTCTTCTCTCCGACCGCAACCTCAGACCGCAGCACCGGACCGCAGGCGCTCCACTGCAGTTCGAACCGCGGCTAGCTTACTTCCTTGGCACCGCATCCCAGCTACTGCAGTCAGCCTAGCCACTTCTCCATCCGCGACCAGCTCCATCCGCGACCAGCTCTTCCATCCGCACCCAAGACCCCCACCTTCCCCTCTGATCCGCAATCACCTCCTACCGCAACTACCTCCCACCCTAGCCACCCTCTCTCATCCGCAACCTTCCCGAGACCCTCCTCCATCAGCAGCCTTCGGCCCTCCTTCCTCCTTCCCTTCCTCCTTCTTCTTTCTTCAGCCTCCCTCCCCTCCTCCTTCCTTCTTTCTTCAGCCCCTCCTCCTTCCTCCCTCCTTCCTTATTCCTCCCCCCTCCTCCCCTCCTTTTTTTTCCTCCCCTCTCATCAGCCCCCCCCCCCTTTTTTCTTTTTAGCCTTCTTATTTTTTTAAGCCTCATTTTTTTTTATTTATTCAGTTTTTTTTTGTATTATTTTTTTTTTTCAGTTAATTATTTTTTTTAACGATTATTATTTTTTTTAACATCAATTTTTTTTTTAACACCAATTTTTTTTATTTAGCCATTTTTTTTTATTATAACCAATTTTTTTTATTAAAACCAATTTTTTTTTATTAAAACCAATTTTTTTTACACCAATTTTTGCCACAACCGAACCTTAGATTGTCACATTGGTTCATTTCATGCCGGTTATTATTATTGGAAGAATACTCCTACCGCAGTCGGACTTCATATTATTTTTGTGATGCTTGCACCGCAACGGCGATTGATCAACAAAGTTGTTTCGCATTCTTCACTTTGTGAGATTTTATGACTTGTCGCTCTTGAATTTTGGTTGACGAATCATGTATCTTGAGCATGTGGACTTTATTCTCTATTGAAGACCACTTCAAGTGTTCCGGCACCGCAGTTTGGATATTTGGATATATTTTTGGCACAACAGATTATTCTCAGCACAGCTTCAGCAACTATGTCACCCGCCTCCTCATGACCGCAAGAGTATCTCTTTTACTCTGTCTCGTTTCTTATCGAGACCCTTCATACATCTAGGGAGAGCTTCTCTATTAGCTCTTGGTATCCGACACTCTCCATCCGATGATTTGTTGATTTTTGATATCCGGTCATTGGTTATCAAAAATAGGCAGAGAATATCATCCGGATTTGGTTATTATGATTGTTTGAGTTTGGATTTTGAAGACTTCTGAAGACGATTATTTATTTAGTGATACGATGTGGCACTTCCTTTTGGTCTTTACGGATCAAATTTTGGGCATTACTCGATGTTTTCCGATTCAAATTATTTATTATTCGGACTCTACCACATGATGATTTTGTGTTCGCATCTGGTTCAGATCTTATGGTTTCACGAGTTTGGATTTGTGATATGTTGAAGACGAAGATTATTTTGGCAATGTGACGTGGCACTTATTTTTGGTCCTTGGATCAAATTTTCGGCATTGCTAGACCATGTTTTTGGACTCACATTATTCTTTGAAGAATTTCGGTGTATTATGATTCGAGAACTCGAGATGTTTTTCAGACATTTGAAGCTGAAGTGTTTCTTTTATTGGATCTTCTACTTGCTCATGGTGACCTCCTTCTTCGGGTGATTATGACTGGTTTGAAGATTTGGATCTTATTTTTTCTGCTTCATTGGTTGTGCTTTGAAGCCGAAGACCTTCATTGTTAGAGATTCGTGGCCAGTTTCAGACTTCACAGACACTTCAGAGTTTCAGAGACATTTCAACACTTGATTTCATTTTATTACCACACTTGCTAGTCGGATTACTGTATTATAGCCTTGTATCACTTATTGTATCTCTCATAATTTGTAAGCATTTAGGGAGAGAATGTTAGTGCATGGAAATGCTCCACAAATAATGAGTGTTTATTAGGTTGTATTTTCCCTTTATTGTATTTATGGTGTAAATACTCTCCCTCCTATATAAAGGGAGAGTTGGTCATTTATTATTTTAGCTAGCTCATTTACTTTTCTTAGAGTTACACTTTTCTCACAATGTAATCTCTAGAGAGAGAAAGTGGTAGGTTCTCCCACCCAGGGAGAGTTTCTCTCCCACCATGTTCTTCATGCAATATTATGATTATTCTCTCTTGTTCTTGGTCTTTTCTTATGAGCTCATAATATGTTCTTGGTGTTCATACTTACAAAAACACGATTAATCTCGAGATATCCTTCTTCCGCTCTCACCGTTCGTTATAAAAATGGGTCTCTACACTTCATTATTTCCTCCGGTTCTTTGTTTTGCTCTTTTTGTTTGCTCACAAGCTCCCTCAATTCTTCCAATTCATCATTTTTGTCCAGAATATAACATGGTTTCGTTGTACCGTTAAGTGCTGCAGATTTTAAGATGACTAACAAGTGTTTGAGACAGATTTGGAAAGTCCGCTCTTTTAGTAGGTTGTTTGTTTCTCAAACTATGATTTCCTTTTGGCTTATATTTGAATATGATTACATTTCCAAGAAAAAAAAGGAAATATGATCAAAGTAAACACCATTAGAGCAATGAACCACAATGAAAGGAGGAGGCACATATTTCACATTATTAAACACTAGGTTATAACCCGTGTGATAAATGGTTGATAAAGTAAAACAAAACTTAAATCCTAAAAGTTAAAAAGAGTAATATTAATTATTAAACATGCCACTCTAAAGGACATAGAAGCATCAAAAATTATAATTTTCACATTTTTCCTAAGGTTGGTTAGTTATCCAAGTTTCAGTAACTATTTGAACATTTTGTTTTCACCAGATCATACTTTCCTGTTACTTTAAATTAATAGTTCGATAACCCTGCAAAATGCTTTATGTTGTAGTGGTTTAATAGATACCAATTCAAAAATTGAATATCCTTAAAGTTTGTGAGTTTATTACCTGAATCAACGATTACCACACCTGAAGCCAAAACAAACATACCACCAATTAGCAAACCTAGAAACTATTTAGAAACCATACCACACCTGAATCCAAAACAAACAAACCACCGATTAGCAAACCTAGCAACCATTTAGAAACCATAACTTAATAAACTATGAGCCAAAACAATAAAAATAAATGCAACTACCATCAACAATCAAAATTAATACAACTTTGTTCAAATCAAAATCTTTTAAATTTTTTTTAATATCAAAAATATCATTAGAAACCACAACCAAGATATGTCGGGAACAGAAAAATACTACATATCAGAGACTGCTAGAGACAGATTTTTGATCCAGTCAGTCCGAAAACACCTAATTAGACGGCTTCTATCATGTTTAAAGTTATTAGTCAATAGTTTTTAACTTGATAAGTAAATCAGTTAAGCAATTATAAAAGTGAACATGAGAGATTAAATAAAATCACTTAAGCAATTTACAAATTGAACACTATTGAAGAAAACATCGATCAATTCAGCAAACAACATGTAATTCGTGCCCTATCACCTACTATTGAAGGAATCAATAAATCAAAGAAAAATAAAGAAACTAATAATTATGAAATTTAGAAATTAAATTAATTTACCAATTTAGCCTAACTTTGACTCATTTGAACATAATTCGAAGAACCATTGTGAAAAAGAATATCAATGGATCTGACATTGCTCATTGACGTATCTTTTTCTCTTAGACTACCCCACTAGATTTCTGAAAATAAAACCCACCAATAACTCTGTAACTATGAAAATACATCTTAATAAGGGAAAAGTTGAATAATGTCACACCCCCGGTCGACGACAGAAACGTCGGATTGTGCGACATTTGATGTGGACACAATTATTGAATATATTGAACAATACACAAAAGATATAACACAAACGTTGCTTTTATTCATTAGATAATAGGTTACATTATTGTTTGTAGTACAAGCACAATTTACTCCTTAACAACGACTAAAAAATTAGAGAACAAATAGTACTTCCAACCGATCCCTTGAAGACTTCTCCTTTCTCACTGCCATTTTCATTGCTCATTTTCTTGAGAATATATGCGGTTTTGAAAACTTCAACATAATGTTGGTGAGATCATAGGTTATCATACATTTGATAATACTCTTTAGATAGTTTTTAGTATAAGATCTTTGTTCATGAATATGAATTTGTGTAGGTATTTGATAAAATACTAGAATAATATTATCTTTATATTTAATATTATAAGTATTTTAATGTTATAACTTCTCTTTTGTATCACCCTTTCTCATACGTCTCCTATAGCATTTTCACCCCTTTCCCATAATGATGTATATTATTACTACTTCAAGGCGTTTCCCTCTAGGTTGGTTATTTAACTAAAGTTGGCTAAACGATGCTACAATGAGTTCCTATAATCAAGCTTTCGACTTGATATTTGCCCTGCACAACGCTTCACCGGACGTCGTAAATGTTGGATTTGGTGTATAAGCCCATAACTATAACCGGGATGTACTTGACCCGATTGTAGCATGGTCATTTTTAGGTTGCCTTCACCAGTGCAATTTGATAGGATGGACTTTGAGAATAATGTTATTTATGGTTTATTAATATATTAAAAGTATAATATGTTAATATCAAATCATATTATTTAATTAGTATTGATCAAGAATTAATTTGGAATTACTTTTGTGGTCAAAAGAGACTAATTAAATATATGGGGATTGATTATGTAAATCAATGATTCTTGTAGTGTGGGCCAATGATCCATGATTATGTAGATGGGCTAAACTAATCCATGGATAGTCCATGAAGGTTAAATCCATGGAGCATGATAATGTGGAAATTCATGGGTCATTTGGGTTTACAAAGTGTAACCCTAGCATGTGCAACACTATAAATAAGCCCCTCCTAGAGCCAAAATTGGTTGCCACTTACTTTCCAAGAGGGTGAAGTTGATTTGATGCTAATAGCCTATTCTCTCAAGCCTCGTCTTGCATATTGGTGTTGGTGAACCAATACAGGCATCACAGTTGAGGTGCTCAAGCTTTCAAAGGTCAAGAACTACAAGTACTTCTAAGAGGTAAGTCATATAACCAGTTGTATCATTCAATTGTTCAAATGTATTCCAGTTAGGACAATGCTTTGGAAAATTGAAAATATGCATGTATAATTAGAGAAAACATAGATCCAAAGTATTTAGGGTTGCATGTGCACCATAAGAGTGTTATAGTGCTCAAAACCCAACAGTGGTATCAAAGCCAGGTTTGTTTTCTCTTATATTTGATGATTACAAATTTTTTGAAGCTGAAAAAGTCGATTTTCCTACCCCTGACTGGTGAACTCGCCGAGTACATGAACTGACTCAACGAGTCCACTCAGTAACAGAGCAACTCGGCCTGGTTTGGATTGGGAACACTACCACAAACTGTTTTGCATCGTTAGAAATGTTTTTTTTATGATATGGTAGTGCTTGTACTCATCCAACCACAAGATAATTGTCAAAGTTTTAAAAAATTGTTTTTTTATATGATAAACAAAATTACTTGCAAATTGTTGACTTAGAATTATCTTGTTTATGAGTTTGGTTATATCATCCATGAATTATGTGATAATTTTTGTTGTTAGAAAATGATCTAAATGAATATTAGTGACCTCCATAACTTGTCCTCAAGTTATTGAAAATGAAAGGTCTCATACATTAAAATCCAATTAAACTCATAAGTTATGAATGTGAAGAGTTTTGACAAGTTTTAAAACATGCCCTCAAGTTTTGGAATTTGTAAAGTCACACTAATAAAACTTTAATTCCAAACCCTAGAGTTTTAAAAGTTAAAATTTAACCCTTATACTTTATAATATTATAAGTTTAATAGTGTATATATATATATATATATATATATATATATATATATATATATATATATATATATATATATATATATATATATATATAAGACAAGTCGATCTTACCGTTAGTAGGCCTCATTCACAAAGCCGGTCTATAAGGGGGGTATAAGGTTACTGCCTATAAAATGGTAGTTTAATGGGTGTCCACTCTCATCCACTGCTTCCTTGACTGATGGAGGGTCGTTAGCCGAACAGGCAGGATAGGACATTAATTCTCCCTCATTAAAAGTATAATGATTGAAAATAAAGTAATTGAACTTTTATTAAAATTCCCAATCTTAGTTACTTTAGGAAAATGTAAAAATGGTGCTAATCAATCAAGTTACACTTTGCACCTTGTTAAGTCGTTAGTGGAGCGTGTGTGGTTAACCGACACACTAATCTGAGACTGACAATGTGTGGCAAAGGGTAGCTTGATGTTAATCATAGATCAATGGAGCGTGTGTGGTTAACCGGCACATTGATTAGGTGATTTGTAACATTGGGTGTACCAAGCTAATTTGCATGGTTATTCACACCTTGTTTGTGATCCTCGGCATCCCAGTCACAAACTTGAAGGGCACAATCAACATTTAAACATGCCATTGAAAAAGTCCAATAAATCTGAAAGGATCTAGGAATTTCAATCCAATTAAAACTTAATAATCTATTTCGTTTTTCATGGTGGAAATTGGTAAATCGTCATTTACCTACCTTCAAATATTTTACAATTGGATTACGACATCCCTTTTTGCAATTGTAGAATATTGTGTTGGGTCCTAGCCTTAATATTTCATTTGGGTGAAATATTAAGGATTATCATCTAATCTAAACTTTGTTCTTCTTCTTTTACAGATGTCTATCCCAAACAATCCTTCCAACCCAATCCCTTCAGGCTCTTTCTCCCTCATGAACCTATGTGGGAGGGTCATTTTCGATGGCTCGAACTTCAATGACTGGATTCGAAACATCATAATGGGTATTCATTATAAGGAAAAAGAATATGTCCTAGATAAAGAGCTCAAAGAGATTGATGTCACCACTGCTACTCCCGAACAAATTGTTGAACACACTACTCATGAGAGGGATGCGACAAAGCTGTCATGTCTAATGATTGCTACCATGACTGCTGAGCTACAAAAGTCCTATGAGGACTACTATCCTTTTGAAATGTATGAAGATTTGATGGAAAGATACCATCAAAGTGCTCGACAGGAGAGGTATGAGATCATTGCCTCCATGATCACAACCAAAATGAAGGATGGTGAACCCATCACGGCCCACTTGCAAAAGATGTAGAGATTTGTGGACCGCTTTCTTGAATTTAATGTCAATTCTGATGAAGAGTTGGCCATAAATATTATTCTACACTCTTTACCTTCTTGTTATGATCAGTTTTGTATGACATATCATATGAACAAGGAAGAGGTCACTCTTAGCAAGCTTCAAGGCCTTCTTAGGACTGCAGAAAGTAACCTGAAAGGCAAGTCGGTTGTGTCTACTCCTAATACTACTTCTGCCCCTGTTTTGACAATCGGACATTGGAAGGGAAAGAAGAGGAAGGCTCGCAACAAGAGCCGCAAGGGCAATTCTCTTGATGGATCCTCTTCAAGTGGCACCAAAGTTGGTTCTGCTAATCCATCTTCCAATCTGAAGGAAGCAGAGTGCTTTCACGGTCATGAAAAAGGGCATTGGAAACGAAGCTGCCCCAAGTACTTGCAGGATATAAAGAATGGCAAGATCAAGCCCTCCTTTGCAGGTATTTACACTATTCAATCTAATAACTCATCACATGCTAATTATTGGTTCCTTGATACAGGTTGTGGTATTCACATTTGTTCTGATTTGCAGGGACTAAAAAGAAGTAGGGATGTGGAGCACGGGAAGATAAACTTAATCATGGGAAATAGGAAAGTGTCGCATGTGACCAAAATTAGAGTTTATTATTTTTTGCTTAGTAATGTTTTAAATTTAGATTTGAATAATTGTTGTTACTCGGCCGATATGGCGAGAAATGTTATTTCCTTTCACAGTTTGTATAAACAAGGTTTTACCTTTTCCTTTAATAATGAAAATGGTGGTATTTATGCTTATTGTAATGGTGTATTTTATTTTGAAGCATTACCTTGCAATGGTATATATGAAATTGTGATGGTTGTAGATAACTTAGGAAATAATGTGTTGAATATTGATTCTTCCAATGATTTGGATAAGGAACGCTTGTGGCATTGTCGTCTTGGACATCTCAACAAGAAGCGCATAGCCCAACTCCCAAAGGATGGAGTTTTGGAGTCATTCGACTTGAAGTCAAATGACACCTGTGAATCTTGTTTACTTGGAAAGATGACCAAGTCACCCTTCACTGGTACTTGTGAAAGGGGTGAAGGTCTGTTGGATCTCATACACACTGATGTGTGTGGACCATTCAGAACCGCCACAAGGGATGCTAACCGCTTCTATGTGACTTTTATTGATGATTATAGTAGATATGGGTACATTTAATTAATCAAGCATAAGTCAGAAAATTTTGAAAAGTTCAAGGAGTTTAAGCAAGAAGTGGAGAATCAATTGGGCAGGAAGAAAAAGATGCTCTGATCCGATCGTATAGGAGAATATCTTAGTATCGAGTTCATTGACTATCACAAGGAATGTGGAATTGTTTCACAATTGACGCCACCAAGGACACCACAGCTTAATGGTGTGGCTGGGAGGCGCAATATAACCTTGCTAGACATTGTTCGTTCCATGATGAGTCGAGCTTCGTTACCTATCTCATTCTGGAGATATGCCTTAGAGACTGCCGCCCATATACTTAATCTAGTCCCTACCAAAAAGGTTTCCAAAACACCTCACGAGATGTGGACAGGGAAAGTTCCCACATTAGACCACATCAAAGTTTGGGGTTGTGAGGCTTTTGTGAGAAAAGAAACTCACAACAAGCTCGAACCTTGGAGTGAGCGATGTATTTTCATCGGCTACCCACAAAAATCCTTTGGATATCTCTTCTACAGACCGAGTGACAATGTTTTTTTCGATGCAAGGAGAGGAGTCTTTCGCGAGAGAGAAATCATAGGCCAAGGAAACATTGGGAGGCAAATTCACCTTGAAGAGCTTCAAGAGTTGTCATATCCCTAAACCGGAACGGCGGAAACGTTCTGGGGTGGAGGACGTCATGTTTAGTATCACAAGACATGCATCATAGTAATCAAAGTAATAAATAACCATTTCATTAGAAATAAAGTGTTTACAAAGTATGTGGTTCACATAACATAGACTACAAAGTAAATAACAAAACAAGACATGAAGCTATACTGCTCCATCTTCTGAATCCCAGTGCGCGTACCTATCTACTGATCTCCTGAGAATACAAGTTATTTTGAAAGAGTAGATCAACATTTAAGCTGGTGAGTTCATAAGATTTTAGTGATGTAAGTAAGTTGTAAGAAAGTTGTAGTAAGTTGTAAGTTCTGTTTAGAAAAGTTCGCATGTTCCTCCAGAAAATCCTATATTTCCTGCTTTGATGAAAGATAAGTAAAAACGACTCTACAATCCTTTGTATGAGTACTAAATGGGTACAAGTTATATAAAACCTAGAGTAAACAAACAATTGGTTGTGTGTATCCGCCCTAAGCCCACAACCAAATAAGGAACAGGAAATGAGGCGGAAGGCACCCATCCCATTGGATGTTAGATCTTCGTTGTATATAACCCTGGTGTATTCACTTGGTACTCACGGAGTTAACTGTAATAGTTCCTTTATATTTGATGAAAACATTCTTTAAGAAAACCCTTATTTCTTTTAGTAAAAATGGTAACCACAGTGGTTCCTTCTATAATTACTTAGTTTATACTACCTATATATAATCTAATATCGAACAGATAGTTAATTGTGTGAATCTGCCCTAAGCCCACAACCAAACAATGAACAGGAAATAAGGCGGAAAGCACACATCCAACTACCTATCGGGTATTAATTATATATAACCCTGATGTATAAACTAAGGCATTATAGAATTAACTACCTAAGGTCCTTTAAGTTTATACTGGTTTAATAAAATGGATTAAACCCTTACTGGTAAGTTCCTAGTTTTGTATATCAAATGTTTTATTTGAAAAGTATATTTTGTACTAGAAAACGGTGCATTGAATTAGTGTCGTAGGACCTGCCCATACCTGGTACCCCTTATGATTACTTGGTGTATACGGAACATATATATAGCTAAGATCGGATAGATAGTAGGCTGGGTGAATCTGCTCTAAGCCCACAACCAAAAAAGGAACAGGAAATGAAGCGGAAAGCACACATCCTACTACCCGTCAGATCCGATTAATATATATTCCTGATGTATAAACTAAGGAATCATAAAGTTAGCATTATAGGCCCCTTTCTACTGAATGTACTAGACTCGACTGTTATCTTTGTAGTTTGAAAGGATGTAAGTTTTCCCTAGTTTATAACTATCTTAACTCGAAAATAGTTTGCATTAACTTTCAAGTGGAACTGTCACACTATGAAAATAATGGGAAAATATAAGTACTCAGTTGTCTTTTGAATTGACATCCTGACGTACTGATTACCTTAAAACATGTTTGTTTTATTAAGGTCATAATGTGATGGATAGTACCCATACTATACGCTCTCCCTGCAAGAGATTCTGGGGACCAAACGCGACTTCTGCAAACAAATTGCTAGGCCGTGTAAACTCACAATAAAGTTATATGATCATGTATACCCAATTTACTATCACATTTTGTTTAGAACAATGGGTTAGTGATTATTGGTATAGTTAGATGCTGTATTGGTCTCCTGCTATAGCATTTAGTATGTTGTTCTATTATAGTATCTTAGTATGTTCTTTCTGTTATCGCGTATTGTATCTACCTCCCTGTTTCTCTTTATAGTATGTTCTCTATATTATCGTGTATCGTATCTACCTCCCTGTTTCTCTTTATAGTATGTTCTAGTATCTAGTATGAACTGAACCCCTAAACTATACCTATTATAGTTTACTAGTATGATTACTTGAACTTGTTATTGAAAAGACTCATTTATCTACTAAGTTATGATTGTACTTTAAAAACGGAGTTTTATAAACTATAAACTAACATAACTTAAAAAGAGTTTTTGAAATGTTTTGATCACTTATAAAAGACATAAGTAATCTTTTGAAAGATGTTTATAACAATTATTTACACAATTATCATTGTGTTCAACTTGTATTCCCCCCCCCCCCCTTAAAAGCATTTAAAACAATTTAAAATATTGATTATAGGGGTATGAACTCACCTTATGTGGGTGATTCAAACGAATATGCGCGTAAGGATGAGAAGTTCCACGAATGAAGTCCTGAGACACAAACGAGTCCTAAATGACATATATTGACATATATTGGCATGAATATAGTGTTTTGAAGCAACCACATGCAAGGAAACACCTTTAGGGACTAGGAAACACTTGGACTATGGCTCAAAGGGATGTTTATGGCCACCAATTGGTGTTTACGGCCATGGGTTTACGGCCACGGAGTTTACGGCCACGGAGTTTACGGCCGTAAACTCATGGTAAAATGTGCACAAGAGGGTGATTGAATGATAGGGAAGCTTGTGGGACTATGGCTCAACAAGAGGATGAGCAAAACTAACCTTTTAGAAGGTTTTGAGGTGTTTACGGCTACACCAAGTGTGTACGGCTGTAAATACTCCAAATGGTGTCATTTTGGGTTTTAAAGGAAAGGGGTTTCAAAGGTTCAAGTGTTCTAATGGATAGCAAGTGTCTAGAAGTGTTTAAGGCTCAAGACATGACCAAAACAAGGGTTTACGGCCATAACCAAAGAGTTTACGGCCGTAAACTCTTGAAGTTTATGAGATTGATGATGTTTCAAGACTATGATCTAGTGTTTAACATGTCTAACTAAATGATAGATGGAATAATCACACTTTTGAGGGCCTTTGAGCAGTTTTCGGCCACCAAGAACAAGTGTGTGTTCTTGGTGAAAGATGATGATTATGGAGATCTAGACAAAAGAGTTGATTTTTGTGGATGGAATCAAAGGATGATACATGATTAAGAAGAATAGCAACTCAAATATGGAAGAAACACCTACGTTTTTGAAGATCTAGGATGAAAGGCTTGATGATACTTGAGAGAGAATGTGTGTTCTTGACTTGCAAGTGTAAGAATGAAAGAAAAGTGAAGGAAATGATACTTAAGGGGGGGAGTTTACGGCCAACCTTGAGTTTACGGTCGTAAACTCATGTGTTATGGCCGTGAACTCCTTTTAGTGGTGATTAAGGCTTGAATGTTGTACAGTGACTCTAGCAGGTACTTCCTAACACTCATTCCTTGAATGTACTAGGCTTAAAACTCATTAGAATGACTCTTAACAAGGCTAGAAGGCAATGAACTTAAGTCTGACTTTTGGTTGATTAGCTTGACTTTACAAGGCAAAAAAATTCGGGTTGTCACATCATCCCCCCGTTAAATGGAATTTCGTCCCGAAATTAGCTTTCTTACAGAACTACTGTTCCTCTGACTGGAAGGATACTCACTCGTAGATCTGGCAACTTTTCCCTAATGTCCATGATAGGATTCATACTTGGTCCATCTGTCATTACCTTGTGTATACAATTCATATATAATTAAGATTAGTTAGACGGTCGGATGTGCGACTCTGCCCCAGGTCCACAACCAAAAAAGGAGCAGGAGATAGGGCGAAAGCACACATACTAAATCTGCATAATCATAATCATATACCACCCTCGTGTATAGAATAAATAGTGATAGGTGGGTTGTGTTCGTCCTTAGCCTCTATGCTTGAACTTGGTCTGCTGGATGAGTGGTATTTTCGGAAAAGTCTACGGAACATACGGCGGAAATGCTTCGGAGCGCAAAGTACTCTTCGCATGAGTACTTCGGGGTTTTGAATACGAGGGACAAAACTGAGGTCTGGGTCGGACTGTCGTTACGAATGACGAAGGTTTCATGAATTTGACGGTCAAAGCGATAGAAACATATGAACTTAGTATGATGAGGACCACACCAACTCATGACGAATGATAGCAACGGACTCTTTACTAAACAAAGTTTGGCCGATTTGATCTGTTATACGATGATGTACCCCTAGTGTGCTCGACAATGTACTCTTTGTAAACGTTCTAGTTCTTTCTGTTTTCCCGCTTGATGTTAACACTTCTACGTATCGTGCCGCGATGAGCGAGTACATACAATGAAAGTGCTTTGATAACTAGTGTCGATACTTTATACTACGATCCTCCTCGGTACCACTATGATCGCCTATCATATACAAGTTATGAATAATTAAGATGGATAAGACTGTCGACTGAGTAACTCTGCCTCAAATCCACAACCAAAAAAGGAACAGGAATTAAGGCGGAATCACTCACTCTAAGTCTGCAAAATCTTAGCTATACACAACCCTGATGTACATACTAAGCCATCATAGCTTCTCTGAACGGATCTTTTAGTTCTCTTGAATAAGGTGACTTGTTTCAATAAGTGAGTTATTATAATTACTTTTAAGTGTTTTCCCCCAAGTTTTAATCTTATATAAATATAAATTAATTTTTAAAGTAATTACTATTTCGAAAACGTACCGCTGCTCGTTGGCGACTCCGGGGTTGATTCTCCTGCGGTGATCATCAGAATTCGTCCGTCCGCACATGAGTTCTTTGTTATCGGGCAGTCCCTCTGGTAGAGTCCAGTCTCACCACAGCCATAGCAGACTTGGTTTTCTTCAGCTCCGGGGACTTGGGAGATCGGTTGAGCCGGTGCCCTGCAGAAACGGACTGTATGTCCCTTTCTATGGCAGTTCAGACACTGCATTTCCCGGCATACTCCGGTGTGGTGATAGTTTCACTTTCCACACTCCGGAAGGGTTCCAGCATACCGACTGGAAGGTGCTGGAGTAGCAGGTATTGTGGCGGCGTACATAGTACTCGTTTGTTGATCCTGCAGGGTTTCCTGTGTTGTTTGCTTTTTCTTCCTCTTGTTCCCCGACTTTCGTTTATAGCCCTCTCCCTTTGATGGCTCGGGGACGGGGACTTCTACACCATGGTGGACTCCATGGTCAATGAGTTGCTAGGCCAGGCATTTCGCACTATCGAATGTGGCTGGGTTAGAAGACAGTACATCTCCTTGGATCGGGGCAGTTAGACCCCAGATCTATATTTCTATCTTCTTGCTCTCCGGGGTAACCATCCCGGGGCATAGTGCTGCCAGGTCGCTAAACCTGTCAGTGTAGGCCACTATGTCTGAGCCGACCATCGAGAGCTCCCATAGTTCTTGTTCCAGCTTTTCGAACTTCGCCCAACGGGCAGTATTCTTCCAGCATTAACTATTTTAGGTTTTCCCAACCTATTGAATTAGCCACTGTTAGGGTCAGTGACTTTACATGGCCGTTCCACCATGTCAGGGCTCTGTCAGAGAAGGTGCAGGCACCAAACTTCACCTTGCTCCCTTCTGGGCACGAACAGATTGCGAAGACCAAATCTGTTTTCTCGAACCATCGCATCACAGCGATGACTCCACCATTTCCATTAAAGGAATTGGGTTTGCAGTTCATGAAGTCCTTGTACGAACACTCCATTGGGTGTCCGTGAGAATCTCCAGGGTTGGCTAAGTGGGTACCGCTACTAGATTCGAAGGTACCACTTTCGCCGAAGTGAGCTAGAGTAGTTGCCACTGCGGAGGATATCGCTGCTTGGAGAGCAGCAGGATCGAATTGTGGCGGAGGTAGTGGCGGTTGAGTTGGAGTTATCGGAGTAGTTCGTCTGTTTGATCTGCGAGGAGGCATCTTTTCTAAAAGAATACAAAGATGAGATGGAAATAAGTCTATAGCAGTGGATATAAGCCAAAAGTTGAAAGACAAGGTTATCTTAGTTCTGAGTGTATCTGCTCCTGACTTCCACAGGGTTCTGGAAACAATTCATAAAAGAGTCTATACCAAATAAACTTTATGAATTAGAAATGGCTAACCTCGAATGAATATCTGTGACCTGAATAACTGTTACCAGTTGCATGTAAAGAAAATAATCCTAACACATAATGTGAGTAGTGTTTCCACTAACTCATTAAGTTAACCAAGATTATTATTTATTAGTGTGACGCATAAGACGTTTTGATTACTTCGGTTGATCCTTCTTTGAAAGTTTCTCCTGAACCTGATCTCGTTCCTCCTTGACTCTTCCGTTGACTGCTATGAGGAAGTGGTTACATCTATCTGGGTTTGTCGTGCGAGAATGGAAGTGACTAAAGAATCTATGAGATTAAGTGAAACATTATGGGGTGATCCTTACAGATTCCTCCTATAATTGCACAATGTATACAAGTTGTATATAATTTAAGATTAAATAGACCTTCGAATAAGTGATCCTACTCCAGAACCACAACCAAACAATGAACAGGTAGTGAAGCGTAGATCACAAATTCTAAGTCTATAAAATCTCAATTATATAAAACCTTGGAAGTATACACTCCAAAATTATAGACCTATCCGTAAGGGTCTTTTAAATTATCACATAAGTTATTTTTATAGTGCCTAAAATAGTCCTATAGTATTTTTAATGTAGTGTACTTGGTATGTTTTAAACTTGTTATCGTGTTATAATATCATAAAATACTCCCATAGTATCTTATCCTTATGTTCTGATCTAGAATTCCTTTGAATAGAGTTAGTTAAGTTTTAAGACTGTTGCAACACCACATCACTCCCAAACACATGTCGGTCACATCTCGAATGAATATAGTTGATCAGGCTATATTGATCCTAGCTATATTGATCCTAGCTATGATTACATAACTGTCTATTTGAAAAGTATGTTTTGTACTAGAAAACGGTGCATTGAATTAGTGTCCTAGGACCTGGCCCATACCTGGTACCCCTTATGATTACTTGGTGTATACAGAACATATATATAGCTAAGATCGGATAGATAGTAGGCTGGGTGAATCTGCTCTAAGCCCACAACCAAACAAGGAACAGGAAATGAAATGGAAAGCACACATCCTACTATCTGTCGGATCCGATTAATATATATTCCTGATGTATAAACTAAGGAATCATTAAGTTAGCATTATAGGCCCCTTTCTACTAAATGTACTAGACTCGACTGTTATCTTTGTAGTTCGAAAAGATGTAAGTTTTCCCTAGTTTATAACTATCTTAACTCGAAAATAGTTTGCATTAACTTTCAAGTGGAACTGTCACAATATGAAAGTAATGGGAAAATATAAGTACTCAATTGTCTTTTGAATTGACATCCTGACGTACTGATTACCTTAAAACACGTTTGTTTTATTAAGGTCATAATGTGATGGATAGTACCCATACTATACGCTCTCCCTACAACAGATTCTGGGGACCAAACGTGACTTCCGCAACCAAATTGCTAGGCCGTGTAAATTCACATTAAAGTTATATGATCATGTATACCCAATTTACTATCACCTTTTGTTTAGAACAATGAGTTAGTGATTATTGGTATAGTTAGATCCTATATTGTTCTCCTGCTATAGCATTTAGTATGTTCGTTCCATTATAGTATCTTAGTATGTTCTTTTTGTTATCGTGTATTGTATCCACCTCCCTGTTTCTCTTTATAGTATGTTCTATATGTTATCGTGTATTGTATCTACCTCCCTGTTTCTCTTTATAGTATGTTGTAGTATCTAGTATGAACTGAACCCTTAAACTACACCTACTATAGTTTACTAGTATGTTTACTTGAACTTGTTATTGAAAAGACTCATTTATCTACTAAGTTATGATTGTACTTTAAAAACAGAGTTTTATAAACTATAAAGTAACATAACATAAAAAGAGTTTTTAAAATTTTTTGATCAATTATAAAAGCCATAAGTAATCTTTTGAAAGATGTTTATAACAAACATTTACACAATTATCATTGTGTTCAACTTGTATCCCCCCCTCCTTAAAAGCATTTAAAACAGTTTAAAAGATTGATTATAGGGGTATGAACTCACCTTATGTGGGTGATTCAAACGAATATGCACGTAAGGATGAGAAGTTCCACAAATGAAGTCCCGAGACAAAAACGAGTCCTAAATGACATATACTGACATATATTGGCATGAATATAGTGTTTAGAAGCAACCACATGCAAGGAAACACCTTTAGGGACTAGGAAACACTTGGACCAAGTGTTAGAATCACATGTGATTCATCAAAGGGGTGTTTATGGCCACCAATTGGTGTTTACGGCCGTAAATTCATGGTAAAATGTGCACAAGAGGGTGATTGAATGATAGGGAAGCTTGTGGGACTATGGATCAACAAGAGGATGAGCAAAACTAACCTTTAGAAGGTTTTGAGGTGTTTACGGCCACACCAAGTGTGTACGGCCGTAAACACTCCAAATGGTGTCATTTTGGGTTTTAAAGGAAAGGGGTTTCAAAGGTTCAAGTGTTCTAATGGATAGCAAGTGTCTAGAAGTGTTTAAGGCTCAAGACATGACCAAAACAAGGGTTTACGACCATAACCAAGAGTTTACGGCCGTAAACTCTTGAAGTTTATGAGATGGATGATGTTTCAAGACTATGATCTAGTGTTTAACATGTCTAACTAGATGATAGATGGAATACTCACACTTTTGAGGGCCTTTGAGGAGTTTTCGGCCACCAAGAACAAGTGTGTGTTCTTGGTGTTCTTGGTGAAAGATGATGATTATGGAGATCTAGACAAAAGAGTTGACTTTTGTGGATGGAATCAAAGGATGATACATGATTAAGAAGAATAACAACTCAAATATGGAAGAAACACTTACGTTTTTGAAGATCTAGGATGAAAGGCTTGATGATACTTGAGAGAGAATGGGTGTTCTTGACTTGAAAGTGTAATAATGAAAGAAAAGTGAAGGAAATGAGACTTAAGGGGGGAGTTTACGGCCAACCTTGAGTTTACGACCGTAAACTCATGTGTTATGGTCGTGAACTCCTTTTGGTGGTGATTAAGCCTTGAATGTTGTACAGTGACTCTAGCAGGTACTTCCTAACACTCATTCCTTGAATGTACTAGGCTTAAAACTCATTAGAATGACCCTTAACAAGGCTAGAAGGCAATGAACTTAAGTGTGACTTTTAGTTGATTGGCTTGACTTTACAAGGAAAAAATTTCCGGGTTGTCACAAGAGTTAAGCGGTGAAGGAATCTCAAACACTAGCAATCAACCTGAGGTGGAAACTCCAGTTGATCCAATTGACGAAACCTTACCTCTGAGGCGTTCCAGTAGAGTTAGAAATACTCCTGAGTTTTATGGTTTCCATATTACTACTGAAGGTGATACATTTATCAGTGATAGCACATTGGTAAATTTGGATGAACCTAACAACTACAAGGAAGCCATGGCAGGCCCCGAGTATGCAAAATGGAAAGAGGCTATGGACAGCGAGATTCAATCCATGCATGAAAATCAAGTTTGGAACTTGGTTGATAATGTACCGGGTTGAAAGACAATCTGGTGCAAATGGATCTTCAAGAAGAAGACCGACATGGATGGGAAAGTACACACATATATAAAGCGACTGGTTACGAAGGGCTTTACTCAAACTCTGGGAGTTGACTATGATGAGACCTTCTCACTAGTAGTGAAGATTAAATCTATAAGGGTTATGTTGGCCATAGTTGCTTTTAATGATTATGAAATATGGCAAATGGATGTCAAAACCGCTTTCCTTGAAGGAAAGTTGGCTGAAGATGTTTACATGAGTCAGCCAGAGGGTTTTTTCAATGCAAAGTACCCTAATAGAGTGTGTAAGCTTGAGAAATCCATTTATGGATTGAAACAAGTATCTCGCAGGTGAAATTTTTGTTTTGATGAGAAAGTCAAAGAGTTTGGATTTTTGAGAAGCGAGGATGAGTCATGTGTATATGTCAAAGCTAGTGGGAGTATAGTGAGCTTTCTGGTATTGTATGTAGATCCCAACCTTGCTCATAGGAAACGACATCCCGGCCTTGGATATTCGAGAAGCGAGGATGAGTCATGTGTATATGTCAATGCTCATAGGAAATGACATCCCAACCTTGCAGGAGGTTAAGTCCTAGCTTGGGAAGTGTTTCGCTATGAAGGACCTCGAAGAAGCTGCTTATATTCTAGGGATAAGGATATTGAGAGACAGGAGTAAAAGACTAATAGGACTTAGTCAAAGTATCTACTTGGACAAGGTGTTGAAGCGTTTCAGCATGGAGAACTCCAAGAAAGGTAACCTACCTATCCTAAGCAATACCAGACTGAGTAAGACTCAGAGTCCGAGTACAGAGGCTGAGATAACATAGATGAGTCGAATTACATATGCTTCTGCAGTTGGCTCGATCATGTATGATATTACTTGTACTCATCCCGATGTGGCCTTTTCTTTGAGCATGGTCAACAGATATCAAGGGAATCCTGGTAAAGCTCATTGGACTGCGGTTAAGAACAATCTTAAGTACCTACGGAGGACTAAGGATTGGGTCCTTACCCTTGGTGGGACGCCAGCTTTCAAACCGACCGAGATAATTTCCGCTCTTAGTCGGGCTGGGTGTTTACCCTGAATGGGGCAGCAGTGACATGGAAAAGTTCCAAGCAGGAGATTGTAGTTGATTCAACATGTGAATCAGAGTACATAGCAGCAAGCGAAGCATCGAAGGAGGAAATATGGTTAAAATACTTCATCGGAGACCTTGGAGCTATTTCATCCATAAAGGAGCCTATGGAGTTTTTCTGCGATAATTAAGGGGCGGTTGCCTTAACCAAGGAACCGAGAGATCATGGTAAATCCAGGCATATCGACAGAAAGTACCACTTCATAAGACATCAATTAGAAGAAAGACACCTTGTGGTAAAGGGGATATCGTCAGAGGACAACCCAACAGATCCCCATACAAAGGGACGGACTAGGGTTAAGCACTTGTAGCATGTGAGGGGAATTGGGCTAACAGACGATATTAGTTTTAGTAATTAGATAAATTGAAACATGTAATAGCTAAATTGTAATTGACATTTGATGATTAAATAAAAGGAGTTTTATTTATAAGTAAAGTTACTGTCTTGTGTCAATTATTTACTATTGTTTCACCTTGCATGTTTTGACTTCCAGAATAATAAAATTATTCAAACCATCCACAGTTTATTGTACGTCGGAAGTAAGTATGAAAGAAGAATGTCATGAGTTGGCTTGTAGACTGTCTAAGGAGTTAGATATAGCAAAAGTTTGCTACACCATTCATGAGTGCTCCTGAAATAAGATTTGAGTATTGGATTCAACCCGCGCTCACCTGAATTACTTCATGGAATTTATCATGAGTAATTGTGAGACGATAATATCATATAATCTTTAAACCAAGATATATGAGTTGTTGACTACGAGTTATTTGTGCATTGATGGCATGAAAACGCATCAGTAACTTGATGTTATAAAACGTGTCGTTGTGTATGATTTGATGAGTAGTTAGTACAAGCATATAATGTCGAAGTTTATCTGTTCCTTTTATCCTAAGAGGATTAAAAGCGATATCTTGGGCCCCTCGATGATTCTATTTTGACTATGTGTCGGGCCCGGTTAGAACTAAATTGATGTGTTCAGTTATGTTCTATGTCAGATGAATCGGAAATCGGGAAACAAATTGCAGGACAATAAGTATGACTATGTTCCATGTGTTTGTGTGCATAGATATCTTGAGAACAGAGGAGTATATGATCCCTTATCTGAAGGACGTGTCACTGACTAGGTCAGAGTTCGACAGCGGCTTTTGAAACCCTACAATTGCTAAGTCGGATCCTAAAGTCGCATTGGCAGTTATAGTTATTAGACTTATCCAATTGGGAGACTGTTGGATTTGGTGTCTAAGCCCATACCTATAACTGGGATGTACTTGACCCGATTGTAGCATGGTCCTTTTTGGGTTGCCTTCACCAATGCAATTTGATAGGATGGACTTTGAGAATAAGGTTATTTATGGTTTATTAATATATTACAAGTATAATATGTTAATATGAAATCATATTATTTAATTAGTATTGATCTAGAATTAATTTGGAATTAATTTTGTGGTCAAAAGAGACTAATTAAATATATGGGCTAAACTAATCCATGGATAGTCCATGGAGGTTAAATCCATGGATCATGAGAATGTGGAAAGTCATGCGTCATTATGGTTTACAAAGTGTAACCCTAGCATGTGCAACACTATAAATAAGCCCCTCCTAGAGCCAAAATCGGTTCCCACTTACTTTCCAAGAGGTGAAGTTGATTTTGTGCTAATAGCCTATTCTCTCAAGCCTCCTCTTGCATATTGGTGTTTGTGAACCAATAGAGGCATCACACTTGAGGTGCTCAAGCTTTCAAAGGTCAAGAACTACAAGTCCTTCTAAGAGGTAAGTCATCTAACTGGTTGTATCATTCAATTGTTCAAATGTATGCTAGTTAGGACAATGCTTTGGAAAATTGAAAATATGCATGTATAATTAGAGAAAACATAGATCCAAAGCATTTAGGGTTGCATGTGCACCATAGGAGTGTTATAGTGCTCAAAACCTAACAGTAAAGTAGTTAAGAAAGTTATGTATGTTGTGACTCGACCATCAAGGTTGCAGCTAGCAACTACAGGTGGGGGTGTCAACCCCGTATAGATCTATATATGTCTTTCCCACTTATTTAAGATTTAACAATTATAGGCTGGGGTTAGCTGAAAACTAATCGGCTAAAGGATGGATAATATCGTTCTCATTGGGAAACAATTTTGGTTAGCCTTATCATATACTTTTTGTTTATCGATCTTGTTATTCGTAATTTTAATTTCCTTCGTTTTGATTCTTTCCTTAATGTGTATATATATATATATATATATATATATATATATATATATATATATATATATATATATATATATATATATATATATATATATATATATATAATTGTTTAGTTATTTTAATTGGATATTCGAGCAATGTAACGACTAGGTACAATGTTATCCTTTAGATTTGAGCAGTATAACGATTATGTGCTAAGTTACCCTAGAGAATTGGTCAAAGTAACGACTATGTATAAAATTATCATAAGGTTTGGGAAAAGTATCTACCAGACATGATATTATCCTAAGGTTTCAATCAGCATAACGACTAAGCATAATATTATTCTTAAAATATTGGCAGGGAAACTACCGGACATAATATCATCCTAACGATCCATGCTTTTTCTAAATTACTAATATAATGTAATTATCAATATTTTACAAAATCAATAATATAGTAGTATAACATGTATTCCACCATAAAAACTTTTGAAAATCGTAAAAGTGGGGCTGTGAACTCATCTTCGAAGTGTGAATCGCAAAATTGGTGCAGAGTCAGGACACGGAAGCTCGGGGATCACTCGGAAATAGGAACCGCTCGATCAGAGAGAGGAAGGATGTTTGAAATGGGATGAGGAATGCCCTGGCCTTGAACTTCTATTTATAATAGGTTTTTGGAGTGCACGCTGCGCATGAGCATGCTGTCCCCATCCGGGTGCTCATACGTGTCACGCTAGTCCACGTTATCCATATCTTCGTGAATCAGACATCAGAATGTGCGCCACGCGTGGCGCCCAAGCCGCGCGCCCAACTCTTATTGATTTTATAAATTTCGTAACTCCCCCGTACGAACTCTCCTTTTTACGTTCTCCATAGTAACGCAAAGGTCTCGACGAGTACTACAACTTTCCTTTAGGTTTTTTTGGCTAATTCCAACCTTAATTTTTAGCATATTGTTTAGTGGGGTAAGGGTATTCTAAATGATTTTATAAAAATCGTAACTCCTCCGTACAGGCTCCGTTTTTTGCATTCTTTGTTTTGAAATTCCTATTTTGAGGAGTATTATCATTCTCCTTTTTATGACTTTTGCGAAAACTCGACTGATTCATTTGTACTCTTTTTGAATCGTGATGTCGCGTACTTTCCGAATACATTGAAATTTCCGTATGATGACATCACTTTTTGCACACTTATTTTCGCATCTTTTAGCCTAAATAGTCGTATTTTACGAATTGGTACGGATGTAATCACACACACACACACACACACACATATATATATATATATATATATATATATATATATATATATATATATATATATATATTAATATTATATTCTTATCCTATTACATTTGTTCGTTTTTATACATTCCTAACGGCGGTCAGTGACGCATTTTCTTTGGTTGTCACTAATAACCTATAAGCAACTTGTGACATGATATACACGAAATCCATTAAAATCGAAAAAAACTACACCTTTATACCTAGCATAAAACCCTAAACCTATACCACCATTGTAGATGAAAGGAAAGAAGGAGGGGGAAGTAGCAAGATAGAAGCATTGATATAGGAATGGTGGTTGATGGTTGTTCTTTTAGGGCTTGTAGACAGACAATGACGTTGAGTAGTGGTGAAGGCGGTAGGACCAATCACGATCAACAAAATCGTAATTAGTTGACTAAGTAATAAACTGTTGGATTAGTGTCTAAGTCCATAACTATTTTGGTATGTACTTGACCCAATTATGAGCATGATCCTTTTGGGTTGCCTTCACCATAGCAATATGTAGGATGAATTAAGGAGAGAAAGGTTTAATTATGATTTATTAATATATTATAAGAATAATATATTAAAGGAGAAATCATAATGTTTAATTAATATTAGTCAAGAATTAATTAAGAATTAATTTTGTGACTAAAAGAGATTAATTAAATTAAGGGGACTGATATTGTAATTATAAGATAGTTACAAAATTGGGCTTAGGATCCATTAGATGGCAATGGACGAATTCTATATGGAGGACCACAAAGAAATCGTCCAAGGGCCTTCTGGAATGGTCCATTGGACTGCTTAGGGCTTAAGCAGTCAGATTAAGGTTTCCTAGTTGCAAACCCTAATAGCCTACATGTATATATAGGACCCCTATGCCCCAAAAACGTGGCTAAGAGTCCCTCTAGGGTTTCCAGCCGTTTTTGGTGCCTCCTCTCTCCTCCCTCTTCATCCAAGTTGCTTAGTGGTGTTTGTGACTCCATTAGAGGTGCAACACTTGAGGCACTAAGCTTTCTGAAGCCAATCAAAGCAAGGATTGATTGTTATTGCTATATAATAATCAAAGGTAATTACTAAACCCTTATTTAAGTTCTTATTTGATAGATCTAGGGTTTGTAAGTCTTGGATTCATTGCATATACAATAGAGAAACATAGATCCAAGCATTAGGGTTTGTATGAGCACAGAGGATTGTTCTTATGCATAAAATCCATCAGTGGTATCAGAGCCTTGATTGGTTTCTGTTGTATGTGATGCAATTGTTGAATTCTTGCTGAAAAACGATTTTCTTGCCTCTGCCCGAACCAACTCGGCGAGTCAGTATCTGGACTCGGCGAGTTGGCCGTACTCGGCGAGTTCAGATCGCTACTCGGCGAGTTTGGGACTCAGACAGAGGATATCTCAGGATTTCTTGCTGTTTTGGTGAAGAATAAATGTCTTATATGTTTTTAACTGATAAAATTCGAATTTTATTGTTATTGAAAGATTATTCTTGCCAAAACACAAGATAATTACCAATTGATTAGATAATAAATTCCTTATATGATTAAAATTGATTATTTGTATTAATTGGGTAACTTATCTTGCAAGAAATTGAATTAGGTCAAATATAGATAATCACTAAATTAATTGTTTGATTTATATTATTTGATCCCTAGTAAGTTTGAATAGTTTCAAATTACTCCCTTTAGGTTTTATAGTTTAAATTTGAACTTAAAAGTTTTGTTTTTGAAATTTAAATAGTTAAACCCTAATGTTTTGAAAAGTTTAAAACTTGCCCTCAAGTTTTGGAATTTAAAATTTTGATTAATAGTTTAATTATGTAATATTTAAATTCTAAAACTCTAGTATTTTGAAAAGTTCAAATTACACCCTCATGGTTTTGTTAAGTTAATTAAAAGTTTAACTAAAAGAGAAAGTTAATAAAACCACCTAGTATTTTAAAAGTGTAAAATACACCCTATACTATATATATGTAACATTAAAAGTCTAATATTATATATATGAGTAAAGATTCAGTCTTACCGATAGTAGGCCTCATTCACGAAGCTGGTTTATAAGGGGTGTTTAAGGAAATTGCCTATAAAATGGCGATTGAATGGGTATCCACTCTTACCCACCGCACTCTTGACTAGTGGAGGGTCGTTAGCCGAACGGATAGGATAGGACGAAACCTTCCATTATAAGTATAATGAAGTACAAAGTAACTAAATGCTTTTACAAATTCCCAATCTTAGTTACTTTAGGGCAAAATGTGAATTTGTATGCTAATCCATGGAATTACACTTCGTACCCTTGTCAAACGTTAGTGGAGCGTGTGTGGCTAACCGGCACACTAATTTGGGATTGACATTGGTGTTGAAGGGTGGCTCGATGTTTATCATAGATCAATGGAGCGTGTGTGGCTAACCGGCACATTGATTAGGTGATAGTAGCAATTGGGTGCACCACATGATTCGTATGGTTATTCACACCTTGTTTGTAATCGAGATTAAACATGCCATTGAAAAGTTCAATGAATCTCAAAAGATGTAGGAGTTTCAATTCATTTAAAACTTAAATTTCTTTTTTGTTTTTCATGGTGGGAATTGGTAAATCGTCATTACCTACCTTCAAATATTCTGCAACTAGATTACGACATCCCTCTTCTAGGTTGTAGAATGTTGTGTTGGATCCTAGCCTTCATGTTTCATTTGGGTGTTACATCAAGGATTCTTATCAACTAACTTGAATTTTCTCCCGTTTTGTAGATGTCTAAATCTTACAATGGTCTTCCCAAGTCCCTTGGAACAAGCTTTCCAAATGAAGATGACGTTCCATGATACGATCAAGGAAATGAGAGTCATGCTTCACTTCCTCCACCTCCTCCAATTATTCTCCCTAACCCACAAGTTCAAAGGCTTGAAAAGTTCAAGCTCACTCAAGCCCTTTTGGCAAGTAAACACGAATATGGGAAACCTGTGTATACACACGTCTTAGAGATGAAGTCACACATTGATAGGTTAAGGATGATGGTTGTCGATATCTCAGAAATATTGGCTATTGACTGGGTTCTTCAGTCACTTCCTGAATCATATAGTGAGTTCGTTAGAGAGTACTATATGATGGACCATGACGTGACCCTCATTGATTTGACCTATTTGCTTATAGCTGCTGAATCAGAAATGATTTGGCGTGCTGATCGAGCAAATTTGTATGGCAAATCAAACTCCCAAACTTCAATGGACATTGAAAATGGTGACATTGGAAATCCAGAAAAGGTAAATTCTGAGATAGTTCCTTGTGCCATTCCAAAAGAGTCCATCTGCTTCTACTGCCAAGAGAAGGGGCATTGGAGACGAAGCTGCCCTGTCTACCTCTGAGATCTAAGAGATAGGAGAGTCAAGACGTATCGCTCCACTTCAGGTAAAATCCAATAACTAACTCTATAAGTTCCTATTCTTTGATTTTCAATACATGATGTGATAAGATTACATTTTGATGTTTTGTAGGATCGAAGAAAAGAGAAGAAGCTTGAGGGAAGAAGTAAGCTGAATCTGATCGTGAAGAAATGGATTTCGATCGCATTGCTTGAAGATCGGATTTTTGACCTACTACTTTAGAGTTAGAATAGATTGCTTAGAAATTGAAATAACATAGTTTTCATTTGAATTGCATTGTATGGACAAGTTTTTCCGCAATAAAATGAATTTTGATTTCGTCCTATTTATTTATCCTTGCAATGACATATGTGAAAATGGATGTTCATGTATTTCTAATTTTAGCAATGTTAAATTGGATGTGATTCTTAATTATGTTGTTTGTGGAAATGTCGAGAATTTGCCAAATAAGAGAGTTTCTCATCACCCAAGTTTCAATTGGACAGAAACTTGGAATCATGCAACCTGCATTGTGTGATGAATGACAAACTTCATATTTGAAAATTAGACTAATTCCTTGACAAAGTGTCAAGTGAAGGACTAAGAGATCGAGTACACTTGGTTGTGCGTCGATCAAATCCACCACAAGAGTAATAAAGATATTCGTCATGATTTACTAAAGTTTAGTAAATATGGTTACACTTATAAGATTGAGTATAATTTTTGAGTTGATTGAAAGAGTTTCAATAAATAGCAGAACGAATAAGAAGAATCTAGTAGGCAGAAAGATAAAAGTTTCTCTATTCTAAGAAGAAGGGAGAGTACCTTTTATTGTGTTTTATGATAAGTCTTAATGATTAAGAACCATATCTCAATTGATCCTCTAAGTGAGTCTTAGTGCAATTGCATGTCTAAGAAGAGGAATCTAGAATTGTAGAAATGGTTAAATCGAGAAGTCAATCATACTTCGTTCCAATATCAAGTCTTAGAGTCAAGATTCTGACATGAGTGACAAGTCTTAAGTAGGTTTATAACACTCGATAAATGTGGAATTTGGAAAAGTTTTCTTATTCTTGCACATTTGAAATTGGTAAGTTTGATGTCTTAGATAAGACAAAGACCAACCAGGACCAATTGTATGAAGTGTTAAACTTGACAAAAGGCTACACTAACTCTTGAATATTTGTTTGTCAAGAAATGTTTCTTGACAAGAGAATCTTATATGTCAAGGAGTCAGTGGGAGTCTTAATGGTCTTGAAACGTTTCAAGAACAAATCAAGAGTAAACCTAGTTGATCATCACTAGCACACGACTTGAGGTTTAAAGCCTATCGTGGATGACATACTCTTTTTTCTGTGCCATTCCAGTTGAGTTAATTATGCGTGTGAGTTCTATGAGTTCTCATTTGAATGCATAAAAACAAAGCACCTTGATCAATGGAAAGTACATTGATATGAAAGGGTGAGTTGCTTGGAAGACATGGTGGGCATTCATGTTACCATGAGGCAAGAAATCAAGATTGAACAAGTTCAGTCCATATGGGTTTGGATTTGTCGCAAACTTTGGTTTTGACAAATTCACATGGATAGGAACACATACATCATAAAATCTAAGTGTCATAAGGTTTTCCTCCTTCATGAAAATTATTGTGAGGAAATGCTTTCACTAAGAGAGATTTTAAGAAGATAGCAATTGTGAAAATTGTATTCTCAAATTCGATTATGATCACGGCATCCCTTTTCATAGTTCGAATTGTGAGATTTGGCAATTGATCTGAACATTTGGGACTTAGTAACTAAATTCTGAATTGTTTAGACACACATGTGAGCTATCTAAGGCAAAGGTGTATGAGCTTAAAAAGCTTAGATAAAGGCTTATCAAAGCATTAGGTATTATAAATATGAACTTAGGGAATTCAATAAGCATTGTTTTCTAGAAGTTCAATTGTTTTCTGAATACATGTCAAAGCTAGTGGGAGCATAAGTGTTATGCTGGTAAGAAAATAATCATCATTTTAGTGGGAGCATGATTATTATGGTAAGTATTGCAAGTTATCAAAATTAATTATAGAAAAAAAAGATTCACTTTGCAAAGTTGCAAGGGTTGAAAAGTTGCTTTGCTATAATTAGGGGAGAGAATATTATACTTCGTTTCAAAATTCTAAAGCTTAGATCGAGAAACGTTAATAAATTTAGTCAAGGATACATAATGCATTCTCAAAATTCGATTATGATTACGGCATCCCTCTTCGTAGTTCGAATTGTGGGAACAGGGCACATAAAATATTATGGCAGAAGGCTAATAAAGTATCACGTCTTTATATGAGACATTATGCATCGTGTCCAATACGCTCCGGGTATAGGATCGATTGCATATGCTATAATATTTGACCATTCTAATATTTTCCAAATGCCTAGGGCATTAAGAGGGGAAAAGGACTAGAAATGGTTTTGACTAAAATAATTAAACAACTATCAAAGGACGATCTGAGGTTCGCTGAGGATTTGTCGCTTGTGAGTAGTTGGAAGTATAGTACTGGATGGACTATATTGACATTATTATGAATAGATAAGATTCTATTAAGAATGAGTTGTCATATGGCAAATATGGAAATGTTTCCATAAATGGGAGTTGGAAATTAAGAATCTATATAGATTAGAAACTTTTATGCAAAAGGATGTTCAAAGGAATGTACTTTGAGTGAGAGACATCACATCTATAAAATTGTTCTGTAACAATTTATGATAGAGAACTTAGTAATTTCATTAGCCAAGTCCTGGTGACTTTGCTATATGACTTTACGAAAGGGTCGTTGCATAAAATGTTAGAATCTAACATATTATAATAGTGGCAAGAACCTTGTATTCTTACACTAATGATAAGGATTAGGGATTGTGAAATGAGTTTCATTGGAAAAGTTTTTTCAATTGATCTATTTCACAAAATTTGGACCATAGGAAACCAAAGTGTGCATGCTTGGAGCATGGGACAATTGTGGTTATAATTCGAGTAATAAGTTGATTTTCTGAAACAGTAAGCAATGAATAATGAGTAATCAATATGGTGTTTAAATAAAAGTGTTTTTTTTACGCTCAAAAAGTTTTGGGACCATATAGGATTAATATTATTATTGCGTTTCACTTTGCATGTTTTGACTTCCAGAATAACTAGGTTATTCGAACCTCCACGGTCGGTCATACGTTGGAAGTAGGTATGAAGGAAGACTGTCATGAATCTGTCTGTAGATTGTCTAAAGTGTTTAGACATAGCACAAGTTTGCTGCAGAGTTCATGAGTGCTTTGATAAGATTAAAGTATTGGATTAAACCCATGCTCACTTGAATCACTTCATAGTTTTTATCACGAGTGATTGTGAGACAATAATATTGTATATTCTTGAAACCAAGACATGTGAGTTGTTACTTGTTGATCAGTTGCACATTGATGATAAGTAAACGCACCAGTAACTTGGTGTTATAAAACTTATTGTTGTGTGTGATTCGATTAGTAGGTGCAAGCAAGCATTTGAGTCGAAGTTTATCCATTCCTTTTACCCAAAGTGGGATAAAAGCGATATCTGTGGGCCCCTCGATGATTTAGTGATGACAAAGGAAAGTGCTCGGCCGGGCCAAGACTGATTTGATTTGTTCAATTAGTCAGTCGTCATAAATCGGAAATCGGGAAACGACACATAGACTGAGAGAATGATTTCAATCCATGTCTCATGTCTATACGATATCTAGTAGAATGGAGGAATATATAATCCCTTATCTAAAGGACACGCGTACCTGATAAGATCAGAGTTGACAGTGGGAGATTGTTGGATTAGTGTCTAAGTCCATAACTATTTTGGTATGTACTTGACTCGATTATGAGCATGGTCCTTTTGGATTGCCTTCACCATAGCAATACGTAGGATGAATTAAGGAGAGAAAGGTTTAATTATGATTTATTAATATACTATAAGAATAATATATTAAAGGAGAAATCATATTGTTTAATTAATATTAGTCAAGAATTAATTAAGAATTAATTTTGTGACTAAAAGAGATTAATTAAATTAAGGGGACTGATATTGTAATTATAAGATAGTTACAAAATTGGGCTTAGGATCCATTAGATGGCAATGGACGAATTCTATATGGAGGACCACAAAGAAATCGTCCAAGGGCCTTCTGGAATGGTCCATTGGACTGCTTAGGGCTTAAGCAGTCAGATTAAGGTTTCCTAGTTGCAAACCCTAATAGCCTACATGTATATATAGGACCCCTATGCCCCAAAAACGTGGCTAAGAGTCCCTCTAGGGTTTCCAGCCGTTTTTGGTGCCTCCTCTCTCCTCCCTCTTCATCCAAGTTGCTTAGTGGTGTTTGTGACTCCATTAGAGGTGCAACACTTGAGGCACTAAGCTTTCTGAAGCCAATCAAAGCAAGGATTGATTGTTATTGCTATATAATAATCAAAGGTAATTACTAAACCCTTATTTAAGTTCTTATTTGATAGATCTAGGGTTTGTAAGTCTTGGATTCATTGCATGTACAATAGAGAAACCTAGATCCAAGCATTAGGGTTTGTATGAGCACATAGGATTGTTCTTATGCATAAAATCCATCATAAACACCATCACCGAAAAAACGAGGATTATACATGACAAAATTAGATTTCGTTAAAAGTCGTCGTAGTTTCTTGTTGGTGTTGGTTTGGAGGTCATCAAGGGCGAGTGGCTGGCGGATCTCAGAGGTGTGAGATGAGAGTCCATCGTCGTAATTGGACATACAATGGTGAGTGGGTCGACGATGGGTGTGGTTGGCATCTGATTGTACGTTTAAGAGAAGATAGAAAGTAGAGAATAGTTGCAGGAGCATACCATGTATTTTTAAAGTGGAATTAAATTAGGTCATACAAAGGGTGGATTATAAGTGGGAAAGGGGGGAAATGAAAATGAGAACGGGATTTGTAAAATTATCAAATATAATTTGAAATTTTTGTTTAAATAAAAAAAATCCTTGATATGTGTTATTAAATAATTATGAATAGATTAATCATAAATAAATTATAATTTAAAAAAAGTCATAAAGGCATTATATTCATTTCATGTTAGATAGGAACGGAAATCGTAGCAACAATAATAATGAACATTCTCATTAAAAAAACAAAACATATGAACGAAATCGTAGCAACAATAATATATATATATATATATATATATATATATATATATATATATATATATATATAGTTCGCACAAGACACATAAATGGATAATATATTTTCATTGTGATCATAATTCAATTTAAAATATGTTTTTTAGTCTTTAATACATCACACAAAATGTGCCTCAAATAATATTTATAATTGTATATGGTATCAATGACTAATTAGTATGTCCCAGATACTACAGTTTAGTTACGAAACCTTATTCCATAAGATCTAAATCATACATCATAAGTATGATCCACGAGCCATAAGACCGAAGTCATAAGTCACTAGCCCTGAACCATAAGCCAAAATTCTTAAGCCATGAGCCATAAATCGTAATCTAAAATCCCTAATCAATAACTCATAAGCCATAATCAATTATCCCTGAGCATTATATCTTAAGGAATAAGCCAAAATCTCTAAGTCCTAAGCCTTAAGCCTTAATTCATAATACATAATACCTAAGCCTCAAGCCCTTAGCTTTAACACATAAGCTATAACTCTTAATCCCCAAGCTGTACGCCTTAAGCCATAGACTATAAACCATAATCCACAAGGTATAATTAACCGACAAGCTATAAACAATAATATTCCATAATACCTATGTTGTAAGCCCTAACTATTGATCTATAAGCCCTAATCCATATGCCTAATTCCTTAATCCATAAGTCGTAGGCTCTAGAATATAAGCCATAACTTGTAAACCCTAAGCCTAAGTCATAATCCGTAATCCATAAGCCTTAAGCCTTAGGCCTTATGCCTTATGCCATGAGCCTTCAACCATATTACATAAGCGACATGTCTTATGCATTAAGCTGTAATCCCTAAGCCTTTATACTTAAGCGATAAGTCATAAACCCTAAGGCTTAAGGCTTATGGCATATGGATTAGGGCTTAGGGCTTAGTACTTAGGGCTTATGGCTTAGGACTTAAGACATATGGCTTATGGTCTAAGGCTTATGGATTAAATCTTATGGTTTATGGTTTAGGGCCTATGGATTATGAATTGGAGCTTTTAGCTTATTGTTTAGGGCTTAGGGCTTGTGGCTTATGACACATAGCTTATGACTTATGGATTAGGGCTTAAGGCTCATGCCCTAAGCCTTAAGCTAACCATAAGTCATAAGCCTTAAGCCTAAGTATACGACCTAAGCTTAAGCTTAGGGTTTATGACTGTTTTTTTTACTTATGACATAATGATTGTAGCCCTAGGGCATGTGTCATACGTCCATAAGCCATAAGCATAATACCCCACATCCATAAGCCCTTTGTCATAATGCCATAAGTTGTAAGCCATACTCCATAAGGTATATGTGATTATAAGCCCTAAGCATAAACCCTAAGCCATAAGTCAAAAGCCTTAGCCCTTAAGCCATAATTCATAAGCCATAAGCCATATGCTATAATCCATACACCATACGCCATAAGCCATAGCCATAACCCATAAGCCATAAACCATAAGTCATAAGTCACGCAACATATGTCATACGCTCTAAACTATACGACATAATCCATAAGCCACAAGCCCAAAACCATAAGTCACAAGTCACACATTATATGTCATACAATATAAACTATATGGCATAAAGCTTAATCAATAAGTCATACACCATCTACTGATACCTACACAGGGACACCCACATACACTACAACCACACACCCAATATTACGACACTCATCCCTAATTGTTAAATGACATCCCTACCCCCACCGTCACAACCACCCACATCTACCTACATGTACATCCATACCCGCCCACTACTATACCATTTACCCATACCCATCTAAGCACACTCACCCTTAAATGTTAAAGTGCGATCCTATCCCACACACCTCACCCCACCCTACCAGTACAACCAACCATCGCCATACATTACCCTTTCCAACACCCTTCCCTAACCCTATCCTATATCAAATTTCGAATATCCACCCACCTCACCCACACCACGCACCCTATGATCCTACCTTACCACCCTATATATCCACTCTAACTCATCCACCCCCACCCATACATACAACCACCCCTCACCCACACCCACCTACACCTATCCACACCCACACCTTCCACTAATGTTTTTATTTATATACTAATAATAATAATATACTTTTGATTTTTTTTTCTAATTACATATTTATATCACAATATTTGGAGTCCTCCCTTCATTGTGTTAAATTTTGTTTAAGTCACAGAAAAATTGAGTCCAAAAATAAAATACTTATATTAACAAAAAAACATTAGCTATTATTGACCACTACTAGAAAACAACCCTTTAATGACGCGCAAACAATTGCACACGTTGATAGAGGACACGCATTTGTGTGTGCCCTAAAAAATATTGTCAGTTTTGCAAAATTTGAAGGATAGAGGACACGCATTTGTGTGTGTCCTAAAATTAGTGTCTAGCAAAAAAAATTTAAAACACGGAGGGCACCTATCCTAAAAAGCATGTCGTGTTACCGTGTCTCTTTATAATGTTAGTCTATGAGCGCGCGTTTTCCGTTTTTTAAGAGCCAGGGCGAAATGAAATCCAAAAAATTAAAAACCCCGCCTGTTGCGTCTACTCCTTCAACAAGAACGCTCACCTCACCTCATTCAACAAAAACGCTCACCTCGATCAGACTCACCACCATCTCTCTCTTTCTCGCTCTCTCTCTCTACAGTTCCCCTCCATGGTACATACCACCACTATCTTGCACCACCACCATGGGCGTCACACCTACATCTCACCACCTGTAACCTCAACACAATCGACCATCACCACCATTCCTACCATCCATCGCCGCCCTACCATCTTCTCCATCACCACCTTTTTCCTGTTCCATGTGAAACCCTAAATTCGGTACCAACAACTAATAGGGTTTGGAGAAAAAGTTGATCTAAGAAAAATCAAAGCAAACTACTTAGAAGATGCTACCATATACTCGTACAAAGCTGCTCGGGTAGGTTATTTACTAAATTTTGTCTTTAATTCTAAAGATAATTCCTTCGATTCTAACCCTAGTTCGTTCTCCCCCCTTTTCCTTCGCAAACACACAATTTACGCAGTAGGATCTCGAAGTTTCTCCGTGACGATGATGACATCGGATATACCACCGAACCAGGCAATTTACGTTAAGAATCTCAATGAGAAGGTCGAGAAAGAAGGTATTTGTATTAGAGTTATTTCGTTGTTTCTGTTCTGAACTTGTAATACCACGAACTGAAAAGCCTCTTTATACAGGTCTAGTGACTTAAGTAGAGTTGATACTTGAACTTTCTAGAAAGGTGTATTCATCTATTTTTTCTAAATGGTTATTTGGTATCTTTCCAGCTAGAATCATTGGGAAGGGGAAGGAAAAGATGCATCCAAATCATCTTCTCATGTCTTCCAGGCAACCTGATAATTTGTATGTCCAACTTTGTTCATCATGAACATATTATCTTATTACAAATACTTTGTTGGAAGAATTTTGGATAATCCAAAAACAGAAGGAAGAAGACCTATAATTAACTTGTGATGCTGTTCACAAGTATTTTCAAAAGTTCTGAGTGATCTCTTTCATTTCTTTTAAAGTGGGTTATCTAGTTACCAGTACTTTATATGCTTAAAACCTACATGTTCATGTGTATGTTTGCATAACATATATTATGTTAAGTGTAAAGTTTAACCTTTCTGTACTGAATGAGTGCTTATCGTTTTCAGATAATCTTGTAAGAGGGATCAAATTATACTAATTCAAAACCTCAAGAACTTTCATCAATCATCAGTTATACTAATTCAAAGCCTCAAGAACTTCCAGTGTTGTTACTTACAATTGCAGGTATAGTTCAACAATTTTGTTGGCTGCAATTGATGAACATAATCAAGGAACTTATGATTTCATTTATCTGCCTCTTGACTTCAAGGCAAGTATTATTTCACATTTTTTTAAACAACCATTGATATAAACATATAAAAGGTGAAGTTTCATATACAATGTTTGCTTATAATTATATTAATTAGATTGAATGAACATATACAATGTTTGTTGGTTGCAATCAATTTACTTTTATGCCCTTTATAGTTTATTGCTGCAATTAGTTTTCAAATAATCCACGCTGATACCCAATATGCTGAGGTTCCACTAGCTGCTGTCAATTCAATTTACCAACATAAGGTGTTCCTTTCATGTATAATTAGTCCAAAGTTTCTTGATTAATTACACAATTAACTTAATTTTGAAACTTACAGGTCATTGGGCACCTCATATATCTGGAAATGAGGAAAAGACTACAGAGTGTTTGTACCACTAGTCAAAATAGGTCAATAGACAATCACATGTGATTATGCCAATCATGTAATGTGATTATGTTAAACTAGTAATGTGGTAAGAGTGTTATGTAGTTCATGATAAATTCTAATACAAATATGAACCTTCTTTATGTTACAACTCAAAGTATATGTCCATACGATTCCAAAAATATAGAGAATGCTTGAATCTGACTTCGCATGAAGAAGTTATGATAAACCGAACACTATAAATCTCTATAATAAGAGGAATTTAATATAGACTTAGAATTAGCTATTTAAGTCTAAAAGAGAGTTGTAGTACTCGTAAATACCTACGCGTGGATATAAAGAACGTCAAAAACGGAGTTCGTATGCAAAAGTTATGGCCTTCCGAAGATATCGCTGTCAGAAACCCTAATTTGACTGAACTCACGACGTGAGCATAAAAACTCACGACGTGAGGACTCAAACCGCCACATTTCGGATCTAGAAGGTATGACGAGGCTGCGAGGGGATAAGATCCAAACTCACGACGTGAACAAGGAGTTTTTCACGACGTGTGGAGTCACATGGCCACCTTTCGAAGCTAGGGACGCAAATGGCAAGTATACGGGATGAACATGCAGGACTCACGACGTGAGTCTTATAAAACTCACGACGTGAGGTTCTAAAATCATTACTATAAATAGCAGGTCCGACTTCAGCCATTCTTACACCTAAACTTCTTCCCTTTCTCTCCTTTGCTGAGGCCCTCTTGCATCCCGAGCCCCGACGACCTCGTACGCTGACCGTTTTTGCTTTGATAACATAAAATCACGCTACTAGGGTGAGTTTCACGGCCCCACTTTCTAATATTTCGGGGGAAAACGCATGCTAGATATTATATATATGTTATTATTATGTCTGTATGATAGTATATAGTTATAATAGTCGGGGTATAGTTGTTCTAAACATAATATTTTGAATATATACAACTATTATCAACTTATCAGTATGTTAATTTACTAATGTAGATCTTGAGTTATACTTAAGATTCTGTATATATGTTGTGTGCGATATAGTTCCAAAGTTATATTCGGAAGATTTATATGTTAAGTTATAAAGTATGTTGCTATTAATAGTTTTATGTCAAGATAAAATTGGATATGTTATACGTTGTTATTGTTAGTTTTATGTTAAGATAAAACTTGGTATTGTTATTGATAGTTTTATGTCAAGATAAAACTAGGAACGTTATATGTTGTTATTATTGGTTTTAGGTCAAGATAAAACCTGATTTTACTCCAAGATATAGCTGTTATACTGCCTAAATATTATGAAGTTAGGAGTAATGTTTAAAAGCATAGTCTAGTAACTTAGGGTTTTAGACATAAAGATGATTTTGTTGTTAGAGCTATAGGAAGCCGTCAAAGTCTACATGAGTAATTGTATTCATCCACTAAGATTGGGGATCTTAGTGGAAATCCTCTGAACTATAACCGTTAATCCCGTGTGAGCGAGGAAGTCGTGTATAATTAGTATACGGGTTGACCACCCCACTTGGGACTGTTAGCTACAGTCAACCAAAAGCAAGTGATGAACTATCCTTTTATTTGTTATTGTTCCAGCGTCGATGAAGCGTACGGTGTTGTTTCTCATGGTAAGTCATGAGTGTGTTTGTTTCTCATGGTAAATCATGAGTGTGTTCTATCAAAGGTATTATGTCATAGCAGCGGTTACAGGCTCATGGTAGCAAATTGTTAGAAACATTATACTTTGTCGTATACAAGTATTAATGTTAAGTATAAGTTTCCCCTACTTATACCTTAGGATTAAGGAATGTTTAGGTATAAAACTTAATTGATAAGTAAACTATTATACCTAATATACATACTAAATGTTGGAGAGTCAAAATGATACTTTCAAAAACTATAATTTTGAATGTGGAAAATGTATTATTTTATGGAGTCAAAACATGTGGACTCACCAACTTTATGTTGACGTATTTTAAAATGCATGTGTTTTCAGGAACTTGAAAAGCTGGTATGTATTCGAACAGAAGAAGTTTTACTATTACCTTTCTGTTCATTAAGAAGTATGCCATAGTCGGATATTATGTAATAGATTCTAGAAAAACAGTTATGTAACTTTCAGTTATCAATAAAGGTATGTATTTTCTTTAGTACTGTTCAATGTATGTTATATAACTGTGATACGAAGAATAACGTTACACTACCCGGTGTTTCCGCCGATGGCTGGGGGTGTGACAGAAATTGGTATCAGAGCTATTAACTATAGTGAACTAGTACTTTCTTAGGAAAGCACGTCTATAGTTTAGGACTTACTCTATTAGGTTTAGGTATATCCCTTAGCCTATAAATAAAAAGTATTATTAATTATTCTACTGAAGGACTACTTACGGGAGCGGTGACAAGGATAGACATGTCGATTTAGGTTGCTGGATTTCAGAACGACTATATGCTAAAATGATCCTGCCCTTTCGACTGTCCTGACTGGCCGGAGCCTTATCAGATAGACCTGAAGTAACAAACAATAGTTAAAGCATGAATACAATAAATAAGAATATAGAGTCATATGTAAAGACTCAGACCCGCGATGAGAATACACCTTAATACCCGGAATGTTTTTGATCTCAAGGATTTAGATCAAATATTCCAACTAAAGTTTATATGTGTATATATCCTATCACAACTAGGTGTAGGTGTGCAACTACATTTTATTATGATCAGATCATATGAACTATTTAATTTGGGAGTAATATTTGATAGACTAAAACTTTTTGGTGATCCAAAACGTATAGGAATTCGGCATGGCACATTCAAGAGAATGGATAATCATCGAGGACACGGATGAAGAAGAGGAAGTTTCATTCCCCACGATGGTAGGCGATCCTTACTACCCTATAAATCCAACCACCTTTCATCTAATACCTTCTGACGATGGAGCACCTTTACCCTCCAACGAATGGGAAGAGAGTGAACCAATGGAAGGAAGTGAATCCATGGAGGAAACAGAGTCGGTGGCATCATCTTTACCACCACTGAACACTCTTTACCGTAAAGTTCCAGGATGAGTAAAAATGAAACGCGCGGCACGTAAATCCATACCGATATGGCAAAAGATTAAGAAGAGTCAGAAGGCGACATCTTCAGGAAGTCATAGAGTTCAAGATGAACCTGCACGGATCACACAAACCGTTGATAGGTGGGTGGCGGAGGAAAGAGCAGCCAAGATGTATGAGACTGGTCAATCATCTCGACCACATCACCCACATTCTTATGAAGATAACACTTTATCTCAATTGTTTGAGAAAAGTGTCAAAATTGAAGACTAAATGGAAATTATCGAAGGGAGGGCTACTGATCTCTCTGGAAGAGTGTGAAGGCTAGAAGGACAAAGGACACGAGATCAGGAATCGGTGATGGATGTCCATCATCGTATAAATTTTGCTTATAATGACATGATTACTCACGATGCCAGGATTGCACAGTTAGAGCTCTACGATCAAACCTCAAGAAATGAAGAACGCACGGGAAGTCTTGAGCAGAGAACTCAAGAACTTGAAGAGCAAGTGGTTAATGTTACTGACGTGCTGGGTCATCACTTAGGTTTCTGGTAGATAAGCTCCAACTAGTGGTTATGTAAATAGAGAAAATCAGACTAGTTAAGGCGAAAAGAGGAAAGTTTATAGCAGGGATGTAGAAAACCTTGCAAATTTTGCAATGTTTATAGAAACTTTTCTCTTATAACCTAAATAAAGTGATGTAACCACTGGTAATAATATGAAGCATATGTTACAGTAATCATTGTGTTGTCTATTACGTTTTACACTGTGAATAATAACTGGAGTATTTAGTACTCGTGTATTAAATGATTAACAAAACTCATAAAATTCTTATTATTTATAATAGGAACTAAAACAAAATGCCTAGAAGGAGTAATCGGCTAAACCCTAACCGACCATCAGCACCACAACAACAACAACCGCAACCACCACCAGAAATAAACCCCTCAATAAGTACAGTACAACTTGAAGAAATCATATCTCAAAGAATTGTTGCGGCTCTATCTAATGTCACAAGAGATGGAGTTAGAAATGAAGGCCATGTAGGGACCACTAGAACATGTACCTACAAAGATTTTATGAATTGCAGGCCAAAAAGCTTTCATGGAAATGAAGGGGTAGTTAATTTGACGAGGTGGATAGAAAAGACAGAGTCCGTCTTTCAAATAAGCTTCTGTCCAGATGATTGTAAAGTACGATTTGCAGCATGTACTTTCGCTGATGCAGCACTCACCTAGTGGAACAACCATGTGAATACCATGGGAATTGATACTGCAAATTCCATGAAATGGGAGGAGCTAAAAATGATGCTAGTAGAGGAGTATTGTCCTAGGGAGGTGATACATAAACTGGAACAAGAACTGTGGACCCTAACCATGAAGGGTTCAGAGATAAAAGCTTATACCGCTAGATTTAATGATCTTGTTGTAATGTGTCCAGCACTTGTAACCCCTGAATATAAAAAGATTGAGCGATATATCTGGGGCTTAGCATCGCAAATTAAAGGCATGGTGATCGCATCAAAGCCTCCGACTTATGACAGCACCAAGAGGATAGCTCATCAACTAACCCTCACAGAGATCTAAGGAACAGAAGTGGTCTCAAAGGCTGAGTCTCCCAAATCTAGAACAAACAAGCGCAAGTTTAATAGGAAGAATCCCAAACAATCATCTGAGAAAAGACAAGAAGTGGTAACCAATTATGCAGCCACAACAGCAGTACCTACACAACCAAAATCTTCATGGTGCAATCAGTGCAACCGTCATCATCCAGGTGACTGTTTTGTCTGCATGAAGTGCAAGAAAAAAGGGCATACTGCTAGTTACTGCAGGAGCACAACACCTGCAACAGTCGATCAACAAACCAATAATGGGACAGGCCGTGGTGAAGGAAGAAAATGCTACGAGTGTGGGGAGGTTGGACATATCAAGAAAGAATGTCCAAAGTTAAGGAGTCAGGGAGGCATAGGACGTGGCAGGGCGTTTGTGATTGGAAGCAGAGAGGCTATCCAGGACCCTTCGGTCGTATCTGGTACGTTTCTTATAGATAATTTATATGCTTCTATACTCTTTGACTCTGGAGCAGATTGAAGTTTTATAACTCCAACATTTAGAAAATTGTCAAGTCATAAGTCTAGCAGATTAAAAGAAATCTATGAAGTAGAAATCGCTAACGGTCAAACTGAGAAAACACATGAAATCCTAGAAAACTGTCTGTTAACTCTTAATAACTACCTTTTTCACGTCAACCTCATGCCAATGCCTATCGGTAGTTTTGATGTCATAATTGGCATGGATTGGTTATCTTCACACTGCGCCGAAATTCTATGTCATGAGAAAGCCATACGACTACCCTTACCAAACGACGAAGCCCTGATTATCTATGGTGATAAATCTGGGAAGAACCTCAAAGTCATCTCTTATACTAAGACCCAGAAATATCTACATAAGAAATATAGCGCATTCTTAGCCCACATTGTAGATAGGAAGGGAAAGACAAAAGAAATCAAGGACATACCTCAAGTATGTGATTTCCCTGACGTGTTTCCTAAAGATCTACCTGGAATACCTCCCGTCCGACAAGTCGAGTTTCGAATCGACTTAATTCCAGGAGCAACACCAGTAGCGAAATCTCCTTATCGGTTGGCTCCATCTGAAATGCAAGAATTGTCTAGCCAACTACAAGAACTTCTTGACAAAGGCTTTATCCGACCAAGTTTTTCACCTTGGGGAGCACCAATCTTGTTTGTCAAGAAGAAGGACGGATCCTTTCGAATGTGTATTGATTATCGGGAGCTAAACAAGCTAACTATCAAGAATCGTTATCCACTTCCGAGAATTGATGATTTATTCGATCAACTGCAAGGATCCAGCTACTACTCAAAGATAGATCTTAGATCAGGATACCATCAACTCAGAGTACAAGAAGACGATATTCCAAAAACAGCATTTAGAACACGTTATGGTCATTATGAGTTCTTAGTTATGTCTTTTGGATTAACCAATGCCCCAGCAGTGTTTATGGATCTCATGAATCGTGTTTGCAAACCATACTTGGATAAATTCGTGATCGTATTTATCGATGATATATTGATATATTCACGAACCAAGGAAGAACATGGTCAACACCTGCAGATAATCTTGGAACTACTAAGAAAAGAAAAGTTGTACGCTAAATTCTCCAAATGTGAGTTTTGGATTAGAGAAGTACAATTTTTAGGTCATGTAGTTAGCAACGAAGGAATTCATGTTGACCCATCCAAAGTTGAAGTAATCAGGAATTGGGAAGCACCAAAGACGCCAACAGAGGTGCGCCAATTCCTAGGACTTGTTGGCTATTACCGTAGATTCATAGAGAATTTCTCCAAAATAGCCAAGCCACTTACAGCACTAACCTAGAAGAATACGAAGTTCAACTGGGAAGACAAACAAGAAGCTGCTTTTCAGAAACTGAAGCAAATGTTGTGTAGTGCACCAATCCTATCCCTTCCAGATGGAACAGAAGATTTCGTTGTATACTGCGACGCGTCAAATCAAGGATTGGGATGTGTGTTGATGCAAAGAGGAAAAGTTATCGCCTATGCATCACGACAACTTAAGATGCATGAGAATAATTACACTACCCATGATCTTGAATTGGGAGCTGTAATTTTTGCACTAAAAATTTGGAGACATTACTTATACGGTACTAAGTGTACTATTTTACCGACCACAAGAGTCTCCAACACATCTTCGACCAAAAAGATCTTAATATGAGACAAAGAAGATGGGTTGAATTGTTGAATGATTACGAATGTGAGATTCGTTATCATCCCGGAAAGGCAAACGTGGTAGCAGATGCCTTGAGCCGGAAAGAATATATTAAACCTCGACGAGTACGAGCATTAACTATAACTATCCATTCTAAGTTTACCGCACAAATTAGAGAAGCTCAGCTTGAGGCTCTAAAAGAAGAAAACATTAAGAACGAAGCTTTGCGAGGAATGGAAAAGCAACTTATACGAAAAGATGATGGAATACAATACTTTATGAACCGAGTTTGGACGCCTAGGTTCGGTGGAGTCAAGGACTTGGTCTTAGAAGAAGCCCACAAGTCCGGATATTCCGTGCATCCAGGTTCTGAGAAAATGTACTTAGATTTAAAAGTACGTTATTGGTGGCCAAACATGAAGGCAGAAATTGCTACTTATGTGAGCAAATGTTTGACTTGTTCTAAAGTAAAGGCATAACATCAAAAGCCTTCAGGTTTACTTCAACAACCGGAAATACCTTAATGGAAATGGGAGCAGATATCAATGGACTTCATCACTAAGTTACCTAAAACTCCTAGTGGGTCCGACACTATTTGGGTGATAGTCGATAGGTTGACTAAGTCCGCCCATTTCTTACCAATTAAGGAGAACGACAAGATGGAGAAGCTTACTAGAGTTTATCTTAAGGAAATTGTTAGATTGCATGGATTTCCAAATTCTATTATTTCTGACCGAGATAGTAGATTCACTTCACGATTTTTGCAATCTCTATAAAAATCCTTAGGAACACGTCTAGACATGAGTATCGCTTGCCATCCACAGACTGATGGTCAGAGTGAGAGGACCATTCAGACTTTAGAAGATATGCTCCGAGCCTGTGTAATAGACTTTGGAAATGCGTGGGATACTCATTTACCGTTAATTGAGTTTTCCTACAACAATAGTCAACACACCAGCATCAAGGCTGCACCATTTGAGGCTCTTTATGGACGAAAATGTTGTTCCCCAGTGTGTTGGGCAGAAGTTGGAGATACGCAGATGGCCAGAGAACGTACAGGCGATACCTTACGTACTGGACCAGAAATAATCCACGAGACAACTGAAAAGATCGTGCAAATTAAGGATCGATTAAAGGCTGCACGTGATCGTCAAAAGAGCTATGCTGACGTAAGACGTAAGCCTTTAGAATTCCAAGTTTGAGATAAAGTAATGTTGAAAGTCTCTCCTTGGAAAGGTGTAATTCGATTTGGGAAACGAGGCAAACTAAACCCACGATATATAGGACCTTTTGAAATTCTGGCAAGAATTGGTTATGTCGCATACCAACTCAAGTTGCCTCAAGAACTAAGAAATGTGCACGATGTTTTTCACATATCAAACATCAAAAGATGTCTATCCGATGACACTCTTGTTATACCACTCGAAGAGATACAAGTCAATACGAAACTCAACTTTGTAGAAGAACCTGTTGAGATTATGGATCGAGAAGTCAAACGATTAAAGCAAAGTCGTATTCCCATAGTGAAAGTTCGATGGAACTCTTTGCGAGGACCTGAATTTACTTGGGAACGTGAAGATCAGATGAAAGAAAAATACCCCCAACTGTTTAACGAAACCCCATCCATAAGATAAATTTCGGGACGAAATTATTCTAACGGGGGGAGAATGTAACACTAGTCAAAATAGGTCAATAGACAATCACATGTGATTATGCCAATCATGTAATGTGATCATGTTAAACTAGTAATGTGGTAAGAGTGTTATGTAGTTCATGATAAATTCTAATACAAATATGAACCTTCTTTATGATACAACTCAAAGTATATGTCCATACAATTCCAAAAATATAGAGAATGTTTGAATCTGACTTCGCATGAAGAAGTTATGATAAACCAAACACTATAAATCTCTATAATAAGAGGAATTTAAAATAGACTTAGAATTAGCTATTTAAGTCTATAATAGAGTTGTAGTACTCGTAAATACCTACGCGTGGATATAAAGAACGTCAAAAACGGAGTTCGTATGCAAAAGTTATGGCCTTCCGAAGATATCGCTGTCAGAAACCCTAATTTGACTGAACTCACGACGTGAGCATAAAAACTCACGACGTGAGGACTCAAACCACCACATTTCGGATCTAGAAGGTGTGACGAGGCTGCGAGGGGATAAGATCCAAACTCACGATGTGAACAAGGAGTTTTTCACGACGTGAGGAGTCACATGGCCACCTTCCGAAGCTAGGGACGCAAATGGGAAGTCTACGGGATAAACATGTAGGACTCACGACGTGAGCCTTATAAAAATCACGACGTGAGGTTCTAAAATCATTACTATAAATAGCAGGTCTGACTTCAGCCATTCTTACACCTAAACTTCTTCCCTTTCTCTCCTTTGCTGAGGCCCTCTTGCATCCCGAGCCCCGACGACCTCGTACACTGACCGTTTTTGCTTAGATAACATAAAATCATGCTACTAGGGTGAGTTTCACGGCCCCACTTTCTAATATTTTAGGGGAAAACGCATGCTAGTTATTATATATATGTTATTATTATGTCTATGTGATAGTATATAGTTATAATAGTCGGGGTATAGTTGTTCTAAATATAATATTTTGAATATATACAACTATTATCAACTTATCAGTATGTTAATTTACTAATGTAGATCTTGAGTTATACTTAAGATTCTATATATATGTTGTGTGCGATATAGTTCCAAAGTTATATTCGGAAGATTTATATGTTAAGTTATAAAGTATGTTGCTATTAATAGTTTTATGTCAAGATAAAACTGGATATGCTATACGTTGTTATTGTTAGTTTTATGTTAATATAAAACTTGGTATTGTTATTGATAGTTTTATGTCAAGATAAAACTAGGAACGTTATATGTTGTTATTATTGGTTTTAGGTCAAGATAAAACCTGGTTTTACTTCAAGATATAGCTGTTATACAGCCTAAATATTATGAAGTTAGGAGTAATGTTTAAAAGCATAGTCTAGTAACTTAGGGTTTTAGACATAAAGATGCTTTTGTTTTTAGAGCTATAGGAAGTCGTCAAAGTCTACATGAGTAATTGTATTCATCAACTAAGATTGGGGATCTTAGTGGAAATCCTCTGAACTGTAACCGTTAATCCCGTGTGAGCGAGGAAGTCGTGTATAATTAGTATACGGGTTGACCACCCCACTTGGGACTGTTAGCTACAGTAAACCAAAAGCAAGTGATGAACTATCCTTTTATTTGTTATTGTTCCGGTGTCGATGAAACGTACGGTGTTGTTTCTCATGGAAAATCATGAGTGTGTTTGTTTCTCATGGTAAATCATGAGTGTGTTCTATCAGAGGTATTATGTCATAGCAGCGGTTACAGGCTCATGGTAGGAAATTGTTAGAAACATTCTACTTTGTCGTATACAAGTATTAATGTTAAGTATAAGTTTCCCCTACTTATACCTTAGGATTAAGGAATGTTTAGGTATAACACTTAATTGTTAAGTAAACTATTATACCTAATATACATACTAAATGTTGGAGAGTCAAAATGATACTTTCAAAAACTATACTTTTGAATGTGGAAAATGTATTATTTTATGGAGTCAAAACATGTGAACTCACCAACTTTATGTTGACGTATTTTAAAATGCATGTGTTTTCAGGAACTTGAAAAGTTGGTATGTATTTGAACAGAAGAAGTTTTACTATTACCTTTCTGTTCATTATGAAGTATGCCATAGTCGGATATTATGTAATAGGTTCTAGAAAAACAGTTATGTAACTTTCAGTTATCAATAAAGGTATGTATTTTCTTTAGTACTGTTCAATGTATGTTATATAACTATGATACGAAGAATAACGTTACACTACCCGGTGTTTCCGCCGATGGCTGGGGGTGTGACAGTGTTGGTTTTCATTCTATATTTTGCTGGGCAGATGAAGAAACTGGAGAGTTTTGGCGCAAACAGGTAACAAATTAGTTCTTTCTGTAGTAGTTATTTTTTTCATAAGTCCTGTGTTTGTTTGTTTGTGTTGTTTTCTTATTTAGATGCATCTATTTATGTAAATGACAGGGATTCATATCAGTTGGTGAAGTAGATGCCAAGGGTAAAGCTAGAAAGTTGCCAATTAAGGCAGATATTAGGAAAGCTTTATGCTTTCCTGGTGGTTCAGCCCTCATGATTGCTCATCTTCATAACGAATTTTCAGATAACTCTGCAATATCTTTACAAGTTTCTTCTCTTTTAAAGTCTCATGAAAAGTCAACAACTGGTTCCATGTGTCAGAGTCAACATGCTGGACCTGGAGTTGAAAATCTGATAAAAGGTTGCCAAGATCTTGTCTGTATGGATAGTCTGGAATGCTTAAAAATCAAATCTTACAAAGGTAAAATATTCTAGTTGAATCCCTTTATTTTCTATTTGTTTCTTTGTTTAATGTTTATAAAAGTAGCAGATAGATGAGGATCTCGGTGGCTCTGTTACATCTGATGGAAGAGTAATTAGCAAGTAACTTTAGAAAGAAATTGATATATCATTGGTTGCTTCAACTAATGAAGACCTCACATAAGAAACTGAAAAGTAAGAGTACAAAAAATATATTTTTTTTCTAACATTTTTTACCTTCTTTTCTACTCAATTACATGTTTCATATATATGTTCTTGAAATGATAAATAACCATTTTACCCTTCAGGGATGTGGAAATGACAGAGAAGCTAGATTACTCATCTGTAGTAGCAGTTATTGGATTTTCTCTCATAGTATCATTACTAAGAGCTTTAAGTATAAAAAGTGAAGCTACACATGTTATGGTTGCAGCTCCTTTAATTGCCTTTGTAACCACCCACATTCTTTTTTTAAACTGCTACCAATTTGACTATGGTAAGCGTTCATTTCCCCTCATAATACAAAGAGGAAAAGACCTTTTTAACCTTTTTAAATTTTTAAACCCTTTATATACATATTTAAATATGAAGGTTTGTACTTTAATGGGAGTAGCACAGGTACTGAAAATCTTGCATTTTTGTAGTATCACATTGTGTTAATTTTATTTAGTATAGAAAACTCTGAATGGTTTATTTTTCAGGGCCACCAACTTGCAAGTCACTCGAGTTTCATGGGTCAATGGTTGAAGGAGGACAGTTGACCTTCATTGCATCTTATAGCGGAGGGTAAGCCATCATTTTTACAAGCTCATTAAAGATGTTATTGTTAGGAAAATGGTCTTAAAGATAAAATAATAAAGGATATTGAACATTAGAATATACATGGAAAACTCAAAACCTAGAGAAAAAAATCCAATATATGACAAATTATTAGTCAAATCTACTTTGTTGTGTCGTTTTAAAGTTTGTTTATTTGATCCCTTTCAGGGAGAAAGGAGGTTGCTTCTTTGAATGGTTTAGAGTGAAGGATAATGGTAAAGTTTGTGTTGATACCTAATGTGTGTTTGGTTGGTTTGTCAGGCACTTTGAAACTGCCAGACAACAAATACAGCAACGAATATCTCCAACAAAATTGTCCAACTGACTTCGTATGTATTATATATATTATTGTTTATGAACATAGTTAAATAACAAGGGGGAGGGGCATCAATAATACTGAGTATTCCCAGAATGTTAGATGAATAAAATATGTTGATGATGGGTTACTTTTACTTACAGGGTTTATATGGACTGATGTCCTCCTAATGGATGAAGTCTTACCAGAAGCTGGTGTACAAGATATTGGTTTCGATGTCATCATTACTATCTATCTATCTATGAGTAATAAGTTAGTTATGTTTATAATTTGTTTAATTGACTAGTTACCGATTAAAAATATTTATGGGTTCCTGCTGCTTGTGTTGGTGTGAGTGAGTATGCTGCTAGCGCTTTTACCCATCTTCTTGAAATATCTGGTTAGTCAGTCTCTGGATATGTAAATGTATATGTATATGTATAGAAAGAAATTTTTTAATATGAAAAGGATAAAAGTGTAATGGTTTGGTTGGTTTTCTTTTCTGATTTGAACTGCCAGAAACATTCCTGCAAATTCAAAAGGAATATGGAACAGACAAGGAGTATCCTTTGGGAGCTGCCCTTGTGTCGACCAAAAATACTTTTATTCAAGGCAGTACAAAACTCTTATTGGTATATTATTTTTATTCCACTCTCATACATATCATGTGTATTATTAATTAGTTGATATTGATATTGTACAACTGACATGATTATTGTGTAGGATTTCCATGTTGTTCTTGATCAAGAGTTAGGATTGATATTGAAGCTAAGAGACATGATGATTGGTTGGATACATGAAGGGCTTCAGAGCTTCTTCAGACAGCTTAATGATGAGTTACTGAAACAAGAATGTGCCCCTTTATAGCAATGTAGTATTAGGTTATATAGTTAGGGAAACCCTCTTAATAACAATGTACAATCAGATCCCTTTAATATCAATGTATTACAATTTTTTGACATGATGTTATTGGATGAAATTGATTGTTTTAGTATATAGTTTTTTCTATATTTTTGTATTATGCGTAAAAAGTATCGTAAAGGCACGTCGTATATGCATATCGTAAATAGTTGCTGAAGTTTATAACACGCAAATGCGTGTCATCTTCATTTATGACAGGGGCTTTAATGATACGCAATGTGTGTCCTAAACGTGCGTCGTAAGGTTACGACACACAAATGTGTGTCGTCTTCCTTTATGACAGGGCCTTCCTCGATACGCATTGCGTGTTGTAACTGTACGTCATAAATGCATGTCGTATATAGACGACACGCAAAAGCGTGTCGTCTTTCATTATGACAGGGCCTTCCTTGACACGCATTTGCATGTCGTCTGAGCATTTTACGACACGCATTCCGCGTCATAAAATGATGTTATTCTAGTAGTGGACACATATAATATTTGTGTTTCAATTTTTACATATATCATTCATAAATTTAAATCTTTAAGCACTCATAAGACTTGTACAATATTTGTATGATACACAACCCATAATTGACACAAATAGACACAATATATATATATATATATATATATATATATATATATATATATACACACACACACAGACACATTCCCTCCAAATCAAAACTCAATTTGAAATCAAAATAATTTGCTTTTTCCGTTATTATTTTTGTTTTATTCATCTAAACTTTGATTGATTTGGATTTCCCTCGCATAAGAATTAGATTTATTTTTTGATTTCCCTCCCAAGTTTTTATTAAACATAGTCCAATCATGTGGAATAAGATTCCTTCGATTAAAGATTTCAATTTCCCGTAATTTGCATCTAGTTCTAATTTCGTTCTAATATCCCCAATTTACCAATATGATCTCTACTTCACCCTCTCGAATTTGCAACTACATTCCCATTTTCCATAGTCATACCCCTATCGAATCAGTAACCATTCTCTACCATATAACCATTGGCCTCACCAATAGTCAACGATATCCTTCTCACTGTAAGTTTGACTTTGTTTCTTCTTTTCCACGCCCTCATTCAATCTATGTCTTTCCTTTATCCCTTCACTCGCATCATGCACATCTACCAAACTGAAAATTTGAGACTCGTATTCTGTGCATTCTGCAATCGACATGAGTAAGACAACAAGGTGCGTGATTTATATGTTATTGAAATCGACGATCGTGTTTTGTGTGTTATTAAAATCAAAAAGAAAGGAATTAACAATCTTGATCATGGTCTTTTCTTACTGAAATCGACAATCATGACATTGTTGCTTATTGATTATTGAATCCATTTGTTATTGGTCACTATTGCTAATAAGCTTTTGTGTTATTGAGCTGGTTTATCTTTTCTTATGAATCCTTGCTTATTGGCTAGTTTATGGAATAAAAAAATACTTGTTTCTTTCAAATGTTTTTAACTTTCATTCCTTGTCCACGATTGTTGTTTACTTGAATTCTTGTTTTTAATGTGAATTTTTTACCAACTATAGATATTTGGCTTGTTGTTTCTCTTTTTATATATTAAGTTGTAAATCCAACAAAGAAACAACCACAACATAGTGTGGATCATGTCATAGGTGACAAGATACCAAGGAGCTTTGCATTTTCAAGATTTTAGTTATGTGGTTCTCTCAAACAGTTGCAAGCAGGTTTAAGAAAGATGATGCTTCCATATACATTTCTAAATCTAAAGGTAACTCTATTTTGAGTTTTGGAGTTAGTGAGTTGTTGTGTGTAACACTCCAAACCCAAATTCATATAACATTGGTTGATGTATGTATGAATTTGATTGTTTTACAATTCTATACTTTTATGACATGCTTTTTCATTTGTTAATTTTCATTTGGTCCTTGAATGGACTTGTATTAACTTTTGAGGATTATTAGTAGGATGAATCAGTAAAAGAAATAGAATGGTTCGTTTCATTGGATTTGGAATGAACAAAAGTTGTTTGTTTGTCTAATGGATTGAAATAGATCATTCATTTCCTAATATAGCAATGAGCTTTAGTTTTCTTATTAGATCAACCTACTTTGAATCATGGTTTGAGGTTGGAATTGTTCTTTTCACTCAATGAGTTGTCACTACTGTTAAGGAATCAATTTACAACTTCAAAGTCGTTTTGTTTTGGCTTAATGGATTCAGTTGTCATTGAACCCTTTAAAAATCAAAGTCGGGAAATGTTATGATAATACGAATTCTACCATTGTCTCGTAAAAGTTCTAGAAAAGTCTCAGAGAGTCAGATCTAGAATCCACCAACGCCCAAAGTTTAGGTTTTGATTTTTTCCTTGACCTGATCTTGGCTACAACTAGGGTTAAAGTCATCATTTTCACTGACTGCTCCAGAATTAGCTACATTGATATGCAGTTTTGTAAAATTCACCATAAATCATAGAAAAAGAATTAGACCGTGTATAATATGTCCCTAGAAAGGTACTGAGCTGAACTGTTTGGAGATGGATTTTTATTCTAGAATGAAGTGGTTTAAAGGCGGGGGGGAGAGAATCATGTATCATAAACTAGACTTTGTGAAGAAGAAGAAAAGAAGGAAGTAGAAGAGGAGGAAGAAGATATTGAGTAGCCATTGAATGAAGGTAAATATTCCCCAGTTTTGATTTTTTTTAAGATATTTGTTTCCAAGTTTCCTTACTAAGTGAATGATTTCTTACATGTTTATTTTGTTAATTTTTGCAGATTTGTGGTTGGGGCATTAGATCTGATTGTTTCTTTATGGATGGTTACATTGTCTAATTTTTAGTTTTTGTATGAGAATTGGTAAATGTGATGTAATGTATTAGTGCCATTGGAGAGAATAAAATGTAATTTTATCATTGTTTGGTACATATCAATCAGTTTCTTCAAGGAGATAGGGTTTTTTGAGATATTTTTATGTACAATATTTTCATTAAATATCCAATGAAACCCACTTTTAAGTTATATTGTAGTTTCTTTAATTTGGAATGGTATAAACTTATTTAAGATAAGATAAACATAACAATAAATGTTTCTTTATTCATGTAGTAGTTAAGACATATATAAAATTCAACCATAAAACAAAAAAAATATTATCACTTCAAAAACATATCATTCAAAACATAACTTACGATACGGAACAATAACCACATGGACAAACAACAAAGACTACTACTATATCTTCATATAGTCAACACATCCTTTCTGGATGTCCCCCAATCATTTACTCGAGATCCTCTAGGTATTACATCATATGGTCTACGGTATAAGACTTAGTGTCTATTGTTTTACAGTGTAGGAATTAAGGCTCAATACATGCGCAGTGAAACATTTAAGGGCTATAATCAATACGTCGTAAGCTATAACCCATAGACCTCAATCCTAAACCCCTAGGCACAAAAATGTATCGAAAACATATGTAACTCGTCAAAATACCAACATTATTTCATTCCTTAACAATATTCGTAACAAAACATCAATGGTTAATTTACTGCATAGCAAAACAGCTACAAAATGGATTTTGGTAGAAAATTTTCATAGCAACATAACTATGAATTATAATTCCTTAGCAAAATGGCTACGAAATTTAATTTCGTAACAAAAATCATTACAAAATAGCAATGGACATTTACTCCATAGCAAATCGTCTACGGAATTGATTTTCATAGCAAATATATGTTGTTAAATAGCTACGAAATATTAATTCCCAACAGAAGTTGAAACGGATATTGGCTTCATAGTCAAACTTCAATGAATTTCATTTTTGTTGCAAATTTCCAGAGTTAAATAGTTATGAATTTGAACTCTTTAGAAAATTTGCTATGAAATTTAATTTCGTAACAAAATTCCTAACAACGTAGCTAGGCTTTTTGTCATAGTGAACAAGCAATGAAAATAAATTTTCGTAGCACAATTCCAGAGCTAAATAGCTATGAATGCTACTTCCATAGCAAGTAACTATGAAATTTCATTCCGCTAGAAAATTCCACTGCATATTTGTCACGATATTTAATTATGTAGCAGAATTACAACGAAACGTATTTTTGTATTAACTTTCATTGCAAATTTTCTACGAATGGTTTTTCCATAGAACTATTGGTAGCAATATACCAATGGATTTCAATTCGCTAACAGTTTCCATAAAAATTCCCATGTTTTCTACGGAAATGTCATTCCGTAGAAAATATAGTAACAAATTAGCTATGGAATGACATTCTATAACACGATCCATTGCAAAATACCAACATAACGACATTTTGTAGCAACCTTCCGTAGCTATTTCGGCCTTTTCTTGTAGTGAGCCTTTTAGAAAAGGAAGTGGCCATGGAGAGTACAATTGGAGAAAAGCCTTGTGGAGGAAATTCAGTTGTTTTGGTCTGGATAACCATGTACGAATAGTTGCTTTAGGGATCACTAAAGAATAGTCACTGAAGTGAGGGATGTTCTAGTTGTACTATCTAGGTTAGAGGATTATGCTAGCATATGTTATGTGTTTAGAATATAAGAAATATATGATTGTTACTTGATGTTTATGTGTATGATGTGAAAATGCATGTGAGATGTATAATAATTAACTCATATGAATAATCCCTAAGCCTTAGGCTTACAATTGCTACTTTTATATTTTTAGTTGAAGGTCCTTCTCGTTCAATAAGCAATGAGTTGGACGGGTTGGGATATCTGGACACTCTCGGAGGGGCATGCCATCTGGCTTAATTAACTAAAGTTACGCTTGGGTTTTCAAAACAAGATTTAGATTCCTCACTTTACCATGTTTATGTTGATGTAACGTGATATTTTACGATTTGTTAACGGATATGAATAAAACCTTATAGTAAAACCTACACTCTGATTTCAAAACTATGAAGTTATGAATTTTGGGGCGTTACAAAGTATCCCTCAAAATTTTATAATTTTTTGAGATTTATTTTATGGGTTTTTACAAAAACAAAAAATTATTATTATTGTCTTTAAATTTTAATGACTATGCTCATTTTGTAATAAGAACTTTAGGTTTTCAGTTTTTTTACAATAAATAAACTAAGTCAAAAAACAAAATGTATGTGTGTGTGTCTATATATATATATATATATATATATATATATATATATATATGCAAAAACAACAAGAAAGAGGCACCTGTGATTTTTCTTAACTGGCCCGGAAGAAGAAATATCAACCCTTAGATCGGCTTACGTTTTGGTCATTGGATGGGAGTGAGGGAAACACGGTTACGTGGATCTTACATGGGTATCCCATCTCGTACGCATGAGCGATGGGAGTTTCAAGGCGGGGTAGACTGCTTTAAAAGCTGTTGCATGGAAAGTCAAAAAAATGAGAAATCGTGCTTGGAAAATCAAACGTGTTCATATCTTTCTTGTTTGATACGTTTGTTTTCCTTGTGCCGGATGTGGTGAAACATATTAATAGAATACAACAGATCATGCATAAAAATGTTATGTCCTCTAGATCTATAGATGTCGTTTTCAAAAGAATTGGTTTTATCAGACAAAAACGTTTAGCGGCGCCGCTTGGTGCCCGTTTGTCTTCTCACTCGTTGTATTGTGATCACCAATTAATATATCGAACATATTATTTCATTTCAATATATATATATATATATATATATATATATATATATATATATATATATATATATATATATATGTAACGTCGCGATTTTTGAAGGAAAATTTCTCATTTTTATAAAACAACTTTTCATTCATTTGTGACAAATACCAATGTTTTACATTCCAAAGACATTTATCGTATTTCAAAGTATATGTTGAAACAGGTTGACAATGCATGTATACAGTTGAGCTTCACCCTTCTTATTATCTGATGGAGTACCAAAAAATATTTAATATCAACTGGGTAATCGCTAGTCTTAGTGAGTTCCCCCAATATACCATATACCACGATACACATACATGGATATAGATAATGGTTGTATTTTAGACATACGACCTACACGTCATTTCATCTTCAACACGAGTCTATGCATACTTACGACCTTCATGTCATTAGACCTATCACTAATCCCAATGAATACTGATAGTTTTATAAAATAAGGATCAACCAGGACGGACAGCTGGGAGGCCGGACCATTTCGGCGTATAACCTTTCTGAAATCCAACGACCAAGCCAACATGACCATTCTAGTCACCTCTCCCGTAAGTAGATCAATCAGTATAACGACTTGGAATTACTGAGAAATGTTAATTATAGGTTCCTAGTAATGACTTATAACTATAATTATAAATTACACGGAGGCAGAGTAAGTGTAGCTCACTTACAGGGTACGATTGATGAGAAGCAGGATCTAAGCGGGCAGAACACTTACTTGGGAACTCATACTCGAAGATTACAACTAGCTGAGCACTTAGGGGTGTCGTAGGGCTTCGCTATAGGCCAGAAACTCAAGGAAAGAGGGCTACAGTAAGGAAAATTGAGATAGAGATGCACTAGGGGATGGATGTGAGGAGGTTATACGACATAGACTATTTATAGGCGATTTTTCCTGGTGCGCCACATGCATATGAGATGCACGTCGTGCGCTTCTGTGACATCCCCCCCCTGGCTTGTGACACGTGTCGCGATATCGGTGGTCCACAAACGCCTATTCTAGAAGGTGCCCTGTGTCACCTTCTTATGGTGCCACGTGTCACAACCTTGTGGATCCACTTCACCATGTCTTGGTAGAAAGGGGCTGCCCCGACATGGCCACATGGCGCTCTCTCGTGGTGCCACATCATCGTGAGTGCCGCGCACTTTGCGGACATGATTTTCCATATTTTCAAAATGGTCTAACTTCTTCATACGAGCTCCATTTTCGACGTTGTTTATATTTCCAGAAAGCTCTCGAGGATATCTACAACTTTCCTTTAGGTCCCAATAGCTAATTCTCAATCTATCAAAAATTCATATTTTTGATAGGCTTAGACTGTTTCGAGATCGCTGCAGAAGGCATAACTCCTACATACGAACTCTATTCTCGATATTCTTTATATCGACAGAATCCTATTGACGAGATATGCGACTCTCAATTAGATTTTTTCCTAATAATCTACCGTTCTAAAATTCGATTTTTGTGTCGCGCATTGCAATACCCGGTTGCACAGAAACTTCGAAAAATCATATCTATTCCATACGGAGTTGGATTTGGGCGTTCTTTATATGCATGGTCTCGGTTTAATGACTACTATGAATTTCATTTAGATCTCTTAGGCTATAAACTGATTTATCAAAAGTTCACATTTTATGATACGCAAAGCCACGCCGGTTTAATCGTGAAACATCGAAGAAGCATGACTTCTTCATATGTAGTCGGATCTAAGCGTTCTATATATCTACGGAATTTGTATCGACGTTTCCTACATGTTTAAGAAGATTACTTGGGCTAAAGAGTAATATATTTATACTTTGAATTTTATAAACAATGGTTTATATTGAATCCTACGGAACGGTAAAAATAGGGTGTGTCCCCGAAATCCTGCTCTTAGCGCACCTAAACACTATCTTATCGGAGTTATCAAGATCTATTTGAAGTTGTGGCATCTACGCGTCTCATAGAACTTCATTTTCTACCTTAGACATACTAATGAGTTCCTCGCGGAGTCTTCAAAAACCATGAACTCATCGGTTGGGACTCTCTGAATTAATATTTTACAATGAATGGAAACATTCAGACATGAAACGTTGATTCATTCTGTTGACTAGGAACACTATTGACTTGTTTTAATGATAAAAATTATGGAAATTTATCTATGAAGTCCTAGTGGAAATAAGTTTAAAGAATGTGCCTTTATAAAAGGCTTACAGTGTACTATTTTGACTTTGTGTCCTATGATATTTTTCTATGACGTACCCTTAAACCATTTACGATCCTAGATTGTAGGTAGCTTATTTGCCTAGTTTAGGTGTCCTAGCAACCTGAAATTTAAATAACGGGTTTACTAAATCCTTACTATGGTTTGAATTAAATTTCTAAGTCTTGTATATGTCTTGAGTACTTGACGCTTTTCATAGGGATCTATGCGACCTACTGAATTTATTATCTACTGATCCTCTGCTGCAAGGATAAATCCTATATCCTACGAACATATCGGGTCCTCTTGGATGTCTGATCCATATCCAGGAATTCGGTAATTTCCTAAATCCTATCTGATGCTTGGCAGGAAAGACCAAATGTTTTCTTAAGAAGCAAGAAGCTCGTACCTATATATAATCTTAGCAGGAGACTTTCTTTACCCTAAGTCTAAATTAAAACTTCTATCTATTTAGGTCATATTCCTTACGACGAATCTGAAACTAACAATCTCCACCTAATTGTGCTGCCACTCCTATACCTTGGTGTCGAAGCTGAAAGTAGAGCTGCTCATCATACTTCTTCCTTAAGGGTCGGTTCTCCCTCACTTGGGTTCGACCCATTATCTGCTACTGTTTGTTACTGATCAAAGCTTAAGTTGGCTTTGCTTATATATTTGGTAGTTCCTTTTTGACTTTGAAGAAACTCATGTTTGTCATATCCAATGACGTTCTATATTCCTATCATACTACTAATACTTGTATACTTCACAAGTGAATTCCTTAAAATAGGATAAGCATAAGTTTTTTGGAAATATACCAATGAATACGTTTGACTATCCTTAACACTAGCAACCAGGTGTAAAGTAAACATCCCATATTTATTTAATATTGTCGTCATACATTTGTTACAATAGTTGAAGCCAAAGAGTACTATTGACTTCTACAACATGATCTCACTCATGCTGGAACTTTCCATCGATCAGAAGAACAACGTGCCATGTTCTCCGGTGTTTCCCTTACTTCCTATGTTATGAGATGAAAGGCTCGCCCTTTGACCCTTGGGGTTCAACTACGCCTCGTCTTCCATCGGTTATCCTTAATGTTGTAGGTGTTGGGGCTGGTATCGTGCATGTTGGGTTCAAAAGAGACAGTTGGTCTTGATATGGCCCATTTGGTTGTTGTAACAACCCAAAAATCAAGGAAAAATTTTCATTTTTAAAACCATTCCAAAATCCGTAAATTTTACAAAACAAGTTCCTAAAAGTCACAATCATATATCAGAGTATCCCAAAATCACAAATCATATAAAATTTCAGAATGATGTGCACGATCAGGCCTTTGCCTTGCCCCTGTCCTCTGAAGTACCTGAAAACCATAAATTAAAACTGCAATCCAAAGCTTAGTGAGTTCCCCCAAAATACCGCACGAATTAAGATAGATAAAACATGTAATGAGTCTAATCAGTCATCAGACTGGAATACCCCAACCCATTCAGTCATCGGAATGGAATGCCAACATGCAACGAGTTTAATCAGTCATCGGACTAGAATACCCTAGCCCAGATAGTCATGGGATTAGAATGCCTTGGTCTGTTGGCTTATGTACATAGTAGTAAAGCCTCAACCCAAACCACACTATGTCGACAAATGCAACAGATAAGACATATAACAACAAACAAATAATCATGCAGATCTAACAGATCACTACAACATAGCAACATCCTATACACTAGGATACATAACCTAATGGTCCGAGATTGGTGCTTTCAACCCACAAGTACAACGAGGATAACTCACCTCACAGTCTGAAAAATAGTTGAACATATCACAGCTCAAAATACTGCCTCTACATATCAACTATACAAATAACAGGGGCCCATCTCAAACTACTATTTAAATTTCCCAAAATAACCCCAAGTCAAACTTGCTCAAAGTCAATGGTCAAATTCCCAAAATTCAAGAGTCAAAGTTCCAAGTCATGTCGAGTACTCCCTGTCTACTCCATCTCTACACATGACGTAAAGAGTGTCTGCCCAAATTATGGGGCTTCAATCCAATACGCGTTGCGTACTCCTATGTTATACCCTGCGTACTTACTCCCATATTATACTCTTCATTAAACACTTAATCCTTTAATTCCTTACATCCAAATCTCAAATCAAACCCCAAATAATCTCCTTAATCATAAAGTTTCCGACTTTATGACTTTGCATGACTAGAAAGTGCCAAATCTAAAAACCCTAACATATCACAAGATTCTAAGCCCCAATACTCATGCATGTATGAATGAAATGGATCAAGATCAAATTTTTATGACTCCATGCACTTCAAAACATCTGAAAAGGCTACCCATAAGGTCTGGAGTAGCTCATACTCACCTAGACCAGGATTATGGGACCAAGATTCACAAAACATAAGAACTAAGAAGATCTAGTGAAACATACATCAAGTTCAAAACTTTATACTTTCTAGAGGTTTCTTGAGAGGGGAAAATCACATATATGCAATGCCTGAAGTTTTCCAAGTGCACACCAATGATCTTCTTCCTTCAAAGAAGAACACAATACACTCAAATATCTCAAAAACTCTCAAATGAATAGTAGGGTTTACAAGGGGTCATTTGGGAGGATGGAGACTGAAGGTGGAAGGGATTTATGAGAGTTAAGGTTGTTTAAATAGGGCTTGAACCCAAATTATTATCATTTGCACATCAGTCGAGTAGGTCCTGCGTACTCCATAGGTACGCCCTGCGTACTAGAAAAGAGTCGTATCACCTTTTAATGACCTACACCCAACGTACGGCCGATGTAATTTACATTTTGATTTAAGAAAGGAAATTACCTGATTTGTTTGGGTGTTATAATTATCCCCCATTTGAATCAGACTTTGTCCTCGAAGTCCGATGTTGTGAATAACTCTGGGTAGTGCTCCCCCATCTCTACCTCTAGTTTATAACTCCATTCGGAACCCTTCCAATGCTGCCACTGAACCTTGACCAATGGTACCACCTTGTTGCGCAAGGCCTTCATCTTCCTATCCAAAATTGCCACTGGTCTCTCAACATAGTTTAGGCGCTCATCAACTTGTATATCTTCCAAAGGAACCACTACTGAATCATCAACTACACACTTCCGTAGCTAAGAAACATGGAAGGTGTTGTGAATCTGACTAAGCTCCTCAGGCAGATCCAGTCTATAGGCTACCCTGCCTACCCTGGCCACTACTCGAAACGGCCTAATAAATCAAGGCCCCAACTTGTCCCTCTTCTTGAAGCACATTACACCCTTCTAGGGTGATACCTTCAGTAAAACCATATCGCCAACCTAGAATTCCAAATCGGATCAACATCTGTTGGTATAACTCTTTTGCCGACTCTGAGTTGTCTGTAACCTCTGCCTGATCTACTGGATAAGATCTTTCGTCTGAAGGACCACCTCCGTCTTCCCTATAACCGTGTGATGAACCTCCCGCCAACAAACTGGTGTACGACACTTCCTCTCGTAAACAATCTCAAAAGGCAGGCACACCAATACTAAAGTGATAGTTGTTATTGTACGAATACTCAGCCAGGGGAAGGTAAGACTCCCAACCCCTACCAAAATCGATGACATAGGTTCTCAATATGTGCTCGAGCGTCTGGACGGTACACTCGCTCTTGCCGCTGCTTTGCAGATGATAAGTAGTGCTAAAGTCCAATCTTGTACCCAATTTCTCATTCAACCTATGCTAAAATCATGAAGTGAATCAAACATCACGATAAGATACAATGGATACTGGAACACCATGTCGAGCGACGATCTCGCGCACACACACATTGACCAAGTTCTCGGCTGAGGAACTCTCCTGAATAGCGAGAAAGTAGGTAATCTTGGTTAGATGATCCACAATAACCCATATCGCATCATATCCTTTAGGCATCCTGGGTAACTCTATGAAAAAGTCCATGGTGATATGATCCCATTTCCACATGGGAACCTCCAAAGGCTGTAGGTTGTCGTGCGGCCTCTGGTGCTCGGCCTTGACTATCCGACAGTTTAAGCACCTCTCCACATACCAGTCTATCTCCCTCTTCATGCACGACCACCAATAACTAAGTCTCAAATCCCGATACATTTTTGTGTCTCCATGGTGTATAAAAAATATGGACTTGTGTGCCTCCTCCATCATGGTCTGCCTGACCCCACCAAAATTTGGAACCCAAAACCGACCACGCTGTGTCAACAATCCGCGACTATCCGTTCCAAACCTACTGATCTGACCTCTAATTCTCTCCTTCTTGTAGTGCTCACTCTTGATTCCCTGAGCCTGAGCCTCCCTGATCAACTCCAAAAGTGACGAATCGATAGAAATCCTCACATATAAACCCCTACCAGAAGTACTAGATGTCTTGAGGCTCAGAGCGTCAACAACCATATTCGCTTTCCCGGGATGATAAAGTATCTTGTGGTTATAATCCTTGACCATGTCAAGCCATCTACGATGTCTTTTATTCAGATTCGCCTGATCCATGAGATATCTCAGAATCTTTTGATCTGTGTAGATGGTACATCAGACCCCATATAGATAGTGTCACCAAATCTTGAGGGCCAACACCACCACTCATAACTCTAGATCATGTGTTGGATATCGAACCTCATGTCGCTTCATTTGCCTAGAAGATTACACAATAACCCTCCCTCGCTGCATAAGTACTGCCCCTAAATCTGTGATAGAGGCATCAGAATATACAACAAAATCCTCCACGCCCTCCGCCGGAAGGGTCAACACCGGGGCCTAACATAATTTCTGTAGAGACCCATTTTTATAACGAACGATGAGTGCGGAAGAAAGATATCTCGAGATTAATCGTGTTTTTGGAAGTATGAACACCAAGAACATATTATGAGTTCATAAAAAGAGACCAAGAACAAGAGAGAATAAAATATATTAATGAAGAACATGGTGGGAGAGAAACTCTCCCTGGGTGGGAGAACCCACCAACTTTCTCTCTCTCTAGAATTACATTGTAAGAAAAGTAATCTCTAAGAAAAGTAAAATGAGCTAGCTAAAAAGGAATAAATGACCAACTCTCCCTTTATATAGGAGGGAGAGTATTTACACCATAAATACAATAAAGGGAAAATACAACCTAATAAACACTCATTATTTGTGGAGCATTTCCATGCACCAACATTCTCTCCCTAAATGCTTACAAATGATGAGAGATCCAATAAGTGATACAAGGCTACAATACAGTAATCCGACTAGCAAGTGTGGTAATAAAATGAAACCAAGTGCTGAAATGTCTCTGAAACTCTGAAGTGTCTGTGCAGTCTGAAACTGGTCATGAATCTCTGAAATGAAGGTCTTCGGCTTCAAAGCACAACCAATGAAGCAGAAAAAATAAGATCCAAATCTTCAAACCAGTCATAATCACCCGAAGAAGAAGGTCACCATGAGCAAGTAGAAGATCTAATAAAAGAAACACTTCGGCTTCAAAAGTCTGAAAAGCATCTCGAGTTCTCGAATCATAATATACCGAAATTCTTCAAAGAATAGCCTGCTAAAAATGTGAAGCATCCATAAAATGAAGTCCGGATAAAAATAATGTGAGTCCAAAAACATGGTCTAGCAATGCCGAAAATTTGGTCCAAGGACCAAAAATAAGTGTCACGTCACATTGCCAAAATAATCTTCGTCTTCAACGTATCACAAATCCAAATTCGTGAAACCATAAGATCTGAACCGGATGCGAACACAAAATCATCTGTGGTAGAGTCCGAATAATAAATAATCTGAATCGGAAAACATCGAGTAATGCCAAAAATTTGATCCGTAAGGACCAAAAAGAAGTGCCACATAGCATCACTAAATAAATAATCGTCTTCAGAAGTCTTCAAAATCCAAACTCAAACAATCATAATAACCAAATCCGGATGATATTATCTCCCTATTTTTGATAACCAATGACCGGATATCAAAAATCAACAAATCATCGGATAGAGAGTGTCGGATACCAAGAGATAATAGAGAAGCTCTCCCTAGATGTATGAAGGGTCTCGATAAGAAACGAGACAAAGTAAAAGAGATACTCTTGCGGTCATGAGGAGGCGGGTGACATAGTTGCTGAAACTGTGCTGAGAATAATCTGGTGTGCCAAAAATATATCCAAATATCGAAACTGCGGTGCCGGAACACTTGAAGTGGTCTTCAATAGAGAATAAAGTCCACATGCTCAAGATACATGATTCGTCAACCAAAAATCAAGAGCGACAAGTCATAAAATCCCATAATTTGAAGAATGCGAAACAACTTTGTTGATCAATCGCCGTTGCGGTGCAAGCATCACAAAAATAACATGAAGTCCGACTGCGGTAGGAGTATTCTTCCAATAATAACCGGCATGAAATGAACCAATGTGACAATCCAAGGGTGCGGTTGTGGCAAAAATTGGTGTTAAAAAATAATTGGCGTAATAAAAAAAATTGGTTTTTTTTTTAAAAAACAATGGATAAATTAAATAATTGGTGTTAAAAAAAAATAGCTGAATAAAAATAATTGGCGTTAAAAAAAATTGGTGTTAAAAAAAATAATTGTCGTTAAAAAAAATAACTGAAAAAAAAATAAAAATAATAATAATACAAAAAAACTGAGTAAATAAAAAAAATGGGGCTTAAAAAAAATAAGAGGGCTAAAAAGAAAGGGGGAGGAATATGGGGGGGGGGGGGAAATAAGGAGGAAGAAGGAAAATGAGGAAGGAGGAAGGGAGGGGCTGAAGGAGGGTGGAGAAGGGAGGTCGAAGGCTGCTGATGGAGGAGGGGGGGCGCTGGAGGGAGGAGGCTTGCGGGTGTAGGTGAATGCGGATCAGAGGGGAAGGTGGGGTTCTTGGGTGCGGATGGAAGAGGGTGGCTAGGGTGGGAGGTGGTTGCGGTCGAAGAAGGGTTGGGTGCGGTTGTTGATCTGGGTGTGGATGGCGAAGACAGCGGATAGAGGAAGGTCGGGGTCTTGGGTGCGGATGAGGGAGCTGGGTGCGGATGGAGCTGGCTGCAGTTGGCGATGCGGTGCAAGGGAGCAAAGCCATTGCGGTGAGAGCCGGGAAGCCACTGCGGTCCGAGAGCAATTCAGCGAGTGCCTGCGGACGAGGCTGTGGTCCGAGGCTGCTGATGGCTTCGGTCCGGAATAAGCAAATGACTGCAGTCTCTCGGCTGCGGATAGGGACCTGAGAGGACCTCGGATCAAGGCTAAAAAATGGCTGCGGGTAGGCTTTTAAGGGGACTCCGGTAGGCAGTTTTTGGTTGCGGTTTGGGGGTCCGGAAAGGGCTGAACAGGTGACGAAAAATGCTATTTTTTCATGAAAAATGGTACCGCAAAGGCCATTTATTCATATTTTAATGAGGGAATCTTTTTATAAAGCATTTTAAGTCAACATGTGGTCTTGGGAAGGCAAAAAGGAAGAGTGTGCAGGGGGTTTTAGGGGACAAAAGGTGATGAGATTTGTCATAGTCACATGGTTTTATCTTGGGAAGGAAAATAAAAGTTGAATACTCTTTACCAAAAAGAGTAACAAGGACAAGTGGCTTTATGCAAACCAAAGAATTACGTCCATACATTCTTCATAAAGATCTACAGCAACAATTTGTTTATGAACAAGAGAAGTTCATACCTATTGGATGACAAAAGTTGCTGGGAAATGTCTTCAAGAAAGAATGCTTCAACTTTATCAATAATTAAGCCAATAATTTTTGTGTCTTCTCATCCAAGAAAAAGAACTCCCTGGAACAATATCTTCAACAATATGGAGACCACAAAAATAATTTCTTCTCCCATTTTTCTTCATTTCTTCAACAGCAAAAATAATAACTTTTTAAGAACATCTTCATCCAGCAATAAATAGAACGAGCAGCAACAGCAACAATTTATTTATTAAGATAGAATCACCCAGAAAATAGAACTAAGAACGAACTTCATAAAAAAAATTCCGGTAAGAAACCCGAAAAAATTTTCTTGCAGAAACACGGAAAAATCACAAGATAATCACCGAACGGGAGTCGTTCCCTTGAAATAATCGTGAGATCTTCAAGGTACGGCTCTGATACCAATTGTAGAGACCCATTTTTATAACGAACAGTGAGTGCGGAAGAAAGATATCTCGAGATTAATCGTGTTTTTGGAAGTATGAACACCAAGAACATATTATGAGTTCATAAAAAGAGACCAAGAACAAGAGAAAATAAAATATATTAATGAAGAACATGGTGGGAGAGAAACTCTCCCTGGGTGGGAGAACCCACCAACTTTCTCTCTCTCTCTAGAATTACATTGTAAGAAAAGTAATCTCTAAGAAAAGTAAAATGAGCTAGCTAAAAAGGAATAAATGACCAACTCTCCCTTTATATAGGAGGGAGAGTATTTACACCATAAATACAATAAAGGGAAAATACAACCTAATAAACACTCATTATTTGTGGAGCCAACTTTCTCTCTCTAGAGATGGTGGGAGAGAAACTCTCCCTGGATGGGAGAACCCACCAACTTTCTCTCTCTCTAGAGATTACATTGTGAGAAAAGTGTAACTCTTACTAAGGAAAAGATAAGCTACCTAAAAAGGAATAAATGACCAACTCTCCCTTTATATAGGAGGGAGAGTATTTACACCATAAATACAATAAAGGGAAAATACAACCTAATAAACACTCATTATTTGTGGAGCATTTTCATGCACCAACAATTTCTATCTTAGCATCTCGAATGCAGCCTGCTGCTCAGGCCCACAGCAAAAATCCACGCACTTCCTAGTCAAATGAGTGAGAGGTACATCAACCTTAGAGAAATCCTGAAAAAACCTCCGATAATAACCGGCCAAACCAAGAAAACTCCTGATCTCCGAGGGGGAATTTGGGACCTCCCTCTGCATAACTACCTCTATATTGGTCGGGTCAACCAGAATCCCGTCCTGGTTAACAAGGTGTCGGAAGAACTCGACCTCCCGTAACCAAAACTCGCACTTCGAGAACTTGGCATGAATCCTCTTCCTCCTCAATACTCCTAGTATCTCTAGAATAGGCATGTATACACAATTCATCAAATCCATAAATGATGCCGGTGTGTTGGTGATCCCAACCAGAATCATCGTGAACTCGTAATGACCATAACGAGTTTGGAACGATGTCTTCTCCCTGTCCTCCTCTCTAACCCTCATTTGAGGATACCTTGACCTAAAATCGATCTAGGTGAACTAGGATGGACCCTGCAGCTGATCAAAGAGATCATTAATCCGTGGAAGTGGGTAACGTTTTTCACCATCAATTTGTTCAGCTCCCAATAATCAATGCACATCCGGTGTGAACCATCCTTCTTTTTCACAAATAAAATCGGTGCTCCCCTTGGCGAGCTGCTCGGTCAGATAAATTTCTTGCCCAATAGCTCCTGGAGCTGAGAGGACAACCCATGCACCTCAAGCGATGCTAATCGTTATGGTGCCTTTGCAATAGAGGCTGCACCGGGATGCAAATCAACCCTAAACTCAACCTGCCTCACAGGAGGCACATTGGGTAAATCCTCCAAGAATACATATGGAAACTCCCTGACTACATGCACATCTGAAACTAAACCTCCCCCCCCCCTGCGACCCGAGGGTCAATCACGTAAGCGAGATAACCAAAACATTCGTGTTGAAGATACTATCGAGCCCTGGCAGCTGAACAAAAGGCCGAACCAAACCTAGTACCCTCGCAACAAATAATCAGTTCTCCCCCACTTGCGGTTCGAACTATCTCCCGTTGCCTCTCACAGTCAACCATGGCACCAAATCTGCTCAACCAGTCGATCCCTACTATCACGCACACATTCCCCATATGGATATGAATCAAATCGATTAGGTAAGACACCCCAAATATCTCCAAGGTACAATCCTGAAAAATGATCAAATCATAAACCCCGTGTTTGTTGGCGATGGAAACTCGCAACGGACGCTCCAACTCTCCAAGGGTCATATGAAAACGCCTACTGAAGTACTGAGACAAAAAGGATCGACTCGCACCCGAGTCAAACAGAACGAGAGCAGGAAAGGAATTCACCAACAAGGTACCTAGCAGAAATACAATCGTAAGCATATAATAAAATAACTTGACATAATAATAAATGAGAACATACCAGTAACGACGTCAGGCACCGCCCTGGCCTCCTCCGCTATGAGTTGAAATCCACAACCCTTGGCCTTAGAGGCCTCAGATCTCTCATAACGTCCATCTATAATCCGCAAAAAGCTGGGGCTGGTGCCTACACTGGCTTGGCGGCGAGCAAGCGACTACTGTCCTTCATATGGACAACCTTCTCACAATGGTATCAAATCTTGGTGATCGATAATGGGGCCTGCTGATGACAATCCCTAGCAATATGGCTCATCAAAAAGCTTAATCATGGCGGTCTTAATAGACCCAAAAACCTCCGGAATAGAACCCCATACAGCAGCTACCACCTCAATGGAGATCAAATCTTGAATCTCGTCATTAGTCAATCCTGGCCTCATCAGGCCGCCCACTCATGATCCAGAACCCATAATGTGCGGCATACTGAAAACAAAACGAAATTCATCAAAAAATCCACAATTCAAATTATTACAATCATTATGGAAATACTAGAAACTCAAGATTCGTGACTTCCTTGTTATGCGTACGGGTCATGTGCTTCCAGTAGTACGGGCCCATACTACCTTCAACACTTACCCATATTTGTATCAAGGGGTCGCCACGAACCACCCGATCGCAAGACATAAAATCTTGGATATGCATACATCCTATACATATTCTCAAGAGTGGCTAATCCTTTCTCATGCTGTCCTGCTATAAACTACGCTCACTCGTGGAACTTCCACCAACCCTATAGTCACTCGTGCATGCTAATCATACATAACGTTGGATTCCATAGATAGTCGAATACTTGATTCTACCCTAAGCCCACAACCAAACAAGGAGCAGGAAATAAGGCTAAATCAAACATTCTCATGCTATAAAATCTTAGTTATGTACCATTACGATGCATACACTAAGTAACTATAGTAATGATGTTAATTCCATCTAGCATACAAAAAAATCTCCTAGGCTATCAGGCATCATAATTCAGATAATTCTATCATGCACTTTCTGAAGATCCCTAGCCTACAACTAGCCTGCAATTCTATCATAACCATCATAAGAAAATAACAATGTGGGTATCATGGGGAGTAGTTTCTTGCTTTGGCTTATCATACACATTTCATCCCACGTTGGTCACTTTTGAAAATAATTTGAAATTTTTTGCAGATCCTTAGTTTGAGTTTAGATTCACACGAAAGTTCCTCCAATTTTCTCAAACCAGGGCTCTGTTACCAACTTGTAACATCCCGAAAATCAAGGAAAATTTTTAATTTTTAAAACCATTCCAAAATCTATAAGTTTTAGAAAACAAGTTCCCAAAAGTTACAATCATATATCAGAGTATCCCAAAATCACAAATCATATAAAAGTCCAGGATGATGTTCTAGATCAGGCCTTCGCATGGCCCTTGTCCCTTGAAGTAGTTGAAACCATAAATTCAAACTCTAAGCCAAAGCTTAGTGAGTTCCCCCAGAATCCCGCACACATTAAGATAGATAAAACATGTAATGGGTCTAATCATTTATCGGACTAGAATACCCTGACCCAATTAGTCATCAGACTGGAATGCCAACATGCAACAAGGCCAATCAGTCATCATACTGGAATACCCTTGCCTAATCAATCACCATACTTGAAGGCCCCAGTTTGTTCGCTTACACGCATAACAGTAAAGTCGCAACCCAAATCGCACTATGTCGGTATACGGAACAGATAAGACATATAACAACAAACAAATAATCAGGCAGGTCTAACAAATCACTACAACATAACAACATCCTATATACTAAGATACATAACCTAGTGGGGCCCATTCTTAAACTACATCCTCTACATATCACCTATACAAATAACAGGGGCATTATCTCAAACTACTATTTAAATTTCCTAAAATAACCTCATGTCAAACTTGGTCAAAGTCAAAGGTCAAATCCCAAAATTCAAGAGTCAAAGTTCCAAGTCAGGTTGAGTACGCCGTGCATACTCCATCTCTACGCATGACATAGAGAGTGCCTTCCCAAATTACGGGGCTTCAATCCAGTATGCGTTGCATACTCCTATGGTACACCCTGCGTACTTATGCCTATATTACATTCTTTATTAAGTACCTAATCCTTAAAGTCCTTACATCTAAATCTCAAATCTAACCCCAAATAATCTCCTTAATCATAAAGTTTTCAACTTTATGACTTTGTATGACTAGAAAGTGTCCAAATCTAAAAATCCTAACATATCACAAGATTCTAAGTCCCAATTCTCATGTATGGATGAAAAGAAAGGATCAAGATCACATTTCTATGACTCCATGCACTTCAAAACATCTGAAAAGGCTACTTATAAGGTCTAGAGTAACTCATACCCAACTAGACCAAGATTATGGGACCAAAATGCACAAAACTTAAGAACTAACAAGATCTAGTGAAGCATTGATCATGTTCAAAGCTTTATCCCTTTTGGAGGTTGCTTGAGAGGTGAATATCCCATATCTACAATGCTTGAAGCTTTCCAAGTGCACTCTAATGATCTTCTTCTTTCAAAGATGAACACAAAACACTGAAACGGCGCAAAAACACTCAAATGAATATTAGGGTTTGCAAGGGATCGTTTGGGAGGATGGAGGCTAAAGGTGGAAGGGATTTATGTGAGTTAAGGTTGTTTAAATAAGGCTCAAACCCTCAATATTAGGGTTTGTACATCAGTCAAGTATGCCATGCGTACTCAGTAGGTATGCCCTTCGTACTAAAAAGACCTACGTCACTTTTTAATGACCTACGACCAGCATACGCCCTATGTACGCCCATCATAGGGACCATTTTTGAAACAAATTTACATTTTGATTTAAGAAAGGAAATTACCTGATTTTGGTTGGGTGTTACAGTTGTAGTGGAAACAAATGTGCATTCCTTGGTTGTAATGTCCTTCTTTACCGCAATCGTAGCATATTACAGCACGACAAATCTGTTCATTTGATTTTCCACATTTATCACACCTTGGACCTTTCTGTCCTCCAGACCTTGAATACGTGTGCTTGGATCTTTTGGCTGTTGGCTGGGACGGAGTTGGAGTCTGCCTCTTTTCGTTCGCTTGAGTTTCCAACTCAATCTTCATCCTCCTAGAATGGTTTCGTATCTCTGATAAGGTCTTGTATCGGTTGCTCGATACAAACTCTCTGATATCAGTCTTGAGTATGTTTAGGTACCGAGACATCTGCACCTATTCTAATGACAAATATTATGGGCAGAATAAGGCCCTTTCTTTGAACATCTTGGTGATCTCGGTCACCGAATCCATTGTATGCTTAAGCAACAAGTATTCTTGAGCTAGTCGCTCCCTCTCTACAAGTGGAACATACTCTTCCCTAAACGTTTCCATAAATTGTTCCCATGTCACTATGCTCTTTTCAGCAGGTGAATAGTCCTTCGTGACAAAAACTCCACCATTATTTTTCCCCATAGCGGAGAAGATTTTGCGCATACATGAACTTTAGGTTTGTTGGTCAAGCACAAGTGTAGAAGCATCCTTCTACGTCAGAGATCCACCTCATTGTAGCGACTGCATCCCTGACAACTTCAAACTCCGGGGGTTTGGTGTTATTGAACTCCCTATAGGGCATCTGAAGCTTTGTACCGATCGGACACTCAATTATGAATAAGAAAGAACAAACAAATAAAGCCAAGATTAAACAGAAAATTGAAAAAACATGTATAATCACAAAGATAGTTTCACTAAGAAAGAATATTCTCACAAAGAGAACATGTCACAAAGACGGTCACCAAGACGTTGACAACACCCAGCCTTACATTAGGGTTTCACCCTAATGTTGATTATATAAGATTACAGAACAACTGAAATCCCACTAATTAAGGGCTGTATACCTATCAAAATTAAGGTCTGATCCTAATCACCAATATTACGAATCAACAGTAGAAGCAGTAAGGGCAGCGGAAAAAATCAGCGGATCATGGGTTGCAGCAGAATGATAGAACGTTGATATGCTGCCCCTTATATTTATAACATCTAGTCGCTCCCTCTCTACAAGTGGGACATACTCTTCCCTAAACTTTTCCACAAACTGTCCGCATGTCACTACGCTCTTCTCAACAGGTGAATAGTCCTCCATGACAAAACTCCACCAGTATATTGCCCCATAGCAGAGATTTTGCGTATACCTGAACTTTAGGTTGGCAGGTCAAGCACAAGTGTAGAAGCATCCTTCAACGTAAGAGATCCACCTCATTGCAACGATTGGTTCCCTGACAACTTCAAACTTTGGGGGTTTGGTGTTATTGAACTCCCTATAGGGCATCTGAAGCTTTGTACTGATCGGACACTCAAGTATGAATAACAAAGAACAAAAAAATAAAGAAAATATTAAACAGAAAATTGAAGAACAAGTATAATCACAAAGATACTTTCACTAAGAAAGAATGTTCTCACAAAGAGAACAGGTCACCAAGACGTTCACCAAGACGTTGACAACACCCAGCCTTACATTAGGGTTTCACCCTAATGTTGATTATATAAGATTAAAGAATAATTGAAATCGCACTAATTAAGGGATGTATACCTATCTAACTAAAGGTTTGATCCTAATCACTAAGATTACAGATCAACATTAGAAGCATTAAGGGCAGCGGAAACAATCAGTATATCATGGGTTGCAACAGAATGATAGAATGTTGATATGCCCCCCCTAGATTTATAACATCTGACGTTTTCTCCCCCTAAAGATGAGAACTTCCTTTCTTAAATCTGATAGCATAGTCTATTCATAAATAAATGTATATTGAAGAGAACATATGGAAGACAAATGAACCGAATGACCAAATGACCACGTCTTGGTCCATAAGGACCCTTAATTTCAGATGACAATATTTTAAGTCTATGCAATTCGCTTATATGATGCATGATCGCTAATATTCCTTTACTAGTCCAATCATACCTAAATGATTGATGTCATGCTCATGCACATTCAATAATAACATTGCATAATAAAACATTTAAACATAATATAACTTTAAATACAGGTCTTTAAACCTTTTTATAATATGCAGAATAAATCATAGTTAGCTAACCATTACTCATAAAAGAGTTCATTCATTCAAAAACAATTGCCTTTCAAAACCTTTAGCTTACTCTTTAGATAAAGAGTCCATTTACTCTTTAGCTAGGATTTATTATCTTTTGAACAATACAACCTTACTAATATGCCATGTATCCCAATTGGAAAAAATTCACATGTACTCACGTGGCCAGTTACTGAAGACTAACTTCTGTTCCGGCTTCTAGTGTTGTGATATCCCTTAGCTCAACACTGGTCCACCTATATGGACATTTATCAAGTTCCTCAGAACTTGTCCTAATATACCTAGGTTCTTGTTTATCATATCTATTATAGTAACATTTGTCTGATCACTAACACAACAGGGTAACCATTTGTTACGAAATCACTAAGCTCCGCAAAACTGTTATCAAACGGCATGACTCCTCAAGTCGAAATCCTATCTCATAAATTGGATAATCCTATAAACTTGGGTTTATAACCCGCATTATCCAATCGAGAGTTCCACTATGGGACCCATTTATTTATTTTTTGTGAGTCCTCTCATAACAACATCTTGTTATGCTTTCACATACTACATCGGGTTTATCAACCCGTCACAACTCAATATTTACGTAAATAAAATTACATATTAACAATAGAGATGATACCTTAGCCCTACGGTAGTCGAAATCTTGAAAAATGACCTATCGCGCTTCTTCTGTAAGCTGTACCCACCACTCATCGACCTCAAATTCGATTCCTGTGTACTGATGTTAAAACGCCTTTTCGAATCTATATGGCATCACATTGCAGCTTAAAACATCCGTCGGACTAATCATGCAATGAATGACAAATGACCTCTATTTATATGTTGGTTGGTCGATGGACGTGTCAAGCTTCTTATAGGGCGCACCACACTCTATGTTAGGTGGCACATCCGGAACAGTCATGTGTCCGTCTTCATTGGCCATGTGTACTAACCGTCCGACACGTGTTTTTCATGACTTAGCAGAATCATGCCGCGCTTTTTAAGAGGCACACCACGCTCCTGATATTCTGCTGACTTTTCAGAAAAGCGACGTACTTTTCGAATGACCATAACTTTCTCATACGATCGTCGTTTTGATAAACTTTATATTCATGCGGCCGTATAGGAGTGAACTAAAACTTTCTTTAACTAATAATTCATTAAAGTTTATATATTTTCTGATGTAATGACATAAGTATACAAACATATGTATTTCATTACCAAAACATCATCATTTCATTACTTAAGTTCACTCTTAGTCATGTTTATACCAAATACATACTATAACCCACAATACAAAAAAATTTGGGTTGTTGCAACTCTCTCCCCTTAAGAGGATTCTATTCTTAGAATCAATCCAGAACGCCAATAATCACTTTTTCGATCTACAATCGATGTACACTTTATAACAATATATTTTATTTTATTGCATCAGCTTTAGATGCAATGTTTTCTTCTCCGGGAATTCACAATGGGTTTCATACACCCACACAATTGATGATGATATTACAATTTACTTAGTGTATCTACGACACTTGAACCACTTTCGATCAATAGTTTATACAAATCGTGCTCATATCAATCTCTAACTATCAACCCGACAATCACATCTCTATCTTACGATTCTTAAGGGTCTCAACCCTCTTATCAGTACCTATGTAGCATTTTCACACATAATTTTCACTTTATCATAACCATTCTTCCACATAATGGCCATCCATTTGCATTATCTATCATCAACCTAACGACATATTCCTTACAAGGGAATTAACTTTTCCATCGATACATCATGTATCGCTATTCATAACACATAGTCATCACTCCCCTTTCGTCTACAGGGACTATTATTCATTTACACTATCTTTTACCAACTTGGTGACACGCTTCTCACAAGCAGTTATCTTCTCTATTTGCATAGCATGTACTACTACACGTATTTTATTACTTCTCACTAGGATCACATACATGAATTTTGTTTTTCACGATTTTCTTTTAATCCTTTAACAAGGGTACTCATCTTGAGTTCTTTAAACATTTTCATCAAATCTAATCCTGGCCATCCATAATCATTATGCAATTGAGTATCATATTAATTGTTATCTACAATCTCTAGGATTCCAAAGAGAAACCTTGAAATAATCTTTATTACTCGATACCTAGGTTAATCATAATCTACACGTTTGATATACCTCAAAGGGTGCATCTACAAATGGACATTCCACACAATTCCCTTATCGGACATATCATTTCCATTACACATTTCTTATGTAGATGATCAAACTATTCCATCGAGATCTTCGTCCCCCCATCACTTACCTTATTATACCCTCACTATAAAGTAGGGTTTCTACTTGACTAACTCTACAAGGTTGGTACATATCGACCATTCCCTTTCTCATACCATATAATTCTACTTGTTTTATTTTCTTACGGAGTTCATTACTCCCAAATACACTTTACTCATTTCCATGATTCACCTCTCTAGTCTCCATTACTGAAATTTGCCTCTGAAAGGACCTAACGATCATGGAAACTTAAGTGAACTCTAAACCTTTCGGTCAACGTTATACTTCATCTGCCTGATGAAATTGTTCCAATTCAACTTAGAATCATCATGCCTAAAGCATACTCTATCAAACCATAACATAAGACTGCAATTATAACCCTCTTACAAAGGACATCTAGGAAGTAGTTCCTCCTCTTGGTCCATACGACCAATATGTTAACACTTAATGGAAACAATTATTCCATTTGAGTCACCCTACAAACGGTAGACCCATAGCCCTATAGTATTTCATCAAGAAAGGCCAGTCTTCCTGCCAGTCACTGATTCTTTACTAGGTTCTATATCCCCAATATATTCAACTACATCCTTTTCAAAACATTATTTGTCACTTTGACAAATTGCCCAATTTACACCTTATGGTCATACTCCTGACCCTCTCTTCTATACAATCTAGAGTAAATTACATTTCCTCTCTCAGTATCATGACTTATTTAAATCATAATATATCTTGCTCAAACTATTCCATTCAACACCAACAGTGTGGTTAGTCTGACTAAACATCCTCATGACATTTATTGCTTTAGTAGAGTTCTATCTTGAATCCACTATAATACCATCATTTCATACCATTAAAGTCATGCATCGTAGTATTGTGATATTATCATCAAGAATTCACTTCTTACAGATTCTCCCTGTTTATCACTATCAGGCATCTATTTAGCAACATGTTTTAGGATTTGTTCCTCGTATCATCCATTGGATATAGTCTAATATTCAATCTTAACATTTTCTAAGAAATCATTTCACATTGATTTCTATGGTCAGAATTTACTTTTCCACAAAAATCTTTGTCTCGATAAAATCTTTTCATCCATTATAGGATTAATCATTTACTTTTCTTCTATTTCTTCAAATATTCTATGCTTAAAATAGCACTTTCTGGTACAAAAATTTGTCCCTATCAACTTAGTAATATTATACCATTACTTTTTGGTGGCTTATAGACCCACTACACTTCAACTGCACTACTAAAATTCCATAGGTGGGTATACCATCATTTCAAATTATATTTTTCTTTTAAATCCTTTTGTGAACCATCAAACACGATCACCTCACATTCAACCAAGAGTATTGCATTGAACTACGACCCTTACTTAGTATCCACATAATGTTCATACACCGAACATTTTATAAACTATTGTCACACTATTCATGAGACCCAAAGTATCAATCCAAATATTCTTAATATTCCAGCATATCATGCTAGAAACTTTCCGGTCCAACTTGATCCTCAGGTAGATTCATGGTTCCAACGAGTCACAGTGAGTACCATGTGTCTATAGTGATACCCGCGCCATAGTATTGCATGCACACTATACTCATATAGTCTCAACCTCGCCACTTCATTCCCTTATTCAAAAGTTTTACTAATCTCCTTTTTTCTCACAACTATATTCTCTTCATGAGAATTTGGTTATCCCTTCCTTCTACTTCTCAGCTGATTTTACCAATCAACTTCTATTAATTCTACATTTCCACTTTTGAAATCCATTACTGATACATCGAAAAGGTGTATTATAAAACGTATACAAATCTCTCACATTAGGAAGTCATTTATTCCCATTGTTTCAAAATTCCCATTTATATGACACTCGGTTATCAAATTCTCTATCGAAACTCTATGCCCGGGCTGTAGACTTTTATCAAGAGTCCACTAAATTCTCATGAGTCTATGTGACTTCACAATCTCTCTTTAATTTCTCCCTATCACACATAAGGTCCAATACTATCTTTCCTATAATAGTTCTACATAATAGAACCATTATTGTATATATGTCTTTATAATCTCACAGGTCCAACCATTTTCTCATTCTAGGAGTCACAACTCCAATTCTATTTCCTTACACCTATTCAAAATTTGTTTTATGGACACATTATCAAATATGTACCCTCACATGGCGTACACTATATCCTATTTCCTATGAAGTCTTGACACGTTTTCTCACGTCCCTTAGTTCCCTAAATGGTAACATCGGAAGATTTCCATTGAACTTTCTCGTAAATGTCTACCATAACACCTGTTGCACCAGTTCTCTTTCTCTTCATGTTTATTTTATTTCCCTTTTGGATTTCTTTTATTCAATACTATCATTGTAGCATTGAACAACACAATGTAGGCTCTACCGGACATAAAAACTTTAAGGATAAATCTTTCATATAACAATAGAAATTCTCTTCTTCATGGCCACACGCCATCTAGCGACGTGAATCCACTCGTGCACCTACCAATACACTTACTGATCCTCACGTAATACTAAAAACCATTTCTAGACTCCTTCTAGGAATCATTATCCTGTTTTCCTTTTACAAGGATAACAATAACTATTACATCTTTCTAGGCTTAATTGCCTATTCACTTCTTAGTTATATCATTACCATTGAAACAATCTATCTGACTACCTGTTTCAACAACATTCTAGTCACTAACACTTAACAATGTGATAGTAACATCTATCCAATCTTTCATGATCCCTAGACAGGGAACTCAATTGTATAACAGTCACATAAAATATTCATGTTCAACGATAACTTAAGTCGTCCTAGCCCGTGATCTGAAATAAACTTTATATTTTTCCTTAGGGACACTTTCCCTAACTATTGTCCACATATTGGGACACACATAACCTTGGACGTACATTTCTATCATAACTACTATGACATCAATACCTTTATTATAATCATAATATATCTTTTGAGGAGAGCCAATCCATATGTCATTTCGCAAAATGACATCTCTTTTCTATACGAGAGCAAATATTACAATAATTCATAGGACCTACTAATATCACTAGTAATGGCCCTAAACCAGTCTGTTTCTTTCATGCACCTTACATTTTAAGCCTAGGTATGGACTTTCCAACCTAATTCGCTTAAACTATGACTCTGATACCAACTTATAACACCCTAAATTTTTATACATTAAAATACTATGGTTTATAAAACATTTTCTGTTAATGGGTCCCATTTATAAAATAGGGTCCAAAAATTTTCTCATTTCATTTACGAATACATTCGTAAAAACATTTTTTCAGGTATGAAAAATGATACAAAAAAACCATAGTAAAGATGCAAGGTTACTTACGACAGGGAAGCTACACCCAATATTTATCCATTGGCTCTATGCTATCAATCCCAACTCAGCTCTCTAGGATGTATCTAAATTCCTAGAATACATAGAAATTACAAATACATAAGACAAAAATTTTCTCGTGAGCTACATGGGTTTAGACACAAAATCATCTGTTAAATCTATCATTTGACATGCATTTATAAACAGGATGCAAAGCATGATATGCATGTCCTCATTCAATACAACTACGTAAACTGGTAAACGGCCCCGTGAATAACTTTGGCAACCATTTAATAGCCCCGAAATGTAACTATGACAATCAATAAATGGCCCCGTTAATAACAACGACTATCCATACTATGGCCCAGTCAATAAACTACGACTATCCGTACTATGGCTCGTTCAAATAACTAGGAGTATCCATATTGGAGAACAAATCATCCAAATGGCCCCGTCTTGGTCCATAAGGACCCTTAACTCTAGCCAACAACATTTCAAGATTATGCAATTCGCTCATATGATGCATGATCATTACTATTCCTTTACTAGTTTAATCATACTTAAATGATTAGTGTCATGCTCATGCACATTCAATAATAACATTGCATAGGAAAACATTTAAACATAATATAACTGTAAATACAGTTCTTTAAACCTTTTTAATAATCTGCATAATAAATCATATTTATCTAACCATTACTCATAAAAGAGTTTGCTTATTCAAAAACAATTGCCTTTCAAAACCTTTAACTTACTCTTTAGATAAAGATTCCATTTACTCATTAGCTAGGATTTATTATCTTTGTAGCAATAAAACACTACTAGTATGACATGTATCCCAAATGGCAAAAATCGACATGTACTCACTTGACCAGTTAGTGAAGACTAACTTCCGATCCGGTTTCTAACATCGCGCTATCTCTTAGCTCAACACTGGTATACCAATATGGACAATTAATAAGTTCCTCAGAACTTGTCCCGATACACCTAGGTGTCTGTTTATCATATCTTTTATAGTAACCTTTGCTAGATCATTAAGACAACATGGTAACCATTTGTTACCAAATCCCTAAACTTTGCAAAACTATTATCAAACGGCATGACTCCTCAAGCCAAAAATCATATCTCGTAAATTGGATAATCCTATAAACTTGTGTTTATAACCTGCATTATCCAATCGACAGTTCCACTATGGAACCCCTTTATTTTATATTTGTCAGTCCGCTCATAACAATATCGTGTTACGATTTCAAATACTACATCAGGTTTATCAACCCATCACGGCTCAATATTTATGGAAATAAAATTACATATTAACTATCGAGAGGATACCTTAGCACTACGGCAGTCGAAATCTCAAAAACCGACCTCTCGTGCTTCGTTTATAAGCTGTAACCACCAATCATTGACCCCAGATTCTATTCCTATTTATTGATGTTAAAACCCCCTTTCAAAGCTATACGACATTGCATTACAGCTCAGAACATTCATCGGACCAATCGTGCAACGAATAACAAATGACCGTAAATTATAGGCTGGTTGATCGTTGGGCGCGCCGCGCTCCATCTTCATTCGCCATGTGTACTATCCGTTCGACACATGTTTTTCGCGACCCAACAGAAGCGCGCCGTACTTTTTAAGAGGCACTCCGCGCTCCTGATATTCTATTGACTTTTCAAAATAACAACATACTTTTCGACCGACCATAACTTTCTCCTACGATCTCAGTTTTTAACAAACTTTATATCCTCGCGACCGTATCGAAGTGAACTATAGCTTTCTTTAACTAATAACTCCTTAAACTTTATACACTTTCTTATGTAATTCCAAAAGTATAGAAACATTCCTATTGCGTTACTGAAACATCATCGTTTAATTACTTAAGTTCACTATTAGTCATGTATATACCAAATACATACTATAACCCACAATATATAAAATTTGGGTCATTACAATATATATATATATATATATATATATATATATATATATATATATATATATATATATATATATATATATATATATATATATATATATTGTCACACCCCCAAACCAAGGATGGCGGAAACGTCCGGGGGTGGAGGACTTCATGTATAGTATCATAACAACAATTGTAATAGTAATTCAAGCAAACACAACCAACATATATATAATTGAAAAAGTTACATCATTGTATGAATTACATGTTTACGAATCAATTACAATATGTTGACAAAATATGAAATAGTAGACGCCTTAGCGTCCCATCCTCAAAAGCACTTGGTTACATGTTTAATGATTTCCTGAGAATACAAGTTGTTTGGAAAAGTGTCAACACAAAGGTTGGTGAGTTCATAAGCTTTTGTTTGATATTATTAAAAGCCTTTCGTTTGTAAAAGTAGTATTTGTTTTAGAAAATCCAATATTTTCCTTAAAATGTATATGTAGTCTTAAATTCAAAGACCGAAATGTATAAGTAACTTTTCTTACTTATAATAAATAATGTAAGTTTAAATCGACATAAACTCGTTTAATTTTAATGAAGTTCCCGTAAATTCCAATATTTATTAATACTTTGTGTGAGTTTATTATAACCATGCTATGACCAAGGTTGCCTAAAACGACGTTCTTCGGGCGTCGGAAATGTTATGACATTTGTCACCCCAGACCTATCGGTCTAACTGTTGCATGCAGTTTAGGTGTGGGTTTGTCAAACCCAATATAGATCTATACACAACTATCACGCTCTCCCTCAAGGAGACTCTGGTTACAATACAGGACTTAATGGTAGTTTGAAGTAAATGTCTCACAAAGTCATTAACGGAATTATGTGTTATGAAAACTGGTACCGTATGGCCGTACCTTGCTTAATGAAAATATCCTTTGTATAAATGTACCCTTTTTAAATGTATGTGTTATGTAATGTATCATAAACTATACCTATTATAGTTTATCAACCAAGGGTAGTACGTAGTAATGTATGCAAACTATATTCAAAATAGTTTATTAAATGTTTGAATGTATCGGTTGTACTTTGATTATAATCACTTGTTATTCTTTATATTTTATATGTCCAAATCCATTTGTAAACTGATGTGTGTCTAAATATTAAGATAACATGTCATATATTGCAATAACATATAATCACATAAAGATATACACCTTGCTCAACATGTTACAAGGTGAAATGAAATTGACAGCAACTTTTCGTTGAATACAGTTTCTGTTACTGTTCTTAGAAAATTTATAGAAAAATCATCAAAGCTCTAAATCCAAATCCGCAAATTCTGAGAGTTTGGAATATGAGTCTAGTTTGTTCGTAAATTTTATCATGATTTTTAGTGATCTCTAACAGAGGTGAAAATGTTCATAATCACAGACTGGTCCGGGTTTGCCTCTGAAATGACAGGCAATTTTGTAAAAATCACCATAAATTGTAGAAAAATCATATGGAGATGTGCAAGTAGCCATTTTAAAGCTAAGAGTTTGAGCTACTTGCACCTGGAACAGTTTTGAAAATTAAAATATTTAAGTTGACCAAAACAGTCTGTGATCGAAGTTCATCTTTTCTGATGTAATCTGATAGAAAAAGTTTAATTGTGTTCTTGATGATTTTACTTGTATTCCCCCCTTAAAACTTAAGAAAAACATGTAAATGTAGGGGTATGAACTCACCCTATGTGGTTTCAGTAGATGAAAGTGAGAGAGAGGAAGTGTTCAACCCAAGGACACTAAGAAGATGTCTTGATGATTCGAGAATCTAACATCGAATAAGATGGAATTTGTGTAAGATATCAATGATTTGAGTAGAATGGAGTGTAATAATTATATGAATGATGAAGATACTTACTAATTGAAGAAAGAAATCCCTGAAGAAAGCCTTGAAGTTCTTGAAGTTGAGAGAAAAGATGAGAGAATTTTGGAGAGTGTCCTTTGGTTGCTAAGTGTAGAATGAAAGAACTTTATGGAGAATGAGGAGAGAGGATCAATCCTCCAGCTCTTAGAACGTGGGAAGAGCTGGAGATTGGGTGTAAAGGTCCACTAAGGAGACAAGGGGTAGTGGGAAAGAGTGGCCGATCATAGAGTGAGGTGGTGGTGGTTTGCTTTTGCCATAAATTAAGGAAAAGCAAATATTCCCTCAATAATTAGTTCAACCACTAATTCTTTTAATATATTTTTATAAAAACCCTGGAGATTTATATATTTTGGGGCCTTAGTTTATAAAATAAAGTTTTGGGTGAAAATCTCACGTTAAAATAATGAAAAACGGAGTTAAAACGAAGTCGTAGTCGAAAAACCGGTAAAAAGGGGCCGTCTGCGAGACCTCTCGCATGGAGGCCGAATTCGGACCCTCGCATGCGAGGCTGCTGTCTGATGGCTTCGGATTCGGTCTCCTGAGAGGCTTCAGCTTCGGTCCTGATGAGAGGCTTCGGATCCGAGGCCTCGGATGAGAGGCTTCGGTCCTGAAGCTTCAGTTCCAGGTCCTTAAGGCTATTTTACCCGTTTTTACCCCGTTTCAAGCGATTTTTGACCCGGTTAAGGGTCGATATGACCCAAATGATTACAAAAAGTTAAAGTAACTTTTGAGAGAGATTTGGGAGAGATTTGGGAGAGATTTCAAATAGAAAGAGATAGAGTGAAAACGATTTAGAGAGGTTTCGTTTGTGATTAATTTGAGTGTCCGGCTTCACAACGCAAGGTTCGTAAACCCCGTTAAACCGTGTTTTAGTGTCGTACACAATCCCGATGATTGTGCAATAGTGTTTTATCGCTTTGGTTCGTTGTTTAGCACTGTTAAGGCTAAGGAAAATCAAACACATGAACTTTCCAAATGATGATTTCTCATTAAAATAGCGAATTGTATAGTGATTACATAACGTAAACCCTAACATACAAGGGTTATTGGAGTTGACCGGTTTGACTTGTTGACTTTGTTTGACTTTGACTTGACCGAAATTTGACGGTTGTCACATATATATATATATATATATATATATATATATATATATATATATATATATATATATATATATATATATATTTTATATATATATATATAGAGAGAGAGAGAGAGAGAATGTGTGTGTATGTGAGAGAGAGAGATAGAGATAGAGAGGTAAGTTCAATTGAAAAATACCAAAAAAGGTTGAGAATAAGTGAATCAATCTCAGCCATACATTTATTTTGTTGCAAGACACTCTGTCGTACCGACATAAAGGGGGAAAGGAGTACACATGTTTTTTTTTGTTTTTGAAATTGTAATATATTAATATGTTTCCTTAAACTATGCTAATCAGTACTTTAATATATGCCAAAAACTTATTTTTTTTGTAAGTTTTTTTAAACTTGTTTTTTTTATAAAAAAACCGATTTGAAATATATAATAATTCATAATTTTTTATTCTTTGTAAATAGACATCAATATTGATATAGTTTAAGCATTATATATATATATATATATATATATATATATATATATATATATATATATATATATATATATATATATATATTAGTTTTCAGCTCTCGTTTTCATAATTGAATAAAAATGTATCAGATTTTTATTAGACTACATTCGTTATTCACTAATGAATAAAACATATAATTTTTTTTTACATTTTAAGTATCATTCATATAGTTTTTTCTTACCTAAAATGTATTTTTATTTATATGTGAATTAAAGTGTATCATATTTTTATTGCGGTACTTTCGTTATTCACTTATGAATAAATCATTTAACTATCATTCATATATGAATAATCAAATGTTATATTCATATATGAATACAAGGTGTATTAGCTCTCCTGACAGGTTATATTCATATGTGATAAATATTTTATTCACATATGAATATGACATGCGACGAGAGATAATACACGTTTTATTCATATATGAATATAAATGTGACGAAAGCTGATATTAAAAAACATATTGTTTAGATAAGAAAAACTTTATTACATGTTATATTCATATATAGATGATATTTAAACTATAAAAAAATTAAGCATGTTTTTTATTTATAAATATATAACGAATTTATAATAATAAATATCTGATGAAATTTTAATTATTTATTAATAATGATAGCTTAAACTATAAAAGAAATATTTTTTTTATTTTATCTTAAAACTATATCAATATGGATGTCTATTATAGAGAATAAAAAGTTATGAATTTTGATTTATTAAAAATCGTTTATCGATAAAATAATTTCTTAAAAAACTATGTTTTTATATATATACTAAGCTAATGATTAGCATAGTTTAAGAAAACTTGTTAGTAGTTTGTTTGAAAACACACGTTTGGGTTACATTTTAAATGATTGGATATATATATATATATATATATATATATATATATATATATATATATATATATATATATATATATACACACACACACACACACCTTATTATGCAAATTTGGTCAAAGGCTGAATTTTAAGAGGTAGATGACCAAATGCAATATGTACAACCATTTAAAGCATTATAGAAAAACCAAATCTTTATCTGGTCAACCATTGAAAAAGTCATCCAAATGAATTGGTTAACACCAACTACACTTTATATAACATCTCCTCTTCACTGTTCAGTCATTACTTCCCCTCTTCCCATAACTAAACGATCATCACTCCCCATTTTCCCCCACCGTCCATTGCACAACCAACATACCACCACAAGCTCGCCGCCTTCATCATTTGTGACCATTATTTTCCGCCACCAAGTCCAACCCTCAAATCGACGGCCTTTCTATGTGTGCATCTGCTATCTCTGTACAAGAACATTGCTAAAGAAACTTGGAAACGAAGCAAATCTATGGTTTTTTACTTCTGATTTTGTCGATCGGATCTAAAACTTAATGGTTAGTTTTTTGTTTCTTTTCAGGCCCTCATAGACATTTTTCAAACTATTGCTTTCAAGATCATGAGTAACTTTTCATGGGACTTTTTTGTTACCTTTTCATTATAAAGTTTCTTTTGCTGTAGGATAAAATCGGGAAGACCAACAAGAAATAAAAATATTTATGTGTGTGTAGTGATATCATGCTCCAATCCTCCCTCTTTATCTCGATTTCAATCCTTAACTTACTCTCGATCTTGATATTTTGCAGATAAGAGACATCCTGCGATTTCAAGCCCTAAATTGCATCAGTGAGCCTTTTTTGTTTTTCTTATTTTGGGTTTGTTCTTAAGTTAACGACTCACATATAACTCATATCTGATTTGAAAACTTTGTTACTTGCTAGCTAGGCATGTTTCTTCTTCTTTTTATATGATTAAGAGGTATTGAATTTCTCTTGGGTTCTGTTGTTACTCACAATTCGAGTTTCAGTTTTGGACTCCATTGCTCTCTCACACATATAATTTTTGATGAAGATATGTATTTGTACAGTTTTAGGCCATAAAAACTGATAAGTTTTGTTCCTGATATGCATAAGGGGTTTTGGTTCTTCAGATTTATGGTGTGGATTTGTTGGAGCATTTAAATAAAGGCCAATACCGCATTTTCGAATGGTAATTACAACTTTTTGCTTGCTAATTTCAGCTAATTAACTATGTAATTAGAACTCATTTCATTGACATTTCGTCTTGGTAATATTTTACTCCTTATCATTAACCATTTTTTTGTTCTTATTTTGCAGGAGCAGTAAGATTTTACAATAGAATAAATCCCTTTTTAGATGAGTCATTTTATGAAAAAGGTGTTCATATTCACTCATTCTCTTGGTTTTTTCCATTTTCGAGCACTAAGATGAACTTTAATTTTGTTTAACATGATGATGGGAGATGTTGATGTGCATAGATGTTGTAGTAAGGTGTAGTAAGCTGCAAGTAGCTAACAAGTTATTAACAATTAGGGCAATTACATGGAAGAATGGTCCTCAAAGGATTACAGAAACAGATTAGGACACACTAAAACGAAATAATGGACATTTCGGAATCACATGAGTTAAGCAACATATATGTTGGTTCAATGAGGCTTTTTTTGTTAGAAAAAGACACCAACAACAGGCATTTTCTTCCAAATTACGGTTTGGTGTCATTAATTATATGCTGTGAAGGTATTTCTTTATCTTTTAGTTAAAATGCATCTTAGATTTTTATAATGTTTTAAGGGGGTGGGTTTTGGAGTTGACGGGAGGGATGATTGGCTTCAAAAATTGTTTATACATAAACAAATTAATTTTATATTTTCATTTGTAACATACTTCTTTTTTAATTAAAGGTTGCATCTATTTTTTTTTATCCTTCTACGACAGCACATGTACTTCCACCCACAAATATAATCAAAATTTTGAGACAAGCCGATCTTTAGATCATACAAATATCAAGACTCACAAAGGTCATTCATGGTGCTTCTCTTATATACTCCTCGATTGTTGCAAGAAATGATTGTGGAGGCTTCAAAAGTAATGAAATGGTAAATTACTAAAATGCCCTTATATAGACTTAGTTATTTATTTAGATGGGGTTCAAAATATCATAATTTTTCATCAAATTTTGTTCTTTTTGCTTCAATATGTTTGTTAATCAAAGTTAACTATAAAAATCATCCTGAACATAAGGTCGTAGAAAACATGGACATTTATCTCTTGTTTAAGAATATTTGGTGGTATGAGTACATGGTAGAAATGAAGGCATTAATCGTAATATACAAGATACTCAACTTCTATTACAGATGGTAGTTTTTTTTTCTGAAATAATGTTTTGAAACCTGGCATATGATGAGTTGTGAGCAGGGTATGTGCTACACTCGAATGTCTTACCTAACTGTAAAAGAGTATCTTGAGTTGTCAATATTTGAGAGTGTTTATGAATTAAAAAAGATAAAAAAGGTAACGATTGTTTTTTGCTTTCAAGTTTATTTCATTTATTGGTAAATTGAAGTTCATTGCTATTAATAGCTCAATTTCTGATGTAAATGATGTTCTGGAGTTATTAACTCAAGTTCATACAATCTGCTGGTGATGTTGTTTCTATGAATGCTAATGCTATGAGACGGTTGAGGCTTATATTGGTGTTGGCTTTTTCATTTGGTAAATTAGATGTAATTTCAACCGATTTTATGTGAAAAAGGGTTATTTCCTGTTACATTTGACAGTTAAAAAAAAATACAAGAAACAATAGTAGGACACCCCACTCCTTCCAAAAATCCTATAGCGATAAACAAATAATCAGGTTTTATTATTAACATATTTTGATATTTTATTAGTTCTTTGATGCCTTGCAGACTACCATAATATATGTGGAGGAGCTTGGTATGACCATGAAAATCACAAGGAAATAAAAGTTGACGAGTGAATGGAACTGTATAATTTGGGTTGTTACAATTTCCTGCAACTTTTCCCTTTTTTAATGTGGTTAATATTTAAATTTTCTTTTCATAATGGTCATGGTTACCCATCTTCAGGGACCCATCAATGGATTTGAGTTCATGTTTACTCGACAATTGTTGTAAATTAGGTCAATGTACTTCTAATGGAATTCAATGGCTTACTGATAAACTTTACTTTTTGCAAGTCTTAATTAGTATAGACTATTAGTCATGAAATAATTTTAGTAGAAAGTCATGTATCAACGTCAGGTTTAATGATAAGTAAAATTCATTGCCAATAACTAATTATTTTTTCTCACATTGAAATACATTTCTTTAAATCTATTAAAGTATAGTAAAATAGGATTGAATTTTGAGTTAAGTAAGCCAAACCGGATCGGATCTGTATCCGATCGGGTAGGATGCAGTAATAGATCGATTCCCGATTATTATATTAGTATATTCTAAATTTATAAACATGTATGGTTGCTAATGATCGTGACTTTTATTAACAATGCCAATTGCAAGTTCTTTACTTTTTATAAATTTTGAATGTTACAATATGTTTATTTAATTATATCTTGTGGTTAAATTTGAATGGTATGACAAATATAATCACCCACCGGCAAAAAAAAAACGATTTTGATGGTACTAAACCTAAAAAACTGCAATGGAAAAAACCTTTAACCATCGGTTTATTAGTAATTACCACCACTGTTTTATTTGCAAGAAATAAATTTAAAAGGTTAATTTAAAATAAAAACACGTTACTACTTTTTACTTTATGAAGAACAAAACAATCAAATAGTATATGTGGCTTAGTGTATATACTTGAATAAGGAACGTCGGTTAGCATGATTTCGTTCCGGTCATATAGGTATAGGTCAAGAAATAATGCATTTTATTATATTGATTTCTATTAACGAATATAGTTTGTTAACGTATAACTATTTACATTGTTTTTAACGAGCACTATTATTCAAAATATCAATATCTTTTTATTAGAATAATTAGAAGTTACTGTATACTAAAAAAATATTCAATATTATTTTTGCACTTTTGTTTTATGATAGTTTGTGGAAAACATTTGTGATATAATCTCTTACCAACTACTATTTCTATACTGTAGTCTGTAATCTTATTCGAAAACTTGTATGTTATGCATAATCATATTTCAAAAAAAAAAAGATCACCTCGATCCATTAATATTTTTTTAAATTCTTTTATATGAAGGAAATTATTTTGCATCCATCGCTTAGCGGATAACGGCTAATATATATATATATATATATATATATATATATATATATATATATATATATATATATATATATATATATATATATATATATATATATATATACACGGAAAGTTAAATAGAGAATCATTATTAATCAGTGAACCAATGAACCAATCCAAAGCGTCGAAATTTAAAGCGATCAACGGCAAAAGAAGGGTTGTAAAATTTTACAGTGGACGCACATGCACCGGATTATAAAAAAACTCACTTCTTTTTTTTTCCTTTAAAATTTTTTTAGGCCATGTTTTTTATCGAAAAAACATCGAATATACCGGTGTTCACTATTTTTCGTCATCTTTCCGTAGAGATCGATGATAATATATAAAAAACGAACTTTTTTTTTTCGAAAAAAACCTACTTCATTTTCTTTGTTGAAAAGTTAAGGTCTTTTTTTATAGAAAAAAAATTAATAAATATATCAAAATTCATACTTTTTTGTACTTTTTAAATATAGATTCATATTCATGTTAAAAAAACGATATTTCAGTTCAGATTCACATTGTAAACCTGTTCAGATTAACATTATGAACATTTTCAGATTCACAGTGTGCATAATAGTAAGTCAGATTCATAATGTGAATCTAAACTGATGAAACTTTTTCAAATTGTGATTGTTAAAAATTGAAATATTTACAGTTTAGATTCACAGTGTGAATCTACACCAATCGACGTTTTTTTAGTCGGTGTTGATATTTTTTAATAAAGTACAAAAAATTAATATTTTTTGTATAATTAGTTTTTTTTTTAGTTTTTTTTTTTTATAAAAATAAACTTAAATATTGAAAAAACTAACAAAATGAAGTAAATTTTTTTCGAAAAAAAAACTTCATTTTTTTTATATATCAACATGGATCTCTATGGAAAGAGAACGAAAAATCGAGAACAACGGTATATTCGGTTTTTTTTTTCGATAAAAAATGTGGACTAAAAAAAAATTTAAACGAAAAAAATAGGTGAATTTTTTTGGTAAAGGAGTGGATTTTTTGGTATAATCCGGTGTTGGATAAAAATGATAAATTGCTGAACTTACATTTATCTTATTTAATCATAATCATTCTTTTAACCATCAAGAACATTAGAATAATTGTTAAAAGTCAATTAAACAATTTATCTTTTAAGGGGATTAATAAATAACAATAAAATTTGGTCAACTTGTGAATGGGATTTGACTTTTTCTAATAATATATGAACGCATTGATACATATAGAAAAATTATGTGTTAGAATTTGAATTTTCACATGTGGTTAAATAGATAAAACTAACCATATTTTATTTATTGAAGAAAAACCGTTGAAGCGTCCTATTATATTATTAACAATGAAACCCAAAAACATCACCTAATCGTTCAATTTCATCTAACATAAACATAGATAAGTTTGTTTGAAATAATGGATAGACTCGGATAACACCTAATACACTTGAAAATTGTGAAACACTGAAATAATGTAGTAAACGAATCAAAAGGATATATTATACTGGAAGAGAAAAGCAAAAGTTAAGAATATTGATGGGGTCTAAATATAACAATATGCTAATGAGCGGCCCACGTGCCTTGATTATGACTAATATTGTCGGTATTATATACCATACAAGATACCTCCGACTAGTGTTTAATATAACTTGATATATATATATATATATATATATATATATATATATATATATATATATATATATATATATATATATATATATATATATATATATATATATATATATATATATATATAGTTTATAACCTATGGAAATCACGGTTACAAAATTAATTAAACTTTAATAGTAAAAAAACTCAAAATTATTAATCACTTATTTTAAATAAATTATTAATTAACAGATTTTTTTTACTTATATAAAATTATAATCATTGATTTAAATAAATATATAAAATTATATCATTTTATAATTTATATTAATTTTATTTTAATTTTTATTCTAATGTTATTAATTTAATGTAATTACAATGAGAAATTTAAAATTTGAAATTTGAAATGGATAATCAATAGGTTTACAAGTGGCATGCATAAATTAAAAGACATAACAGGTGACATATGACAAAAGAAAAATAAAATATGCATTAATTATGAGGCTTAATATAGTGACACATGTCAAAAGGAGAATACAACTATTCTTTTATTAAAATAGATATATATATATATATATATATATATATATATATATATATATATATATATATATAGAGAGAGAGAGAGAGAGAGAGAGAGACAGAGAGAGCTAGATTCAAGTATTCTAACTAATTATTGTGCAGATGTGTGGACAATGTTATTCTATGAGAATTAGTAAGAGAATAAGTTGTTTAGTAATGCGAATACATTCAAACTTACAAAAATATCATCATTTTCATGCATTCTCGCTAATTATTATTTATTTTTATTCTCACACATCGTTTTTCATTCATTTTCATTATGACAGAATACGACTCAATAATCATTCTGACAGCATTCTGACAGAAATGCGAATAATAATAATAAGTGTATAATAACCTTATAGACGATTTAATTACTGAGAATGTGTGTTAATGACAATAGTTATGTAAGATTGAACGTATTTATATTATCAAACAACATATTTTCTTTATCATTTTCAAAGAATAACATTGTCCATACGTCCGCACAATAATTAGTTAGAATAGAATAACCTAAGCATATATATATATATATATATATATATATATATATATATATATATATATATATATATATATATATATATATATATATATATAGGGGTTCAATAGAAAATAATTTTTATTGTCAAAAACATTTTAGAACAAATTTAGACTATATAATTTGTTAATTAAAATTATAAAATAATATTCATATAAATAAAAAAATAGTTACAAACAATTAAAAAAACTCACTAACCAACACCAGTCACCACCCAACCACCACCAACCACCACCACTACATACCATCCACCACCCACAACCATCACCACCCTCTAACGACCACCCAACACTCACCACTACCCACCACTACCAACCACCCATTACCACAACCTACAACCCATTACCACCACTACCTACATCCACTACAGACCACACACCACCACCACCCCCACCACCATTACCATCACTGTTACCCGCGACCACCACCAACCAGCAACCTCCACCACCACCAACCACCATCCATCACTACGACCCGCCTCCACCACCCACCACCCATCACCATCACCTCACCCACCACCCACTAATACCACCCCCACCACCAATCACCACCACTCACCACCACCTATCATCACCACCCGCCACCACCACCCCACCCACCACCCAACACCATCACCATCACCCGTCACCACCACCACCACATCCACCGCCAACCATCACCCATCACCACCACCCACCATTACCACCCCTCACCACCACCACTTACCACCACCACCCCACCAAAACCACCACCACTACCCCCCGCCACCAACCACCACCCATCACCACCACCTGCCTTCACCACCCATTGTCACCAGCCGCCACTACCACCCAGCGCTCACCACCACCAACTAACATCGTCACCACCCACTGATAGATTTTATAGGTTACAAAAAAAACATGTGGCGGAAAAACTTAACCCTTAAGTTCACACGCAACCTATTGTATCTAAGTTTTCTCTATTGATAACAATAAATAATTGAACATGAAGAACCCTAGTGAGGCCTTACTATAATAAAAAATTACAAAGGTTTTAGGGTTTACATACCTTTTGATTATTGTAGTAAATAATCAAATAATTCCTTCTTCAACGAGCTTAAGAAAACAAGCACCAGAAATCTCGTGCCTTTAATGGTTTTACCCAAACCCTAGCAATAGAAGACTTGAGAGGAGAGAGGGGGGAGGATCGAATTTTTGGCTTTTCTTCTTATGAAAGGAGTGGTCGAAAATTTAAGGTCTAAGGTTCATTTTATAGCTGAACTAGGAAACTCTGGAAACCCTAACTTGAATATAATACTATTATTTCAAATTAGGTAATTATCCACAATCCTAATTATCCTTAAGGATTAATCTAGAAACCCTAAGGAGGCTCCTTATTTTCGCCAACCCTAGGAAGGATCTAGAATCCTTCTCTTGTTCAAATACTGAACAATTACAACTTAGGTCCTTGCACTTTTAATTAATCCAATTAATCCCAAAATTAATTCTAATTAATTTCCGATTAATTATTAATTCAATAATACTATTTCTAATTAATATATTAATCTCATAATATATTGATAAATTATTTATTGCTATTTATTAATCTTATAATAAATCAACAAATCAACTTCTCTCTCAAAAAGTCATTCTGGCAATTACTAGTTTTGAGGGCAACCCAAAAATGAATTTGCTTTCAATTCAAACATATACCAATTTAGTTATTGGCTTAGACACCTAATCCAACAGTCTTTCACTTGGATAAGTCAGTAACTACAATTGCAAGTATAACTTCTAAATTAACCAGCAAAGGGGGCTTTCCAAAGAAACTCCAGATTCTGATCTGATCAAACATCGGTCCTAAGATAAGTGATCAAATATTACTTCGTTCTTCAAGATATCGTTTGGACATGAGAGATGAATTACAATCAATCTCTTGTCCAAAATTTTGTTTCCCAATTTAGTCATGTCTGGGCACAACACTATAATGTTAACACCAAATCAACAAGGGGCCTAACGATATCTCTTTTACTGTTAGGGCAAAAGGAACGAAAAAAATTCGACTTATATGCTTGTATCTTTTACTCACCTAATCATGCATGACGCTACGTTTTATAACATTACGTCACTGTTGCGTTTTTGTAACACCAATGCACAACCGACTTGTAAATTATAACTCATATATCCCCATTCCAAGAATATAAGATATTATCATCTTATAGATACTCGTAATATAATCCATGAAGTAATTCTCTGAGCGTGGGTTTATAAAATACTCAAAATCTCCATTTTTCTAAGTACTCATGAATATTATAGTAATTGCAATGTCTAATATCCATAGACAATCTACAATCTATTCATGACAATCTTGATTCACTACTTCCTTCCAAAAGTATGAGCGACTGTGGAATTTAGAATAATCAAATCATTCATGAAGTAAAACATGCCAAACGAAACACAAGAATAAATAACTTAAAAAGGCAATAACCATACTCATAAATAATCTCTATTATTTAATCATCGATGTCAATTAATTTTATTTTGTTACTAATTTCAAAATATCTACTAACTACTAAAACTAATATCATCTATCAAGCCTATGATTCTAGCATGCTGTTTATGCTTAACCCTACTAAGAGCCTTCATGAAAGGATCTGCATGATTATCTTCTAAGGATACTCTCTTCACCAGGAGATGCCCTTCTTCAACCCTATGTCTGATGTAATGGTACTTTCCGTTAATATGCTTGGATCTACCAAGATCCTTAGGTTCTTTGGTCAAAGCAACTGTTCCTTCATTATCACAGAAAAGTTCCAATGGCTCTTGAATGGTCGGGAATACTCCAAGACCGCTGATGAAGTTCTTCAACCAAGTCGCCTCCTTCAATGCCTCACTCGTTACGTTGTACTCTGATTCACAAGTAGAATCAGTGACGATATCCTACTTGGAACTCTTACAAGTCACTGCTCCACCATTTAACTCAAACACCCAGCCCGACTGAGAACAAAAGTTATCTCAATCTATCTAAAGCTTGCGTCACTATATCCAGTTACTGTTAACTTATCACTGCCTGCAAGGACTAAAATCGTATCTTTCGTCCTTCGTAGATACTTAAGTATGTTTTTTACTGCAGTTTAATGAGCTCTGCCAGGATTCCCCCAGATCCTTCATGGCGAAACACTTTCCAATCTAATCTTTCACTTCTTTCAAGGTCGGAATGTCATTTCCCAGCAGGAATATGTCATCAACATACAACACTAGGAAAGTTACTATACACCCACCAACTTTGGAATACACACATGACTCATCCTCGCTCCTAGAGAAACCAAATTCTTTGACTTTCTCATGGAAAAAAGATTCCAACTGTGAGATGATTGTTTTAATCCATAAATGGCTTTCTCAAGCTTACACACTCTATTAGGAACCATTGCATGTACAAAACCCTCTGCATGGCTCATTTAGACATCCTTAGCCAACTTCTCATTAAGGAAAGCAGTTTTAACATCCATCTTCCAGATTTCATAATCATGAAAGGCAACTATGGCAAGCATTATCCTAATAGACTTTATCTTGGCCACTGGCAAAAAATTATCATCATAGTCAACCCCGAAGGTTTGAGTAAATCCCTTCGCGACCATTCTTTCCTTGAACGTGTGTACTTTCCCATCCATGTCGGTCTGTTTCTTGAAGATCCATTTGCATCCAACTGTCTTTTGACCTAGTACGTGATCAACCAAATTCCAAACATGGTTGTCATACATGGACTGAATCTCGTTGTTCATTGCCTCTTTCCATTTGGCAGCCTCAGGGCTCACCATCACTTCCTTATAGTTAGCTGGCTCATCCAAATTTACCAGTGTACCATCACTGATAAACGTATCACCATCTAACGTTATACGAAAACCATAGAACTCAGGTGGCATGCTAACTCTACTGGATCAAATAAGAGGTAATGAAGTGTATATGGGCTCAACATGAATCTCATCCTCTGGTTGAGAGCCAGTTCCTTCTAAGGTTCCTTTGTTGCCTGATTCTGAAATTTCTTCCAGACCAATAGGACTCCCACTGTCCTCTTTGAATATGAGCTATCTCTCGCGAACGAGTCCCCTTCGAGCTACAAAGACCACATTCTCACTAGGTCTGTAGAACAAGTATCCAAAAGAATTTGTGGGTAACCAATGAAAATACATCTCTCACTTCTAGGTTCTAGCTTGTCATGAGCCTCTCGTCTAACGAAAGCTTCATAGCCCCAAACCTTAATATGTGTTAACGAGGGAACTTTCTCTGTCCACATCTCGTGAGGTATTTTGGTAACCTTCTTAGTAGCGACAAGATTAAGAATACGGGTGGTTGTCTCTAAAGCATACGCGCAGAAAGAAATAGGAAGGAAAGTTCGATTCATCATGGAACGAACCATGTCTAACAAGGTTCGATTTATCCTCTCAGCCACACCATAAGTTGTGGTGTCCTAGACGGAGTCAATTATGAAACTAATCCACATTCCTTGAGATGGTTGTGGAACTCGATACTAAGATACTCTCCACCTCTTTTAGACCGGAGCATCTTTATCTTCTTTCCCAGTTGATTCTCTACCTCGTGTTTAAACTCTTTGAAATTTTCAAAGGTTTCTGATTTATGTTTGATTAAGTAGATATAACCATATCTGCTATAATCATTTGTAATGTCATGTAGTATCGATTTGCATCTCTTGTAGAAAATCTAAAGGACCCACACACATGTGTGTATGAGATCCAACAATCCCTCACCTCTTTCACAAGACCCATTGAAAGGTGAATTTTTTATCTTACCCAAAAGACAATACTCACATTTATCATCTGATCTTAAGTCTGATGGTGCAAATGCAACCCTAATTGCTTTGGATCTAGGTTTTTCTCAAGTTATACATGCAAATCAGTTTTCCAAAGCAAGAACCCTAAACTAGCATACAATTTTCGGATTCAATGAATAAACTAGGTTTAGAAGAATACCTTTTTTGTTAACTAGTAATAACAAGCAATCCTTTCCTTGATCTTGACCTTCAAGAGCTTAGTGCCTCATGCGTTGCACCTCTAATGGAGTCACAAACACCACAAGTAAAGAATAAGGAGAAGGAGAGGCAGAAATCGGCTAGGGTTTCTTATAAGGAAGCAGTGGCCGAAATCTAAAGGCTGGGGGGGTTCCTTTTATAGTTAAGGCTGCTAGGGTTTTCAACTGGAAACCCTAATTCCCTTGCTTAGGCCCTAAGCAATCCACAAACCCCCATATAACAATCCTTGGACGAAAATTCTACGGGCTTCCCATAGATTTTTGTCCACCCTTTATCAATAGGATTCATTAGCCCAAACTACAACAATCACTGATTTACATAATCAGTCCCCGTTCTTTTAATCAGTCTCTTTTGATCACTAAATTAATTCCAAATTAATTTCTGATCAATACTAATCAAATAATATGATTTCTCAATTAATATATTATTCCTATAATATATTAATAAACCATTTAAATAACCTCTTTCTCCAAAAATCATTATGCCCAGTTGCTATGGTGAAGGCAACCCAAAACGAGCATGCTACTATCGGGTCAAGTACATACCAATTATAGTTATGGGCTTAGACACCTATTCCAATAGTCTCCCACTTGGATAAGTCTAATAACTATAACTGCAAGTATGATTCAAAATCCGATTAGCAATCGTAGCTCTCAAAAGCCATTGTCAAACACTGACCTAGTCAATGACGCGTCCTTTAGATAAGGGATCATACAATCCTCCATTCTTCAAGATATCGTGTGGACAAAGACATGGAACATAATCATTCTCAATGTCCAACAGTTTGTTTCCCGACTTTGTTTGACATAGAACTTAATTGAACACATCAATTCAGTCCTGACCAGGCCCGACACATAAGTCAACACAAAATCATCGAGGGGCCCAAGATATCGCTTTTACCCTCTTAGGATAAAAGGAACAGATAAACTTTGACTTATATGCTTGTACTATTTACTCTTTAATTCATACACAACAACACGTTTTATAACATCATGTTATTGATGCGTTTACACATTATCAATGCACAACCAACTTGTAAGCAACAACTCATATATCTTGTTTAAAGATCATACGATATTATCGTCTCACAATCACTCGTGATAAATTCCATGAAGTGATTCACATAAGCGTGGGTTTAATCCAATACTCAAATCTTATTTCAGAAGTACTCATGAATGTTGCAGCAAACCTTTGCTATGTCTAAGCACTTAGACAATCTACAAATGATTCATGACAGTCTAACCTCATAACTTACTCCCGAAGTATGATCGACTGTGGATAATTTGAACAATATATTTATTCTGGAAGTAAAAACATGCAAAAGTGAAACAATAGTAAACAATAGACACGAGATAGTAAACTTTACTCATAAATAATTCTCCATTACTTAATCATCAAATGTCAATTACATTTATCTATTACAAGTTTCTAACATCTATCTAATCATTAAAACTAATATCGTCCTTCAGACCAATTCTCCTCGCATGTTGTAAGTGCTTAACCCTACTCAGACCCTTTGTGAGAGGATCTACTGCGTTCTCCTCTGACGATACCCTCTTGACTACGAGGAGTCCCTCTTCTACCCGATGTCTGATGAAGTGGTATTTTCTGTCGATGTGTCTGGATCTACCATGATCCCTCGGTTCCTTGGTTAAGGCAACTGCTCCTTCGTTATCACAGAAAATCTCCATAGGATCCTTTATGGGTGGTACAACTCCAAGGTCTCCAATGAACTTCTTCAACCATATCGCCTCCTTCGACGCTTCGCTCGCTGCTATGTACTCTGATTCGCACGTTGATTCAGCCACGGTCTCCTGCTTGGAACTTTTGCAAGTAACTGCTCCTCCATTTTGGGGAAATACCCAGCTCGAAGAAGAGCGGAAGTTATCTCTGTCAGTCTGAAAGCTGACGTTACTATACCCTGTCCCTCTCAAGTCATCACTCCCACCAAGTGTAAGGACCCAATCCTTAGTCCTTCGCAGGTACTTAAGAATGTTATTAACTGATGTCCAATGAGCTCTACCCGGGTTCCCTTGATATCGGCTAACCATGCTCAACGCAAAAGCCACATCAGGGTGAGTACATATCATAGCGTACATGATCGAGCCAACGGCGGAAGCATATGGTACCCGACTCATTTCCGCTATCTCGGCATCGTTACTCAGACTCTGATTCTTACTCAGCTTGGTATTGTTTTGGATTGGCAGTTCCACTTTCTTGGAATTTTCCATGCTAAAATGTTTTAGCACCTTGTCCAAGTAAGTACTTTGACTACGTCCTATTAGTCTCCTACTTCTATTTCTCAAAATCCTTATTCCCAGAATATAAGCAGCTTCACCTAGATCCTTCATAGCAAAACACTTCCCAAGCCAGGTCTTAACCTCCTATAAAGTTGGGATGTTGTTTCCTATGAGCAGTATGTCATCAACATACAAAACTAGAAAGCTAACTATACTCCCACTAGCTTTGACATACACACAGGACTCATCTTCGCTTCTCGAAAATCCAAACTCTTTGACTTTCTCATTGAAACAAAGATTCCATCTGCGAGACGTTTGTTTTAATCCATAAATGCATTTCTCAAGCTTGCACACTCTATTCGGGTACTTTGCATCTATAAAACCCTCTGGCTGACACATGTAAACATCTTCAGCCAGTTTCCCATTAAGGAAAGCAGTTTTGACGTCCATCTTCCATATTTCATCATGAAACGCAACTATGGCCAACATAAACCTTAGAGACTTGATATTGGCCACTGGTGAGAAGGTCTCATCATAGTCAACCCCTGGGGTTTGAGTAAAGCCCTTCACAACCAGTCGAGCCTTGAACGTATGCACTTTCCCATCCATGTCAGTGTTCATCATGAAGATCCACTTGCACCCGACCGTCTTACGACCTGGTACATTGTCAATCAAGTTCCAAACTTGATTGTCATACATGGACTGAATCTCGTTGTCTATTGCCTCCTTCCATTTTGCAGACTCTGGGCGCGCCATGGCTTCCTTGTAGTTGTTAGGTTCATCCAAATTTATCATTGTACTATCACTGATAAACGTATCACCTTCGGCAGTTATATGGAAACCATACAACACATGTGGAACACTAACTCTACTGGAATGTCTCAGAGGTAAGGACTCGTCAACTGGTTCAACAGGAGTTTCCTCCTCAGGTTGAGTGCTAATGTTAGAGGTTCCTTTATCACTTGACTCTTGAAGCTATTGAAGATCAATTTGCCTCCCACTGTCCTCTTGGCATATGAGTTCTCTCTAGCAGAAAACCCCTCTCCTTGCTACGAAGACCATGTCGTCACTAGGTCTGTGGAAAAGATATCCAAAAGATTTTTGCGGGTAACCGATGAATATACACCGCTCACTACGAGGTTCAATCTTTTCGTGAGTCTCTCATCTTACGAAAGCCTCACAACCCTAAACCTTGATATGAGCCAACGAGGGAACCTTCCCTGTCCACATTTCGTGAGGTGTTTTGGCAACCTTCTTAGTTGGGACTAAATTAAGGATATGGGCAGAGGTCTCTAAGGCATACCCCCAGAATGAAATAGGTAATGAAGCTCGACTCATCATGGAACGAACCATGTCCAACAAGGTTCGATTGCGCCTCTCAGCCACAACATTAAGTTGTGGTGTCCTAGGGGGCATCAATTGTGAAACAATTCCACATTCCTTAAGATAGTCGTGGAACTCGATACTAAGATACTCACCACCCCTATCAAATCTGAGCATCTTTATCTTCCTGCCTAATTGATTCTCCACTTCTTGTTTAAACTCTTTGAACTTTTCAAAGGTTTCCGACTTGTGCTTAATTAAGTAAATATACCCAATATCTGATATAATCATCGGTGAAGGTAACGTAGAAGCGGTTAGCATCCCTTGTGGTGGATCTGAAGGGCCCACACACATCGGTGTGTATGAGATCCAATAGTCCCTCATCTCTTTCACAAGTACCAGTGAACGGTGATTTAGTCATCTTTCCAAGTAAACAAGATTCGCACGTGTCATCTGATTTTAGGTTAAATGACTCCAAGACTCCATCCTTTTGGAGTTGGGCTATGCGCTTCTTGTTGACATGTCCAAGACGACAATGCCACAAGCATGCCTTGTCTAAACCATTAGATGAATCGATATGCAACACATTATTTTCTAAGTTGTCTACAACCATCACAGTTTCATATACACCATTACAAGGCAATGCTTCAAAATATAAAGTACCATTATAGAAAGCATTAATAGAACCAACTTAATTATTAAATGAAAATCTAAAACCTTGTTTGTACAAACCATGAAAAGAAATAATATTCCTCATCATTTCTGAAGAGTAGCAACATTCATTCAAATCTAACCCTAACCCACTACTAAGCACTAAAGAGTAAATCCCGATCTTGGTGACAGGCGACGATTTCCTATTTCCCATTATCAGGTTCATCTTCCCATGCTCCACATCTCTACTTCTTCTTAGCCCCTGCAAATCAGAACAAATGTGAAAACCAAATCCTGTATCAAGGACCCCAAGAACTATCATGTGATGATTTATTAGATTGAATAGTATAAATACCTGCGAAGGAGGGCTTTATCTTCCCATCCTTGATGTCCTGCAAGTATTTCGGGCAGCCTCGTTTCCAATGCCCCTGTTCGTTACAGTAGAAGCACGATGCTTCTTTAGGATCGGATGAGGGAGTGGCAGAACCGGATTTACCTTTGGATCCATTTGAAGAGGATCCATCATGGGACTTTCCCTTGTCGCTCTTAGAGGGAGCTTTCCTCTTATTCCCTTTTCCATGTCCTATAGCGAGGACAGGGGCAACATCAATAGGGGTGGACTCGACAGCTTTGCCTTTAAGTCCACTTTCAGCAGTTATCAACAAACCTTGAAGCTTGCTTAAGGTGACTTCCTCCTTGTTCATATGGTAAGTCATATTGAACTGATCATAACAAGGAGGTAAAGAGTGGAGAATGATATCAATCGCCAACTCTTCGTCAAAGTTGACATTTAACTTGAGCAACCGATCCACTTAACTTTGCATCCTTTGCAAGTGGCTCGTGATGGACTCTCCATCTTTCATCTTGGTTGTTATCAACGAGGCGACAATCTCGTACCTTTCCTGACGTGGGCTTTGGTGGTACTTTTCCATCAAATCTTGGCACATGTCATAAGGCCAGTAGCCATCGTAGAACCGCTGTAGCTCAGGAGTCATAGTGGCTACCATTATACATGACACCTTTGTCGCGTCCTTTTCGTAGCCCTATACTCGGCTATTTGTTCAGCAGAAGCTTTGGTTTCATCTATCTCTTTGATCTCTTTTTCAAGGACGTATTCTTGGTCCTCGTATTGTAGGGCCATTCGAATGTTGCGAATACATTCATTGAAATTGGATCCATCGAAGGTGACCCTCCCACAAATATTCAAAAGAGAAAAGGAGCTTGAGGAGTTGGAGTTCGAGCCAGAAGCGTTGTTTGAGCCAAATATCTAAAAAAGAAAAAGAACAAAGTTTTGATTAGATAAAGAATCCTTAATATAACACCCAAATGAAATATTAAGGCTAGGACCCAACACAATAATTCACAATTCGGAAGAGGGATGCCATAATCCAATTGCAAATTATTTAAAGGTAGGTAAATTACGATTTACCAATTCCACCACGAAAAACGAAATGAAGAATTAGGTTTTAAATGAAATGAAATTCCTAGATTCTTTTGAGATTCATTGAACTTTTCAATGGCATGTTTAATCTCGATTATGCCCTTCAAGTTTGCGACAGGGATACCGAGGATCACAAACAAGGTGTGAACAACCATGCAAATTAGCTTGACATTCTCGATGTCATTTACCACCTAATCAATGTGCCGGTTAACCACACACGCTCTATTGATCTATGGTAATTCTCGAGCTACCCTTTACCACACTAGTTAGTCCAAGTTAGTGTGATGGTTAACGACACACGCTCCACTAACGAATAGGCAAGGTGCAAAGTGCAATTTCATGGACTAGCATCATTTTCACATTTTTCCTAAACTAACTAAGATTGCGAATTTATAAAAACATTTAGTTACTTTATAATATTATTATACTTATTAATGAGGAATTAATGTCATATCTTACCCGTTCGGCTAACGACCGTCCACTAGTCAAGAGTGCGGTGGGTAAGAGTGGATACCCAATGGCGGTCATTTTACAGGTCGCTTCCTTAAACACCCCTTCTAATGGTAAGACTGGCTCATCTTATACATATTAATCTTTTAATATTATAATAGTATAAGGGTTGTATTTTAAACTTTTAAAACACTAGGGTTTTAGAATTTAATATTTCAAAATTAAAACTTTTAATCAAATTTTAAATTCCAAAACTTGAGGGAAAATTTTGAAACTTTTCAAAACTTCTAGATCAAATTTTAAATAATTAAACTAATCACATAATTTTGGACATTATCTTAAAATTTGACCATTATCTTTCTTTTAGATGAGGATATTCATTACCATAACAGAAAATTCGAATTTTAACAGTTAAAACAATTTAAGGTAATGATCCTTATCTAATTTAGGCTTGAAATCCGAAAAATCTGCCAACAGACGAACCAACTCGTCGAGTCAGGGCATGGACTCATCGAGTTGGTCCAACTCTTCGAGTCAATCTTAGGACTCGTAGAGTTCTGCAGTCAGAGAGCCAAAATCGATTTTGTTCCACCTTTGGAAAAACACAATAGCATCAAATATAACATAAAAACACCCTACTCTGATACCACTGATGGTTTTTGAGCATTACAACATTCCTATGGTGCACATGCAACCATAATTGCTTTGGATCTAGGTTTTTCTCAAGATATACATGCAAATCAATTTTTCAAAGAAAGAACCCTAAACTAGCATACAATTTTCGGATTCAATGAATAAACTCGGGTTAGAAAAATACCTTTCTTATTAACTAGTAATAACAAGAAATCCTTTCCTTGATCTTGACCTTCACGAGCTTAGTGCCTCAAGTTTTGCACCTCTAATAGAGTCACAAATACCACAAGCAAAGAATGAGGAGAAGGAGAGGCAGAATTCAGCTAGGGTTTCTTCTAAGGAAGCAGTGGCCGAAATCTGAAGGCTGGGGGATTCCTTTTATAGTTAAGGCTGCTAGGGTTTTCAACTGCAAACCCTAATTCCCTTGCTTAGACCCTAAGCAATCCATAGACCCCCATATGACAGGCCTTGGATGAAAACTCTATGGGTTTCCCATAGATTTTCATCCACCCCTTGTCAATAGGATTCATTAGCCCAAACTACAACTATCATTAATTTACATAATTAGTCCCCGTTCTTTTAATCCGTCTCTTTTGATCACTTAATTAATTCCAAATTAATTTCTGATCAATGCTAATCAAATAATATGATTTCTTAATTAATATATTATTCCTATAATATATTATTCCTATAATATATTAATAAACCATTTAAATAACCTCTTTCTCAAAAATCATTCTGCCCAGTTGCTATTGTGAAGGCAACCCAAAAGGACCATGCTACTATCGGTTCAAGTACATACCAATTATAGTTATGGGCTTAGACACCTAATCCAAAAAAGTCAAATGACTCCTGATGGGTTATTAGCATAACGACAACCTATATGTTCATGCAACCCTGATTGCTTTGGATCTAAGTTTTCCACTAGTTGAACATGCAAATTGAATACCAAAGCAAAACCCTAGATCTAGCATATATAATTTCGGAAATTACAAATCAAAAAGGTTTTGATGATTACCTTACTTGTTATGTTGTAGTAACAAGAACTCCTTCTAGATCCTTGACTCTTGAAAGCTTAATGCCTCAAATGTTGCACCTGTAATGGTTCACAAACACTACTAGCAAAAGGATGAGAGGAGAGAGAGGGAGTGCCTTAAGAATTTCGGCTAGGGTTTCTATCAAGAATGCATTGGCCGAAAATCATTGGTAGAGGGGTCCTTATATAGCTGTGGGCTGCTAGGGTTTTTGGAGGAAACCCTAATTTCCTGCTTAAGGCTTAAGCAACCCATGGACTCTTATGAGGAAGCCTTGGACGAAATCTATAGGGCCTCCCTATAGGTTTTCGTCCACTCCTAACTAAGGAGTCCATCAGCCTAGTTTCACAACTATCAATGATTTGCAAAACAACACCTGTTCCTTTAATTAGTTCCTTTAATCCCAAAATTAAATCCAAATAAATTTCTGATTAATTACTAATTAAATAACATGATTTCTAATTAATATATTATTTTCATAAGACATTAATAAATCAATTTATTATTCCAAATAATAAATTCAACCTCTCTCTCCAAAAGTCATCCTGTCAAGTTGCTAGAGTGAAGGCGACCCAAAAGGACCATGCTACTATCAAATCAAGTACATACCAATTATAGTTATGGGCTTAGACACCTAATCCAACAACTCCAACACTCCATCCTTTTGGAGTTGGGAGATGTGTTTCTTGTTAATGTGTCCAGGACAATAATGCCACAAGCATGCTTTGTCTACATCATTAGATGAATTATATCAACACAAATAACAGTTTCATACACACCATTACAAGGTAAAGCTTCCAACATAAAAACACCATTCTTATAAGCCAAAATAGAACCACTCATATCTTTAAATGAATATCGAAAACCTTTTCTAAATAGTGCATGAAAAGAAATAATGGTTCGCGTAATTTCTGACAAATAGCAACAATTAGTCCAATCTATCTTAACATCACCACCAAGCACATGACCATAAGTTCCAATCTTGGTAAGGGGAGAAGATCGCCAATTTCCCATGATCAGATTGATTCTTCCATGCTCCACCTCCTCACTTTCTCTTATCCCCTGCAAATCAGAACAAATGTGAAATCCACATCCTGTATCAAGGACACCCAAGAACGAGTAAGTCGTGAGATATTGACTTGAATAATGTATATACCTGTTGATGATGGCTTGACATTTTCATCCACGATGTCTTGTAAATACTTAGGGTTGCTTCTTCTCCAATGGCCCTTTTCGTTGCAATATTAGCAAGTGGCTTCTTTGGGGTCACTAACAACAGTAATGTCTGAACTGGGCTTCGCCTTCGATCCACTTCTACACGATCCAACATGGGCCTTTCCCTTCGAATTCGAATGAGGATTATGTAACATTCCAAAAATCAAGGGTACAAATTTCATTTTTATTATAATTAAAGCACTATTGTAACTTTGTTCAAACATTGAAAAATCATTTCAAATAAAACATTTATCATAGTTCATTCCCAAAGATCACATATTGCGGAAAACACGAGTGTATGCGCTGCGATCGCCCCAAGCGCTTTCATTTGAAAATAGAGTACCTGAAACATAAACTAAAAACCGTAAGAACAAAGCTTAGTGAGTTCCCCAAATACCATATACCATACATAAAATAAACATATAGTGGGCCCCGCCCGTCATCGGGCACCGCCCGACATCGGACCCCGTCCGGCATCGGGCCCCGCCTGGCAGCGGGCCCCTCCCGGCATCGAGCTGAGCTTGGTAAAATGGGCCCCACCCAACATACAATAACATATATAAAATATGTTGGGTTTTGAGCATTATAACACTCCTATGGTGCACATGCAACCCTAAATGCTTTAGATCTATGTTTTCTCTAATTATACATGCATATTTTCAATTTTCCAAAGCATTGTCCTAACTAGCATACATTTGAACAATTGAATGATACAACTAGTTAGATGACTTACCTCTTAGAAGGACTTGTAGTTCTTGACCTTTGAAAGTTTGAGCACCTCAAGTGTGATGCCTCTATTAGTTCGCAAACACCAATATGCAAGAGGAGGCTTGAGAGAATAGGCTACTAGCATAAAATCAACTTCACCCTCTTAGAAAGTAAGTGAAAACCAATTTTGGCTCTAGGAGGGGCATATTTATGGTATTGCACATGCTAGGGTTACACTTTGTAAACCCTAATGACCCATGACTTTCCATATTCTCATGCTCCATGGATTTAACCTCCATGGACTATCCATGGATTAGTTTAGCCCACCTACATAATCATGGATCATTGGTCCACACTACAAGAATCATTGATTTACATAATCAATCCCCATATATTTAATTAGTCTCTTTTGACCACAAAATTATTTCCAAATTAATTCTTGATCAATACTAATTAAATAATATGATTTCATATTAATATATTATACTTGTAATATATTAATCAACCATAAATAACCTTATTCTCAAAATCCATCCTATCAAATTGCACTGGTGAAGGCAACCCAAAAGGACCATGCTACAATGGGGTCAAGTACATACTAGTTATAGTTATGGGCTTAGACACCAAATCCAAAAAAATAAACACATACACATGCAATAATCACAGAGATACATAGTATACAAATATCCATCAAGCCCCACCCGGCATCGGGCCTTAGCCCAGAAAACATATAAACATGAGCACATGCAAGGGTCACAAAGACAACTAGAATACTAACAACATAATATAAAAATGGACTGGCATTGGTGCCTTCGACCCGCTAACCCGGTAAGGAAAATCATCTCGAATGCAGAAACTCACTGAAAGAAATACTTAGCTGCTTCCCTACCGGCTTCCCAAGCTATCAATACCAACAACACACCCAATTCGCAATTGGGTCGCAAGCTATAATCTATAATCCTTACTTGGGGTAAAATAACCATTTTACCCCTGACCAAACATGAACCAAAACTGAGACCCAATTCCAAAAGATTCACAAAGGCCCACTAATGGCCCTATTTTTCAAATTGGGCCTAACCCATATGGGTCTTATCCTAAGCCCATAATTTTCTTGATTAAAAATCTGATTACCTCATATACCCCCTTAAAATAACTTGGTCAAAGCCTAAAGTCAAAAGTCATAGTCAACAGCCTGAGTTGACCCAACTCGCTGAGTTTATCCTTCAACTCGTCGAGTTCATCTAACAATCCGCGAAGTCAGGAAAAGACGAGCCAACTCGCCGAGTTTATCCATAAACTCGTCGAGTTCGCCATAAACTCACATCTTAATACATTAAGTCAATCATTATCGACTCCAATGACTCCAAAACTCAGATCTTAACCAATATTAGATCTAGAAGGGTAAAGTTTCCAACTTTACCCCTAGGAACCACCTAAAGGGGTCCAAACCCAAACCCTAGACTCAAAAGAGTGAGGGCTTAACCATTAAGCATTTAATCATCAAAGACAATACCCCAAAATGCAGATCTGACCCCCTAAGGCTATATAGCCACGTAAAGTTTCCATCTTTACTCTTAAGCATGACTAGAAGGAGCTCAAAAGCTCAAAAAGGGCTTAATAAGGGACTTAATGAATACATGAAGCCCTTAAACCCATAAATTTGGCACCTTTATGCCAAAAGGGCTCATGAAGATTCAGATCTGAAGAACTAAACACTTGGGACGTCCTATACCCCCATTATCCACCCAATCATGGCTACAAACATACAATTTAACCCAAGAAGCGATCTAAGCAAATACAAGGCAAGTTCTGAACTTTATACCTCAAATAAGTGCTAAATGATGATGATGTTTCGGATCTTCAAGCTCAATTTCACTAACTCTCCTTCACCAACTTCCTCTTCTTCTTTCCAAGGCTACAAGCTACCAAATACGATCTTTACAAGGTCAAGAACACACAAGGATCATAAGGGTTAGGTTTTAGGGTTTATGAGCTAAGGAGGCTGACAAGGCGACTAGGGGATGGGACTTAATGACATATTTATATGGCTTGAACCCTAAAATTAGGGTTTCCTCCGCAACTGCCAACTCGCCGAGTTGAGGCTCCTCAACTCGCCGAGTTGTCTCATTAAACTTCACGAACAAAACAACTTCTACTCGACGAGTTGAGGCTCCACAACTCGTCGAATTGACCCATTAAATCCCCACGATGCTTCATCTTCAACACCCCGAGTTTGCTCCTCCAACTCGCCGAGTTCAACTCAAATTTGGCTTATTTTCAACAATTAACCTTCTAGATTACGGGCGTTACAACTCCCCCCCTCACTTAAATCATATTTCGTCCTCGAAATCGCTCCTTACTAACACTCATAACAAAACAAACAACCTGAGGAACACAACTGAAAACTCTGCGCATAGAACAACCTTCCCAAGTCAACTAAAACCCAAACCGAAACTTCCATCCCGAAAACTACAATAAAACCTTTAACCCCTGCAAACCACTTCTACTTTCTGAGACCTGAAATCGATAATAGTCTGACTCCCCGACAGACCGCCCATGCTGGAACAACTCCATGCCAACTCTCAACGAATAACAGACCAAACATAACACTTCCAACCCTGATCATACACTAGCCAATCCAAATCTACTGAAACCATCCTTACAATTGTTCTTCAAGCCCGGTGAAGAACAAATCCTCAATCCCTTGAATAAAAACCAATCCTTCATTGTCTGAATTTCGATCCTAAAGTCTCAATGGTCTGACTCCCTGTCTGACTTCCCACACCGAACCGCCACCATGCCAACCTCATAGTGTTTTGTACCAAGAAAAATGCTTTCAATCCCCCGATTACATCACTGCTTCAAAGGGAACAAAGTCACTGACCATATACAACAACAGAACACTTATACTCGACAGAAGGCTCAGATAATCCTTTGAGTAGAAGATTCATCCCTGCAACGGTTAGACTCAGACGAGAGCTGCGCAACAGGGTCAAATCAATTACTCTGAGATTATTTAATCCCATGGTGAGTGACTTAGCATTTCCCAATTAACCAGTTACCCACTCCCACACGAAACCTCAAATCACAACCACTGCCCGAAGCACCATGTTGCCTCCTGGCTGTTTCCCACAAGCTGTCGAGACCTCCCTGGTCCCAACTTGTTTGCTAATTATTTGAAATACCGAATTTCCGCCTGGATGCTGAGCCAAACGATACTCCCACAGTCGCCTCACGTGACTTCCGAAAGAAAGCCTCGACTGACAATAATTACCCGAACCATCACGACATCAACCCGATGCTAATCTGAACGCTACAGGACCAACTGTAGCTGTATCTCATACCCGGTCTCCCGCGACCTACCAACTCCTGATTCCAAATATGTTGTAGCCCTCCCACAGCCTTGCGAACATACCTACCTTGTCCTAAACCATCCAAAGAAAACCGCGAGCAAATCAGAAATTTGCCACAATCTCACCACTACACAGGGACCGGTGAATGCTACGGGGCACCCTGCAGTCTTACAACACTTCCCATGCTAACTGACCGCTAGTGAATGCTATAGGCCACCGTGCAGTCTTACAATACTTCAATTCTAATTGCTAACTAGTGAATTCTATGGGCCACCCCACAGTCTTATATCACTTCCACCTTGCCGCTACTGCCTCCAAGAGCCTTACCGCTAATCTATCAATTCGAACACATCCAAAGTCAAGCACGCACTCGACCCAACACCTGGGCTTAACTCGAGCCATAGCTAGAACCCCAACCTAGGTTCCCCCCAAATCATGCTATTAAACAACAAGAAGACGCAAACCGAATGTTGGGAAGTTTCCTGATCTCCCAACTCACACAATCCTCAATCCAAACGGCCACATGGGCCGCCTCTTCCCCCCCCCCCCTCCCGACAGTTATGCGAAACTCATCCTACTTTCCAAACCGCTCCTACTCCTGAATTCCTGGACGATCCCCCCCCACTTTGATTTGACTAAGCTCTTACAACACCTAAAATTGGAAGGATTACCAATCCCTCTAACCATCCAATGATCAAAATCCTGACAACCTGCGCTTCCCAATGCTAGTGACCCAATACTAGCTAAACACAAAAGACCGTACAACCCCTGAAGACCAGCTAAACACTTCCCGAAACCCAACAACACTTATAACCCCAATGACCATAAAATGGTACCACACTCAAATCCTGAAGTTCAAAGGACAGACGCTCAGACCAACACCTCCGTAATAGACCACGTCCTTCAGTACATCCAAGGGTCAACCCAGCACAATGCTAAACCATCGAATCCTGACGATGCTGGTGAATCATCCTACCGAACCTTGACCATAAACTTTCCACACACTGCTCCTGATCCGATTCCGACCAAAAACCAGAATTTCACCCGAACACTTGAAACCCGTTATACAATATACAACCCTAACTAATCCTCTAACGATTCATGGCATGCAATTGGCATATAACATTTCTTGAAGATATAATCAAAACATAAACAATGAAACAAACCGAATGTACGCTTACTCAAACTGACGAAAGATTCCAAACAAACTAAAATTACTGATAAAACCATGAAGAAAGCGAAAGATAACATACCCGCAATGTCGCCTACTGGAGTCCTGACGTCCCCTGTCTGACACTGCAAAGCCCGACTCTTCTCGTCCATCGGTAATCCTCAAAGCAGCCGGAGCAGGCGTACTCACTGCTCCTCCCCTCAACATCGGACAGTCGGCCTTCTTGTGGCTCACCTGATCGCAGTGAAAACATAACACGATTTCCCCTGAGGACATTCCCTACTGATATGACCAACCTTGCCGCACTTGTTGCAGCCCAAACCCTTGGAACGACAAACTCCATTATGCAGTTTCCCGCACGTGCTGCACTGACCCGACCCTGCTGTCCTCTCAAACGCTGATCATAAATCTTGGGTCTCTTCCCGGGACCCTCCACTGTAAGTACCTGATCTGATCCCCTCTTCCCGAGGTGCTTCAACCCTTCCGCACTTGTAGCAGCCCAAACCCTTGGAACGGCAAACTCCATTGTGTAGTTTCCCGCACGTGCTGCACTGACCCCAGCCCTGGTGGCCTCTCAAATGTTGATCATAAATATTGGGTCTCTTCCCGAACCCTCCACTGTATGCACCTGATCTGATCCCCTCTTCCCGAGGTGCTCCAAATTGATCTCCCGCTCCCGGGCTCTAGAAACCATACCGTTCAGGGTCTCGCACCCTGAAATACTCACAAGTTCTCTGATGTCATCCCGTAGCATATCCTGATATCTCGCCTCTTTCTCTTCCTCATTTGCTTTATACTGTGGTACCAATAAACCTCTCTCCCGGAAAGGAAGTGTACGAGCTCCAATGATAGCCATAATCTCCGCACGAAACGCGCCCAAGTGCTCATCCAACATCTCCAGAATACTGTGAGAAATATCCGATGAGATGAACTCCCGTAATTGCTCGGTAATCGGCTTAGTACCCGAACCGGAACCAGAACCTGAACCACCTCCCTGAGAGCTCATCTCCACACTAAAATAGCACAATCCAATGATCAAAACATGCTCGAAAATCTCTTGCCACAAGCTCCTTAGATTCTCCAAGGCTCTCGCTGATTCGAGTATGGATCCTATGCTTCCAGTAGTATGGGCCCAATACTACCTTCCACACCTATCCATACTTTCCTTAGTAGTCCTCCCGAATCCTCTAAGTTACTTCCTCAACCAATGCATCAAAACTCACTAAGCCGCACCACAAACCCATTGAAGCATATCCTAGTCTCTCGACCTCAACCAGCCCTCAGCTGCTGAAAGACTCCCACCAATGTCAACCAACTACATCATGAATATAGTCACATGAAACAGAGATCAGATAATCCTTTGAGTAAAAGACTCAACCTTATAACGGTTGGACTCAAACGAGAGCTGCGCAATAGGGTCAAATCCATCACTCTTAGATTGTTTAACTTGTGTCGCATATGAGTTAACATATTCACTTAGTAGTGGACCCACATCACTAAGAATCCCACAAAGCACAAAGCAAGCAACATTCATGCAACGAAAAATCTAACCGACATACACTAAACAAGCCATTCTATCCACTGCTCTGGAAACCATACTAACATACAATTCTAAGAGCTCATACAATTAGACATATAAAGGCATCTCTCCTATCATATAGTACTGAGCAGATCCTTAGCCCTAATCTAGCATGCGATTCATATAATCATATCATATCACATAATAAACATGTATTGGTATTTTGGGAACCACTTACTTGCGTTCGGCCAATTGCACGCATCACACCCCTTTCTTTGATTAGAAATTCCTATTTAATTAAATTTTCATTTTATAAAAATTTCACCAAACCCTTAGTTTGAGTTCAGGCACACCCTAGAGTATGCTCGGATCCCTCAAACCAAGGCTTTGATACCAACTTGTAACATTCCAAAATCAAGGGTAAAAATTTCATTTTTATTATAAATAAAACACTATTGTAACTTTGTTCAAAAATTGAAAAATCATTTCAAATAAAACATTTATTAGAGTTCATTCCTAAAGATCACATATTGCAGAAAACATTGGTGTATGCGCTGCGATCTCACCGAGCCCTTTCATTTGAAAACTAGAGTACCTGAAACATAAACTGAATACCGTAAGCACAAAGCTTAGTGAGTTCCCCAAATACCACATACCATACATAAAATAAACATATAGAGGTCCCCACCCGGCATCGATCTGAGCTCGATAAAAGAGCCCCGCCCAACGTACAATAACATATATCAAATAAACACATACACATGCAATAATCACAGAGATACATAGCATACAAATATCCATCAGGCCCCGCCCGACATCGGGCCTTAGCCCGGAAAATATATAAACACGAGCACATCCAAGAGTCACAAAGACAACTAGCATAACAGCACCATATTATAAACATGAGCCGACATTCATGCCTTCGACCCGCAAACCCGGTAAGGAAACTCACCTCGAATGCAGAAGCTCACTGAAAGAAATCCTTAGCTGCTGCCCTACTGGCTTCCCAATCTATCAATACCAACAACACACCCAATTAGCAATTAGGTCCCAAGCTATAATCCATAATCCTTAATTGGGGTAAAATAACCATTTTACCCCTTACCCAACATGAACCTAAACTAAGGGCCAATTCCAAAAGATCCACAAAGGCCCACTAATGGCCCAACTTTCCAAATTAGGCCCAACCCATATGGGTCTTATCCTATGCCCATAATTTTCTTGATTACAAATCTGATTACCTGAAATACCCCCTTAAAATAACTTGGTCAAAGGCTAAAGTCACAAGTAAAAGTCCACAGCCTGAGTTGACCCAACTCACCGAGATTATCCTTCAACCCGTCGAGTTCATCTAACAATCTGTGAAGTCGGGAAAAGATCAGCCAACTCGCCGAGTTTATCCATAAACTCGCCGTGTTTGCCGGAAACTCACATCTTAATACATTAAGTTAATCATTATCGATTCCAAGGACTCAACAACTCAGATCTCAACCAATATGAGATCTAGAAGGGTAAAGTTTCCAACTTTACCCCTAGGAACCACCTAAAGGGGTCCAATCCCAAACCCTAGACTCAAAAGAGTGAGGGCTTAACCATTAAGCACTTAATCATCAAATACAATACCCCAAAATGCAGATCTGACCCCATAAGGCTAGATAGCCATGTAAAGTTTCCATATTTACGCTTAAGCATGACAATAAGGAGCTCAAAAGCTCAAAAAGGGCTTAATAAAGGACTTAATGAATGCATGAAGCCCGTAAACCCATAAAGTTGGCGCCTTTATGTCAAAAGGGCTCATGAAGATTCAGATCTGAAAGAATAAACACTTGGGACGTCCTATACCCCCATTATCCACCCAATCATGGCTACAAACATACAATATAACCGAAGAAGAGATCTAAGCAAATACAAGGCAAGTTCTGAATTTTATACGTCAAATTAGTGCTAAATGATGATGATGATTCAAATCTTCAAGCTCAAGCTTCACTAACTCTCCTTCACCAACTTCCTATTCTTCTTTCCAAGGCTCCAAGCAACCTAAAATGATCTTTACAATTTCAAGAACACACAAGGATGATAAGGGTTAGGTTTGAGGGTTTATGAGCTAAGGAGGCTGATAAGGAGGCTGGGGCATGGGACATAATGACATATTTATATGGCTTGAACCCTAAAATTAGGTTTTCCTCCGCAGCTGCCAACTCGCCGAGTTGAGGCTCCTCAACTCGCCGAGTTGTCTCATCAAACTTCGCAACCAAAACAACTTCTACTCGCCGATTTGAGGCTCCTCAACTCGTCGAGTTGACCCATTAAATCCCCGCGATGCTTCATCTTCAACATGCCAAGTTGGCTCCTCCAACTCGCCGAGTTCAACTCGAATTTGGCTTATTTTCAAGAATTAACCTTCTAGATTCCGGGCGTTATAGATTATGATGGGTTTTATAAGTTACAAAAATCTTGTTTTAGTGGAAAAACTTACACCCTAAATTCACATGCAACCTAAAGGATCTATGTTCTCACTATGATTTTCAATAAACAATTGAATATCAAGAACCCTAAAGTGTACATTTCTATTTTCGAAATTAAGAAAGGGATTTTGGAAATTATATACCTTTATTTTATTATAGCAAATAAACTAGTATTCCTTTTTTATTGGTCTTTAAAAAACAAGCACTAGAAGTTTCGTGCCTCTAATGGCTTACATACAAACCCTAGCAAATTGGAAGCTTAAGAGGAGAGAGGAGAGGGAAGGAATTTTCGGCTCTAAGATATTAGTGAAGGGATGGCCGAAAGTATGAATCCCGTAATGGGTTTATATAGGTGTGTAAGGAAGCTAGGATAAGGGAGGTTTCCTTGGATAACCCTTATCTATTTTCTTGCTCCCTAAGGCATTCTAAGCTTCCTTAATGCCGAAGAAAAGCTCTAGAGTCCTGACCTAGAACCGTTCACCTCTTGGGAGGTTCTAGAATAGGTCAATGCTTAACTTTTGAACATTGTCACCTTTATTCCTTCTACTTTTAAATTAATCCAATTAATCCCAAAATTAATTCCAATTAATTTCTGATTAATTCTTAATTAAACAATATTATTTCTTATTAATATATTATTCTCATAATATATTAATAAATCATTTATTTTAATTTCTAATTAATTTATTAATCATATAATAAATTTATAAATCAGTCTCTCTCTCCAAAAAGCATTCCAGTTAATTACTAGGTTTGAGGGCAACCAAAAAGGACTCTGCTAATAATTCAAGATTATAATAATTTAGTTATTGGCTTAGACACCTAATCCATCAGTCTACAACTTGGATAATCTAAAGCTAAATTACATGTATAATTTCTAAATTAAATAGCAAAGTGTGCTTTCCAAAGCAATTGCCGAACTCCAATCCGATCAGATATTAGTCCTTAGATAAGTGATCAAATATTCCTTCGTTCTACAAGATATCGTATGGATATGAGACATGGATTATAATTAATCTCATTGTATGAAATTCTGTTTTCCGGTTTCTTGATTTGTGATGACGTCATAAGACTTCAAATTGAACACATCAATTTGGTCATGGCTGGGCCCAGTACTATATGTCAACACCAAATCAACAAGGGGACCAAAGATATCGCTTTTCTTGTCAGGGCAAAAGGAATGAATGAATTTTGACTCATATGTTTGTATCCTTTACTCACCAAATCATACATGATACTAAGTTTTATAACATCAAGTTACTGATGCGTTTTCGCAATACCAATGTACAATCGACTTGTAAATTACAACTCATATATCTCCATTTTAAGAATATAAGATATTATCATCTTAGAATTACTCGTGATATAATCCATGAAGTAATTCTCTAAGCGTGTGTTTATCTAATGCTCAAATCTCTATTTTCTAAGTACTCATGAACATCGTAGAAACATAATTGCTATGTATAAACTCCTTAAACAATCTACAATCCAATTGACGACAATATTCATTCACTACTTACTTCCGAAAGTATGAGCGACCATGGAGCTTCAAATAATCAAATTATTCAGGAAGTAAAACATGCAAAACGAAACACAAGAATAAATAATTGACAAAGGCAGTAGGAAAACTCTTAAATTATCACTATTATTCAATCACCAAAATCAATTACATTTATTCATTTATAAGTTTCAAACTAATCCTATAACTACTAAAACTAATGTCATCTCTCAAAACAATGCTCCTAGCATGTTGAGTATGTTTAACCCTACTCAGATCCTTTGTGAGAGGATCCGCATGAGTGTCTTCTAGTGAAACTCTCTTTACTATGAGATGACCTTCTTCAATTCTATGTATGATATAATGGTACTTTTTGTTTATATGTATTGATTTAACATGATCTCTCGGTTCTTTAGTCAAAGCAATTCCTCCTTCATTATCACATAAAAGTTCCATTGGCTTCTGAATGGTCGGAACTACTCTGAGATCAGCAATGAAATTCTTCAGCCAAGCCGCTTCGTTTGATGCTTCACTCGCTGCTATGTACTTTGTTTCATAAGTAGAATCAACCATTGTTTCCTGTTTGGAACGTTTCCATGTGACTGCTCCTCCATTTAATAGAAACACCCAGCCAGATTGAGAACGAAGATTGTCTCTATCTGTTTGAAAGTTGGTGTCACTATACCCACTTACTCTCAATGTATCACTGCTACCAAGGACTAGGATCAGACCCTTTTTTGTCCTTCGCATATACTTGACAATGTTCTTTACTGCTATCCAATAGGCTCTTCCAGGATTTCCCTGAAAGTGAATGATAATGCTTAAAGCAAAAGACACATCAGGGCAAGTACATGTCATATCGTACATGATTGATCTTACAACCGAAACATATAGGACTCGGCTCATTTCCGCTATCTCTTCATCTGTACTAGGGCTTTGAGTCTTACTTAACTTGGCATTAATCTGAATAGGTATCTTTCCTTTATTGGAAATTTCCATACAAAAATGTTTTAGTACCTTATCCAAGTATGTACTTTAACTAAGACCAACTAGTCTTTTCTTTCTATACCTTAAGATTCTTATCCTAAGAATATAGGGTGCCCTAGATCCCGTAGATCCTTCATAGCAAAACGCTTTCCAAGCCAAGACTTTACTTCTTGCAAAGTTGCAATGTCGTTTCCTATAAGGAGTATGTCATCAACATACAATACTAGAAAGGTTAATATACTCCCACTAGCCTTGACATACACACATGACTCATCTTCACTCCTGTAGAAACCAAATTCTTTGACTTTCTCATGGAAGCAAAGATTCCAGCTACAAGATGCTTTTTTTAATCCATAAATGGAATTCTCAAGATTACACACTCTATTAGGAAACTTTTCATCTACAAAACCCTCTGGCTGACTCATGTAAACATCTTCAGCCAACTTACCGCTAAGGAAAATGTTTTTTCCATCCATCTGCCATATTTCATAATCATGAAAGGCAGCTATGGTAAGCATTATCCTAATAGACTTTATCTTGGCCACTGGTGAGAAGGTCTCATCATAGTCAATCACTGGGGTTTGAGTAAAGCCCTTCGCAAATAGTTGTGCCTTGAAAGTGTGTACCTTTCCATCCATGTCGGTCTTCTTCTTGAAGATCTATTTGCAACCAACTGTCTTTCAACTAGGTTCTTGATCAAACAAATTCCAAACTTGGTTACCATACATGGACTTTATCTTGCTATACATTGCCTCTTTCCACTTGACAGCTTCAGGGTCTACCATTACTTCCTTGTAGTTAGCTAGCTCATCCAAATTTACAAGTGTACGATCACTGACAAATGTGTCATCCTCTATACTTATATGGAAACCATAGAACTCAGGTGACATGCTAACTTTACTAGATCGGCGAAGAGGTAATAAATTGTCAATGGGTTCAACAAGAGTCTCATCCTCTGGTTGAGTGCTATTATCTTCTAAGATTCCTTCATTGGTTGAATAATGAATCTTTTCAAGGTCAATTTGTCCTCTTTGCGTATGAACTCTCTCTTATGAAAGACTCATCTTCGTACGGCAGAGACCACGTTCTCACTAGGTCTTTATAACATATATCCAAAAGACGTTTATGGGTAGCCAATGAAAATACATCTCTTACTTCTAGGTTCTAGCTTGTCATGAGTCTCTCGTCTAACAAAAGCTTCATAACCCCAGACCTTGATTTATGCTAACGAAGGAAATTTCCTTGTCCACATCTTGTGAGGTGTTTTGGAAACCTTCTTGGTAGGGACAAGATTGAGGATATGGTGGATGTCTCTAAGGCATACCCCCAGAAAGAAATAGGAAGAGAAGCTCGACTCATCATGGATTGAACCATATCTAACAGGGTCCGATTACGCCTCTCAGCCGCACCATTAAGTTGTGGTATCCTAGGAGGTATCAATTACGAAACAATTCCACATTCCTTGAGATAGTCGTTGAACTCGATACTAAGATACTCTCCGCCTCTGTGAGATCAGAGCATCTATATCTTCTTGCCTAATTGATTCTCGACTTCATGTTTAAACTCTTTGAACTTTTTAAAGGTTTTTGATTTATGCTTTATTAAGTAGATATAACCATATTTGCTATAATCATTTGTAAATGTCACATAAAATCGATTAGCATCCATTGTGGTGGATCTAAAGGGCCTACACACATCTTTGTGTATGAGATCGAACAAACCCTCACATCTTTCACAAGATCCAGTGAAAGGTAATTTTATCATCTTCCCCAATGGAAAAGATTCGCATTCATCATCTGGACTTAAGTCAAATGATTCCAACAGTCCATCCTTTAGGAGTTGGGCGATGCATTTCTTGTTAATGTGCCCAAGACAACAACGCGAATAGCATGCCTTGTCTAAACCGTTAGACGAATAAATATGGAATACACTATTTCCTAAGCTATCAATACAAATCATAGTTTCGTACACACCATTACAAGGTAAAGCTTCAAACATAAAAATGCCATTTGTATAAACCAAAATCGATCCATTTAGACGAATAGCAACAATTAACCAAATCTAATCTAACATCACTACTAAGCATAAGACTATAAGTTCCAATATTGGTAACATGAGAAGATCGCCTATTGCCCATGATTTGATTCATCCTTCCATGCTCCACATCTTCAGTTTTTATTAGTCCATGTAAATCAGAACAAATGTGAAAACCAAATCTTGTATCAAGGACCCAAGAACGAGTAGGTTGTGAGTTATTCGTTTGAATAGTGTAAATACCTACCGATGATGGCTTCACTTTGCCATCCTTGATGTCCTGAAAGTACTTTGGGTAGCTTTGTTTCCAATGGACCTTACCATTACAATGGAAGCAAATGGCCTCTTTGGGATCACTAACAAAAGGAACATCAGAATTGAACTTTGCTTTTGGGCCACTGCTAGACGACCCAACATGGTCCTTGCTTTTCCATTTATGCTTAGGAACACATTTCCTTTTCTTTCCTTTTTTCCTAATGGTAAGGTCAGGAGCATTAGTAGAGGTAGTAGTTTGATTCTTCTTCATTCCTTACTCATCCGTTTGCAACAAGTTGTGGAGTTGGGCCATTGTGGTTTCTGTGTTCTTCAAATGATAAGCCCAAATAAACTGATCATAACAAGGTGGAAAAGAGTTAAGGATCATATCTATGGTCAACTCCTCGTCAAAATTCACATTTAGCCTTTCAAGGCGCTCCACGTATCTTTGCATTCTTTGCACATGGTTGCATACAAACTCTCTTTCCTTCAATTTGCAAGCCATTAGAGCTTTGATGACCTCATAGTTTTCTTGATGAGCACTCTTGTGAAACTTTTCCACAAGATCCAAGTTTATCTCGTATGACCAGTAGTCCTCATATAACAAATAAGGATTATCAGGTTTTAATTGTTCATATTTTAAGGCTTTTAAAATAACAAATAAGGAAACAACGTAAACCCTAAAAGGGACTCCTCACTTTTCGAAAATGGGAAAAGGAGGCTAGGGTTTCTAAAACCCTTGCAAAAATCGAAAATATGAGGGTGGAGGCTAGGGTTTCAAGAACCCTAGTGGATTTCAAAAATTGCCTCCTTTGGGTTTAGTTTCTATAATCCCTAATTTTGATATATTCTACTTTGTGCAAGATCAATGAGAAAAATGGCTCTGATACCACTGATAGGTTTTATAAGTTACAAAAATCATATTTTGGCGGAAAAACTTAAACCCTAAGTTCACATGCAACCTAATGGATCTATGTTCTCACTATGATTTGCAACAAATAATTGAATATCAAGAACCCTAAAAGTACATTGCTATTTTCGAAATTAAGAAAAGGATTTTAGAAACTACATACCTTTAGTTTATTGTAGCAAATAAAATAGTATTCCTTGTTGATTGGTCTTTAGAAAGCAAGCACCAGAAGTCTCGTACCTCTAATGGCTCACACCTTAACCTTAGCAAACTGGAAGCTTAAGAGAAGATAGGAATGGGAAGGAATTTTCAGCTCTAAGCTCTTAGAAAAAGGATGGCCAAAAATATGAATCCCATAGGGGGTTTGTATGTTGAGTTTGGTACATTTTGGGGGAGGAGGATTACATCCGTTAGTAACTTAGTGCAACATGGAAAATTTCATTGAGAGGAAGAAAAGGCTCTCTAATGCCTTATTTGTACGATATGATGCAAGCACCCGAGTGGAAGTGCGATGTGTCTGGAAACTCAGGATCGTGAGGTGAGTAAGGAAGCTGGGATAAGGCATGTTTCCTTGGATAACCCTTATCCCTTTTCTTGCTCCCTAAGGCATTCTTAGTTTCTTTAAAGCCCAGGAAAAGCTTTAGAATCCTCCTCTAGAACCATCCCCATCTTGGGAGGTTCTATAATTGGTCAATGCTCAAATTTTGAACATTTTCACCGTTAGTCCTTCTACTTTTAATTAATCCAATAAATCCTTAATGAATTCCGATTTATTTTTGATTAATTCTTAATTAAAAATACTATTTCTAATTAATATATTATTCTCATAATATATTAATAAATCATTGATTTTGATTTGTAAATAATTTATTAATCATATAATAAATTACGAAATCAGACTCTCTCTCTCTCTCTCTCTCTCTCTCCTGTTGAAACAATAATCTAATGATTGATAGATCCTAAACAGTAGATTGAATCAAACAATAAGAACAATGATAAAAGATGTGTCGAATGCTTAATATTATCAAAGCTTTGGAAGAGTTCAGCATGAACTTTTCTGTAAAAGCTAAGTAGGGTAATGCAATCGATTAACCCTAAAACGATACATGCATGCACATTAAATAGTCTAACCCTAGCAACATAAAGACGGATGGACAGGCTCAATTCGTTAATAAAGGACCAATTAAGTACATAACAATTTCACACAACACACTAAATAACCCAACAATATCCCCCTTTGTGTCAAATAAAGAAAGGAGTTTCTTCATTGTTCCACCTTCTGGACTTTAAACCGCCTAGTCATCAAATTCAGAAGTTTGTTCCGAATGACAATGTACCACTTGATCAAGTCTCCGAAGCATTTCAGATCTCCTTCATTTTTTTAATTTGCATGCTACAATTAAGTCCATGATATGGTTTAATGCGGCAGTGGAGTACAAATGTTTGTCTAATAAAAAGAATAAACTATTCTTAACTTTATCACCCTCTCTTCTCTGATAGACCACACTCCAATCCTTTTTCTTTATCTTACCCAACCTCCTCTTCAGAAATTCCGATGTATCTTCTTTTGGATTCACAACAGGCCTTTTCTTCAATACTAAAGCGATTTCCACATCCAGTTTTGCAACTTCGTGAAGGTAGCAAATCAACATTCTTTTCAGGTGAGAAACTGATATGTGCATATCTACATATATATTTTACATCATATCTTAATATTGTTAGCTATATTTATGATTATTATAGAAAAAAGGTACTTATTATGTTTAATATTTGTTATGTAGCATAAACGACATGCTCGGAAGCAATATGGAAGCTGGAAGCAGGAATGAAGAGCTTAGGCAAGAAGAAGACACAAAAAGAATGTTGTCGGATAGCTTGAACCCTCGTTAGTATTTTGTCCATATATAAGGACTCGTAACTCCGATTGACGTGATTCAAAATGACATGAAAACTAGACACAATTTCGGACAACTTTCATGTTTTGAGAAAATGATGATTCTCGATAACCACGGCGTGGTGAATGGAATTTGCACGATTCTTGGCTCTGACTTGGAGAATACGGGATAAACACGATGACCACAACGTGGTGCCTTTACCACGTCGTGGTGGCCAGATTTTAGGCAAGTATATATATCTGAACATTATGAAGAATTGGGGGACTTGGAGGTGACTTTCTGGAGAAGTATTGTGATAAAAACCCTTCTAAGAACCCTTTGGGGTCGATTTTGAAGCTAGGAAGTCGATTGGAGCAAGGATTCGCATCTACACATTCGGTTTGCTTATTTAATGATGTTTTGCTTAGTTTACCTTATGTTTATGTGTTCGTCAGCTGTGATTATGGGCTAAAAAACCCTTGCTGATGTTTAGTTAAATGAAACCTAAAACTATGAGTTAGTTTCTTACTTTATGGATTATATGAATTTGGTTTATGCATGTGTTTGATTATCCTTACCTAGCATGTTAAAGTTTGTGACTTTGTTTCTTAAATTCAAGTTTAGTGTAGCTTAGTGACCATTAAATTACATGAACTTGATTACCTAGTGATTTAGTGACCACTAAATTGCTAGCGCTAGGATCGACCAAATCTTAGATAAGTAATAAAAGTAACAAATTTAGCTGTACTGGAGGACATAATTGTGACCATAATTGTGTTTTCTTAGATAAATCTTACATAGACCATCTATAATGAATAACTAATTTTGTGCTTTGCTTGTGTATGACCATACAAGGTAGTTCATGAATTGGTGTGAATATTAGTAAATTTGGACTTGAATTGCTAATTACATATAATTTGGTAACCAACTTCATTAATCCATAAACAAGACCTAACCATAGGAAAAAGGTGGATTTAAAACTAAACGAAAGTGTATTAGTATATTGATTATAATCATTTTTAGTTGAGTGCTTAAGTTTTTCTGAACTTGTAAAATCAGATAAAACCCCCACTTTTAGTTCTTTTTCTTAGTTTAACTTTTAGTAATTAATTTATTAATTAAATACCGTTCCCTGTGATCGACACCCGACTTACCCAAAGTATACTATTATCTGACTAGGTACACTGCCTACAGGTGCATAGTTAGTATAAGTTTGTTAGGTTATAAATTTAAAACTAGATAAGGTATAGTTTACATCCCATAAGAAACGACTGGCTCAAATTTCACTTCATTTTTTGACAAAATCATAAATAATGAAATCCAATCATTCGGATTCATACAGGGTAGAACAGCAAGTGTGAAGTCCTCTTCGATGCAAGCTGCTCCACGAAAACCTTTAAACTTGACGTTTGTGAAGTGTTCAGTGGGAAAAGGAGCATAGACTTTCACAGCAACAAGCTTCTTCAAATTCCATATCTTGTACTGAGGTTGACCACACTTGAGATAAAAATTGAAAAGCATGTTGTTAACGTCGTAATCCAAAAGCGGAGTCTTCTCAATATGAGCGAATCCTCGGAATAGGAAAGCTCTCGGAGTGAGTGGGAAGTCAATTGAGAGTCAACGGTATTATTCAGCTCAAAAGATATCGACGGATCTAACCAAAGATCACTTGGATCATCGATTGCCTCCTTCTGAATTCGCTCCAAGGTCCATAGAGGAAAGAGGGTCTGCCGAGTTACAAGAGTGACTTTAACAACTTCAGCTTCAGCCTCTTTAGCTTCTAATTCTTTTCTGAGTTCAATAATATCATCAAGCTCCTTATCGCATTTCTTTCTTATCAAATTTTCTCCTTCAGACAATACTTTGTCCTCATCATCATCATCAATCATCTTTTCTTTCCCTTTAGATCCTGAAGCTTCATTAACCTTCAGATCTATTTTTGGTTTATACTCATGTTGTCCGTCAGGGGGCTTCTTAACCTGATGCTTAGGTTCTTCTTTATCTTTAACTTTTCTCCCCATTGTTTCGGAATAACACGGCTTTCTGAAACACCCTGTAGTTGATTGAGCATGGCGAAGACATGCTTGAGTTTTTCCGAGAGGTACTGGCGGACTGAAACCGTGAGCATTGATTCTCGAGTTTCAATAAGATTGTGCAAGTACTGATTTATGTCGGAAACACAGCTTCGGAAGACTGCCTTCTCGGATTCCAAGTGATTCAGACGCTTGGTTGTGTAACTGAGCTTGACAGAGAGAACCTTGACTTTTTTAGTTATCTGAGCCAGTGTATCCATGAGTGTATTTTCAGTAGCAAGATCTTTCTGAAGCTGATCGATCTTGGAGACAACAGAAGCAACCATTTCATAGGAATCAGCTTGGAGTTCACCACGAACACGAGAAAAGGCTTCTCTTTCAGTTTATAGAGTTGTGCCAACACTCGTAATGACCTTGTTCACTGCTTCGGTGTTCTTATTAGCAGAGGTTCGAAAATCTACCATGAACTTTGTGACTTCAGCATGTAGTTTTTGACTTTTTCGGTCATATCAGCAATAGTCGTCTCAGATGCCTTTATTGCCTTTATTGCCTTGGTTGAGTCTTCAAGGACTTTTGAAACAAGAACGCATTCTGAAAATAACACACACAAATGATGAAGAAAAATATTTTTGTAGTTTTTGAATTGTTCTGAAAAATAAATAAAAGAAAATATTTTTGTGATTTTCGGATTTTTTGAAAAAGAAATAAAAACAGAAATAAAAAAAAAAATATATATATATATACTTTTGAATTTTGATTTTCTGAAAAAGAAAAAGAAAATAAAAACAGAAAATAAAGTAAAAATTAAGAAAAATAAGTTCAGAGATATAAATGAACATTGGCTTCCGAAGCATTCCGAAGCTCAGAATTAATTAGAAAACACATAAATTACAATGTATACATAGGCGTTACGAGGCCTAGATGAACAATGTGCTCCGAACCATTCCGAATGTTCGGGACGTGAACAATAATTTCCGAATACGAAGATGGTTTCGGAACGGATTCTGCTTCTATCATTCCTAGACCTTGCAAAATATGAGTAAATGTTGCTTCAGGTAAGGCCTTCGTGAAGATATCAACCAATTGAACGAATTAAACATGCAAAATTCTATTTTTGAAAATAATGCAGTTTGATTCGCTTTTTGTTGAGCTCTTGTGAGAATTCCTAAAGTTATTGCTCCGATAACTTGAGATTTAGGATGATCTTTGGTCCATTTGGCCAATGGCGGAGAGTTCGGATCGTAGGTTGGGTCCAATTCGGCATTTACATCTTCAAATTCCGATTGAACGTCTGAGTCATTATTTTCACTCACGTTCTCCCCCTGGAAGTTTGCATGTGACTCTAAGTTCGGAATTGGATTCTCCTTCTGGATTGGAATATCAGTGTTGACTTCGGGATTTGAATCCTCCCCCTGAACATGTGTATCGGTTGTGGAGGTTGAAGTTGAACCCTCCCCCTGAACTGGAGCATTAGAAGCTTGTGGCGAAGGTGAAATTTCAGAACCCTTCGGAATTGGTGTTTCATTTCCAAGATCTTTGGCAACATCATCAATGATTTTCTTCAATTCATCTTCCTTATTATCTGGAGAATTTAATTCTGAACAAATAGCCTTTTCGGGCTCATCAAACAAATTCATCAATTCCTCATAATGATTTGAAAGAGGAATTGTCATCGGATTTGTTAAAGGAAAGATTTCCTCAGCTTGATAATCAGTCTTCCAATCCTTCTTTAGATAATTATCGTCAAAGGCGACATAATATGTTTCTTCTAACTTTTTTGACTTTTAGTTCAGAACCCTATATTCCTTAGAAGTAAGATAGTACCCCAAGAAGATTCATTTGTCTGCTTTCACATCAAATTTGTTCGTTTGCTATTTGGAATTGAATATGAAACACCTGGAACCAAAGACATAAAAGAACTTAACATTAGGTTTTTGTTTATTAAGAATCTCATAAGGAGTGATTAGGAATCTCTTATTGATTAGATAGAGATTATGAGTGAAACAAGCAGTTCTGATAGCATCAACCCAAAAATAAAGCGGAAGGTTCGCAAAAGATAACATGGTTCTTGCAGCTTCGCAAAGAGACCAGTTTCATCTTTCAACGACACCATTTTGCTGAGGAGTGTAAGGATCAGATAAGTTGTGAGAAACTCCCTTTTCAGTTATGAATTCTTCAAACACTTGGCTTTTGAATTCAGAACCGTTATCACTATGAACTTTCCGAACTGGCTTTCGCAATTGAAGCTCGATCTGCTTGATGAAATCCTTTAGCTTTGAAGTCGCATCTAATTTTTGTCTAAGAAAGTAAACCCAAGTAAATCTTGAAAAATCATCAAGTATTACTAGAATATACTTATTACCACCAAGGCTCTCGATGGAAGATGGGCCACAAAGATCAATGTGTAACAGCTCTAGCGGTTCGATTACTTTGGTACTAACAATAGTCGAGTGGCTTTTACGAATTTTCTTTCCTAGCTCGTAAGCAGCACATAGATGATCCTTCTCAAACTTCAGAGGAGGGAGTCCTCGCACATGATCCCCAAGTATAAGTTTGTTAATGTCTTTGAAATTTAGATGCGTGAGCCTTCGGTGCCATAGCCAATTGTCATCCGAAGATGCTTTCATAAGTAGGCAAATGGAAGGCTTTCCGTTAATTGGTTTTATGTTCAAAGGAAACATCTCTCCCTTTCTCTTGGATTTCAGAAGCACTGTTTTTGTTTTCTTCTCATTAATCTCTGATCCTTCATCATCAACTGAAACTTTCATCCCTGTACCTACAACCAATTGAGAAACGTTTATTAGATTATGTTGTAGGCCTTCCACATCAGCTACCTTCCGAATGGAGAATTCGTCATTCGTAATCATACCATATCCTTTAATTTCTCATGTGGAATTGTTTCCAAACTTTACTTTGCCAACGTCCTTCAGTGATCGGAATTCCTTCAGCTCTTCTCTCCTTCCTGTCATGTGACGCGAACAACCACTGTCGATGTACCATTCAGAGTCGTACTGTTCGTCACGTATTACCTATAGTTTTAAGAGAGATTTAGGAACCCAAACTTTCTTGGGTCCTCGTGAGTATTTCTTAACAACAGGAAAAATAGTTATCTTATCAACCCAAAAAGTTCTTTTTAGCAAAACACTATTCTCTCCTTTAAATTTTTTGAAAACATTCAACTTATTTTCTCCAAGATTAAGATCAACAATAGGAACCTTTCTTTGTTTAGATTCTTTGTGTTATTTATCCACCTTTTTCGCAAATGCCTGTGCCTCTCTTTTTTAAACTTGCTTCGTATTCCTCGAGACTTATCTCACGTTCCGAAACAATTTTACCTTTTTCCTTAACCTCTTTTGGTGTGTTGACAGTTTTTGAAGTATGTGTTTTCGTAGAGCAACTGGGTTTTGATTTTTCAACAGATTTTAAAACTTGTGGTTTTGAAACTTGTGTTTTTGAAAAAGGTTTAGATTTCGGTTTCGGAATAGGAGAAGAGTTCGTATTTTGACCTAAAGATCTTTCTAAATTAACAAAATTTTGATTATAATTGTTGTTTTTCCATATACGTTTTCTTTCTTGCAAGTTCTTTCTATATCTAGCATTCATCTGCTTTTTCCTAGCAACAATTTCTTCTGTAGACAAATGAATGTTAAATTTAGGTTTCTCTTTTCTGATTGGCTTTTTAGAAGAGGTTTCACTAGAGACATCCTTCGTACCACTTGATCCTGCCTGATCGTAACGACGGTTAACACGATTCAGTGGTTCCGAAACGTATTTTCCTTTCGTTTTCCATGAGGTCATTTCGGAAAGACCTTTTTGTTTCGTCTGATTGTCTATTGGCCCGTACCAGAAAAATTCATCACAACCATCAGCATTATCATTATTAACAATGGACGTTAGTTCTGACGTGTCATTTTTGTTTAGTCCGGTTTTTATGAAAACTTGATTAGGGACAGTTTTCACTTTCGGAAAAACTGTAGCTTTTGCTTTTAAAACTTATGGACCTTTATTTTCAACAACACGAATATATTCAATAGAATTTTCCGAAATCAACTTTTTCTTTGGTTCAGCCTCATTTTGTACAAATGTTGAACAATCTATCTCACCCTCTACATAAATCTCACTCATGTCACTTTCTTCGAATTCATAAACGTTTTCAGCATCAAACGTATTTTATGAACTCAATTTTGTGCACATCGAGTCAAATTTTTGCACAGTATTAGATTTAATTTGTTCATTATCTTTATCGTCCAACATTTTTTTAACATATTCTTATTTCTTTGGACTGAATGTAATCTTCTATATTGTCAAGCCAAATTTTGTGTGAATCGGAAACATCATCAGAGGACACAATAGATTCACACTTATAACACTCTACATCGATTTCATCCTCTTTTAATTCGAGAAAGGGTAAAATCATTTTGTGTATATTTTTTCCTATTTCACAATCAAGATGCAGTTGAGTGATATTGAAATATAAAAGATGGGTTTTGAGCACTATAACAATCCTATGGTGCACATACAACCCTAATGCTTTGGACCTAAGTTTTCTCAAGTTATACATGCAATTTTCTTTTTTCCAAAGCGTGAACCCTAACTAGCATAAAATTTTGAGATTTACAACATAAAACAAGTTAGATGAATACCTCTTTGTTGTAGCTTGTAGAACTTGGCCTTTCAAGAGCTTAGTACCTCAAATGTGATACCTCAAACAAGTCACAAACACCAAGAACAATGGAGGACTATGAGAGAGAGGCTATGAGGCACCAAAAATCGGCTAGGGTTTGTTCTTGGAAGTCTTGACCGATTTTAGGAGTGCTAGGGGTTACATTTATAGTGTGGAATTCCTAGGGTTTTAACTTGTAAACGCTAATTCATCATGGACTCTTCACATTTGATAGGCCCTTTGGACTAACTCTTCATGGACTCTCACATAAATTTAGTCCATCCCTAATCAGCATGGATCATTAGCCCAAACTATATGTATTACTGATTTACCTAATCAGTCCCCACAAATTTAATTAGTCTATTTTGATCACTAAATTAATTCCTGATCAATACCAGTTAAATAATATGATTTCTCAATTAATATATTATTCTTATAATATATTAATAAATCACAAATAACCTATTTCTCAAATATCCATGCTATCAAATTGCTCCGGTGAAGGCAACCCAAAAGGACCATGCTACCATCGGGTTAAGTACATACCAATTATAGTTATGAGCTTAGACACCTAATCCAACAGTCTCCCACTTGGATAAGTCTAATAACTATAACTGCCAATGTAACTTCAAAATCCGATTAGCAATCGTATCTGTCAAAAGGCGCTTTCCAACTCTGATCTACTCAATGACTCGTCCTTTAGATAAGTGATCATATAATCCTATGTTCTTCAAGATATCGTGTGGACAAAGACATGGAATAAAGTCATACTCATTGTCCAACTGTTTGTTTCCCGATTTATGATTTGTTTGACATAGAACTTAATTGAACACATCAATTGAGTCCTGACCGGGCCCGACACATAAGTCATAACAAAATCATCGAGGGGCCTGTTAGGGTGCAAAGTCACTCTTGGATGTAGTGTTTTAGGCTTTCCCCTTTGTATGTGTAAATGGGTTGAGTCTTTCCTATAAATAGGAAGTGAGTGACTCCCATTATGTAAGGAACCATTTTGAGTGTTAGACTAGAGAGAGAAACTTTGTAGAAACCCATTTGTATATTCTTTCTAGATCTAATATGAGCTTACACAGATTTATTTACTCCTTGGGTTCTTGATTTTACATGATGTTTCACTAGATCTTTTTAATTCCGCACATGCCATCATAATCAACACCACTACAATTGGTATCAGAGCGGGTGTTCTTGATTTCATCAAGAATTGATCCTTGATGGCTTTCTAGATTTGGTGATTCTTCATTTTTTGATCTTTGATCTTCATGTTTTAGAGAGGTTTTATCGAATTCATCATTATTTCTATTCATAATTCGATTTTCTTCACTAGAATTCAAGTGATTTTTACTTTCTCTCTCTAGAAAATTTCAATTTCTTGTAATCATGGTGGATTTGCCATATGATTCTTGGATTGTGATCATTAAAGATATCAAATACAAAGTCAATGAAGATCAATTTTATGGGTTGGTGTTAAGCAAATTGATTTCATGGGGTAATATGGTTTCTTATGGAGGTTTGAAGGATGATCATGGAAGCTTGGTATTTCAACCACTTTGTAAGATTGCATGGTTGAATAAAATTGCCTTGTCCATATTAGTTCGTAGTAGAAATCAAAAGGAAGGAGAAGAAAGAGATTTGTTCAATAAGAAATATGTTTCTCTTATTGAAGACCCAAATGATCTTCGTGCTCTTAAGTTTGTTGAAGTTCGAGACTATGGAGTTCAATATGATGTTCTTGATGTTCTTGAAGTTCATGATAAGAAGATTCAAGTTGATTCTCATGATGAAAAGGTTTTTTGCTCGATTGGAGTTCAAACTGATGATATTTTGTGTTCTTGTGATTCGTTTGAAGGAATGATTCCTTATCGAAAGCCGGTGATCCAAGAAATTCACAAATATCAAACTCCAAAAGATTTGATTCAAACTCACAAAGTTGAAGTTGTGAAAAGTGGGTTTGTTCATGAAATCAAGTCTTCAAGATGCAAAAAGATGAGAAAGAAAAAGAAGAAGAAGATCAATCGCAAAAATAAGCGGGTTTACTCACAAAAATATTCAAATGTTGTTGTGATATCGAAATCCGTAAAGCAAATTTGGGTTCCAAAGCAACAATCGCCAAAGGTTGCATTGAATTTGAAGTCAAAACCCAAATGTGTTGATAGTTCTTTTGAAGATGTTCTTGGATCGTTGAAGAACACGAAGAACACGAAGAACGAGTTGTACATCTCGCATAGTGGGTGGTACAATGTTCAAATTGGAGATTTTCTCGTTCCAACTAAAGAACCAAGATCTTCTAAATTTGATTCGTTCGTTGCTAATGGATCTCGATTCGTCAAAAAAGTATCTCAAATTCTCAAATGGATTCCAAAACGTCCATGATTTCGATTCGTATCTTACGTTTTTCATTTTACATCGATTTGCCTCGTTGGATCAAATCCGTTTCAACCCCTTTGTTTGATCCAATTAATTTTTTTTAGATCAAGCCCAACAAAAATAATCGTTACTGTTCATAGTTCATGATTAAGCCCATAATCCATTTTAATCCAAAAATTCTCGATCTGTTGCTGTTTATAGCTTCAATTACTAAGTCCAAAAGAAAGTAAATCATTCGAAATCCATTCAAAAGCCCAATTGATCTTGATCCATTACTTTTACTGTTCGTTCGATCCAAGATTGAGTCCAAAATAATCATTGCAATCTCGTTTTCTTTTAATTTCCGATTTCATTAGTCGAATCAAATCAGAAACGTATTTCTTTTGGCTCGCAATGTTGTTTTCGATTTTGATTGTTAACGATAATCACTTGGTTTCAAAAGAAAGGATTTCGATTGGTGTTCATCGATAACTATTTATAAGGGTCAAACAAAGAAAAGTCAAAATCGATTCCTTGGTTTTCAGTGAGTGAATTTTGTTTCTATTTTTGAGCTGAAAGGATCGATGTTAGATGTTGGACGAAGCATTGAGTATCAAAGTTGTTGATTTTTGATTTGGAATTGGCAATTGATGTTCGAAGGAGATAGCTTGGGAACGAACTGAGACTAGCAAACTCAGATGTTCGTTCATTGGATTTTGAAAGATTTTGGAATCGATTTACTTTTGGATATCGAATGGATTGGGAAGTTGGTGATTAAGGAATAGATGATTGATGTTTGATATTGCTTGGATTCAACTAAATCGAAAGAATTTAGGGAAATTGGAGGTCAAAACAAGATTCGAAGATTTTGAAATGGTTAAGGATGAATGGGTTGATTGACGAACAGGTTTGCACTAATTGAAATCAAAATCAGATTGCTGAATATGAATCATTTTGGGTTACTGTTCGAAAAACGAAAGTTTGGTTTGGAATAGTCGATTGCTTTAGGTTGAAATCAAGTGTAATTGGTGTTGATTTTGAGAAATCGATGATTTAGATTGGAATCATCTTGATTTCGTACATTTGGGTGATGGATAGATTGAAGAATCGATTGCAAAATTGTTGTTTAAAGGTTTGCTTTTGGTTATTAATTCGTCAAGAGGTCAAATGATAGTCAAGATCAGTGAATTGATTTTTGATTTCATATGGTTGGAGTCTGAATTCGTTTTTGATGATCGGAAGAAATTGATATCAATGATCAACTGATTTTGTTGTTTGGTGATTAAGAACGAACTGGTAATGGTTGATGGTGTGAAGTGATGAAATCGACTGGAAAGATGAGTTTGACATTGAGAACGAAGGACGAATTTGTTTTGGTTTTAATGTCGATAGCTGATCTTGTGTTAAACGAATTAATGGTCTGTTCAATTGATATTGGGAACGTCATGATATGAAGATGAAGATTTCGTACGAAGGAAAGGAAGTTGAAAATTTCATATGAAGGCTGTTAATGATGTTTCGTACGAAGGGGGAAGAAGAAAGCATAAAGTTTTCGTTAAAATGGTCTTGAAATTTTTTCGTTAAAAATGTTGAGATTTCGTTAACTGATTAACGAAGCCAAGAAGAATTTGACTGGAACGTACGAAGCATTCATCCCTGTATAACGAGAATTGGGGAAGAAACCACAAACCTTTCGAAATTAGTCCCTGAACTTTCGAAAACATGGCAAAATTGGTCCAATTTTGAATTTGGAGCAAAACTTGATGAGAATACAAAATTTTCGAAGTGAGTCCCTACAGTTTCGAAAACTTGGCAGAAAATACCCAACTTCGAATTTGGACTTATTTTCTGAGAAAATGAGGATTTTACAGTTCTGGTCCCTGTAGTTTTATGCGAATTTACGCTTTATGCCCAGTTTCGCAGATGGGATAGAGTTTCGCATATTTGGCTGTTTTTAGCATAACGGGTCCCTGCAGAATTCAGAAAATGATGATTTTTACCCTGTTTTTGAAAAATCTTGCAACTTTCACCCAAAAAGTCAAAAATTTTCATAAATTGGAAATTTTTTGTGGCTTTTTCGTGATTGTTTTTCCGTGCAAGATTTTTGGTGATTCATTTTTGGTACACATCAAGGGGGAGTATCGTGAAGACTATTCCTCGGGCGCTTCTCATCCTTAGTGGGTTTTATAATCATTTTTTGATTATAAAAAGGGGGAGAATGATGGGTATTCGAAGCTTCTCGGGTTTGTCGAATATTCATTTGCGGATTTGAAGACCGGTGTTACTTCGAGGGGGAGTTTGGTCTTGATCGCGCTAGCTCGTTGGAGATTGAAGCCGGACATCCAATCCTAACTTTGAGGGGGAGAATGTTAGGGTGCAAAGTCACTCTTGGATGTAGTGTTTTAGGCTTTCCCCTTTGTATGTGTAAATGGGTTGAGTCTTTCCTATAAATAGGAAGTGAGTGACTCCCATTATGTAAGGAACCATTTTGAGTGTTAGACTAGAGAGAGAAACTTTGTACAAACCCATTTGTATATTCTTTCTAGATCTAATATGAGCTTACACAAATTTATTTACTCCTTGGGTTCTTGATATTACATGATGTTTCACTAGATCTTTCTAATTCCGCACATGCCATCATAATTAACACCACTACAGGGCCCAAGATATCGCTTTTAATCCTCTTAGGATAAAAGGAACAGATAAAATTCGACTTTTATGGATGTACTAATTACTTGTTAAATTATACACAACAACACGTTTTATAACATCAAGTTACTGATGCGTTTTCGTACTATCAATGCACAACCAACTCATAATCAACAACTCATATATCTTGGTTTGAAGACTATACGATATTATCGTCACACAATCACTTGTGATAAATTCCATGAAGTGATTCATGTGAGTGTGGGTTTAATCCAATACTCAAATATTATTTCAGGAGCACTCATGAACGTTGTAGCAAACTTTTCCTATGTCTAAACACTTTAGACAATATACAAGCCAATTCATGAAAGTCTAACTTCATAACCTACTTCCAAAGTATGATCGACTGTGGATAGTTCAGATAATCATATTATTCTGGAAGTCAAAACATGCAAAAGGTGAAACATAAAATAAACAATTGACAAAAGACAATAAACTTTACTTATAAACAAGACCCTTATTATTTAATCATCAAATGTCAATTACATTTATTTATTACAAGTTTTTAACTACCTATCTAATCACTAAAACTAATATCATCCCTTAGGCCAATTCTCTTAGCATGCTGCAAATGCTTAACCCTACTCAGTCCCTTCGTAAGGGGATTTGCTGGGTTATCCTCTGACGATACCCTCTTCACTACGAGGAGTCCCTCTTTTACTCGATGTCTTATGAAGTGATATTTTCTGTCGATGTGTCTGGATCTGCCATGATCCCTCGGTTCCTTGGTTAAGGCGACCGCACCCTCGTTGTCACAGAAAATCTCCATAGGCTCCTTTACAGCTGGTACAACTCCAAGGTCTCCGATGAAGTTCTTTAGCCATATTGCCTCCTTCGACGCTTCGCTTGCTGCTATGTACTCTAATTCGCACGTTGAATAAGCTAAAGTCTCCTGTTTGGAACTTTTCCATGTTACTGCTCCTCCATTTAGGGTAAAATAACCAGCCTGACTGAGAGCAGAAATTATCTCTGTCGATCTGAAAGCTGGCGTCACTATACCCTGTCACGCTCAAGTCATCACTCCCACGGAGGTAAGGACCCAGTCCTTAGTTCTCTACAGGTACTTAAGAATGTTCTTTACTGCTATCGAGTGAGTTCTACCAGGATTCCCTTGATATCGACAAACCATGCTCAAAGCAAAAGCCACATCAGGGCGAGTACATGTCATAGCATACATGATCGAGCCAACGACAGAAGCATATGGTACTCGACTCATTTATGCTATTTCGGCATTGGTACTCGGACTCTGAGTCTTACTCAGTTTGGTATTGCTATGGATAAGCAATTCTCCTTTCTTGGAATTCTCCATGTTGAAACGTTTCAACACCTTGTCCAAGTAGGTACTTTGACTAAGTCCTATTTGTCTTTTACTCTTATTTCTCAATATCCTTATCCCATGTAAGCAGCTTCCCCGAGGTCCTTCATAGCGAAACACTTCCCAAGCCAGGACTTAGCTTCCTACAAGGTTGGAACGTCACTTTCTATGAGTAGTATGTCATCCACATACAATACCAGAAAGCTAACTAGACTCCCACTAGCCTTGACATATACGCAGGACTCATCCTCGCTTCTCAAAAATCCGAACTCTTTGACTTTCTCATCGAAACAAAGATTTCATCTGCGAGATGCTTGGTTTAGTCCATAAATGGATTGCTCAATATTACACACTCTATTAGGGTACTTCGCATCCACAAAACCCTATGGATGACTCATGTAAACATCTTCAACCAACTTCCCATTAAGGAAAGCGATTTTGACATCCATCTGCCATATTTCATAATCATGAAACGCAGCTATGGCTAGCATAACCCTTATAGATTTGATCTTTGCTACTGGTGAGAATGTCTCGTCATAGTTAACTCCAGGAGTTTGAGTAAAGCCCTTCGCAACCAATCGCGCCTTATATGTATCTACTTTCCCATCCATGTAGGTCTTCTTCTTGAAGATCCATTTGCACCCGACCGTCTTACGACCTGGTACATTGTCAACCAAGTTCCAAACTTGATTGTCGTACATAGACTGAATCTTGCCGTCCATCACCGCTTTCCACTTTGCAGACTCTTGGCCCGCCATGGCTTCCTTGTAGTTGTTAGGTTCATCCAAATTTATCAGGGTGCTATCACTGAAAAACATATCACCTTCACTTGTTATATGAAAACCATATAACACAGGTGGAACACTAACTCTACTGGAACATCTCATAGGTAAGGAGTGGTCAATTGGTTCAACATGAGTCTCATCCTCAGGTTAAGCGCTAGTGTTAGAGGTTCCTTCATCACTTAACTCTTGAAGCTCTTCAAGGTCAATTTGACTCCCACTATCCTCTTGGCATATGATTTCTCTTTCACGAAAGACACCCCTTCGCGCTACGAAGACCACATTCTCACTAGGTCTATAGAACAAATATCCAAAGGATTTCTGTGGGTAGCCGATGAAAATACAATGCTCACAACGAGGTTCGAGCTTGTCGTGAGTCTCTCGTCTTACGAAAGCCTCGCAACCCCAAACCTTGATATGCGCTAATGAGGGAACCTTCCCTGTCCACATTTCGTGAGGTGTTTTGGCAAACTTCTTAGTTGGGAATATATTAAGGATATGGGCGGCAGTCTCTAAGGCATACCCCAGAATGAAATAGTTAACGAAGCTCGACTCATCATGGAACGAACCATGTCCAACAAGGTTCGATTGCGCCTCTCAGCCACACCATTAAGCTGCGGTGTCCTAGGTGGCGTCAAATGTGAAACAATGACACATTCTTTAAGATAGTCGTGGAACTCAATACTAAGATACTCACCACCTCAATCGGATCAGAGCATCTTTATCTTCCTTCCCAATTGAGTTTCCACTTCTTGTTTAAACTCTTTGAACTTTTCAAAGGTTTCCGACTTGTGTTTGATTAAGTAGATATACCCATATCTACTATAATCGTCGGTATAGGTTACATAGAAGAGGTTAGCATCCCTTGTGGCGGATCTGAAGGGTCCACACACATCGGTGTGTATGAGATCCAACAAACCCTCACCTCTTTCACAAGTACCAGTGAAAGCTGACTTGGTCATCTTTCCAAGCAAACAAGATTCACATGTGTCATCCGACTTTAAGTCAAATGACTCCAACACTCCATCCTTTTGGATTTAGGCTATACGCTTCTTGTTAACATGTCCAAGACGACAATGCCACAAGCATGCCTTGTCCAAACCATTGGACGAATCAATATGTAATACATTCTTTCCTAAGTTGTCTACAACCATCACAGTTTCATATATACCATTACAAGGCAATGCTTCAAAATAAAATTTACCATTATAAAAAGTATTAATAGAACCAATTTCATTGTTAAATGAAAATCTAAAACCTTGTTTCTACAAACCATGAAAAGAAATAATGTTTCTCGCCATTTCTGACGAGTAGCAACAATCGTTCAAATCTAACCCTAACCAATTATTAAGCACTAAAGAATAAACTCCAATCTTGGTGACAGGCGACGCTTTCCTATTCCTCATGATCAAGTTCATATTCCCGTGCTCCACATCCCTACTTCTTCTTAGACCCTGCAATTCAGAACAAATGTGAAAACCACATCCTGTATCAAGGACCCAAGAACTAGTATGTGATGAGTTTTTAGATTGAATATTGTAAATACCTTTGAAGGTGGGCTTTATCTTCCCATCCTTAATGTCCTGCAAGTATTTAGGTCATCTTCCTTTGGATTGGATGAGGGAGTAGCCGAACCACCTTTGGACCCACTTGAAGAGAATCCATCATGAGACTTTCCCTTGAGATTCTCTGAAGGAACTTTCCTTTTCTTCCCATTCCTGTGTCCAATTGCCAGGACTGGGGTAGCAGCAGTAGGAGTGGGTACAACAAACTTGCGTTTTAAACTACTTTCAGCAGTTCTCAGTAGGCCTTGAAGCTTGCTTAGAGTGACTTCCTCCTTGTTCATATGATAAGTCATCCTGAACTGATCATAACAAGGAGGCACAGAGTGTAGGATAATGTCAATAGCCAACTCTTCGTCAAAATTGACATTTAACTTTAGCAAGCGGTCCACATATCTTTGCATCTTTTGCAAGTGGTTTGTGATGAACTCTCCATCCTTCATTTTTGTTGTAATCATGGAGGCAATGATTTCATACCTTTCTTATCGAGCACTCTGATGGTACCTCTCCATCAAGTCTTGGTACATCTCGAAAGGCCAGAAGTCCTCGTAGGACTTCTGAAGCTCAGAAGTCATAATGGCTAGCATGATGCATGACACCTTTGTCGCGTCCTTCTCATGAGACCTATATATATCTAGTTGTTCAAGAGTAGCAGTTTTTTCATCATTCTCCTTTATCTCTTTGTCGAGGACATATTCCTTTTCCTCGTATCGAATGGCCATGCGAATGTTCCGAATCCAGTCATTGAAATTCGACCCATCGAAAATGACCCTCCCACATAAGTTCATGAGGGAGAAAGAGCCGAAAGAGTTTGAGTTTGAAGCGTTGTTTGAGGTAGACATTTCAAAAGAAAGAAAAGTTTCATTAGATAGAAATTCCTTAATATAACACCCAAATGAAATATTAAGGCTAGGACCCAAACACAATAATTCACAACTTAGAAAAGGGATGCCGTAATTTAATTGCAAATTATTTGAAGGGAGGTAAATCACGATTTACCAATTTTCACCACCCAAAACCAAAATTTAAAAGACTTAAATTTTACGAAAATCCTAGATCTTTGAGATTCATTGAACCTTTCAATGGCATGTTTAATCTCGATTATGCCCTTCAAGTTTGTGAGTGGGATACCGAGGATCACAAACAAGGTGTGAATAACCATGCATATATGCGTGGTACTCTCGATGTCATTTATCACCTAATCAATGTGCCGGTGAACCACACATGCTCCATTGATCTATGACAAACATCGAGCTACCATTTCCCACCCTTGTTCGTCCAAATTAGTGTGCCGGTAAACCACACACGCTCCACTAACGACTTGGCAAGGTGCAAAGTGCAATTTCATGGAGTAGCACCATTTTCACATTTTTCCTAAAGTAACTAAGATTGGGAATTTATGAAAAACATCTAGTTACTTTTATAATTAACATTATACTTTTTAATGAGAATTAATGTCTTATCCTACCCATTCGTCTAACGACCCCCCCACTAGTCAACGAAGCGGCGGGTGAGAGTGGACACCCATTCAATTGTCATTTTATAGGCAATTTCCTTATACCCCCCTTATATACCAACTTCATGAATGAGACCTACTAACGGTAAAAATGACTGTCTTATATATATATATATATATATATATATATATATATATATATATATATATATATATATATATATATATATATATATATATATATATATATATATATATATATATATATATATAGGTTTAGGTTCTATGGAAAACAAAAAACCCTAAAAAAACCCTAAAAATCATAAAAATGCATACAAAAATTCTTAGAGATCACAAAACTTTTTTTTGAATTTTTTTTATAAAAAAATCACAAGTTTTTATTAAAATTCACTGAAAAAAAATAAAAAATCAATTTTTTTTTATAAAACAAAATGTTTTTTTTTTCAAATTTTTTTCAGCGAATTTCTTTAAAAACCTGCGATTTTTTCATAAAAAAAGTTTTGTGATCTCTAGGTATTTTTTTATGCATTTTTATGATTTTTGGGTTTTTTTTATTGTTTTTTTGTTTTCCAAATAACCCTTCCCTATATATATATATATATATATATATATATATATATATATATATATATATATATATATATATATATATATATATATATATATATAAGGGTTGAATTTTAAACTTTTAAAACTCTATGGTTTTGAATTTAAATATTTCAAAATCAAAACTTTTTAATCAAATTTTAAATTCCAAAACTTGAGGGCAAGTTTTAAAACTTTTCAAAACCTCTTAGATCAAATTTGAAAACAATTAAATTAATCATATAATTTATCTATATCATAAAATTTGACCAAATCTAATTTCATATAGAAAGATAATTCAAATCAAATTCTACAAATAATTAATTTATCACATAATCAAGTAATTATCGTAAAATTTGACAATTATCCTCCAATTGGATGAGGATAATCATTACCTTATCATAAAAAACTGAATTTTATCAGTCAAAACAGTTTGTAGTAATGATCCTAATCCAATTCTGACCAAAAACCCGAAAATCTGCCAACAGATGATCTAACTCGTCGAGTTAGCCAATGGACTCGTCGAGTTGGCTCAACTCGTCGAGTTCCTTCACTGGACTCGTCGAGTCCACCAGTGAGAGAGCAGATTTCAATTTTCTTCAACTTTGAACAATTAACCAATGCATCAATATAACAGAAAACACCCTAGGCTCTGATACCACTGATGGGTTTTGAGCACTATAACAATCCTATGGTGCACATACAACCCTAATGCTTTGGACCTAAGTTTTCTCAAGTTATACAAGCAATTTTCTTTTGTCCAAAGCATGAACCCTAACTAGCATACAATTTTGAGATTTACAACATAAAACAAGTTAGATGAATAGCTCTTTGTTGTAGCTTGTAGAACTTGGCTTTTCAAGAGCTTAATACCTCAAATGTGATACCTCAAACAAGTCACAAACACCAAGAACAATGGAGGACTATGAGAGAGAGGCTAAGAGGCACCAAAATCGGCTAGGGTTTCTTCTTGGAAGTCTTGACCGATTTTAGGAGTGTTAGGGTTTACATTCATAGTGTTGAATTCCTAAGGTTTTAACTTGTAAACCCTAATTCATCATGGACTCTTCACATTTGATAGGCCCTTTGGACTAACTCTTCATGGACTCTCACATAAATTTAGTCCATCCCTAATCAACATGGATCATTAGCCCAAACTATATGTATTACTGATTTACCTAATCACTCCCTGCAAATTTAATCACTCTCTTTTGATCTGTAAATTAAATCCAAATTAATTCCTGATCAATACCAATTAAATAATATGATTTCTCAATTAATATATTATTCTTATAATATATTAATAAATCACAAATAACCTATTTCTCAAATATCCATCCTATCAAATTGCTCCGGTGAAGGCAACCCAAAAGGACCATGCTACTATCGGGTCATGTACATACCAATTATAGTTATGGGCTTAGACACGTAATCCAACAATAAACGCTTTGCAATTAAACATAAAATATTTTGTTTTTTCAAAAGTTCTAAATTGTCTCTCTTAAGATAAATGACATCATCCTTTGACCTATTAAGCTCTAATTCCAACTTCTCTATCCACATCCTTCTCTCTTCACTTTTATTTGTTACCCTACTAATTTGATCACTTAGGTTAGAATTGCTTACATGAGTTCTCTTTAAACTATCGCTAAAATTAGAGAAAGCGTAATTTAAATCATCTAATTCAGATTCGTAACGTGACACAGGAATATTAAGAGATTGGAGTATAGAGTTTACCTTACGAATGACCTTCTCACACACACTCACCTGTTCAGAAACAGGCCTCGCAGCGCAAAAACTTTCATAGGGTTGTCCGCCATCATATACCCTCTGTTTCGAGATCCCGCTCTGAACCATCAGACATTTTCCTTCGTACCCCTACATTTCAGACTTTGCAACAAAACACCCACCGTGAGTGGGTATCCCGACTTCCTCATCTTCCGAATCAGCGGACCATACCTCAACATGACTGTCTTTGTCACTACAATATTGCACAATCAAATCAGGCTTCGCATTCCCAACACTCTTTTTCCTCAAATCCTCTATCTTCTAAATATAGTAGACTTCATCTTTCTCATTCTCATTCTTCTCATTCAACCTTCTCAACATACATTCCTTAGCAAAATGATTCTTGCCATGGCAGTAATTGCAGTCATAACCAGAATCTCCCAACAACTTCTTTTCTTGCTTCTCTTCTTCCTTTTGAGAGTTCTTGAAGCTCTCTTCTCTTGACCTTTCTGAACTAAAGTTTCCCTGCCTGCTCCTAATTTTAAATTGACCAAAATTCTTTTTGATGAACTTTTTGGGATTAGATACCATAAGAGCATGTTCCTCTTTGGTAAGTTCACTATCCGAAAAGTCGGATTCAGAAACCTCTTCAACAACATTTTTGCCCTTCGCAACCAGAGCCAACGATCCCATGCTAGAGACAAGCTTTACATTCTTCGTTACTGTTGGGGTGCAAAGTTTTCCATGAATGACTTTGTAATGTGTTGACTTTTGTAAAACCCACTTACATGTGGTGCATTATCCTTTTGACTCATGAGATAGAGAGTGAGAGAGAGATATGTAAACACCTCTATATAAGGTGGGTTCATACCACTTATGGAGGTGTGCTTGAGAGGTGTAAAAGTTGAGTGTGTCAGTGTGTGTTATTTATGTAGATGTAGATCTAAGTCCTTTTTGTAACACCATACATATTCAATACATCTCTTGAACACCCAAATCACCGTGTTCATTGTGCAATCTTTAATTACACATGCCAAACCATGTTATTTAGTCACTACAATTGGTATCAGAGCGAGTCTTCAAAGATCAACGTGATTTTTTTGAAGAACGATTCTCGGTTTGGCTAAATTTTTCACAACTGGAGCAATTTTGGTGAGTCTCTCTCTATGATCTCTCTTAATTTCATTGAATTCGTGCGTTGCGTTTTTGATTTGTGATCATTTGACTCGTTGGATCAATTTTTTTTTGAAAAACCCATTTGTTATGATCCAATAAATTTTTCGTTGATCAAGTCCGATCCAATCTCATATTCGTTTGGTTGATTCGTTTCTAAATTTGCAATGGTTAATTTTGATCCAAATCTAGTCCAAAAATCGAGTCCAATTTTGATATTCATGTTACTGTTCATATGTTTGGTTATTTGAGCCCAATTTACGATCTGTTTACTATTCGTTGATATATTCATTTGACTGAGCCCAATCTTATTTTAATCTTAAATCATATTGGTGAGCCCAAAGATTTATCAAAATCATATCATATTCATTATTATCTGTTTGCATCGGTGTTGTTGTCATACGCTGCTTCATGAGTTGTACTTTTGGAAAGATCATATCTCGTGTTATTGATCACGAGCGTTCTTGAGTACTAGTTTTTGTTTCTGGGATTTTGAAAATCGATTAGAAATTTCTTGTTAATCAGCTCTTGTGAATCGATTCAATATACTGTGTTAAATCACAGAAATCGGTCATGATCAAGTCAAAGTTGAAAAATCATCAAATTTATCCCTTTGATTTTGATGAAATTGTTGATCAAGAACACTTGAAGGTTATGAAGTACAGTGAAGTAATCCCATTTTGATCTAAAATTTGGCATTAGAGACATCGATTTCGTGTTTATTTGCATTTGATTTCGAAAAGTCAAAGTGAAGAAAAAGTCAAACTGTTAAAAAGTCGAGATTCAAGCGATGACTCGCTGACTTGTATGCTAAAATTGATAGATACAAGTTGTGTTGAGGCTGGGTATGTCGAATTCAAGTCCAATTTGGGGGATAATTTCGAATTCAGTTGGATTCATGTTCTTGATGTCCAACAATATTAGAATGAAGGAACGAACTGGGTCTCGGTCATTACAGTGGATGGTTCGAATCATGTGTTGGATTTGAAACGGAAGTGCTATTGGAATCGTATGAGAAGATTAGAAATTGATGACTTGAGTATCAACATTTAGAACATTGATTGGAATGAGAGTAAGGTTGTCGTTGGAGTTGATGTCGATGCCTGATCGTTAAAAGCGAATATTTTGATATCGATGCTTGGGTTAACGATCGAATGGTTCACTATTGGTGAATTAGTCGATTGGGTTGATGTACGAAGGTTTCCTGTATGGTTATTGTGTTTTGGATTGTGATAACGAATTGGGTTAGTGGTCGATTTTGATTTAGACTGGAGTCGTATTTGCTTGGAATGTCGACTGTGAACTGTGAACTTGAATCAGGATTCGTTTTGGTGATGTCGATGGTGTGAAGCCATAGATTTTGAAAGCGAATCAGGGCATTTGTTTTTAGGTTACTTTTTATTTTCAAAGGATGGTTTGGGGACGAACGGACCTTGGGTTGTGAAGGAATAATCGAAGCTGATTTGGTGACTGAGTTGTTTGTATTTGGGAAGTCGACAATTGAACGAAACGTTGATATAGATGATTTTGGAAAGAACTGATTATAACGAAATGTTGATTCAGAGAGTAAATGTGAATGATTCAGACGAGATTCAGAGGCTTCGTATGCCTTCGTTTTCGTTAAAATGGCTGTGAAAAATTTTCGTTAGTTTTGGTGCTCTGATTGAATCTAACGAAGGGAAGAGAGAAAAATTTCCTTAAAATGGTGCTGAGGATTTCGTACGAAGGGTGATGTGGATTCGTATGAATTGGGGAAGAAACTCAGAATTTTCGAAAATGATCCCTGCACTTACGAAAGTTTGACATCTTTTACAAAATTTCGTATGTTTTGTAGTATGTTGCAGAATTTTCGAAATTAGACCTTATATCTTCGAAAGTGTGACACATTGTATCCATCTTCGAATGTTGGGACAAATTTTCGAATGATTGGGACAATTTTTCATATGTTTAGAATGAAAAAGAAGAATTTTCGAATTTGGTCCCTGAAATTTCGACAGTTTGGCAGCAAGTACTCAGTTTCGAAAAAGGACTGATTTTGCTGTAAAATTGAAGAAATTGCATTTCAGGCCCCTGCAGTTTATGCAAATTGATGCTTTTTACCCAGATTCGGAAAAGGGGGAGAGTTTTGCATTTTTGTCTGCTTTGGGCGCACCGGGTCACTGCAGAATTTTGAAATTGACAATTTCTACTTATTTTTGAAAATTTTTGTCAAAGGCGGTCTGTGAACGAAGCTAAAAATTGGAGATTTTTTCAGATTTTCCGGATTGAAGCTAAAAGTTTATGCCACATGTTAAGGGGGAGTTTTGACACGAAAAACTCTGAATAGAGCACATTCTCTTTCCTTAAAGGTTTTATAATCAAATTTCGATTATAAAAAGGGGGAGAAATTTATATGAAAATTCGAACTTGAATTTTTCATATTACGCGGATTCGAAGACCGAAGTGACCTTGAATTTTAGAAGTACACGAACTGATGCAATTGGAAGTTTTGAAGTGATTTTGTTTCGAAATGGGTTTGGTTTTATTGAAGATTTTCGGGGTGTGTTTTTATGCTCAACTTTTGGGTGATCAATTTGGAGTTTGAGAAGCTTGTGATCATTCGTTGATGCTCGGATTGTATGGTCTCACATCCTAGAGCCCAAATTGAAGAATCATGGAAGAATTAAAGATTTGAAGTTCATTTCGATATGTGTCACCCTTGAGGCTCCGATCGCGTAGTTGCTTGATTTTGGAAGATTTGAAGTGGTTCATCCATTCCTAACTTTGAGGGGAGAATGTTGGGGTGCAAAGTTTTCCATGAATGACTTTGTAATGTGTTGAATTTTGTAAAACCCACTTGCATGTGGTGCATTAGCCTTTTGACTCATGAGATAGAGAGTGAGAGAGAGACATATAAACACCTCTATATAAGGTGGGTTCATACCACTTATGGAGGTGTGCTTGAGAGGTGTAAAAGTTGAGTGTGTGAGTGTGTGTGTTATTTATGTAGATGTAGATCTATGTCTTTTTTTGTAATACCATACATATTCAATACATCTCTTGAACACCCAAATCACCATGTTCATTGTGCAATCTTTAATTCTGCATGCCAAACCATGTTCTTTAGTCACTACAGTTAGTTCATCTTTGTGGGATTTTAGGATTCCCACAAGCTTCTCCAAAGTGTAACTTTTGAACTGTTCCTAAGCTTTTACTGTGGATACGACTGCTTTCCATTCTGATCTCAATCCATTCATAAACGTGACTTTCGACTCTATTATTTCACGCTTAATTTTGTGTTTTAACATCCTACTTAGAAGATGATTAAAACGAGTGAGTGTTTGAACAAGTTTTTCTTCTAGCCTTTGAACAAAAGCACCAAACTCCGATAGAAGCAACATTTGAACCAAGTGTTCCAAATCAGCATCGCTTGAATAGAGCTCCTTTAACCTATCCCCGATTTCCTTTGCCGTCTCACATGCACTCACCAGACGAAAAGTATCTGGTGGAAGAGCAAGCCTTATTATTCTTAAAGCCTTGATGTTACTCTGTAACTTCTCTTTTTCATCTTGTGGAGTATCCATATGATCAACCAGTATTGCGGTGTAATCAGCTTGAGTCTTGACGATCTTCCTCGTAGCTGTGTGAGAGAAAGTCTGATGCGTCATAGCCTCCCGTATGGTTTATCCGTGTTCTTCAAGACGTAGAACATAGTCTTCAAAGTGCAAGGCCCAAACTTCATAATCTTGTGGGAAGAGGATTGGGATCCTAGTTGTAGATCCGATGCTTCTTGAGAGATTGAAAGAGAGAGGATCTTCGTGCTGCATGATTTTGAGATTCATAAGAACTGTTATAGAATCAGATGTGTAAAACAATAATCGAGTTTAGGGTAACAAACATGATTCCGATATGCCGTTTGTAATCGACAGAAACGATCAAAACAACAAGAACAAATCCAATAAAAACTCAAAACCCTAACAAAACTCGTCAGAAGATTAGCGTATGAGTTACACAATCTCCTGTGTTGATACCAATTGTTAAACCAATAATCTAATGATCGATAGATTCTAAACAGTAGATTGAATCAAACAATAAGAACAATGATCAAAGATGTGTCGAATGCTTAATATTATCAAAGCTTTAGAAGAGTTCAACGTGAACTTTTCTGTAAAAGCTAAGTAGGGTAATGCAATCGATTAATGCTAAAACGATACATGCATGCACATTAAATAGTCTAACCCTAGCAACATAAAGACGGATGGACAAGCCCAGTCCGTTAATAAAAGACCAATTAAGTACATAACAATTTGACACGACACACTAAATAACCCAACAATAATTGGTTTTAGATCAACCGTTAGCGCTAATGCTCAACAAGTGGTATCAGAGCCAGTGGCGAGGGTTCGATTCTCTCAGGGAGCAATTTCTAAGGGGGGATTGTTGGGGGTCAGAAATGGCATCGACCAAGTCCTCGCATGATGGCCTGGAGTGCCGCAATTGAATGCCTGGTCGTGGAGGGATGAATGCGCTATATGGGTAAGGTGGCGCCCTTTCTAACACCAATTGGTTTTAGATCAACCGGTAGCGCTGATGCTCAACATCTCCAAAAAGCATTCCGTTCAATTACTAGGTTTGAGGGAAATCCAAAAGGAATCTCCTAATAATTCAAGATTATACTAATTTATTTATTGGCTTAGACACCTAATCTAATAGATTAAGATTCCTCTTCTTTCTTCTATTTTGCTCAATGGAAAGGACGGGAGCACTTGTAGCAGAAGGGACTTGATTCTTTTTCATCCCTAATTTAATTTTCTGCAACAAGTTGTGGAGTTGGGACAATGTGGTCTCTGTGTTGTTCAAATGATAAGTCAAGATGAACTAATCATAACAAGATGAAAAATAGTTAAGGACTATGTCAATGGCTAAATCCTCGTCAAAATTCACATTGAGCCTTTCAATACGCTCCACGTATCTTTGCATTCTCTGCACATGATTGCAGACAGACTCTCCCTCCTTCAAATTGTAGGCCATTAATGCTTTGACGACCTCATACTTTTCCTGACGCGCGCTATCTTGTGGAACTTATCCGCAAGATCTAACCCGTCTCGTATGGCCAATAGTCCTCATAGAACATTTGCAACTCAGGTACCATGGTTGAAATCATGATGGAAGCGACCTTTATTATGTCATCATAGTGTTTCTTGTAGGTGGTAATCTCTTTTGGAGTACCAGTTGACTCATCGACTTCGAAAAGAGGTTTTTCGAGGACATATTCTTTTCCCTCATATCGAGAAGTCATCTTGAGATTTCACGTCCAGTCCATGCAGTTTGGACCAACTAGTTTCTCTTTAGAGAAGCTCGATAGTAGAGTGAAGTTGTTGTTGGTGGATGATTGAGCAGCAGTAGCATCTCCTAGAGTAGACATCTTTACGAAATAAATAGTTTTAGTTATTTTACGTAAATCCGTAATATTTTAACCCATAATAAATATTCAAGGATAGGATCCAATATAACAATTCACAACTAAGAAAAGGGATGTCGTAATCTTATTGCGAATTTATGAAGGTCAGTAAAATAATTGACCAATTTCAATCTATGACACTCCTAGATCTTTTGAGATTCATTGAATCTTATCATTGACATGTTTAATATCAGATTATGCTCTTCTATTTGTGACTGGGATGCCAAGGATCACAAACAATATGTGAATCACCATGCAAACACGCTTAGCAACCTCGATGTCATTAATCATCTCTAATTAATGTGTCGGATAACCACACGCACTCCATCAACAATTATAATTTTCGAGATGCCCATAATTTCTCTTTAAAGTCCCTATTAGTGTGTTGGTTAACCACACATGCTCCACTAACGACATATTAAAGTATGATGTGCGCTTTCATGGATTAGCATACTTTTCACATTTTTTTCCTTAAGTAACTAGAGTGGGATTTTATAAAGAAGGTTCTACTACTTTTATATCATTATACTTTTAATGAGATTATGTTCTATCAAATCTGTTCGGCTAACGACCCTCCACCATACCGGAGAGCGGTGGGTGAGAGTGGACACCCATTCAACGGCCATTTTATAGGCCGCTTCCTTATACCCTCTTTATAGTATGGTTTCGTGAATGAGGCGTACTAACGATATGACTAACTTGTCTTATACATATAATGTATTAAACTTTTCCTAGTATATATAAGGTGTATTTTAAAGATTTTCAAAATACAAGGTTTAAATATTAATTATTTAAATTAAATCTTTTAATTAATTAATATTAAAACAATTATGATTTATCTTTATCTTTTCATTAAACAATTAATTAAATTAATTGATAAATTTAGGATTAAATAATTATTTAAATTAAACAATTAATATAATAATTCAAATTTTATCCTAATCTAAACCCTCCTAATTTTCGAAAATAGGGTTGGGCGCATCAGGTTTTAATTATTCAAATTTTAATGCTTTTACAATAATAATTAAGGAAACTAGATAAATCCTATCTAACCCTAGCAATTTCGAAATCTAAGGGTGGAGGCTAGGGTTTCAAGAACCCTAGCCATTTTCGAAAATTCCTCCCTTAGGGTTTAATTTCTATAAACCCTAATTTTGATCAATTCAACATTGTGCCAGATCAATTGAAAACTATGGGTTTTGATACCACTGATAGGTTTTATAGGTTACAAAAAAAACGTAACCCTTAAGTTCACATGCAAACAATTGGATCTATGTTTTCTCTATTGATATCAACAAACAATTGAAAACCATGAACCCTAGTGAGGCCTTACTATAATTGAAAATTACAAAGGGTTTTAGGGTTTACATACATTTTGATTATTGTAGTAAATAATCAAATAATTCCTTCTTCAACAAGCTTCAGAAAGCAAGCACCAGAAATCTCATTCCTCTAATGGTTTTGTATCCAAACCCTAGCAATAAAAGACTTGAGAGGAGGGAGGATGGAATTTTTGGCTTTTCTTATTGTGAAAGGAGTAGTCGAATATTTAAGGTCTAAGGCTTCTTTTATAGTTGAATTAGGAAACCCTAATTTGAATATAATATTATTATTTCAAATTAGGTAATTATCCGCATTCATAATTATCCTTACGGATTAATCTAGAAACCCTAAGGAGGCTCCTTATTTTCGCCAACCCTTGGAATGATCTAGAATCCTTCTCTTGTTTAACTATTGAAGAATTATGGCTTAGGTTCTTGCACATTTACTTAATCCAATTAATCCCAAAATTAATTTTAATTAATTTTTGATTAATTATTAATTAAATAATACTATTTTTAATTAATATATTAATCTCGTAATATATTAATAAATTATTTATTTCTAATTATTAATCTTATAATAAACCAATAAATCAACCTCTCTCTAAAAAAAGTCATTTTGTTAATTATTAGTGTCAAGGGCAACCCAAAAAGGGCTTTGCTTTCAATTAAAGTGTATACCAATTTAGTTATTGGCTTAGACACCTAATCCAACACCTACCACCATCACCACTAAAAGCACTAATCACCACCACCAAATATCACAACACACCGCCACCACCCATTAACACCAGCCACCATCACCTACCCATCAACACCACAACCACCCACCAACCCATCACTCACTATAATCACCACCACCTGTCACCCCCACCACCCTTCACAACCAACACCACCCACTACCTACAACCACCATCCGCTACCACTCACAACCACCACAAACCAACTATCACCCACGACCCCCATCACCCACCTCTAGTCACCACCACCCAGTACCGCCCTGCCCTAACTCCACCACTACCACCACCCACCATGCACCATGCATCTGCACCATATTACCACCACCCACTACCTACAACCACTAATACTATATGTTGTTAAATGCATATAATGGCATAAATCATGTGTGATTATATGTATTTAATCGCATAAATCACACGTGATTAAATAAATATAATTACATGTGATTATATGTATCTAATCATATATGATTTATATAAACAATATTAGTTTTCATGTTTTACATTCAATAATTTTTCTCATGTATTTAATCATATCTGATTATATGTGTTTAATAACGTGTGATTAATGTGCACAAAAATTTGTTTTCTCGTTTTTGATTCAATAGTTGTTCTCTTGTATACAATCACATATGATTATATGTATCTAATCATATATGATTTATATAGACAATATTCTTTTTTGTCCATATAAATCATATGTGGTTAGATACATATAACCACATGTTATTAGATATATTTAATCATATATGATTAAAGTTCACAAAGAACTATTATTGAATCGAGAACACGATAATGAATCTTGTCCACATAAATCATATGTGATTTAATAGTTGTTCTCGTGTATTTAAATACATATAATTACTTAAAACATATGTGATTATATGTATTTAATCACATAAATCATATGCTATTAGATACATATAATCATATGTGATTAAATACAAATACTATTGAATCCAAAACACGAAAATGAAACTTGTCCACATAAATCATATGTGATTAGATACATATAAACACATGTGATTATATGTATCTTGTTACATATGATTTATGTGGACAAAATTCATTTTTTCATACTCGATTCAATATATACGCTCATGTACTTGATCATATATGATTATATGTATCTAATCACAAATGATTTATATGGACAAGATTCGTTTTCGTATTTTCCATTCAATAATTTTTCTCATTTATTCAATCATATCCGATTATATGTATTGAATCACATATGATTCAACAGTTGTTCTCGTGTATATAATCACATCTGATTATGTGTATTTAATCACATATGATTTATATATACAATAATCTTTTTTTCCATATAAATCGTATGTGATTATATACATATAATCACATGTGATTAGATATATTTAATCACATATGATTAAATTTGAAAAGAAACAGTTATTGAATCGAGAACATGATAATGAATATTGTCCATACAAATCATATGTATTGGATATGTATAATCACATGTGATTATATGTATTAGTCATTTATGATTTAAGCGGACAATATTTATTTTCATATTTTTTATTCAATAGTTGGTTTCGTGTATTTAAATACATGCGAATCAAAGAATTTATGATATTTTTTAAAGGTTCAATAGCAATTTAAATATAAATAAAATGTATCATATTTTTTGTTACAGTTCATTATTGTTGACTTATAAATAAACAATATATTATATTTTTTTACAACTCGTTTGTAGTTTGTTTATATAAAAATATATAGTGCATCAAATATTCTATATAATTCAAAATAGCATATGGTTATTTGTTATGAATCATGCTATGGTATAATCACATAATTTGTTAACCCTCAAAAAACCATTATTTATAGGAAAGTAAATGGGACAAAATTTAATATTTATGAAACACAAACTCTCTTTAAAATTGTAGTAGTCCATATATTATTTGTTTAATAAGGTGTGTGAGAAATGTAGAAACAATAAATATTCACCAATCTTTATCATATGATTTATGTGGAGGCATAGCAAAAAGTGTGGATTGTTTGGCAGGGTGTGTACTCCTAAAGCAACTACATGTGCAAGTATATATATATATATATATATATATATATATATATATATATATATATATATATATATATATATATATATATATATATATATATGGAAGGACATTTATTATATCAAGTAAAACTATTTTATATTCACAAAATATCCTTTCGAAGGAACTCCAAATCATTTTAATAGAGGTAAAATGGTTGATCTAAATGCATCGACATATAGGTCTTTAGGATCATTTTTTATCCCTGAAAGTAACATGTGATTGATGATGTACATCAGTAGAATGAAATTGAGATGAAAAACATGAAGGGAGTGTAAGGTTACCTTTGAGCTTAATAGAAAGGGGTTTCTTCCCAAACAAACCAAGAACAATCAAACGTTCCAGAAAATAGCCAATTGATCTACTCAATCAACCATCATGATCCATATATCCCCCACCCATAACTATCCCAGGCTTGTACTTCAACTTCGTCCTTACTAATTCAACCAACAAATCGATTTCAAACTATCATTATCTTCGAATGAACAGAGATTTAACTTCAACTATAGTACAAATTACCCTATATTTTCTTGAATTTCTATTTTACTAGTACATAAATAAGAGCATTCAAAAAATTGGAACATGGAATTATTTCTTTTATCAGTGTGAAAAAAAATTGCACAAATTATAGTACATTTTTCAGTTTAACTAAAAGTGAAGGACACTTTCCTTTTACTCGGTGCCTACTATGCAGATGCAAAGTTGATATTTCCTTGGTTCAAAGAGATTTGTTGGTATGGGGCTTCAATCGAGAAAAAAATTGGGTCTTGTGATCTTCGTTATCCCTTCCACAAATGAGCAATGGCTACCATTGTCTCGGTTTTAAAGATTTCCTCTTTAAATTGACCTTATTTCTGGAGATAGAAACATACTGTACAGATCTGATCATCATCATCATCATCTCCAACAAGCCATCACACTCATCAGACCGTCATTGTCGCACCACCATCGGAGACCCGGTGAAACGTTGCGATGATCTGATGCAACGAGATCTGGTTGTTAAGGAAAGTAGACCAGAAAAACTGTAACATTGCGTTGATTGTCTCCGGTAAAACGATATCTGTAACCGATCTGAGAGTAAAGGTTGGTGATGAAAGCATCTCTTTCAGTGAGCTGCTGCCGGAAGTCGGAGGACTCTGATTCGAGATCAATAGTCTTCTAGTGAAACATGATCAGGAAACGAAATCTTATGGCCGGCGAAATAAGATATGATGATGGTTCAACCAGAGGAAAGGCAGAGGAGGTGGTTTCTGACGGTGGAAGGTTGAGGGAAGTGGTGAACAAACAGATCTTAATAGATAAGAAGGAGTTGTCCGGTGGTTCCGGCAATTTCGGGGTGGTTCCAGTGTACTTACGATGGTACCGGTGGCGGTCCGCTGATGGTGATGGTGGTTCAGACATCTTTAAGATGAGAGAAATATATGTAGTGATAAATAAGAGAGGCATATGTGGAAAGAGAAAGATGAGATAAAGAGAAGTTGAAAGTGACATTTATAAAAACAAAAGAATACTGGTCTATATTTGTTCCAAATTGTTGTCAATATAACACATGTTCTCATTTAAACATGCTTATATATATATATATATATATATATATATATATATATATATATATATATATATATATATATATATATATATATATATATATATATATATATATATATATGTGTGTGTGTGTGTGTGTATACAAGCAACCATTTTAAACCTTAGGACCATGGAACCATTATATTTTCAAGTTTTAGAGCTTATTATTTATCGAAAAAAAAGTCAAAATATGACTTCGTGAGAGGAAGTTATGATTTTTTGAAGTTTCAACTCAGTAGTGCGGACCCAAAAATCAAAATTGAAATCGGTTGATTGTTATCCAAAATAATCTAAACAAGAATTTAAGATCTCATAAATATGAACTTGTCAGTATAAAGACAGTCAAGAACGGATTCCGTACAGCCTAATCCTATCAAAAATATAGATTTTTGAAAGATTGAGAATTAGTTGTTGAATTCTAAAGGAAAGTTGTACATCTCGTCAAGAGCTTTCTGGAGATATAAATAACGTCAAACATGGAGCTCGTATGAAGAATTTATGACATTTTGAAAATATAGAAAATCATGTGCGCGAAGTGCACAACGTGCATGATGACGTGGCACCACGAGAGAGTGCCACGTGGCCATGTCGGGGCAGCCCATTTCTTCTAAGACCTTGTGATGTGATTCTATAAGGTTGTGACACATGGAACCATAGGAAGGTGATATGTAGAACCTTCTAGAAGAGGCATATCTGGACCACCGATATCGCGACACGTGGTACGAGCCGGGGGAGCGGCATCGCAGAAGCACACGACCCGCACCCTATATTCATGTGGCGCACCTAAAAATTGCCTATAAATAGTCCCCGTCATATAAGCTCCTCACATCCAGACTCTAGAGTCTCTCTCTCTCTCTCTCTCTCTCTCTCTGTCTCTCTGTCTCTCTCTCTCTCTCTCTCTCTCTCTCTCTCTCTCTCTCTCTCTCTATTCTCCCTTACGTAGGCCCTTTTTCCATGAATTTTCGGCCTACTGCGAAGCCCTGCAACACTCCTGAGTGCTCAGCTAGTTGTTGATGAGTTTTATAGGAAACAAAATTTGTACAATGCGGAAAACAATTCATATTTAACAGAGTACACGCATCCTATAAAAAATCTATGTGACATACTTTGATAGAAACATACAATGAACAGCTAAACTTGCATTACCCTTGTATAAATTGAAAATCATGGGATTAGGGTTACATACATTTGATTTGTAGTAAACAAATCCCTTCAATCTTTTTGTAGTGTAGGTATTGGAAATCTTAGCATTAAAAGGATGATGCCTATAATGGCTCATACCCAAACCCTAGAACTAGAAGACAAATAGAGAGAGGAAGGAAGAGATTTTCGGCTAGAGTATCTTCCCAGGAAGAGTATGAATGAATTTGAGGTCCCAATTCAAATCCTTTTCTTATTTTCAACCAGGAGGCTTCTAGAAACTTTAGAAACCCTCCTAATTTCGTTCACCCTATATGTCTTCTAGAATTTTATTTCCTTGCTCAATTATAAGCAATTACAATTCAACCCTTGGACCATTAATTAATTCCAATTAATCCCGAATTAATTCCAGATTAATTTTAGTTAATAATTAATTAATTCTAGTTGATTTCATATTAATTTATTAATCATAATAAATGTAACATCCGGTTTCGGATCGTTTCGTTATTTTGGGTCGTGGCCCGATTATTGGTTATCAAAATGCTTAGGGCCTTGGAGAAGAAGGAAATTGGCCATTGTTGGATGTGGGTGTTATGGAATGAGTAATCTGAGTATTCATTTGTGTTTTGGAGCCCAAAGGTATTATTGTAATTTGGCATCTCAGTTCCTTATGAAATTGAGTTTTATTCAGGAAGTTTTATGGCTAGGGCGGGCTGACAAAAGTGTAGGCCTTCTCGTCACCTTTCTGTGGGCATAAGTACATAGGAATCGGACCTAAGACAAGGAAGTTATGGCTGTTTGAATAATTGGCAAAAGTGGTCCTAAGTGGAAAAGAATTGCAAGAATGGTCCCATGCATGTACTTTTAAGAGGCGCGTGTTTGGGTGAGTACGCCCAGCGTAAGCTGTGGTACGACCATCGTAAGTAGCAAAGTGCCAAACCCTATTTTTTAGGGTTTGGGCACTATTTAAACATCCTTATAAGCTCAAGTATCTCTCATTTATCAGCCTCTATTGACCTTAGAGCCTCATTTCGAACCCTAAATCCCTTGGTGGTGTCTTCTTGAGCTTAGAAGTGATTTTGAAAGGCTTTTGGTGTTATTTCAAAGAAGTGAATCTTGGTGATCAAGCTTGGTGTGGCATTGGGGTTGTAGATCCAGAACCTTCACACTCTTGGGAAGCTTTAGGAGGTATAAACCTCTTATCTTGACTCCTTCTTATGCTAGTTTGAGTTTAGGGCAGGGTTAGGAGCTTTTATGGTGTATTGAGTTCTCCTTGTGAGTTGAGCCACTCCAGGAGCTTGGAGTTCTAGATCTTACCCCTTCTGATGTTGTTAGTTCATATAAATGCTATCTTGATTGTGGATATTGGACCATGCTTGAGCTTGAGTCCTTGTTATGGGACTTGTTGGACGAAATCGGATTTTGGGTCCCATTGAGACATACAAACAGGTAAAGTTGCCAACTTTACGAGTTAAGGACTTAATTTGAAGGTTTCCTAAGGTTTCGGAGCTAAGTGCTTAATGGGTTAAGTCAGAAATGAGTTTTTGGAAGTGCGTCATTACACTGAGCGTAATTTGTTGTACGCCACGCGTATGGGAATTGTTCCCCGTCCTAGTCGTCAAGTGTACGCCGAGCGTACGAGGTATACGCCGAGCCTACACGACCAATGTGCTGTTTTGAGTTTTAGACCTTCTTGGACCATTTGGACTTTGGGGCCTTGGTGTTGGGCTTGAGTCGATTTTTTGGGCTTATTTTGCTGGATTAAGGATTTTTTAAGGATTGAAATTAATTGCTGGGCTTAGGCCTGGGATTTCGGTTTTGGGCCTTAGTGGGCCCAATGGGCTTGGCCATTAGTTGGACGATTTTTAGGCCTAGTGCTTGGGGTTAGCCCTGGTTAAATTATTAATCTATGGTTTGGTTGTTTGGTTCAGTTGGTGGAGCCGGTTCGCAGCAGCTGCAGCAGTTGTGGGATTTGTTTGTCGATTGAGGTGAGTTTTCCTCACTGTACTTGCACGTCAAAGGCACCAAGGCCGGCCCTTTGGATTATTATCCTGGTTATCATATAATTAAGTACTGTAGTGATCTTTTAGATCTGTATCATGGTAGATAGGATGATGCTATGCTTAGTGGTTTGTAAGATCTTCCTGATTGTCTGTTGACTGGTTATATGTTGTCGTGATGTGGGTGGGTTGTGACTATACTGCTTTGTGTCGTGAGTTAACAAACCCGGTAATGTTTATATTGATATGTCGTTATGATTTTTTGGGCTTATATGTGTTTTGGATGTGTATATGTTGACATGTTGTGTATGGTTCGGTTGAGGCGGTCCTGCTATGTACTGAAGGCCAACAGACCCAGGGCGTCCCGGATAGACTGAAGGACAGTAGAGCGTACCAGTCAGGCCAAAGGCCCGGAGAACTTTCCAGATAGGCTGAAGTCCTGGTGAGGCGTACTAGTCATGCTGAAGGTTGTGTGAGCGTACCAGATAGACTGTAGGCCGATGGGGCGTTCCCTTCAGACTAAAGGCTCTGAGGGTGTACCAAATAGATTGTAGGCCGTTGGGGCGTTCTAATCATGCTGAAGGCGCTGTTTGTATGTTGTTTGTGGTATATGTTATATGTTGTGTGTTGGTACTTTGGGGGAACTCACTAAACTTTGTGCTTACTGTTTTTGGTTTATGGTTTCACGTATTTCATAGAATCATGGAAAGGCGAAGGCGTGATCATACACATCTTGATTTTTATGTCATTGATCTTGGGAGGCACTGATTTTTAAATAATGTTTTGAGAAAAGTAATTTTGTAAACATCTTTATTAGTAAAAGGGTCATTTTGAAAAGTTTAAAATAGTTGAAATTTTTGGGATGTTACAAGTTCGTATCGGAGCCTTGGTTTGAGCGAATTGGAGGAACACTCGTGTGACTCCTGTCTCAAACTAAGGAAACAATTTTAAAAGTGTTTTTCAAATTGTTTTCAAAATAATCAAGGATGATGCGATGTGTATGATCAGCCGGAGCCAGTAAGTTGACCCTAAATTACCACACTGTTATTGATCTTGTGATATGTTAGAACAACATGCTAGTGATAGGCTCTGGATCTTCCGGAATTACATGATAGAATTGTCTGATTATATGATTCCTTATCTGTTATAGAACCCCTAAGTGATTGTTATATTAATCTTTCGTGTGTGAACTGGCTATTGAGTGAATACGCTAAGTCACATGCTACATGGTTTAAATGATCTTAGGATAAGGGATTTGGTCATGCTGCGCAACTCTTGTCTGAGTCCAACCGTTGTGGGATTGAATATTTTAGCCTAAGATTGTTTGAACTATGTGATTGAATATTCTATGGACAACTGTTCTTCGGCTAAGGTCCCCATGGCCTTCGGATATAAGATCTCTGCTGATCCCTCAGGCGAATCTCTGGATCACAAGATTTATAGAGGTATCATAGGCTCCTTGATGTACCTCACCGCAAGCCGGCCAGACATTGTCTTTGCAACAGGTGTATGTGCAAGGTATCAGGCTGACCCAAAAGTGTCACATAAGACCGCAGCCAAACAGATACTAAGGTACCTGAAAGGAAGCAAGTCTCTTGGATTATGGTACCCCGCAAGAAATGATTTCAGCCTTCAAGCATTCACAGATGCGGATCACACCGGATGCAGACTAGATCGAAAAAGCACCTCAGGTGGATGTCAATTTCTGGGTGGAAGACTCGTCAGCTGGTCATCAAGGAAACAAAGTTGTGTATCTCTATCTACCGCAGAAGCTGAATACGTGGCCGCAGCCAGCTGTAGTTCACAAGTACTATGGATGAAGACACAACTTATGGACTACGGATACAGAATGCTGCGGATACCAATTTACTGTGATTTTGAAAGTGTTATAGCAATTTCTCACAATCCTATTCAGCACTCCAAGACCAAGCATATTGAACTACGGTATCACTTCATCAAAGACCACATCCTGAAAGGTAGCATTGAACTCATCTTTGTTCATACTCATGAAGAGATTGTTGATGTGTTCACAAAGGCACTTGACTCTACAAAGCTCAACACTTTCTTACAAATGTTAGGAATGATGAATCCGGACCCACAATTATTTCTAAATTGATAGGTACCGCAGACCATCCTTGGTCTCTGTTGCGGTCCTAACTAAAGTTACTTATGATAGATGGTTTTGGTATATCTTGTGCACCGCAGTCTATGTACCGCAACCATATATTATATTTATCTTTCACTGGTCCTTATTGTTTGTTATTACTAACTTCTTGTCCAAGTGCTTTCCTCAGTTCTTCTACTGCAGTCACATCTACCCATCCGCAATGACAAATGATCCATCCGCAATGGCAAAGGATCCATCCGCAATGAAGTTTCCATCCGCAATCACATTAATAGTTTCTCAACTGTTTCATTAATCTTTAAATCATGATGTGCTATTTAATGATCCTTCATTAAATAAAACATTAAATAAAAACATTTCTTGAGAAACTGTCTCATCTCCTTTTGAATAAACCTTGTGTCAGACCTATTTTAGGTATGATGACAAAAAGAACGTTTTTCCATAAACAAATCCTTAATCTGTCTTTTCCTCTTACCCAGCACGTGCAATCTGTTACAACTTCTTTTTGCACAACGGATCAAACCAACCCTCACCACACGATCACCAGACGTGATGATGTACGTCTGACTTTTCATTAAATGCAAACCCCTTTTTGGTAAAATCTCAAAATTTTAAACCGTTTCATAATATGTGGCTGAGATTTCACCTTCCAAAATCAAAAGAACCCCTAATTTTTTTTACCTTATCCTTTTCACCTAGGGTAAAAAACGTTTCCCACTCCCATAAGCCCCTATAAAAACCTTTCTTCTTCCCCAAAAACAGTTTACGCTCTCTGAATCTTGAATCCTTTCTCCATTCTCATACTCTGCTTCTAGACTTTTTCTCAAACAGCTACAATGGTGAAATCCGGTGTATCCAAGAAGCACTCCAAAGCATCTGGATCAGTGAACCCTACTAGTTCAGATTCTGCTTCAAGACATCCCACTCCTACGATTGCATCAAGCAATTTCAGAGCTGTATTCGAAGACCATTCATCTTACAATGCCCCAATCAAGCTGATGATCAAGTTCTTGAACAATCACCCCATGTTTGGCCCTTTCGATTCTTTCACATATGTTGTTCCCATTTCCACCCTATTCAAATGTGCCTTTTTCAGCCTATCGACCACTCGAGAACCCACAAGAAGTGCATCTAAACCTAGTTAACGATTCTTTAGTAATTCTATCTAAAGAAAAGTTTCTTTCTGCCATTAACCTTCTTGTTCCTCCTTCAATCAAGATTTTTACTCCATCAATGGCGGACATCACATCTGCACTTTACCAAATGGGATATCAGAAGAAAATCAAAGGCATTGGAGAATTCAAGAAAAGCCAACTGCCTGCGGTCTAGCAATTCGTTTGCCATTTTGTAATCTGCAGTCTATCCGGTAGAACCGGAGGCACGGATAACATGGGACTCAAACTCCTAGAGTTAGTATGGAGCATCTTCACTGGCCATGACGTAAACTACGGTCAGATTCTATGGGATGATTTTCTACAATACATTCCCAAGGAGAGCCCAAGGGAGAACCCTACCAAGCTTACATTTGCAAGGTTCTGGTCCCTCTGCAATTCAGACCTTCATGCAGACGCAGGAATCAGCATGGGCAACGACATCAACTTCTTTGTCACCAAGGATCTTAAAAGGTAGAATCCCTCATCTGATCAATCTATGTTTGGACCAATTAGAAGACTTCCAACCCACATTCTCTCCACTCTTGGTCTTGAGACTGCTGATGTCTCAGATCATATTGAGGCTACGGAAGGTATTGCCCCATACCTTCCTACCCCGCCTCTTCAGACCCCATCCGCAATCATTACCCCTGGAAGTACCGCAGTCCTATCTTCCACTACTCTCTCCAATCTTTCTCAAAGAAGAAAGAAATTGGCCTCAACTCATCAAGGCCCCCGCAATGTCTCCAAGAAACAAAGAACCCCAAAGAAAGATGCTCCCAAAGCATCCGCACCCTCCAAGAAACGTAAAACCAAACCAACCGTACCCACAAATGACAGTGACTCTGATGAGGATGCGCAACCAATTGCCATCCTTAAGAAAATAAAAACCAATCCCACTGGCTAAATGCGTGACCAGACTGATACCCTAGCCTCTCCAAAGGCTTCGGTAGTCCTTGGGGTGGCCGTAGACCCATTCAGCACCACAATCGAATACTACTCAGGCTCAGAAAGTGAGTCTGTTTCACCGCACCGTGGAGACTCCCCCCCAGTTCAATCCCAAGAGGATAACACTGGTTCTCGCCCTAAGGTCTCCAGGGCTTCCCGACTGCATTTCTTTTCTCCTGAGGAGTTGAACCCCATACTCTTGAATGTAACCCATACACTTCAAACACCTTCCCAACCGCAGGGCACTTCTTCCGCCCTTGCCGGAACTGAGCCGAGGCCAAACTTGACTACGGGTCAAGGAGACCGAGGAAGCTTAGGAAATCCTACTCTGCTTACATCTGTAACAGGTGGTTTAGGCACGGTGAGCACTAATGTGCAAGGATCCGTGGACCCGAAGGACACTTCGGTGCGATACCAAGGATTTGACGGTGAAGACTCTAATGACTCATGGTTGAACTACACTCCGGTATCTGAGGCCGACATTCAGAACTATGCCGCTTTCCGTAGGGCATTCCAAGCGCGAAAAGATCAACAAATCAAGCAACAGCAGCAAAAGGAACAAGAAATCCAAGCTGTGGCTAAGTATTGGGCAGATGCAATTAACAATGCCAATACCATAGCCACCATACTGAAGGTTCAAGACTGGATGACTGAGATGGTTGAGACGATCCGTAAGGCTCAGTCCACTCATGACGGTGCCGGTGCTTCCAAAGTCCATCCCACTCTAACTGTTCAAGAATCACAAGAAGAAGGAACCGCAGTAAAAGTCAGCTCTGCTCCCACCTTCGGTTTTGATGATGTTTGTAACACACCCGTCAAAATTAGGTCAATAAAAATCACATGTGATTATGCCAATCATGTAATGTGATTTTGTTAAACTAGTAATGTGATAAACTTACTATGTAATTCATGTTAAAGTATGAACTTTCATGATACAACTCAAAGTATACGTTCATACGATTACAAAAATATAGAGAACATCTAAATCTGACTTCGCATGAAAAAGTTATGATAAATTCTAACGCTATAATGCCTTATAACAAGAGGGATTTAAAATAGACTTAGAATTAGCTATTGGAGTCTAAAAGAAAGTCGTAGTACTCGGAATTACCTACGCGTGCATATAAAGAACGCCGAAAACGCAGTTCGTATGCAAAAGTTATGGCCTTCCGAAGATGCAGCTGTCAGAAACCCTAATTGGACTGAACTCACGACGTGAGCATCAAAAATTCACGACGTGAGGAGTCAACAGACACTAATCGGAGCTACAAACACGCGTTAAGGCTATGGGGTGACTCATGGAAGTTCACGACGTGAACGTATCATGTTCACGACGTGAATGGCCCCAGAACACCCTATAAATAGCGATCAAAGCTCATTCAATCCTTACACCTTCTCCTTTCATTCTCTCTCGTTTCCGAAGGCCGTTTTCCCTTCTCGAGCCTGACAACGACGAGCCTCTGACCGTTTAGATTCTATAATCACGCTAATAAGGTGAGTTTCATGGCCCCACTTTCTAATATTTCGGGGGAAAACGCATGCTAAATATTATATATACGTTATTATTATGTCTATATGATAGTATATTAGTATCAACGTAGATAGTTATAATAACCGGGATATAGTTATTTCGTATATGAAATTATACAACTATCGTAAAGTTGTTAGTATGTTATTGTTATAGTAGTGTACTAATGTAGATCTTGAGTTATACTTAGGATTCTATATATATTATGTGTGCGATATAGTTCCAGAGTTATACTCGGAAGTTCTATATGTTAATTGATAAATATGTTGTTATTGTTGGTTTTATGTCAAGATAAAACCATGTATGTTATATGTTGTTGTTATTGGTTTTATGTCAAGATAAAACCATGTATGTTATATGTTGTTGTTATTGGTTTTATGACAAGATAAAACTGGATATGTTATATGTTGTTATTGTTAGTTTTATGTTAAGATAAAACTTAGTATTGCTATTGATAGTTTTATGTCAAGATAAAACTAGGAACGTTATATGTTGTTATTATTGGTTTTAGGTCAATATAAAACCTGGTTTTACTCCAAGATATAGCTGTTATACTGCCTAAATGTTATGAAGTTAGGAGTAATGTTTAAAAGCATAGTCTAGTGACTTAGGGTTTTAGACATGAAAATGCTTTTGTTGTTAGAGCTATAGGAAGCCGTCAAAGTCTACATGAGCTACCTCAATTCATCAACTAAGATTGGGGATCTTAGTGGAAGTCCTCTGACCTGTAACCGTTAATCCCGTGTGAGCGAGGAAGTCGTGTATGAATAAGATACGGGTTGACGACCCCACTCGTGGTTGTTAATTACAACCCAAGACAAGCGAGTGACGATTCGTTCCTTTTATTTTTATTCCGGCGTCGATGAAGCGCGCGGTGTTGTTTCTCATGGTCAATCATGAGTGTATTGTTTTGTCAGAGGTTTTGTTGTCAAGCAGCGGTTACGGACTCATGGTAGCAAATTGTTAGAATCATTATACTTTGTCGTTATACAAGTATTAATGTTAAGTATAAGTTTCCCCCTACTTATACCCTAGGTACTACTTCTATATTAAGTAGATAATAATACCTAATACAGATACTCGTATAGAATTGAAATAGATTTATACGTAGCAGTTTTACTCGTATAGAATTGAAATAAAATTTATACGTAGCAACTTTCATTTGTATGGAATTACAAACACTTATATTCATAGTATATGAGACTTATAGGTAAACTACTTATTTGGTAAGTAAACTTTTATACCTAATATACATACTAAATGTTGGAGAGTCAAAATGATACTTTCAAAACTATACTTTTGAACATGGAAAATGTATTATTTTATGGAGTCAAAACCTGTGAACTCACCAACTTTATGTTGACGTATTTTTAAATTGCATGTGTTTTCAGGAAGTTGATAACTATGATACGAGAAATGACGTTACACTGCCCGGTGTTTCCGCCGACGGCCGAGGTGTGACAATGTTGAACTACAAGAGGTCAATAAACCCACTCCCTCTGATGATGATCTTATGATGTTTGGTGAAGAAGAAGAATCCAGTGGCTCTCACCATTCAACTTCTAAGCCCAAAAAGAAGAAAAAAAAGAAGAAGAATGATGTAACAAGAAAAGAATTTTTGAGCCTACAAGCAAAGGTCGATCAAATTCTCGCTGCGGTCAAGCCAACTCAACCGCAACCAGAAGACATGCCCGGACCGCAGTCCTTGATCGAAAGGATAGAACACTTGGAAACTCGTGAGAGATTGGCTGCTAAAAGAATTTCTCTCAAGGTCGAAATGGGAATTCGGTCCCAAGATAACAATCGTCAAGCAGATCACAAGGAATTCATGGCTGCTGCGGAACGCGTCATCTCTGAGGTAACCGCAATCAAGAAAGACCTACAAGCAGCCATTGCGGACCAATCCTCCCAATCTCAAAAGCTGATAGCTGAGACGCACACTGCATATGAGTCCATTATCTCAGTCCTTCAAGCTACAATCAACCGTTTGCAACGATCTTTGTCAACCAACTTCCATGGTCCTGAAATCCTTCAACTCACCAAGGAAATTCACAGGCTGCTCTTCAACTCCACCATCCCCAACAATCAACAGTTGGCGGATGCCCTTAAAGCCCAATTTCAGGAAGTTTTTGCCAAAGTTGATGGCCTTAGAAAATGGCTTGAGGAAGCTCCTGCGTTGCAATCATTCCAAAAGCGTCTCACAACATCAAAGTCCCCCCCATCATTACAGAAAAAATTCCTACACCGCAACCATCTCATCATACAGAAAGAATTCCTACACCACAACCTTCACCGCAACCATCTCATCATACAGAAAGAATTCCTACACCACAACCTTCACCGCAACCATCTCATCACACTCCACCACAAAAGGAGATCACTCCTGAGAAACCAGAGACTCCCCCTCACTTCAAAAATCTGGTTGATCACATGTCCTCTCCAAGCTCAAATGACTCTCCTGCCACCACCCAAAAGAAAAAAGACTGGAAAGCAGCTAAACTTGCTGAGCTTATATGGAGAGAATGCGGTTTTGACACTGTCATGGATGAATCCTTGATAAAATCTTGGATCAATCCCCACCGCAGACTGTTGGATGACGACTACAAGCCATATCTCACATATGCTGAACCCCCCTCGGATGGCTACTGGGATGTTCCAATCTCCCCAAATGCTAAATACTTCACAGTGTTTGAGCAGTTTGACCGCAGCCTTCCAGACCACAAAAGACTGCCAATGGAATTCGAGAGACTTGACCGATTTTATGCAAAACATGCCTCTCCCATTGAGAAAATCTGGTCTAACGATAGACCATCCGCAGTCAAAAACTACAAGCCCTGGAAGTTCATGATGGCTGACTTCATCCAATTCACTCTCACTAGAAGGGGGCACAACTATGTCCGCACCCAAGCTGACTTCCCCTGCATGAATCCTGAAGAAGTCTTTCTCATAGCAAAGGTGTTCCAGAACAAGTCGGAGAAGCACCCGAAGATGAAGATAGCGCTTGAAAGGGCTAGTACGTTTTTGAAGGAAATTGTCTGTGATTTTGCTAAAATCGACGCAGACATCTACCCCACCATTACCAAGAAGTTCGACCTACCACCACTCGATCTTGCACCGATGCCTACCGAAGGTTATCAAGAAAGATCCTTAGGTGCAACCAACTTCCCTGAGCTCGGAGTCATTTTCAAAAGGAAGACCGATAAAGTCAAATACTTTATTCCTATGACTGCCATGAATCGTCGCACCAGGAAGCAACTTGAAATCTGTCGAACCGCAGTCGAAAGATCAAAGCATACAACTGCCGAAGTCAAGTTCGAGATTTTAAGGAGGATCATTTGGTTGGAAAACGTCAGGAAGTTTTGGTGGATCCTGATCAAGTTTCTTAAACTTGATAGCTGAAGGAAAGTTAAAGAGGTCACTTAGGGGGAAATTGTTGAATCAAGAAAAGTGACCCTCTTAAACTTCAGCTACCGCAGTCAAGCTCCCTCTTCAGCAACCGCATCCGAAGTCATCTAGTCAACCGCAATCATTATTACTTTACTTAGTTTATTTGTCTTTCTGTAATACTCTCTATTGTCCAGTATGCCTTGCATGGATACTTTTAGAGAGTGAATGTAACTTTTTGAGACTCTATAAATAGAGCTCATTCTCACTTATTCTATATAGATCTGAATACACATCTCTGAAGTTATCTTTTCTATCTCTCTATCTACGTATCACTTCTTACTCTCAAATCTTACTAGAATATAACTTATTACAATCTCTCTTCGGAGCAAGTCTCTTGTGACTTAATCACTAAGTTTGATCTCACTTATTAACTTGGCTTGAATGCATTCCTCGTTATGAATCAACTTATGTGTGTACTTGATATAACAATTGTTGTCATTTCCATTTCATTACTTTTCCGCAACTAACTCTCTAACAATCTAACTCTAACTTATTAATATTATTGTTGAGCTTTTAGATTCTTCGAGATTAACTATTCCGCAATATACTTGTTCTAACGTTTGTTCAAGTGTGTCTCAAAGTTTTTCTCTTAAAAATTGGTATCAGAGCCATAGTGGTTGCTTTTTGAAAACGAAACTCTGATTTTCAAAGGGCCTTCTATACCACTGAAGCTCATTTTTTAAAAAAAAACTTCAAAAAAAAGGGAAATATGGCACAATCGTTATCTCTGAATGTTTCCAACAGTGTTGGTGGTTCTAATCGAGCCCCAATACTGGTAGCAAATGAATATCATCATTGGTCTCAAAGAATGGAAAGATACTTAAGGAGACTTGGTAGAGATGTATGGCGATCAGTAGAAGAAGGACCACATGTCCCAGTTCTTACACCAGTCCAAACTGACGGCGCTACAACCAGACTAGGAGGAGGTCAACCAGTCATGAACCGTCCCACCAAGGATGATATCGATAAAATGAAAAATGATGCTGTTGCTTTTTATGAAATCTCTTGTGGAGTTGCTCCTGACAACTTCGATATTATCATAAATTGCAAATAAGCAAAAGAGATCTGGGAAGTTCTCAAGAATTTGTACGAAGGCTCAGAACAAGCACAAGACAAGAAGCTTACAACCGCACTCAATGAGTTCAACAACTTCAAAGCTCATACTGGTGAAAGCTTGGAAGACTCCTTCAAAAGGTTCAACCTGATAGTCACCAAGTTATCCAATGCGGGCACCATCCGCAGTAACCATGAAACAAATCTTCAGTTTCTTAATGGTTTGGGAAGACACTGGACTACGGCTAAGATGATAGTCTAAGGCGATAGAAAGATTCACTCTTTGTCTCTCTACAAGCTATATGGAGAACTGCAAGCACAAGAATCCACCGTACTCAAAGACTGTGTTGACTTTGGAGGGCCACTTGCTCTCATAGCACAAGCTCCACATAATCAATCTTACTCTCCCTCGTATGACACTCCACCGCAGTCATACGAAGCTGATTCAGAGTATGATGATGAAGAAGAATTTCAGAAGGCTATTGCTCTGGTTAGCCAACAGTTCAACCGTCTACCACCTCCTTCCTTCCGCAAGAATCAACAGTTCAACAAACCTCCATTCAACCGTAACTTCAGTCCACAGAATAACCATCCTCGATATCCCAAAAGTTCTCATCCACCACCGCAATCTCAAAATACTCAACCAAAGGAGGCACCGCAGTCTACTCAAACCACTGACTCCGGTACTCCCTCAGAAGACAAGACTGATGTTGTGATTTGCCACAAATGCAACAAAGAGAATCATTTTGCAAGAGATTGTAAGGCCAATGTAGTAAAAGATAGAGCATTCTACCTTAGAATGGCTCAAGAGTTGGAAGATAAGGAAAAGGCAAGGGCATACGTAGCCCATGTCAAAAGAGACCATCAAGTTTGGTCATCCGGAGATGAAGATGAAGCCATCAGCAGTGTCAAAGGAAAAGGGAAAATCTACATACTGGCAACTGCGGATGATGATGAGTCTACAAAGCTGGAAAAGAACTACTGCTACATGGCAAAGGATGGAACTCTAAGCATCGTCGAACAGGTAAAACTCATGATCCAAACTCTAAACTATAGCATGCATGACTGTCAACCTTACATAGATGATCTTAATGACACGTGTGCTGCCGTCCTTACAGACTATAACAAAGCCCTAGATAAGAAGAACATTGCGTCCCAAGAGATGTTCCATGTGAGAGGACGACTGGATAACCAAAGACTCAAAATGGCTATGTTAGAAAAGGACTTAGAGTTAGAAAAAGATGCAAGAATGTTGAGTGAAACACAATTAGAGATAGTTTTGAACCAGAGAGATTTAGCTCAGAGTGAAATTGTACGCTTAAATCTCTTAATCGAAAAATTGTTCAATTAAAGTGAAGCTATTGAAAATTTGGTAAATAATGGAACTGTGGACAATACATACAATTGGGGTTGGTCAAATGGATATCCTACCACAATGGATTCCTCACCTCGGTTCAACAAAGACAGACTGTATGTCCCTCCAGACCGAGAATTTCATTTCCCAGTCAATGACAAGACCTTTCCCGAAGACATCAAAACTCACTTCGGTAGACTTCATAATCTAAGCAATAATTGTGTCATTGAGGAAATTATGCCTGAGGTTTCGGGTCACACAAGTGATCAAATTCCTATCTGTGGCACCATTTACCCAAATTCTCAAACCTCATCAGTAGTTGATGAAGAAATTGTCATTAGGGCCCCGAAGTCTCGAAAGACTTCCCATCTCTGCCCTCAGACCGCAGTGTCTCACACTGTAGTCAAAAGTCCCACAAAAGTCCCACTGAAGTTCCAACTCATACTTACTCTGCAGTAGTCAAATCATCACTACCGCAGTCCTTAGTAAAAGGAACTGTGACTCTTCAGCCAATTCATCATGAATTACCCATAGAAAACTTTGAAGTGGGTCAATGCTCTCAAACCCCTGATTCTTCAAGTTTGGATGACTCAAGCCCACGTTTTCAAAGTTTTTCTAAGAATCCAGGAAACCGCAGTTGAACATCAAAGACTGCGGTTCCCCAAAAAACTTTAGCAAAAAAGGCTTTCAAAGAGGAAATTCGCTCCCGAGGCACAAATAGACAAATTTTTTCGAAAAACATGAAACATGTCAGATTTCCAAAGTCCAAAAGTCCAGAAAAATTTGTTTTCTCACACTATTTTTCGAAAAACTCTCCCATCAAGAAAACATACAAAAAGGACTGTACAGTTTCAACAGTCATTCCTAATTCATCTGACACAACCCAAAAGAGTGTAAAGTCCTTTCGAAACAATGGTTTTCAAATCTATTCCTCATATGATCCAAAATGGAAGGGTATCTTACCCACTCCAACACTTCTAAAGTCACATCAAAATTTTAACAAGTGGAAGGGTATTCTACCAAATCCAACAAAAAGGACTCAAAGATCTACACGTGCTAAACCTTTTTCAAAACAAACTTTTCAGAAACCCAACAACACTCATGTCAGATATTTCCAACCTCGGACCGGTCACAAGCCCAACTCACCCTTTAGACCGCTGACCAAATGTGGTGTCAGAACAAAAGACAAAATCTCAACCTGTCAATGTCAGTGTAGTTGCCAAAAGGATTCATCCTATGTCAAATCTAGTTGGAGTCAGAAACCTCGTAATTTTTCAAAAACACACAACACTCCAAAACTGCACAAACACCCAGGACTAGGATTAAAAGTTGACAAGAAACCAGTCCCTGCAACCTCGGTCCATGCATCATTCAGAAACTCATTCGTGGTCCCACGCTCCAAACTAGTTTGGATGCCTAAACTAACCGTGTAATTCTCAGGCTTTGTGCAAGGAGGAACAAGAAGAAGAATGGTTAATCGACAGTGCCTGCTCCTTGCACATGACCGGAAGGTTAGAATACCTTTGGGATTTTAGGCCAATTTGCAACGGTGGAAATGTTACATTCGGCAACAATGTGAATGGGATCATCCGAGGTTATGGTGTTCTCACTACGGGGAACTTCTCTATTCAAAAGGTTGCTTATGTAGAAAGCCTTAAACACAATCTCATCAGTGTTAGCCAACTATGTAAGGCAGGCCATCGAGGTGAATTTGATGATCAATTTCGCTATGTAATGACAGGTGATAGGAACACATGTTTGATCAAATCTCGATCCGAAGGTACTATGTATCCTCTGGATGTCTCTCTGGTCATAGGCAAACCGCAGTTATGTTTCCTATCCAAAGCAGTATCCGAAGTCAGCTGGCTATGGCACCGCAAGCTAGCTCATCTCAACTTCAGATACATCAACAATTTGGTCACTGGAGAACTAGTCGGAGGACTCCCTATTCTCAAGTTCAGCAATGATACTCTCTGTCCTGCATGTGAATGTGGAAAGCAGTCCAAAGCAAGTCACCCCATGGTGATTGACTCTTCAATTTCTGAACCACTAGAGCTCTTACACATTGATCTCTGCGGTCCATCCACCGTAGCCAGTCTCCATCACAAGAAGTACATACTGGTTATAGTAGATGACTTCACACGCTTCACATGGGTTTTCTTCCTCAGACTCAAGTCAGAAACACCGCAGATTCTCATCAATTTCATCAAGGAAATAGAACTTCAGATCAAGCTGCCAGTACGACGCATCAGTGATAATGGAACCGAGTTTACTAATCATCTCCTCAACAGTTTCTTGGTGTCCAAGGGCATCACTCACAACTTCTCAGTTCCCTACACACCGCAACAAAATGGAGTAGTAGAGAGAAGGAACCGCACTCTAGTAGAAGCAGCCAGATCCATGCTCAACTTCGCACACCTTCCTCTCTACTTCTAAGCTGAAGCAGTAGCAACCACATGCTTTGTACAGAAACGAAGCATTGTGTGCAAACGTCTCAATAAAACACCGTATGAGGGCCTTAACAACCGAAAGCCAAATGTTCGCTTCTTTCATATCTTTGGGTGTAGATGTTTTGTGATCAACAACAAATATCGTCTTAACAAGTTTGCACCGAAGTCTGATGAAGGCATTTTCCTTGGCTACTCCACTAACAATGTTGCTTATCGAGTTCTCATTAGACGCACAAGGTTGATCATTGAAAGCTTCGATGTGAAATTTGATGACTATCACATCCGCAACACCCCTCCATCCACTGAAACCACAGAAATCCTAGAAAGTGATATTCCTGCCTCTTCGGGTCCATTAAACTTAGTTGAAGTCAACTATGACGATCTCTTCGACCCTGTAGAAACAGCCAAATTATCCAAAGTTCTTGTGTCTCAAGAAGCTCAACAGCAGCACGCTGATGTATCTGGTCCATCACTATCTGAAGTAGCATCTCTCAATACTTCCACCTCGCCGGTTGAGGGGGAAAACTCTACTCCGGACCAAGCAACAACCATCGAGGTTCTGGTACTTGATACAGCTCGAGTTCTCATCTGCAGAGAATCATTACCATCAAACGTCTCTTCTGACTCGGATGATGAAAACATAGAGAACATTGACACAAGAACAGACTCTAGGATTATCACTCTTCCATCCGCAGTCCAGGGGGAACCTTCTCAGGTTCCAGAGGAACTCCCATCAGCAATCCAGGGGGAACCTCTTCCAACTGCTCAGGAAAATTCCATTCGCGCTCCAACAATCCAAGATGATTCCGCATGATGTTCTCAAGTCCAGGGGAACTGCCATCTCCAACCGTAGAGTCTTCTGATATCGAAGACATTCCCTCTACCACAGCTGCTGATCATCTGCAACCCCGTCTACACGTATGGACGAAGGACCACCCACCAGGTCAAATCATTGGCAACCCATCCGAAGATGTCCAGACTCTATCTTCCAAGGACTTATCTGATCATTGTCACTACGCAGCATTTATGTCCTCGGTCGAACCCCGAACGATCAAAGAAGCATTACTAGAACCTGATTGGATATCCGCAATGCAAGAAGAGCTAGAAGAATTCAAAAGAAACAAAGTGTGGCAGCTCATCCCGAAGCCACATGGTCACACCATTGTTGGTACTAGATGGGTATTCAAAAACATGCTAGATGAATCTGGTGCGGTAGTCAGATACAAGGCAATAGTAGTTGCCAAGGGCTATAGTCAACTTGAAGGTATTGAATATGATGAAACGTATGCTCGGGTGGCACGAATGGAAGCCATCCGAATCTTCTTAGCATACGCAGCCCACAAAAACATCAAGGTACACCAAATGGACGTAAAGAGTGCATTTTTCAATGGGGAATTAAAAGAAGAGGTTTATCTTCAGCAACCTCCAGGCTTTGAAAGAATTGAATTCCCAGACTACTGCTACAAACTTGAAAAAGCAGTCTATGGTCTGAAGCAAGCGCCAAGAGCGTGGTACGAGACTCTCTCTGAATTTCTTGTCTCGTCCGGATACAAAAGAGGAGTGATTGATCCCACTTTATTTAGAAAAGCAAATGGTGATCACCTTATGCTTGTACAAATATATGTGGATGATATCATCTTCGGATCAACTGATCAAAGAATGGTGGCTGAATTTGCTAAGCTCATGACCAACAAGTTTCAAATGAGCATGAATAGAGAGATTAAATTCTTTCTAGGACTTCAAGTGAAACAAGTTCCGCAAGGGATATTCATTCATCAGGAGAAATACACCACTGAACTGTTAAAGAAATATTCTATGGACAACTGTTCTTCGGCTAAGGTCCCCATGGCCTTCGGATATAAGATCTCTGCTGATCCCTCAGGCGAATCTCTGGATCACAAGACTTATAGAGGTATCATAGGCTCCTTGATGTACCTCACCGCAAGCCGGCCAGACATTGTCTTTGCAACAGGTGTATGCGCAAGGTATCAGGCTGACCCAAAAGTGTCACATATGACCGCAGCCAAACAGATACTAAGGTACCTGAAAGGAAGCAAGTCTCTTGGATTATGGTACCCCGCAGGAAATGATTTCAGTCTTCAAGCACTCACAGATGCGGATCACGCCGGATGCAGACTAGATCGAAAAAGCACCTCAGGTGGATGTCAATTTCTGGGTGGAAGACTCGTCAGCTGGTCATAAAGGAAACAAAGTTGTGTATCTCTATCTACCGCAGAAGCTGAATACGTGGCCGCAGCCAGCTGTTGTTCACAAGTACTATGGATGAAGACACAACTTATGGACTACGGATACAGAATGTTGCGGATACCAATTTACTGTGATTTTGAAAGTGCTATAGCAATTTCTCACAATCCTATTCAGCACTCCAAGACCAAGCATATTGAACTACGGTATCACTTCATCAAAGACCACATCCTGAAAGGTAACATTGAACTCATCTTTGTTCATATTCATGAAGAGATTGTTGATGTGTTCACAAAGGCACTTGACTCTACAAAGCTCAACACTTTCTTACAAATGTTAGGAATGATGAATCGGGACCCACATTTCTTTCTGAATTGATAGGTACCGCAGACCATCCCTGGTCTCTGTTGCGGTCCTAACTAAAGTTACTTATGATAGATGGTTTTGGTATATCCTGTGTACCGCAGTCTATATACCGCAACCATATATTTGTTATTACTAACTTCTTGTCCAAGTGCTTTCCTCAATTCTTCTACTGCAGTCACATCTACCCATCCGCAATGACAAATGATCCATCCGCAATGACAAAGGATCCATCCGCAATGAAGTTTCCATCCGCAATCACATTAATAGTTTCTCAACTGTTTCATTAATCTTTAAATCATGATGTGCTATTTAATGATCCTTCATTAAATAAAACATTAAATAAAAACATTCCTTGAGAAACTGTCTCATCTCCTTTTTGAATAAACCTTGTGTCAGACCTATTTTAGGTATGATGACAAAAAGAACGTTTTTCCATAAACAAATCCTTAATCTGTCTTTTCCTCTTACCCAACACGTGCAATCCGTTACAACTTCTTTTTGCACAACGGATCAAACCAACCCTCACCACACGATCACCAGACGTGATGATGTACGTCTGACTTTTCATTAAATGCAACCCCCTTTTTGGTAAAATCTCAAAATTTTAAACCGTTTCATAATATGTGGCTGAGATTTCACCTCCCAAAATCAAAAGAACCCCCAATTTTTTTACCTTATCCTTTTCACCTAGGGTAAAAAACGTTTCCCGCTCCAATAAGCCCCTATAAAAACCTTTCTTCTTCCCCAAAAACAGTTTACGCTCTCTGAATCTTGAATCCTTTCTCAATTCTCATATTCTGCTTCTACACTTTTTCTCAAACAACTACAATGGTGAAATCCGGTGTATCCAAGAAGCACTCCAAAGCATCTGGATCAGTGAACCCTACTGGTTCAGATTCTGCTTCAAGACATCCCACTCCTACGATTGCATCAAGCAATTTCAGAGCTGTATTCGAAGACCATTCATCTTACAATGCCCCGATCAAGCTGATGATCAAGTTCTTGAACAATCACCCCATGTTTGGCCCTTTCGATTCTTTCACAGATGTTGTTCCCATTTCCACCCTATTCAAATGTGCCTTTTCAGCCTATCGACCACTCGAGAACCCACAAGAAGTGCATCTAAACCTAGTTAACGATTCTTTAGTAATTCTGTCTAAAGAAAAGTTTCTTGCTGCCATTAACCTTCTTGTTCATCCTTCAATCAAGATTTTTACTCCATCAATGGCAGACATCACTTCTGCACTTTACCAAATGGGATATCAGAAGAAAATCAAAGGCATTGGAGAATTCAAGAAAAACCAACTGCCTGCGGTCTGGCAATTCGTTTGCCATTTTGTAATCCGCAGTCTATCCGGCAGAACCGGAGGCACTGATAACATGGGACTCAAACTCCTAGAGTTAGTATGGAGCATCTTCACTGGCCATGACGTAAACTACAGTCAGATTCTATGGGATGATTTTCTACAATACATTCCCAAGGAGAGCCCAAGGGAGAACCCTACCGAGCTTATATTTGCAAGGTTCTGGTCCCTCTGCATTTCAGACCTTCATGCAGACACAGGAATCAGCATGGGCAACGACATCAACTTCTTTGTCACCAAGGATCTTAAAAGGTAGAATCCCTCATCTGATCAATCTATGTTTGGACCAATTAGAAGACTTCCAACCCACATTCTCTCCACTCTTGGTCTTGAGACTGCTGATGTCTCAGATCCTATTGAGGCTACGGAAGGTATTGCCCCATACCTTCCTACTCCGCCTCTTCAGACCCCATCCGCAATCATTACCCCTGGAAGTACCGTAGTCCCATCTTCCACTACTCTCTCCAATCTTTCTCAAAGAAGAAAGAAATTGGCCTCAACTCATCAAGGCCCCCGCAACGTCTCCAAGAAACAAAGAACCCCAAAGAAAGATGCTCCCAAACCATCTGCACCCTCCAAGAAACATAAAACCAAACCAACCGCACCCACAAATGACAGTGACTCTGATGAGGATGCGCAACCAATTGCCATCCTTAAGAAAATAAAAACCAATCCCACTGGCTAAATGCGTGACCGGACTGATACCCTAGCCTCTCAAAAGGCTCCGGTAGTCCTTGGGGTGGCCGTAGACCCATTCAGCACCACAATCGAATACCACTCAGGCTCAGAAAGTGAGTCTGTTTCACCGCACCGTGGAGACTCCCCCCCAGTTCAATCCTAAGAGGATAACATTGGTTCTCGCCCTAAGGTCTCCAGGGCTTCCCGACTGCATTTCTTTTCTCCTGAGGAGTTGAACCCCATACTCTTGAATGTAACCCATACACTTCAAACATCTTCCCAACCGCAAGGCACTTCTTCCGCCCTTGCCGGAACTGAGCCGAGGCCAAACTTTACTACGGGTCAAGGAGACCGAGGAAGCTCAGGAAATCCTACTATGCTTACATATGTAACATGTGGTTTAGGCACGGTGAGCACTAATGTGCAAGGATCCGTGGACCCGAAGGACACTTCGGTGCGATACCAAGGATTTGACGGTGAAGACTCTAATGACTCATGGTTGAACTACACTCTGGTATCTGAGGCCGACATTCAGAACTATGCCGCTTTCTGTAGGGCATTCCAAGCGCGAAAAGATCAACAAATCAAGCAACAGTAGCAGAAGGAACAAGAAATCCAAGCTGTGGCTAAGTATTGGGCAGATGCAATTAACAATGCCAATACCGTAGCCACCATACTGAAGGTTCAAGACTGGATGACTGAGATGGTTGAGACGATCCGCAAGGCTCAGTCCACTCATGACGGTGTCGGTGCTTCCAAAGTCCCTCCCACTCCAACTGTTCAAGAATCACAAGACGAAGGAACCGCAGTAGAAGTCAGCTCTGCTCCCACCTTCCGTTTTGATGATGTTGATCTACAAGAGGTCAATAAACCCTCTCCCTCTGATGATGATCTTATGATGTTTGATGAAGAAGAAGAATCCAGTGGCTCTCACCATTCAACTTCTAAGCCCAAAAAGAAGAAGAAAAAGAAGAAGAATGTTGTAACAAGAAAAGAATTTTTGAGCCTACAAGCAAAGGTCGATCAAATTCTCGATGCGGTCAAGCCAACTCAACCGCAACCAGAAGACATGCCCGGACCGCAGTCCTTGATCGAAAGGATAGAACGCTTGGAAACTCGTGAGAGATTGGCTGCTGAAAGAATTTCTCTCAAGGTCGAAATGGGAATTCGGTCCCTAGATAACAATCGTCAAGCAGATCACAAGGAATTCATGGCTGCTGCGGAACACCTCATCTCTGAGGTAACCGCAATCAAGAAACACCTACAAGCAGCCGTTGCGGACCAATCCTCCCAATCTCAAAAGCTGATAGCTAAGACTCACATTGCATATGGGTCCACTATCTCAGTCCTTCAAGCTACTATCAACCGTTTGCAACGATCTTTGTCAACCAACTTCCATGGTCCTGAAATCCTTCAACTCACCAAGGAAATTCACAGGCTGCTCTTCAACTACACCATCCCCAGCAATCAACAGTTGGCGGATGCCCTTAAAGCCCAATTTCAGGAAGTTTTTGCCATAGTTGATGGCCTCAGAAAATGGCTTGAGGAAGCTCCTACGTTGCATTCCTCAAGAGGGGGAAGTACTGAAGAAGAAGTCCATCATTCCAATCATTCCAAAAGCGTCTCACAACATCAAAGTCCCCCCATCATTACAAAAAAAAATTCCTACACCGCAACCATCTCATCATACAGAAAGAATTCCTACACCACAACCTTCACCGCAACCATCTCATCACACTCCACCACAAAAGGAGATCACTCCTGAGAAACCAGAGACTCCCTCTCACTTCAAAAATCTGGTTGATCACATGTCCTCTCCAAGCTCAAATGACTCTCCTGCCACCACCCAAAAGAAAAAAGACTGGAAAGCAGCTAAACTTGCTGAGCTTATATGGAGAGAATGCGGTTTTGACACTGTCATGGATGAATCCTTGATAAAATCTTGGATCAATCCCCACCGCAGACTGTTGGATGACGACTACAAGCCATATCTCACATATGCTGAACCCCCCTCGGATGGCTACTGGGATGTTCCAATCTCCCCAAATGCTAAATACTTCACAGTGTTTGAGCAGTTTGACCGCAGCCTTCCAGACCACAAAAGACTGCCAATGGAATTCGAGAGACTTGACCGATTTTATGCAAAACATGCCTCTCCCATTGAGAAAATCTGGTCTAACGATAGACCATCCGCAGTCAAAAACTACAAGCCCCGCAAGTTCATGATGGCTGATTTCATCCAACTCACTCTCACTAGAAGGGGACATGACTATGTCCGCACCCAAGCTGACTTCCCCTGCATGAATCCTGAAGAAGTCTTTCTCATAGCAAAGGTGTTCCAGAACAAGTCGGAGAAGCACCCGAAGATGAAGATATCGCTTGAAAGGGCTAGTACGTTTTTGAAGGAAATTGTCTGTGATTTTGCTAAAATCGACGCAGACATCTACCCCACCATTGCCAAGAAGTTCGACCTACCATCACTCGATCCTGTACCGATGCCTACCGAAGGTTATCAAGAAAGATCCTTAGGTGCAACCAACTTCCCTGAGCTCGGAGTCATTTTCAAAAGGAAGACCGATAAAGTCAAATACTTTATTCCTATGACTGCCATGAATCGTCTCACCAGGAAGCAACTTGAAATCTGTCGAACCGCAGTCGAAAGATCAAAGCATACAACTGCCGAAGTCAAGTTCGAGATTTTAAGGAGGATCATTTGGTTGGAAAACGTCAGGAAGTTTTGGTGGATCCTGATCAAGTTTCTTAAACTTGATAGCTGAAGGAAAGTTAAAGAGGTCACTTAGGGGGAAATTGTTGAATCAAGAAAAGTGACCCTCTTAAACTTCAGCTACCGCAGCCAACAAGCTACCGCAGTCAAGCTCCCTCTTCAGCAACCGCATCCGAAGTCATCTAGTCAACTGCAGTCATTATTACTTTACTTAGTTTATTTGTCTTTCTGTAATACTCTCTATTGTCCAGTATGCCTTGCATGGATACTCTTAGAGAGTGAATGTAACTTTTTGAGACTCTATAAATAGAGCTCATTCTCACTTATTCTATATAGATCTGAATACACATCTCTGAAGTTATCTTTTCTATCTCTCTATCTACGCATCACTTCTTACTCTCAAATCTTACTATAATATAAATGATTACAATCTCTCTTCGGAGCAAGTCTCTTGTAACTTAATCACTAAGTTTGATCTCACTTATTAACTTGGCTTGAATGCATTCCTCGTTATGAATCAACTTATGTGTATACTTGATATAACAATTATTGTCATTTCCATTTCTTTACTTTTCCGCAACTAACTCTCTAACAATCTAACTCTAACTTATTAATATTATTGTTGAGCTTTTAGATCCTTCGAGATTAACTATTCCGCAATATACTTGTTCTAACGTTTGTTCAAGTGTGTCTCAAAGTTTTTCTCTCCACAGGCCCTATTCCGCAGCTCTCATTTGAGTCTAACCATTATAGGGTTGGGTCCTTTAGTCGAAAGATTATTTAAGTTTTGTTGCATGTAATTGTATTCATGGGGTGGTTGGCTGACATTGATTGGCGTTCTTCAGCAGCTGATGGCAGGGGAGGTGGGAGAAATCCTAGGAGAACCTAGAAAGTATTTTAGTGCGATTGTTTCGCTGTTGAGCAGGTATCAGGAGTGTTATATGAGTAGGTCCTAGAGGACCCGAGATGATTCTTAAGGAAAGTATGGATAGGTATGGAAGGTAGTATTGGGCCCGTACTACTAGAAGCACCAGATCCATACTTGAATCAAGGACAGTTTCGGGGATTCTAAAGCTGGTTAGGGAGGAGAGCATGGTTTGATACCATAATTCATGGTAATGGTTCAATACCTGTTGATCTTTTGGTTATGGTTGCCTCGGGTGTGAGGATGGGTCTGGTAATTGTTTTGTGCCCCAGCGGCGACGTCGGTTTGGGTGAAATGGTGCAGACATGGATGATTATGTTGGTTGGGAGATCTTGAGGGTTTTGCTTGAGGTCAGTGCAGGAGTATACAGGTGGATTGATGTGTTTATGGATGCATTGTGGAGTGATTAAGGGTCCGTGTTCTTGGGATATAGGAGGTCATGTATAAGATCGTCGGTTGGGATAGCAGGCAAGGAGGGTATGTTTTTTATCGTTAGTCGATAGTTGCTTACGCTTTTGTGTGAATCCCTTAATGTTGAGTGTTTATAATTGTGGATTTCAAAGGTCTTCAGCTGAAATTCAGGATTCTCTTGGTGTTCTATTGATCCGTATCTGGAAAATCATTATGCGTGTACTATTTATTCCAGGGTCAGGTATGGTCGTACCTGCTTGAGTCGGTTGAGTTATGATTTGGTTTCAACACTAGTGGGCGGTGGTTTGAGCCTTAAGTGGGGGAGAACTAGGATTCTCAGGTTGAGTATCAGTCATTGAGGGATTTTTCAATTCGCTGTTGGTTTGCTGTTTTCGGATTAGTTGGGCGGATGTTGCTTGGTGAATCATTTCCAGAGACAGGTATGTTCAGTTCCGGGTGGTTTTTGGTTCTCTGGATTAAGTGTCAATGTGTCCTAGACCGCTGGTCGTTGATTTCATCTTTCAGCGAAGATTCTCTGAAAGATTCAAGTGGTGACCGTTAAAGTTCAAGGAATCTGTCACCTACCATCAAGTTCAGTATGTTTTATATCCCTTTGGCTTCGAGGTATGTTTATCCTCTTTGGGGTGTGAAATTTTGGTTTATAGCAGGCTCAGGTTTTTGGTAGCATTCAGGAAGCCTTCGTAAGCTATGTGCGTATTGATAGAATCGGTTCAGTCTCAATCAGGGTTTGGGGTCTATTCTAATCATTCATGGGAATGTCGTCTGGTAATGATTAAGGTTGGTCGCTCAGTAGAGCTCTGGTGTTTCTTCCCTTTTTGGGACGAGGTTATGGGTTCCCTAAGGATGTGCATTGTGGTAATCCAATATGTGTGTTGCCGAGAGAGGTGTAATGAGTTTTGTTTAAAGGGAACAATTAAGGGTTGTTGGGAGTATCATTCAAGTATCAGAAAGTTTATGTGGAATGTATGCATTATATTCCCGTTCGTTCGTAAGCTGTTCTTAGGGGTTTGATTATCAGTTGGGAATCGGTTTTAAAGTCGCGAATCATAAAGTTCCTCCTGATTGTATCAAGTGATTTTTCAGGTGGGGGTACACCTGAACTGGTAAGGGTTGGATGCAATGCGTAAATTTTTGGATTGATCGTCTTTACTAGTCGGAACATAGTGGCATGTCAGAGGGTCCAGAGTTATTTGAGGTTTTGGTACATCATATGGGTTTGGATCTTTTTTCTGCATGTTTTTGGTGGTGTCTCCAGTCGGGGACTGGGGATAGATTCATGGATGAACGCTTATCAACCTTAGGAAAGAATTGATGAGAAATTTTATGAGTGGACATTTTCGAGTTGGTTTTTGGTGGAAACTCACATTGGGAATCGCGAGTGTATTCATTCTAGGCCTATATTTCAGTGAGATGTGGGATAAGGAATCTGTATGCCTAGGGCATCCGCTAGAGAGTTCAGGGTAAAAATGTTGGAGTAGGTGTCTAAGCCCATAACTATAATTAGTATGTACTTGACCCGAGAGTAGCATGGTCCATTTCAGGTTGCATATCATCAGGACAATTTGATAGGATGGACTTTTGAGAAGAGGTTACTTATGATTTATTAATATGTTATACGTTCTAATATATTAATATGAAATCATATTATTTAATTAGTATTGATCAAGAATTAATTTGGAATTAATTATGTGATCAAAAGAGACTAATTAAATATATGGGGATTGATTTGGTAAATCAATGATTCTTATAGTGTGGGCCAATTGTTATTTAGGATGGGCTAAACCAATATGGTAGTCCATGGATAGTCCATGGAGGTTTAACCCATGGAGCCTAAGTAATATGAAATGTCATGGACATTAGGGTTTGCATAGATGTAACCCTAGACTTTGCCACACTATAAAAGGACTCCCTTAGCACCCAAAATCGGACACTAGTGTTCTTGGAGTTCATAGGAGTCGATGTTGAAGCTAGCAACCTCTCTCTCAAGTTCACCTTTGTCCTAGGTGTGTTGTGAACCGTTTGAGGCATCACACTTGGGGTGCTAAGTTCTTAAAGGCCAAAACTACAAGCTACAATGAAGAGGTAATTCTATAACTCATGTTTATGTTGTTTATGTCAATTATATGCTACTTGTAGGTTTAATGCTTTGGAAACAATATTGCATGTATAATTAGAGAAAACATAGATCCAAAGCATTTAGGGTTGTATATACAACATAGGATGTTGTAGTATACAAAACCCAACATTGGTATCAGAGACTAGGGTTGTTTTCTTGATAAAAATTCATTTTTATGTTATGAAAATAATTAGCCTCATCCAAATAAAAGATAATCGTCAAAATTTCAAGTTTAGTGTTAGTTTATATGATAAGCTAATTTATTTTCAAATTGTTGACTTGGTATTATCTAGCCTTATGAGTTAGAATAGATCAATGATAAATTATATGGTAATTTAATTAGTATAAAATATTGATCTAAATGCTTTTAAAGAACTCCATAACATGTCCTCAAGTTATGGAACATGAAAAGGGTTTTTCATAAAAATCATATTAACTCATAAGTTATGGAAAACCAAAAGTTTTCAAGAGTTACAAAACTTGCTCTCAAGTTTTGGTGTTTGAAAAGTCTCAAATTTTAAAACTCTTGTAATTAAAAGGTGTAACTATTGGGCTCATAAATTAAAAAATTAATTAAATAGTTTTAATTGTGAATTTTTATATTTAGAACCTTGAAGTTTTTGGATAGTTCAAATTACACCTTATGGACCTTATTAAATTAATTAAAGTGTTTAATTAAAAGTAGATTAATAAATCCATAATAATGACATCGTTTAAGTTTAATTAAATTAAGAGTATAATTTATTAATTAAACCATCAAGTATTTGAAAAGTTTAAAATACACCCTTATACTATATAAAATTAAAAGTTTAATATATTATATATGTATAAGTAAAAGGTCAGTCTTACCGTTAGCAGGCCTCATTCACGAAGCCGATCTATAAGGGGGTATAGGTTACTGCCTATAAAATGGTGGTTTAATGGGTGTCCACTCTCACCCACCGCTTCCTTGACTGGTGGATGGTCGTTAGCCGAACGGGTAGGATAGGACATTAATTTTCATTAAAAGTATAATGAATACCAAGTAACTAAACACTTATAAATTCCTAATCTTAGTTACTTAGGAAGAATGTGAATTTGGTGCTAACCCATGAAATTGCACTTTGCACCTTGTTAAGTCGTTAGTGGAGCGCGTGTGGTTAACCGACACACTAATCTGGGACTGACAGTGTGTGGCAAAGGGTAGCTTGATGTTTGTCATAGATCAATGGAGCGTGTGTGGTTAACCGACACATTGATTAGGTGATAAATGACATCGAGAGTACCAAGCTAATTTGCATGGTTATTCACACATTGTTTGTGATCCTCGGCATCTCAGTCACAAACTTAAAGGGCATAATCGAGATTAAACATGCCATTGAAAAGTTCAATGAATCTCAAAGAATCTAGGAATTTCAATTCATTTAAAACCTAAAGTTCATTTTCGTTTTTCATGGGGGAAATTGGTAAATCGTCATTTACCTCCCTTCAAATATTTTGCAATTTGGATTACGGCATCCCTCTTCCGAATTGTAAAATATTGTGTTGGGTCCAAGCCTTAATATATTCATTTTGGGTGTTATATTGAGGACTTAAATTAACTAACTTGAATTACTCCCAAATAGATGTGTTGGGTCAAAAATATGGTTTATGCTTTACTTTTCTAGGCAACTATATTTTTCAGTCTAGGACCGTAAACAGTGTGGTGTTTACGGCTGTATGGGTGTTCACGGCCGTGAACCTGTTTACTGTTTACGACCGTGAACGTGTTTTCGGTCAACTAATGGGTTTTCGGTCAAGGCCTTGTATTTTGGGCTTGGCCTTAGGTCCATATATATATATATATATATATATATATATATATATATATATATATATATGGGATAGTGAATATACATTACAGCCCCACCTAAGCTTAGGTACTAAACCTCTAAAATATATCGTTTTAACTAAGTAATTATACTCGATTTGGTTTTCACTTGGTAAATATATCGTCCCCAATAACAATTTTTCCCTCCATTATCGTTTTACCATCTTTGTTTTCTTTCCTCCATTACCGTTTATATATATATATGGGATAGTGAATATACATTACAGCCCCACCTAAGCTTAGGTACTAAACCTCTAAAATATATCGTTTTAACTAAGTAATTATACTCGATTTGGTTTTCACTTGGTAAATATATCGTCCCCAATAACAATTTTTCCCTCCATTATCGTTTTACCATCTTTGTTTTCTTTCCTCCATTACCGTTTATTACTTCACCCTAGTGAACATTATTGTTTTCCATGGTCACGAAGGAGGAAGATAATCAATGTTCTTGCTTCCTTATCAAAACTATTGTGTATATCATGAAACCACATCTTCAAGTGTTAATCGTGAATCCCCTAATCGTAATCTTTATATAGTAAAACAATGTATTTTCATGAGGTTTAGTACATAAGCTTAGGTGGGGCTGTAATGTATATTCACTTTTCCCATATATATATATATATATATATATATATATATATATATATATATATATATATATATATATATATATATATATATATATATACACACACACACATATATATATATATATATATATATATATATATATATATATATATATATATATATATATATATATATATATATATATATATATCTTTATACCTTAATACCTTAATAAGCATTTACCTACAAATGCTGAATTTTAAGAGGTACATCCCTTAAAACATCATTTACAACAACTTTATGCATTAGAAAATAAAGTAATCCGGTCAAACGGAAAAGGTCAAAGCTAAGCGGGTCTCAAGCTGAACAAACTCTTCCAAAACACGAATCAGTCAAATTAAATGGGTATTTCCTCACATTCAGTCGATCGAATCGATCAACAGGAGATACACTCTATATATCATCTCCTCTCTTATTTCAGTCAACATAATGTTTCCTTCAACCACTCACCATCGCCATCTCTCTCTAAAAACATGCTCCCCTTCTTCCCTCTCTTAAAATCAGAAAACCTAGATGCCCTCTTCAACCTCCGTCCTCTGGGTAATATATTTCACAGTCGTTGTGTTGCCTTCAAAACCACTGATTTTGTGTTGCCTTCAATCTGCAGATGGTTTCGATATGAGGTTAGATCGAAGCCCTAGAAGCTCTCAACTGCCTGTTGGTTCGTCCGTCGCTGCTGTTGCTATGATTGCCACCAATAAAAAATTGTATTGCTTTTCCCCTTAAATCCAGGCATATCTCCTTTAAGTGTTTTTTAATGAAGATGTTGTCGGTAATTTTGCCAGGAAACTATCCCTTATCGATCCTAGTGGGATCACTCTCAACGGGGTTGAAGATGAAGAGTTCAATCAAACCACCTTCGCCACCGTTCACCGTAACTACTAAAACTTGAGGATGAAGAATCCAATCACAGACAATTTTTTTCTACTATGGACTTCTATTTCAGGTAAATCGAGGAATGTTAGTTTGTTTCTTTTTCTTCTGTTTCGATCCATGATATATGCTTTGACTTTTACAAAGTATTTCTTCTATTTCGATCCATGAGAAATTCCCAATTATTTGTTGTTTTTTAAATGATTTTTTTTTCAGGAAATCTAACATCGATTATTTACTATCTTCTTCTTTTTTTCCTAAAATTTTAGGAATGGGATGTATGTTCGAGCTAATGGCCAATTGAAAGGATTTTAGTTGTAAATAGTGTTGAAAAGCCTCAATTTCATACAATAGTGCAACACACTTAAAACTTGATTGTATTGACATCTATTCTTGTAATATATGCAGCTATAGCAAATGTTCTTCTATTCTATGAGATTCTGAAGTGAATTGGAATGCAAACTAAAAAAGTAAGAATCTCGATTGCACACTCATTTGTTTACGATATATATTCACTCTTAGTTTTTATTTGGTGCCGAAACAGTGGTTTTTATATCAACTGTTGCTCATGATTTTTGAGATAATGAAACAGTAGTTATATGTATGTATATATGTATCCATGTATGTAGGTTTGTGTATCTGTCTGAGTATTTGTGTGTGTATTGTGTGTATTTGTCTATTTTTGTGCTTACGTGGGTGAAAAGTCTTTTATTGAGAGGAAAATTTAATGATGAATTTGTTTTTTGTAAACTTGTTGGGACAACTATTTCAAATCCACAATAAAAAGATTAATGGATGAGAGAATTCTTAGTGTGAAGATGACAACTTTTCATTTTTTGTGCTTAAACATTGTTTTGTTCCTGGTTCCCTTATTTACAGCTCTGTACAACTTGTGATGGCTAAGGAACATGTGTATTCAAGGGGTTAGATCTCAAGACCAAACCTCTAAGCTGTAAGAGAGCAACTCCACGGGAATAGGAGCACCAGGGCAAAAAACGTCAGAACAGAAGAGACCTTAGCAAAAGACAACCAACTAATAGGAGAAACAAGCAAAAAGGTAAACACAATATATGTGTATATTTATGTATGTAAGTGTGGAAATTTTTGTGTGTATCTGGATGTATACGTGATTGTGTAGTTTTGTTAATCAAAGGATTTGTTTTATGGTTTGATTGCAAGTGTGAAACAGAAATCTTGAACTCAAAGGTGGTTGTATTTGTCGTACTCGGATAAATAGATGTGGGTTCTTGACTCTTTGGATATGTGTCTACAAAGGGTGTTGATTTCTTTGGATGTTCGCTGGTGCATGCCTATTTTTCTATCAAATTGACAATATTACACTTGTTGATGTAGAGAAGAGTCTTGGGTACAGAGCTGGTTCTTGATTCTAAATTTTGGAAGTTGGTCATTAAGGATTCATCACATGGAATATTCAATAGGTAATTCATATTATAGATCTCTTTTTCCTGGAAATGGACCATTTTGCCCCTGAGTATTGTTCAGTACAAATGATGTTTATTTTCGTTGTTGAAGCTATATTTAATTGGATGTGGATTTCCTCTTAGCGATGTTAACTCCTCATGGTGTCTCATATTTTTTATTTTAGTGACCTTTTTTCCCCTGAGGATAGACATTTCTAATTTTTGGTTGTTGTGGTTGTTTTTTCTCTAGCACTCCTTTGGTGGTGCCCTTGTTGCTGTCTGTACTGTAACCTATTTTCCCTTGGAATTGCTTTGCATTAAATCTCTAGGAAGTTAGTTGGTTATTTTCTCTTCTCTATTTCCTGTATTGTTCATTTTTGAATATATTTATTACATTATAGTGTTTTTTTATTTCTTTGTGATATAACTATCGATCCATGCTTTTATCCGTACATATTCTTTCTAAATTTACTAGCTTCTTTTGAAGTTATATCTATTAGTGTTCTTATTTAATGATTAAGCTTCAAAAACAAAAATAAACAATTTAAAAATAAAAAATTTTTATTCTGAGATTATAAAATAAACTATACACATAAGCTATTAAAAACAAAGAAACTAAATTTATTTGTTATAGGAATAAAATTTGTCGACAATTATAAATCCAATAACGGTCATATTTTGTTTACCTTTCTAGAATTTTGAAGGATAATACCATTAGTTTTCTATATATTTTACTAAGTAGTTAGATATTGTGGTTTTTAAAACGTTTAACAATTTATTGTGATGTGTTAATCTATTTATATGTTAGCTCTTTATCATTTTTGTCAAAGGGGTTTTTAAAACGTTGCTTAGCATATTATAAAACATGAAGGAAACAAATGACATTTTAATTCATTTGACAAATTTGCAAATAAACATAAAATATGAACAAAAAATGATTTTTCGTTGAATGCCAATCAGAAGCAACTTAAATACTTTTTATTGTCAGTGAATTGCAAAGATACAAATAGGCACAAGCTTTATTTGTTTAAATAGTGGGAAAACTCCTAAATCACACACTTAATTGGTTTAATGATTCATTTGTGTGTTATTTGGAATATCACGTATTTCCATAATCGCCATGAAGACTTCACCGCATTCCATAAAGAAACGCATCATCTCATTCCTCTGTAAAGAAATAAATCGCACACTACAAAACTATTCGTTGAAACGTATTTTTTGAAATGTCATGTTATCGAAAGGAAACCGGTTTTAAAAAAAATATATTATATAACACCAAAAAAACTCATAGGCGAAAGAAAACTATTTGCCTAAAAGAACAAATCGTCTCAAGAAACTAATTACCGACCGCCACAACTGCTTTGCATGGGTCACACAAGGTTAAAGATTTTCGAAGATATGGTCAAACTGATGATTTTTCTGCATTCAAGCTATTTGCACTATCATTGACAATTATCGATGAGCTTGTGAAATTGTATATTTCAAATTATTTGTAGCTCCTTTTTTATAGTAATTAGTTTTTTTTTTATTTTATTTCAACCTCCTCCTTTAACCTGTTGCTCTGTTTAATTAGTTTTGGTTAAATTGATATTTTTTTTAACGAATTGTAATTTCCAATATACTAAATCTAACATATACTTAGATGACACAAATTTTTTTTTAACGATTACATTTTAACATAAACAATAAATTATGAAATGTGGTTAATTATAGCACGAAATGATGTTTTATTTAGTTAGTAATTAATCTTTTACCAATTAGGTTTATAAATTGTTGTATTAGTAAGAAAATGTATATTAATAAGTGACTAAATTTATTTGGGTGAACAATACTTCAATAAAAATACTCATTACAACATGATTATGTCTTCATTCATTATTTTGTTGATTTCTTCTCCAAACATTTAAATTTTTTAGTTTTATCAAATTGATTAACAAAAAATCAATAATTAAAAATACATACATAAAAGATTTTCTCGGTTATGTTTTTCAATCCTAAACGAAACAAGAAAATGGTTTGGTATCCAATACATGAGTACGGTTCGTAGATTTTTCGCATTCGTATATTTTTAGCACCTCCATTATCGTATGTTGCAATTTCGTTAATCATCTGTTTGTCACTTATTTGCATGGATATCACGATATTGCATATAAACTGTTCACATAATCCCCCATGCAAATTGTAATCATTGAAACAAAAATATTCGCCAAAATAAAACTAATAGCTCCGATTCGGCTGTATGGCCTAGAAGTGTAAAGTAAATGGGTGTAGAAACTAATTTATGAAAAACTATTTGCACCCGTCGCTTGGCGCGGGTAAACAGCTACTATATATATATATATATATATATATATATATATATATATATATATATATATATATATATATATATATATATATATATATATATATATATATATATATAGGTTCATATGTGGATGGACAATTATTGTGTGAACGTAGGGACCAATGAAAATTCAGGAAAAAAATAAATTATTAATTAAATAAACAAGGGTAGATTTGTAATATTGCATATATACAATAAATAATATCCAAAAATAAATTCATATCATATTCCTTTATTTAAGCAAAATTGTGATCGGTTTGTTAGCTGCACCATTACCGTCCCCTCAATTGATTCATCCAAACCCTAGCATCACTACCACAATCTTCAACTTCTAAACAGGGAAGCACGTCGAGCATGTACGAAAAAAATGGGGTTTCCGAAGAGTCGGTGATGAAGCACGTCAAAGTGTTAAAGTTAAATCTCACATTTGTAAGCTAATTATTCTCCTTTTTTATTTCATTGTGAAGTATTTCTTAGAGGACTCTGTGAAAATAATGACCACAACTCATTCTGAAGTGGACGTCGATGGTGATCTTTTTCACATAATCACCAATGGACTTTTCAAGAGTAAATATTTTTTCTGTTAAGATAGTAAAGATGTTTATTTAGAATCTCATCAAAATATTCATCTGAAAAAGCAAAATGCGTAAATGAGGTTCTCATGAATTTGTCACTCATGTGTTTTTCTCATACCCTTATGAGTGATCATTTTATTAATTTTTAATCATTTGTTGAATTTATAACTTATACAATTATTCCGGCATCCATGGAGTAGTACAATACATATGACTATTGATTTAGAGGCGATGGGAATTGGTAGAACATCTACTATTTTTCATGTCTTTTTAATGAATTACATTTTTAACTTATTTTCTTAATTAATTTGTCAATTAAGTCACTTATTCGTTGCTTATTTTGACAGGCGGGTTCGATTGATCAATATGTGATTGAGAACTATACATAGGTAGCACAAAACACCTCTTGTCAAATTCTTGTGTATGTAATATTCTTTTTTTATTTTTAAATTATATATAGTGTTATCTTTCCCCATTAATCTTAATGGACCAAGGGTTCCATAGAACAAGTAGACTCTAAGTTATCAAACTTTATATTATTCCAATTTTTTCATTCTATTATTGCTTATTGGAGTTGGATGATTACTCCTTAGCTTACTTAAAAATTGGGCAAGCATTAAGAGTTAGGCCAAATATATTGTCCCCTGCTACAATGACTAAGATGCAAAAGCTCCCATCATCATATCCAAATGACATTGTAATATCATCAGTTTTGGATAAAAGTTGATTATAATATCTTTAAATAGGTTCTCATTGGCCTATCTTATAAAGAGAATTTGTCTCGCCGGTAAACTAAATAGATATGTGGGTTGTGTAAACACAATAGAGCATAAAGTCATTCTGACAGAATTGTATCCTCGTTTGTAATACTTTTTACATTCTTTCGAAATTTTAGGGTTCAACATACAAAAGAAGCAACATTGTTTTAGAATATCAAGGTTCATCTTACAAACGCGACATCATTCTTTCAGAATATCAAGTTTCATCTTACAAAAACAACAACATTCTGACATAATGCATTCTAAAATTTTATATCAGTATATTTTTGTATTGTCAAGAATTGCACATATATTTTTGTTTTAAGAATTTTTGACATTAGTTAAAGAATGAATGAATTTAGTTTTACTCTTTAACAATGTATTTGTATTTTTCGTGTTTGTTGTAATTCATTGAAGAATGTGTATTGTTGTTTGCGAGTATGATATTTGTTTGCTTTTTTTTTTCTTTTTTTTATCGACTTCCTTAAAAAAAATCAAATTCTTAAAGAATAGTTAAATGTCCCATTCTTAAAGAATAAATGAATAAAATTGAAACCGATAAAATTTTATGTTAAATTTGAAATTGAATTAATTTTTAATAATCATATTTTTTGAATTAAGAGAATTAATTATTCCATAAAATATGATATTTTCCATTTTTAAATCTGACTTAATTGACTAAAATGTCCTTATAATAAAATTTGTATTATTTTATGGTACATGTTATTCCATTGTAATATCATAGACCTTCATATCATAGTCATTCCTTCTTTTTCATCCATTGGTCCAGAATTATCCTTACGACCACACAATAGATGTCAACCACATTATAACCCAACTATATATATATATATATATAGGTTTAGGTTCTATGGAAAACAAAAAAACCCTAAAAATCATAAAAATGTATTAAAAAAATACTTAGAGATCACAAAAAGTATTTTTGAATTTTTTTTTATAAAAAATCGCAGGTTTTTGTTGAAATTCGCTCAAAAAAAAATCAATTTTTTTTTTTTTTTTTTTTGTAAAAAAAAAATTTCAAAATTTTTTTCACCGATTTTGTATAAAAAACTGCGATTTTTTCAAAAAAAAGTTTTGTGATCTCTAACTATTTTTTTTATGTATTTTTATGATTTTTAGGGTTTTTTTGTTTTCCAAATAACTCTCTCTCTCTCTCTCTCTCTCTCTATATATATATATATATATATATATATATATATATATATATATATATATATATATATATATATATATATATATATATATAGTGTTAGTGGAGTCATAAGAGTGTACGGCTAGAGAGGAGCATTCATTCATATCATGTGCTAGAGAGAGAAACTAGAGAGAACTTGTATATTGGATCTGATTGATACGTCAAACAAATTTGGGACTTACAGTTGGTATCAGAGCTTGGAGTGTATCAATCATTTTGGCAAGATCTGGAGCGTTTTTGCACTTTTTCTTGAAGGATTTTGCGTTTTTGAATAGTTTTTGAAGAAATATTGGGGGTTTGTTCTTCAAGTTTTTCATAAAAACGAGTTTTTGATCGAGTTTTGGGCTTAAAAAGGGTGAAAACGCTGTTTTTTGACGTAATATGCGAGGGGTTTGCGGCCAGAAGAAGTGTTTACGTCCGTACTGAAGAAGGGTTCACGGCTGAAGAAGCTTTCATGACCGAAGAAGCGTTTACTGCCCGAAGAAGCTTTTACGACCGAAATCTCGTTTGTGGTCCGAAGCTTGTTTACGACTGAGGAGAGTTTGCGGTCCGGAGTTCGCACACGTGTTCGGTCCAGCCTCGTTTGCGTCGAGTCCTCGTTTACGGTGCCCTCGGATCTACAGCCCATCAGGAGTTCGGCCCACGATCAGCAGCTTCTTATCGGCCCACGTGTGCGATCCTCGCGTGTGCAACGAATAATCAAAAGGATTTTGGGGGTTGCAAGGATCGAACTCACGACCTCTCGCATCATCAAGCCCCGCCTTACCAACTCATCTAGCTTGCGAGATGTTATTTTCCTTCCCGATTTAATTCATATGGACTCGCAACTTCGAACTTAATTTCGTAATTTTGACATTTTGCCTAAAATTAAATTTCAAATTTTAATGTTTCATTTTCAACCAAAAATTTTGGTTTTTAATTTTTTACTATTATTTTTGACTTTTGACCTTAAAAAAATAAATAAATAAATAAATAACTTTCACTTTTAAATTTGACTTTTTAAGTTTGGCTTTTAAGTTTGACTTTTGAGGTTTTAAGTCAAAGGGCAATTTTTTTTAAAACAATGAGTTCCGCAAACATCCCGGTCAATGAAGTTTCATGTTCTCAATCATGTGAAGCTACAATCAAATTTCTTCATGAACAAATTGATTTGCTAAAAAGGGAAAATGAGGACCTAAAATATGAAGGCTATACCCTAAGGAAAGGTCAAAAACCCTTAAAAGCACAACTAGAGGCCAAAATCAAGGATTTTTGAACACTTCAAGAAGAATATAGCAACAAATGTGAAAATTATGACTATGTTAAGAGACAGTTTGCTAGCTTAACTGCCGAACTTGATGTATTGAAAGCTAAATATAAAGATGCTGATTTCAATTTTAAGAAATTTAACGTGTCAAGTGAGGTAGTTGCATCTATGATTGAGAAGCAATTAACTTTTAAAGATAATCAAAATAAGGGTCTAGGGTATCATAGTGTGCCACCTCCTTTCAATGACAACTATACCACACCCCTTGAGAACAACGAGGAAGAAATACCTGCTCAGTATGGCCAAACCACTGTTCCAGCTTCAGTTAAGACTGAACAATTAGGGCCAACTGAGGGTGTTGAGATGAAAGATTCTAATGTTTCTACTTCTTGTGCAGGTAAAGTAGCAGAAGATGAGAACAAGGAGAACACTATTGAACAAACAAATGACTCCTTGAACTCTGAATCTGTTGCTTCTAACTCAGTTACTTCTGACAAACCTGCTATTGGCAAGTACAGGCCTCCAAAACAAGTGAAACAGACGGCCTGCTGCAAGTGTGCTTGTGGGAACAATCAGAGACAAGGCAAGGGTACGCCACCAGGGGCAGGAAGAAAGAACTCCTACGTGAAGAAGCAAAATTGCTTTCACTGTGGAACACCTGGACATATTGCCAGAAATTGTCCTAATCGCGCATACGTTCCCTTCTACGCACAAGGCTGGCAGAACGCTCAAAGAGGGAGTTTTTCCAAAAGAAACTCTTCGAGGCCACGTTCAAACAATGGTGACTGGAACGCGCAGAAGGCCAAGAATCAAAATCCCAAAGTCAAGAAGGGAATACCGGCCAAGAAGTCCAATCCAAGAGATGCTCCAGTGAAACTAATATCAGTTAGGTCAAAGTCATCTCGGCGATCGGCTTCGAGTTCAAAAGCAAGTATTGAGCCACCCATCCGATCGAACAAGAAATGGGTTAAACCCAACTATAGATGGGTACCAAAGGTTCAATCTCCCAAATCGTCTAATGATTCTAACATTTATTCATCTTCTGTTTGTGATAAGCAGGATATGTTTTGGGAGAGAGTACCGTGTGTTGATGACAAAGGTCAACCCAGTTTCAAAATGGACTGGGTTCCAAAGACCAACTAATCCCGCCCTGTGCTGGAGCAGCTATGGAGGCATATCATCAGACTTCGGTTTGTTGATAGTGGCTGTTCCAGGCACATGATAGGGGACATCTCTCAACTGTACAACACTCAGAACTTTAAGTGAGAGTATGTGTCCTTTGTGGGAAAGAAAGGAAGAAAGGAAAGGATCACAAATGAGGCTTGTGCTTAATGATGTGAAGAATTTTTGGATCTGTTCCGAGATTGAAATACAGCTAAGGCTGAATTCGTTGGTGCTTGCGTCTTCAATTGCTGACTTTCGGTTTGAATTCTTTCGATACTCCTGAGTTCTTAAAATGATTCGTTTCAATGAAAAAATTTCTTTTATTTTTGCGCATTTATTTTATTTCTTCCCTATGCTCAATTTATGGGGGAGAATTCAAAATACAAAAAAAAAAATATTTAAAAAAAATTAAAAAAAATGTGACTTTCTTTGGTAGGTAATCACCAGGGAAATGATATGAGATTTAGTGATAAAGGGAAAGTTAAATTGCTTGACAACTTTGATCCCAAAAGTTTTTGTATTTTACTTTTGTTTTTGATTAAATTTGTTCATATTTTCTTATATTCACACATTTAGGGGGAGAATTTAAAAAAAAATTAAAATTTCAAAAATACAAAAATATTTTCATTTAAGTTTTTATTTCTTTTTCAGAAAAATCCAAAATCCAAAAAATAGTGTTTTTGAGCGTATTTTACTTTTATTTTAATTTCTTAGTGTGCTAAGTTTACTTTTATTTTTTATGTTTATCTCAAAAATTTTCATTTGTCTTGAAAAGTGAATTCAGGAGAAGATAATACTCAAGGAGTATGTATCGAAATATTCTGATCAAGGAGAAGAAACCTAAAAGTGGAAAGGAATTGACGGTCATTACACTTCACACTACTTTCACAAGGAATTGACGGATGATTCACATGCGAGTGATAGACTCTTCCATATTGAGACATATACCAGTCTTAATAGGAGTCTTCGCATCAAATGTTAATGATCAAAGGTCATTTTCACCATGACCAATGTGAAACACCCAACCATTCTTCACCTATATATCTAAAATTTTCTCCATCAAATCACTTCCACGTACCGGTACCTCTTGAGGTTCGAGTATAAAACAACTCGGCTGACAGTTGCCAAAAAGTCTGTGTTTATGATCTTAGATGTCGTTGTCACCATGACTCTAAGTGAAATCCAAAATCCAAAACCATTTAATTCTGAATTGACGGTGAACATTTTTAATGTTCTAGATTTCACCCATGAATTGACAGATAATGGCTCATACCTGGTGTGACATTGTACAAAATGCCAATCAGACCGTTTCTTTTTTAAGAACTGTCGTATCTAAGGAATTGAAAGTCTGAAACGGTACAAATTGGCAGATTGGTCTTGTCAGCTTTCTTTACCTAAGAACTGTCACGGCACCATGGCGATTCACCCAACAGGGAAACAGGTATCGCTGAACGTCTCGCCAAGGGCCAAGTTAACTTGTTAACTTGATAACTGTATTGAGATCTATGATCAAGAATATACAGGGGCTAACATCAAAACTAGCCATGAGTAGTTCTCCGATACTCAACAAATCGTAGCGCGTTCCTCCGAGTTCACACAGATACTGCGAGAAGTCTCTTTTTGAGTCAAGGATTCATCCTTGAACAACTGTGGTGAGAAGGGTCTTTATGATTCTTTCTGTGATCCACAGGGACTTTTTTAGTCACGATTACTTTTCAAGGCGCAACGGTGATCATTCAAGAACATTCATTCGAAGGAACTAGAAGTGAAGATCATTTTTCAACATACAAATTGTCAACCCCAGAAGCAAGGAGAAGCTGACTTGAAGATTATGTGACAAGTTGCATTGAAGCCTCCTCAATCAATTTGCTGCTATCTAAGTACCTGCTGAAGTGATCCAGAAGATTCGTTTTCTCTGTTCTATCTAAAGATTCTCAAGCTGAAAGCGCTAATTTTTCTAGAATCTCTACATGAAGCCTCCACACCCAACGTTCGTTCAAAGCCAAATTCTGAAGAAATGTCCATTCATTCAGCTAGAAAATTCAGTTGTTCATCTTGAAGTTCTGAAGAAATTGAAGATTAAAGCTGAAGCCAAGCTCCAAATGACGATTGACAAGAAAAGCCAGCTACATTTTTAGGGGGAGTTTGTTGGGTCAAAAGAAAAGAAAGCTATAAAGCAAAGGGGAGATTGTTGGGTCAAATATATGGTTTATACTTTACTTTTCTAGGCAACTATATTTTTCAGTCTAGGACCGTAAACAGCCTGGTGTTTACGGTTGTATGGGTGTTCACGGTGGTGAGCCTGTTTACGGTCGTGAACGTGTTTTCGGTCAACTAATGGGTTTTCAGTCATATCGTGTGCTAGAGAGAGAAACTAGAGAGAACTTGTATATATGTGTGTGAATCTTGTGTTGGAACATCATTCTAATCATATAAACATTGAAGATTCATCTTATTCTTTTTCTCCTTCTTCTCCTTCTTCTTCATTTGATATCGCATCATCCAATTGATTGGGATTCTGCACCATCAATTGGATCTGAGTGATACGTCAACCAAATTTAGGACTTACAAGATGTCTAGTTCTGACAACTATGGTCTTCCTTATTCTTTTGGAAAAATCTTTCCTAATAAAGATGATATCCCACATGGTGATCAAGGTGAAAGATTAGTCCCTTTGTCGTGCATTAGTGGGACTGGAAATCATACTTCACTTCCTCCACCTCCTCCAATTATTCTCCTAACCCACATGTTCAAAGACTTGAAAAGTTCAAGGTCATTCAAGCCCTATTGGCAAGCAAACACAAAGACGGAAATTATGTATGTGCTTACATCTTGGAGATGAAGTTACATATTGACAAGATGGGAGAGTTGGGTGTCGAAGTCTCGAGGAAGTTGGTTGTTGACTGAGTTCTTCAATCACTTCCTGAGTCATATAGCGAGTTCATTAAGGACTACTATATGACAAATCACGACATAACCCTTATCGATCTTTCCTTTTTGCTTGTTGTTGCTGAATCAGCAATGATTTGGCGCACTGGTAACGCAAATTTGATTGGAAGATCTACTCCCCAAACTTCCATGGACATTGACAATGGTAACATTGGAATTCCAGAAAAGCTTTCTCTTCCCAATGGAAATGGATCGGTCATGGTCAAGTCATTTGACCAAATGGTAAAGAAAAAGGCTAAGTCTGAGATACTCCCATCTACCATTCCCAAAGAGTCCATATGTTTCTATTGCCAAGAGAAGGGGCATCGGTTGTGAAGCTGCCATATTTACCTGAAAGATCGCAAGGATGGTAAAGTGAAAAAGTTTGACTCTACTTCAGGTAAGTCCATTATCAAACTCTATTAAGTTCCTATTTGGAGATTCTTAATACATGATGTAATGTAATTACATTTTGATGTTTAGTAGAATCGAAGAAATGTAAGGAAGCTTAAAGGAAGAGTAAGCTGATTCTGATCGTGAAGAGATGGATTTCAATCGCATGGTTTGATGATCAGAATTTTGAGTTGTTTCTTAAGAGTTGTGATAGATTGCTCAGGAATAGATAACAACATAGTTCTCACTTGTAATTGTATTGTAAGGAAAAGTTTTCCGCATTTTGTAAATAAAGAAAAATTTTGTTTTTATTTTATTTTGAGTCTCCTTACAATGGCATTTGTGAAAATTGTTGTTTATATGTTTCAATTGATAGCAACATTGGAAAATGGATTTGACTCTTTCGTTTGTGGTAGTATCATAATTTACCAAATAAGGAAAGATTCTCATCACCCAAGTTTCAGTTGGATAGAAACTTGGAATCATGCAACTTGTATTGTGTGATGAATGAGAACTTCATCTTTAGGAAATTAAGACTAATTCCTTGTTCACATGTATATATGAGTCAAGTGAAGGACTAGGGGATCAGGTACACTTGGTTGGGCGCCGATCAGGTCCACCACAAAGAACGATAAGACTATTCATTATGATTTACTAAAGTTTAGTAAATATGGTTATGCTTACAAGATTAAGTGTAATTCTGAATCATTGGAAAAGTTTCAATGTATGGCAGAACGAATAAGAAGAATCAAATAAGGCAGAAAGATAAAAAGTTTCTCCAATATGAGAAAAAGGGAGAGTATTTGAGTATCGTGTTTTATGATTATCTTAGTGATTATAAAACCATATCGCAATTGATCGTCTAAGGAAATCTGTGTGTGTTTGTATGGCTAAGAAGAGGAATCGTGAATTGTTGAAATTGTTAAATCAAGAAGATGAGTCATACTTCGTTCCAAAATGAAGTCTTAGAGTCATACACCAAGATTGTGCCTTGAGTGACATAATCTTAAGAAAGGTTTATAACACTCATCAAATGTAGAGTAAAATGTTTCTTACTCTTGTACATTTGAAATTGGTAAGTTGTGATGTTTTGGATAAGACAAAGACCAACTAAGACCAATTTTGTGAAGTGTTTGTCTTGATAAGAAACCGCAATAACTCTTTAATATTTGTTTGTCGAGTAATGCTTCTTGACAAAGAGAATCTTATATGTCAAGAGGTCAGTGTGAGTCTTAAAGATCTTGAAGAGTTTCAAGAACTAATCAAGAGTATACAAATTGTTTATCACTAGCACACGACATGAGGTTTATAAACTATCGTGTTGACATATTCTTGTTTCTGTGCCCATTGAAGTTCAAGTTGACTATGCATGTGATTTCTATGAGTTCTCAGTTGTTTGCATAATAACCTGGAAGCAATGGCAAGCCCTGTGCTGCCAAGTGGCAAGAAATTAGGATTGAACAAGTTCGGTCCATATGAGTTTGGATTTGTCACTAACATTGTCTTGTGATTATGGTTATGACAAATTTACATGGATAGGAACACTTATACCATAAAATCTAAGTGTCATAAGGTTTCTCTACAATTCATGAAAATGATTGTGAGGAAACGCTTTCACTAAGTAGATTTTAATGAGATAGAAATTGTGATATTTGCATTCTCAAATTCGATTATGATTACGGCATCCCTCTTCATAGTTCGAATTGTGCGAAATGGCAAAAGATCTAAACAGTTGAGACTTATTGTTGTATATTCTAAAAAAATTTAGACACACATGTGAGCTATCTAAGGATAGGTGTATGATTTTGAGAAGCCTAGATAAAGTCTTATTGAAGCATCTCATATCAGAAATCTGAACCTTGGTAAGAAAGTCAATAAGTATTGATTTCTAGAAGTCCAGCTGATTTCTGAGTACATGTCAAAGCTAGTGCGAGCATAATTGTTATGCTAGTAAGATGATAATTAATATGCTAGTGGGAGCATAATTGTTATGTTAAGAGTTGCGAGTTAGCAATGTTAATTATAGAAAACAAAAGGTTTCAATTTGCAAAGATGTAGGTTTTGAAAAAGTTGTTTTTCTATAATTAAGGGAGAGGAATTCATACTTCATTTCAAATCTAAAAGCTTAGATGAGATTTTAATCGAATTTAGTCATGGACATATGTGAATGTTATGTTGAAAAGATTCAACATAAGGAAATTCTATATATGGAAATGTTATAGCAAGAGACTGGTAAAGTATCACGTCTTTATGTGAAACATTATGTATCGTATTCCATATGCTTCGGATATAGGATCGATTACATATGATATTAATTTGTTCTAATTTTCCAAATGCCTAGGGCATTAAGAGGGAAAAGGGACTAGAACGAGATATGACTAAAATGGTTAAGCCATTGTCGAGGACAATCTGAAGTTTACCAAAGATGGGTTGCTTATGGACAGTTGGAAGTATATTCTGAATTTTGGAAGGACCATATTGACATACTCTGAGAAGAGGTAACTCTTGTTCAGAAGTGATAGTCGAAATGGGAATATGCAAATGTTTCCATAAGTGGAAGTTATTCTTTAAATCTCTATAAGATTAGGAAACTTAATGTAAGAAGGATGTTCAAATGAATGTACTTTGAATGTGAGACTTCGTTTCCATGGAATTGCTCTCCATTGGAATACTTTGTAATGTCTGTTGCCAAGTCTCTGTGACTTTTGTGCATAGTCATTACAAGAGGATCATTGCATATAAGTTTAAAATCTAACAGATTATAGTGAATGGCAAGAATTTGGTATTCTTACATTTACGATAAGGATTTGGAATTGAGAAATGAGCGTCATTAAAATGCTTTCAATTGATCAATTTCACAAAGGAAGGACCATAGGCAAACATAGTGTGCATGCTTGGAGCATGGCACAACTATTGTTTTAATTCAAGTATTAAGTTCATTAATCGAAAAATTATACAATGAATAATGTGTAATCAATATGGTGATTAAATAAAAGTTGTTTTATTTATATTCATAAGTTCTGAGACCATATTGGATTCGATTATTCTTGTGTTTCACTTTGCATGTTTTGACTTCCCGAATAACTAGGTTATTCAAACTATCCACAAACGATCATACTTTGGAAGTAGGTATTGAGGCAAGACTGTCATGAATCTGACTGTAGATTGTATAGGTGTTTTAGACATAACACAAGTTTGCTGTAGTGTTCATGAGTACTCCTGGAATAAGATTCGAGTATTAGAATAAACCCACGCTCATCTGAATCACTTCATGGATTTTATCACGAGTGATTGTGAGACGATAATATCTTATATTCTTGAAACCAAGACATGTGAGTTCTAATTTACAAGTCGGTTGCACATTGACTTATGTAAACGCACCAGTAACTTGGTGTTATAAAACATATTGTTGTGTGTGATTTGATGAGTAAGTACAAGCGAACATTTGAGTCGAAGTTTATCCATTCCTTTTACCCTCAGAGGGATAAAAGAGATATTTGTGGGCCCCTCGATGATTTAGTGATGAAAACCCTAAGCGCTTGGCCAAGCCTGGACTAATTTCATTTGTTCAATTAGTCAGTCGTCATAAATCGGAAATCGAGAAACAACAGATGGATAGAGAGAATGATTATAATCCATGTCTCAGTCCATATGATATCTTGTAAAATAGAGGAATATATGATCCCTTATCTAATGGACGCGTCATTGACTAGGTCAGAGTTCGTCAGCGACTTTTAAGAGCTACGATTGCTAGTCGAGATTTTGGAGTCGTACTTGCAATAATAGTTATTAGACTTATCCAAGTGGGATACTTTTGGATTAGGTGTCTAAGCCCATAACTATAATTGGTATGTACTTGAGCCGAGAGTAGCATCGTCCATTTTGGGTTGCATATCATCAGGACAATTTGATATAATGGACTTTTGAGAAGAGGTTACTTATGATTTATTAATATATTATAAGTTCTAATATATTAATATGAAATCATATTATTTAATTAGTATTGATCAAGAATTAATTTGGAATTAATTATGTGATCAAAAGAGACTAATTAAATATATGGGGATTGATTTGGTAAATCAATGATTCTTACAGTGTGGGCCAATTGTTATTTAGGATGGGCTAAACCAATATGGTAGTCCATGGATAGTCCATGGAGGTTTAATCGATGGAGCCTAAGTAATATGAAAGGTCATGGGCATTAGGGTTTGCATGTATGTAACCCTATACATTGCCACACTATAAAAGGACTCCCTTACCACCCAAAATCGGACACTAGAGTTCTTGGAGTTCATAGGAGCCGATTTTGAAGCTAGCAACCTCTCTCTCAAGTTCACCTTTATCCTAGGTGTATTGTGAACCGTTTGAGGCATCACACTTGGGGTGCTAAGTTCTTAAAGGCCAAAACTACAAGCTACAACGAAGAGGTAATTCTATAACTCATGTTTATGTTGTTTATGTCAATTATATGCTAGTTGTAGGCTTAATGCTTTGGAAACAATATTGCATGTATAATTAGAGAGAACATAGATCCAAAGCATTTAGGGTTGTATATGCACCATAGGATGTTGTAGTATACAAAACCCAACCAAAAAGGGATGTTTTTAGTTCAGATGATAGAAAAGGCTCTTGTGACTGTGCTTTGGAATGGTTCTACCGGTGTGAAGGTCGGGCAAGTTATGGCTTTTCAGAATTTTAGCAGCAGTGTATCGGTTCAACAGTTAAGGAAATCAATATCTTGTATCTCATTGTGTGAATTGTAATCATCAGGAGTCGAATAGATAAATTGATGGATAAGTGTCATTGATTTAGCATCGGTCCAGTATGGGCGGTTTGTCAGGGAGTTAGACCAATTCGAGACTTCAGATTCCAGGTAAAGTAGGTTCGGTTTCTGTATGGGATTATAATTTCGTCTTCTTCGGGTTGGAAGTTATGATGGGTTCGGTTTCCATAGGAAGGTCGTCGTTTGTTCAAGGTTGTGGTTGCATCCCTCAGGCTGTTGGGCCTGCCAGGGATGGTAAGGAATGATTTCGAGGACGAAATCGAATTTAAGTAGGGGAGATTTGTAACACCCGGTTTCGAATAGTTTCATTATTTGGGGACGTGGCCTGATTATTGTTTATCAAAAGGCTTAGGGCCTTGGGAGAAAAAGGGAATTCGCCATTGTTGGATGTGGGTTTTATGGAATAAGTGATTCAAGTATTTCTTTGTGTTTCGGATCCCAAGGGTATTATTGTAATTTGGAAGCTCAGTTCCTTATAAAATCGAGTTTTATGCGGGAAGTTTTATGGCTAGGGTGAGGTGACAAAAGCGTAGGCCTTCTTGTCACCTTTCCGTGGGTATAAAGTTCATAGGAAATGGACCTAAGAGAAGGAAGTTATAACCGTTTGAATAATTGGCAAAAGTGGAAAAGAATTGCAACAATGGTCCCATGTATGCACTTTTGAGAGGCGCGTGTTTGGGTGAGTATGCCCAGCGTAAGTTGGGGTACGCCCAACGTAATTAATGTTGGATTAGGTGTCTAAGCCCATAAGTATAATTGGTATCTACTTGACCCGAAAGTAGCATGGTCCTTTTGGGTTGCCTTCACCAGTGCAATTTGATAGGATGGACTTTTGAGAATAAGGTTATTTGTGATTTATTAATATATTATAAGTATAATATATTAATTGAGAAATCGTATTATTTAATTAGTATTGATCAAGAATTAATTTGAAAATAATTTAGTGATCAAAAGAGAATAATTAAATATGCGGGGACTGATTAAGTAAATCAATGATTCTTATAGTGTGGGCCAATGATCCATGGTTAATTAGGATGGGATAAACGAATATGAAAGTACATGGAGGTTTAACCCATGGAGCCTAAGTAATATGAAGGGTCATGGTGCATTAGGGTTTGCATGGATGAAACCCTAGCATCTTTAACACTATAAAAGCAAACCCCTAGAGCTAAAATCGGTTTCCCCATTCATTTTAAGAGAGGGATAATCGATTTTGTGCTAACTAGCCTATTCTCTCAACTCCCCTCTTGCATTTGGTGTTTGTGACACATTAGAGGCATCACAATTGAGGTGCTAAAGCTTTCTAAGGCCAAGAACTACAACTACATCAAGAGGTATTCATCTAACTATGAGTTTTTTTATTGTATATCCTCCATTGTATGCAAGTTAGGATGTATGCTTTGGAAAATTGAAATTGCATGTATATTTAGAGAAAACATAGATCCAAAGCATCTAGGGTTGCATGTGAACCATAGGAGTGTTATAGTGCTTAAAACCCAACAGCGGTATCAGAGCCTACGATTGGTTTCTGTTATATTTGATGCTGCTAATTTTCAAAGCTTGAAAAATCGATTTTCTGGCATCTGAATGATGAACTCGCCGAGTCCAATGCCTGACTCGATGAGTCCACTCATTAAAAGGGCAACTCGACAAGTCATGATCATGCACTCGTCGAGTAGAGGCTTCTGGGTGCAGAATTTCGAGTTTTTGGCCAGAATTGGATTACGATCATTACCACAAACTGTTTTGTAATCATCAAAATCGTATTTTCTGATTCGGTAATGATGATCCTCATCCAATTAAAGGACAATTGTCAAATTTTAAGATAATAAGATAATTATTTATATTATTTGATATGAATTGCCTTTCTATGAGTTAAATTAGATCAATAGTGAAGTTATATGATAATCTTGTTAGTTAAAATTGATCTAAGTTGTTCTTGAAGTGAGTTTTGTAACCTGTCCTCAAGTTATATGAAGAGTCTCATTCATGAACATTAAAACTCATAAATTTTCATAAGTTATGGAAACCAAAAGTTTTGAAGAGTTACAAAACTTGCCCTCAAGTTTTGGAATTTCTAAAGTCTCACTAATGAAACATTTAATTCCAAACCTTAGAATTTTAAAAGTTTAAAATTCAACCCTTACACTATTATAATATTATAAGTTTAATAATATATATATATATATATATATATATATATATATATATATGTATGTATGTATAAGACACGTCAGTCTTACCGTTAGTAGGCCTCATTCACGAAGCCGGTCTATAAAGAGGGTATAAGGTTACTGCCTATAAAATGGCAGTTTAATGGGTGTCCACTCTCACCCACCGCTTCCTTTACTGGTGGAGGGTCATTAGCCGAACAGGTAGGATAGCACATTAATTCTCGTTAAAAGGATAATGATAATTATAAAGTAACTAAACTTTTATTAAATTCCCAATCTTAGTTACTTTAGGAAAAATGTGAAAATAGTGTTATTCCATGAAATTGCACTTTGCACCTTGTTAAGTCGTTAGTGGAGCGTGTATGGTTAACCGACACACTAATCTGGAACTAACAAGGGTGGCAAAGGTAGCTTGATGTTAATCATAGATCAATGGAGCGTGTGTGGTTAACCGACACATTGATTAGGTGATTTGAAACATTGAGAGTACCAAGTACATTTGCATGGTTATTCACACCTTGTTTGTGATCCTCGGCATCCCAGTCACAAACTTGAAGGGCACAATCGAGATTTAAACATGCCATTGAAAAGTTCAATGAATCTCAAAAGAATCGAGGAATTTCAATCCAATTAAAACTTAATAATCAATTTTGTTTTTCATGCTGGAAATTGGTAAATTGTCATTTACCTACCTTCAAATATTTTGCAATTGGATTACGGCATCCCTCTTCCGAATTGTAAAATATTGTGTTGGGTCCTAGCCTTAATATTTCATTTGGGTGTTATATTAAGGATTCTCATCTAATCTAAACTTTGTTCTTTTTCTTTTCAGATGTCTATCCCAAACAATGCTTCAGGCTCCAACCATTCTAGCTCATTCTCCCTCATGAATTTGGTTGGGAGAACTATCTTCGATGGGTCAAACTTTAACGATTGGATAAGAAACATTCATATGGCCCTTCGCTACGAGGACAAAGAATATGTTCTCAATAAAGAGATGAAGGAGATTGATGAATAAACTGCTACTCCCGAACAAATCGAGGAATACAGGGTTCATGAGAGGGACGCGATAAAGGTGTCATGCATTATGATTGCTACCATGGTTGTTGAGCTTCAAAAGTCCTATGAGGACTTCTGGCCCTTCGAAATGCACCAAGATTTGATGGAAAGGTACCATCAAAGTGCTCGGCAGGAAAGGTATGAGATCATTGCCTCCATGATCACAACCAAAATGAAGGGTGGAGAGTCCATCACGACCCACTTGCAAAAGATGCAGAGATATGTGGACCGCTTGCTGAAATTAAATGTGAACTTCGATGAAAAGTTGGCCATTGACATCATCCTACATTCGTTGCCTTCTTGTTATGATCAGTTCCGTATGACCTATCATATGAATAAGGAGAAGGTCACTCGTAGCAAGCTTCAAGGCCTTCTAAGGACTGCAGAAATCAACTTGAAAGTCAAGTCGGTTGTACCTACTCCTATTGTTGTTGCCCCTGTTCTGGCAATCGGACATGGGAAAGGGAAGAAGAGGAAGGCTCCTTCTAAGAGCCGCAAGGGGAAGTCTCTTGATGGATCCTCTTCCAGTGGGACTAAAGATGGTTCTGCTAATCTCTCTACCACTCCAAAGGAAGCAGAGTGCTTCCATTGTCATGAAAAAGGGAACTGGAAACGAAGTTGCCCCAAATACTTGCAGGATATTAAGGACGGGAAGATAAAGCCCACCTTCGCAGGTATTTACACTATTCGGTCTAATAACTCATCACATGCTAATTCTTGGGTCCTTGATACAGGTTGTGGTATTCACATTTGTTCTGATATGCAGAGACTAAAAGGTAGTAGGGATGTGGAGCACGGGAAGATAAACTTAATCATGGGGAATAGGAAAGTGTCGCCTGTGACGAAAATTGGAGTTTACTCTTTATTGCTTAGTAGTGGGTTAAATTTAGATTTGAATAATTGTTGTTAATCGTCAGATATGAAGAGAAATATTATTTCCTTTCATAGTTTGTATAAACAAGGTTTTACCTTTTTCTTTTAATAATGAAATTGGTAGTATTAATGCTTATTATAGGGGTGTATTTTATTTTGAAGCATTACCTTGTAATGGTATATAAGAAACTGTGATGGTTGTAGATAACCTAGGAAACAATGTGTTTAATATTGATTCGTCCAATGTTTTGGACAAGGCATGCATGTGGCATTGTCATCTTGGACATGTCAACAAGAAGCGAATAGCCCAACTCCAAAAGGATGGAGTCTTGGAGTCATTCGACTTGAAATCAGATGACACTTGCGAATCTTGTTTACTTGGAAAGATGACCAAGTCACCCTTCACTGGTACTTGAGAGAGGGGTGAGGGTTTGTTGGATCTCATACACACATATGTGTGTGGACCCTTCAGAACCGCCACAAGGGATGCTAACCGCTTCTATGTGACTTTTACTGATGATTATAGTAGATATGGCTATATTTACTTAATCAAGTATAAGTCAGAAACTTTTGAAAAGTTCAAAGAGTTTAAACAAGAAGTGGAGAATCAATTAGGCAGGAAGATAAAGATGATGCGATCCGATCGAGGAGGAGAGTATCTTAGTATCGAGTTCCTAGACTATCTTAAGGAATGTGGAATTGTTTCACAGTTGAAACCACCTAGGACACCGCAGTTGAATGGTATGGCTGAGAGGCGTAACCGAACCTTGTTATATATGGTTCGTTCCATGATGAGACGAGCTACGTTACCTATCTCATTTTGGGGGTATGCCTTAGAGACTGTCGCCCATATCCTTAATCTAGTCCCTACTAAGAAGGTTGCCAAAACACCTCACGAGATGTAGACAGGGAAGGTTCCCTCATTAGATCACATCAAGGTTTGGGGTTGCGAGGCTTTCGTAAGACGATAAACTCACGACAAGCTCAAACCTCGTAGCGAGCGATGTATTTTCATCGGCTATCCACAGAAACCTTTGGATATCTCTTCTACAGATCGAGTGACAATGTTGTCTTCGTTGCGAGGGGAGGGGTTTTCCGAGAGAGAGAGAACTCATATTCCAAGAGGACAGTGGGAGGCAAATTGACCTTGAAGAGCTTCAAGAGTTAAGTGATGAAGAAACCTCAAACACTAGCACTCAACCCAAGGAGGAAACTCATGTTGAACCTATTGACGAGTCATTACCTCTTTGACGTTCCTCTTGAGTTAGGATGACACCTAAGTTTTATGGCTTACATATTACTACTGAAGGTGATATGTTTATTAGTGATAGCACACTAGTAAATTTGGATGAACCATCTAACTACAAGGAATCCACGGCAGGCCCCGAGTCTGATAAATGGAAAGATGCAATGGACAGCGAGATTCAGTCCATGTATGACAATCAAGTTTGGAACTTGGTTGACAATGTAACAGGTCGCAAGACAGTCGGGTGCAAATGGATCTTCCAGAAGAAGACCGACATGGATGGGAAAGTACACACATATAAGGCACGACTGTTTGCAAAGGGCTTTACTCAAACTCAGGGAGTTGAATATGATGAGACCTTCTCACTAGTAGCGAAGATTAAATCTATGAGGGTTATGTTAGCCATAGCCGCATTTCATGACTATGAAATATGGCAGATGGATGTCAAAACCGCTTTCCTTAATGGAAAGTTGGCTAAAGATGTTTACATGTGTCAGCCAGAGGCTTTTGTCAATGCAAAGTACCCTAATAGAGTGTGTAAGCTTGAGAAATCCATCTATGGATTGAAACAAGCATCTCGCAAATGGAATCGTTGTTTTGATGAGAAAGTCAAAGAGTTTGGTTTTTCGAAAAGAGAAGATGAGTCCTGTGTATATGTCAAAGCTAGTGGGAGTATAGTAAGCTTTCTGGTGTTGTATGTGGATGACATACCACTCATAGGAAACGACATCCCAACCTTGCAGGAAGTGAAGTCCTGGCTTGGGAAGTGTTTCGCTATGAAGGACCTTGGAGAAGCTGCCTATATTCTAGGGATAAGGATAATGAGAAAAATGAGTAAAAGACTAATAAGACTTAGTCAAAGTACCTACTTGGACAAGGTGTTGAAGCATTTCAGCATGGAGAACTCCAAGAAAGGTGACTTACCTATCCAAAGCAATACCAAACTATGTAAGACTCAGAGTCCGAGTACAGAGGCTCAGATAGCAGAGATGACTCGAGTACCATATGTTTCCGCGGTTGGCTCGATCATATATGCTATGACTTGTACTCACCCTGATGTGGCCTTTGCTTTGAGCATGGTCAGTAGATATCAAGGGAATCCTGGTAAAGCTCACTGGACTGCAGTAAAGAACATTCTTAAGTACATGCGGAGGACTAAGGACTAGGTCCTTACCCTCGGTGGGAGTGATGAATTGAGAGTGACAGGGTTTTGTGACGCCGGTTTTCAGACCGCCAGAGATAATTTGCGCTCTCAGTCGGGCTGGGTGTTTACCCTAAATGGACGAGTAGTAACATTGAAAAGTTCCAAGTAGGAGACTGTAGCTGATTCAACGTGTGAATCAAAGTACATAGCCGCGAGCCAAGCATCGAAAGAGGCGATATGGTTGAAGAACTTCATCGGAGACCTTGGAGTTGTACCATCCATAAAGGAGCATGTGGAGATTTGCTGCGATAATGAAGGGGCGGTTGCCTTAACCAAGGAACCGAGAGATCATGGTAGATCCAGGCATATCGACAGAAAGTACCACTTCATAAGACATCAAGTAGAAGAAGGACACCTCGTAGTGAAGAGGATATCGTCAGAGGACAACCCAACAGATCCCCTTACGAAGGGACTGAGTAGGGTTAGGCACTTTCAGCATGCAAGGGGCATTGGGCTAACGGACGATATTAGTTTTAGTGATTAGATAAATATTTAGAAACTTGTAATAGCTAAATTGTAACTGATATTTGATGATTGAATAAAAGGAGTTTTATTTATAAGAAAGTTACTGTCTTGTGTCAATTATTTACTATTGTTTCACTTTTGCATGTTTTGACTTCCAGAGTAATAAGATTATTCAAACTATCCACAGTCGATCATACTTTGGAACTAGGTTATGAGGCTAGACTATCTTGAATTGGCTTGTAGATTGTCTAAGGTGTTAGACATAGCAAAAGTATGCTACAACGTTCATGAGTGCTCCTGAAATAAGATTTGAGTATTGGATTAAACCCATGCTCACATGAATCACTTCATGGAATTGATCACGAATGATTGTGAGACGATAATATCATATAGTTTTCAAACCAAGATATATGAGTTGTTGACTACGAGTTGGTTGTGCATTGATGATACGGAAACGCATCAGTAACTTGATGTTATAAAACGTATCGTTATGCATGATTTAACGAGTACTTAGTACAAGCATATAATGTCGAAGTTTATCTGTTCCTTTTATCCTAAGAGGATTAAAAGCGATATCTTGAGCCCCTCGATGATTTTTTTTGACTTAAGTGTCGGGCTCGATCAGAACTAAATTGATGTGTTCAATTATGTTCTATGTTAGACAAATCAGAAATCGGGAAACAAACTGCAGGACAATCAGTATGACAATGTTCCATATATTTGTCTGCATGATATCTTGAAGAACAGATGAATATATGATCCCTTATCTAAAGGACGCGTCACTGACTAGGTCAGAGTTCGACAACGGCTTTTGAAAGCTACGATTGCTAATCAGGTTCTGAAGTTGCATTGGTAGTAATAGTTATTAGACTTATCCAAGTGGGAGACTGTTGGATTAGGTGTCTAAGCCCATAACTATAACGGGTATGTACTTGACCCGATAGTAGCATGGTCCTTTTGGGTTGCCTTCACCAGTGCAATTTAATAGGATGGACTATTGAGAATAAGGTTATTTGTGATTTATTCATATGTTATAAGTATAATATATTAATTGAGTAATCATATAATTTAATTAGTATTAATCAAGAATTAATTTGGAACTAATTTAGTGATTAAAAGAGACTAATTAAATATACGGGGACTGATTAAGTAAATCAATGATTCTTATAGTGTGGGCCAATGATCCATGGTTAATTAGAATGGGCTAAACCAATATGAAAGTCCATGGAGGTTTAACCCATGGAGCCTAAGTAATATGAAGGGTTATGGTGCATTAGGGTTTGCATGGATGAAACCCTAGCGTTTGTAACACTATAGAAGCAAACCCCTAGAGCTAAAATCGGTTGCCCCATTCATTCTAAGAGAGTGATAATCAATTTTGTGCTAACTAGCCTATTCTGTCAAGTCTCCTCTTGCATTTGGTGTTTGTGACACATTAGAGGCATCACACTTGAGGTCCTAAAGCTTTCTAAGGCCAAGAACTACAACTACATCAAGAGGTATTCATTTAACTATGAGTTTTATATTGTATATCCTCCAGTGTATGCTACTTAGGATGTATGCTTTGGAAAATTGAAATTGCATGTATAATTAGAGAAAACATAGATCCAAAGTATCTAGGGTTGCATGTGCACCATAGGAGTGTTATAGTGCTTAAAACCCAACAACTAGCAGATTGTCAAACCCTATTTTTTTAGGGTTTGGGCACTATTTAAACATCCTTATAAGCTCAAGGCTCTCTCATTTCTCAGCCTCCACTAACTTTAGAGCCTTATTTCGAACCCTAATTCCCTTGGTGGTGTGTTCTTGAGCTTAGAAGTGATTTTGAAAGGTTTATGGTGTTTATTTCAAAGAAGTGAATCTTGGTGATCAAGCTTGGTGTGGCATTGGGGTTGTAGATCCAGAACCTTCACACTCTTGGGAAGCTTCAGGAGGTATAAAGATCTTATCTTGACTCCTTCGTATGCTAGTTTGAGTTTAGGGCAAGGTTAGGAGCTTTTATGGTGTATTGAGTTCTCCTTTTGAGTTGAGCCACTCTAGGAACTTGGAGTGCTAGATCTTACCCCTTCTGATGTTGTTAGTTCATAAAAATGCTATCTTGATTGTAGATATTGGATTTGTTAGACAAAATCGGATTTTGGGTCCCATTGAGACATACAAACAGGTAAAGTTGCCAACTTTACGAGTTAAGGACTTAATTTGAAGGTTTCCTGAGGTTTGGGAGCTAAGTGCTTAATGGGTTAACTCAGAAATGAGTTTTTGGAAGTGCGCCATTACGTTGAGCGTAATTTGTTGTACGCCCCGCGTACCGGATTTGTCCCCGTCCCGGTCATCGAGCGTACACGTCCAATGTGTTGTTTTGAGTTTCGGACCTTCTTGGACCATTTGGACTTTGGGGCCTTGGTGTTTGGCTTGAGTCGATTTGTTTGGGCTTATTTTGTTGGATTAAGGATTTTCTTTAAGGATTGAAATTAATTATTAGGCTTGGGCCTGGGATTTCGGTTTTGGGCGTTAGTGGGCCCAATGGGCTTGGGCCATTAGTGGTCCTGATTAGTTGGACGGTTTTTGGGCCTAGTGCTTCGGGTTAGATATGGTTGAATTATTAATCTATGGTTTGGTTGTTTGGTTCAGTTCATGGAGTCGATTCGCAGCAGTTGCAGCAGTTGTGGGATTTATCTATTGATTGAGGTAAGTTTTCCTCACTGTACTGGCGGGTCGAAGGCACCAAGGCTGGCCCTTTGGATTATTATCCTGGTTATAGTATGATTAAGTACTGTAGTGATCTGTTAAATCTGTATCCTGGTAGATAGGATGATGCTATTCTTAGTGGTCTGTAAGATCCGCATGATTGTCTGTTGATTGGTTATATGTAGTCGTGATGTGGGTGGGTTGAGAATGTACTGCTTTGTGTCGTATGTTTATATCGGTATGTTGACATGATTTGTTGGGCTTATACATGTTTTGGATGTGTATATGTTGACATCTTGTGTGTGGTTGGGTTGAGGCGGTCCTGCTATGTGTTGAAGGCCAACAGACCCGGGGCATCCCAGATAGACTGAAGGCCAGTAGGGCATACCAGTCAGGCCGAAGGCCCGGAGAACGTTCCAGATAGGTTGAAGGCCCGGTGAGACGTACCAGTCATGCTGAAGGTTTTGTGAGCATACTAGATAGACTGTAGGCCGGTGGGGCGTTCCAGTCAGACTGAAGGCTCTGTAGGCGTACCAGATAGACTATTGGCCAGTGGGTCGTTCCAGTCATGCTGAAGGCCCTGTTTGTATGCTATTTGTTGTATATGTTATCTATTGTGTGTTGGTACTTTGTGGGAACTCACTAAGCTTTGTGCTTATAGTTTTTATTTTATGGTTTCGGGTATTTCAGAGAATCGTGGCAAGGCGAAGGCGTGACCGTACACATCTCGATTTTTATGTCATTGATCTTGGGAGGCACTAATTTTTAAATTATGTTTTGAGAACACTAATTTTGTAAACATCTTTAGTAGTAAAAGGGTCAATTTTAAAATTTTAAAATTGTTGAATATTTTAGGATGTTACAAGTTGGTATCAGAGCCTTGGTTTTTGAGCGAATTGGAGGAACTCATGTGAATCCAGTCTCAAACTAAGGAAACAAATTTTAAAAGTGATTTTCAAATTTTTTTCAAAATAATCAAGGAGGATGTGATGTGTACGATCAGCCGGAGCCAGTAAGTTGACCCTAAATTACCACACTGTTTTTGATCTTGTAAGTCCCTAATTCTTTAGATCCAAATCAGTGATCAATAGATATTGCAATAAATCATAGTGTAGGAGTAGAAGATTGAATCAAATCAAGCATGCACACATTTATATCATATAAATGTCAAATACACCTCGAAAACACACAGATACGTCACCCTATTACACTCAGACACCTGCTATTTATACTACACCCAGCAGCACATGTGTGTAGTGCCACACACGCGTGTGCGGCCGCACACACGTGTTCGACCGCACACAGCCATACAAAAGATACAATACACCAAAACTAACCCCAAGACCCAAACAAGACAATTACAAGATAGATGCCTAGCCCAAACCACTAACTTGTAAGTCCCTAATTTGCTTGTGTATCAATCAGATCCGTTTAATGGTGCGGAATCCCAATCAAACAGATGATGCCAGATCAATAGAAGAGAAGGAGAAGAAGAATAACTTGAATCTTGAATGTATTGAAGATATGAATGATGCTCCTTACACAAAATTCTCTCACACACACTATTCTTCTCTCTAGTTTCTCTCTCTAGAACATGCTCCTCTTCTCTAGCCTCACACTCCTCTACACACTCCTCACTTTATATATATGAGATATAGGTCGTACACGGGTGTACGGCCGTACACCCGTGTACGACCGTACACACAAACCGCAAACACATACAAAAACTACATAAAAATATATATTTTCTAGAAAAGTAAAGTATAAACCAATATTTTAGAACCAATAATCTCCCCCTTGGTTTATAGCTTTCTTTTCTAATTGACCCAACAAGCTCCCCCTAAAAAGTAGCTGGCTTTTCTCATCAATATTCAGTGGGAGCTTGGCTTCAGCATTAATCTTCAAATTCTTCACAGCTTCAAGATGAACATGATGAATCTTCAATAAATGACTTCATCTTGAGCACTTGGGCTTTTCTTCAGAATTTGACTCTGAACGCACATTGGGTGAGGAGGCTTCTTGATAAGATTCTTGAAAGATAGCGCTTTCAGCTTGAGAATCTTTAGAGAGAACAACAGAGAGAACTAATCTTCTGGATCACTTCAGCAGGTTCAAGAATAGCAGCAAATTGATTGAGGAGGCTTCAATGCAATCTGTCACATAATCTTCAAGTGCAGCTTGACCTTGCTTCTGGGGTTGAAGGATTGAATGTTGGAAGAATAATCTTCATTTCTTGCTCCTTCGAATGAGAATTCTTCGATGCTCACGGATGAAGCCTTGGATCAGAAATCTCGATACAGTCTCCATGAGTCTCATCTATATCTGAATTCACTTTTCAAGACAAAACAAAACTAAAAGAAAACTTAGCACACAATATTTTTGTATTTTTCATATTTTCTAAAACGGAAACAAAAATATTTTTGGATTTTTGATTTTTTCTGAACAAGAAATAAAACAGAAATAACACTATTTTTGGATTTTAATTTTATGATTTTTGTTTGATGTTTGAATTTCCTGAATTTTGTTTAATTTTTGAAAATTTTTAATTCTACCCCTAAATTTGTGCATAGAGGAAGACTATGAACAAATTTAACAAAAACAAAAATATTTGGTATCAAAGTATTCAAGCAATCCAATATCGTTTATCAGCACACGCCTGCATGTCTAGATCTGGTCAATCACCGGTATTGTGGTCCAGTTAAACACAAAGGATGTTGACAATTTGGACAGATTATAAGTGACAAGTCATTGTGATATATATTGCTAAATGGATATTTAGTTGACGACGACCAAGGATATTGTTGTCCACTTAAATTAAGCAGCAAGATCTACAGACAACCTATTAAATGGTTCAATTTTAGATGTACTATAACATGTTTCCCACTTCCCGATATACCCCGGTAATCAAGAACTTCCAAAGAACTCCTTACTTTAGGTGAGTATTCAATCATTAAGAAAGAATTCAGATATAGAAGTGCATATGTTGTATCCCAGGTCGGATGTCTTCCAATCACATAGAGGGAACAAGATATGACTAACATAGATAGAGGTGTAGAGAGATAGTAGAGTGCATATGCTGTGTCCCAGGTCGGATCTTCCGATCACGCAGAGGGAACAACATATGGCTAACAGATAGAAAGAATTTCATAGATATGGAAATGCATAGAGATAGAGTTGCATATGTTGCATTCCAGGTCGGATATGTTCCAATCGCGCAAAGGAAGCAACATATGACTGACAGATAGAAAGCAAGAAAATAATTTCCTACAGACCTACTTTATCAGAACCCCCCAGTTGCCCTATCAATACCGGAATTAAGGACATAAGTCCATACATCAAGGAAATGTTGAGCCACAGTTCTAGATAATTAACTTTTAGTGTATCTCGCAGGTTCCCATGTTTATCTCACTGCTTAATCTACCTAAGCGTCGTATGGTCAGTCCAAATGAAACTATCTAAGTTCATATTAGTCAAGTCCTTTCAATTTTCAAACTGAGTCTAGTCCTTTTGAATCCTTTGTGCCTACCAGCACATTGAATACAGAGTCTAGACAATTCGGCTTTAGTGCATTACACATATCATAAATTGCCCTTTAGCACTATACTCCATATCACTTCCCAACACATCACCTGCAAGCACATTCCATTAACAACATATTTTTGGATTTTCTGATTTTCTAATGTTTTTGGAATTTTTTTTTAAATTTTCTAATTTTTGTTTTGTTTTTATTTCTCCCCCTAAATTTGTGCATATGAGAGAAACGAAAGTAAATGCGCAAATTTAAACTATCCTAAAACAAAAATTTGTCTTTGAAGCGAATCAACTTAAGAAAAACTGAGTAGTATCGAGAAGAAAACTCAAACTGTAAGTCACCGATTGAATTTGCATCCAGAAGGTCTGAGAACAGCACGCATAATCTCAGAACAGATCCGAAAATTCTTCACATCGTTAAGCACAAACCCCATGAGTGATCCATTCCTTTCTTCCTTTTCCCGCAAAGGCCACATACTCTCAAACAACGTTCTGAGTGTTGTACAGTTAAGAGATGCCTCCTATCATGTGCCAGGAGCAGCCACTACAAACAAACCGAAGTCTGATGATATGCCTCCATAGTTGCTCCAGCACAGAGCGGGATCAATTGGTCTTTGGAACCCAGTCCATTTTGAAACTGGGTTGACCTTTATCATCTTCACATGGTACTCTCTCCCAAGAGATATCCTGCTTATCACAAACAGAAGATGTAGAAATATTAGAAGCATTAGGAGATTTGGGAGATTGAACCTTTGGTACCCATTTGTAGTTGGGTTTAACCCATTTCTTTTTCGAGCGGATGGGTGCCTCGGTACTTGCTTTTGAGCTTGGTGTCGGCCGTTGAGATGGCTTTGACCTAACCGGTCTTGGCTTCACTGGAGCATCTCTTGGATTTGGTTTTTGGCCGACTTTCCCTTCTTGTCCTTGTGATTTTGATTTTTCGCCTTTTACGCGTTCCAGTCGCCATTGTCTGAACGTGACCTTTAGGGGTTTCTTTTGAGAAATCTCCCTCTTGGCGCGTTCTGCCACCCTTGTGCATAGTAGGGAACGTATGCGCGATTCGGACAATTTGTGGCAATGTGTACAGGTGTTCCACAGTGAAAGCAAGTCTGCTTCTTCACGTTGGAGTTGTTTCGTCCTGCCCTTGGTAGTGTGTCCATGCCTTGTCTCTTGTTGTTCCTACAAGCACAATTACAGCAAGCACTCTATTTCGCTTGTTTTGGTGGCCTGTACTTCTCAACAGCAGGTTGATCAGAAGCAACTGAGTTCGAAGCAACAGATTCAGAGTTCAAGGAGACATTTGTTTGTTCAACAGTTTTCTCCTTGTTCTCATTTTCCGTTACTTTACCTGCACAAGAAATAGAAGCATTAGAATTGTTCAGCTCAACACTTTCTGGCACATCCACGGCAAAATTATCAAAGATATCATCCAATATATCGAAAAAATTTAAGTCATCAGACTTTGAAACAATGTTATTATTAGACACACTCTCTTCAGCAGCTTGCTTGCAATGACTTAGTGGTTGATCTGCATAAGAAATAGAAACATTAGTACTCTCAACATTAATACTACCTCCTGACACAAATCCATATTTGAGATGTGGCTCTCTGTCCATTTCCTCTTTTGTCAAAGGGTTATACTGATAGGTGTGATTAAAAGGAGGAGGCACTTTATCATACCCTAAACCCTTTGACTGATTATTTTTAAATCTCAAACTATTTTCCATCATTGTCGCAACTACTTCACTCGACACATGAAATTTTCTGAAATTAAAATCCACATTATTAAATTTAGCCTTCAATGCATCAAGTTCGGCAGTTACAGCAGCAAGTTGTTCTGTCACATATCTATAGTTGGCACATTTATTGTTGTACTCTTCCTGAAGTTTTCGGAAATCCTTGATTTTGGCTTCTAGTTGTGCTTTTAATGGTTTTTTTTTCTTTCCTAATAGTGTACCTCTCATATATTAGGTCCTCATTCTCTCTACGTAATAATTCATAGTGTTCACGTAAATTTTCCAAGGAAATTTCATTGATATTGATTTTTGAAGAACTCATTGTTTACCAAAAATGCCTTTTAATATGAAAACTCAAAAGTCAACCTTAAAAAATCAAATTTAAAAAGTCAAACTTGAGAAGTCAAACTTAAAAAGTCAAACTTAAAAGTCAAACCGAAAAGCTAAATTTGAAATTTTGAAGGGTAAACGAGAAAGTCAAAGTTTAAAGTCAAAGGTCAAACTTGAAAGTCAAAGTTAAAATTTTAAGTAAAAAGTCAAAATTAAAAGTCAAAAATTAAAATCTAAAATTTTTGGTTCAAAAGGTAATTTAAAAATAAAGGAAATTGATTTTTGGGTTAAAAGTGTCAATTTTGTGAAATTTGGAACCGAGAAAGGACTCCTTTTGAATTTCATTTCGAAGGAATGAAGCAATTGACTTCCTAGTCCAACTGGTAAGGCGCCTTGTTGAGTCCGGAGGAGATCCGGCTTCGATCCCTGGCACCTCCAAAAATGCGATTTCTTTTTTTTATATGAGCGCTGCTGCTTACGAGGACGAATGCTGCGAAGACTCGCACACGCTGCTGACCGAGACCGAGGTGTGAACCGGAGACGCTGCAGGACCGCAAACCACCGAGCCGTACACTGAGGCCGCACACCGAGTCGTACACTCCGAGCTATACACCTTCAATCAGATCGCGAAAAAAACGACGTTTTCACCATTTTTGCTCCAAAACTCGATCAAAAACTCGTTTTTATGAAAAACGCAAAGAACAAACCCTCCCTAATTTTCAGAGATCTATCCAAAATTGCAAAAATCTTTCAAAAATACGATCAAATAAGCTCCAGATCTGACAAAATTGATTGATACAATCCAAGCTCTGATACCACTTGTAAGTCCCTAATTCGCTTGTGTATCAATCAGATCCGTTTGATGGTGCGGAATCCCAATCAAACGGATGATGCCAGATCAATAGAAGAGAAGGAGAAGAAGAATAACTTGAATCTTGAATGTATTGAAGATATGAATGATGCTCCTTACACAAGATTCTCTCACACACACTATTCTTCTCTCTAGTTTATCTCTCTAGAACATGCTCCTCTTCTCTAGCCTCACACTCCTCTACACACTCCTCACCCTATATATATGAGATATGGTACGGACGTACACCCGTGTACGGCCGTACACACAAACTGCAAACACATACAAAAACTACATAAAAATATATTTTCCTAGAAAAGCAGAGTATAAACCAATATTTTAGACCCAACAGATCTTGTGATATGTTAGAACACCATGCTAGTTATAGGCTAGGGATATTCAGGAATCGCATGATATAATTGTCTAATTATATGATGCCTTATCTCTTATAGAACCCCTAAGTGATTGTTGTATGAATCTTTCGCGTGTAAACTGGATATTGAGTGAATATGCTACGTCGCATGCTACATGATTCAAATGATCTTAGGATAACGGATTTGGTCCTGCTGCGCAGCTCTTGTCTGAGTCCAACCGTTGTGGGATTAAATATTTTTGCCTAAGATTGTTTAAACTGTAGGGCATGTGATTGTATTCACGCGATAGTCATCTGCCACCAATAGAGGGTCTCTTGGAAGTTAGTAGTATGGTGAGTCGTGTGGAATCAGCTGGCTAGTTGCATTATTGGATGAGGAGGCGGTGGTTTCCTTAGAATGGGTGCGGTTCATAGTTGTTCGGCGTAACCCTGGGCTTTGGAGCTCTTGGAATCGGAAGAAACGGCTTAACGCATTAAGCTGTTTAGAAGCCAGTGCCAACGACGTAACCCTGGGCTGCCACAGCGTGATGAATGGGGAATCCACGTCTGTGTTGTTGCTTGTGGGCCACGACGTGGTCAAGGATGGTCACGACGTAGCAAGTTGACTAATGTGACAACCTTCAAAACTCATGTTAGGACTTATCTAGGACCTTGTCATTTCCATGCGTACACAAAACTTGGCTTTAGATGCAACAAGTTGAGCTAGATCGCGACTCAATAGATCCCTTGGAACAAGTAGTGTAACTTAGCTTGTACTAAGCAGTCACATTGATATGTGAATACTCCAACTAGGTTGTAAAGTCCCAAATTTAAATCTCAAAAATAAACACAAAAACCATGTTCGGAAGATCAAAGCTCATGGGTATGTAGAATCCCCTAATTTCTTAATCAGAACATATGACGTGCTTAACTAGTTTGATAACTTATCGAACTCAATTAAATTAAATCATAATTTCATTTAATTACAAGTTGCAAATAATATCCACACATCATAATTTGAATTATGATCCAAATATATAATCCAAGGATTGTCTAATCCTAAATTCATATGTTATGAACCTTTATTTCATTTATTTGAAATCTAAAAATTTGATTTTATAAAACATCAAATCATAAGTTATAATTTTTATAACTTAATTCAAGATAATTCAAGTTTATGAATTTACTTCTAAAAACAAATAGTTCAATAAGAACTAATAAATAAACTCTTGGAAGTTTATGAAAATACATAGAGTTTTTATAAAAATTAAAGCCAAATTTTTATAAAAGTTAAGGGAAGACTCTAAGTCGGTATCCTTACCAAGAAAAGCCTCATAATAACCCTCTCTCCTCCCAAAAAATTCGGCCATACACAACCTCTTACTCCTTCTCTCTCATTGATTACATCTTAGCCCCTATATTTCCAAAATAGAGACCGGATTTTTCATGTTAATATGAAAGCAAAAAAGGGATCTTTGATATATATTCTCTAGGAGAGATTTTCCCATTTCATTTTTCATACGTTGGCTCACATTACTGGAGTTTTGTGGACGATTTTGGTGGAATATAGCCCCAAAGAGACGACAAGAGATATGGTCTATCCAGAGAGACAAAATCTCACTTTCTCTCTTCCATCTCTCTAGAAACCTCACTTTCTCTCTCTAAAAATCAGCCCCTCAACCACGAATTTTCAGCCTTATTTTGGGTGTTCTTGAAGCTTCATATCAAAGGGTAAGTGCTTATCATACACCTCTTGAAGATCCATAACAAATTTTACAAGTTGTACTCACTTTCTCCTTCTAATTTTTGATTTCTAAGACATGTTCTTGCAAAGAACCTTTGTTTCATCTTGATGTTTGTAGATCACCACCAAAAACATGTTGCATGTTCTGTAAATGGTGATGATCCATAATCAAACGAAATTCAAGAGTAAAGGTGAGCACATGCAAGCCTTATCTAGCACCAAAAACCGATTTTCCAAAAGTTTAGTCTCATCTAGCTTGGTTGCATGTAAGATCAAATGGTTAGAAACAAGTATTTATACAGAATATCTTTAATATAATGTTTTTATATCTCAATATAAGAAAAAGAAACATATATTATTAGGTAAAATAGAAGTTTGAACTATGTTTTCATGAGTTTTACTCTTCAACATTCTGTCAGATTTGTTTACTCGACTTTAAAAGGTCATAACTCACTCATTTCTTGACCAATTACGATATTATTTTTGTGAGGACTAGTGCCGTGAGTTAAATATCAAACCCAATTGGCCTTACTGTAAAAACAATTAAAAATATGAGTTTTGAAGATTTTTACAAAAGAGTTGCGCAAACAGCATTTTTTCTGTGATCACTAGTTTTGCATTACATGATCAAAGGCCTTAAACTGTACAATAAATATGGAGAAAAAAAATTTAGAAACTTAACAAACTAATCACAGAAGATGTAAAATTTCACAAACCAAAATGTCATAGAAGTCCCTACACAAATTCTTAAACGTTCAGTTACAATTAGAACTCATCCACTTGCTAGTGCTACATTGCATAACTTGTTGGGATTGAATACCCTTGTTTAGCTTCAAAATAATATTGAACCAAATTGTTTTATGAAAGTTCATGTTTTCAACAGATGATCTGTAAAACCCCAAGTGCTAGAACCAAACCCTTATTTTTCTACAAAATAAGGATTTAATAGCCAAAAATTCAAAATAAATACTTACAGAAGAATTTACAAAACTGGATGCTAGGACTCAAGAGCACAAACCAATATTTTTCCCACCTTGGGGAACATTATAAGAACCTGTGGAAATTAAATTGGGAATGTTTGCAACTGTTTTCTATTTATTTTTAATTTTTCATATTATTTAGACTTAAATTGCAAATAAATAACAAGTGACCTTCAAAAACTCCTATAAAATTTCAAGACACTCATAACCTCTGTTACAACCAGAATATAATTTTTTGCAATATTTGGAGTTCATTTTCATGCCTTTATGGATTTTTGAACACAAGATACCGTGAATTCAATAATACCAATAATGAAACGAACAAAATTTGGGCACTTTGCGACACCACTAGTTGTATAGGTAGATCTTAGATAATGTTTTAGTGAATTGTATCTCACTAGAAACTATTTGTTTTGTAGGGAACTAGTAGAAATCGATATCTACAACACCGAACCGTGAAGCTCGAACCGCAAACTCTCCCTAGTGAGTATTCACAGCCCCCTTTTTACTGTTTTATGAACTTGTGGAACTTTTTTTTATAAACTTGCTGAACTTTATTTTGTGAACTTGTTGAGCCTTGTTTTATGAACTTAATGAACTTGGAACGATATTGTTTTATGAACTTAATGAACTTGGAACGATACTCTTTTATGAACTTTCTGTTATGAACTTGTTCTATGAACTTATGCTATGAACTCTTGATATGAACTTTGTGATATGAACTTCTTATGAACTTTGTATGTTAAGTCCCTGAGAATCGAACTACAACCTATTAACTCGTATTTCGAGCCGACGGTCTTATGGATAGCGCTATTTGGGGTAGACAACCCCCACTCACCCAGAACCATGAGTGCATATTTCCATGAACTGACATCATGGAAACCATGGACATGATGGAATGGAGGAAAACGGTCGTTAGGCTTGGTTGTGAATGGAGTGATTTGGCATTCAACACTCACTTCGAGTTGGAACTTTTGTTGAACGAATCTATATTTTCGTACTGAAATGATGTACCTTTATAAAGTTGTGAACTCACCAACTATTTTATAGTTGACCCTCATTTTTGCATGCTTTTCAGGAAACGATCAGTGAGCCAGTTTAAAACGCCACAATGATTTACGTTTATTGCTCTTGTTATTTACTAGACTATGTAGTATGGAACTAAAATGTAATATTGTTTTGAATATGATGTAAGCATAAAATTCTCAATGATTATGGTTGATAATCCTATTTACCTTGTGTTGTGAGACTTTAGCCTGTCACCCTTCGTGTTTCCGTTTTAACGAGGTGAGACAACGGAAGTCAACTTTGACCGTTGACTTTTTTCGCTTGAGTTAACTTTTGGTCAAACTCCTAGTTTTGGTAGGAGAGGTAAGGGTTTACCTTGTGTGGCTGTATAGGTGGTGTATAGCATGTGTATTCTCGACAGTGAGAGAGGTATCACTTGATTATCGTCTAATAGGTGAGTCTTCTTACTGTACTCATGGGTCGAAGGCACCAATGTCAGCCTACCATATTATGTTATATAGAATGCGAATTGTCTTTGTGATACTTGCATGGAAGACCCCAGGGTAGCCCGTGACATTTGTATGAAAGACTCTTGGAGTATCATGGAAATTGCATTAAAGACCATGGGGGTATCCCATGGCCCTTGGATGTTAGACCATGGGGTAGCCCATGGCACTTGGTTGTAAAACCCTGGGGGTAGCCCATGGCATTATAGGGAAAAGACCCTAGGGGTAGCCCATGGAAAATGTATGTATGGAATGTGGTATTTTTAGGGAACTGAATAAGCTTTGTGCTTACAGTGTTGTGGTTTAACATTTTCATGTACTTCCAGTTCGATGTGGAAGGGTCTGGCATGATCGCACAATATCCCCCTCATGATTACGCGTTTCTGAATATTTTACTCTGATGGTTTCGATGCACTGTATTGTGGTTGATTTTGAGACACCTGATGTATGGATTTGATGATTTTTAAAATGAAATATTTTTACCATTATTTTTGGGATGTTACAAGTTGGTATTAGAGCCTTGGTTTGAGGGATTCGAGCACACTCTCAGGTGTGTCAGAACTCAAACTGAGGAATTGATAATCTTTTCAAAAGAAAATTGAGTTTTATAAAAACTTTTTCCTAAGAAAAAGGGGTATGATGTGTGCAATCAGTCGAGCTCAAGTAAGTGATTTCCAAAATACCCATACCAATGTATTATGACTAGCATGCCTGATATGTGAATTGCATGCTAGAGTAGGACTAAGGATACCTTCAGGAATCATATGCTAGAATTTCCTGATTTGTGTGATGCCTTATAGCGTAGGGGGATTGGATGTTATGTATTACTCAGGATTTATATCGGCTCAGTTAATTGCTAAGTGTATGCTTTAAAAATTGTATACAATTAGGATAATATAGCCCTAGAATGATTGGTTTGGCATTATTCAATGTTCCTTGTTTGGTTGTGGGCCGAGGGTAGAATCATTTATTCGACAGTCTATCTTGTCCCATTTTGTGTATAATTTTCATGCATAAGGAAACTAGTGGTTTTGGTAGTGGTTCCTAGTATTGCAGAGGCCGGTGAGTCGAGGATTCCTAGGAGAGCCTAGGGGGTGGATTAAAGGTATTCAAGAATCGGCTATGGATTCCAAAGATTGGTGGATTAAGAAAGAAGATTTTAGATGAAGCTCATAAGTCTAAGCTGTCAATACATCCTGGTACAAGTAAAATGTACTATGATGTAAGAGCTGATTATTGGTGGCCTGGATTAAAGAGAAACATTGGAAGATATGTACATGAATGCTTAGTATGCTTACAAGTCAAAACAGAGCACCAAAAGCCTTACGGAACTCCAGAAAGTCTTAGTGTTCCTGTATGTAAATGGGAAGAACTTTCCATGGATTTTATTACCAAATTGCCAAAGACTGCTAGACAGCATGATAACATTTGGGTAATCGTCGACCGCCTGACTAAAATCGCTCATTTTCTTGCCATGCGTGAAACAGATCCAATGGAGAAATACGCACAAGTATACTTGGATGAAATTGTTGCAAGACATGGGGTGCTACTAAATATCAGTTCTGATCGTGATACTCGCTTCACATCTCACTTTTGGGCGAGTATGCAACGTGAATTGGGATCTCGAGTTGCTCTTAGCACAGCTTATCATCCCCAGACAGACGGTCAGACGGAGAGAACAATCCAAACAGTAGAAGATATGCTTCGTGCATGTGTCTTGGAGTTCGGTGGTAACTGGGATAAATACTTACCTCTTGTCGAATTCTCGTATAATAACAGTTACCACGCTTCAATCAAAATGCCACCATATGAAGCATTATATGGTCGCAAATGTCGTACGCCATTATGTTGGCGTGATGTAGGACAGAAGATCCTTGGAGGCCCTGAAATGATTCAAGACACCACCGACAAGATTCAAATTGTACGAGAAAGAATGAAAGCCGCCCAGGATCGAAAAAAGTCCTATACGGAAAAGAGGAGGCGACCAATAGAATTCCAGGTGGGTGATTTCGTAATGTTGAATGTATCCCCATGGAAAGGCCTTATGCGATTTGGAAAGAAAGGAAAACTGAGTCCTAGATTTGTTGGTCCTTTCAAAATCCTCCAGAGGATTGGTAAACAAGCATACCGCTTGGAATTGCCTGAAGATTTGGCAGGTATTCATGATGTCTTTCATGTGAGTTATCTGCGCAAATGCTTGAGCATTTATGATGAGACAGTTCCATTATCCGAGGTGAAATTGGATAATAAGTTAAGATATGTAGAAGAGCCTGAAGAGATCGTGAATAAAAGAACAACTAATCTACGTAATAAAGAAGTAGAGTTGGTGCTTGTCAAGTGGAAACACCATCGAGGCCCGAACTATACTTGGGAGAATAAGAATGAGATAAGAGCGAAATATCCCCATTTATTTTAATCGATGTAATTTCGGGGACGAAATCCTCAAAAGAATGAGGTATTTGTAACATACACGTTTTGAAATCGTGTTTTAAGTAAATAATATTATGAAATATTATGTGATATTTAGTATTGAGTTCTAACGGATAGTTTTTACTAGAAATAAAGTAAAACTATGTTTAGAATCACTCGGAAAATATTGGAAGTCTTATGAGATTCCAATTAAAAGATAAATATCGAAATTTAACGAAAATATAAAATTTGAAATAAGTAAATTTTATTAATGAAAGTTGTAGATAATTTCGTTAGAAACATTTAGGCGAAAACCTCATCGAAATCTGAGTTATAACGAAGAAGTTATGACCAATCGGAGATCCGTGACATAACCGGCACGGCGCCGAATGACGTAAAAAGTGAGTTTTTGATAAACTACTTTTTAGCCTTGGTGATCTTAATGAAAGTCGTAGTATTTGTTAAACCGAGAATTTTCATAAAAAGAACGCCCAAATCTGACTTCGTATGAGGAAGTTATGATTTTTCTAAGTTTCAGCTTAGCAGTAGACAGCTAAAAACTCGAATTTTAGATCGAGTGATTTTTAGCCGACACAACCTAAACGAGAATCGAAGGACTCGTCAATAGTAGTACAACGGTAAAAAGACAGACGAAAACGAACGTCGGATGAAGAAGTTATGAATTTTTAACGGATTTTCCTGTCCCGGTCTGTTAAAAATAATAATATTAAAAATAAAGTCAAAATTATCCGACGAACTCTAAACAAAAGTTGTAGAGCGTAATTTTCCCTACGCGTGCATATAAGGAACGTCAAAAACGGAGCTCGTATGCGAAAGTTATGAATTTTAGAAGATTTTGGCACAAAATTCGAGAAATTTCGCATGGATAAGCTTCACCCGGAAAAGCCACGTCACTCGCTCCAGACGCGCCTCGTGTACGACGTCGTGACTCAGCCAGAGACCTTCCGATGCGTGGCCCAATGGCCTTCCAACGCGTGTCTTCTCCGTGTCGAGTCTGAAGAGCACCAGCTGCCTCACGTCCGAGCCTCGCTCCTGATGCCGCGTGTCCGAGCCTCGCGCCACCTGCCCTCCTTTCCTCTCGCTTCGGATCCGGACCTCGCACTATGAATAGTGCCTGCGAACCCTCCCGGCTAATGTTAGGAAATTTACACATTTTCACCCCTAAATCCATATTTCCACTATTTCAACTTCCCCCGAAGCCCCGAGATTATTTCCAACGCCCGAAACACGCCCGAAACACGCCCCGAAGTTCCCGAGAAGCCCGAAAAATTTATATTTTCGGTTTTGAAGCTCTACCTTCGCAGAGCCCGGTTTTCAACGAAGAAAGCTAATTATAGTAACGAAGTGCTGCCCAAATTACTATTTTAATCCCCGGTTATTTCACGGTGAGTTTAATATATAGGAACAATTGTATGTTATGTGTTATATGTGCTATGTGTTTTTTCCATGTTATCATCTCGTGTTATTATTTCTGCTATTCTTATAGCAAGGCTATACCTCTGACCAGGAAGTGTATGACATAGGCATCACTTGGGTATTGGTATGTACCGTTGACCATGAAGTGTATGACATAGGCATCACTTTGGCTTCGGCAGTATGCTAAGATAAGGCTGAAAGCCTGAATAATCTAGCAAAATGATATTCCTGAGTATTTTCTGTGCCACTTGTGCTGAAACTTTATTGATTGTATATCAAGTATGGAAATTGTTATGTCTCATTGATTGATATGGAAAGCTTTTCGCATTATTCACATATGCCTTTGTTGTTCCTTGTTCCTCCTTGCTTCTGCTATATTGAAGTGTATATATGGCATAACGTTATATTGTATCTATTATTGAACTCACTAAGCGTCACCGCTTACCCCTCTCAATGTTTAACAAATTTGCAGGAGATAAGTAACCAGTATAATCGTATACTGTTGGAAGATTTTTGAATAGTTTGAAACTATTGTATTCATGTATGTAGAACTTATAGTATCCTGGGAAGTTATGTAACTTATAAAAATTTGTAATAGTCGGTTTGTATCCAGTCTTATGTAAACAAGTTACCAATATAAAATATTGTTTTTATGAATATGCAAGTAGCATATTTGGGATAACAATTGTCGAATATGAAAGTTTGGGTCTTTCAGAAATACAAAAGTTTAGAAAGGGGTTCTTTCATGAGAATTCCCTCAAATTTAATCTGATCATTTGTATCTTTGTGTTTTAGTATGCTGACCACTCGAGGAGGAGCTTCTAGTTCCAGTTTAGGCTCTGGTGCAGAATCGATCGATGAGCGGTTGTGTGAGTTTATCACATCAGAGATTACATGCGGTATTATGGAGGCCACCCCGGTTATCTTCGGTACCATCAAGGATGGTATCATGGAACTTTTGGACGAGGGTCTCGGGGCTTTTAGGGCCGAGATCGAGGTTGGGAAGTTAGGGGCATGGACTCTCTCATTCAGGGAGTTCAAGGCTTGTGGAATCCTAAATTTCTTTGGGGGTAAGGACTCCATCGCTAGCCGCTGATGGATCACTGACATGGGAAATGCTCAGCGAATGAGCTTCTATCCTGAGGGATAAAAGGTGGCTTTCGTATCCTGCCATCCGAGGGACCGAGCTCGCGAATGGTGGGAGGAGGTTGGTCATGTTGTGGGATCTGCGGCGTGGAAGCCATGAACTGGGTGTGACAACCCATAGAATACGTCACCAACCGCCATTAATATTTAACGATAGGACGTAAAAATATATTAAGGACAACCATGTAGCCACCCGATATATTTTAATATATTCAAAATTTTCATCCTTAATTATGTCAACCATTAGGCTAAAAAATAAGTGCGCAAAAAGTCGCGTCACTTAGAGAGCAGGTTAGCATATTTTGACTCCTTAAGCCACCGCGATTCCAGAAATATTTTTCAAGAATTCGACACAGTATTTGTGAGATATGACATTTATGGTAAATGAATATCCACTATAATTTAAGAGATACAACGACGAAAACTACAAGGAGATTGGTTGACTTTTGGAAAAAGTCAGCAACTAGGCAATCGTAGTACTACATAAAGTAGGAATTATGAGGCAATGAACGCCTAAAATGAAAATCATATGAGAGAGTTTTGATTTTTATAAAATCATAACGATAATAAAAACTCGTCGAAAAAAGAAAGTTCAAATTTTACAAAACCACCAAAAGGAAAATTATAGAGAATGACGAGATCTACACAAATATATAAGAGTCAATAAGAATGGAGTTCATATACAAGAGTTACGGAAACTTGAAATTTAATTTTTACCGTCACGCGTGCTCCGACGCAGTGCGTCGCGCATACCTGACAGTCGATACGTCTGGATACAGGATGACGTGGCACGCTGAGGGGACGATACGTGGCAGCATCATATGGTTCACGTGTATTTGTGTGGCATAATGCATGACACACACTCCAAAACTTGCTATAAATAGCAATTTTCAGTAGCTAATTTCCCTGACGCCTTTCTTCAGTTCTCTCTACCTCGTTTTGCGTGACACCGCCACTAGCGTATCTCGAAGTGCGAACTTGTGGTTTCTACACTACATCAAACTTTTCAGAGATTATTTCTCCGTCTTGCATTTATTATTCTTGTCTTTTACTTGATGTAACAGTTCATAGGACTAAGTTTATTTTGTCAAAATGGATAATCAAAAGTGTAAGAAGTAATCACTTTATCCGATCCTATGTAAGTACCTTTGGTTTATCTGATGTAACTCCTTCTCCTATATAAGGAGTATTTAATTACAAGAATAGTAGACGGGTTGTTTCTCCAAAGATAGATATTTTCACATTTACTTCACTTACACCTTTCTCTCAAATCATTCCTTCAAACATTCCTTGTGTTCATTTATTGTCTTTACCTTGATTATACTCTTAGTCTCATATTCAATACTTGAAGTACTTTGTTTATCTTCATCTTGAAGTCTTGACTGGTCTTGCCAGACTTGACTGGAACTTAGAATCATAAGCAAACATTGATCTTAAGCATTAACTCAAGGTTTGAGCTTTCAAGCCTTGTCCCTACGCAATAAGTTCCTTGTTCTCACAATTGGTATGAGAGCTTGAGTGGTTGTCCTTTGAATCCATAAGAACAGATTATAGTTGATTTGAGATTACCTTGGTATTTCGATCATTTATGTGTTCAGGATAAAAGTTCTTCTATATACCACTTTTGCTCAAGATATCTTTGTTGGGTTTTATGTACTCTAACATCCCTATGGTACACATACAACCCTAATGCTTTGGATCTAAGTTTTCTCTAATTATACATGCAAAATTGGTTCCAAATCATGAAACCTAATCTAGCATACAAAACTTTAACATATTAATCATAAATCAAGTTGTAGAGTTACCTCCTGATGTTGTTGATGTTGCTAGTAAGACTTTGGCCTCGTGAGAACTTAGCACCCCAAGTGTCGTGCCTCAAACAAGTCACAAACACCAAGTAACATTTAGATGGATATGAGAGAGGCTAAGGAGACTCTAAAACCGATTTCACTCTTGGAATGCAAGTAGTGTCATTTTTCTTCTTAGCACAACATATATATATATATATATATATATATATATATATATATATATATATATATATATATATATATATATATATGTAGAATATCAAAGGTCATGTGTAACCCTAATCCATACACATTAGCCCAACTCATATGTTTCAATTTAATTAGTCTCTTTTGATCACTAAATTAATTCTAAATTAATTCTTGATCAATATTAATTAAATAATGTGATTTCTCAATTAATACAGTATACTTATAATATATTAATAAGTCATAAATAACCTCTTACTCAAATGTCCATCTATCAAATAGTTCTGGTGAAGGCAACCCAAAATGGACCATGCTATTATCGGGTCAAGTACATCCCAATTATAGTTATGGGCTTAGACACATAATCCAACTATTTCCCACTTGGATAAGTCTAATAACTATAATTGCCAATGTAACTTAGAATCTGATTAGCAATCGTAGCTCTTAAAAAGTCGTTGTCATACTCTGATGCGTCCATTAGATAAGTGATCATATAATCCTCTGTTCTCAAGATATCATGCGGACAAATACATGGAACATAGTCATACTTATTGTACAACAATTTGTTTCCCGATTTCTGATTTGTTTGATATAGAACTTAATTGAACACGTCAATTGAGTCCTGACCGGGCCCAGCACATATGTCAAAACAAAATCATCGAGGGACCCAAGATAGTTCTTTTAATACTCTTAGGATAAAAGGACAGATAAACTTCGACTTATATGCTTGTACTAAACATTCGTTAAATCATACACAACAGCATGTTTTATAACATCGAGTTACCGATGCATTTTTGCACTATCAATGTACAACCAACTCATAATCAACAACTAATATATCTTAGTTTGAAGACTATAAGATATTATCATCTCACAATCACTCGTGATAAATTCCATGAAGTGATTCATGTGAGTGCGGGTTTAATCCAATTCTCAAATCTTATTTCAAGAGCACTCATGAATGTTTGTAGCAAACTTTGCTACGTCTAACTCTTTAGACAATCTTACAAAAACCCATTCATGACAGTATACATTCATAACCTACTTCCAAAGTATGATCGACTGTGGATAGTTTGAATATTTATATTATTCTGGAAGTCAAAACATGCAAAATGAAACAATAGTAAACAATTGACACAAGACAGTAACTTTACTTATAAATATAACTCATTTTATTTAATCATCAGATGTCAATTACATTTTAGCTATTACAAGTTTCTAAATGTATATCTAATCATTAAAACTAATATCATCCTTCAGCCCGATTCTTCTAGCGTGCTGCATGTGCTTAACCCTACTCAGGCCCTTTTTAAGGGGATATGTTGGGTTTTCTCCTGACGATACCCCCTTCATAACGAGGAGTCCTTCTTCTATTTGATGTCTTATGAAGTGATATTTTTTGTCGATGTGCCTGGATCTGCCATGATCCCTTCGTTCCTTGGCTAAGGCTACCGCACCCTCGTTGTCACAGAAAATCTTCATAGGCTCCTTTATAGCTGGTACAACTCGAAGGTCTCCGATGAAGTTTTTTAGCCATATTGCCTCCTTCGATGCTTCACTTGCTGCTATGTACTCTGATTCGCACATTGAATCAGCTACAGTTTCTTGTTTGGAACTTTTCCATGTTACTGCTCCTCCATTTAAGGTAAATATCCAGCCCGACTGAGAGCGGAAATTATCTCTGTCGGTCTGAAAGCTGGTGTCACTGTACCCTGTCACTCTAAAGTCATCATTCCCACCAAGGGTAACGACCCATTCCTTAGTCCTCCGAAGGTACTTAAGAATGTTCTTTACCGCAGTCTAGTGAGCTTTACTAGGATTCCCTTGATATCGGCTAACCATGCTTAAAGCAAAGGCTACATCAGGGCGAGTACAAGTCATAGCATACATGATCAAACCAACAACAAAAGCATATGGTATTCAACTCATTTCTGCTGTCTCAGCCTCTGTACTCGGACTTTGAGTCTTACTCAGTTTCCTATAGCTCTGGATAGGTAATTCTCCTTTCTTGGATTACTCCATGCTGAAACATTTCAACATCTTGTCCAAATAAGCAGTTTGACTAAGTCCTATTAGTGTTTTACTCCTGTTCCTTAATATCCTTATCCCTAGAATATAAGCAGCTTCTCGGAGGTCCTTCATAGCGAAACACTTCCCAATCCAAGACTTAACCACATGCAAGGTTGGGATGTCATTTCCTATGAGCAGTATGTCATCTACATACAACACGAGAAAGCTAACTATACTCCCACTAGCTTTGACATATACGCAGGACTCATCCTCACTTCTCGAAAAGCCAAACTCTTTGACTTTCTCATCGTAACAAAGATTCCATCTATGAGATGCTTGTTTTAATCCATAAATGGATTTGTCAAGATTACACACTCTATTAGGGTACTTTGCATTGACAAAACCCTCTGGTTGATTCATGTAAACATCTTCAGCCAACTTCCCATTAAGGAAAGCAGTTTTGACATCCATTTGCCATATTTCATAATCATGAAATGCAGCTATGGCTAGCATAACCCTTATAGATTTAATCTTAGCCACTGGTGAGAAGATCTCATCATAGTCAACTCTTGGAGTTTGAGTAAAGCCCTTCGCAACCAATCGTGCCTTATATGTGTGTACTTTCCCATCCATGTCGGTCTTCTTCTTGAAGATCCATTTGCACCCGACTGTCTTTCGAACTGGTACATTCTCAACCATGTTCCAAACTTGATTGTCATACATGGACTGAATCTCGCTGTCCATTGCCTCTTTCCATTTAGCAGACTCAGGGCATGTCATGGCTTCCTTGTAGTTGTTTGGCTCATCCAAATTTACCAGTGTACTAATTTCACTGATAAATGTATCACCCTCAGTAGTAATATGGAAACCATAGAACTCGGGTGCCCGTTTAACTCTCCTGGAATGCCTCATAGGTAAGGACTCGTCAATCGGTCCAACAGGAGTTTCCTCCTCGGGTTGAGTTCTAGTGTTTGAGGTTCCTTCACCACTTAACTCTTGAAGCTCTTCAAGGTCAATTTGCCTCCCACTGTCCTCTTGGCATATGATTTCTCTCTCGCGAAAGACTCCTATCATTGCAACGAAGACAACATTGTCACTCGGTCTATAGAAGAGATATCCAAAGGATTTTTGTGGGTAGCCGATGAAAAATACATTGCTCACTACGAGGTTCGAGCTTGTCGTGAGTCTCTCGTCTTATGTAATGCCCGTGTTTCTAGGCTAGGCATTTATATTGACATTATAGTCGAGGTTAACCTTTGTAACTCATTTTGAAGAAATGAAAAGGAATTATGTGAATATTATGTGAATTATGTGTTTTATGCTTAATTATTAGTGCTTAATTAATTAAGAATAAAAATGAGCGTCAAAAATTAAATTTTAGATAAAGCCGATATCTATTAAGAAACTTGTAGTGGGCGTGACAAGGATTACAGATATATAAAGAATGTCGAAATCCGAGTTATAACGAAGAAGTTATGACTTGTCGAAGTTTCGCGACAAACCGGCACAGGGCCGAATGTCGTAAAAAGTGATTTTTCGATAAAATACTTTTTGGCCTTAGTAATCTAAACGAAACTTGTAGTGTTCGTTAAATCGAGAGTAAGTATAAAAAGAATGCCCAAATCTGACTTCGTATGAGGAAGTTATGATTTTTCGAAGTTTCAGCTTAGCAGTAGACAGCTAAAAACTCGAATTTTAGATCGAGTGATTTATAGCCGACACGACCTAAACGAGAATCGAAGGTCTCGTTGATACACCCCGGACGTCGGCGGAAACACCGGGCAGTGTAACGTCATTTCTCGTATCATAGTTATCAACTTCCTGAAAACATATGCAATTTAAAAATACGTCAACATAAAGTTGGTTAGTTCACAGGTTTTGACTCCATAAAATAATACATTTTCCATGTTCAAAAGTATAGTTTTGAAAGTATCATTTTGACTCTCCAACGTTTAGTATATATATCCTAGGTATAAAAGTTTACTTACCAAATAAGTAGTTTACCTATAAGTCTCATATACTATGAATATAAGTGTTTGTAATTCCATACAAACGAAAGTTGCTACGTATAAATCTTATTTCAATTCTATACGAGTAAAACCGCTACGTATAAATATATTTCAATTCTATACGAGTATGTGTGTTAGGTATAATTATCTACTTAATATACAAGTAGTACCTAGGGTATAAGTAGGGGAAACTTATACTTAACATTAATACTTGTATAACGACAAAGTATAATGCTTCTAACAATTTGCTACCATGAGTCCGTAACCGCTGCTTGACAACAAAACCTCTGACAAAACAATACACTAATGATTTACCATGAGAAACAATACACTCATGATTTACCATGAGAAACAACACCGCGCGCTTCATCGACGCCGGAATAAAAATAAAAGGAACGAATCGTCACTCGCTTGTCTTGGGTTGTAATTAACAACCACGAGTGGGGTCGTCAACCCGTATCTTATTCATACACGACTTCCTCGCTCACACGGGATTAACGGTTACAGGTCAGAGGACTTCCACTAAGATCCCCAATCTTAGTTGATGAATGAGGTAGCTCATGTAGACTTTGACGGCTTCATATAGCTCTAACAACAAAAGCATTTTCATGTCTAAAACCCTAAGTCACTAGACTATGCTTTTAAACATTACTCCTAACTTCATAACATTTAGGCAGTATAACAGCTATATCTTGGAGTAAAACCAGGTTTTATATTGACCTAAAACCAATAATAACAACATATAACGTTCCTAGTTTTATCTTGACATAAAACTATCAATAGCAATACTAAGTTTTATCTTAACATAAAATTAACAATAACAACATATAACATATCCAGTTTTATCTTGACATAAAACCAATAACAACAACATATAACATACATGGTTTTATCTTGACATAAAACCAATAATATAGAACTTCCGAGTATAACTCTGGAACTATATCGCACACAACATATATGTAGAATCCTAAGTATAACTCAAGATCTACATTAGTATACTACTATAACAATAACATGCTAACAACTTTACGATAGTTGTATATTTTCAGATACGAAATAACTATATCCTGGTTATTATAACTATCTACGTTGATACTAATATACTATCATATAGACATAATAATAACGTATATACAATATTTAGCATGCGTTTTCCCCCGAAAATATTAGAAAGTGGGGCCGTGAAACTCACCTTAATAGCGTGATTATAGAATCTAAACGGTCAGAGGCTCGTCATTGTCAGGCTCGGGAAGGGAAAACGGCCTTCGGAAACGAGAGAGAATGAAAGGAGAAGGTGTAAGGATTGAATGAGCTTTGATCGCTATTTATAGGGTGTTATGGGGCCATTCACGTCGTGAACATGATAGGTTCATGTCGTGAACTTCCATGAGTCACCCCATAGCCTTAACGCGTGTTTTCTAGCTCCGATTAGTGTCTGTTGACTCCTCACGTCGTGAATTTTTGATGCTCACGTCGTGAGTTCAGTCAAATTAGGGTTTCTGACAGCTGCATGTTCGGAAGGCCATAACTTTTGCATACAAACTCCATTTTCGGCGTTCTTTATATGTACGCGTAGGTAATTCCGAGTACTACGACTTTCTTTTAGACTCCAATAGCTAATTCTAAGTCTATTTTAAATCCCTCTTGTTATAAGGCATTATAGCGTTAGAATTTATCATAACTTCTTCACGCGAAGTCAGATTTAGATGTTCTCTATATTTTTGTAATCGTATGAATGTATACTTTGAGTTGTATCATGAAAGTTCATACTTTAACATGAATTACATAGTAAGTTTATCACATTACTAGTTTAACAAAATCACATTACATGATTGGCATAATCGCATGTGATTGTTATTGACCTAATTTTGACGGGTGTTACATTCTCCCCCCGTTAGAATAATTTCGTCCCGAAATTTATCTTGTGGATGGGGTTTTGTTAAATAGTTGGGGGTATTTTTGTTTCATCTGATATTCACATTCCCAAGTATATTCAGGTCCTCGTAAAGAGTTCCATCGAACTTTCACTATGGGAATACGACTTTGTTTTAATCGTTTGGTTTATCGATCCATGATTTCGACAGGTTCTTCTACAAAGTTGAGTTTGGTATTGACTTGTATCTCGTCGAGAGGTACAACAAGAGTGTCATCCGAAAGACATCTTTTGAGATTTGATACGTGAAAAACATCGTGCACATTACTTAGTTCTTGAGGCAACTTGAGTTGGTATGCGACGGAACCAATTCTTGTCAGAAAAAGGTCCTATATACCGTGGGTTTAGTCTGCTTCATTTCCTGAATCGATTTACGGCTTTCCAAGGAGTGACCTTCAACATTACTTTATCTCAAACTTGGAATTCTAAAGGCTTACGTCTTACGTCAGCATAGCTCTTCTGACGATCATGTGCTGCCTTGAATCGATCCTTAATTTGCACGATCTTTTGAGTTTGTCTCGTGGATAATTTCTGGCTCGGCACATAAGGTATCACCTATATGTTCTCTGGCCAATTGTTTGTCTCCAACTTCTGCCCAACACACTGGGGAACGACATTTTCATCCATAAAGAGCCTCAAATGGTGCAGTCTTGATGCTGGTGTGATGAATATTGTTGTAGGAAAACTCAATTAACGGTAAATGAGTATTCCATGCATTTCCAAAGTCAATAACACAGGCTCGGAGCATATATTCTAAAGTCTGAATGGTTCTCTCACTCTGACCATCAGTCTGTGGATGGTAAGCTATACTCATATCTAGATGTGTATCTAAGAATTTTTGTAGAGATTGCCAAAATCGTGAAGTGAATCTACTATCTCGGTTAGAAATAATAGAATTTGGAACTCCATGCAATCTTGCAATTTCCTTAAGATAAACTCTAGTCAGCTTCTCCATCTTGCCGTTCTCCTTAATTGGTAAGAAATGGGCGGACTTAGTCGATCTATGGACTATTACCAAAATAGTGTCGAACCCACTAAGAGTTTTGGTTAACTTAGTGATGAAGTCCATTGATATCTGATCCCATTTCCATTCAGGTATTTCTGGTTGTTTGAAGTAAACCTGAAGGCTTTTGATGTTCTGCCTTTACTCTAGAACAAGTCAAGCATTTGCTCACATAAGTAGCAATTTCAGCCTTCATGTTTGGCCACCAATAATGTACTTTTAAGTCTAAGTACATTTTGTCAGAGCCTGGATGCACAGAATATCTGGACTTGTGGGCCTCTTCTAAGACCAAGTCGCTGACTCCACCGAACTTAGGCGTCCAAATTCGGTTCATAAAGTGTCGCGTTCCGTCATCTTTTTGTATAAGTTGCTTTTCCATTCCTCGCAAAGCTTCCTTCTTGATGTTTTCTTCTTTCAGAGCCTCAAGTTGAGCTTCTCTAATTTGTGTTGCAAAGTTAGAATGGATAGTTATGGTTAATTCTCGTACCCGTCGGGTTTTAATATATTCTTTCCGGCTCAAGGCATCTGCTACCACGTTTTCCTTTCCTGGATGATAACGAATCTCACATTCGTAATCATTCAATAATTCGACCCATCTTCGTTTTCTTATATTAAGATCTTTTTGGTTGAAGATGTGTTGGAGACTCTTGTGGTCGGTAAAAATAGTACACTTAGTACTGTATAAGTAATGTCTCCAAATCTTTAGTGCAAAACTACAGCTCCCAATTCAAGATCATGGGTAGTGTAATTATTCTCATGCACCTTAAGTTGTCGTGATGCATAAGCGATGACTTTTCCTCTTTGCATCAACACACATCCCAATCCTTGATTTGATGCGTCGCAGTATACGACGAAATCTTCGGTCCCATATGGAAGAGATAGGATTGGTGCACTACACAACATTTGCTTCAGTTTCTGAAAAGCAGCTTCTTCTTTGTCTTCCCAGTTGAACTTCATATCCTTCTGGGTTAGTGTTGTAAGCGGCTTGGCTATTTTGGAGAAATTCTCTATGAATCTACAGTAATAGCCAGCAAGTCCTAAGAATTGACGCACTTCTGTTGGCGTCTTTGGCGCTTCCCAATTTTTAATTGCTTCAATCTTGGAGGGTTCGACATGAATCCATTTGTTACTAACTACATGTAAAAATTTGTACTTCTCTAATCCAAAATTCACATTCGGAGAATTTGGCGTACAACTTTTCTTTTCTTAGAAGTTCCAAGATTATTTGCAAGTGTTGACCGTGTTCTTCCTTGGCTCGTGAATATATCAATATATCATCGATAAACACTATCACGAATTTATCCAAGTACGGTTCGTAAACACTATTCATGAGGTCCATAAACATTGTTGGAGTGTTGGTCATTCCCAAAAGGCTTAACTAGGAACTCATAATGACCATACCGAGTCCTAAATGTTGTCTTCGGAACATCGTCTTCTTCTACTCCGAGTTGATGGTATCCTGATCTGAGATCTATCTTTAATCTTCTAGAATCTTCAGGTGTTTTAGTCTATCAACCACCGTATCCAAGTTTAGTTGTGCATCGGCCTGACCATAATTAAACATAGGTGACCAGTCTACGTTTAGTCGTGGTTCGTCCCATGTACAATAAAACTCGACTAAGTAGTTTGACCTAAAACCTTGCGTTGAATTCTTATCGAGGGTTTGGGTTTTCTATATTTTTGGGTTTTACATGTGTTCTCATCGCGGGACTGAGTTCATACATAACTCTATATCTTTGTGTTTGTTATGTTCATGGGTATTATTAATTATTGTTTGTTACTTCCGGTCTAGCTGATAAGGCACCGGCCAGTTAGGACAGTCGGTGGGTAGGATCATTTTAGCATATAGCCGTTCTGAAATCCAGCAACCCAAATCGACATGTCTATCCTTGTCACCGCTCCCGTAAGTAGTCCTTCAGTAGTATAATTTAATAAGACTTTTTATTTGTAAGTTAAGGGATATACCTAAACCTAACAGAGTAAGCCCTAAACTATAGTCGTGCTTTCCTAAGAAAGTACTAATTAACTATAGTTAATAACTCTGATACCAATCTGTCACACCCCGGCCGTCGGCGGAAACACCGGGCAGTGTAACGTCATTTCTCCTATCAGAGTTATCAACTTCCTGAAAACACATGCAATTTAAAAATACGTCAACATAAAGTTGGTGAGTTCACAGGTTTTGACTCCATAAAATAATACATTTTCCATGTTCAAAAGTATTGTTTTGAAAGTATCATTTTGACTCTCCAACGTTTAGTATATATATCCTAGGTATAAAAGTTTACTTACCAAATAAGTAGTTTACCTATAAGTCTCATATACTATGAATATAAGTGTTTGTAATTCCATACAAACGAAATTTGCTACGTATAAATCTTATTTCAATTCTATACGAGTAAAACCGCTACGTATAAATATATTTCAATTCTATATGAGTATGTGTGTTAGGTATAATTATCTACTTAATATACAAGTAGTACCTAGGGTATAAGTAGGGGGAAACTTATACTTAACATTAATACTTGTATAACGACAAAGTATAATGCTTCTAACAATTTGCTACCATGAGTCCGTAACCGCTGCTTGACAACAAAACCTCTGACAAAACAATACACTCATGATTTACCATGAGTAACAATACACTCATGATTTACCATGAGAAACAACACCGCGCGCTTCATCGACGCCGGAATAAAAATAAAAGGAACGAATCGTCACTCGCTTGTCTTGGGTTGTAATTAACAACCACGAGTGGGGTCGTCAACCCGTATCTTATTCATACACGACTTCCTCGCTCACACGGGATTAACGGTTACAGGTCAGAGGACTTCCACTAAGATCCCCAATCTTAGTTGATGAATGAGGTAGCTCATGTAGACTTTGACGGCTTCATATAGCTCTAACAACAAAAGCATTTTCATGTCTAAAACCCTAAGTCACTAGACTATGCTTTTAAACATTACTCCTAACTTAATAACGTTTAGGCAGTATAACAGCTATATCTTGGAGTAAAACCAGGTTTTATATTGACCTAAAACCAATAATAACAACATATAACGTTCCTAGTTTTATCTTGACATAAAACTATCAATAGCAATACTAAGTTTTATCTTAACATAAAACTAACAATAACAACATATAACATATCCAGTTTTATCTTGACATAAAACCAATAACAACAACATATAACATACATGGTTTTATCTTGACATAAAACCAATAATATAGAACTTCCGAGTATAACTCTGGAACTATATCGCACATAACATATATGTAGAATCCTAAGTATAACTCAAGATCTACATTAGTATACTACTATAACAATAACATGCTAACAACTTTACGATAGTTGTATATTTTTAGATACGAAATAACTATATCCTGGTTATTATAACTATCTACGTTGATACTAATATACTATCATATAGACATAATAATAACGTATATACAATATTTAGCATGCGTTTTCCCGCGAAAATATTAAAAAGTGGAGCCGTAAAACTCACCTTAATAGCGTGATTATAGAATCTAAACGGTCAGAGGCTCGTCATTGTCAGGCTCGGGAAGGGAAAACGGCCTTCAGAAACAAGAGAGAATGAAAGGAGAAGGTGTAAGGATTGAATGAGCTTTGATCGCTATTTATAGGGTGTTCTGGGGCCATTCACGTCGTGAACATGATAGGTTCATGTCGTGAACTTCCATGAGTCACCCCATAGCCTTAACGCGTGTTTTCTAGCTCTGATTAGTGTCTGTTGACTCCTCACATCGTGAATTTTTCATGCTCACGTCGTGAGTTCAGTCAAATTAGGGTTTCTGACAGCTGCATCTTCGGAAGGCCATAACTTTTGCATACGAACTCCATTTTCGGTGTTCTTTATATGTACTCGTAGGTAATTCCGAGTACTACGACTTTCTTTTAGACTCCAATAGCTAATTCTAAGTCTATTTTAAATCCCTCTTGTTATAAGGCATTATAGCGTTAGAATTTATCATAACTTCTTCACGCGAAGTCAGATTTAGATGTTCTCTATATTTTTGTAATCGTATGAACGTATACTTTGAGTTGTGTCATGAAATTTCATACTTTAACATGAATTACATAGTAAGTTTATCACATTACTAGTTTAACAAAATCACATTACATGATTGGCATAATTGTTGGGTTATGAGCATTCTAACACTCCTAAGTGTACATGCAACCCTAAATACCTTGGATCTATGTTTTCTCTATTATACATACAATTATGAACATCCAAGGTATTATCCTAATCTAGCATACAAAATAATAAATATAACAAGATAGAATACATACCTCTTTGATGTAGAATGTCTTCATGAAGCTTGAGTGCCTAGTGCCCCAAGTGTGACACCTCAAATGGTTCACACAACACCAAATACACTTGGAATAACTTGAGAGAAACTTGAACACTCCTTGAAATCGTCTAGCCCTCACACTCACATATTAGTGCACGATTTCTTGAGCCATGGGATTCTTTTATATGGTGGCTATTAGGGTTACACCATGTAACTCATAACTTTACCCATTCCTTATGCTCCATGGATTTTAACCTCCATGGAGTATCCATGGGTCACCCCATGGACTTAGTCCAACATAAGGAATCTTGGATCACAAGCCCACATATATAAGAATGAATGATTTACACAATCAACCCATATATTTAATTAGTCTCCTTTTGATCACTTAATTAATTCCAAATTAATTCTTGATCAATACTAATTAAATAACCTTATTAATATATTAGAACTTATAATATATTAACCAACCTTAAGTGTTATTTCTCTCATTATAGTCTATCCAAATGCATGATGCCATGCAACCTAAATGGACCATGCCGGTTCGGGTCAAGTCTTACACAAAAGCATGATGCCATGCAACCCAAATCATCGAGGGGCCCACAGATATCGCTTTTATCCCGAAGGTAAAAGGAATGGATAAACTTCGACTCGTATGGCTTGTTCTACTACTTGTTGAATCATACACAAAGGCACGTTTTATAACATCGAGTTACCAATGCGTTTTCGTGTAATCAATGTATAACCAACTCATAGTAACAACTCATATCTCTAGGTTTGAAGAATATAAGATATTATCGTCTCATGATCACTCGTGATAAAATCCATGAAGTGATTCAAATGAGTGCGGGTTGAATCCAATACTCAGAACTTATGAGCACTCATGAGTGTTGTAGCACCACTTTGTCCACCAACTTGGACCTCTACAAACCAACCCATGACAGTCTTGATTCGTATCTACTTCCAACATATGACCGACTGTGGATGGTTTGAATAACTTAATCATTCAGGAAGAGCGACTTAGTTATTCTGGAAGTCAAAACATGCAAAGTGAAACACAAGAATAAATGAATCAAATATGGTATCAAACCCTATGAATATAAATAAACACTTTTATTTATCACCATACTGATTACTCATTATTCATTGTTTCGGTTTTATCAACTTTATACTTGAATTTAAAACAATAGTTGTCCCATGCTCCAAGCATGTACACTATGTTTTCTAAACACTAGTCATGCCATACACCAAGTATGCATACTATGTTTGTCTATGATCTTTACTTTGTAAAATACATCAATTGAACATCACTCCAATGATCCTCTTTTCACAGTCCCAAATCCTTACTGCAAATGCAAGAATTCCAAATTCATGCCATTTACTGAAATCTGTTAGATTCTAAACTTATATGCATTGATCCTCTTAATGATTATGCACAAAGTCAGAAAGACTTGACAACAATCATTACAGAGCATTCCAAAGGAGATCAGCTCCTTGGAAACATCCTTCTTTCATTAAGTTTCCTAATCTTACACAGATTGAATAATTTCTAACTTTGAAACATTTCCATATTCCATTTTGACTATCACTTCTGAACAAGAGTTGCCTCCTTACAGATTATGTCAATATGGTCCTTCCAGAATTAACATTATACTTCCAACTGTCCTTGAGCAACCAATCTTTGGTAAACCTTAGATTGTCCTCGACAATTGCTTAATCATTTTAGTCATATCCAATTCTAGACCTTTTCCCTTCATAATGCCCCAGGCATTTGGAAAATTTTAGAAAGGATGAATATAGCACATGTAATCGATCCTATATCCGAAGCATATGGGACACGATTCATGATGTCTCACATAAAGACTAAACCAGTCTTTTGCTATAATATTTCCATTTCAATTTTCCAAGTTCTCAAAATTCAGATTATGAAAAGGGATGCCGTAATCATAATCGAATTTTAGAACGCAAATAATGGACCCATATATAGAATTTCCTTATGTTGAGCCATTCCAACATGAAATTCATATATATATATATATATATATATATATATATATATATATATATATATATATATATATATATATATATATATATATATATATATATATATATATATATGTCCTTGATTAAATACGATTAAAATCTCAATCTAAGCTTTTTAGAATTGAAATGAAGTATAATTTCCTCTCCCTTAATTATAGCAAAACAACTTTTTCAACCCCTGCAACCTCACGAATTGAAACTTTTGTTTTCTATAATTAACATTGCTAACTTTCAACCTTTGTCATAATTATCATGCTCCCACTAACATGATGATTATTAGCATAACACTTATGCTCCCACTAGCTTTGACATGTACTCATAAATCAGCTGACTTTCTTACCAAAGTTCAGATTTCTGATACTAGATTGTTTTGATAAAACTTTATCAAAATCATACACCTCTCTTAGATAGCTCACATGTGTGTCTAAACAATTTTAGAACTATGAAAAGGGATGCCGTAATCATAGTCTCAATTGTTTAGACCTTTGCCACTTCTCACAAGTCCATGTTAGTGTGCCGGTAAACCACACACGCTCCACTAACGACTTTGAGAATGCAAATATCACAATTGCTATCTAGCTAAAATCTACTTAGTGAAAGTGTTTCCTCACCATCATTTTCATGAATCGGAGAGAAACCTTATGACACTTAGATTTAATAGTGTATGTGTTCTTATCCATGTGAATTTGTCAAAACCATAATCACAAGACAAGGTTAGTGACAAATCCAAACTCATATTGATTAAACTTGTGCAATCTTAAATTCTTGCCATTTGGCAGCTCAGGTGCCTGCCATTGCTTCCAAGTGGTTGTGCAACCAATTGAGAACTCTCAGAACTCCTATGCAAAGCCAACTTGAATAGGCACAAAAATTTCAACACGATAGGTTATAAACCTCAAGTCGTGTGCTAGTGAAGGACTTTAGGTTTTATTCTTGATTAAGTCTTGAAACTTTCAAGAGCTTTAAGACTCCCACTGTCCTCTTAACATATAAGACTCCCTTGTCAAATATTCAAGAGATAGTGCGGATTCTTTATCAAGACTAACACTTTACACAATTGGCCTAAGTTGGTCTCTGTTTTATCCAAAACATCACAACTTACCAATTTCAAATGTACAAGAGTAGATAACCTTTTACTCTTACATTTGACTAGTGTTAACAAACCCTCTTTAAGATATGTCACTCAAGTTACAATCTTGGAGTATGACTCTAAGAATTGTTTTGGAACGAAGTATGACTCATCTTTTTGATTTAACCATTTCAACAATTCATGACTCCTCTTCTTGACTTTAGAGGACCAATTGTGATATGGTATCTTAATCATTAAGATGATCATAAACATGATACTAAATTACTCTCCCATCTTTTCAGATTTGAGAAACTTTTATCTTTCTGCCATTCTTTGATTCTTCTTATTCGTTCTGTCTCACATTGAAACTTCTCCAATGCTACAGACTTATACTTAAACTTATAAGTATAACCATATTTACTGAACTTAAGTAAATCATGACGAATAGTCTTCTTGATCTTTTGTGGTGGACTTGACCAGTGCACAAGAATGTGTACTCGATCCCTTAGTCCTTTCCTTATTCACATAAGGAATTAGTCTTAATTTTCCAAGCTGAAAGTTCTCATTCATCATGCTATACAACTTGCATGATTCCAAGTTTCGGTCCAATTGAACCTTGGGTGATGAGAATCTTTCCTTATTTGGTATTATTAGACACTACCACAACCGAAAGAATCAAATCCATTTTTCCAATATTGCTATCAATGGAATCTTATAAGCAACAACTTTTCACAAATGCCATTGAAAGGATACTTAAAATAAATAAAATCAAAACCTTTCTTCTTTTATTTTAAAACTTTGCGGAAAAACTTATCCTTACAATCCATATGAAAACCTTGTTGTTATCTATTCCTAAGCAATATAAATATCATAACTCTTAAGTAATAGCCCAAAATTCTGATCACCGAACCATGCGATTGAAATCCATCTTCGCGATCAGAATCAGCATGTACTTAATAGAGTTAGACAATGGACTTTACCTGAAGTAGAGCCAAACTTATTGACTTTAACATCCTTAGGTAAATTTGGCAGCTTCGTAACCAATGCCCCTTCCTTTGGCAATAGTTACCTATGGATCCTTGATAATGGGACTATCTCAGACTTCGCCTCTCTCTTTACCATTGGGTCAACAGAGTTGACTATGGCCGATCCATTTCCATTGGGAAGAGAGAGCTTTACTGGATATCCAATGGCATCATTGTCAATGTCCATAGCGTTTTAGGAAGTTGATCTTAGCAAATAGATAAGATCATTAAGGGTCTTGTCTTAGTCTGTTTCATAGGATTCCCAAAAGAACTCACTATGTGACTTAGAAAGTAGTTGAGCCACCAACTTTCTCAAGACTTTGACACCCAACTCTCCCGGCTTGTCAATATGTGACTACATCTCCAAGATGTGATCACACCTAGACCTTGCCTTGCCAATAGGGCTTGAGTGACCTTAAACTTTTTAGAAACTTGTGGGTTAGGGAGAATAATTGGAGGAGGTGAAAGAAGTATGATATCCATGGGACATCATCTTCATTTAGGAAAGCTTGTTTCAAGAGATTTGGGAAGATCATAAATGTCTAGACCAGACATCTTTTTGGGAGATATTCAAGATAGTTGATAATGGGACTATCTCAGACTTCGCCTCTCTCTTTACCATTGGGTCAACAGAGTTGACTATGGCCGATCCCTTTCCATTGGGAAGAGAGAGCTTTACTGGATATCCAATGGCATCATTGTCAATGTCCATAGCGTTTTAGAAAGTTGATCTTAGCAAATAGATAAGATCATTAAGGGTCTTGTCTTAGTCTGTTTCATAGGATTCCCAAAAGAACTCACTATGTGACTTAGAAAGTAGTTGAGCCACCAACTTTCTCAAGACTTTGACACCCAACTCTCCCGGCTTGTCAATATGTGACTACATCTCCAAGATGTGATCACACCTAGACCTTGCCTTGCCAATAGGGCTTGAGTGACCTTAAACTTTTTAGGAACTTGTGGGTTAGGGAGAATAATTGGAGGAGGTGAAAGAAGTATGATATCCATGGGACATCATCTTCATTTAGGAAAGCTTGTTTCAAGAGATTTGGGAAGATCATAAATGTCTAGACCAGACATCTTTTTGGGAGATATTCAAGATAGTTGATTTAAACTCCTTAATATGACACCCAATATGAAATATTAAGGCTAGGACCCAACAAACTATTTTATAACTTAGAAGAGGGATGCCGTAATCCAAGCTATAAAATATTTGAAGGTAGGTGAATGACGATTCACCAATTTCCACCATGAAAAACGAAATAATTTATTAGGTTTTAATTGGATTTGAAAGTCCTAGATCTTTGAGATTCATTGAACTGTTCAAAGGCATGTTTCAATCTCGAGTGTGCCCTTCAGGTTTTGTGACTGGGATGCCGAGGATCACAAAACAAGGTGTGAATAACCATACAAATATACTTGGTACCCTTAATATTTACCCCTTAATCAGTGTGCCGGTTAACCACACACGCTCCACCGATACTATGATAAATACTAAGTTACCCTTTGCCTACCTTGTTAAGTCCAGGTTAGTGTGCCGGTTAACCACACACGCTCCACTAACGACTTAAGCAAAGTGCAAAGTGTAATTTCATGGGTTAGCACCAAATTCACATTTTCCTAAGTAACTAAGATTGGGTATTAATAAGAGTTTAGTTACTTAGTATTTATCATTAATACTTTTAATGAAAGGAGAATTATAGTCCTTGTCCTACCCGTTCGGCTAACGACCCTCCACCAGTCAAGGAAGCGGTGGGTGAGAGTGGACACCCATTAAACTGTCATTTTATAGGCAGTAACCTTATACCCCCCTTATAGACCGGCTTCGTGAATGAGGCCTACTAACGGTAAGACTGACTGTACTCTTATACATATATATATAAATATTATTAACTTATAATATTATAAAGTATAAGGGTTGAATTTTAACTTTTAAAATTCTAAGGGCTAACTTGGAATTAAAGTATTCATAAGTGAAAACTTTTCAAATTCCAAAACTTGAGGGCAAGTTTTGAAACTATTCAAAACTAATTAATTCCATAACTTATGAGTTTAAAGTAGTTTTAATTAAAAAAAAAAAAAAAAAAAAAACTCTTCAAGTTCCATAACTTGAGGACAAGTTATGGAAGACTTTAAATTAATTAATAAAAAAATAACCTTTTTTTTATTGTAACTTATGGAACTAATTAAGGTTACACTTTTTTTTTTAATTTAATGAAGAGACTCTTCATTTTGTAACATTTGCCAACTTTTATGAGTTTTATGATTCTTAAATGTGACTTTTCATATAACTTGAGGACAAGTTACAAAAACACACTTTGGAATCAACTCTTAGATTAAAATGGATTGAAAACAACTATTTCACACAACTTTTCTATTAATCTAAGAACCTCATAAGAACAAGATAATTCAAATCATCAATCTTCAAGAAATTAGCATGAACATACAAACTAATACAAATCTTGAAATTATGACAATTATCTTAGAAATTGGATTAGCATGAACATTATCACATCAAAAACAAGTTTATAAGTCCAAAAACATCTTAGGGTAATGTTCCTAGTCCAATTCCAGCCAAAACAATCGAATATATGCATCCAACTCGATTTTTCAGCTACTTTTGCAAGTATAACAAGAAAACAAGCCTATGCTCTGATACCACTGTTGGGTTATGAGCATTCTAACACTCGTAAGTGTAAATGCAACCCTAAATACCTTGGATCTATGTTTTCTCTATTATACATACAATTATGAATATCCAAGGTATTATCCTAATCTAGCATACAAAATAATAAATATAACAAGATAGAATACATACCTCTTTGATGTAGAATGTCTTCATGAAGCTTGAGTGCCTAGTGCCCCAAGTGTGACACCTCAAATGGTTCACACAACACCAAATACACTTGGAATAACTTAAGAGAAACTTGAACACTCCTTGAAATCGTCTAGCCCTCACACTCACACATTAGTGCACGATTTCTTGAGCCATGGGATTCTTTTATATGGTGGCTATTAGGGTTACACCATGTAACTCATAACTTTACCCATTCCTTATGCTCCATGGATTTTAACCTCCATGGAGTATCCATGGGTCACCCCATAGACTTAGTCCAACATAAGGAATCTTGGATCACAAGCCCACATATATAAGAATGAATGATTTACACAATCAACCCATATATTTAATTAATCTCCTTTTGATCATTTAATTAATTCCAAATTAATTCTTGATCAATACTAATTAAATAACCTTATTAATATATTAGAACTTATAATATATTAACCAACCTTAAGTGTTATTTCTCTCATTATAGTCTATCCAAATGCATGATGCCATGGAACCCAAATGGACCATGCCGGGTCGGGTCAAGTCTTACCAATTATAGTTATGGACTTAGACATTAATCCAACAATAATCACATGTGATTGTTATTGACCTAATTTTGACGGGTGTTACACTCGTCATTAGTAGCACAACGGTAAAAAGTCTGACAAAAAGGACGTCGGATGAAGAAGTTATGAAATTTTAACGGATTTCCTGTCCCGGTCTGTTAAAAATAATAATTTAAAAATTAAAGTCAAAATTAGCCAAGGAAGTCTAAACGAAAGTTGTAGAACGTAATTTTACCTACGCGTGCATATAAAGAACGTCAAAAACGGAGCTCGTATGCGAAAGTTATGGATTTTAGAAGTTTTGGCGCGAAAACCGAGGAATTTCGCATAGGTGGACTTCGGCCACGTGTCCTCGCCTTGCATGTGCCACGTGTCCGAAATAAGGCTGAGTCATCCGAAATTCTGCTGAGTCAACCGAGGCCACCTGTTGACGCGTGTCACCTTCTCCTCGGACCGAAGGCTCGGCCAATCAGGAGCTGCCTCGTACCCCTCTATGACGCGTCCGAGCTTCGCAAACGGTGCCACGACTCCGAGCCTCACACATTGGTCACAAGTCTGCGGTCCAATCAGCAACTGCCACCGAGGCCTTCGCACGTGCAGCCTCGTGCGAGCCCTCCCCCTGCGAGCTTCGGATCTGCGACGCGTGGATTCCTTCTCAGCTGTCGGATCAGGACTTCGGACCCCTATAAATAGAAGGGTCCTACGAGCTTTCTCGGATACTTTTGAGATTTTGCCATCTTTTACCCCTTTCTTCATATTTTCTTCATCTTAGAATCCCCCAAAGCCCCGGTATCGATTATAAGCCCCGGAATACGCCACGAAGAGCCCGTGAAGCCCGGAAAATTTATATTTTCGGTTTCGAAGCCCGACTTTTGCAGAGCCCGGTTTCTCAATAAAACTCCCGGTTTTATTAGAAACGAACGTTTTAGGAAACGAATTGCTGCCCGATTATCATCAAAACAAGTGAGTGTATAGTCACTTTCATTTTACATATAGATATGAAGTATTTACATTATAATACGTGCTATGTGTAAATATATTAATTGTTTATTTGAGGTGACTATTGAGTTGATGTTTTATACAAGTTTTAAACTGTATATGTATTTTTATCTACAAATATGTTGGGTAGAACATGGGTAGATAGTGATGTGTGATAAAATAAAAGTGATGAGAGGCCTCGTTGTGATTTGTGATTCAGTCATCTAGTGGAGTTTGGATGACGACCACGGACTTTTTAAACAGCCCAGTGGGAAGCACTAGCAGGCCCGCAACCTGTAGGTGTTAATGAACTTGGGTGTTTATTCGCTGTACTCCATCCCCCTCATGGTTGTCTTTAGGACATGTATGGCTGAGGAAACCCCTTAGCAGTAGTGTCCATCCCGATCATATTCTTTAGGCTAGGTCCCTTGTGAAAAGTGTTTAGGGACGTAAAGTGAGGATAACGGGAACGGGTAATCAGGGTTATTGTTGATTGGTGAACTTAATAAGTTTATTATTACTGTGGGTTGACAATCCTATATGCTCACCAGGCTCCCGAGCCTGACCCACTCAGTTTTTTTTTTGATTACAGGTAATGGACCCCGAGCTTAGCCGGAGGATGACGTGAGATTTTTTGGATTATAGGCCAGTAGTTGTCAATAACTGTAGTAAGGCTTATAATGTCTTGTTTATGCTTTTGATCTGTATCGGAACATGACATCCCGAGGTTTTGATATATATGGAAAATATATACCTTCTTAATGAAGGGTTTGATAAACTTTTATCATATGTTGTTTGGGGACCAATTCCGCAACATCTTTTGAAAAGATTTCTCTGATTTTATTTTAAAAAGCATAAATTAAATCGGTATTTTCTGGCCGAGAAATTAGGGGATGTCACATCTTACGAAAGCCTCGCAACCCCAAACCTTGATGTGGTCTAATGAGGGAACCTTCTCTTGAGGTGTTTTGGAAACCTTTTTAGTTGGGACTAGATTAAGGATATGGGCAACAGTCTCTAAGGCATACCCCCAGAATGAGATAGGTAACGAAGCTCGACTCATCATAGAACGAACCATGTCCAGCAAGGTTCGGTTTCGCCTCTCAGCTACACCATTAATCTGTGGTGTCCTAGGCGGTGTCAATTGTGAAACAATTCCACATTCCTTAAGATAGTCGTGGAACTCGATACTAAGATACTCTCCTCCTCAATCGGATCGAAGTATCTTTATCTTCATGCCCAGCTGATTCTCCACTTCTTGTTTAAACTCTTGAATTTTTCAAAGGTTTCTGACTTATGCTTGATTAAGTAGACATACCCATATCTACTATAATCATCAGTAAAAGTCACATAGAAGCGGTTAGCATCCCTCTGGCGGTTCTGAAGGGTCCACACACATCTGTGTGTATGAGATCCAACAGACCCTCACCCCTCGCACAAGTGCCAGTGAAGGGTGACTTTGTCATCTTTCCAAGTAAACAAGATTCACAAGTGTCATCTGACTTTAAATCAAATGACTCCAAGACTCCATCCTTTTGGAGTTGGGCTATGCGCTTATTATTAACATGTCCAAGACGACAATGCCATAAGCATGCTTTATCCAAATCATTGGATAAATCGATATGCAACAAATTATTTCCTAAGTTATCTACAACCATCACAGTTTCACTACAAGAAAAATACCCTTTAATGACGCGCAAACAATGATACTCGCTGATTTACGATACGCATTTTTGTGTGTCCTTAAAAATAATGTCAGCCTTCCAAAATTTGAAGGATAGAGGACACGCATTTTTGCGTGCCCTTAAATTAGTGTCTCAAGAAAAAAAAATTAAAAACACGGAGGGCGCTTTATCTTAAAGGCGCGTCCTCTGTAGGTGTCGCTTTATAATTTTAGTGAAACGCGCCTTGAGTAGATAACAGGGGAAAACGAAACCCTAAAATTTTGAAAACCCGCCTTGTTCTTTTCTACCTTCTTTTTTGCATCTTCACAATTGACTCTCCCCTCTTGTTTCTCTATTGTGAGAAGTGATGGAAAGAAGGGAGACTGGGATGGATCTGCCGGTGATGATGAATGGAGGTGCTTTCCGGTCAATTTCGGAGATGGCGTTGTCGATTTCGATGGTGGTGTCGGTTTACATGCGTGAATCCTTAGCAACAAGGAATCAAATCCACCATTTTTCTTCTTGGTATCGAAAAATAGGTTTCAAAGGGGTGAAATCCATATCTTTGATACTTATGTTTACCTCTCGATTTCGGATTGCTTAGAAAAGAACAATAAGAGAGTCAACGATGGGAATCGTCATAAATCTGAGTTCTGGTATGCTTCGGTTCTTGAATTATAAAGGTAATGAGCTTCTTCTTCTCTTCCTCCAAACCCTAAGCATTTCCTGGTGAGTTTTTTTTTTTGAGTGATTCGCCTAAAACGATTAACATTTGACAGATACAGAAAATCCATCTATTCTTATCATTTACACATTCATTCTTCTCTTCTCTTCTCTTCTCTTCTCTTCAATATACTAAACAAAGAGGTATTTGTTTGACACTAAAACAACTGTTCTATACTTCTCTTCTTGATCTTGATCAGGGGTATGAATATAATTTTGTGCAGATGTTTTCGAATTCTAACGATTTTCATTTATTGTGCAGATGTTGAGCGATTTTATCGGCTGTGCGATCCATGTTTGTATTAGGGTTTCTGTTTTGCGTTGTTTCTCTCCTTTTCTATTCGTGTAGGGTATAAATATAATTTTGTAGAAAATACCTTTCTAAATTGGAGAATTCAATGCGTATTTTGGTATTTTAAATCATGATCGGTAAAGATCGGTGATTATATTTTCGTTTTTTTCTTACTCTTTTTGTATATCTCTGTGTACTACCAGAGTACAAAATTAAAAGTTGTATTTATATTCAGTTTTGCATGTATTATCAAATGGTTTAGTTTGATTTTGGTCATGGATTTTGTGCATATGTAAAGAATCTTTCAATGTTATAAGTTAGGGGAGATTTGGGTCGGGGAATATCATCCATCAAAATGTTGGTAGTGACAATCAAATCATCATTTCTGGGATTTTGCATAGTATTTGTAAAAAAGAAAAGATGATTGTTTTTTATTTAATATTCTTAAAAAAAGGCGTAGATAATGCCGTGAATGTGATGCTATTTTGTTTTGTCGTAGACAACATGCTCCTTTCCTTTGAAGTGTTTTCCCTTTACTATACTATTTTGTAAAGGTGTTTGTACAATTATGTTATGTGCCTTTGATATAATTGATGTTTATCAGTCTTTTTAAACTGTAAAGAAAGTTGTATTTTGATAATTTATATTCGTTTATATTTCAGAAAAGGAAAACCTTTGTCTATATGGATTCCCCAGTGAACAATGGGAGGTTAACCTACCAGCAGAAGAGGTCCCTCCAGCGCTCCCTGATCCTGCATTAGGTATCAATTTTGCACGTGATGGAATGTCAGAAAATGATTGGTTCTCTCTGGTTGCTGTCCATAGTGACGCATGGCTACTTTCTGTCGCGTATTATTTTGGTGCTAGATTTGGTTTTGACAAGTCAGACAGGTATGTCATTTTATTTCTTAACTAGCTTCACAAGATAAATAAAATAATTCCAACATTTTTACAAAATAGATGTGGGCACTTTATGCTTGGTTAGTGCTTAGCAAGCTCTTCTAGCCATGGTCATTTGGTTCATGAATTTGATACCTGACATTTATTACGTCATTATGTCATCAACTCTCCCTGTAAGCCAATGGTATCCATTCTTGTCCCTAGAAGAAAACTTAACATTATCAGCTAACTGAAGATGTAAAATGAATAATATGGTTGTGTTTGGTAGGCATACGATATAGCTTAATTTTTTGAGCCTATTGGAATGTAGCTTTTTAAGAAGTTAATCCCATGAGGATTTTTCCACAAGTTTGACAAATATACCCTTATACGCTCATTTTCAGTTATATACCTTTATATGTCATTTAACATTTTCCAATTAGCTGATCAACAAGTTTTTACAAAAATCTATTACTTTATCAGCCAGCTACCAACTTAGCTTATCAGGAAAAAGCTATAGTTTTCCAATTAGTAAGGCCAAACACACACAACCTACGTATGAGTAAATTACCTACTGCAACCATCACCACTAAAATAATAGCCAGGAAATGGCTTAAAATAAGTTGTTTCATATATGACTTGATCACCATAAAGAGCCCTGAATGCCCCTAGCCATGAGCTTTTAACATACAAATACCCGCCGTATTCCCCTTCAATTTCCTTTCCCTTCTCATCCACTATCATAGGCTGCATTTTATTTACCATATCAAGAATTAAATAACAATGGAAAAACTCTTATTCTTTTTTTTTGTAAGGGAAGGGTACCGGAGCCCCTAAAAACGGGAAAGTAGCAGATCCAGGCTTTCGAGGCCATGCTCCAGGTAAGGGAGTAATCTGGAGGCAATAATGATGAATACCAATCATAGATAATATTAGTAATACATAGGGCTAAATCAATGGAAGTAGCAGATCCAGGCTTTATTTATTTATTTATTTATTCGCATTTAAGCATAACTAATATAAGGAAGGGTAAAGGTTGTACCATGAAGCCTCCTATATCTATTTGACACCAGGTATCTGATATTGGACACCTTGAATCTCCAACTACATTGAAAAACCACTTGTCAAGTGAAGTCAATAAAAGGAATTTTAGGATGAACTACATACAATACAATAAAAATCTTTTTTTTTTTGATAAAAAATGAAAGCTAAGTTGGGAAAGAACCTCCGGGGTGAAGAATTAGTTATATTAGCGGAAGCCTTAATGGCACCAGGTATCTGATATTGGACACCTTGAATCTCCAACTACATTGAAAAACCACTTGTCAAGTGAAGTCAATAAAAGGAATTTTAGGATGAACTACATACAATACAATAAAAATCTTTTTTTTTTTTGATAAAAAATGAAAGCTAAGTTGGGAAAGAACCTCCGGGGTGAAGAATTAGTTATATTAGCGGAAGCCTTAATGGCACCAGCTGTAATATATGTAAAACAAGTGGTTGATATCATAAGCAAGGCGAGCAATAAGGGTATAAAAGGAATTGCACTCATAGGGCTTGGTGCTCTTTCTTATAACGACTCTTGTTCGGTTCCCCCTGTTTTTAAATGGATCCAAAAGGTATTTAAGTTTTTTTTGGTATTAAAAAAAAGTTGGTTATTTGTTTTTTTCTAATGATGTTTTCGGTTTTGCCCCTTTTCAAGCTGGAGGAATTAAAGATGGTGAAATGAAGAGGAATTTTAATATGGGAATTGGGATGGTTTTGGTTGTTAGTAAAGAGGTTTCTGAAAGGGTAGTTAAGGAAGGTGAGATGGTGTATCGTATTGGTGAAGTCTTTTCAGGTAATAAACAATTTGACATCATTACCCTTGAGCAGTTTAAAAATGGTTCTGAATTGTTTGATGTTTTGAATTTTATTACCGGGGGCAAAAGTGTAATCCACTTCGTGAGAGGTTAGATAGCTATGATTTTTTTATTAAAGAACAACTGTATGTTTTTCTGTTTTTTTCTACTTAGTTCACTAACAGACATTACAATTAAACAATCTATAGCTAGCTTTAATTTTCTAGACTTTTTGTTCCTACAGTTTTGAAGGTCTTGAACCTTCACAGACAATGATTCGACACTTAGTAGAAATGGAGGTATTAGTATTTAATCTATTAATTATTTTTTAAATTCTTAATTTCCATATTAATGGTTAAATCAATTACATTATTATTGTAGATTGATCATATAAACACATCACATCCGAATTTTATTGGAGGAAATCAAGTAGTGGAGGTTGCTTCACATCAAGTTAGGTCATATAGGTTGGGTTCAACAACACCTAGGACAAGGGTAATATCATCCATATGTTAAATCTCCAACCAATGGAATGGTTCCTGATCAGGTTTTATTTATTTATTTATTTATCAATCCTTACATTTATGCATCATTTTTTTACTAAAACATTCTTTGTGTTCTTTCTTTCAAATAGGGAGTAAGATCGGTTGCAGATATTGAAAAAAATGGATCACCTGGTAAGATGCAAACTTCAATCACTAGTTTTGGAATGGAATCAGAGAAGGAATGGAATGGTTCATTCCATTCCATTCCAGGAATTCCTTGTATTAATATTTCCTGATATTTTAGGAAGTGAGAGGAGTTCAAATTGGATAATTTCGTGATTTTTATATATTATATATAACATAAACCATATTAGTATGTTTTTTATGAGAATTCAGTAATATTAACATTTTTCTTTGCAGAGGATACCTTTCAGAACATCACATGACATAGTTGGAAGGGAAGTGGCAGTATGTGTTATATTTTATATATAACATAAACCCGATTAATTGCATTTCAAATCTTTACATGTTTCTGACATGTTTCTTCAAATGACAGGATGCAAGCAATGAGCTGCCAAATTCCCCACGTGCAAAGAAGATGGTGAGCCAATAGTCTTACATTCATACGTTTTTTTTTCAAATTTATAATTCATATTGTAGTGTATTTATTCCAAATTCCCCACGTGCAAAGAAGATCAGGTAACTAACCATATGATATTCTTCTTTTTCTTCTCTTGCTCTTCCTTTTTCAAATTTATAATTCATATTGTAGTGTATATATGCATTCTGATGTACTTCTAAAGATTTTTTGTTTCAGCTAATGTTCAAGTCATTACTTGCCATCTACACCCGGTGGACAACAACCAATATTTTGACATGGAGGATTTTTTTTTTTGAAATGATATCTGAAACAAGGTGTCCCTTAATAGCAATGTAGTATTAGGTTATATAGTTAAGGAAAACCTCTTAATAACAATGTACAATCAGATCCCCTTAATACCAATGTATTACAATTTTTGACATGATGTTATTGGATGAAATTAATTGTTTTGCTATATATTTGTTTCCATATTTATGTATTATGCGTAAATAAGTATCGTAAAGAGGCGTCGTAAATTCATATCGTAAATGGTTGCTGAAGTTTATGACACACAAATGCGTGTCATCTTCATTTATGACAAGGGATTTAATGATACGCAATGTGTGTCATAAATGCACAGCGTAAGGTTACGACACGCAAATGCGTATTGTCTTCCTTTATGACAGGGCCTTCCTTGATACGTATTGGGTGTCGTAAATGAGCGTCATAAATGTCTGCGTAACTGCGCGTCGTAAATGCGCGTTGTCTATAGACGACGCGCAAAAGCGTGTCGTCTCTTGTTATGACAGGGCCTTCCTTGACACGCATTTGCGTGTCTTCTGAGCGTTTTACGACACACATTGCGCGTCGTAAAAGGCTATTTTTCTAGTAGTGTTTCATATATGCCATTGAAAGGTAATGCTTCAAAATAAAATACACCATTATAATAAGCGTTAATACTACCAACTTCATTATTAAAAGAAAGGGTAAAACCTTGTTCATACAAATTGTGAAAAGAAATAATATTCCTCGCCATATCAGACGAGTAGCAACAATTAGTCAAATCTAATTTTAAACCATTACTAAGCAATAAAGAATAAACTCCAATCTTGGTGACATGCGACTTTCCCATGTTCCCCATGATTAAGTTCATCTTCTCGTGCTCCACATCCCTACTTCTTTTTACACCGTGCAAATTAGAACAAATGTGTAAACCACATCCTGTATCAAGGACCCAAGAATTAGCATGTGATGAGTTATTAAACAAAATAGTATAAATACCTGCAAAGGAGGGATTAATCTTCCCATCATTTATGTCCTGCAAGTACTTGGGGCAGCTTCGCTTCCAATGCCCGGCTTCCTTTGGGTTGGAAGAGGGCGTGACAGAACCAACTTTGGCTCCACTGGAAGAGGGTCCAGTATGGGACTTTCCCTTATGACTCTTGGAAGGAGTCTTCCTCTTCTTTCCCTTTCCGTGTCCAATTACCAGGACAGGGGCAGTTGCAGTAGGAGTAGGTACAACAGATTTGCCTTTCAAACTACTTTCAGCCATTCTCAAGAGACCTTGAAGCTTGCTCATAGTTACCTCCTCCTTGTTTATATGATAATTCATACGAAACTAATCATAAGAAGGAGGTAAGGAGTGAAGGATAATGTCAATTGCCAATTCCTCATCGAATTTGACATTTAGCTTTAGCAAGCGGTCCACAAACCTTTGCACCCTTTGCAAGTGGGCCATGATGGACTCTCTATCCTTCATTTTGGTCGTGATCATGGAGGCAATGATCTCATACATTTCCTGCCGAACACTTTGATGGTACCTTTCCATCAAGTCCTAATACATTTCCTAAAGATAGTAGTCCTCATAGGACTTCTGCAGCTCAGCAGTCATGGTAGCAATCATTAGACATGACACATTTGTCACATCCCTCTCATGAGTAGTATGTTCAGCGATCTGTTCGGGAGTAGCAGTGGTGACATCAATCTCCTTAAGCTATTTATCTAGGAAATATTCTTTATCCTCATAACGAATAGCCATTCGGATGTTTCCAATCCAGTCATTGAAGTTCTAGCCATCGAAAATGACCCTCCCACATAGGTTTATGAGGGAGAAAGAGCCTGAAGGGATTGGGTTGGAACCATTGTTTGAAGTAGACATCTAATAAGAAAAACCAAGTTTATATTAGATAAGGATCTTTAATATAACACTCAAAATGGAATATTAAGGCTAGGATCCAACACAATATTTCACAATTCGGAAGAGGGATGTCGTAATCCAATTGCAAAATATTTGAAGGTAGTAAATGACGATTTACCAATTTCCACCATGAAAAACGAAATTGGTTATTAAGTTTTAAATGAATTGAAATTCCTAGTTTCTTTTGAGACTCATTGAACTTTTCAATGGCATGTTTAAATCTCGATTATGCCCTTCAAGTTTGTAACTGGGATACCGAGGATCACAAACAAAGTGTGAATAACCATGCAAATGTGCTTGGTACTCTCAATGTTACAAATCACCTAATCAATGTGTCGGTTAACCACACACGCTCCATTGATCCATGATTAACACCAAGCTACCCTTTGCCACACATTGTCAGTCCCAAATTAGTGTGCCGGTTAACCACAAACGCTCCACTAACGACTTAACAAGGTGCAAAGTGCAATTTCATGGAATAGCACCATTTTCACATTTTTCCTAAAGTAACTAAGATTGGGAATTTTATAAAAGTTTATTTACTTTAATAATTATCATTATACTTATTAATGAAGATTAATGTCCTATCCTACCCGTTCGAATAACGACCCTCCACCAGTCCAAGAAGCGGTGGGTGAGAGTGGACACCCATTAAACAACCATTTTATAGGCAGTAACCTTATACCCCCTCCCCCTTTATAGACCGGCTTCGTGAATGAGGCCTACTAACGGTAAGACTGACTTTTCTTATACATATATATAAGTTTTAAACTTTAATATTATAATAGTATAAGGGTTGAATTTAAAACTTTTAAAAGTCTAGGGTTTGGAATTAAAGTTTCATTAATGTATCTTTTCAAGTTCCAAAACATGAGGGCAAGTTTTGTAACTTGTCAAGACTTTTGAAATTCATAACTTATGGATTTTAAAGATGCATAAATGAGACCTTTACAATTCCATAACTTGATGACAAGTTATGTACTTTACAATACTTTTGGTATTTCATAACTTATGAAAGTTAATGTTTCATGAATGATGTTACTTTTCACCTTCCATAACTTGAGGACAAGTTATGGAACTCTTCAAGAAACACTTATAGATCAAATTAACTAATCCAATTATCATATGATGATTATTTACCAATTTGACCTAACTTGATTCATATTTCATGATAACTTCAAATTATACAAATAACTAGTATTACATAAAACAAGTAGTTATCTTAGAATTTGACAAACATCATGTTATTGGATAGGGATTAAAATTACCATATCATTAAAAACAATTTTTTTTGAACCAAAACGGTTTGTGGTAATGTTCCTAATCCAAAGCAGGCCAAAAATTCGAAGATTTTGTGATCAGATGTATCAACTCGCCGAGTGCCATAAAGGACTCGTCGAGTTCAAGACAAACTTCATCCAACTCGTCGAGTTCAATCATGGACTCGGCAAGTTGGCCCTGGTATATTCCCGAAATGCAGTTTTTCAGCTTTGAAAATTATACAATTGCATCAATACAATAGAAAACACCCATAGCTCTGATACCACTGTTGGATTTTATGTACTCTCACATCCCTATGGTGCACATACAACCCTAATGCTTTGGATCTAAGTTTTCTCTAATTATACATGCAACATTGGTTCCAAAACATGAACCCTAATCTAGCATACAAAAATTTAACATATGAATCATAAAGCAAGTTGTAGAGTTACCTCTTGATGTTGTTGATGTTGCTAGTAAGACTTTGGCATTGTGAGAACTTAACACCCCAAGTTTTGTGCCTCAAACAAGTCACAAACACCAAGTAACAATTAGAGGGATATGATAGAGGCTAAGGAGACTCTAAAACCGATTTCACTCTTAGAATGCAAATAGTGTCATTTTTCTTCTTAGCACAACATATATATATATATATATATATATATATATATATATATATATATATATATATATATATATATATATATATATATATATATATATATATATATATGTGTGTGTGTGTGTGTGTGTAGAATATCAAGGGTCATGTGTAACCCTAATCCATACACATTAGCCCATGACCCATCCATTTGATTTGGATAAATGCTCCATGGATTAATCCATAAGCCCATCACAAACCAAACCATGGATCATTATCCCAACTCATATGTTTCAATTTAATTAGTCTCTTTTGATCACTAAATTAATTCTAAATTAACTCTTGATCAATACTAATTAAATAATATGATTTCTCAATTAATATATTATACTTATATTATATTAATAAATCATAAATAACCTCTTACTCAAATATCCATCTATCAAATTGTTCTGGTGAAGGCAACCTGAAATGGACCATGCTACTATCGGGTCAAGTGCATCCCAATTATAGTTATGGGCTTAGACACCTAATCCAACAATATTAACTTCAATGGCTGCTCCTAAGTCTCAACAAATGTACTCAATACAAAAAGAAAATAGTGCGGGTTGCCCAACACGTGCCCCACTTCTAGTTGTTGAATAGTATGATCACTGGAAAGTCAGAATGGAAAGATTTTTACATGGAAAAGAAAAAGGTGAATCTATCTGGAGATCCGTTAAAGAAGGTCCCCATGTTCCAGTTCGAACCATTGTTAGAGATGTTGTTGCAACTCTCTTGGGACAGGACCAACAACGTCAAGCACCTCTCACTGCTGATGATCTTGAAAAGCAGCATGTGGATCAAGTTGCCTTTTCAGAAATGGTGTTTGGTGTTCCACCTTCTCTCTTTTAACACATCAAACTATGAAAATTTGCAAAAGAGATTTGGGACACACTTCAAAATTTGTTTGAAGGGTCATACAACATGAATGATAAGCGTCTAACCTCGGTTGTCAATGAGTTCGACACTTTCACTACAAAACCTGGTGAATCTGTTGCCTCAGCCTCAAACGGATACCGAATTGTCGTCAACAACATGAAAACTCATGGGATAGTCCAAACTCCACTTGAGTACAACCTCAAGTTCATTAATAGCCTTGGAAAGGGATGGGGGGAATGTGAAATCATGTCTTCAGAGTAATGGATCTCTGAAAAAGCTAAAGCTCTATCAACTTTTCGATGAGCTTCAAGGTCATGAGTCAAATGTTGCACAAACCCTACGCGAACTCACTAGAGGTCCTCCAGCTCTAGTCAGTTCCTATGATCCACAAACCTCAAACCTGACCATTTCAGACCCCTTCACTGCTTTTATTCCGTATATCCCACCTGTTCAACACTCACCTCCAACCCTTCCTGCTCCCACAAACACTAACTATCAACCAATGGGTGATCTTAACACTGATAAAATGGACTCCGAACTCCCTTTCCAACAAGAGTTAGCTTTGCTTTCCATGAAATACAACCGTCCTTTCAACAAACCATATAACAATCGTTTCCAAACTCCTCACCAAAACAACCGTTTCCAGGCTCCTCACCAAAATAATCATCAACCATTCAACAAACCTTCCGATAATCCACCAGCCTAGAAGCCTAACCTTCCTACACCAAATAACACCTCGGAACCATCACAGCCTCCGATGTCTGAAAAACCCAAGATTGTATGTCACAAATGTGGCCATGCAAACCACTTTGCCAAAGATTTCTTAGCCGAAGTTCCACATAAACCCAAGATCAAGGACTCTGCTTACTATACACGTCGAACTCAAGAAATGGCAGAAAGTGAAAAGACTTTTGTTACCACTGTATCAAGGGATGTAGAAGGGTATTGGTCGTCTGGAGATGATGATGACGTAACCATTGGTAGGAACATATGTCTTATGGCTCGACACGAAATTGAATGTCATGAAGGCTACTGGTCATCTGGGTCAGAAAGAGATGATGAAGATGCTAAACCAAGCTACTGCTACATGGCTACCAACGATCCACCTGGCAGAAACATCGTTCAACAGGTAAAATCTATGATTATAAATAAAGATTTTGACTTATCTCTTTGTGAACCGTATCTAACCCACATCCAATCAGATATGAACATCATCTACAAAGCCTATGAGTCAGCCATAGAAGCCAGTGAGAAGAAGGAAAGTGAATTAAGTCGTCTTAGATTACGTTTTGAGGATAAGAAGTTGAAAATAGAGTCTTTAGAACAAGAGGTTGTAATGTCACAAGATGAATGTATCATTCTTAAAGACAAATGTGAAATCACTTATTCTGAAATAAATGTTTTAATTTCTGATAACAAACGTCTCAATACTAAAATAGATGCTTTGCACCATTCCATAGACATTCTTGAAGCAAATGAACGCATGACTCACAATTTTCGTCATCCTTGGTCAAAAGCACCTTGTCTCGGAAGCGAGTTTCCGAAACCTATTGCTCCTCGCCTGAAGGAGTTACAAAACCTAACTTTTGTGGGAGACGTTCCGAACATCAAAAATTCGGACACCCCTGTCTCGCCTTTTGTCACCCCTTCCTGAGACTTCTGACCAATTTGCATCACGAATTCCTGAGTTTAAGCCTATACTTGTCAAGTGTCCCGATTCCATGCATTTTCCGCCTCTGACAAACCTGGACATGAATCAGACCTCGGAACCCCACTCTAGTATTCCGAACCCTGTCGTTCAAATTCCGAACCACAGCCCTCCTAACAAGTGTGTTGTTGAGGAATTTTTCCGGAGACAACTGGACCTGAATTCTCTAAGTGTGTTTGGGCATCTTTAGACAGTGACGTTGATGAGTCAATCTCATGTGATTCTGAACCCCAAGTGATTTCCGAAACAAAACTAGTTCCAATTCAGCATGTGTTCAACAACCCTTCAGTAGGACAAACCTCTAAATCTTCACCTCATTCCAAAAGAAATCCCGTGTTGAATAGGAAATATATTGTTGATCCAAAGGTAGAAGCCCGGAATGCTCACAAAAAGGAAGTTAAGTCGAGAAAAAAATTCTAGATTCCTTCCGAAAATCGACCAGCCTAGAAGCCTAACCTTCCTAAACCAAATCACACCTCGGAACCATCACAACCTCCGAAGTCTAAAAAACCCAAGATTGTATGTCACAGATGTGGCCATGAAAACCACTTTGCCAAAGATTTCTTAGCCGAAGTTCCACAGAAACCCAAGATCAAGGACTCTGCTTACTATGCACGTCGAGCTCAAGAAATGGCAGAAAGTGAAAAGGCTTTTGTTACCACTGTATCAAGGGATGTAGAAGGGTATTGGTCGTCTGGAGATGATGATGACGTAACCACTGGTAGGAACATGTGTCTTATGGATCGACAAGAAATTGAATGTGATGAAGGCTATTGGTCGTCTGGGTCAGAAAGAGATGATGAAGATGCTAAGCCAAACTACTGCTACATGGCTACCAACGATCCACCTGGCAGAAACATCGTTCAACAGGTAAAATCTATGATTACTAATAAAGATTTTCACTTATCTCTTTGTGAACCGTATCTGACCTAGATCCAATCAGATATAAACATCATTTACAAAGCCTATGAGTCAGCCATAGAAGCCAGTAAGAAGAAGGAAAGTGAATTAAGTCGTCTTAGATTACGTTTTGAGGATAAGAAGTTGAAAATAGAGTCTTTAGAACGAGAGGTTGTAATGTCACAAGATGAATGTATCATTTTAAAGACAACTGTGAAATCACTTATTCTGAAATAAATGTTTTAATTTCCGATAACAAACGTCTCAATGCTAAAATAGACGCTTTGCACCATTCCATAGACATTCTTGAAGCAAATGAACGCATGACTCACAATTTTCGTCATCCTTGGTCAAAAGCACCTTGTCTCGGAAGCGAGTTTCCGAAACCTATTGCTCGTCCCCTGAAGGAGTTACAAAACCTAACTTTTATAGGAGACGTTCTGACCATCAAAAATTCGGACACCCCTGTCTCGCCTTTTATCACCCCTTCCTGAGACTTCTGACCAATTTGCATCACGAATTCCTGAGTTTAAGCCTATTGTTGTCAAGTGTCCCGATTCCACGCATTTTCCGCCTCTGACAAACCTGGACTTGAATCGGACCTCGGAAGCCCACTCTAGTATTCCGAACCCTGTCATTCAAAATCCGAACCACAGCCCTCCTAACAACTGTATTGTTGAGGAATTTTTTCCGGAGACAACTGGACCTGAATTCTCTAAGTGTGTTTGGGCATCTTTAGACAGTGACGTTGATGAGTCAATCTCATGTGATTCTGAACCCCAAGTGATTTCCGAAACAAAACTAGTTCCAATTCAGCATGTGTTCAACAACCCTTCGGTAGGACAAACTTCTAAATCTTCACCTTATTCCAAAAGAAAACCCATGTTGAATAGGAAAGATATTGTTGATCCAAAGGTAGAAGCCCGGAATGCTCACAAAAAGGAAGTTAAGTTGAGACAAAATTCTAGATTCCTTCTGAAAATCCACCAGCCTAGAAGCCTAACCTTCCTACACCAAATCACACCTCGGAACCATCATAGCCTCCGAAGTCTGAAAAACCCAAGATTGTATGTCACAAATGTGGCCATGCAAACCACTTTGCCAAAGATTGCTTAGCCGAAGTTCCACAAAAACCCAAGATCAAGGACGCTGCTTACTATGCACGTCGAGCTCAAGAAATGGCAGAAAGTGAAAAGGCTTTTGTTACCACTGTATCAAGGGATGTAGAAGGGTATTGGTCGTCTGGAGATGATGATGACGTAACCATTGGTAGGAACATGTGTCTTATGGCTCGACAAGAAATTGAATGTGATGAAGGCTACTGGTCGTCGGGGTCAGAAAGTGATGATGAATATGCTAAGCCAAACTACTGCTACATGGCTACCAACGATCCACCTGGCAGAAACATCGTTCAACAGGTAAAATCTATGATTACTAATAAAGATTTTCACTTATCTCTTTGTGAACCGTATCTAACCGAGATCCAATCAGATATGAACATCATTTACCAAGCCTATGAGTTAGCCATAGAAGCCACTGAGAAGAAGGAAAGTGAATTAAGTCGTCTTAGATTACGTTTTGAGAATAAGAAGTTGAAAATAGAGTCTTTAGAATGAGAGGTTGCAATGTCACAAGATGAATGTATCATTTTAAAGACAAATGTGAAATCACTTATTCTGAAATAAATGTTTTAATTTATGATAACAAACGTCTCAATGCTAAAATAGACGCTTTGCACCATTCCATAGACATTTTTGAAGCAAATGAACGCATGACTCACAATTTTCGTCATCCTTGGTCAAAAGCACCTTGTCTCGGAAGCGAGTTTCCGAAACCTATTGCTCGTCCCCTGAAGGAGTTACAAAACCTAACTTTTATGGGAGACGTTCCGAACATCAAAAATTCGGACACCCCTGTCTCGCCTTTTGTCACCCCTTCCTGAGAGTTCTGACTAATTTGCATCACGAAATCCTGCGTTTAAGCCTATAGTTGTCAAGTGTCCTGATTCCACGCATTTTCCACCTCTGATAAACCTGGACCTGAATCGGACCTCGGAACCCCACTCTAGTATTCCGAACCCTGTCGTTCAAAATCCAAACCACAGCCCTCCTAACAACTGTGTTGTTGAGGAATTTTTTCCGGAGACAACTGGACCTGAATTCTCTAAGTGTGTTTGGGCATATTTAGACAGTGATGTTGATGAGTCAATCTCATGTGATTCTGAACGCTAAGTGATTTCTAAAACAAAACAAGTTGCAATTAAGCCTGTGTTCAAAAACCCTTCAGTAGGACAAACCTCTAAATCTTCACCTCATTCCAAAAGAAAACCCATGTTGAATAGGAAAGATATTGTTGGTCCTAAGGTAGAAGCCCGAAATGCTCACAAAAAGGAAGTTAAGTCGAGACAAAATTCTAGATTCCTTGAGAACTCCAAAAAGAGTGTATCTCGGACTGAAAACCCACCAACGAAGTTTCACAACTCCTTCGCACCGACTAAGATTCTCAAAAGACCTTCCAATCCTCCCAGTCATGTAGAACATAAGAAAGTGGTCCGAACCAACTCTCATCGGACCGTTTCATCTGTTTTCATAGCCAAAGTTGATGGTACAATTTTCAAACCTCAACAGTTTTCAAAACCAAATGTATCATCAACCAAAAAACAAGTTGTTAAGAAAACAATCTCTCAAAATTCTTCAAAACAAAATCTTGTTTGGAAAGTAAAAAATCACAATGATGAAACTGCAACTCCGAGAGACACAGTGGTTCCCACTACTTTGGAAGTTAAATGTCCGAGAAAATTTGTTTTGAATCCTTGTGTCATTGAGTATGACTATTGGATAGATGAAAGAACCATGGACTTCATTTTCTTTCCAAAGGAATCTCGGAACAAACCCTCCAAAACACCTATTGCTCAAAAGTCACAACCGAAGCCTAAGACTCGTGCCTTTGTCCCAAAACCTAACTCGGAGCCTAAAAGCTCCACAACTCACTAATTTTGCAGGCACTTAGTGCTTCGGAGCAAGAAAAAATATGGTATATTGATAGTGCTTGCTCCATGCACTTGACGGGGCAGAAGGACTTTCTGCGAGATCTCAAACTTTCAGCAAATGCTCGCTATGTGACGGATGACAACAACTCCAACTCTCAGATCCGAGGTTATGGCATCCTTACAAATGGCAACTTTTCCATTTCAAATGTGGCATATGTAGCTGACTTGAAGCATAATTTGATAAGTGTGGCTCAACTCACTGTTGCAAATCGACGAGTTGAATTTTGCAAGAATCACAACTATATATGCATGTCCAAAGACCGGAATGAATGTTTAATCAATTCAAATCGCAACAAGAACATGTATCCTCTTGACATTAACATGATCATCTGCAAGCCCCAGCTCTGCTTACTTTCAAAAGTTGTTCCTGACGTCAGTTGGTTATGACATAGGAGGCTTGCTCATCTGAATAGATATATGAATAATCTTGTTTCCGGAAAGCAGTCAAAGAAGGGTCATCCCATCATCATTGAAAAATCAATCTCGGAGCCGTTAGAACTTCTACACAGTGATCTGTGTGGACCCTCAATAGTAGAGAGTTTACATCACAAAAAATACATTCTTGTGATTGTGGATGACTTTACTAGGTTCACATGGGTCTTCTTCCTAAGGCTCAAGTCAGAAACAGCCTCCAAACTCATCAACTTTATCAAAGGAATTGAAGTTTTCATCAAACTCCCAGTAAGGTGAATCCGAAGTGACAACTGTTCGGAATTCACAAATTCCACCATTGAAAACTTCCTCACCGAGAAGGATATCGACCATCATTTTTCTGCTCCATACACTCCTCAACAAAACGGTGTAGTCGAACGACGTAACAGAACACTTGTTGAAGCTGATCGATCCATTCTTAATTTTACAAATCTTCCACTCTATATTTGGCCTGAAGCTGTTTCTACAGCATGCTTTACTCAGAATAGAAGTATCATCAATCGACGCCTCAATAAGACACCGTATGAAGCCATGATTGGTAGGAAGCCAAGTATCTTTTTTCTTCATGTTTTTGGATGTACATGCTTCATTAAGAATAACCGTGATCAGCTTACCAAGTTCCAACCCAAAGCTGATGAAGCCATCTTTCTTGGTTACTCTGCTAAATCAAAGGCTTATCGAGTTCTTAATCAATGAACTCGTGTTCTGTAAGAAAGTTTTGATGTTAGCTTTGATGACAATTTCGTTCGGAATTCTGGCCCAACTCATGCTACAACTCACATCATGGAGTCCGATACTCCAGTGCCAGGATGTCCAAACCAGCAAACAATCTATGAAGTTGACTTTGAAACCTTGTTCGGACCCTCAGAAATAGCTCTTGATTCGGAATCTCGAACAAGACAAACCTTATCAACCGATGCTCCGGTCTCCCAAAATGTTTCAGGTCCGACACCAAGTTTTCCTCCATTTGATTCCGAACCATTTCAACCTTCTCAGGTTGAGGGGGAGAATGGTCAACCTTCCCTTAAATCAAATGTGGATGGATTCCAAGATGCAGCTGTTGAATTCGACTCTAATCCTATCAACAACGATGATGATGCTAATTTCTTTGATTTCCCATCTAACGACGATGTTAACCTATCCGGTTCAGAAGTTCAGGGGGAGCATCATCCTCAAGTTCAAACTATTCAGGGGGAGCAACACAACCTCATTGTTGATATTGGATCATTTGCTGCACAGGAACTTCTGAGACTACATGTTTGGACTAAGGATCATCCTCCGAATCAGGTTATTGGAAACCCAAACGCTGGTGTACAAACTAGTTCTGCCACAAGTGTTCAAAATGAATGTCATTTTTTGGCATTTATCTCAGTGGTTGAACCCAAATCCATTAAAGAAGCAATAGAACATGCAGATTGGATTACATCCATGCAAGAAGAATTGGCAGAATTCGACAGAAATGAAGTATGGACTCTCGTCCCTCCTCCTCAGAATCATCCCATTGTTGGTACTAGATGGGTGTTTCGGAACAAACTAGAAGATGCAGGAGTCATTATTCAAAACAAAGAAAGATTGGTGGCTAAAGGATTCACACCGATTGAAGGACTTGACTACGATGAGACCTTTTCTCCTGTTGCCCGTCTTGAATCCATCAGAATCTTTCTTGCTTATGCTGCTCACAAAGGCTTTAAGGTTTACCAGATGGATGTCAAAAGTGCATTTCTAAATGGTGAACTTGATACTGAAGTGTATCTTTAACAGCCTCCCAGTTTTGTCAATCTCTCATATCCGAACTACTGCTACAATCTCCGGAAAGCTGTTTATGGCCTCAAGCAAGCTCCTCGCGCTTGGTACGAGACCCTCACTGACTTTCTCAAGCGCTCAGGTTTTCAAAGAGCTATTCTCGATCCTACTCTATTCTGCAGGTCAAATGGAAAACATCTCATGCTTGTCTAAATTTATGTTGACGACCTCATTTTAGGATCCACCGATTCATCAATGGTTGCTGACTTTGCTAAGTTAATGGTCAGTAGATTTTAAATGAGTATCAATCGGGAATTAAGCTTCTTCCTAGGTCTCCAAGTCAAACAGACCAACAGAGGAATTTTCATTCCCCAAGAGAAGTACATTTCGAAACTCCTCAAAAAGTACTCAATGGACACATGTGCCTCAACCAAGGTACCTATGGGTTTCGGACACAATATCTTTTCGGACCCTTCAGGTGTAGCAGTTGATGAAAAGAAGTATAGAGGAATGATTGGAACACTACTCTACCTCACAGCAAGTCGTCCGGACATCATGTTTTCAACATGTTTGTGTGCCATATTTCAAGCCAATCCAAAGATGTCTCATCTATTGGTCGTTAAGCAAATATTCCGATACCTCAAACGTACAAAGAATCTCGGATTCTGGTACCCAACAAATGAGAGTTTCCTCCTTAAAGCATATTCCAATTCAAACTATGGCGGTCTTCAATTGGACAAAAAAAGCACATCTGGTGGCTGTCAATTTTTAGGTGGTCGATTGGTCAGGTGGTCATCTAAGAAACAAAATTGCATTGCACTTTCAACAGCCGAAGCGGAATACGTTGCTGCTAGTTGCACATCTCAAGTTCTTTGGATTAAATCTCAGCTCTTGGATTATGGTTACCGGTTTCAACAAATTCCAATCTATTGTGATTCTCAAAGTGGCATTGCAATTTCGCACAATCCAATTCAGCACTCTATGACGAAGCACAACGACATACGGTACCATTTCATTAAAGATCATGTTTTAAATGGTAACATCGAACTTATTTTTGTTCCATATGACGAGAAAATTGTTTATGTCTTTACTAAGGCATTAGACGAAACCAAATTCAATGGTTTTCTGAACAAAATGGGTATGATGATGGCTCATCCTCAGTTCTTTCAAGAGGCTTGCACTCTCTGATGGCAACATCAGAAAGAGAATTAGTTCCGAAGCGAAAAAAAATTTCATCTCGGAACTATTACCTCTCGGAATAAATAGGGTCATTTCTACGTTTCTTTGTGTCTAACCACCTGGAATTTTAAGTTTTACAGCTCATCTCATCATATAATGTCCATCGCCAATATAGTCAGATTGGTATTGTTTTCATCTCGGAACTTACTTCATAAGGTCATCCCGGAATTCAATTCCGGAACGGTATTGAATTGTAAATCCTTGTCCTATCTCAAATCTCATTCCGAAACATTTTAAAATTTCACTACGAAAGTTTTTCAAATCTCACTCCATAAGTTTTTCAAAGTTCACCCCGGAACATTTCAAAACTCATTTCGGAATCTCATCAAATTTTTGCTCCGGAACTTCATTAACATTTCACTCCGGAATTTTCAAAAATCACTATGAACCCTTTTAACTCAAATGCTCCATTCCGGAATAAGTCTCAAAACTTTTTCACGTTCCGAAACCACTAAATTTCATCCCAGACTCTTCATGATAAGAAACCTTTTAAAAAAATTCTGGAACCCCCTTGTTCCGAAATCAAAACACATGTTGAAATCTAAAAGGTTTTAAGGTGAAACGTTTCTAACAGTTACTTCTTTATTGATGATTATCCTTTTACCCTTGAAACTTGCAACTTTTGCACACGTCTATGAAAAGCAAACATCATGTCATAAGCGACGATTTCCATTCTTCACGTTAAATCATGGTTACTTTACTTACAACATGTCAACTCAGCCCCATTTTTGCAAACACATTAAATACGATCGGTTTCCAAATACGGATTTCATCATTGCTTTTCGACCCGAACCGTTGATTTCATGAACCTATAAAAACCAATCAAAACTTTGTTTACCCGTTACGCTCTAGAAACACTCATATCTCTTCTTCTCTCTCGGTTCAAGTGTTCTTCAAGCTATCAACCTGCAACAATGGCGTCCTCCCAAACCACTCCCAAAACCGCCAAACCTACTCACAAAAAGAAATCATCGAAGGGTTCTTCCTCGTCCATGTCCTTAGAACCCTTTCTCAAGGACACTACTCAACTATTCTCTCTATATCCAAACGATTATGACGAATCGATTCGTGTCATGATCGAGTTCATCGCAAACCATCCTCTTTCTGTTCCTCTTACCAAAATCCCATACCCCCAATTCCTCTATGTTTACTTCATGTTGCTTTCGAACGAATCAAAATTGAAAATGATGTTCTTGAAACCAAGATAACTGGAGACAGAATCATGCCTGTTCACAAATCGACATTCTTGAAGGCGATCGGTGTTAAAGAAAACCCAGAAAACTTCAAGGTTCAAGAACCAACAGCTGAAGAGTTTCAGTCATTTCTAAATCATATTGGGTACAGTGAAGAGTTCAAAGAAAAGAAGTTCAAGAAGTCTACTATATTTGGGTTATGGATTGTTCTCATGCACTTCATCGTTAGAGGACTATCGAGCAAACATAGCGGAACTGACTCACTGAGCAACGATTGGTTGTATGTGGTTTACAGCATCTTTTTTGGTAAGACCAATGAAGTTGATCTCACTTAAGTGTTATGGAAAGACTTTCGGAAGTTTGCCATCAACCGCAAGCCATACGAGATCTCAAGCCCTCGATTTTGGGCTCTTACCCTCCAACAACTGTACAAAGAATGCAATGAGCACATTCCTATCAGCACCATTCTGGAAGAGGTATTTCTTACTTTTAAAACTATCAAATCTTATCGCCTTCCGGACCAAAAGTCATTCGGACCTGTTAGACGTTCAAATAGTAGCCCTAATTCCGTACGAGTCTGTTTATCTGAAACAACACTTAGAGACTTCGATTGTGTATAGCCCTACACACTCTACCCATGTCTCTGTTGAGCCTATCTCGGACAAGGCCAAGGCAGTTCCATCCGGAGGCAAGAAAAAGAAGTCTGCCAAGAGGAAATCATCCCCCTCCACGGCAAAAGCCAGAAAGAGAACCAAAGTTTGTTCCTCCTCTCAAAAGGAAGGAGCCAAGGACATTCTAGCTGACTCTAGCCATCCTTCTACCCCTCCTACCCACTCTTCCGAAGTACACTTCGGAGTTTCAGTATCACACGCACACACACACAGGGAGTCTCCTAATAATCCACCCTCACCTTCCCAACAAGGTGATGCCAGTGTTGACAAAAGTTCCTTGCACCCTGGAACAAACACACGAGTCGCTTTTGATATCCCACTTTCTTGTATACAAGCACGGTCTGAAACCCCTGTTCCGGACCCTAAGCATTCTGAGGCTGGAGTTGTCCCTCCAACCTTAGGTGCCTCAACTGGTCTGATACCCGGTAAGGGTACAGGACGACCAGGAGTTAATGATCCATTATGGGAAGATTTTGTTGACAGGGCTCAAACAAGACATCCGGCGCTCACCAGATCACAGGTCGAATCAACTCTCATCTCCATGAGGAATAGGGCCATTCAGAGCAACTTACCCTTCGTTGTCCCTACTGATGAAGTCACTGATCTAGATTTTGCTTCCGGAGAAACTCCCAAGACTCAACTTCATGACAACATGCACTCAGATCCCAATGAAGAACATTCTGATGAAGTTATGTTCGATGATGAAGGTGCTTCAATCGCTGCTCCCAAGCTGTTCTCCTCATTTCCTTTTCCTTGACAGCCTTCCTCATCTAGGCTGGATTTGGACTTCGGACTATCTTCATCCTCTTCGGAACCAATTGACGAAGAAATTTATATAGAGGATCAAGTCCAAGTCAATCATGAAGGTGAAACTAAATCCACTCCCAAACACGACACTGCAGCTACAACAACCAAGCCTGATCATGCCCCGGAATCTCCAGTGAATATAGAAGATGACAAGCATGCATCTCGAACCTCCACTTCGGACACAGGATCATCTGTAGGAAACTACATTGATCCTTTTTCCCTTCTGGAACTCCGAGACAACCTCTCCGACATAATGAAGAAAGTCAATGCTATATAAACTTATGTAGCCGAACTCAATACTCGAATTGTCACACTCCAAAACCGAAATGGCGAAAACGTTCTGGAGTGGAGGACGTCATGTATAGCATCACAACCAATGTATAATAGCAATCATAGCAACGAAACCATTACAATGAATACTTAAATAAAAATGCTTACATCAATTTGGAAATCGTCTGAAACTTGTTTAAATTACGTCAAATAGTATGTATGTATATCAGCTTGAACTCTTATTGCTTCCAGTTTCCCAAAAATCCAGCAAGTACCTGTCTACTGATTTCCTGAGAATACAAGCAGTTTGAAAATATCAGCATAAAGCTGGTGAGTTCATAAGCGGTAGTTTGTAGTGAAATCTTGTTGATGAGTTAGCAGAAATGTTTGTATAATTTCAAGAAAATCCGATATTTTCTTTTAGTAAAAAGGTAGTGTTATCGGTTCCGTATAAAACCATGAATGTTCGTTACTGAAAACTGTAGTGATATGCGAAAATACTACTTCATGTGACTAGCTAAAGCTAATCATGAAGTATAAGTATTTTGTATGTGAAACCATTGCATAATCAGTTCTGTTTGAAAACCCTGGCTTTAGCCAGTATACGTAGTGTGTATCACTTCTATTTAGTAAAAATAAAACTGTTGAAGAGTGCCAGGTTGTAAACTAAAGGTGATTTATACATAATGTGAGTCGTATAACCATGATTGATATGACTAGTGACCTTTCCAACGTTCTTCAGGCGTTGAGTTAAATGACATTTGTCACCCAGGCATGCCTGCCCAACTATAGCTAGCAGTTCGGGTGTGGGATTGTCAGTCCCGAATAGATCTATTCACAAATCTCACGCTCTCCCTCCAGGAGACTCTGGTTATACTATGATAGGATTTAACCCTGTACACCTAAGGGTACAGTAGTGAAGTAGCGCCTGACAGTATCGTACAATCTAGTTTACATGTAGTGTCATAGCGTTTCATCGTAGTGAAAATCCGTATGTATACCGTATGTAGTGAATGTTACAGTTATGAATACCATGATAATGTAGCGATGTAAACTGTAAACCATTTATGTATTAGTGTATACGTTTAGTAGTGAAAGTTTCCGTACTTGATATGTTTTTAGAAAATCCCAAACTATATCGATTATAGTTTGCATGTATAGTGTAGTGAATATAGTATTATGGAAAATTATGCAATTTTAATGAAAACGTCCCTTATGCTCAGCACAGTACAAAAGGGTTAATGTATGAGAATTGCATGAGTTTTATACATGTTAAAAGCTCTTTGTATTAACAAAAGCATTTATGGTGTAGCTTGTATTCCCCCCTGAAAACGTTTGAAAACCAGAAAATGTAGGGGTATGAACTCACTGTTTGACGTAGGACCCGAGTATGAGGTCGGTGTGGATGCTGAGTGTCAACTGATGTTTCATATGCAAGTGGATCCTATTATCGTATGGCAACACATATATGTATTAGATGAGGGCATAACATCGTCTGTTATGGGAGGAAACCACTTAGGGATTAGGAATCACGTGAAACTAAGTGTTAGAATCACATGTGATTGAAGATAGGGAATTTGCGGCCGTAATCGCGAGTGTACGGTCAGGGGTTTGCGGTCCAATGGGGTTTACGGCCCATGGCTTACGGTCCAAGTTTGCGGCCCAAGTGTTTACGGTCCATGGGGTTTACGGCCCAGGGTTTACGGCCCATGGGTTTACGGCCCAGGGTTTACGGCCGTAAACACTTGGTGAAAGGTAGGATTTCTGGTGCTTCAAAGTCCTTTCTAGCCTCTTGGGAGTGTTCCAAGTCTCTTGCATAGCAAAAAGGGGTGTTTAAGGTCGATCCTTGATCATTTACTAGAGTTTACGGCCAAGACGGGGTGTACGGCCGTAAACTCTTCGTGTTCCTGTCTTTTGGGTCGATTTTTAGGTGGAAATCCAAAGTTTCAAGCAGATATCAAGCATAGATAGTAGTCACTTACTATAAGAGGGCTTGAAATGCGATTTTTAGCCACCAAGAACTAGTGTGTGTTCTTGGTGTTCTTGGTGTGAGAGAAAATCTAGAAAAAGATGAACTTTATGAGATGAAACATGGATTCATCACCAGAAAAGGGATTTAAACACTATAGAAATGAAGAATCACTTACATTCTTGGGGATTCTTGAGCTAAAATCGATGGTTGAAGAGAGAGAGTAGAGAGAGAAAGTCCTTTGAGTACTTAGAGTCGAAATGAAGGCCACTCATCCCTTATATAGGGGGGTGAGTTTGCGGCCAAGAGTGAGCTGACACCGACCGTAAACGAGTTTACGGTCTCGAGTTTACGGTCACGAGTTCACGGCCGTAAACTCCTGGCCGTGAACTCGTTCTGGCCGTGAACTTGAGGCTGACGAGTGATGTTTCGAGTTTTCGCGTGATTTCCGGTTAATTCCCCTTTGTATAAAAATACACATTATTGATTTAAAAGAGTAAGGTCTTTCCCAAACCAAGAATGTTGACGGAATTTGATAAAACCCGAAATTTTATTAACGGAAATCGGGTATAGATAACGGAAAAAGTTTCGGATTGTCACACGAATCGATGTTAAAGTTTTCGGACTAGATTCCAAGCTTGATGCCATCCTTAACTCATTGTTCGAAACCAACAAGTCCGGGCCCACCGTTGCTGAAAGAGAAGCTCAGCTTGATCAAGTCATATCTCTAAGGCTCAAGCATACTATCGAAGAAGTTGAACAAAAATATGATACTTCTTTCAATCATTATCTTGACACAATCACAAAGATGTTGAAAGTTCATGACGATATGCTCAATGCTTAAAACGAACTCATCAAGAAAACCCACATCCGTCTTGAAAAGCAAATCCAACGTTTAGAGAAGGAGATTCGGAAGAAACATGAGATGAATCTCATCATGCAACAGGTTCTAATCAAGCTACTCAGAGAATGTTGGAACATCGTGGATGTTCCAAACAATAAATTAGATGAAATGTTCTCCATTCTCTCCAAACTTTTTGATCATCTCAAAGCTCAGGCTCCTACTGTTGAAGCTTATGATGGCCTTACTCTCCAGCTCAACACCAGTTTTCAAAAGGTGTTTGACAAGTTTTCGGATCTGAAGGAGTATGCTTTGCTTGCATCGGTTGTCGGGAAATCTGTTACAAGAGGGGGAGAAGGACCAAGCTCAAGAACTCATCCATGGAAACCTATCTCGGAGTTCAGACTCCGAGATGAATCTGATGACTCACTACAAATCCTTTCAAGTTCTCCTAGTGATGATGATGATAATAATGATGATGATGATGTTAGTGATGAAGAAAATGTGTTTGTAAAGAACGGAGTGTTAGGACTTCAAGCTCCAAGGAAATTTCCTGCTAAAGTGCTAACGGAGGAAGAACAAAGAATCTGGTCAGCAGTCTCGTGGCCATCTACTCTAGCTGATGTTCTTCACAGAAGCATAGAAGAGGCTAAGGCAAAATCCAAGTCAACCGCTGATGCCTTCCGATCCATAACATCAATGCTGCCTCCGATTCCTGCTCAAAAAATAGCTCCCATTGATGAAGGTTCTCCACTCCGGAAGCCAGATGACATTCCGAAAGAGCCCCTGCCTTCCTCTCCTCCAAAGTTTGTCATTGACGAAAATATGCAACACATCATCTCTACTCTTCAAAAACAGTAAGACAAGGGCAAAAAGCCCATTTCAGACTTCTACTACACCGCTCCTCACTTAACTGAAAGAAGTGGCTGGTCCCAAGAAGAGATCAATCAAGCCCTTGAAAACAGCATCTGAATCTAATCCTTCAAGGATGATAACCTTCATCCGATGCTAGGGATCTCTCCTCTCTGCAGGGATGGAATCTTGAAAGACATTGAAATAGTACCCTTCAAGTACTATGATCTTCCGAATCAAGATTCAGACAAAATCGACTTGCCTCTGTCTCCTTTCAGCAAGTTCTACACCAAGTTTTCTCCTCTTCATCCGGAAGATGATCCTTAAATGATCATCTGGACTGCACGTGAAAGACTGAAGACCTTTAATTCCAAGAATGCATTTCCTCTCAAAGAAGTCTGGCCTTGGAAAAGGATCACCAAGATTTCCATATTCGGAAGGAAGATCCTAACAAAGTTTGAACTCAACTGTGTGTTGTATCGCTACCACATCTTCCGAAACAAACCAATCCAGAAAACCATCACTGACGCCGACTTTCCTGCAATCAACCCGAATGACATCTTGACCATTGCTACACACTTCCGAAGCATTCAATCTGATGATCTGAGTATGGGAGCTTACCATGCTGCTTTAGGCTTCCTCAAGGACTACATTGTTGAATTTTTCCGATGTAACTACGAGTTGGCCCATCTGTTCGGAACAGAAAAATACTTGGCCAAAATCGACTTCAAACTGCCAGAAGCTGAAATCTTGGCAAAGGGACCTATAGATGAACCAGTATAGGTTTTTTCTGTCATCAATGAAAAAGAAATCATAAGGACTTCTTTCGAGTCCAAGACAAACACCTGGTTCCCACCAAGGCTCTTCATAAGTTCATAAGTTAAGCATCAAATTCCGAAGCACCGGAGCACGTAAAGGCTTAGTTCATAAGTCAACTGCAATGGTACATCGGAGTCAGAGAATGGTAGTACCGTGCGTACGTGTTCATCAAGGAAGATTCCAACTAAGCTGACTGGATTGATAAGTTAACTTAGGGAGGATTGTTGGAACCTGAAAGTGAACCTCTAGCAATCACTATACTTTTGATGTTCCGAAGTCAGTATTAGTTTCGAAGTGGAATAGCGTCCGGAGTCAGTTTGTGGTCTGAGTTGATGTTGGTATCCGGAGTGGCAGAGATTATGTCCGAAGTGAAGAAATTGTTCATAGTTTATTTCTCCGTCTTGCATTTATTATTATTGTCTTTTACTTGATGTAACAGTTCATAGGACTAAGTTTATTTTGTCAAAATGGATAATCAGAAGTGTCAGAAGTAATCACTTTATCCGGTCCTATGTAAGTAACATGGTTTATCCGATGTAACTCCTTCTCCTATATAAGGAGTATTTAATGACAAGAATAGTAGACGGGTTGTTTCTCCAAAGATAGATATTTTCACATTTACTTCACTTGCACCTTTCTCTCAAGTCATTTCTTCAAACATTCCTTGTGTTCATTTATTGTCTTTACCTGACAGTCGATATGTCTGGATACGGAATGACATGGCACGCTAAGGGGACGATACATGGTAGCATCATATGGTTCACGTGCATTTGTGTGGCATAATGCATCACGCACACTCCAAAATTTGCTATAAATAGCAATTTTCAGCAGCTCATTTCCCTCACGCCTCTCTTCAGTTCTCTCTACCTCGTTTCGCGTGTCACCGCCCCGAGCGTATCTCGGAGTACGAACTTGTGGTTTCTACCCTACATCAACGTTTTCATAACTCACAGGTGAGTTCAGAACCCATTTACCAAATCTTTTCGAAATGGGGGGAATACATGTTTAAAATTCAACTTTACATAGTTATTACTAACTGTTGTTAGATAATTATGCTCATAACATTAGGATGATATTATGCCCTGTAGATACTCTACTCAAACTCTTTAGCTAATATTATGCCTAGTTGTTATACTAAACCACAATGATAGATAAGATCACACCTAGTTGTCACGTTGGCCATTTGATAGGAAATGCTGAAACTCGTTATTATAGCCACCCTTTGGATAAGGTTAGGACCTAGTGTTACTCTGCCCAAATACTCAAATAGAAGAAACACACTAATTATATGTATGTATGTATATATATATATATATATATATATATATATATATATATATATATGATAAATAATATATATAATAAGTAGACCCGTATAAATACAACACAAATAACAACACGGCCAACGAAGGGAGGCCCCCACAACAAGAGTTAAATGAGACACGATTCATCAACACTTTGATAGATTTTCAACTAGCTCCCGGCCTATAATCGTTAAATCTTAAATGAGCAGGATAGATATCTATAGATCTATATGTGATTGACACTCCCACTTATGGTACTAGCTATAACCCGATGGCAAGTCGAAGCAGGAACAACTTTCTAACCACATAGAGGCGTCTGATGAAGCATCGTGGTATTTCGGGATCAACAGTCATAGCTCGATCATAGGAACTCATCGTAATTTTGTTGAACTAACACTAACTATCTTAGACTACTACTAGGAACCAACGTAAGAAAGTAGTGATAGTACACAAAAATTGAGGAAGTAAGATTAGGATAAATAAGATAAACTAAAATACCCACACAACACTTTAAAATCCTAAACCTATCGACCCACCAACATTATGTTTACCTCTCAAAACCACATGTATTCTTAGGAGATTGAGCCCATCTGAAGGAGGAGATAACCCCGGTGATGCAGCCCAGAATCTTTGTGCTTTACTTTTGTACTTTGCTTTCGTAACCTACTTGTACCTTGAAAAATTATGTAACATATTTTATTTAATGAATAAATAGAAATGTTGTTTAGTACATTATGTGTATTACTCAATGTATATCTTTGACCTGAAATCCCAACATCCTAACGTCGCACAACCTGGCGCTTCCGCCGCCGGCCAGGGGTGTGACAGATTGGTATCAGAGCTTCAGATTATAACGAACTTGTAATCCCTTAGGAAATACAACTTTAATATAGGGCTACAGTATAATTAGATTTAACCCTTTAAGCCTAATAAGTTAATAAGTATTAATATTAATTACCCTGCTTCTTGACTACTTACGTGAGAGGTGGCTAGTTTGAAATATCGCTTGGGTTTCTGGATTTCAGATCGGCTTATGCTAAAATGGTCCTACCCTCCGGTACTTCTCAACTTCCCGGTCCTTACTTTATAGTCTTGGAGTACAACACCCTAAAAATTAATACACCCAACCGTACAAAAGACTAAGAGATATAGAGCGATATGGTTACGCTCATACAAGTGTATCTACTACCCACCAACACGAACCCAAGAAGTCGCAACTCAGGATTTTAGGTCAAAAACCCTATTTAGAGTTGGTATAGTACAACGGTCGTACCACAACAAGACCTGGAATGTGCAAGTAAGTTTTATCATGGTTCGACTGAAATCGGATACGATGGTTGGCAATCTAAATGCTTAAGGACTTCTGGATTGGATGCATAGATAAGGATTTTATACTCAGACATTTCTTTTAGAGACTTCTATGTCTTGAGATTTCCGACTCAACGACAGCGGCACTCGAGGATTTCCTGCCCTGGGAACCACCCACTACAAGAAAAACGCGATTTTGCTAGGGAAGGTCGCTATGGAACGTATTTTCGTTGTTAATCTGCAATGGATCGTGCTATGGAATGTCGTTCCATAGCAATGTTGCTACCACATTGTCTATGGATTTTATTTTTGGTAGCGAGAATAGGACTTGCTAGGGAAAATGCTACTGACTCCATATCCGTTGGTATTATGCTACCGATAGTTCTATGGAACAAAAATTCGTAGCAATTTTCCAACGACATTTGTTACGAAATCACTATCTGTTGTACTGCTGCTATGGAATTCATTATTGTGGTTACTATGCAACGGAGTTTGTGATGGAAACCAATTCCATAGTTGAATTGCTATGGAAGTACCATTCGTAGGTATTTGCTATGGAATTCTGCTATGGAATATGATTTCGTTTGCTTGTTTTGCTATGGAACAAAACACGTAACTAATTTGTGAGGGCATTTGTTGGGATGTTGTATGCTTAATTAATCTTCTTATACTATGGATGAATTATTATTATGATCAATGAAATTTGTAAGATATGGTTTGAATGAAATGTTTTTGAATTGGTAATATGTGTCATAAACTAATGGCTAAAAAATGTAAAAATGAATTATAAAGTTGATATTCCTGGCAAGCGGACTCGAACTTAAGGTTATGCTAGAAAAGGGCGCGGTTAAGCCGGTTGTGCTAATCAGGTTGTGTATAGTTTCTTGAAAACATAGTATATAATGAATAATTAACAACGAATTCATTACAAACTTATTTTTAATTACATTAACCGGGCATGTTAAAGTATATAATCTATGTAGATTATTTTCCTTAATAACGAATTCATTACAAACTTATTTTTAATTACATTAACTATACTTCATCACAAAAATAACATGGGTTTTACGTATACTTCATCCTACTGAAGCAACATAGCAAGCAAAAATGACTAAAATGCCCTTTTAACAGAATGATGTAAACACAAAACCAAAATAAAATTATAGTAGTACTATACAACTTCATATACAATACAATAAGAACACTAATATTCAATGTCCAATCTATTATCAACCATTAATATTTTTAAGAAATATACAAAACCTACCATACTCTACATACCAACGACAAACTGTGCAATATCTTTGTCAATCCTCATCCTCTTCATGGCCTATTGCAAATGCAACTTTAACAGAATGACGTGGGTCTTCACATTGGAATGTGATGTTATTCGTTGTAAGTTTATGAACAACATCAACAGCCCGCAACAACTCTTTGGCACTATCAACAACACCCGTGTACTCCCCATCATCCGGAACTGCCCAGCCAAAATAGGCATCAAGTAATTGTAAACCTACACATTAAAATATCCATCAATTAATCCAATGTATCATTTTCAATACAACAGTAAATAATATACAACACAACACAACTAAATACTAACCCCAAACTACAAACATGCCTTAATTAACTATATACATAATTTAATTTACATATATACCATATATACATACCATCATCACATTGATGAGGCCCTATTGAAATGTAGATCATTCCAAGGAAATAAATTGCCTCAAGATGATCTTCATTTGTTGCTTGTCTCAAAAAAGACAATCCTAAATAAAAATTGTCATAATAAAAGCACTCATCATGTTGACAGAATAACAATATCAATATATAACATTAATAACACAAAACATTAATAAATGGTAAAAATTACATATAATTAATGAAAATACACATACAATTCCTTGTCTGAACATGCCCTCAATGTTATTATGCAATGCACATGTGCGTATAAATGAATCAGCATTCTGATTTTTGGGACCCATTTTTTCAATCATGTCAATGCTGTTCTGAACACTTGAGAATCACCCCCGCTTCATATATCTTTTTTGAACTTCAAAAATTTAAATACAATGTAAAGAACAAATAAATAAATTTGTATTTCATCAAATATACATTCATTAGTTGATGTTTATTGAGAATTACCAAAGTCTTGTAGAGACGATGTCTTTCGCAGATTCTGACCCTAATACTACAAATATCTGACTCAAAATCTCTAATGGGAGATCATCTAACGAATGGCGACTTCTAGTATTCGACATTCTACTTACAAAATAGACATTGGAGTAGTTGGTTTCAATTCCGTTTTTAAAAATAAGCGTAACTATGAAAAACAGTGTAATAGGGTATGGAAAAAAAACTTACTTTATGATGATCTGGTCACGAGGAGTACAGGAGTGTCTATTATCGGAGAAATTCGATTTTAAGAACGATTACCCTTCGACGATTTAGGGGTTTTAGTGTTTGTATGGAGATTTATCGTCCGGAAAAGTTGAAACGTTCTGAATGGTTGAAGAACTGATAACGCCGGTGTGACGTCAGAGGTATGATGGCGCCTTAACGCTTTAGAGTGCTAAAAAACCAAAGTGCCCTTGAAATCATTCCAAATATGTGAATACTAAGTATATTTGTGTCAAAACACATTATTCAAATATTATAACTTTTTATAGGTAACAGTGGAATTTTGATTGTTGAAATGTAATTGTAATTTTGATTGTTGAAATGGAAAAGACAAAAATAACATATATATCATAATCTATAATGTAATACATTAGTGTATATATATATATATATATATATATATATATATATATATATATATATATATATATATATATATATATATATATATATATATATATATATATAAGCACAAAAGAGTTAGCAATAGGAACTTTTTGGGCATTAAGATTTTTGCCATATTTTTTTGGTAACTTTGACACTTTTGGCCCTTAAAAACAATACTTTTACATTTTGGTAAAAAAAACACAAAAAAAATTTAGATTTTTGCGACAATTTTTTAGCCACTTTGACAATTTTAGTCCTTATTGTAAAAAATTATACATTTGCACAATATACACGAAAAACATTTAGGTTTTTTCCACAATTCTTTAGCCACTTTGATACTCTTGGGCTTTATAGTCAATAGTTTTACATTTCGACATAAAAAACACAAACAAAAACATCCCGGGGCGAAGCCCGGGCTTTCTTCCTAGTTTACATCTATGTATTGATATTAAACCAAATTACAAATTAACTTCATCTGAAAAAAAACATTAAACCCAAAAACATCTAGCCATTATCTTCTTCCTCCTCTTCTTCTTCATTGCTCGATGTACTATACTCATAACTACCCTCGCTGTCAGGAATACCATCATCGTCGTCCTCATGAATTTCACCTTCTTCATCAATATTATTTTCATTATCTGAACTGTTGCTTGACATTTCGTGATCATCAAAATTGTATGTAACGACTGCACTTGGTATAATGATTTCATTTGATTCAACTTCATCTTCTTGGAAAGCAACATCTTTCTGAGGATGATTTTCATCGGTCCAACCCCGAGGTTTGACTTTAAATACAACCCACCAGTCCGAGTTGTTTGTTTTCGAACTTGGGTAAGGAATGTATCACACTTGAGTGGCTTACATGGCTAAAACAAATGGCTCGAACTTGTTGTATTTTCTTTTGACGTTTATCTCGACCAAGTTATATTGTTTGTGAACCTTAAATCCTATGTTACGTGTTGGATCGTACCAATGAAATTTAAACAAAACTGTGGTTTTAATTGGGTAATCAGGGTACTCGATTTCTAAAATTTCCTCTACCTTACCATAATAATCACCTCCTTGGCTACTAACACACAATCCGCTATTGGTTGTTGATTTGTTCAGGCTATGAGCTTCTGTGTGAAACTTGTAACCGTTGACAAAGTATACACTATATAATTTCACTTTTTTGAATGGAATTTTGGAAAGGTCAGATATATACTTGTTGTTTATCGGGATCTTACGTGCCTATATGAAAAATGGTAAAACACTTAATTAGAGTTAATTATAACCATAACAAAAAATAATAAATTTTAAAAAATACAAAAATAACACCCACATAGTTTTGAAACCATACTACAAAGTTCTTCTCAACTTCAGCTGCAAGGACCTGTTCATCCATATCCCCCATAAGTTCATTCAAATTTTCTTCAAATATTTTGTATCACCAGTTGAATAACATTTTGAAGTTACTATGAATGTAATAATTAAAATCATGCATGTTAATGTTATTAATTCATATCAATTACACAAGTGATTATTATAATTAAAAGTGATGCATATGTTACGTACCTAATGTAATGCTTGATCTTATCTTCGTTAAGGAGTATGTAAGTTTGGTCAGCATGCACTTCCTCACCAGACATCATTTTATTCGTGAATCTTCCATAATGACGCCCAGGATATGAAAATATATCTAACATGTCGTTGTTAGCATCCGCTTGCTCATCTCCTCCTCCATCATTATTTCGAGGCAACTTTCTATTACGTGTGGGGACACCAGTCTCGAAATAATGAGAGCAAAATATAGATGCTTCACGTAGCAAGTACGCGTTAACAACGGACCCTTCCACTCGAGCTTTATTTTTCACATCTTTTTTCAACTGATTTAGATACCTATAGTGAAGATTATTTAAATCAGCTTACAAAAATAGCAACATACATTATGATGTACCATACAAACCTTTCAAATGGATACATCCACCGATATTGGACAGGACCGGCTATCTTCGCTTCGTATGGCAAATGTACTGGTAAATGTTCCATGGAGTTAAAAATACCAGGGACAAAGATGGTCTCTAATTTACATAGTATTATTGGGATCTCGGTTTCAGTCCTTTCCATGTCTTTTGTTGTGATTGATGTTGTTGTTAATGTTTTGAAGAAAATACTCAACTTTGTTAATGCTTCCCACACTTGTTTTGGCAACATCTCACGAAATGAAATTGGCATCAATCTTTGAATAAAAACATGACAATCGTGGCTTTTCATTCCGAACAGTCTACACCCTGTTAAATCAACACACCTCCCCAAATTAGAAACATAACCATCGGGGAAACGCAATTTCTCCACCCATTGGCATATGGTTTTCTTTTGATTCTTGTCCAAAGTGGATTATGCTCTTTCATTATCTTCAACTCCTTTTCTATTCCTACAATAGAGCTTCAGATCTCTTCTGGCTGCTACATTATCCTTCGTCTTCCCTTTGACATCCATTACAGTGTAAAAAAAGTTTTCAAATACATTTTTCACAATATGCATAACATCAAAATTATGTCTAATGAGGTTTGTTTTCCAATATGGTAAATTCCAAAATATGCTTTTCTTTTTCCAACCATGATCGCCACATCTTTTGTTTACATCATCAGCATTTAGTTCAGTTACTTTTACCAAACCTAATTGCTCAATCTCCCTTAAAGTTTGTTCACCATTCTTACTTGGAGGAGGACCTTCTATCACTTCACGATTCTTCTTGAACTTATTTTTATCCTTTCTATATGGGTGATTTACCTGTAGAAATCTTCTATGGCAGTCAAACCATGACATCTTATTACCATTCTTTAGTCTGAAAGCTTGTGCATGTTTCCCACTATGAGGACATGCTAGCTTACCTGCTGTAGACCATCCGGACAACATTGTATATGCTGGAAAATTGCTTATTGTCCACATCAAAGCTGCTCTTAGATGGAAATTTTGTTTTAAAGATATATCATATGCTACTATGCCTTCTTCCCATAATTGCTTCAACTCTACAACAACTGGTTGCAAAAATACATCTATTTTATGCTTAGGGTTTGACGGTCCTGGCACAAGTGCGGGCAAAAACATGTAAGGCTCGTTCATGCACATAGAAGGTGGCAAGTTATAAGGTGTTATAATAATAGGCCAAGATGAATATTGTTTTCCAAATGCTCCATATCGTGCAAACCCATATGTATTTAGGCCTAATCTTACATTACATACTTCTGCTGCAAATGAAGGATGACTTTTATGAAAGTGCTTCTAAGCTTCTGAATCGGATGGATGACACATTACTCCAGCACCATGTCCATGATTCTCGGAGTGCCATCGCATGGAAGCCGATGTGTCTTGTGAAGCATACAGTCTCTTCAACCTTGGAGTCAAAGAAAAGTAATGCATTTTCTTGAATGATACGTGAGAACATATGGCCAAATTTTTTGACCGTTTGTACCTATCTTCATTACAGAATTTGCACCGATAAAGATCTTTGTCTTGCCTCCAATATATCATACATCCATACCTGCAGCAGTCAATCATCTCCATAGGCAAACCTAGTGCTTGTATTAAATTTTTTCTCTCGTATAAACTACCTACCATATTATTCTCCTCCGGTAACACATCATTTATCAACTGGAAAATAGCGGCATAACTTTGTTCAGGTATGCAATACTCTGATTTTATATTCAATAGTTGTGACATCCCCAAATTTCACGGCCAGAAAAAACCGATTTGTTTATGCTTTATTTGAAAATCAGAGTATATTTTTAAATAAATATATTGCGGAATTTGTTCCCAGAAAAACATGATAAATATATTATCAAAGCATTTCCGAAGAAATGTATTTCGTTCATATTAAAACTTTGGGATGTCATCGTCAATACTTAAACATAAGCATAAATAGACCTTACATTTATTTACACTAGTGATCTACATCTTCTTTAAATCTCTCAGTGTAAAGTAGCTTCGTATCGACACCTGTGATACAAATAAACTTCAGTGGGTCAGGTTGGGAAACCTGGTGAGTACATAGGGTTTTGAACCCACAATAATATAATTATTATATTTAATCATCAAACAATCAACCCAATTACCCATCCCCGTTATCTTCTTTAATCTTAAGGATCTACCCTAAAAATCATCTATCCTTCATTCCTAAGGAATAATCCTAAGGAATAGGCACGAAGTCCATCGCTGCCCGAGGTTTATACTACAAGCACTAACAAATGTCGATTCCCACGTATTGATCCTATACAGTGATCCTAAAAGATCTAGCCTAAAGGATCGATATATGAACAACAAACTGGCGAAGCTGCTTCGAAAATTCCCTAGCAGCAAACGAGGATTGATAAAGACATCAAATGAGGGGAATGGAATAAGTTTCACCACGAACCTTCATTCGTAAAAGAAAGAACCACAAGACAATTAAGTCAGTGGTAGTTATCTAGATAACAATGCCTAGCCGTGGTCCGAATATCGTGAGGTATTTTACCCCCAGACTCACCCTATCCAACATCGAACTTTGCCTAGCAGTGATCTGAATATCGTGAGGTATTTTACCCCCAGACTCACCCTATCCAGCATCGAACTTTGCCTAGCAGTGATCTGAATATCGTGAGGTATTTTACCCCCAGACTCACCCTATCCAGCATCATAACACCAGACATACCTAGTAGTGGTCTATTACAAACACACTTCATTAGGAAGTCTACGAATTTCCCTTAATTACTTCGTGAAAGGAAACGTTGACACATGAAGTTCGTCCGATCACTTCATAAAAGAAACGAAGACTCCAAAGCTCTTCAAAATAAAAAGTATAAGGAAAATATTAATAAAGTACTCTCGTACGCTCCCGTACCCTGACACGTAATAGTGTCAAAAAAATAACTTTGTACATGATACTTATCGGATGAACACATAGTTCAAAAATACCTAATCCATACTCCCGGATTAATAACAAATAACTATGTCTATACTCTGCTAGATGACTAGATCATCTTAAACATAGATACCTATCATCAATTTTTATTTCATCACACATCATCTAATTCATCTACCCATGTTTTACCCAACATATTTGTAGATATAAAATACATATACAGTTTAAATCAATTAAAACATGTTTAAAATTGTTCATGTTGGGTCTAATAGTGTTGCGTCCTTGGGCTCGGTCCTTAGCCCAGTTTTGTTATACGGTTTGGGCCTGTCCAACCGTGTTTGTTTTATTAGGGTTTAGTATTTAAGGTGCATGCATGCATCCTTTGTAGGTAGCGCTTTAATTATTATTCTGATCATTGTACTAAAAACCCTAGCTCGCCTCTACAGTGGAGGTTCTTAATCGAGCTCTGCTGAGGCGTGACTACATTTTTATCATTAAGCATTATTTGATTCTATATCGTATTGATTGTGTTTGTTTTCTTTTACTGTTTAACCTGTTGAAGATCTAATCGATCTAAGAGTTTTTCAACTCATCAATTGGTAACAGAGCAGGAGACTGTGTAATTCATACACATCTCTTCTGTTGAAGAAGATCTTAGGGTTTTCCGCTTTGATTGATATTGTTAGAGCCGTCATTTACTATTGACGTAGTTATTTAAATATTCGATCTTACCCTAACGTTATTTACAAGTCTGATCTTAAGCAGGTTTTTTTGAACAAACATCGTTATGTCTATGGATGATTCTCAGTCTAACCCAATCAATATCTCCAACAGCATAGGATCGACGACAAGGATTCCTATATTGTACACCCAGGATTATGAGGTCTGGACTCATCACTTTGAAGATTACGTGATTGGCTCAGAAGACAATGGTTACTTGATCTGGGAGGCGATTACTGTAGGTCCATTTGCTCACTCAAAATCTTCAAGAATTGTTAAAACTCAAAAGGAGTACAATCAACTCATCAGTGATGTGAAAGACATTCCCCAAGATGAGAAGGAAAAGTTTCAGTGCAATATCAAAGCTTTAAGAATGATTAGATTTGCTTTACAATCGGACACGTTTCGGTTAGTAAGCTCATGCACAACGGCAAAAGAAATATGGAACAGATTGAAGGAATTGTATTCTACGGATGAAGATCTTGAGCATTCAATCCAAACATTTTTGCTCTCAGAATTTGGTGACTTCAAGCAGAAGCCAAAAGAGAATCTTATTCAAGCCTTCAATCGCTTTAATCATCTCCTTAGTAAGATGATAAAGCATAGGATTGAAAGGAAAGTCATTGAACAGAAGGTGACATTCATGAATGGCCTTAGACCCGAATGGATGGCTGTGGTGTCTACTGTGAAGACTCATGAACAATTCAAGAATTATTCTCTAGCGAAACTGGTGGGAATATTAAAGTCACATGAGAGTTTCGTGACTACAGAAACGAATGTGGTTTCTAGCATGGGTTCCTTGGCCCTAATCTCCAAAGGAAAGAGTGATGCTGAAGAAGAAGAAGATTTGGAACTCTCTGAATATGATCTAACAAGTGAATAGTATGCTTTGATGGTGTCAAATCCCAAGAAGTTCATCAAAAGGAGGTTCCCAACAAACAAGAACCGAAACTGGCAAGGTAGCTACAGTGCCGAGAAAGCAAAGGAGGAACCGAAGAGTGTTTCTCATACCGAAGAACCAAAGAAGGAAGTAAAACTTGGAGGTGACTCAGGGATTAATTGTCACTACTGCGGAGGCAAAAATCACTTCGCCAGAGATTGTATGTTCAGAAAGATCTCAGAAAAGAATGAAGATGAGGACGAGGAAGCGAACCTCACACGACGATTGGAAGAAATCAAGAAGAAGAAAGCTGGATCTAATAACACTATGAATGCTCTTATTGTACAGGTAAATATTGTTGACGATGAGTTCGGAGGTGTTGAAGTTTGGTCCACTGATTCAGAAGATGAAGAAGTGAGGAAGCCTACTCATGGCAGTGCTTTATTAGTGAAAGAAGAGGACGTTGCAGGAAAGTGTCTAATGGTGACTTCTGGGGTGTCACAAATGCGAGGCTATACCACTGATGGGGGACTGGATGAAGCGAAGGAGCATGAAGATAGGTGTTTTGCAGCGAAACCTGTCAGTGAGCAGATCAACGAATGCGATGAGTTGATCAAGAAGGTACAATCTATTCTTGTTTCCTTACAAATTCTCATCTCAAACTATGAAAAAGAACTAAAAGAATTAAAATCTAAATTTTCTAGTATAAGTGGTAGTTTAACTCAAACCCGCGTCACAAACTCTAACCTAACTGATCAAATCAGTAGAGTATCATCGAAGAGTGAGGAGAGGCGTATGTGGATTGAGCAGAAGGAGAAGGAGTTGATTAGGTCTAGGGATGAAACAATTTATTTGCAAAGAGATAATTTAAAGCTTTTGAAACAGCGAAATGTTTTTTGTTTAATCGCTAAACGATTATATACCAACATTACTCAATTGCATCTTGATTGTGAAATAGGGAAGAAGATACATCGTATGATTTTACCCTTCCTTGAGTTAAAGGAGGACGAAATCGATGTCGATGCATATAACTGTGAAAACGTTGTTTCTTCTGATGATATTTCTCCTGCGTACAAAATTGGTTTTGACAAAATAGAGTCCTTCATTAAGTCAAAAGACTATAAGGACATGCTCAAAAATTTGCTGGATGAAAATGACAAATTGAAAATCAAAACCGAAACTATACATAAATTTGACTCTTTGAATGCCAAGTTGAGTTCAGAAAATAAAATTGATATTGAAAACACTTTTGAGTTCAATACGGATGATGATATGAGTGTAATATCTGTAGAAGATGAGGTGGACTGTTCTGAATTTGTCAAGAGCGAACCCGAAACCAACAAAAATCTTATTTCTGAAAATTCTGTTGAGTTCGCTCGTTTATTCAAAGACAAAACCAAAGTCCTTAAGGAAAAGGCGTTGTATATCAAAAGTTCCAAACGACTCCAAATCAATTTTATGCAGTTCATGGAGTTACTCAGCAACAGACAGTCGAACTGACAGCATTAGTAGCAGAAGATAATGCTGATGGCTATGACGAGTTGTTCTGGTCAGCACCGATTGATAATGCTGATGAAACAGTCGGTCTATCCATGAAAACATCATGGAGAGTAAAAGGAAGGTATGTGGCAGAACCACTTAATGATCCTACAAGCTTTGATGTGCCCAGCACAAGTGGTACTAAAACTCCTTCAGGCGAACCGGTCATGATGTAAAGCGAAACCTCTTCGCTAAAGAGTGAAACTCATGCTCAAGGACCAAAGTAAAAGGCCAACATCCACAAAAATCTAAAACAGGTGTTATAACGAAAGCATCAACGAAATTTGAGATACAAGAAGAATCTCACTGAAAGGAAACAGTTTTGGCGTTCTCAAAACCCTAATTACGTTCGCTATGAAAAACCCTCTAAGTCAAAGGAAGAATCAAAAGCAAACTCAGCTTCTTGCGCTCAACATAATGAAAACAGCCGAAAGAAGAGTTTCGGTCCCCAGATTCAAAACAACCGAAAACAGAGTATCGTTCCACAAAGGCACAGTAACCAAAAGAGAAGTTTCGGTCCTCAAATGGACAACAACCGAAAAAGAAGTGTCGGTCCTCAAAATGAGAGAAACCAAAAGGGTGGTTTCGGTCCTAGACTAACAAATGAGAGGAACCGAAGGGAAAGTAGTTTCGGCTCTCAACCAAGTAAGAGCAATGAACGAATGCTTAACTCTGCTCCCAACTCTCATCTTTCTCATTCTCATCTTCACTCACAGAATGATCGAAAGGGAAAAGGAAGCTTTTTCCAGAAAATGCAAAGAAGATGTCGTTTAAACCCAATTTCGAGAACCGAAAGTCTGCCAACGTCAAATTCTCAGATTCCAAAACTGAACCTAAAGTACTCAAATCAGATAAAATCAAAGTTTTCACCTTAAAAAAAAGATGAAACAACCTTAATAAAAAGGACCTTTTTAGTTGATGTTTCTCTTACAATTCCCTGTTCTGTAAAAGGCTCACAAGGACCCAAGAAACTTTGGGTTCCTAAATTTGCTTAATTTTTGCAGGTAATTTGTGACGAGCAGTTTGACGATGAATGGTACAAAGACAGTGGCTGCTCGCGTCACATGACAGGAAGAAGGGAAGAGCTGAGGGAGTTTCGGTCCTTAACAAATGATGGAAGTGTCAAGTATGGTAATAATTCTTTTGGACGATTAAAGGTTATGGTATGATCACCAATGGGGAGTTCTCGATAAGAAAAGTGGCGTATGTTGAAGGTTTACAACACAACCTTATCAGTGTCTCTCAACTGGTAGTTGGTACCAGGTTAAAAGTTGCGTTCGATGACGATGGCTCATAGATTATTGAAAAGAAAATGAACAATATTTTGCTGAAATCAAAGCGAAAAGGAGAGATGTACCCTCTGAATCTCAATCCCATACGAGGGAAACCAACAATCTGCTTACTAACGAAGGCTCAGTCAAACGAAAGCTGGCTTTGGCATCGAAGACTCTCTCATCTCAATTTTAAAGACATCAACAAACTGGTGCTTGGGGATCATGTTCGAGGTCTTCCTGTTCTAAAGTTCGATAAAGAACACATGTGTGCTGCATGTGAAATGGGAAAGCAAAGTCGACAGAGTCATCCTTCTCGAGTCAATACGAAAATTATTGAACCACTTGAATTACTTCACATTGATTTATGTGGTCCATCTTCAATCGAAAGTATTGGCGGTAACAAGTATATACTTGTCATAGTGGATGACTTCTCTCGGTTTACTTGGGTATTCTTTTTGAAGCAGAAATCAGAGGCCACTCCCAAGCTTAAACTCTTCATCAAGTAGATAGAAGTTCAACTACGGAAGATAGTTCGAAATATAAGGAGCGACAACGGGTTGGAGTTCAAGAACAAAGACTTTGAAGATTTCCTTGCACAGAAGGGAACAAATCACAACTTCTTGGCTCCATATACTCCACAACAGAATGGAATTGTCGAAAGGCGAAACCGATCTTTATGTGAAGTTGTCCGAACCATGCTGAGCTTCGCTTTTCTACCTCTATATTTCTGGGTTGATGCCATTGCTGCTGCATGTTTTACACAGAACATATCTTATCTCAACAAACGTTTCTCCATCACTCCTTATGAGATCTTGAACAACCGAAAGCCTAATGTAAAGTTTTTTCACGTGTTCGGTTCCAGATGCTTCATCTTCAATTCAAAGGAGCACCGAAACAAGTTTGATGTCAAAGCAGACGAAGGAATCTTTCTGGGTTATTCCTTAACCTCCAAAGCATATAGGGTTCTCAACAAGCGTTCAAAGAAAATAGAGGAGACCTATTATGTTACCTTCGATGATACATACGTCAAGAAACTGAAGACAACCGAAGGCTCTGTGGAGGAAATATTTCCAAAATCTGGTCAAGTTACGGTACCAATTTCAAACCTCTTTGAGCAATACATGCTACTATTTGATGAACCAAAAAAGGCTATTCTCTCTGAATCTAAAGCTGCAGACAACAAGGTAGATAACTTGAAGAAGATAATTGATGATGCTGCGAAGAAAACGGCAGAAGAAGAACCAGTAACAACCGAAAAACCAGACACAAGCGAACCTCCAACAAATAGTTCTCATATTCAGGGGGAGGGTTCGTCCATTCAATATAACCAAAATTCACCATTCCAGGGGGAGAGCTCATCATCATTCATTCCAACTGAAAATCGAGTCCAGGGGGAGAATTCTGAGCCTGAGACTGAGGAAGTATCTTCATTCGAGGGGGAGAATGCGAATACAAACGAGGACGATACTCATTCAGAATTTGAAGAAGAAGTGAATGCTGAACTGGATCCCTCATATGATCCTAGTTACCCTCCTCTCACCAAATGGACCAAAGATCATCCACTAAAACAAATTATTGGTGATTCGACAGAAAAGGTTCTCACACGATCACAACTGAAAGCGAAACAAACTGCACTTTTCTCTAAAGTATAATTCTGCATGTTTAATTCGTTCGTCTCCAAAGTCGAACCAAAGACGATCAAGATTGCACTCGATCACTCTGATTGGGTACAGGCGATGCAAGACGAACTCAATGAGTTCGAGCGAAATAAAGTTTAGAGACTGATTCCAACACCAAAGGATGCTTATGTGGTTGGATTAAAGTGGGTTTTCAGGAACAAGATGGATAAGGAAGGAAATGTGATACGCAACAAGGCAAGATTGGTTGTGAAAGGTTACTGTCAAGAAGAAGGCATAGATTACGAAGAGACCTTCGCTCCAGTAGCAAGGCTAGAATCGGTTCGTATCTTTCTCGCCTATGCTGCACACAAGAACTTTGAAGTATTCCAAATGGATGTGAAGTGTGCCTTCCTAAATGGAGAACTGGAAGAGACGGTGTACGTGGAGCAACCACCAGGTTTCGTGAACGAGAATTATCCAGATCACTGATACATTCTGGATAAGGCAGTCTACGGTCTCAAGCAAGCACCAAGGGCATGGTATGAAACTCTAACTAGATTTCTCAAAATGTCTAAGTTTAAACAAGGTTCGGTTGACCCAAACTTCTTTCGTAAGAAAGAGGGTGACCACCTTATGATCGTTCAGATTTACGTTGATGATATCATCTTCGGCTCCACAAAGCCTAGCTTAACAACTGAATTTAGGAAGTTGATGGTGACTAAATTTGAAATGAGCTCAATGGGTCCTATTAACTTCTTCCTTGGCTTGAAATTAAGACAGGGACCCGAAGGCATTTTAATTAATCAAGAGGCTTACACGAAGACCTTTCTCACCAAGTTTGGAATGATGGGAGATTCGAAAGTAAAGGTTCCTATGGCGTTTGGCACAAAGCTAACACCTTCTCTGGACAAACCGGCTGCTGACATGACTCTTTATCGTCAGATGATAGGGTCTCTAATGTATCTAAGAGCAAGTCGACCAGACATAATGTTCTCTGTTTGTTATTGTGTCAGGTTTCAAGCAAATCCACGTGAACCTCACCTGCTAGCTGTGAAGAACATCTTTCGGTACCTGAAGCGAACCTCTTCTCTTGGTTTATGGTACCCTGCCAAATCAGGGTTCTTTGTCCAAGCATTCTCAGATGCTGATCTTGGGGGATGTGGACTGGACCGAAAGAGCACCACTGGAGGATGCCAATTTCTGGACGGCAAACTTGTTAGCTGGCAATCCAAGAAACAAACTTGTGTCTCTCTCTCTCCACTGCCGAAGCAGAATATATAGCCGCTGCATCATGCACATCCCAGGTTATTTGGATACAAAGTCAACTTCGAGACTACGGCCTGAACATGAAGAAAATCCCACTATATTGTGACTCCGAGAGTGCAATTAGGATTTGTCATAACCCAGTGCAACACTCAAAGACGAAACACATAGCACTGAGGTATCAGTTTATCAAAGATCATGTGGAAGATGGTAACGTTGAAATTCATTTCGTAAGAACCACTGATCAATTGGGTGACATCTTCACTAAGGCCTTGCCTGAAGCAAGTTTTAATAAAATCCTACAAGGCTTAGGAATGATGGAAGTTGAATCTGTACTGAAATCTCGTTTGTCTCAATAAAAGTTGGAAGCGAAATAAAGCGAACGCTCGGTCCATTTCGGGTTCGGTTCTTCCTGGAACCGAAATGAACCGAACGCTCGGCCTATTTCGGGTTCGGTCTCACCGGGCTCGGTTCGCTTCTCATCTCCAAAAGATGGTTTCGGTTGTACAGTATGTATACTCTTTTCTCGCAATTCCCTTTATGTTTTTCTTTTTATTTTCATAAAATTCAAAAATATTTTTCTTTTTGTTTTAATTCTTTTTCAGAAAACCTTATAAAATTCAAGAATATTTTTTCTTTTCTGTTTTATTTCTTTTCAGACACTTCAAAACTCAAAAATATTTTCTTTCATTTTATTGAAATTTACTTTTCTCTTAATATAATTTGTATAAAAGGACCATTCTCAATGATGGAGCTGGGGCAGGTATAATTCTTTATCTATGTACTAGCTAAGTGTCCCTAGAAGCATGATGTTGCATGTTGACCCAAGCCTCAAAAGATTTTGAGTGAAGCCTTAATGACTTGATATATACAAATCATGTCTTCCCAATTAGGCTGTCAAATTCACTCTAATCATGAGCTACCTTACTCTTCTGAAATGGAGTTAAGAGTTTTTCTGCTTAGTCTATCTTTTGTAGCAGAGGTACATTCGGCTCTTTTACCACCTCTTATTCATTCTCCATCATACTTCATCTCATAAACGTAACCCTTGAGACTCTCAGCATTTCCACTAAGGTTTACGGTTACACAACTTCTGTGTTAATGATCTTAGTTTCGTGCCACTACGTGCTAAGTGAAACCCAAAAATTCAAAACCTTTAAAGCATTGACGGTGAACAATTATATGTTCTAGATTTCACCTTTGAATTAACGAAACCCCTTTTATGGAAGTACCTTGAAATCTCCTTTTATTATGAGAGATCCTTATGAAAATGTCTTGCACCACGACTTTTCTTCCCAAAGGATCCAGTTTTTATTTTTATTTTTTTTTAGATTTCTCCTTAACGATTATCAACAAGTCACTGAATATGTTCCAAACCAACTTGTTTAACAGGCCACATCGGTCTCACAAGTAGTTCGTTCTATTTTCGGTCTTATATCAAGTATCGGAAACCAGAATTGAAGCGAAAGCCACCCTTAATAGCCTTATATATAAAAGATGCCTTTCAATGCTTCTCAACAAGTACTTGATCGTAATTCAATGGGAATCCAAACAAGCACTTTGAAGTCTCTCTTGAATTTCAAGGCAGAGATTCGTGCCTGGGATCCACTGCTTTATGTCTTAAATGACATCACAAATTCCCACAAAGCGTTTGATTTATTTCTTTATCTTTGACACTACCTTGCACGAAAATCTTGAATTTTCCAAAAGTCTTGTTTGGTTATTTAACGATGTAATGCAGTTATTTCCAAACGAAGGGATGGGTCCATATTAAGCCTTTGGTAACTATGGTTATAAAGATCTGATTGAAGGTTCAAGCGGTGACTCAACAGGAAGTGTAATCGATTGGTGATTTGGAAAGAGGATAAGTTTGGAAGGCGCGAGAATTTGAATCGTTACCTAATCATGCGTCATCAGCTGCTTTATCGGAATTGCCAGTTGTCAAATCACGCCTTTTTAGGCGTCGTTTCCCAAATTAATGGAATCATTGCTTGCAATTTTTCTCTCTCTTCAAAATTGTATATAAAGGATTGATTTCTGTGGCATTCTTCTCTACCACACTTCATCTCTCTCAAGCAAAAGAAGGCGATTTAATTTCCACTGTTCATCTTCTTCTTCATTAAGCATCAACAATGGCAGAATCTTCCTCTGTTCAAGAAACCACTGGACGCTCCACTCTTCTCGCAATCAAGGCCAACCAGAACTTGTTGATCGATCTTACACCGTTCCTCTACGATACTTACATGTATCAAGTGGTGGAATGCCTAAAATATTCCCCACTCGTCAAGGCTCTCTCAATGGTGGAAGTCATACCAATGGCATGCCTCTCCCAACTTTATTCCACTGCTACATACGACAAAGGTGCAGAGAAGATTTACTTCGACGTTCTCAACCAAAAAGCTTCAATCTCCAAGAGCCGTTTTTGCTCGTTTCTAGGGCTCACTTATGACGAATCCATGGTGAACCCTGATTCCATCTCCACAGGTAAGCTTTTCTCTATGTTCTACAACATGGGGTACATTGAAACCCTAACTACTGTGACCAAGTTCAAGAAATCATGCCTTCCTCCTCAATGGAACGGCCTCTTTACCCTTCTTTTCAAAGGGCTTTCTGAACGAAGTGCATGATCTGATGGTGCTAGCAAGTCTTTCACGACTCTGCTCTATGGATTGTATAATGGTGTCAACCTTGATTATGGTTTGGTTCTATGGCTTCAACTTGTCCAAAGTTTGTCATCTGCTTCTCGCCACACAGAAATTTCTTGTGCCCGGTTTTGGACGATTATCACTAAATGGATTATGGAGCGTCATCATGTTCCTATCATGGCAAACTCACTTCCATCCTCCATTTCTACATTTCATACCACTAACATCATTGTCACTCATCTGTCGAAGTTTCACTTCGTTGGCTCAATTCCTGAGGCAATGTATGCTTGTGTGTCCCCTGCGAGCAAGATTATTCAGGAGTACAAGAAGCTCCCCTCTTCTGGTCCAAGGGAACTTTCTCCTGAAATGATAAAATCTATTGAGGAAGCAGACAAACCTGCTAAGCGGGGAAAGAAGCAAGAAGCGAAAAAGGGGGATAAAGGAGGTCAAGTATCAAAGGTTCAGACTCCAAGGAAGCGAAAGTCTGAGAAGGCAGCACCTTCCCAGCCCAAGCAGAAGAAGGCTAAGAAACCTGCTCGGAAGCTTATTCTTCAATCATCAAGTGACTCAGACTCCGAGTACGTGCCTACTGGTCATAAACATCCCATTCCTAGCGAATCTGAGAGGGAAAGCTCAGATGGTGAAGGTTCGGCTCGTGGTGGTACACCACCTCGTTCGCCTACACCAGAGGTACATGTTCGCTCCAAAGCACCTTCTCCTCCACCTGTTTCCATTCTTATTTCCTTACCTCCCATTTTCCCTATCATCACATCACAACCTTCCTCTACCATTCCCATTCCTACACCTATTTTCTCTGAAGCTACAACTACAACCACCACTGGAGTTCAAACCAACGTATCTGATACGGGGGTTCGTTCTTCAGCACTCGAAACCCCTGTTACCACCAAACCTCTATCACCTACCCTATCCACAGAAACCAATACCATTCTTGGCGGTGAGGACTTGGAGTTTGATTCTACTTACTTCAGTCCTTATCGTGTCCAAAGCGATGATGATGAAGACGCTCCTCTTACCAAGCGACATCTCAAGGTTGTGACTGATAAAATTGATCAGTTACTTTCTTCGTCCTCTGCTGGTGCTTATTCAGAAGCTGCCCTCAAAGCTTTGTTCTCTTCCGTAGTCAAAGAACAGGCTACCTAAATCTCCGATGCTGTAAAGGCTATTGATGCCTCTACCTCCCAATGCCAGAACGCTTCGCTTGCTGTTGAAGCCTCAACAAAAGACTGCAAGGATGCGACCGCAAAAGTCGAAAAACTAATATCAGAGGCTCAACTCTTTCTGGATTCTTTGCAAGCAGCTGCTCAGAAAAAACGCACAAATAGTGAACAAATTTGTTAACACGCTCACACGTTCCCTGGAGGCAGAGAAGACACAACTTGAAGTGGCTCGAAAAGCTATTGAAGCTGCTAACGAAGAGCTTCATACTAAAGTTGATGATCGCTTAACTTAGATTGAGGCCGAGCTTGCAGTCGAAAACAAGATAATGGATGATCTGGACAAGCGAACTTCCCAGCTTAAAATTCATAATTTAAAGCTCCGAACCGCAACCAAAGAGCTTGACGATTTAAATTCTGAACGAGAGGTGATTCGAAGCTCAGTGGGTGATGTCCATTCAATCTTGTTGCATCTCTTGGACGCCCATGACTCCATTTTGACTATCTCCATTCGACGCCACTTAGCTGAGAAGCTACGACCTGCTTTAGATATCTTAAGTAGGATTGAGGGTGTTCCAGATACTAGTGTTCATCCGAAACAAGGGGGAGAAAAGGTTCCACAAGGCAAGGCTGGCAAGGCTCAACCTCAACCTCCTCCATAACCAAAAGCTACTGCTGGACCGAAGGATAATGTAGCTTCGGTCAGTAAGAGGGAAAAGAAAAAGAAGAAGATTGGAGAAGACAATGTAGATGATGATGATGATATTGAAGACATCATGAAAGGGAATCCTTCTAAATCTCATCAGAAAATCAAGCCTACTGATCAAGAGATTCGGGAGAAGATGAATCTTTTGGAGAAAGAGTTGAAAGAAAAAGAACTCTTAGAGAAAAAGAAGTCCATGTTTCCAGAATGGACCATTGAATCGCTCCAGAGGGAAGTCATTGATGAACCGAGTACTCACTGGCTTGAACCAGTTATGTCGTTCGGTCTTGAGAACTCGAAGGATGCTCAATTCGATATGCCAATCACCCGAAAGGCATTTATCTTCCATTGCTTTGACTCAACGGCTGTCGTTCCCTCTCCAGACCCGAAGGTAGATCGGGATTTATTGGAGTTTTATCTGGAGTTTTCTCAACCACAATACTTGACATGGAGCACAAAGAAGATTACAACGGTCAAGGTATTGAAGCCCTCTTCGGCTGGGAAATTTGTTAATGTTAAATTCAAAGTAACCCGAGGCTCGGATAGCTCGGTCCATACTATTTCCCTGGCTGATCTACCGAACTTGAACCCGCACGACTGGATACTCCTCAACAATATTTTGTTGTCCAATCCTCAGGAGTATCAGCCGATCATTGATCACGTCAAGTGAATGCTTGTTTGTTACATTCACGAAGTAGCAAAGATGGATCAAGAAATCGCATCTGCCATTCACAAGCGAACTACGATAAAACCGATTGGAAGAACTGGCAATGTGAATGCGATGATCAAGGGAAAAATTGACCCTAAGTTTCATACAGTGATGTTCATTAGGGGCGAAGGTCAAAAGTGTCTGTTCGCTCTTATTGACAAGCACCTGTTCTTTACTGCTTGCTTGGAGCACATTTTGGAGATCATACACAGGTGTAATCAGAACAGTGAAGCTGACAAGAAGTTGTTCACCGATATGCTTCGTTGGTACATTCAGTTTTGGCAGACACTTCTTGCGATCATCCCTCGGGTGTTCAAGGTTGTCAAGCAGGTCAAGGTCACTCAACCGAAGTAGTCTCTCGCCTCATTTGACGCAAAGGGGGAGATTGTTGGGTCTAATAGTGTTGTGTCCTTGGGCTCGGTCCTTAGCCCAGTTTTCTTATCCGGTTTGGGCCTGTCCAACCGTGTTTGTTTTATTAGGGTTTAGTATTTAAGGTGCATGCATGCATCCTTTGTAGGTAGCGCTTTAATTATTATTCTGATCATTGTACTAAAAAACCTAGCTCGCCTCTACAGTGGAAGTTCTTAATCGAGCTCTGCTGAGGCGTGACTACATTTGAATCATTAAGGATTATTTGATTCTATATCGTGTTGATTGTGTTTGTTTGCTTTTACTGTTTAACCTGTTGAAGATCTAATCGATCTAAGAGTTTTTCAACTCATCAGTTCATCCATCATAGATAGAAAATATACAGATAATATGCACACATAGCACGTAATTTATATAAGATACTTCATTTCTATGTGTAAGATGAAAATAATATGCACTCACATGATTTAACGATAATCGGGCAGCACTTCGTTTCCTAAAACGATCGTTTCCGATGAAACCGGGAGCTTTAATGAAAAATCGGGCTCTACGAGGGTTGAGCTTCAAACCGAAAAGATAAATATCTCGGGCTTCTCGGGCACTTCGGGGCGTGTTTCGGGTGTTGGAAATGATCTTGGGGCTTCGGGGGAAGTCGAAATAGTGAAAATATGAGTTTAGGGGTGAAAAGGGCAAAATCCCAAAATTACTCGGAAAGTCTCGCATCCATCCCTTTTATAGGGTGCGAGCTTCGGATCTGAGGGCTGAGAAGCGAACACGCGGCAGCAGATGCGAGGGGCTCCAGATGGCTCGCATGCGAGGGAGGCAGGTGGCGGGTGCGAGGCTCGGACACGTGGTGATGCGAGACCGAGACACAGAGAAGGCACGAGGCGGCTTCTGATTGGCCGAGCCTTCGGTGCGAGGAGGGTGCGAAACGCGTAGACAGGTGGCCTCGGATGACTCAGCAAATCGGACACGCGGCATGCTGCGAGCGAGGGTGACGTGGCCGAAGTTGAGCCATGCGAAATTCAAGGTTTTAGCATTTTTCTCGATTTTTGTGTCCCAAACTTCTAAAATCCATAACTTTCGCATACGGCCTCCGTTTTTGACGTTCTTTATATGCACGCATAGGTAAAATTATGCTCTACAACTTTCGCTTAGACTCCGTCGGCTAATTTTGTTTTTAATTTTAATATTATTATTTTTAACAGATCGGGACAGGAAAATCCGTTAAAAAATCATAACTTCTTCATCCGACGTCCGTTTTCGTTTTTGTTTTTACCGTTGTACTACTATTGACGAGACCTTCGATTCTCGTTTAGGTCGTGTCGGCTAAAAATCACTCGATCTAAAATTCGAGTTTTTAGATGTCTACTGCTAAGCTGAAACTTAGAAAAATGATAACTTCCTCATACGCAGACAGATTTGGGCGTTCTTTTTATGCACGCTCTCGGTTTAACGAACACTACAACTTTCATTTAGATCACCAAGGCTAAAAATTAGTTTATCAAAAACTCACTTTTTACGTCATTCGGTGCCGTGCCAGTTTTGTCGCGGAACTTTGACAGGTCATAACTTCTTCGTTATAACTCGGATTTCGGCATTCTTTATATATCTGGAATCCTTGTAACAGATACTACGAATTTTATTAAGATTGTTCATTCTAAATAATCTTCTATCAAAAAGTCGTTTTCGACACTTATTGTCTCTTAATTGACTAGCACTGATCTACGGGCGTTACAATTATCTCCCCCTTAGGATGATTGCGTCCCGTAATCATCAATGAAATAGGTCTGGTATAATGATTCCATACGTCATCTTTCCATCCTAAGTAATAACCGTAATCTATATGTTTCTTCAAACGAGTATCTAGCTTTTGGACTTCTCGATCGCAGGTAGTGCTCAATCCTGCATCTGCTCTTCGTACTATGTTGTACGCTCAATCGTAACCTTCGAGTTACAAAATAAATCCTTATTAAAGACTCCTTCTTCTTCTTAGGATAAGTACTTTCCTTTATCTATTGTAACAGACCGATGGGTCATGCTCTAACGATCTCTCATTGTATGAGGCAACGCTTAGACTCAAGTCTCTTAGAGTCAAATTCCAGAATGGAATATACCTTCCTTCATATTCTAGTGTGATATAATCACATTTTAGCATGTAGCATTTCTAGCTACAAGCTTCTTTAACAACGAGCGCGATGCTATTGATCGCATTGATTTCAATCTTCTGACTTAAGTCAGATGTTACATCGAACTTGGTTCTCTGAACCACGTAACAAACTCATCGTAGTCGGACTCAATTTGATATGACCACTAGGTTCGGAATAACAATCATCTCATTAGTCATTACCGAAATGATGGTAACGACATACATGAACAAAAACGAAATCAATTACTAGCTTCTTGGTAACCTTGTGACTTTCCTTGATCCAAGTGTGAGTCTTGTGCTTCCAGTAGTATAGATCTCTACTACTATTCACACCTACTCATACTCGTCCCAAGTATTTTCTCGCAGTCCCCAAGTCCTAAAATCACAAAACAATTTAACAAATACGAATGCGTTCAATTAATAATAAAAATTTTCCTAGACTCTACTAGGACTTCTTCCATGTGTATCTTCAATCATAAATTCTACTTCAACTCGGTTGGTGATGGAAATTCCAGATGATGGGACAATTCCGAAAATAACACCAATCGTTCCATCATCCTACCAATCGAAGGTGTACTTCAGACGTACCGTACTCCTCTAAACGTTCTGTTATTTTATCAGACACATTCTAAAGGCAAGATACCACTCTTACGATATCTTCCGATAGGTGTCATTCACTATCATAAGCCTTTCATTTCCTCCATCTACTCAATTCTCTACGAATCTTCACCATAACGTTTTGTACACCCAAGAAGACGCTTGGTGTACTTAGGCGAGAATTTTAAGATAGGAAAGCTTTATTTGCAATAGACGTATAAATCTCCTTATCACTCCGAAATGTTTACATGCTAGTTCTAATATTGTAGTCATACACTTAGAATCCTGAACACATAAGGTTTCCAGATCCGGTCGGCAACAGACCATAGATCCGAACAAATAATATCATATATGGAAAACATATAACATTTAGCACATAAAAGCAATTTAGGCATCTTTCCTAAAATATACTAGTGCTCGTGTCTTAAAATATGGTAGACACTCATCTTACGATCATCACTTAGCATTCTAAGTTTAAGTCTAGAAATCCTACAAATTCCTAGTTCGCTTAAACTAATGCTCTGATACCAACTATGACATCCCCAAATTTCACGGCCAGAAAAGACCGATTTGTTTATGCTTTATTTGAAAATCAGAGTATATTTTTAAATAAATATATTGCGGAATTTGTTCCCAGAAAAACATGATAAATATATTATCAAAGCATTTCCGAAGAAATGTATTTCGTTCATATTAAAACTTTGGGATGTCATCGTCAATACTGAAACATAAGCATAAACATACCTTACATTTATTTACACTAGTGATCTACATCTCCTTTAAATCTCTCAGTGTAAAGTAGCTTCATATCGACACTTGTGATACAAATAAACTTGAGTGGGTCAGGTTGGGAAACCTGGTGAGTACATCGCTGCCCGAGGTTTATACTACAATAATATAATTATTATATTTAATCATCAAACAATCAACCCAATTACCCATCCCCATTATCTTCTTTAATCTTAAGGATCTACCCTAAAAATCATCTATCCTTCATTCCTAAGGAATAATCCTAAGGAATAGGCACGAAGTCCATCGCTGCCCGAGGTTTATACTACAAGCACTAACAAATGTCGATCCCCACGTATTGATCCTATACAGTGATCTTACAAGATCTAGCCTAAAGGATCGATATATGAACAACAAACTGGTGAAGCTGCTTCGAAAATTCCCTAGCAGCAAACGAGGATTGATAAAGACATCAAATGAGGGGAATGGAATAAGTTTCACCACGAACCTTCATTCGTAAAAGAAAGAACCACAAGACAATTAAGTCAGTGGTAGTTATCTAGATAACAATGCCTAGCCGTGGTCCGAATATCTTGAGGTATTTTACCCCCAGACTCACCCTATCCAACATCGAACTTTGCCTAGCAGTAATCTGAATATCGTGAGGTATTTTACCCCCAGACTCACCATATCCAACATCGAACTTTGCCTAGCAGTGATCTGAATATCGTGAGGTATTTTACCCCCAGACTCAGCCTATCCGGCATCATAACACCAGACATACCTAGTAGTGGCCTATTATCGACACACTTCATTAGGCAGTCTACGAATTTCCCTCAATTACTTCGTGAAAGGAAACGCTGACACATGAAGCTCGTCCGATCACTTCATAAAAGAAACGAAGACTCCAAAGCTCTTCAAAATAAAAAGTATAGGGAAAATACTAATAAAGTACTCCCGTACGTTCCCGTACCCCGACACGTAATAGTGTCAAAAAGAATAACTTTGTACATGATACTTATCGGATCAACACATAGTTCAAAAAGACCTAATCCATATTCCCGGATTAATAACAAATAACTATGTCTATACCCTGCTAGATGACTAGATCATCTTAAACATCGATACCTATCATCAATTTTTATTTCATCACACATCATCTAAATTATCTACCTATGTTTTACCCAACATATTTGTAGATATAAAATACATATACAGTTTAAATCAATTAAAACATGTATAAAATTGTTCATCCATCATAGATAGCAAATATACAGATAATATGAACACATAGCACGTAATTTATATAAGATACTTCATATCTATGTGTAAGATGAAAATAATATGCACTCACATGATTTAACGATAATCGGGCAGCACTTCGTTTCCTAAAACGATCGTTTCCGATGAAACCGGGAGCTTTAATGAAAAATCGGGCTCTGCGAGGGTTGAGCTTCAAACCGAAAAGATAAATTTTTCGGGCTTCTCGGGCACTTCGGGGCGTGTTTCGGGTGTTGGAAATGATCTCGGGGCTTCGGGGGAAGTCGAAATAGTGAAAATATGAGTTTAGGGGTGAAATAGGGCAAAATCCCAAAATTACTCGGAAAGTCTTGCAGCCCTCCCTTATATAGGGTGCGAGCTTCGGATCTGAGGGCTGAGAAGCGAACACGCGGCAGCAGATGCGAGGGGCTCCAGATGGCTCGCATGCGAGGGAGGCAGGTGGCGGGTGCAAGGCTCGGACACGTGGTGATGCGAGACCGAGACACGGAGAAGGCACGAGGCGGCTTCTGATTGGCCGAGTCTTCGGTGCGAGGAGGGTGCGACACGCGTAGACAGGTGGCCTCGGATGACTCAGCAAATCGGACACGTGGCATGCTGCGAGCGAGGGTGACGTGGCCGAAGTTGAGCCATGCGATATTCCTCGGTTTTAGCATTTTTCTCGATTTTTGTGTCCCAAACTTTTAAAATCCATAACTTTCGCATACGGGTTCCGTTTTTGACGTTCTTTATATGCACACGTAGGTAAAATTATGCTCTACAACTTACGTTTAGACTCCGTCGACTAATTCTGATTTTAATTTTAATATTATTATTTTTAACAGACCGGGACAGGAAAATCCGTTAAAAATTCATAACTTCTTCATCCGACGTCCGTTTTCGTCTGTCTTTTTACCGTTGTACTACTATTGATGAGACCTTCGATTCTCGTTTAGGTCGTGTTGGCTAAAAATCACTCGATCTAAAATTCGAGTTTTTAGATGTCTACTGCTAAGCTGAACTTAGAAAAATCATAACTTCCTCATACGAAGTCAAATTTGGGCGTTCTTTTTATGCACGCTCTCGGTTTAACGAACACTACAACTTTCATTGAGATCACCAAGGCTAAAAAGTAGTTTATCAAAAACTCACTTTTTACGTCATTCGGTGTCGTGCCGGTTTTGTCGCGAAACTTTGACAGGTCATAACTTCTTCGTTATAACTCGGATTTCGCATTCTTTATATATCCGGAATCCTTGTAACATATACTAAGACTTTTATTAAGACTGATCATTCTAAATAATCTTCTATTAAAAAGTCGTTTTCGACACTTATTGTCTCTTAATTGACTAGCCCTGATCTACGGGCGTTACAATAGTCTAGCTACAGCAGATAGTTGTGTAACTTTTTTGCATCCAGGCCACAATTCTTTATCAGCTGCATCTAGCATATCAAATAATTTTTTATCTAGTGCATTTGGCTCCTCTTCAGGATCACTATTATTTAAATCAGGAGCCATTGCATCGATGACCATTTCTCTATAAGAACATACACCTTCACTAAAATTTGTGTTTGAATTATCCACCCCTAAAAACGTATTGTCATCATCAATTTATGTTTCTCCATGTTTATCCCAACACCAATATTCCTCAACAAAACCAAACTTGTACAAATGATGCTTAACAGTATCAACTTCTGTATATGGTATGTTACGACATTTTATGCATGGGCATTTGATTTTATCTTCGTCCATGAACCTATATTGACTGGTAGCAAAATCTATAAATTTTTTCACTCCTTGTACGAAAACAAGCGATATACAACTACTACTATCTTTTCTTTCATACATCTATTTTCTACTTGGATTGTTCATTGTCTTAAATCTGTAAAGTATAAATTTAAATAACACAATATTAATTGTATGTTCATTAATGTTGATTTGAATTCATATATGACATTTGAAGTGAATATATAGTTACCATACAAACATCGCAAAGGTACCTTAACAACGACTCGTTTCACAAAGCTAATGACCGAATGCTGAACAAATCTTCAAAGTTTTCTAATTTGAATGGTTGAATAACTTTTATTATTGGATAAAGGCATAGAATATTAGTAGAATGGTTTAATTGAGATCGACACTTGCAAAACACATATTCAAACAAAGTGTATATCGATTAGGGTACCTTCGACAACCCTTGATTTCAATGTATTGGATGGATACTAGGTCGTATTACTGGGTCGATATTATTCAATACCAGGTTAAAACCCATGTAGTATACGGGTAATTATAAATTTAAATAACATTCATAATAAATATAGATATAGATCTACTTAAAATATAAATTCTATATATACAGTTTTTTCCTTAATAACGACTTGATTAAACACTTTTTTTATTTCCATAGCAAAAATGGCGCATTCACTTTAGAGATTGCAAATAGACCAAAGTGCCCTTAAAATCTATCCAAGTAGGTCACAATAAAGTTTTGGTTAGACCATCTTCAATGCATTGAACTCATATGAGTTCAATGGATTAACACATATACATTCCACTCACTATACAACTTTATCCATTAAACTCTAGACAATTTAATGGATTGTCACATCATTTATCATTTTCTTTTTATTTATTGTTATTTTTTAAAAAAATAATTAGCATGAAATTAAAAATTAAAAACTTCAATTAAAATTAACATTAATTTAAAAAGTTAATTACACGAATGGTCCCTATGGTTTAGGGTAATTTGCGCATTTGGTCCCTAACTTATTTTTTTAACTCGGAAGGTCCCTACTGTTTGTTTTTGTTACGCGTTTGGTCCCTGTCTTACATAAAAAGACTATTTTGCCATTGATTTTTTTAATTTATTTAAATAAAAACACCCCCAGCCCCACACCTTCACCTTACCTTACATACCCCACAATTTTTTTCTATTTAAATAATAGTCTTTTTAGGTAAGACAGGGACTAACCGTTTAATAAAAACAAACAGTAGGGACCAAGCGCATAACAAAAACAAACAGTAGGGACCTTCCGAGTTAAAAAAATAAGTTAGGGACCAAGCGCGCAAATTACCCCAAAGCATAGGGACCATTCGTGTAATTTACTCTAATTTAAAATTTAAAATAAAAAATAATTTATATATATATATATATATATATATATATATATATATATATATATATATATATATATATATATATATATATATATATATATATATATATGTGTGTGTGTGTGTATGTGTGTGAGAGAGAGAGAGAGAGGAGAGAGAATATAGAGTTTAATGGGGATTGAACTCCCCATTCCATTGAATCCTAGTCATTTTCCCACAATGGGGATTTTGAGTTTAATGAGATTAAACTCCCCATTATACCCCCCATTAAACTTCCATTGGAGATGGCCTTAGTAAAATGAAAAAGACAAAAATAACATACATATCAAAACTAATATATATATATATATATATATATATATATATATATATATATATATATATATATATATATATATATATATATATATATATATTTACATTTAATAAAGTTATAAATATGTATTCCCATTACACCAAAATAAGCATACAATATACATCACTAATTGTGTGAATCAAACAACAATCATATATATAAATACTCGAAACTAATGTCAAACATCCTAGCAAACTTAACAAAACATGCATTCCACACACATATTTCACAATTCAACAACCAACTGTACTGATACATAAAAGTTGTTTCATAACTGCTCACAGAAGGATGCTTTGCACAACTTCTATGTAAGCCATGGAATTTTATCTGCTTTGATCTCCTTACTAAGTGGTTTTGAACCTTGTTACAAGTATGCCTTAGATTCCAAATTCTTCTAGTATTAACGTAGGCATTATTTAACATGATCAGAGCTTCTTGCTTCCTTTCAATGCCTTCGACCATCAACATCATTCCCAGAACGAAGATCGCATTCAACTGCCCCTGATCGGCTGCATCTTGAAGCAACTGTTTCCCTTCTATTTTGTGACATCCCCAAAATCACGGCCAGAAAAGACCGGTTTCATTTATGCTTTTAAATAAAATCATAGTAATCTTTTAAAGAAAACGGTTGCGGAATTTGTTCCCAAACAAGATATGATAAAACTTTATCAAAACATTTCTCAAAGAGAATGTACTTTTCATTAAATAATAAAATCTCGGGATGTCATGTTCCGATACAGACCAAAAGCATAAACTGATTAAAATGGACCTTACAACAGTTATTTACAACTACTGTCTATAATCCAGAATCGCTCGTCAAGTCAACCAACTTATGCTCTTGTGCCTTTACCTGTAATACAAAGAAAACTGAGTGGGTCAGGCTTGGGAGCCTGGTGAGCATATAGGGTTTTCAACTCACAATAATACAATTATTATATTCAATCATCAAACAATCAACCCAATTACCCGTTCCCATTATCTTCTTTATTTCTTAAGGTTTTAACCTAAGAATCAACTATCCTTCATTCATTCATTCCTAAGGATTGACCTAAGGAATTGGCACAAAATCCATTGCTACATAAGGAGCATCTGCCAACTTTATCCTTTAAGCCCCTCTGCCAGGATTACGACATTCACTATTAGGCTCATCTGCCAACATCATCCTTTAAGCGCATCTGCCAGGATTATCCTATAAGCTCATCTGCTAGTATTATGACATTCTCTAATTGGTGCGTCTATCAATATTATTCTTAATCATCTTACATACCTCATCATTTACCTCATCATTGATCACATACCAACTATCTCATCTACCCATGTTCTACCCAACATATTAGTAGATATAAAATACATATACAGTTTAACTCATTTAAAAACCTGCACCAAACATTGCATTCAACACCATCTCGGATAAACAAATAATTTATTAACACATACTACGTACTTCATAGCAAATACTTCATATTTATGTGTTAGAAGAAAGTGACTATACACTCACTTGATAAGACAATGATCGGACAGCACCTCGTCTCTTAAAATAAACTTTTCCGATAAAACCGGGATGTTTTTCTTGAAAACCGGGCTTCTCGCGGGCAGAGTTTTGGCTTGGAAACTTTACTTCTCGGGATCTTCGGGGCTTCGGGACTTGCTTCGGGTCTCGGGAATAATATCGGGGCTTCGGGATAATTCAGGCACGAAAAACGAGACAAAACGAGAGAGAGAGAGAGAGAGAAGAGAGAAAAAGAGCAAAAAGATCGGCTGCCCTCGCATCGGGCTGAAGTCTCGCATTACGCTGGGCGTAATGCTCAGTACGCGGGGCGTACGCTTCGGAAATCGTCACTGCATGCGTCATCGGAGCACTCGAGTGCGAGCCGGGTCACGCTTCGGTGTACGCTGGGCGTAGTTCGGATCAGATCAATGACTCATTCGGATATTATCCGGAATTCTTAATTAAATATATATTTTAATTATTTATAAAATTTCCGAAATTCATATCTTCCTCATACGAACTCCGTTTTCGACGTTCTTTATATCCACGCGTAGGTGAGACTACGCTCTACAACTTTCATTTAGACTTCGTCGGCTAATTTTGACTTTATTTTTATTATATTATTTTTAGTAGGCCGGGACAGGAAAACTTCGTTATAAAATCATAACTTCTTCATCCGACGTCCGTTTTCGTCTGTCTTTTCACCGCTGGACTACTAACGATGAGATCTTCGATTCTCGTTTAGATTGTTTCGGCCAAAAATCACTCGATCTCAATTCGAGTATTCGGACTGCATACTACTAAGCTGAAACTTAGAAAAATCATAACTTCCTCATACGAAGTCAGATTTGGGCATTCTTTTTATGCACGCTCTCGGTTTAACTAATTCTACAACTTTCGTTTAGATTGCTAAGGCTAAATATCGCTCTATCGTAAATTCACTTTTTACGTCATTCAGCGTCGTGTCGGTTCTGTCGCGAAACTTCGACAAATCATAACTTCTTCGTTATAACTCGGATTTCGGCATTCTTTATATTTTCGGAAACCTTGTGACATATACCTCAACTTGGTTAAGATTATTCATTTTAAACAAACTTCCATCAAAAAGTCATTTTTGATGCTTATCGTCTCTAAATTGACTAGCCCGGATCTACGGGCGTTACAATTATCTCCCCCTTAGGATGATTACATCCCGGAATCATCAACGAAATAGGGCTTGTTTAATGATTCCATACGTTATCCTTCCATCCTAAGTAATAACCGTAACTTCTATGTTTCCTCGAAAGAGTATCTAACTCTAGGGCTTCCTGACTGCAGACGATGCTCAATCTTGCATCTGCTTTTCGTACTATGCTGGACTTTCAATCATAACTTTCAAGTTACACAATAAGTCCTTATTGTGGACTCCTTCTTCTTAGGATAAATACTTTCCTTTATCTATTGTAACAGACCGATGGGTCGTGTTCTAACGACCTCTCGTCGCATGATGCAACGCGTAGACTCAGGTCTTTTAGAGTTAAATTCCAGAATGGAATATACCTTCCTTCATATTCTAATGCGATATAACCACATTTTAACATGTAGCATTTCCAGCTACAAACTTCATTAATAACTAGCGTGTTACCAATGATCGCATTGATTTCAATCTTCTGACTTCAGTCAAATGCTACATCGAACTCGGTTCTCGGAACCACGTAACAAACTCATCGTAGTCGGACTCAATTTGATATGACCACTAGGGTCGGAATAACAATCATCCTACTAGTCATTACCGAAACAAAGGTAATGACATACCTGAATAAAACGGAATCCATTACTAGTTTCTTGGTAACCTTGTGACTTTCCCTGATCCAAGTGCGAGTCTTGTGCTTCCGGTAGTATAGGCCTCTACTACCATTCACACCTACTCATACTCGTCCCAAGTATTGCCTCACAGCTCTCCAAGTCCCCATACAAAAATCACACAATCATTCAACACATCAGATAACAAAACCAGGGTTTATATTAATTCTTGAAATTATTACACAAAAGTTCAAGTTCACCCTATACTATGCCTCTAATAGGCTACACCATAAGTTACTTTTCACATTGTTACTTGATAATTTGATCTTTGGATATGAAATCCTTATTCCTGATTCCTCGCGTTATTGTCTGCTTCATCGAGGATCATGTGGAATGCCCTTGGCTTTGGAGGTGCATTTTGCTTCGTAGCTCCTTCCCTTTTTGGGCAGTCTTGCTTGAAGTGCCCCTCTTCATTACATTTGTAACATACCTTTTTGTTGAATATACAATCATCGGCGTAGTGCCCATGCTTTCCACACTTGAAACATGTCACCTCTGCGCCACATTTTCCCGAGTGCTTCTTCTTGCACTTATCGCACCATATTGCTTCATCCCCTCCTCCCCCGCCAGACTTCGAGAATTTTATTTTCTCATTGGACCTTGAGGGTCCTTCAAACCTTCTTTTCTCGCCCACATCGGCCTTCTCCAAATTCTTTTCCCTTATCTGGGTCTCCACGTTCTTAGCAGCCCAGATGGCAGCTTTCAAAGTGGTTGCTTGCTTGACCATTGGACCAAAGTCCGCTGGTAATCCATTGGCAAACTTGTTGACCTTACAAAGTTCTGTTGGAAGTAGGTAAGGAACAAGCTTCATTTTCTCCGTAAAACTAGTAGCATATTCAGTGACGCTCATTTTTCCTTTCTTCAAATTCTGAAACTCATTATTGATTTCCAGAAGATCCTGCTCAGAGCAGTATTGCATTTTTAGTTGCACCACAAAATCTTCCCAAGATATCTTGCTAGTTTCTCCCTTGGGCATCGAACCAGCTAGTAGTTTCCACCAGCTCAGCACTCCAGATTTTAACAAAGGGATCGCAAGAGCGGTCTTCTGCCTGTTGCTGCATTCGCAACTTTCAAACATCGTCTCCATTTCTGAGATCCAATCCATAACTTGCACCGGCGTCGGGCTTCCGGATAGACACGGTGGTTTGGATGCCATGAAATCCTTGTACTTGCATCCACGTCCGTCATTTCCTTCATCCTGGTTGTTTCGGCGAACTATTGGTGGGTTGGCTTGACCAACGGTCCCACTGTAGTTCCTTCATTCCGAATGCCCTCCATTTACTTCGGGCTCTTCCTCTTGAATTGACAGTTCTTCACGATTATGTCGAAGCAACCGCCTGGTCTCCTCTATTTGACGATCCAACATCGCCTGCATCATTGCTTGTACACCATCCATCGTTACCGGCTCAGGTGCTGCTGCTACAACAGGTATTTTCTCGTTTACAGTTGGTTGATTCATGTTTTCGTTCACGTTTCTAGCGCCACTTCTTCTTCTTGCCATCGTTGATCTATACACCGAACAAGGTGAATTTAGATCCTCCTTCACGATAGATAATTATCCAAATCACTCCGAAACGTTTATATGCTAGTTCTAATACCGTCGTCACGCGCTTAGAATCCTAAACACATAAGGTTTCCAGATCCGGTCGGCAACAGACCATAGATCCAAACAAACAATATCATATATAGCAAACATATAGCATTTAGCACATAAAAGCATTTTAGGCATCTTTCCTAAAATATACTAGTGCTCGTGTCTAAAATATGGTAGACACTCATCTCACAATCTTCACTTAACATTCTAAGTTTAAGTCTAGAAATCCTACAAATTCCTAGTTCGCTTAAACTAATGCTCTGATACCAACTGTGACATCCCCAAAATCACGGCTAGAAAAGACCGGTTTCATTTATGCTTTTAAATAAAACCATAGTAATCTTTTAAAGAAAATGGTTGCGGAATTTGTTCCCAAACAAGATATGATAAAACTTTATCAAAACATTTCTCAAAGAGAATGTACTTTTCATTAAATAATAAAATCTCGGGATGTCATGTTCCGATACAGACCAAAAGCATAAACTGATTAAAATGGACCTTACAACAGTTATTTACAACTACTGGTCTATAATCCATAATCGCTCGTCAAGTCAACCAACTTATGCTCTTGTGCCTTTACCTGTAATGCAAAGAAAACTGAGTGGGTCAGGCGTGGGAACCTGGTGAGCATATAGGGTTTTCAACTCACAATAATACAATTATTATATTCAGTCATCAAACAATCAACCCAATTACCCATCCCCATTATCTTCTTTATTTCTTAAGGTTTTACCCTAAGAATCAACTATCCTTCATTCATTCATTCCTAAGGATTGACCTAAGGAATTGGCACAAAATCCATTGCTACATAAGGCGCATCTGCCAACTTTATCCTTTAAGCCCCTCTGCCAGGATTACGACATTCACTATTAGGCTCATCTGCCAACATCATCCTTTAAGCGCATCTGCCACGATTATCCTATAAACGCATCTGCTAGTATTATGACATTCTCTAATTGGTGCGTCTACCAATATTATTCTTAATCATCTTATGTCATCCAATGGACACCATAAGCCACTACCATGTTGACCAATCATCCATATGTCATCCACGGACACCATAAGCCACTACCATGTTGACCAATGACCCATATGTCATCCATGGACACCATAAGCCACTACCATGTTGACCAATCATCCATATGTCATCCATGGACACCATAAGCCACTACCATGTTGACCAATGACCCATATGTCATCCATGGACACCATAAGCCACTACCATGTTGACCAATCATCCATATGTCATCCACGGACACCATAAGCCACTACCATGTTGACCAATGACCCATATGTCATCCATATACACCATAAGCCATTACCATGTTGACCAATGACCCATATGTCATCCATATACACCATAAGCCACTACCATGTTGACCAATGACCCATATGTCATCCATGGACACTATAAGCCACTACCATGTTGACAAATGACCCATATGTCATCCATGGACACCATAAGCCACTACCATGTTGACCAATGGCCCATAAGTCATCCATGGACACCGTAAGCCACTACCATGCTGACCAATGGCCCATATGTCATCCATGGGGACCACAAGCCACTACCATGTTGACCAATGACCCATATGTCACCAATAGACACCATAAGCCACTACCATGTTGACCAATGGCCCATATGTCATCCATGGACACCATAAGCCATTACCATGTTGATCAATGGCTCATATGTCATCCATGGACACCATAAGCCATTACCATGTTGACCAATGGCCCATATGTCATCCATGGACACCATAAGCCATTACCGTGTTGACCAATGGCCCATATGTCATTGATGGACACCATAAGCCACTACCATGTTTACCAATGGCGCATATGTCATCCATGGACACCATAAGCCATTACCATGTTGACCATTGGCTCATATGTCATCCATGGACACTATATGCCATTACCATGTTGACCAATGGCCCATATGTCATCCATGGACACCATAAGCCACTACCATGTTGACCAATGACCCATATGTCATCCATATACACCATAAGCCACTACCATGTTGACCAATGACCCATATGTCATCCATGGACACCATAAGCCACTACCATGTTGAGCAATGACCCATATTTCATCCATGGACGCCATAAGCCACTACCATGTTGACCAATTGCCCATATGTCATCCATGGACACCGTAAGCCACTACCATGCTGACCAATGGCCCATATGTCATCCATGGGCACCATAAGCCACTACCATGTTGACCAACGACCCATAATGTCATCCATGGACACCATAAGCCACTACCATGTTGACCAATGGCCCATATGTCATCCATGGACACCATAAGTCATTACCATGTTGACCAGTGGCCCATATATCATCCATGGACAACATAAGTCATTACCATGTTGACCAATCGCCCACATGTCATCCATGGACACCATAAGCCATTACCATGTTGACCAATGACCATATGTCATCCATGGACACCATAAGCCATTACCATGTTGAAAATTGGTCCATATGTCATCCATGGACACCATAAGCCATTACCATGTTGACCAATGACCCATATGTCATCCATGGACACCATAAGCCACTACCATGTTGACCAATGACCCATATGTCATCCATGGACACCATAAGCCACTACCATGTTGACCAATCATCCATATGTCATCCATGGACACCATAAGCCACTACCATGTTGACCAATGACCCATATGTCATACATGGACACCATAAGCCATTACCATATTGACCAGTGGCCCATATGTCATCCATGGACACCATAAGCCATTACCATGTTGACCAATGGCCCATATGTCATCCATGGACACCATAAGCCATTACCATGTTGATCAATGGCTTATGTGACATCCATGGACACCATAAGCCATTACCATGTTGACCAAAGGCCCATATGTCATCCATGGACACCATAAGCCATTACCATGTTGACCAACGGCCCATATGTCATCCATGGACACCATAAGCCATTACCATGTTGACCAATGGCCCATATGTCATCCATGGACAGCATAAGCCATTTCCATGTTGACCAATGACCCATATGTCATCCATGGACACCATAATCCACTACGATGTTGTCCAATGACCCATATGTCATCCATGGACACCATAAGCCACTACCATGTTGACCAATGACCCATATGTCATCCATGGACACCATAAGCCACTACCATGTTGACCAATGGCCCAAATGTCATCCATGGACACCACAATCCATTACCATGTTGACCAATGGCCTATATGTCATCCATGGACACCTTACGCCATTACCATGTTGGCCAATGGCCCATATGTCATCCATCGACACCATAAGTCATTACCATGTTCACCAATGACCCATATGTCATCCATGGACACCATAAGCCATTACCATGTTGACCAATGGCCTATATGTCATCCATATACACCATAAGCCACTACAATGTTGACCAATGACCCATATGTCATCCATAGACACCATAAGCCACTACCATGTTGACCAATGACCCATACGTCATCCATGGACACCATAAGCCACTACCATCTTGACCAATCATCCATATGTCATCCATGGACACCATAAGCCACTACCATGTTAACCAATGACCCATATGTCATCCATGGACACCATAAGCCACTACCATGTTGACCAATCATCCATATGTCATCGATAGACACCATAAGCCACTACCATGTTGACCAATGACCCATATGTCATCCATATACACCATAAGCGATTACCATGTTGACCAATGACCCATATGTCATCCATATACAACATAAGCCACTACCATGTTGACCAATGACCCATATGTCATCCATGGACACTATAAGCCACTACCATGTTGACCAATGACCCATATGTCATCCATGGACACCATAAGCCACTACCATGTTGACCAATGGCCCATATGTCATCCATGGACACCATAAGCCATTACCATGTTGACCAATCGCCCATATGTCATCCATGGACACCATAAGCCATTACCATGTTGACCAATGACCATATGTCATCCATGGACACCATAAGCCATTACCATGTTGAAAATTGGCCCATATGTCATCCATGGACACCATAAGCCATTACCATGTTAACCAATGACCCATACGTCATCCATGGACACCATAAGCCACTACCATGTTGACCAATGACCCATATGTCATCCATGGACACCATAAGCCACTACCATGTTGACCAATTGCCCATATGTCATCCATGGACACCGTAAGCCACTACCATGTTGACCAATGGCCCATATGTCATCCGTATACACCATAGGCCACTACCATGTTGACCAATGACCCATATGTCATCCAAGGACACCATAAGTCACTACCATGTTGACCAATCATCCATGGACACCATAAGCCACTACCATGTTGACCAATGACCCATATGTCATCCATGGACACCATAAGCCACTACCATGTTGACCAATCATCCATATGCCATCCATCGACACCATAAGCCACTACCATGTTGACCAATGACCCATATGTCATCCATGGACACCATAAGCCACTACCATGTTGACCAATCATCCATATGTCATCCATGAACACCATAAGCCACTACCATGTTGACCAATGACCCATATGTCATCCATATAAACCATAAGCCATTACCATGTTGACCAATGACCCATATGTCATCCAAATACACCATAAGCCACTACCATCTTGACCAATGACCCATATGTCATCCATGGACACCATAAGCCACAACCATGTTGACCAATGGCCCATATGTCATCCATGGACACCGTAAGCCACTACCATGTTGACCAATGACCCATATGTCATCCATGGGCACCATAAGCCACTACCATGTTGACCAATGACCCATATGTCATCCATGGACACCATAAGCCACTACTATGTTGAACAATCGCCCATATGTCATCCATGGACACCATAAGCCACTACCATGTTGACCAATGGCCCATAAGTCATCCATGGACACCGTAAGCCACTACCATGCTGACCAATGGCCCATATGTCATCCATGGGGACCACAAGCCACTACCATGTTGACCAATGACCCATATGTCACCAATAGACACCATAAGCCACTACCATGTTGACCAATGGCCCATATGTCATCCATGGACACCATAAGCCATTACCATGTTGGTCAATGGCTCATATGTCATCCATGGACACCATAAGCCATTACCATGTTGACCAATGGCCCATATGTCATCCATGGACACCATAAGCCATTACCGTGTTGACCAATGGCCCATATGTCATTGATGGACACCATAAGCCACTACCATGTTTACCAATGGCGCATATGTCATCCATGGACACCATAAGCCATTACCATGTTGACCATTGGCTCATATGTCATCCATGGACACTATATGCCATTACCATGTTGACCAATGGCCCATATGTCATCCATGGACACCATAAGCCACTACCATGTTGACCAATGACCCATATGTCATCCATATACACCATAAGCCACTACCATGTTGACCAATGACCCATATGTCATCCATGGACACCATAAGCCACTACCATGTTGAGCAATGACCCATATTTCATCCATGGACGCCATAAGCCACTACCATGTTGACCAATTGCCCATATGTCATCCATGGACACCGTAAGCCACTACCATGCTGACCAATGGCCCATATGTCATCCATGGGCACCATAAGCCACTACCATGTTGACCAACGACCCATAATGTCATCCATGGACACCATAAGCCACTACCATGTTGACCAATGGCCCATATGTCATCCATGGACACCATAAGTCATTACCATGTTGACCAGTGGCCCATATATCATCCATGGACACCATAAGTCATTACGATGTTGACCAATCGCCCACATGTCATCCATGGACACCATAAGCCATTACCATGTTGACCAATGACCATATGTCATCCATGGACACCATAAGCCATTACCATGTTGAAAATTGGTCCATATGTCATCCATGGACACCATAAGCCATTACCATGTTGACCAATGACCCATATGTCATCCATGGACACCATAAGCCACTACCATGTTGACCAATGACCCATATGTCATCCATGGACACCATAAGCCACTACCATGTTGACCAATCATCCATATGTCATCCATGGACACCATAAGCCACTACCATGTTGACCAATGACCCATATGTCATACATGGACACCATAAGCCACTACCATGTTGACCAATGACCCATATGTCATCCATGGACACCATAAGCCACTATCATGTTGACCAATCATCCATATGTCATCCATAGACACCATAAGCCACTACCATGTTTACCAATGACCCATATGTCATCCATATACACCATAAGACATTACCATGTTGACCAATGACCCATATGTCATCCATGGACACCATAAGCCATTACCATGTTGATCAATGGCTTATGTGACATCCATGGACACCATAAGCCATTACCATGTTGACCAAAGGCCCATATGTCATCCATGGACACCATAAGCCATTACCATGTTGACCAACGGCCCATATGTCATCCATGGACACCATAAGCCATTACCATGTTGACCAATGGCCCATATGTCATCCATGGACAGCATAAGCCATTTCCATGTTGACCAATGACCCATATGTCATCCATGGACACCATAATCCACTACGATGTTGTCCAATGACCCATATGTCATCCATGGACACCATAAGCCACTACCATGTTGACCAATGACCCATATGTCATCCATGGACACCATAAGCCACTACCATGTTGACCAATGGCCCAAATGTCATCCATGGACACCACAATCCATTACCATGTTGACCAATGGCCTATATGTCATCCATGGACACCTTACGCCATTACCATGTTGGCCAATGGCCCATATGTCATCCATCGACACCATAAGTCATTACCATGTTCACCAATGACCCATATGTCATCCATGGACACCATAAGCCATTACCATGTTGACCAATGGCCTATATGTCATCCATATACACCATAAGCCACTACAATGTTGACCAATGACCCATATGTCATCCATAGACACCATAAGCCACTACCATGTTGACCAATGACCCATACGTCATCCATGGACACCATAAGCCACTACCATCTTGACCAATCATCCATATGTCATCCATGGACACCATAAGCCACTACCATGTTAACCAATGACCCATATGTCATCCATGGACACCATAAGCCACTACCATGTTGACCAATCATCCATATGTCATCGATAGACACCATAAGCCACTACCATGTTGACCAATGACCCATATGTCATCCATATACACCATAAGCGATTACCATGTTGACCAATGACCCATATGTCATCCATATACAACATAAGCCACTACCATGTTGACCAATGACCCATATGTCATCCATGGACACTATAAGCCACTACCATGTTGACCAATGACCCATATGTCATCCATGGACACCATAAGCCACTACCATGTTGACCAATGGCCCATATGTCATCCATGGACACCATAAGCCATTACCATGTTGACCAATCGCCCATATGTCATCCATGGACACCATAAGCCATTACCATGTTGACCAATGACCATATGTCATCCATGGACACCATAAGCCATTACCATGTTGAAAATTGGCCCATATGTCATCCATGGACACCATAAGCCATTACCATGTTAACCAATGACCCATACGTCATCCATGGACACCATAAGCCACTACCATGTTGACCAATGACCCATATGTCATCCATGGACACCATAAGCCACTACCATGTTGACCAATTGCCCATATGTCATCCATGGACACCGTAAGCCACTACCATGTTGACCAATGGCCCATATGTCATCCGTATACACGATAGGCCACTACCATGTTGACCAATGACCCATATGTCATCCAAGGACACCATAAGTCACTACCATGTTGACCAATCATCCATGGACACCATAAGCCACTACCATGTTGACCAATGACCCATATGTCATCCATGGACACCATAAGCCACTACCATGTTGACCAATCATCCATATGCCATCCATCGACACCATAAGCCACTACCATGTTGACCAATGACCCATATGTCATCCATGGACACCATAAGCCACTACCATGTTGACCAATCATCCATATGTCATCCATGAACACCATAAGCCACTACCATGTTGACCAATGACCCATATGTCATCCATATAAACCATAAGCCATTACCATGTTGACCAATGACCCATATGTCATCCAAATACACCATAAGCCACTACCATCTTGACCAATGACCCATATGTCATCCATGGACACCATAAGCCACAACCATGTTGACCAATGGCCCATATGTCATCCATGGACACCGTAAGCCACTACCATGTTGACCAATGACCCATATGTCATCCATGGGCACCATAAGCCACTACCATGTTGACCAATGACCCATATGTCATCCATGGACACCATAAGCCACTACTATGTTGAACAATCGCCCATATGTCATCCATGGACACCATAAGCCACTACCATGTTGACCAATGGCCCATAAGTCATCCATGGACACCGTAAGCCACTACCATGCTGACCAATGGCCCATATGTCATCCATGGGGACCACAAGCCACTACCATGTTGACCAATGACCCATATGTCACCAATAGACACCATAAGCCACTACCATGTTGACCAATGGCCCATATGTCATCCATGGACACCATAAGCCATTACCATGTTGGTCAATGGCTCATATGTCATCCATGGACACCATAAGCCATTACCATGTTGACCAATGGCCCATATGTCATCCATGGACACCATAAGCCATTACCGTGTTGACCAATGGCCCATATGTCATTGATGGACACCATAAGCCACTACCATGTTTACCAATGGCGCATATGTCATCCATGGACACCATAAGCCATTACCATGTTGACCATTGGCTCATATGTCATCCATGGACACTATATGCCATTACCATGTTGACCAATGGCCCATATGTCATCCATGGACACCATAAGCCACTACCATGTTGACCAATGACCCATATGTCATCCATATACACCATAAGCCACTACCATGTTGACCAATGACCCATATGTCATCCATGGACACCATAAGCCACTACCATGTTGAGCAATGACCCATATTTCATCCATGGACGCCATAAGCCACTACCATGTTGACCAATTGCCCATATGTCATCCATGGACACCGTAAGCCACTACCATGCTGACCAATGGCCCATATGTCATCCATGGGCACCATAAGCCACTACCATGTTGACCAACGACCCATAATGTCATCCATGGACACCATAAGCCACTACCATGTTGACCAATGGCCCATATGTCATCCATGGACACCATAAGTCATTACCATGTTGACCAGTGGCCCATATATCATCCATGGACACCATAAGTCATTACGATGTTGACCAATCGCCCACATGTCATCCATGGACACCATAAGCCATTACCATGTTGACCAATGACCATATGTCATCCATGGACACCATAAGCCATTACCATGTTGAAAATTGGTCCATATGTCATCCATGGACACCATAAGCCATTACCATGTTGACCAATGACCCATATGTCATCCATGGACACCATAAGCCACTACCATGTTGACCAATGACCCATATGTCATCCATGGACACCATAAGCCACTACCATGTTGACCAATCATCCATATGTCATCCATGGACACCATAAGCCACTACCATGTTGACCAATGACCCATATGTCATACATGGACACCATAAGCCACTACCATGTTGACCAATGACCCATATGTCATCCATGGACACCATAAGCCACTACCATGTTGACCAATCATCCATATGTCATCCATAGACACCATAAGCCACTACCATGTTTACCAATGACCCATATGTCATCCATATACACCATAAGACATTACCATGTTGACCAATGACCCATATGTCATCCATGGACACCATAAGCCATTACCATGTTGATCAATGGCTTATGTGACATCCATGGACACCATAAGCCATTACCATGTTGACCAAAGGCCCATATGTCATCCATGGACACCATAAGCCATTACCATGTTGACCAACGGCCCATATGTCATCCATGGACACCATAAGCCATTACCATGTTGACCAATGGCCCATATGTCATCCATGGACAGCATAAGCCATTTCCATGTTGACCAATGACCCATATGTCATCCATGGACACCATAATCCACTACGATGTTGTCCAATGACCCATATGTCATCCATGGACACCATAAGCCACTACCATGTTGACCAATGACCCATATGTCATCCATGGACACCATAAGCCACTACCATGTTGACCAATGGCCCAAATGTCATCCATGGACACCACAATCCATTACCATGTTGACCAATGGCCTATATGTCATCCATGGACACCTTACGCCATTACCATGTTGGCCAATGGCCCATATGTCATCCATCGACACCATAAGTCATTACCATGTTCACCAATGACCCATATGTCATCCATGGACACCATAAGCCATTACCATGTTGACCAATGGCCTATATGTCATCCATATACACCATAAGCCACTACAATGTTGACCAATGACCCATATGTCATCCATAGACACCATAAGCCACTACCATGTTGACCAATGACCCATACGTCATCCATGGACACCATAAGCCACTACCATCTTGACCAATCATCCATATGTCATCCATGGACACCATAAGCCACTACCATGTTAACCAATGACCCATATGTCATCCATGGACACCATAAGCCACTACCATGTTGACCAATCATCCATATGTCATCGATAGACACCATAAGCCACTACCATGTTGACCAATGACCCATATGTCATCCATATACACCATAAGCGATTACCATGTTGACCAATGACCCATATGTCATCCATATACAACATAAGCCACTACCATGTTGACCAATGACCCATATGTCATCCATGGACACTATAAGCCACTACCATGTTGACCAATGACCCATATGTCATCCATGGACACCATAAGCCACTACCATGTTGACCAATGGCCCATATGTCATCCATGGACACCATAAGCCATTACCATGTTGACCAATCGCCCATATGTCATCCATGGACACCATAAGCCATTACCATGTTGACCAATGACCATATGTCATCCATGGACACCATAAGCCATTACCATGTTGAAAATTGGCCCATATGTCATCCATGGACACCATAAGCCATTACCATGTTAACCAATGACCCATACGTCATCCATGGACACCATAAGCCACTACCATGTTGACCAATGACCCATATGTCATCCATGGACACCATAAGCCACTACCATGTTGACCAATTGCCCATATGTCATCCATGGACACCGTAAGCCACTACCATGTTGACCAATGGCCCATATGTCATCCGTATACACGATAGGCCACTACCATGTTCACCAATGACCCATATGTCATCCAAGGACACCATAAGTCACTACCATGTTGACCAATCATCCATGGACACCATAAGCCACTACCATGTTGACCAATGACCCATATGTCATCCATGGACACCATAAGCCACTACCATGTTGACCAATCATCCATATGCCATCCATCGACACCATAAGCCACTACCATGTTGACCAATGACCCATATGTCATCCATGGACACCATAAGCCACTACCATGTTGACCAATCATCCATATGTCATCCATGAACACCATAAGCCACTACCATGTTGACCAATGACCCATATGTCATCCATATAAACCATAAGCCATTACCATGTTGACCAATGACCCATATGTCATCCAAATACACCATAAGCCACTACCATCTTGACCAATGACCCATATGTCATCCATGGACACCATAAGCCACAACCATGTTGACCAATGGCCCATATGTCATCCATAGACACCGTAAGCCACTACCATGTTGACCAATGACCCATATGTCATCCATGGGCACCATAAGCCACTACCATGTTGACCAATGACCCATATGTCATCCATGGACACCATTAGCCACTACTATGTTGAACAATCGCCCATATGTCATCCATGGACACCATAGCCCATTACCATGTTGACCAATGGCTCATATGTCATCCATGGACACCATAAGCCATTACCATGTTGACCACTGGCCTAAGTGTCATCCATGGACACCATAAGCCATTACCATGTTGACCAATGGCCCATATGTCATCCATGGACACCATAAGCCATTACCATGTTGATCAATGGCCCATATGTCATCCATGGACACCATAAGCCATTACCATGTAGACCAATGGCCCATATGTTATCCATGGACACCATAAGCCATTACCATGTTGACCAATGGCCCATATGTCATCCATGGACACCATAAGCCATTACCATGTTGACCAATGGCCTATAGGTCATCCATGGACAGCATAAGCCATTTCCATGTTGACCAATGACCCATATGTCATCCATGGACACCATAAGCCACTACCATGTTGACCAATGGCCCATATGTCATCCATGGACACCATAATCCATTACCATGTTGACCAATGTCCCATATGTCATCCATGGACACCATACGCCATTACCATGTTGACCAATGGCCTATATGTCATCCAAGGACACCATAAGCCATTTCCATGTTCACCAATGACCCATATGTCATCCATGGACACCATAAGCCATTACCATGTTGACCAATGGCCTATATGTCATCCATATACACCATAAGCCACTACAATGTTGACCAATGACCCATATGTCATCCATAGACACCATAAGCCACTACCATGTTGACCAATGACCCATACGTCATCCATGGACACCATAAGCCACTACCATGTTGACCAATCATCCATATGTCATCCATGGACACCATAAGCCACTACCATGTTGACCGATGACCCATATGTCATCCATGGACACCATAAGCCACTACCATGTTGACCAATCATCCATATGTCATCGATAGACACCATAAGCCACTACCATGTTGACCAATGACCCATATGTCATCCATATACACCATAAGCCATTACCATGTTGACCAATGACACATATGTCATCCATATACAACATAAGCCACTACCATGTTGACCAATGACCCAAATGTCATCCATGGACACTATAAGCCACTACCATGTTGACCAATGGCCCATATGTCATCCATGGACACCATAAGCCACTACCATGTTGACCAATGGCCCATATGTCATCCATGGACACCATAAGCCATTACCATGTTGACCAATCGCCCATATGTCATCCATGGACACCATAAGCCATTACCATGTTGACCAATGACCATATTTTATCCATGGACACCATAAGCCATTACCATGTTGAAAATTGGCCCATATGTCATCCATGGACACCATAAGCCATTACCATGTTAACCAATGACCCATACGTCATCCATGGACACCATAAGCCACTACCATGTTGACCAATGACCCATATGTCATCCATGGACACCATAAGCCACTACCATGTTGACCAATTGCCCATATGTCATCCATGGACACCGTAAGCCACTACCATGTTGACCAATGGCCCATATGTCATCCGTATACACCATAGGCCACTACCATGTTGACCAATGACCCATATGTCATCCAAGGACACCATAAGTCACTACCATGTTGACCAATCATCCATATGTCATCCATGGACACCATAAGCCACTACCATGTTGACCAATGACCCATATGTCATCCATGGACACCATAAGCCACTACCATGTTGACCAATCATCCAGATGTCATCCATCGACACCATAAGCCACTACCATGTTGACCAATGACCCATATGTCATCCATGGACACCATAAGCCACTACCATGTTGACCAATCATCCATATGTCATCCATGAACACCATAAGCCACTACCATGTTGACCAATGACCCATATGTCATCCATATAAACCATAAGCCATTACCATGTTGACCAATGACCCATATGTCATCCAAATACACCATAAGCCACTACCATCTTGACCAATGACCCATATGTCATCCATGGACACCATAAGCCACTACCATGTTGACCAATGGCCCATATGTCATCCATGGACACCGTAAGCCACTACCATGTTGACCAATAACCCATATGTCATCCATGGGCACCATAAGCCACTACCATGTTGACCAATGACCCATATGTCATCCATGGACACCATAAGCCACTACTATGTTGAACAATGGCCCATATGTCATCCATGGACACCATAGCCCATTACCATGTTGACCAATGGCTCATATGTCATCCATGGACACCATAAGCCATTACCATGTTGACCACTGGCCCAAATGTCATCCATGGACACCATAAGCCATTACCATGTTGACCAATGGCCCATATGTCATCCATGGACACCATAAGCCATTACAATGTTGATCAATGGCCCATATGTCATCCATGGACACCATAAGCCATTACCATGTTGACCAATGGCCCATATGTTATCCATGGACAACATAAGCCATTACCATGTTGACCAATGGCCTATATGTCATCCATGGACACCATAAGCCATTACCATGTTGACCAATGGCCCATAGGTCATCCATGGACAGCATAAGCCATTTCCATGTTGACCAATGACCCATATGTCATCCATGGACACCATAAGCCACTACCATGTTGACCAATGGCCCATATGTCATCCATGGACACCATAATCCATTACCATGTTGACCAATGGCCCATATGTCATCCATGGACACCATACGCCATTACCATGTTGACCAATGGCCTATATGTCATCCAAGGACACCATAAGCCATTTCCATGTTCACCAATGACCCATATGTCATCCATAGACACCATAAGCCATTACCATGTCGACCAATGGCCCATATGACATCCATATACACCATAAGCCACTACAATGTTGACCAATGACCCATATGTCATCCATGGACACCATAAGCCACTACCATGTTGACCAATGACCCATATGTCATCCATGGACAACATAAGCCACTACCATGTTAACCAATCATCCATATGTCATCCATGGACACCATAAGCCACTATTATGTTGACCAATGACCCATATGTCATCCATGGACACCATAAGCCACTACCATGTTGACCAATCATCCATATGTCATCCACGGACACCATAAGCCACTACCATGTTGACCAATGACCCATATGTCATCCATATACACCCTAAGCCAATACCATGTTGACCAATGACCCATATGTCATCCATATACACCATAAGCCACTACCATGTTGACCAATGACCCATATGTCATCCATGGACACTATAAGCCACTACCATGTTGACCAATGACCCATATGTCATCCATGGACACTATAAGCCACTACCATGTTGACCAATTATCCATATGTCATCCATGGACACCATAAGCCACTACCATGTTGACCAATGACCCATATGTCATACATGGACACCATAAGCCATTACCATGTTGACCAGTGGCCCATATGTCATCAATGGACACCATAAGCCATTACCATGTTGACTAATGACCCATATGTCATCCATGGACACCATAAGCCATTACCATGTTGATCAATGGCCTATGTGACATCCATGGACACCATAAGCCATTACCATGTTGACCAATGGCCCATATGTCATCCATGGACACCATAAGCCGTTACCATGTTGACCAATGGCCCATATGTCATCCATGGACACCATAAGCCATTACCATGTTGACCAATGGCCCATATGTCATCCATGGACAGCATAAGCCATTTCCATGTTGACCAATGACCCATATGTCATCCATGGACACCATAATCCACTACCATGTTGACCAATGACTCATATGTCATCCATGGACACCATAAGCCACCACCATGTTGACCAATGACCCATATGTCATCCATGGACACCATAAGCCACTACCATGTTGACCAATGGCCCATATGTCATCCATGGACACCACAATCCATTACCATGTTGACCAATGGCCTATATGTCATCCATGGACACCATAAGCCATTACCATGTTGACCAATGGCCCATATGTCATCCATGGACACCATAAGCCATTACCATCTTCACCAATGACCCATATGTCATCCATGGACACCATAAGCCATTACCATGTTGACCAATGGCCTATATGTCATCCATATACACCATAAGCCACTACAATGTTGACCAATGACCCATATGTCATCCATCGACACCATAAGCCACTACCATGTTGACCAATTACCCATACGTCATCCATGGACACCATAAGCGACTACCATGTTGACCAATCATCCATATGTCATCCATGGACACCATAAGCCACTACCATGTTGACCAATGACCCATATGTCATCCATTGACACCATAAGCCACTACCATGTTGACCAATCATCCATATGTCATCCATAGACACCATAAGCCACTACCATGTTGACCAATGACCCATATGTCATCCATATACACCCTAAGCCATTACCATGTTGACCAATGACCCATACGTCATCCATATACAACATAAGCCACTACCATGTTGACCAATGACCCATATGTCATCCATGGACACTATAAGCCACTACCATGTTGACCAATGACCCATATGTCATCCATGGACACCATAAGCCACTACCATGTTGACCAATGACCATATGTCATCCATGGACACCATAAGCCATTACCATGTTGAAAATTGGCCCATATGTCATTCATATACACCATAAGCCACTACAATGTTGACCAATGACCCATATGTCATCCATGGACACCATAAGCCACTACCATGTTGACCAATGACCCATATGTCATCCATGGACAACATAAGCCACTACCATGTTGACCAATCATCCATATGACATCCATGGACACCATAAGCCACTACCATGTTGACCAATGACCCATATGTCATCCATGGACATCATAACCCACTACCATGTTGACCAATCATCCATATGTCATCCACGGACACCATAAGCCACTACCATGTTGACCAATGACCCATATGTCATCCATATACACCATAAGCCATTACCATGTTGACCAATGACCCATATGTCATCCATATACACCATAAGCCACTACCATCTTGACCAATGACCCATATCTCATCCATGGACACCATAAGCCACTACCATGTTGACCAATGACCCATATGTCATCCATGGACACCATAAGCCACTACCATGTTGACCAATCATCCATATGTCATCCATGGACACCATAAGCCACTACCATGTTGACCAATCATCCATATGTCATCCATAGACACCATAAGCCATTACCATGTTGACCAATGACCCATATGTCATCCATATACACCATAAGCCATTGCCATGTTGACCAATGACCCATATGTCATCCATATACAACATAAGCCACTACCATGTTGACCAATGACCCATATGTCATCCATGGACACTATAAGCCACTACCATGTTGACCAATGACCCATATGTCATCCATGGACACCATAAGCCACTACCGTGTTGACCAATGGCCCATATGTCATCCATGGACAACATAAGCCATTACCATGTTGACCAGTGGCCCATATGTCATCCATGGACACCATAAGTCATTACCATGTTGACCAATCGCCCATATGTCATCCATGGACACCATAAGCCATTACCATGTTGACTAATGACCATATGTCATCCATGGACACCATAAGCCATTACCATGTTGAAAATTGGCCCATATGTCATCCATATACACCATAAGCCACTACAATGTTGACCAATGACCCATATGTCATCTATGGACACCATAAGCCACTACCATGTTGACCAATGGCCCATATGTCATCCATGGACACCATAATCCATTACCATGTTGACCAATGGCCCATATGTCATCCATGGACACCATACGCCATTACCATGTTAACCAATGGCCTATATGTCATCCAAGGACACAATAAGCCATTTCCATGTTCACCAATGACCCATATGTCATCCATGGACACCATAAGCCATTACCATGTCGACCAATGGCCCATATGTCATCCATATACACCATAAGCCACTACAATGTTGACCAATGACCCATATGTCATCCATGGACACCATAAGCCACTACCATGTTGACCAATGACCCATATGTCATCCATGGACAACATTAGCCACTACCATGTTAACCAATCATCCATATGTCATCCATGGACACCATAAGCCACTACTATGTTGACCAATGACCCATATGTCATCCATGGACACCATAAGCCACTACCATGTTGACCAATCATCCATATGTCATCCACGGACACCATAAGCCACTACCATGTTGACCAATGACCCATATGTCATCCATATACACCCTAAGCCAATACCATGTTGACCAATGACCCATATGTCATCCATATACACCATAAGCCACTACCATGTTGACCAATGACCCATATGTCATCCATGGACACTATAAGCCACTACCATGTTAACCAATGACCCATACGTCATCCATGGACACCATAAGCCACTACCATGTTGACCAATTATCCATATGTCATCCATGGACACCATAAGCCACTACCATGTTGACCAATGACCCATATGTCATACATGGACACCATAAGCCATTACCATGTTGACCAGTGGCCCATATGTCATCAATGGACACCATAAGCCATTACCATGTTGACTAATGACCCATATGTCATCCATGGACACCATAAGCCATTACCATGTTGATCAATGGCCTATGTGACATCCATGGACACCATAAGCCATTACCATGTTGACCAATGGCCCATATGTCATCCATGGACACCATAAGCCATTACCATGTTGACCAATGGCCCATATGTCATCCATGGACACCATAAGCCATTACCATGTTGACCAATGGCCCATATGTCATCCATGGACAGCATAAGCCGTTTCCATGTTGACCAATGACCCATATGTCATCCATGGACACCATAATCCACTACCATGTTGACCAATGACTCATATGTCATCCATGGACACCATAAGCCACTACCATGTTGACCAATGACCCATATGTCATCCATGGACACCATAAGCCACTACCATGTTGACCAATGGCCCATATGTCATCCATGGACACCACAATCCATTACCATGTTGACCAATGGCCTATATGTCATCCATGGACACCATACGCCATTACCATGTTGACCAATGGCCCATATGTCATCCATGGACACCATAAGCCATTACCATCTTCACCAATGACCCATATGTCATCCATGGACACCATAAGCCATTACCATGTTGACCAATGGCCTATATGTCATCCATATACACCATAAGCCACTACAATGTTGACCAATGACCCATATGTCATCCATCGACACCATAAGCCACTACCATGTTGACCAATGACCCATACGTCATCCATGGACACCATAAGCCACTACCATGTTGACCAATCATCCATATGTCATCCATGGACACCATAAGCCACTACCATGTTGACCAATGACCCATATGTCATCCATATACACCATAAGCCATTACCATGTTGACCAATGACCCATATGTCATCCATATACAACATAAGCCACTACCATGTTGACCAATGACCCATATGTCATCCATGGACACTATAAGCCACTACCATGTTGACCAATGACCCATATGTCATCCATGGACACCATAAGCCACTACCATGTTGACCAATGGCCCATATGTCATCCATGGACACCATAAGCCATTACCATGTTGACCAGTGGCCCATATGTCATCCATGGACACCATAAGTCATTACCATGTTGACCAATCGCCCATATGTCATCCATGGACACCATAAGCCATTACCATGTTGACCAATGACCATATGTCATCCATGGACACCATAAGCCATTACCATGTTGAAAATTGGCCCATATGTCATTCATATACACCATAAGCCACTACAATGTTGACCAATGACCCATATGTCATCCATGGACACCATAAGCCACTACCATGTTGACCAATGACCCATATGTCATCCATGGACAACATAAGCCACTACCATGTTGACCAATCATCCATACGTCATCCATGGACACCATAGGCCACTACGATGTTGACCAATGACCCATATGTCATCCATGGACATCATAACCCACTACCATGTTGACCAATCATCCATATGTCATCCACGGACACCATAAGCCACTACCATGTTGACCAATGACCCATATGTCATCCATATACACCATGAGCCATTACCATGTTGACCAATGACCCATATGTCATCCATATACACCATAAGCCACTACCATCTTGACCAATGACCCATATCTCATCCATGGACACCATAAGCCACTACCATGTTGACCAATGACCCATATGTCATCCATGGACACCATAAGCCACTACCATGTTGACCAATCATCCATATGTCATCCATGGACAACATAAGCCACTACCATGTTGACCAATCATCCATATGTCATCCATAGACACCATAAGCCATTACCATGTTGACCAATGACCCATATGTCATCCATATACACCATAAGCCATTGCCATGTTGACCAATGACCCATATGTCATCCATATACAACATAAGCCACTACCATGTTGACCAATGACCCATATGTCATCCATGGACACTATAAGCCACTACCATGTTGACCAATGACCCATATGTCATCCATGGACACCATAAGCCACTACCATGTTGACCAATGGCCCATATGTCATCCATGGACAACATAAGCCATTACCATGTTGACCAGTGGCCCATATGTCATCCATGGACACCATAAGTCATTACCATGTTGACCAATCGCCCATATGTCATCCATGGACACCATAAGCCATTACCATGTTGACTAATGACCATATGTCATCCATGGACACCATAAGCCATTACCATGTTGAAAATTGGCCCATATGTCATCCATATACACCATAAGCCACTACAATGTTGACCAATGACCCATATGTCATCTACGGACACCATAAGCCACTACCATGTTGACCAATGGCCCATATGTCATCCATGGACACCATAATCCATTACCATGTTGACCAATGGCCCATATGTCATCCATGGACACCATACGCCATTACCATGTTGACCAATGGCCTATATGTCATCCAAGGACACAATAAGCCATTTCCATGTTCACCAATGACCCATATGTCATCCATGGACACCATAAGCCATTACCATGTCGACCAATGGCCCATATGTCATCCATATACACCATAAGCCACTACAATGTTGACCAATGACCCATATGTCATCCATGGACACCATAAGCCACTACCATGTTGACCAATGACCCATATGTCATCCATGGACAACATAAGCCACTACCATGTTAACCAATCATCCATATGTCATCCATGGACACCATAAGCCACTACTATGTTGACCAATGACCCATATGTCATCCATGGACACCATAAGCCACTACCATGTTGACCAATCATCCATATGTCATCCACGGACACCATAAGCCACTACCATGTTGACCAATGACCCATATGTCATCCATATACACCCTAAGCCAATACCATGTTGACCAATGACCCATATGTCATCCATATACACCATAAGCCACTACCATGTTGACCAATGACCCATATGTCATCCATGGACACTATAAGCCACTACCATGTTAACCAATGACCCATACGTCATCCATGGACACCATAAGCCACTACCATGTTGACCAATTATCCATATGTCATCCATGGACACCATAAGCCACTACCATGTTGACCAATGACCCATATGTCATACATGGACACCATAAGCCATTACCATGTTGACCAGTGGCCCATATGTCATCAATGGACACCATAAGCCATTACCATGTTGACTAATGACCCATATGTCATCCATGGACACCATAAGCCATTACCATGTTGATCAATGGCCTATGTGACATCCATGGACACCATAAGCCATTACCATGTTGACCAATGGCCCATATGTCATCCATGGACACCATAAGCCATTACCATGTTGACCAATGGCCCATATGTCATCCATGGACACCATAAGCCATTACCATGTTGACCAATGGCCCATATGTCATCCATGGACAGCATAAGCCGTTTCCATGTTGACCAATGACCCATATGTCATCCATGGACACCATAATCCACTACCATGTTGACCAATGACTCATATGTCATCCATGGACACCATAAGCCACTACCATGTTGACCAATGACCCATATGTCATCCATGGACACCATAAGCCACTACCATGTTGACCAATGGCCCATATGTCATCCATGGACACCACAATCCATTACCATGTTGACCAATGGCCTATATGTCATCCATGGACACCATACGCCATTACCATGTTGACCAATGGCCCATATGTCATCCATGGACACCATAAGCCATTACCATCTTCACCAATGACCCATATGTCATCCATGGACACCATAAGCCATTACCATGTTGACCAATGGCCTATATGTCATCCATATACACCATAAGCCACTACAGTGTTGACCAATGACCCATATGTCATCCATCGACACCATAAGCCACTACCATGTTGACCAATGACCCATACGTCATCCATGGACACCATAAGCCACTACCATGTTGACCAATCATCCATATGTCATCCATGGACACCATAAGCCACTACCATGTTGACCAATGACCCATATGTCATCCATATACACCATAAGCCATTACCATGTTGACCAATGACCCATATGTCATCCATATACAACATAAGCCACTACCATGTTGACCAATGACCCATATGTCATCCATGGACACTATAAGCCACTACCATGTTGACCAATGACCCATATGTCATCCACGGACACCATAAGCCACTACCATGTTGACCAATGGCCCATATGTCATCCATGGACACCATAAGCCATTACCATGTTGACCAGTGGCCCATATGTCATCCATGGACACCATAAGTCATTACCATGTTGACCAATCGCCCATATGTCATCCATGGACACCATAAGCCATTACCATGTTAACCAATGACCATATGTCATCCATGGACACCATAAGCCATTACCATGTTGAAAATTGGCCCATATGTCATTCATATACACCATAAGCCACTACAATGTTGACCAATGACCCATATGTCATCCATGGACACCATAAGCCACTACCATGTTGACCAATGACCCATATGTCATCCATGGACAACATAAGCCACTACCATGTTGACCAATCATCCATATGTCATCCATGGACACCATAGGCCACTACCATGTTGACCAATGACCCATATGTCATCCATGGACATCATAACCCACTACCATGTCGACCAATCATCCATATGTCATCCACGGACACCATAAGCCACTACCATGTTGACCAATGACCCATATGTCATCCATATACACCATGAGCCATTACCATGTTGACCAATGACCCATATGTCATCCATATACACCATAAGCCACTACCATCTTGACCAATGACCGATATCTCATCCATGGACACCATAAGCCACTACCATGTTGACCAATGACCCATATGTCATCCATGGACACCATAAGCCACTACCATGTTGACCAATCATCCATATGTCATCCATGGACACCATAAGCCACTACCATGTTGACCAATCATCCATATGTCATCCATAGACACCATAAGCCATTACCATGTTAACCAATGACCCATATGTCATCCATATACACCATAAGCCATTACCATGTTGACCAATGACCCATATGTCATCCATATACAACATAAGCCACTACCATGTTGACCAATGACCCATATGTCATCCATGGACACTATAAGCCACTACCATGTTGACCAATGACCCATATGTCATCCATGGACACCATAAGCCACTACCATGTTGACCAATGGCCCATATGTCATCCATGGACAACATAAGCCATTACCATGTTGACCAGTGGCCCATATGACATCCATGGACACCATAAGTCATTACCATGTTGACCAATCGCCCATATGTCATCCATGGACACCATTAGCCATTACCATGTTGACTAATGACCATATGTCATCCATGGACACCATAAGCCATTACCATGTTGAAAATTGGCCCATATGTCATCCATATACACCATAAGCCACTACAATGTTGACCAATGACCCATATGTCATCCATGGACACCATAAGCCACTACCATGTTGACCAATGGCCCATATGTCATCCATGGACACCATAATCCATTACCATGTTGACCAATGGCCCATATGTCATCCATGGACACTATACGCCATTACCATGTTGACCAATGGCCTATATGTCATCCAAGGACACCATAAGCCATTTCCATGTTCACCAATGACCCATATGTCATCCATGGACACCATAAGCCATTACCATGTCGACCAATGGCCCATATGTCATCCATATACACCATAAGCCACTACAATGTTGACCAATGACCCATATGTCATCCATGGACACCATAAGCCACTACCATGTTGACCAATGACGCATATGTCATCCATGGACAACATAAGCCACTACCATGTTAACCAATCATCCATATGTCATCCATGGACACCATAAGCCACTACTATGTTGACCAATGACCCATATGTCATCCATGGACACCATAAGCCACTACCATGTTGACCAATCATCCATATGTCATCCACGGACACCATAAGCCACTACCATGTTGACCAATGACCCATATGTCATCCATATACACCCTAAGCCAATACCATGTTGACCAATGACCCATATGTCATCCATATACACCATAAGCCACTACCATGTTGACCAATGACCCATATGTCATCCATGGACACTATAAGCCACTACCATGTTGACCAATGACCCATATGTCATCCATGGACACCGTAAGCCACTACCATGTTGACCAATTATCCATATGTCATCCATGGACACCATAAGCCACTACCATGTTGACCAATGACCCATATGTCATACATGGACACCATAAGCCATTACCATGTTGACTAGTGGCCCATATGTCATCAATGGACACCATAAGCCATTACCATGTTGACTAATGACCCATATGTCATCCATGGACACCATAAGCCATTACCATGTTGATCAATGGCCTATGTGACATCTATGGACACCATAAGCCATTACCATGTTGACCAATGGCCCATATGTCATCCATCGACACCATAAGCCATTACCATGTTGACCAATCGCCCATATGTCATCCATGGACACCATAAGCCATTACCATGTTGACCAATGGCCCATATGTCATCCGTGGACAGCATAAGCCGTTTCCATGTTGACCAATGACCCATATGTCATCCATGGACACCATAATCCACTACCATGTTGACCAATGACTCATATGTCATCCATGGACACCATAAGCCACTACCATGTTGACCAATGACCCATATGTCATCCATGGACACCATAAGCCACTACCATGTTGACCAATGGCCCATATGTCATCCATGGACACCACAATCCATTACCATGTTGAACAATGGCCTATATGTCATCCATAGACACCATACGCCATTACCATGTTGACCAATGGCCCATATGTCATCCATGGACACCATAAGCCATTACCATCTTCACCAATGACCCATATGTCATCCATGGACACCATAAGCCACTACCATGTTGACCAATGACCCATATGTCATCCATGGACACCATAACCCACTACCATGTTGACCAATCATGCATATGTCATCCACGGACACCATAAGCCACTACCATGTTGACCAATGACCCATATGTCATCCATATACACCATAAGCCATTACCATGTTGACCAATGACCCATATGTAATCCATATACACCATAAGCCACTACCATCTTGACCAATGACCTATATGTCATCCATGGACACCATAAGCCACTACCATGTTGACCAATGACCCATATGTCATCCATGGACACCATAAGCCACTACCATGTTGACCAATTATCCATATGTCATCCATGGACACCATAAGCCAGTACCATGTTGACCAATGACCCGTATGTCATCCATATACACCATAAGCCATTACCATGTTGACCAATGACCCATATGTCATCCAAATACACCATAAGCCACTACCATCTTGACCAATGACCCATATGTCATCCATGGACACCATAAGCCACTACCATGTTGACCAATGGCCCATATGTTATCCATGGACACCGTAAGCCACTACCATGTTGACCAATGACCCATATGTCATCCATGGGCACCATAAGCCACTACCATGTTGACCAATGACCCATATGTCATCCATGGACACCATAGGCCATTACCATGTTGACCAATGGTTCATATGTCATCCATGGACACTATAAGCCATTACTATGTTGACCACTGGCCCATATGTCATCCATGGACACCATAAGCCTTTACCATGTTGACCAATGGCCCATATGTCATCCATGGACACCATAAGCCATTACCATGTTGATCAATGGCCCATATGTCATCCATGGACACCATAAGCCATTACCATGTTGACCAATGGCCCATATGTTATCCATAGACACCATAAGCCATTACCATGTTGACCAACGGCCCATATGTCATCCATGGACACCATAAGCCATTACCATGTTGATCAATGGCCCATAGGTCATCCATGGACACCATAAGCCATTTCCATGTTGACCAATGACCCATATGTCATCCATGGACACCATAAGCCTCTACCATGTTGACCAATGACCCATATGTCATCCATGGACACCATAAGCCACTACCATGTTGACCAATAGCCCATATGTCATCCATGGACACCATAATTCATTACCATGTTGACCAATGGCCCATATGTCATCCATGGACACCATACGCCATTACCATGTTGACCAATGGCCTATATGTCATCCAAGGACACCATAAGCCATTACCATGTTGACCAATGACCCATATGTCATCCATGGGCACCATAAGCCACTACCATGTTGACCAATGACCCATATGTCATCCATGGACACCATAAGCCACTACTATGTTGAACAATGGCCCATATGTCATCCATGGACACCATAGGCCATTACCATGTTGACCAATGGCTCATATGTCATCCATGGACACCATAAGCCATTACCATGTTGACCACTGGCCCATATGTCATCCATGGACACCATAAGCCATTACCATGTTGACCAATGGCCCATATGTCATCCATGGACACCATAAGCCATTACCATGTTGACCAATGGCCCATATGTCATCCATGGACACCATAAGCCATTACCATGTTGACCAATGGCCTATATGTTATCCATGGACACCATAAGCCATTACCATGTTGACCAATGACCCATATGTCATCCATATACACCATAAGCCACTACCATGTTGACCAATGACCCATATGTCATCCATGGACACTATAAGCCACTACCATGTTGACCAATGACCCATATGTCATCCATGGACACCATAAGCCACTACCATGTTGAACAATCATCCATATGTCATCCATGGACACCATAAGCCACTATCATGTTGACCAATGACCCATATGTCATACATGGACACCATAAGCCATTACCATGTTGACCAGTGGCCCATATGTCATCCATGGACATCATAAGCCAGTACCATGTTGACCAATGGTCCATATGTCATCCATGGACACCATAAGCCATTACCATGTTGATCAATGGCCTATGTGACATCCATGGACACCATAAGCCATTACCATGTTGACCAATGGCCCATATGTCGTCCATGGACACCGTAAGCCATTACAATGTTGACCAATGGCCCATATGTCATCCATGGACACCATAAGCCATTACCATGTTGACCAATGGCCCATATGTCATCCATGGACAACATAAGCCATTTCCATGTTGACCAATGACCCATATGTCATCCATGGACACCATAATCCACTACCATGTTGACCAATGACCCACATGTCATCCATGGACACCATAAGCCACTACCATGTTGACCAATGACCCATATGTCATCCATGGACACCATAAGCCACTACCATGTTGACCAATGGCCCATATGTCATCCATGGACACCACAATCCATTACCATGTTGACCAATGGCCTATATGTCATCCATGGACACCATACGCCATTACCATGTTGACCAATGGCCCATATGTTATCCATGGACACCATAAGCCATTACCATCTTCACCAATGACCCATATGTCATCCATGGACACCATAAGCCATTACCATGTTGACCAACGGCCTGTATGTCATCCATATACACCATAAGCCACTACAATGTTGACCAATGACCCATATGTCATCCATCGACACCATAAGCCACTACCATGTTGACCAATCATCCATATGTCATCCATGGACACCATAAGCCACTACCATGTTGACCAATGACCCATATGTCATCCATGGACACCATAAGCCACAACCATGTTGACCAATCATCCATATGTCATCCATAGACACCATAAGCCACTACCATGTTGACCAATGACCCATATGTCATCCATATACACCATAAGACATTACCATGTTGACCAATGACCCATATGTCATCCATATACAACATAAGCCACTACCATGTTGACCAATGACCCATATGTCATCCATGGACACTATAAGCCACTACCATGTTGACCAATGACCCATATGTCATCCATGGACACCATAAGCCACTACCATGTTGACCAATGGCCCATATGTCATCCATGGACCCCATAAGCCATTACCATGTTGACCAGTGGCCCATATGTCATCCATGGACACCATAAGTCATTACCATGTTGACCAATCACACATATGTCATCCATGGACACCATAAGTCATTACCATGTTGACCAATTACCATATGTCATCCATGGACACCATAAGCCATTACCATGTTGAAAATTGGCCCATATGTCATCCATGGACACCATAAGCCGTTACCATGTTGACCAATGACCCATATGTCATCCATGGACACCATAAGCCACTACCATGTTGACCAATGACCCATATGTCATCCATGGACACCATAAGCCACTACCATGTTGACCAATTGCCCATCTGTCATCCATGGACACCGTAAGCCACTACCATGTTGACCAATGGCCCATATGTCATCCGTACACACCATGGGCCACTACCATGTTGACCAATGACCCATATGTCATCCAAAGACACCATAAGTCACTACCATGTTGACCAATCATCCATATGTCATCCATGGACACCATAAGCCACTACCATGTTGAGCAATGACCCATATGTCATCCACGGACACCATAAGCCACTACCATGTTGACCAATCATCCATATGTCATCCATGGACACCATAATCCACTACCATGTTGACCAATGACCCATATGTCATCCATGGACACCATAAGCCACTACCATGTTGACCAATGACCCATATGTCATCCATGGACACCATAAGCCACTACCATGTTGACCAATGGCCCATATGTCATCCATGGACACCACAATCCATTACCATGTTGACCAATGGCCTATATGTTATCCATGGACACCATACGCCATTACCGTGTTGACCAATGGCCCATATGTCATCCATGGACACCATAAGCCATTACCATCTTCACCAATGACCCATATGTCATCCATAGACACCATAAGCCATTACCATGTTGACCAATGGCGTATATGTCATCCATATACACCATAAGCCACTACAATGTTGACCAATGACCCATATGTCATCCATCGACACCATAAGCCACTACCATGTTGACCAATCATCCATATGTCATCCATGGACACCATAAGCCACTACCATGTTGACCAATGACCCATATGTCATCCATGGACACCATAAGCCACTACCATGTTGACCAATCATCCATATGTCATCCATAGACACCATAAGCCACTACCATGTTGACCAATGACCCATATGTCATCCATGGACACCATAAGCCACTACCATGTTGACCAATGGCCCATATGTCATCCATGGACACCACAATCCATTACCATGTTGACCAATGGCCTATATGTCATCCATGGACACCATACGCCATTACCATGTTGACCAATGGCCCATATGTTATCCATGGACACCATAAGCCATTACCATCTTCACCAATGACCCATATGTCATCCATGGACACCATAAGCCATTACCATGTTGACCAACGGCCTGTATGTCATCCATATACACCATAAGCCACTACAATGTTGTCCAATGACCCATATGTCATCCATCGACACCATAAGCCACTACCATGTTGACCAATCATCCATATGTCATCCATGGACACCATAAGCCACTACCATGTTGACCAATGACCCATATGTCATCCATGGACACCATAAGCCACTACCATGTTGACCAATCATCCATATGTCATCCATAGACACCATAAGCCACTACCATGTTTACCAATGACCCATATGTCATCCATATACACCATAAGACATTACCATGTTGACCAATGACCCATATGTCATCCATATACAACATAAGCCACTACCATGTTGACCAATGACCCATATGTCATCCATGGACACTATAAGCCACTACCATGTTGACCAATGACCCATATGTCATCCATGGACACCATAAGCCACTACCATGTTGACCAATGGCCCATATGTCATCCATGGACACCATAAGCCATTACCATGTTGACCAGTGGCCCATATGTCATCCATGGACACCATAAGTCATTACCATGTTGACCAATCACACATATGTCATCCATGGACACCATAAGTCATTACCATGTTGACCAATTACCATATGTCATCCATGGACACCATAAGCCATTACCATGTTGAAAATTTGCCCATATGTCATCCATGGACACCATAAGCCGTTACCATGTTGACCAATGACCCATATGTCATTCATGGACACCATAAGCCACTACCATGTTGACCAATGACCCATATGTCATCCATGGACACCATAAGCCACTACCATGTTGACCAATTGCCCATCTGTCATCCATGGACACCGTAAGCCACTACCATGTTGACCAATGGCCCATATGTCATCCGTACACACCATGGGCCACTACCATGTTGACCAATGACCCATATGTCATCCAAAGACACCATAAGTCACTACCATGTTGACCAATCATCCATATGTCATCCATGGACACCATAAGCCACTACCATGTTGAGCAATGACCCATATGTCATCCACGGACACCATAAGCCACTACCATGTTGACCAATCATCCATATGTCATCCATGGACACCATAATCCACTACCATGTTGACCAATGACCCATATGTCATCCATGGACACCATAAGCCACTACCATGTTGACCAATGACCCATATGTCATCCATGGACACCATAAGCCACTACCATGTTGACCAATGGCCCATATGTCATCCATGGACACCACAATCCATTACCATGTTGACCAATGGCCTATATGTTATCCATGGACACCATACGCCATTACCATGTTGACCAATGGCCCATATGTCATCCATGGACACCATAAGCCATTACCATCTTCACCAATGACCCATATGTCATCCATAGACACCATAAGCCATTACCATGTTGACCAATGGCGTATATGTCATCCATATACACCATAAGCCACTACAATGTTGACCAATGACCCATATGTCATCCATCGACACCATAAGCCACTACCATGTTGACCAATCATCCATATGTCATCCATGGACACCATAAGCCACTACCATGTTGACCAATGACCCATATGTCATCCATGGACACCATAAGCCACTACCATGTTGACCAATCATCCATATGTCATCCATAGACACCATAAGCCACTACCATGTTGACCAATGACCCATATGTCATCCATGGACACCATAAGCCACTACCATGTTGACCAATGGCCCATATGTCATCCATGGACACCACAATCCATTACCATGTTGACCAATGGCCTATATGTCATCCATGGACACCATACGCCATTACCATGTTGACCAATGGCCCATATGTTATCCATGGACACCATAAGCCATTACCATCTTCACCAATGACCCATATGTCATCCATGGACACCATAAGCCATTACCATGTTGACCAACGGCCTGTATGTCATCCATATACACCATAAGCCACTACAATGTTGTCCAATGACCCATATGTCATCCATCGACACCATAAGCCACTACCATGTTGACCAATCATCCATATGTCATCCATGGACACCATAAGCCACTACCATGTTGACCAATGACCCATATGTCATCCATGGACACCATAAGCCACTACCATGTTGACCAATCATCCATATGTCATCCATAGACACCATAAGCCACTACCATGTTTACCAATGACCCATATGTCATCCATATACACCATAAGACATTACCATGTTGACCAATGACCCATATGTCATCCATATACAACATAAGCCACTACCATGTTGACCAATGACCCATATGTCATCCATGGACACTATAAGCCACTACCATGTTGACCAATGACCCATATGTCATCCATGGACACCATAAGCCACTACCATGTTGACCAATGGCCCATATGTCATCCATGGACACCATAAGCCATTACCATGTTGACCAGTGGCCCATATGTCATCCATGGACACCATAAGTCATTACCATGTTGACCAATCACACATATGTCATCCATGGACACCATAAGTCATTACCATGTTGACCAATTACCATATGTCATCCATGGACACCATAAGCCATTACCATGTTGAAAATTTGCCCATATGTCATCCATGGACACCATAAGCCGTTACCATGTTGACCAATGACCCATATGTCATTCATGGACACCATAAGCCACTACCATGTTGACCAATGACCCATATGTCATCCATGGACACCATAAGCCACTACCATGTTGACCAATTGCCCATCTGTCATCCATGGACACCGTAAGCCACTACCATGTTGACCAATGGCCCATATGTCATCCGTACACACCATGGGCCACTACCATGTTGACCAATGACCCATATGTCATCCAAAGACACCATAAGTCACTACCATGTTGACCAATCATCCATATGTCATCCATGGACACCATAAGCCACTACCATGTTGAGCAATGACCCATATGTCATCCACGGACACCATAAGCCACTACCATGTTGACCAATCATCCATATGTCATCCATGGACACCATAATCCACTACCATGTTGACCAATGACCCATATGTCATCCATGGACACCATAAGCCACTACCATGTTGACCAATGACCCATATGTCATCCATGGACACCATAAGCCACTACCATGTTGACCAATGGCCCATATGTCATCCATGGACACCACAATCCATTACCATGTTGACCAAAGGCCTATATGTTATCCATGGACACCATACGCCATTACCATGTTGACCAATGGCCCATATGTCATCCATGGACACCATAAGCCATTACCATCTTCACCAATGACCCATATGTCATCCATAGACACCATAAGCCATTACCATGTTGACCAATGGCGTATATGTCATCCATATACACCATAAGCCACTACAATGTTGACCAATGACCCATATGTCATCCATCGACACCATAAGCCACTACCATGTTGACCAATCCTCCATATGTCATCCATGGACACCATAAGCCACTACCATGTTGACCAATGACCCATATGTCATCCATGGACACCATAAGCCACTACCATGTTGACCAATCATCCATATGTCATCCATAGACACCATAAGCCACTACCATGTTGACCAATGACCCATATGTCATCCATGGACACCATAAGCCACTACCATGTTGACCAATGGCCCATATGTCATCCATGGACACCACAATCCATTACCATGTTGACCAATGGCCTATATGTCATCCATGGACACCATACGCCATTACCATGTTGACCAATGGCCCATATGTTATCCATGGACACCATAAGCCATTACCATCTTCACCAATGACCCATATGTCATCCATGGACACCATAAGCCATTACCATGTTGACCAACGGCCTGTATGTCATCCATATACACCATAAGCCACTACAATGTTGACCAATGACCCATATGTCATCCATCGACACCATAAGCCACTACCATGTTGACCAATCATCCATATGTCATCCATGGACACCATAAGCCACTACCATGTTGACCAATGACCCATATGTCATCCATGGACACCATAAGCCACTACCATGTTGACCAATCATCCATATGTCATCCATAGACACCATAAGCCACTACCATGTTGACCAATGACCCATATGTCATCCATATACACCATAAGACATTACCATGTTGACCAATGACCCATATGTCATCCATATACAACATAAGCCACTACCATGTTGACCAATGACCCATATGTCATCCATGGACACTATAAGCCACTACCATGTTGACCAATGACCCATATGTCATCCATGGACACCATAAGCCACTACCATGTTGACCAATGGCCCATATGTCATCCATGGACACCATAAGCCATTACCATGTTGACCAGTGGCCCATATGTCATCCATGGACACCATAAGTCATTACCATGTTGACCAATCACACATATGTCATCCATGGACACCATAAGTCATTACCATGTTGACCAATTACCATATGTCATCCATGGACACCATAAGCCATTACCATGTTGAAAATTGGCCCATATGTCATCCATGGACACCATAAGCCGTTACCATGTTGACCAATGACCCATATGTCATCCATGGACACCATAAGCCACTACCATGTTGACCAATGACCCATATGTCATCCATGGACACCATAAGCCACTACCATGTTGACCAATTGCCCATCTGTCATCCATGGACACCGTAAGCCACTACCATGTTGACCAATGGCCCATATGTCATCCGTACACACCATGGGCCACTACCATGTTGACCAATGACCCATATGTCATCCAAAGACACCATAAGTCACTACCATGTTGACCAATCATCCATATGTCATCCATGGACACCATAAGCCACTACCATGTTGACCAATGACCCATATGTCATCCACGGACACCATAAGCCACTACCATGTTGACCAATCATCCATATGTCATCCATGGACACCATAATCCACTACCATGTTGACCAATGACCCATATGTCATCCATGGACACCATAAGCCACTACCATGTTGACCAATGACCCATATGTCATCCATGGACACCATAAGCCACTACCATGTTGACCAATGGCCCATATGTCATCCATGGACACCACAATCCATTACCATGTTGACCAATGGCCTATATGTTATCCATGGACACCATACGACATTACCATGTTGACCAATGGCCCATATGTCATCCATAGACACCATAAGCCATTACCATCTTCACCAATGACCCATATGTCATCCATAGACACCATAAGCCATTACCATGTTGACCAATGGCGTATATGTCATCCATATACACCATAAGCCACTACAATGTTGACCAATGACCCATATGTCATCCATCGACACCATAAGCCACTACCATGTTGACCAATCATCCATATGTCATCCATGGACACCATAAGCCACTACCATGTTGACCAATGACCCATATGTCATCCATGGACACCATAAGCCACTACCATGTTGACCAATCATCCATATGTCATCCATAGACACCATAAGCCACTACCATGTTGACCAATGACCCATATGTCATCCATATACACCATAAGACATTACCATGTTGACCAATGACCCATATGTCATCCATATACAACATAAGCCACTACCATGTTGACCAATGACCCATATGTCATCCATGGACACTATAAGCCACTACCATGTTGACCAATGACCCATATGTCATCCATGGACACCATAAGCCACTACCATGTTGACCAATGGCCCATATGTCATCCATGGACACCATAAGCCATTACCATGTTGACTAGTGGCCCATATGTCATCCATGGACACCATAAGTCATTACCATGGTGACCAATCACACATATGTCATCCATGGACACCATAAGCCATTACCATGTTGACCAATTACCATATGTCATCCATGGACACCATAAGCCATTACCATGTTGAAAATTGGCCCATATGTCATCCATGGACACCATAAGCCGTTACCATGTTGACCAATGACCCATATGTCATCCATGGACACCATAAGCCACTACCATGTTGACCAATGACCCATATGTCATCCATGGATACCATAAGCCACTACCATGTTGACCAATTGCCCATTTGTCATCCATGGACACCGTAAGCCACTACCATGTTGACCAATGGCCCATATGTCATCCGTACACACCATGGGCCACTACAATGTTGACCAATGACCCATATGTCATCCAAGGACACCATAAGTCACTACCATGTTGACCAATCATCCATATGTCATCCATGGACACCATAAGCCACTACCATGTTGACCAATGACCCATATGTCATCCATGGACACCATAAGCCACTACCATGTTGACCAATCATCCATATGTCATCCATGGACACCATAATCCACTACCATGTTGACCAATGACCCATATGTCATCCATGGACACCATAAGCCACTACCATGTTGACCAATGACCCATATGTCATCCATGGACACCATAAGCCACTACCATCTTTACCAATGGCCCATATGTCATCCATGGACACCACAATCCATTACCATGTTGACCAATGGCCTATATGTCATCCATGGACAGCATACGCAATTACCATGTTGACGAATGGCCCATACGTCATCCATGGACACCATAAGCCATTACCATATTCACCAATGACCCATATGTCATCGATGGACACCATAAGCCATTACCATGTTGACCAATGGCCTATATGTCATCCATATACACCATAAGCCACTACAATGTTGACCAATGACCCATATGTCATCCATCGACACCATAAGCCACTACCATGTTGACCAATCATCCATATGTCATCCATGGACACCATAAGCCACTACCATGTTAACCAATGACCCATTTGTCATCCATGGACACCATAAGCCACTACCATGTTGACCAATCATCCATATGTCATCCATAGACACCATAAGCCACTACCATGTTGACCAATGACCCATATGTCATCCATATACACCATAAGCCATTACCATGTTGACCAATGACCAATATGTCATCCATATACAACATAAGCCACTACCATGTTGACCAATGACCCATATGTCATCCATGGACACTATAAGCCACTACCATGTTGACCAACGACCCATATGTCATCCATGGATACCATAAGCCACTACCATGTTGACCAATGGCCCATATGTCATCCATGGACACCATAAGCCATTACCATGTTGACCAGTGGCCCATATGTCATCCATGGACACCATAAGTCATTACCATGTTGACCAATCACACATATGTCATCCATGGACACCATAAGCCATTACCATGTTGAAAATTGGCCCATATGTCATCCATGGACACCATAAGCCGTTGCCATGTTGACCAATGACCCATATGTCATCCATGGACACCATAAGCCACTACCATGTTCACCAATGACCCATATGTCATCCATGGACACCATAAGCCACTACCATGTTGACCAATTGCCCATATGTCATCCATGGACACCGTAAGCCACTACCATGTTGACCAATGGCCCATATGTCATCCGTATACACCATAGGCCACAACCATGTTGACCAATGACCCATATGTCATCCAAGGACACCATAAGTCACTACCATGTTGACCAATCATCCATATGTCATACATGGACACCATAAGCCACTACCATGTTGAGCAATGACCCATATGTCATCCATGGACACCATAAGCCACTACCATGTTGACCAATCATCCATATGTCATCCATGGACACCATAAGCCACTACCATGTTGACCAATGACCCATATGTCATCCATGGACACCATAAGCCACTACCATGTTGACCAATCATCCATATGTCATCCATGGACACCATAAGCCACTACCATGTTGACCAATGACCCATATGTCATCCATATACACCATAAGCCATTACCATGTTGACCAATGACCCATGTGTCATCCAAATACACCATAAGCCACTACCATCTTGACCAATGACCCATATGTCATCCATGGACACCATAAGCCACTACCATGTTGACCAATGGCCCATATATCATCCATGGACACCGTAAGCCACTACCATGTTGACCAATGACCCATATGTCATCCATGGACACCATAAGCCCTTACCATGTTGAGCACTGGCCCATATGTCATCCATGGACACCATAAGCCATTACCATGTTGACCAATGGCCCATATGTCATCCATGGACACCATAAGCCATTACCATGTTGCTCAAGGGCCCATATGTCATCCATGGACACCATAAGCCATTACCATGTTGACCAATGGCCCATATGTTATCCATGGACACCATAAGACATAACCATGTTGACCAATGGCCCATATGTCATCCATTGACACCATAAGCCATTACCATGTTGACCAATGGCCCATAGGTCATCCATGGACACCATAAGCCATTTCCATGTTGACCAATGACCCATGTGTCATCCATGGATACCATAAGCCACTACCATGTTGACCAATGACCCATATGTCATCCATGGACACCATAAGCCACTACCATGTTGACCAATGGCCCATATGTCATCCATGGACACCATAATCCATTACCATGTTGACCAATGGCCCATATGTCATCCATGGACACCATACGCCATTACCATGTTGCCTAATGGCCTATATGTCATCCAAGGACACCATAAGCCATTACCATGTTCACCAATGACCCATATGTCATCCATGGACACCATAAGCCATTACCATGTCGTCCAATGGCCCATATGTCATCCATATACACCATAAGCCACTACAATGTTGACCAATGACCCATATGTCATCCATGGACAGCATAAGCCACTACCATGTTGACCAATGACCCATATGTTATCCATTGACAACATAAGCCACTACCATGTTGACCAATCATCCATATGTCATCCATGGACACCATAAGCCACTACCATGTTGACCAATGACCCAAATGTCATCCATGGACACCATAACCCACTACCATGTTGACCAATCACCGATATGTCATCCACGGACACCATAAGCCACTACCATGTTGACCAATGACCCATATGTCATCCACATACACCATAAGCCATTACCATGTTGACCAATGACCCATATGTCATCCATATACACCATAAGCCACTACCATCTTGACCAATGACCCATATGTCATCCATGGACACCATAAGCCACTACCATGTTGACCAATGACCCATATGTCATCCATGGACACCATAAGCCACTACCATGTTGACCAATCATCCATATGTCATCCATGGACACCATAAGCCACTACCATGTTGACCAATGACCCATATGTCATCTATATACACCATAAGCCATTACCATGTTGACCAATGACCCATATGTCATCCAAATACACCATAAGCCACTACCATCTTGACCAATGACCCATATGTCATCCATGGACACCATAAGCCACTAACATGTTGACCAATGGCCCATATGTCATCCATGGACACCGTAAGCCACTACTAAGTTGACCAATGACCCATATGTCATCCATAGGCACCATAAGCCACTACCATGTTGACCAATGACCCATATGTCATCCATGGACACCATAAGCCAATACTATGTTGAATAATGGCCCATATGTCATCCATGGACACCATAGGCCACTACCATGTTGACCAATGGCTCATATGTCATCCATGGACACCATAAGCCATTACCATGTTGACCACTGGCCCATATGTCATCCATGGACACCATAAGCCATTACCATGTTGACCAATGGCCCATATGTCATCCATGGACACCATAAGCCATTACCATGTTGATCAATGGCCCATATGTCATCCATGGACACCATAAGCCATTACCATGTTGACCAATGGCCCATATGTTATCCATGGACACCATAAGCCATTACCATGTTGACCAATGGCCCATATGTCATCCATGGACACCATAAGCCATTACCATGTTGACCAATGGCCCATAGGTCATCCATGGACACCATAAGCCATTTCCATGTTCACCAATGACCCATATGTCATCCATATACACCATAAGCCTTTACCATGTTGACCAATGACCCATATGTCATCCATATACACCATAAGCCACTACCATCTTGACGAATGACCCATATGTCATCCATGGACACCTTAAGCCACTACCATGTTGACCAATGACCCATATGTCATCCATGGACACCATACGCCACTACCATGTTGACCAATCATCCATATGTCATCCATGGACACCAGAAGCGACTACCATGTTGACCAATGACCCATATGTCATCCATGGACACCATAACCCACTACCATGTTGACCAATCATCCATATGTCCTCCACGGACACCATAAGCCACTACCATGTTGACCAATGACCCATATGTCATCCATATACACCATAAGCCATTACCATGTTGACCAATGACCCATATGTCATCCATATACACCATAAGCCACTACCATCTTGACCAATGACCCATATGTCATCCATGGACACCATAAGCCACTACCATGTTGAGCACTGGCCCATATGTCATCCATGGACACCATAAGCCATTACCATGTTGACCAATAGCCCATATGTCATCCATGGACACCATAAGCCATTACCATGTTGATCAAGGGCCCATATGTCATCCATGGACACCATAAGCCATTACCATGTTGACCAATGGCCCATATGTTATCCATGGACACCATAAGACATTACCATGTTGACCAATGGCCCATATGTCATCCATGGACACCATAAGCCATTACCATGTTGACCAATGACCCATATCTCATCCATATACACCATAAGCCATTACCATGTTGACCAATGACCCAAATGTCATCCATGCACACCATAACCCACTACCATGTTGATCAATCATCGATATGTCATCCACGGACACCATAAGCCACTACCATGTTGACCAATGACCCATATGTCATCCATATACACCATAAGCCATTACCATGTTGACCAATGACCCATATGTCATCCATATACACCATAAGCCACTACCATCTTGACCAATGACCCATATGTCATCCATGGACACCATAAGCCACTACCATGTTGACCAATGACCCATATGTCATCCATGGACACCATAAGCCACTACCATGTTGACCAATCATCCATATGTCATCCATGGACACCATAAGCCACTACCATGTTGACCAATGACCCATATGTCAGCTATATACACCATAAGCCATTACCATGTTGACCAATGACCCATATGTCATCCAAATACACCATAAGCCACTACCATCTTGACCAATGACCCATATGTCATCCATGGACACCATAAGCCACTAACATGTTGACCAATGGCCCATATGTCATCCATGGACACCGTAAGCCACTACCATGTTGACCAATGACCCATATGTCATCCATAGGCACCATAAGCCACTACCATGTTGACCAATGACCCATATGTCATCCATGGACACCATAAGCCAATACTATGTTGAATAATGGCTCATATGTCATCCATGGTCACCATAGGCCACTACCATGTTGACCAATGGCTCATATGTCATCCATGGACACCATAAGCCATTACCATGTTGACCACTGGCCCATATGTCATCCATGGACACCATAAGCCATTACCATGTTGACCAATGGCCCATATGTCATCCATGGACACCATAAGCCATTACCATGTTGATCAATGGCCCATATGTCATCCATGGACACCATAAGCCATTACCATGTTGACCAATGGCCCATATGTTATCCATGGACACCATAAGCCATTACCATGTTGACCAATGGCCCATATGCCATCCATGGACACCATAAGCCATTACCATGTTGACCAATGGCCCATAGGTCATCCATGGACACCATAAGCCATTTCCATGTTCACCAATGACCCATATGTCATCCATATACACCATAAGCCTTTACCATGTTGACCAATGACCCATATGTCATCCATATACACCATAAGCCACTACCATCTTGACCAATGACCCATATGTCATCCATGGACACCATAAGCCACTACCATGTTGACCAATGACCCATATGTCATCCATGGACACCATAAGCTACTACCATGTTGACCAATCATCCATATGTCATCCATGGACACCATAAGCGACTACCATGTTGACCAATGACCCATATGTCATCCATGGACACCATAACCCACTACCATGTTGACCAATCATCCATATGTCCTCCACGGACACCATAAGCCACTACCATGTTGACCAATGACCCATATGTCATCCATATACACCATAAGCCATTACCATGTTGACCAATGACCCATATGTCATCCATATACACCATAAGCCACTACCATCTTGACCAATGACCCATATGTCATCCATGGACACCATAAGCCACTACCATGTGGAGCACTGGCCCATATGTCATCCATGGACACCATAAGCCATTACCATGTTGACCAATGGCCCATATGTCGTCCATGGACACCATAAGCCATTACCATGTTGATCAAGGGCCCATATGTCATCCATGGACACCATAAGCCATTACCATGTTGACCAATGGCCCATATGTCGTCCATGGACACCATAAGCCATTACCATGTTGACCAATGACCCATATCTCATCCATATACACCATAAGCCATTACCATGTTGACCAATGACCCATATGTCATCCATATACACCATAAGCCACTACCATCTTGACCAATGACCCATATGTCATCCATGAACACCATAAGCCACTACCATGTTGAGCACTGGCCCATATGTCATCCATGGACACCATAAGCCATTACCATGTTGACCAATGGCCCATATGTCATCCATGGAAACCATAAGCCATTACCATGTTGATCAAGGGCCCATATGTCATCCATGGACACCATAAGCCATTACCATGTTGACCAATGGCCCATATGTTATCCATGGACACCATAAGACATTACCATGTTGACCAATGGCCCATATGTCATCCATGGACACCATAAGCCATTACCATGTTGACCAATGGCCCATAGGTCATCCATGGACACCATAAGCCACTACCATGTTGACCAATCATCCATATGTCGTTAATGGACACCATAAGCCACTACCATGTTGACCAATGACCCATAAGTCATCCATGGACACCATAAGCCACTACCATGTTGACCAATCATCCATATGTCATCCACGGACACCATAAGCCACTACCATGTTGACCAATGACCCATATGTCATCCATATACACCATAAGCCATTACCATGTTGACCAATGACCCATATGTCATCCATATACACCATAAGCCACTACCATGTTGACCAATGACCCATATGTCATCCATGGACACTATAAGTCACTACCATGTTGACGAATGACCCATATGTCATCCATGGACACCATAAGCCACTACCATGTTGACCAATCATCCATATGTCATCCATGGACACCATAAGCCACTACCATGTTGACCAATGACCCATATGTCATACATGGACACCATAAGCCATTACCATGTTGACCACTGGCCCATATGTCATCCATGGACACCATAAGCCATTACCATGTTGACCAATGGCCCATATGTCATCCATGGACACCATAAGCCATTACCATGTTGATCAATGGCCCATATGTCATCCATGGACAGCATAAGCCACTACCATGTTGACCAATGACCCATATGTCGTCCATGGACACCATAAGCCACTACCATGTTGACCAATTGCCCATATGTCATCCATGGACACCGTAAGCCACTACCATGTTGACCAATGGCCCATATGTCATCCGTATACACCATAGGCCACTACCATGTTGACCAATGACCCATATGTCATCCAAGGACACCATAAGTCACTACCATGTTGACCAATCATCCATATGTCACACATGGACACCATAAGCCACTACCATGTTGACCAATGACCCATATGTCATCCATGGACACCATAAGCCACTACCATGTTGACCAATCATCCATATGTCATCCATGGACACCATAAGCCACTACCATGTTGACCAATGACCCATATGTCATCCATGGACACAATAAGCCACTACCATGTTGACCAATCATCCATATGTCATCCATGGACACCATAAGCCACCACCATGTTGACCAATGACCCATATGTCATCCATATACACCATAAGCCATTACCATGTTGACCAATGACCCATATGTCATCCAAATACACCATAAGCCACTACCATCTTGACCAATGACCCATATGTCATCCATGGACACCATAAGCCACTACCATGTTGACCAATGGCCCATATGTCATCCATGGACACCGTAAGCCACTACCATGTTGACCAATGACCCATATGTCATCCATGGACACCATAAGCTATTACCATGTTGAGCACTGGCCCATATGTCATCCATGGACACCATAAGCCGTTACCATGTTGACCAATGGCCCATATGTCATCCATAGACACCATAAGCCATTACCATGTTGATCAAGGGCCCATATGTCATCCATGGACACCATAAACCATTACCATGTTGACCAATGACCCATATGTTATCCATGGACACCATAAGACATTACCATGTTGACCAATGGCCCATATGTCATCCATGGACACCATAAGCCATTACCATGTTTACCAATGGCCCATAGGTCATCCATGGACACCATAAGCCATTTCCATGTTGACCAATGACCCATGTGTCATCCATGGACACCATAAGCCACTACCATGTTGACCAATGACCCATATGTCATCCATGGACACCATAAGCCACTACCATGTTGACCAATGGCCCATATGTCATCCATGGACACCGTAATCCATTACCATGTTGACCAATGGCCCATATGTCATCCATGGACACCATACGACATTACCATGTTGACCAAAGGCCTATATGTCATCCAAGGACACCATAAGCCATTACCATGTTTACCAATGACCCATATGTCATCCATGGACACCATAAGCCATTACCATGTCGTCCAATGGCCCATATGTCATCCATATACACCATAAGCCACTACAATGTTGACCAATGACCCAAATGTCATCCATGGACAACATAAGCCACTACCATGTTGACCAATCATCCATATGTCATCCATGGACACCATAAGCCACTACCATGTTGACCAATGACCCATATGTCATCCATGGACACCATAACCCACTATCATGTTGACCAATCATCCATATGTCATCCACGGACACCATAAGCCACTACCATGTTGACCAATGACCCATATGTCATCCATATACACCATAAGCCATTACCATGTTGACCAATGACCCATATGTCATCCATAGACACCATAAGCCACTACCATCTTGACCAATGACCCATATGTCATCCATGGACACCATAAGCCACTACCATGTTGACCAATCATCCATATGTCATCCATGGACACCATAAGCCACTACCATGTTGACCAATGACCCATATGTCATCCATATACACCATAAGCCATTACCATGTTGACCAATGACCCACATGTCATCCAAATACACCATAAGCCACTACCATCTTGACCAATGACCCATATGTCATCCATGGACCCCATAAGCCACTAACATGTTGACCAATGGCCCATATGTCATCCATGGACACCGTAAGCCACTACCATGTTGACCAATGACCCATATGTCATCCATAGGCACCATAAGCCACTACCATGTTGACCAATGACCCATATGTCATCCATGGACACCATAAGCCACTACTATGTTGAACAATGGCCCATATGTCATCCATGGACACCATAGGTCATTACCATGTTGACCAATGGCTCATATGTCATCCATGGACACCATAAGCCATTACCATGTTGACCACTGGCCCATATGTCATCCATAGTCACCATAAGCCATTACCATGTTGACCAATGGCCCATATGTCATCCATGGACACCATAAGCCATTACCATGTTGATCAATGGCCCATATGTCATCCATGGACACCATAAGCCATTACCATGTTGACCAATGACCCATATGTTATCCACGGACACCATAAGCCATTACCATGTTGACCAATGGCCCATATGTCATCCATGGACACCATAAGCCATTACCATGTTGACCAATGGCCCATAGGTCATCCATGGACACCATAAGCGATTTCCATGTTGACCAATCATCCATATGTCATCCACGAACACTATAAGCCACTACCATGTTGACCAATGACCCATATGTCATCCATATACACCATAAGCCTTTACCATGTTGACCAATGACCCATATGTCATCCATATACACCATAAGCCACTACCATCTTGACCAATTACCCATATGTCATCCATGGACACCATAAGCCACTACCATGTTGACCAATAACCCATATGTCATCCATGGACACCATAAGCCACTACCATGTTGACCAATCATCCATATGTCATCCATGGACACCATAAGCCACTACCATGTTGACGAATGACCCATATGTCATCCATGGACACCATAACCCACTACCATGTTGACCAATCATCCATATGTCATCCACGGACACCATAAGCCACTACCATGTTGACCAATGACCCATATGTCATCCATATACACCATAAGCCATTACCATGTTGACCAATGACCCATATGTCATCCATATACACCATAAGCCACTACCATCTTGACCAATGACCCATATGTCATCCATGGACACCATAAGCCACTACCATGTTGAGCACTGGCCCATATGTCATCCATGGACACCATAAGCCATTAACATGTTGACCAATGGCCCATATGTCATCCATGGACACCATAAGCCATTACCATGTTGATCAAGGGCTCATATGTCATCCATGGACACCATAAGCCATTACCATGTTGACCAATGGCCCATATGTTATCCATGGACACCATAAGACATTACCATGTTGACCAATGGCCCATATGTCATCCATGGACACCATAAGCCATTACCATGTTGACCAATGGCCCATATGTCATCCATGGACACCATAAGCCATTACCATGTTGACCAATGACCCATATCTCATCCATATACACCATAAGCCATTACCATGTTGACCAATGACCCATATGTCATCCATATACACCATAAGCCACTACCATCTTGACCAATGACCCATATGTCATCCATAGACACCATAAGCCACTACCATGTTGAGTACTGGCCCATATGTCATCCATGGACACCATAAGCCATTACCATGTTGACCAATGGCCCATATGTCATCCATGGACACCATAAGCCATTACCATGTTGATCAAGGGCCCATATTGATGGGTTTTAGGTAGAACAAATAAACTAGAAAACAATTCCTAAGTTCACATGCAACCTACTTTGGATCTATGTTTTAACTATTGAACATACAACTTTGAATTGCAAAACAAGAACCCTAGAGGAGAGAGGCTAATTTCGAAATTAACAAACTAGGGTTTAGGGTTTACATACCTTTCAATTGTTAAAGCAAACAATTGATATTCCCTTTATCTTGATCTTGATCATCTTGGAAGCTTTAGCACCACAAGTGTAATGCCTCTAATGGAATCACACCCAAACTAGCAAGAAGGAAAGTATAAGAGAGAGGGGAGAGGGAGTATGCAAAATCTCGGCCTTAGGGTTTCTTCAAAAGAAAGAGTGACCAAAAACATGAACCAGGAGGCTCCTTATATAGCTGAGGGATCTAGGGTTTAAGGGAAACCCTAGTTATCCTTTGCTTAGGGCCTAAGCAAACCCAAGGGCCTTATCCAAGCCCCTATGGACGAAATTATTAGGGTTTCCCCTAAAGATTTCGTCCACCCTCTTCCAAGGGGGTTCTAGAGCCTTCCACTCAACTATTAGATAATTGCAAACTAGTCCCTGTACCTTATAATTAATTCTTTTAACCCCAAAATCAATTCTGATTAATTTCTGGCTAACAATTAATTAAACATAATGATTTCTAATTAATATATTAATCCATTAACATATTAATAAATCATTTATATATATATATATATATATATATATATATATATATATATATATTAATTTATTAATCTTATAAATTAATATCTCTCCTTTCATAATTTCCTTGTCTAGTTGCTAGGTTGAGGGCAACCTAAAAGGACTGTGATGCTATCAATTCAAGTACATACCAATTATAGTTATGGGCTTAGACACCTAATCCAACAGTCTCCCACTTGGATAAGTCTGTAACTATCATTGCTAGTATGCCTTCTAAATTTGACCAGCAAATTGTAGCTTCCAAAAGCTGCTGCCGAACTCTGACCCAGTCAGTTACGTGTCCTAAGATAAGTGATCATATAACCCTTCGTTCTGCATGATATCCCCAGACAAAAGACATGGAATGTAATCAATCACTTTGTCCAGAATCTATGTTTCCCGATTCCTGATTTGTGATGATGTAGGACTTCTAATTGAACACATCAATTTAGTCCTGGCTGGGCCCAGCACATAAGTCAACACCAAATCATCGAGGGGCCCACAGATATCGCTTTTCCTGTTGGGGCAAAAGGAACGAATAAACGTTGACTCATATGCTTGTATCTTTTACTCATCAAATTATACATGACAATACGTTTTATAACACCAAGTTACTGATGCGGTTTCGTATCACCAATGTATTACCGACTTTGTAAATTACAACTCATATATCTTCGTTTCAAGATTATAAGATATTATCGTCTCAGTATTACTCGTGATGAATTCCATGAAGTGATACTCTGAGCGAGGGTTTATCCAATACTCAAATCTCAATTTCTGAGTACTCATGAACATTGCAGCAATTCTATTGCCATGTCTATCCTTAGACAATCTGCAATCCAATTCATGACAGTCTTAATTCACTACTTACTTCCAAGAGTACGAGCGACTGTGGAGTTTGAATAATCTCATTATTCAGGAAGTAAAACATGCAAAAATGAAACACAATAATAAACAATTGACAAAAGGTAGTAGCCAAACTTATAAATAATACTTTATTATTTAATCACCAAAAGTCAATTACATCTACTTTGTTACAAGTTTCAAAAACTAATCTAACTACTAAAACTAATATCATCTTTCAGTCCTATGCTCCGAGCATGCTGAATATGCTTAGCCCTACTCAGACCCTTTGTGAGAGGATCTGCTGGGTTATCTTCAGATGACACCCTCTTTACTATAAGATGGCCTTCTTCTACTCTATGTCTGATGAAATGGTACTTTCTGTCGATATGTCTGGTCTTACCATGATCTCTCGGTTCCTTTGTCAAGGCAACCGCTCCTTCATTATCGCAGAAAAGTTCCATAGGCTTCTGGATGGTTGGAACAACTCCGAGATCCCCGATGAAGTTCCTCAACCAAGCTGCTTCTTTCGACGCTTCACTTGCTGCTATGTACTCTGATTCACAAGTAGAATCAGCCACCGTATTTTGCTTGGAACTCTTCCAAGTAACTGCTCCTCCATTCAGTAAAAACACCCAGCCCGACTGAGAACGGAAGTTATCTCTATCCGTCTGAAAGTTGGCATCACTGTAACCATCTACTCTCAAAGTATCACTGCCACCAAGCACAAGGACCCAGTCCTTTGTCCTTCGCAAATACTTGAGTATATTCTTAACTGCTATCCAATGAGCTCTACCTGGGTTTCCCTGATAGCGACTGACCATGCTCAAAGCAAATGCCACATCAGGGCGAGTACATGTCATAGCGTACATGATCGATCCGACAGCGGAAGCATAAGGTACACGACTCATGTCATCTATTTCAACATCTGTACTCGGGCATTGAGTCTTACTCAATTTGGTATTGCTCTGGATAGGTAGCTCTCCCTTCTTGGAATTTTCCATACTAAACCTCTTTAGTACCTTATCCAAGTATGTGCTCTGACTAAGTCCAATTAGTCTCTTCTTTCTATCTCTCAATATTCTAATCCCAAGAATATAGGCAGCTTCTCCAAGGTCTTTCATGGCAAAACACTTTCCAAGCCAAGACTTAACTTCTTTCAAGGTTGGAACGTCGTTACCAATGAGTAATATGTCATCGACATATAACACCAGAAAAGTTACTATACTCCCACTAGCCTTGATATACACACAGAACTCATCTTCACTTCTAGAGAAACCAAACTCTTTGACTTTCTCATGGAAGCAAAGATTCCAACTGCGAGATGCTTGTTTCAATCCATAAATGGATTTCTCAAGCTTGCACACTCTATTGGGGAACTTTGCATCAACAAAACCCTCTGGCTGACTCATGTAAACATCTTCAGCCAACTTCCCATTAAGGAAAGCAGTTTTGACATCCATCTGCCAAATTTCATAATCATGAAAGGCAGCTATGGCGAGCAATATCCTAATAGATTTAATCTTAGCCACTGGCGAGAAGGTCTCATCATAGTCAACCCCTGGGGTTTGAGTGAAACCTTTTGCAACCAGTCGAGCCTTGAATGTGTGCACATTTCCATCCATGTCTGTCTTCTTCTTGAAGATCCATTTGCACCCAACTGTCTTACGACCTGGTGCACTATCAACCAAATTCCAAACTTGGTTGTCATACATGGACTTAATCTCGCTGTCCATTGCCTCTTTCCACTTGGAAGCCTCTGGGCCTTCCATTGCTTCCCTATAAGTGACTGGTTCATCTAAGTTTACCAGTGTTCTGTCACTTATGAATGTGTCACCATCTGAAGTAATATGAAAACCATACAACTCAGGTGGCACACTCACCCTAGTGGATCTTCTAAGAGGTAATGAGTTATCGATTGGTTCAACAGGAACTGTTTCCTCTGGTTGAGTGCTAGTGTCATCTAAGGTTCCTTCATTGGCTGAATCTTGAATTTCTTCAAGGTCAATAGTGCTCCCACTGTCCTCTTTGAATATGAACTTTCTTTCAAGAAAGACTCCTCTTCGTGCTACAAAGACCACATTTTTACTAGGCCTGTAGAACAAATATCCAAAAGACTGCTTTGGGTAACCAATGAAAACACATTTCTCACTTCTAGCTGCTAGCTTGTCGTGAGTCTCTCGTCTTACGAAAGCTTCACAACCCCAGACTTTAATATGTGCTAACGAGGGAACTTTCCCTGTCCATATTTCGTGAGGTGTTTTGGCAACCTTCTTTGTAGGGACAAGATTGAGGATGTGGGCGGCTGTCTCTAAGGCATACCCCCAGAAGTGAATGGGAAGCAAAGCCCGACTCATCATAGAACGAACCATGTCTAACAAGGTTCGATTACGCCTCTCAGCTACACCATTTAACTATGGTGTCCTAGGAGGAGTCAATTGTGAGACTATCCCACATTCTTTCAGATAGTCGTTAAACTCGATACTAAGATACTCCCCGCCTCTATCGGATCTAAGTATCTTTATCTTTCTGGCTAATTGATTTTCGACTTCATGCTTAAACTCTTTGAACTTTTCAAAAGTTTCTGACTTATGCTTGATCAAGTAGATATATCCATATCTGCTATAATCGTCAGTGAAAGTCACATAGAATCGATTAGCATCTCTTGTAGTTGATCTGAAGGGCCCACACACATCCGTGTGTATGAGATCCAACAGACCTTCACCTCTTTCACAAGACCCTGTGAATGGTGATTTTGTCATCTTTCCCAAAAGACAAGATTCACACATATCATCTGACTTTAGGTCAAATGATTCCAACACTCCATCCTTTTGGAGTTGGGCTATGCGTTTCTTGTTAATGTGTCCAAGACGACAATGCCACAAGCATGCCTTGTCTACACTATTAGACAAGTCAATATTAAGTACACTATTTCCTAGGCTATCAACACAAGTCACTGTTTCATACACACCATTACAAGGCAAAGCTTCAAACATAAAAACACCACTCTTATAAACAGAAATTGAACCATTCAAATCATTAAAAGAATATGTAAAACCTTGTCTGAACAATGCATGAAATGAAATAATGTTTCTCGTCATCTCAGACGAATAGCAACAATTTATTAAATCTAATCTAACATCATTACTAAGCAGAAGCTGATAAACTCCGATCTTGGTTACTGGTGAAGACTTTCTGTTTCCCATGATCAGGTTTATCCTTCCTCGCTCTATCTCCTCAATTTCCTTTAGACCCTGCAAATCAGAACAGATATGAAAACCACATCCTGTATCAAGGACCCATGAAGGAGAAGATAATGAGTTATTAGCAGAAATAGTGTAAATACCTGCCGAAGATGGCTTCACTTTGCCATCCTTGATATCTTGCAGATATTGTGGGCAAGATCTCTTCCAATGCCCTTTTTGGTTGCAGTAAAAGCAAACTGCCTCTTTTGGATCAGAAACATGGGGAGTGGAACCATTGGGCTTAGCCTTTGGTCCATTATTAGATGACCCAGCTTGAGCCTTGCTCTTCCAGTTTTGTTTGGGAGGACCTTTCCTCTTTTTCCCCTTTCCCTGTCCAATAGCCAAAACAGGGGCACTCGTAGGTGTGGAGGGTATACTTTTACCCTTCATCCCTGCCTCAGCTGTCTGCAACAAGTTGTGCAATTGGGCCAAGGTCTGCTCAGTATTGTTCAAATGGTAAGTTAGAATAAACTGACCATAACATTCAGGAAGTGAGTTCAAAACCATGTCAATGGCCAATTCCTCATCAAAGTGAATATTGAGCTTGACCAAACGCTCTATGTAGCGTTGCATTCTTTGCACATGTGACACAACTGACTCCCCATCTTTCATCTTGCAAGCCATGAGTGACTTGACTACTTCGAACTTTTCTTGACGAGCTCGCTTATGGTACTTTTCCATAAGGTCCTTGTTCATCTCGAAAGGCCAGTAGTCCTCATAGTACCTCTGCAGTTCTGGGGACATAGTTGCCACCATGATGCATGCCACTTTGGTAGCATCATCGTAATGTTTCTTGTAGGCAGCAAGATCTTCAGGAGTAGCTTCATTCTCATCAAGCTCTTTGAGCTCCTTTTCAAGAACATATTCTTTGTTCTCGAAACGAAGAGCCATCTTGATGTTGCGCATCCAATCGTTATAGTTTGAGCCATCCATAACGACTTTGAAGCATATATTGAGCAAGGAGAAGTTCTGGTTGGAGGAGGATGAAGTAGAAGTGTTTCCAGGAGTAGACATCTGAAAAGAAAGAAAGTTTTAGTTAGATTTCAAGATACCTTAATAGAATAACCCAAAGATATAATATCAAGGTTAGGATCCAACTATGAAGATTCACAACTCAGAAATGGGATGCCGAGATCCAAGTGCAAATTTCATAAAGGTAGGCGAATGACGATTCACCAATTCCACCATTAGACGAAACAAACGAAGTGAAATTCCTAATTCTTTTGAGATACATTGAAACTATTCAATGGCATGTTTTAATCTCGGATTATGCTCTTCTATTTGTGACTGGGATGCCGAGGATCACAAACAAGATGTGAATAACCATGCAAATGTGCTTGGTAACCTCATTGTCTTTATCATTAACTATTGATGTGCTGGTAAACCACACACGCTCCATCAAAATGACAATTATGAGATACCCATTACTACTCTTTATTGGTGCCTTTTAGTGTGCCGGTTAACCACACACGCTCCACTAACGACCAATAAAGCATAATGTGTAATTTCATGGATTAGCATACTTTTCACATTTTTCCTAAAGTAACTAGAGTTGGGATTTTGAAAACAATGTTCTAGTACTTTTAATATCATTATACTTTTAATGAGAAGTAGTTGTCTTATCAAATCCGTTCTGCTAACGACCCTCCACTAATCAAGGAATCGGTGGGTGAGAGTGGACACCCATTCAACTACCATTTTATAGGCAGTTTCCTTATACCCCCCCTTATAGATTAGCTTCGTGAATGAGGCATACTAGCGATTTGACTGACCATATTCTTATACATATAATATTAAACCTTTAATTATAATATATATATAAGGTGTGTTTTAAAATTTTTTAAAACTTCAAGGGTTTATATAAATTTCGAAATTTAAGCTATTAAATTCAAATTTAAATAAACCAATTAACTAGATTTAATATTTATCTATTAATTAACTATTAATCAAATTATTAAATCTTGTAAGGATTATCTAATTAAATTAATTAATTAATTTAATCCTAATCCTTATCCCTCTAATTTCGAAAAAGGTAAGGATAATTATCCAATTAATCTAATTAAGTAACAATTATCCAAAAACAAGAAACCCTAGTTATCCTCTTAGCATATTTCGAAATTCATAAGGGAGGAGGCTAGGGTTTTCAAAACCCTAACCCTAATTTCGATTAGGGTTCTTTGGAGGCTAGGGTTTTCGAAAAAAAACCCTTTGATCCAAAACCCTAGAAATCGAAAAATTGGCCTTTAGGGTTTAATAGCTATAAACCCTAATTTGCAATTCAACAATTGTAGCAATTCAATTTAAAACAACAATGGCTCTGATACCACTGATGGGTTTTAGGTACAACAAATAAACTAGAAAACTATTCCTAAGTTCACATGCAACCTACTTTGGATCTATGTTTTAACTATTGAACATACAACTTTGAATTGCAAAACAAGAACCCTAGAGGAGAGAGGCTAATTTCGAAATTAACAAACTAGGGTTTAGGGTTTACATACCTTTCAATTGTTAAAGCAAACAATTGATATTCCCTTGATCTTGATCTTGATCTTCTTGGAAGCTTTAGCACCACAAGTGTAATGCCTCTAATGGAATCACACCCAAACTAGCAAGAAGGAAAGTATAAGAGAGAGGGGAGAGGGAGTATGCAAAATCTCGGCCTTAGGGTTTCTTCAAAAGAAAGAGTGACCAAAAACATGAACCAGGAGGCTCCTTATATAGCTGAGGGATCTAAGGTTTAAGGGAAACCCTAGTTATCATTTGCTTAGGGCCTAAGCAAACCCAAGGGCCTTATCCAAGCCCTTATGGACGAAATTATTAGGGTTTCCCCTAAAGATTTCGTCCACCCTCTTCCAAGGGGGTTCTAGAGCCTTCCACTCAACTATTAGATAATTGCAAACTAGTCCCTGTACCTTATAATTAATTCTTTTAACCCCAAAATCAATTCTGATTAATTTCTGGCTAACAATTAATTAAACATAATGATTTCTAATTAATATATTAATCCATTAACATATTAATAAATCATATATATATATATATATATATATATATATATATATATATTAATTTATTAATCTTATAAATTAATATCTCTCCTTTCATAATTTCCTTGTCCAGTTGCTAGGTTGAGGGCAACCCAAAAGGACTGTGCTGCTATCAATTCAAGTACATACCAATTATAGTTATGGGCTTAGACACCTAATCCAACACATATGTCATCCATGGACACCATAAGCCATTACCATGTTGACCAATGGCCCATATGTTATCCATGGACACCATAAGACATTACCATGTTGACCAATGGCCCATATGTCATCCATGGACACCATAAGCCATTACCATGTTGACCAATGGCCCATAGGTCATCCATGGACACCATAAGCCACTACCATGTTGACCAATCATCCATATGTCATCCATGGACACCATAAGCCACTACCATGTTGACCAATGACCCATATGTCATCCATGGACACTATAAGCCACTACCATGTTGACCAATCATCCATATGTCATCCACGGACACCATAAGCCACTACCATGTTGACCAATGACCCATATGTCATCCATATTCACCATAAGCCATTACCATGTTGACCAATGACCCATATGTCATCCATATACACCATAAGCCACTACCATGTTGACCAATGACCCATATGTCATCCATGGACACTATAAGCCACTACCATGTTGACGAATGACCCATATGTCATCCATGGACATCATATGCCACTACCATGTTGACCAATCATCCATATGTCATCCATGGACACCATAAGCCACTACCATGTTGACCAATGACTCATATGTCATACATGGACACCATAAGCCAATACCATGTTGACCAGTGGCCCATATGTCATCCATGGACACCATAAGCCATTACCATGTTGACCAATGGCCCATATGTCATCCATGGACACCATAAGCCATTACCATGTTGATCAATGGCCTATGTGACATCCATGGACACCATAAGCCATTACCATGTTGACCAATGTCCCATATGTCCTCCATGGACACCATAAGCCATTACCATGTTGACCAATGGCCTATATGTCATCCATGGACACCTTAAGCCATTACCATGTTGACCAATGGCCCATATGTCATCCATGGACAGCATAAGCCATTTCCATGTTGACCAATGACCCATATCTCATCCATGGACACCATAATCCACTACCATGTTGACCAATGACCCATATGTCATCCATGGACACCATAAGCCACTACCATGTTGACCAATGACCCATATGTCATCCATGGACACCATAAGCCACTACCATGTTGAGCAATGACCCATATGTCATCCATATACACCATAAGCCATTACCATGTTGACGAATGACCCATATGTCATCCAAGTACACCATAAGCCACTACCATCTTGACCAATGACCCATATGTCATCCATGGACACCATAAGCCACTACCATGTTGACCAATGGCCCATATGTCATCCATGGACACCATAAGCCACGACCATGTTGACCAATGACCCATATGTCATCCATGGACACCATATGCCACTACCATGTTGAGCAATGGCCCATATGTCATCCATGGACACCACAATCCATTACCATGTTGACCAATGGCCTATATGTCATCCATGGACACCATACGCCATTACCATGTTGACCAATGGCCCATATGTCATCCATGGACACCATAAGCCATTACCATCTTCACCAATGACCCATATGTCATCCATGGACACCATAAGCCATTACCATGTTGACCAATGGCCTATATGTCATCCATATACACCATAAGTCACTACAATGTTGACTAATGACCCATATGTCATCCATCGACACCATAAGCCACTACCATGTTGACCAATCATCCATATGTCATCCATGGACACCATAAGCCACTACCATGTTGACCAATGACCCATATGTCATCCATGGACACCATAAGCCACTACCATGTTGACCAATCATCCATATGTCATCCATAGACACCATAAGCCACTACCATGTTGACCAATGACCCATATGTCATCCATATACACCATAAGCCATTACCATGTTGACCAATGACCCATATGTCATCCATATACAACATAAGCCACTACCATGTTGACCAATGACCCATATGTCATCCATGGACACTATAAGCCACTACCATGTTGACCAATGACACATATGTCATCCATGGACACCATAAGCCACTACCATGTTGACCAAAGGCCCATATGTCATCCATGGACACCATAAGCCATTACCATGTTGACCAGTGGCCCATATGTCATCCATGGACACCATAAGTCCTTACCATGTTGACCAATCACACATATGTCATCCATGGACACCATAAGCCATTACCATGTTGACCAATGACCATATGTCATCCATGGACACCATAAGCCATTACCATGTTGAAAATTGGCCCATATGTCATCCATGGACACCATAAGCTGTTACCATGTTGACCAATGACCCATATGTCATCCATGGACACCATAAGCCACTACCATGTTGACCAATGACCCATATGTCATCCATGGACACCATAAGCCACTACCATGTTGACCAATTTCCCATATGTCATCCATGGACACCGTAAGCCACTACCATGTTGACCAATGGCCCATATGTCATCCGTATACACCATAGGCCTCTACCATGTTGACCAATGACCCATATGTCATCCAAGGACACCATAAGTCACTACCATGTTGACCAATCATCCATATGTCATCCATGGACACCATAAGCCACTACCATGTTGACCAATGACCCATATGTCATCCATGGACACCATAAGCCACTACCATGTTGACCAATCATCCATATGTCATCCATGGACACCATAAGCCACTACCATGTTGACCAATGACCCATATGTCATCCATGGACACCATAAGCCACTACCATGTTGACCAATCATCCATATGTCATCCATGGACACCATAAGCCACTACCATGTTGAGCAATGACCCATATGTCATCCATATACACCATAAGCCATTACCATGTTGACCAATGACCCATATGTCATCCAAATACACCATAAGCCACTACCATCTTGACCAATGACCCATATGTCATCTATGGACACCATAAGCCACTACCATGTTGACCAATGGCCCATATGTCATCCATGGACACCGTATGCCACTACCATGTTGACCAATGACCCATATGTCATCCATGGGCACCATAAGTCACTACCATGTTGACCAATGACGCATATGTCATCCATGGACACCATAAGCCACTACTATGTTGAAGAATGGCCCATATGTCATCCATGGACACCATAGGCCATTACCATGTTGACTAATGGCTCATATTGCATCCATGGACACCATAAGCCATTACCATGTTGAGCACTGGCCCATATGTCATCCATGGACATCATAAGCCATTACCATGTTGACCAATGGACCATATGTCATCCATGGACACCATAAGTCATTACCATGTTGATCAAGGGCCCATATGTCATCCATGGACACCATAAGCCATTACCATGTTGACCAATGGCCCATATGTTATCCATGGACAACATAAGACATTACTATGTTGACCAATGGCCCATATGTCATCCATGGACACCATAAGCCATTACCATGTTGACCAATGGCCCATATGTCATCCATGGACACCATAAGCCATTACCATGTTGACCAATGACCCATATCTCATCCATATACACCATAAGCCATTACCATGTTGACCAATGACCCATATGTAATCCATATACACCATAAGCCACTACCATCTTGACCAATGACCCATATGTCATCCATGGACACCATAAGCCACTACCATGTTGAGCACCGGCCTATATGTCATCCATGGACACCATAAGCCATTACCATGTTGACCAATGGCCCATATGTCATCCATGGACACCATAAGCCATTACCATGTTGATCAAGGGCCTATATGTCATCCATGGACACCATAAGCCATTACCATGTTGACCAATGGCCCATATGTTATCCATGGACACCATAAGACATTACCATGTTGACTAATGGCCCATATGTTATCCATGGACACCATAAGCCATTACCATGTTGACCAATGGCCCATAGGTCATCCATGGACACCATAAGCCACTACCATGTTGACCAATCATCCATATGTCATCCATGCACACCATAAGCCACTACCATGTTGACCAAACACCCATATGTCATCCATGGACACCATAAGCCACTACCATGTTGACCAATCATCCATATGTAATCCACGGACACCATAAGCCACTACCATGTTGACCAATGACCCATATGTCATCCATATACACCATAAGCCATTACCATGTTGACCAATGACCCATATGTCATCCATATACACCATAAGCCACTACCATGTTAATCAATGACCCATATGTCATCCATGGACACTATAAGCCACTACCATGTTGACCAATGACCCATATGTCATCCATGGACACCATAAGCCACTACCATGTTGACCAGTCATCCATGGACACCATAAGCCACTACCATGTTGACCAATGACCCATATGTCATACATGGACACCATAAGCCATTACCATGTTGACCAGTGGCCCATATGTCATCCATGGACACCATAAGCCATTACCATGTTGACCAATGGCCCGTATGTCATCCATGGACACCATAAGCCATTACCATGTTGATCAATGGCCTATGTAACATCCATGGACACCATAAGCCATTACCATGTTGACCAATGGCCCATATGTCATCCATGGACACCATAAGCCATTACCATGTTGACCAATGGCCATATGTCATCCATGGACACCATAAGCCATTACCATGTTGACCAATGGCCCATATGTCATCCATGGACAGCATAAGCCATTTCCATGTTGACCAATGACCCATATGTCATCCATGGACACCATAATCCACTACCATGTTGACCAATGACCCATATGTCATCCATGGACACCATAAGCCACTACCATGTTGACCAATGACCCATATGTCATCCATGGACACCATAAGCCACTACCATGTTGAGCAATGACCCATATGTCATCCATATACACCATAAGCCATTACCATGTTGACGAATGACCCATATGTCATCCAAATACACCATAAGCCACTACCATCTTGACCAATTCATCCATGGACACCATAAGCCACTACCATGTTGACCAATGGCCCATATGTCATCCATGGACACCATAAGCCACTACCATGTTGACCAATGGCCCATATGTCATCCATGGACACCATAAGCCACTACCATGTTGACCAATGGCCCATATGTCATCCATGGACACCACAATCCATTACCATGTTGACCAATGGCCTATATGTCATCCACGGACACCATACGCCATTACCATGTTGATAAATGGCCCATATGTCATCCATGGACACCATAAGCCATTACCACCTTCACCAATGACCCATATGTCATCCATGGACACCATAAGCCATTACCATGTTGACCAATGGCCTATATGTCATCCATATATACCATAAGCCACTACAATGTTGACCAATGACCCATATGTCATCCATCGACACCATAAGCCACTACCATGTTGACCAATCATCCATATGTCATCCATGGACACCATAAGCCACTACCATGTTGACCAATGACCCATATGTCATCTATGGACACCATAAGCCACTACCATGTTGACCAATCATCCATATGTCATCCATAGACACCATAAGCCACTACCATGTTGACCAATGACCCATATGTCATCCATATACACCATAAGCCATTACCATGTTGACCAATGACCCATATGTCATCCATATACAACATAAGCCACTACCATGTTGACCAATGACCCATATGTCATCCATGGACACTATAAGCCACTACCATGTTGACCAATGACACATATGTCATCCATGGACACCATAAGCCACTACCATGTTGACCAATGGCCCATATGTCATCCATGGACACCATAAGCCATTACCATGTTGACCAGTGGCCCATATGTCATCCATGGACACCATAAGTTATTACCATGTTGACCAATCACACATATGTCATCCATGGACACCATAAGCCATTACCATGTTGACCAATGACCATATGTCATCCATGGACACCATAAGCCATTACCATGTTGAAAATTGGCCAATATGTCATCCATGGACACCATAAGTCGTTACCATGTTGACCAATGACCCATATGTCATCCATGGACACCATAAGCTACTACCATGTTGACCAATGACCCATATATCATCCATGGACACCACAAGCCACTACCATGTTGACCAATTGCCCATATGTCATCCATGGACATCGTAAGCCACTACCATGTTGACCAATGGCCCATATGTCATCCGTATACACCATAGGCCACTACCATGTTGACCAATGACCCATATGTCATCCAAGGACACCATAAGTCACTACCATGTTGACCAATCATCCATATGTTATCCATGGACACCATAAGCCACTACCATGTTGACCAATGACCCATATGTCATCCATGGACACCATAAGCCACTACCATGTTGACCAATCATCCATATGTCATCCATGGACACCATAAGCCACTACCATGTTGACCAATGACCCATATGTCATCCATGGACACCATAAGCCACTACCATGTTGACCAATCATCCATATGTCATCCATGGTCACCATAAGCCACTACCATGTTGAGCAATGACCCATATGTCATCCATATACACCATAAGCCATTACCATGTTGACCAATGACCCATATATCATTCGAATACACCATAAGCCACTACCATCTTGACTAATGACCCATATGTCATCCATGGACACCATAAGCCACTACCATGTTGGCCAATGGCCCATATGTCATCCATGGACACCGTAAGCCACTACCATGTTGACCAATGACCCATATGTCGTCCATGGGCACCATAAGCCACTACCATGTTGACCAATGACCCATATGTCATCCATGGACACCATAAGCCACTACTATGTTGAACAATGGCCCATATGTCATCCATGGACACCATAGGCCATTACCATGTTGACTAATGGCTCATATGTCATCCATGGACACCATAAGCCATTACCATGTTGCCCAATGGCCCATATGTCATCCATGGACACCATAAGCCATTACAATGTTTACCAATGACCCATATTTCATCCATGGACACCATAAGCCATTACCGTGTTGACCAATGACCCATATGTCATCCATGGACACCATAAGCCACTACCATGTTGACCAATGGCCCATATGTCATCCATGGACACCATAAGCCACTACCATGTTGACCAATGACCCATATGTCATCCATGGACACCATAAGCCACTACCATCTTGACCAATGACCCATATGTGATCCATGGACACCATAAGCCACTACCATGTTGACCAATGACCCATATGTCATCCATGGACACCATAACCCACAACCATGTCGACCAATCATCCATATGTCATCCACGGACACCATAAGCCACTACCATGTTGACCAATGACCCATATGTCATCCATATACACCATAAGCCATTACCATGTTGACCAATGGCCTATATGTCATCCATATATACCATAAGCCACTACAATGTTGACCACTGACCCATATGTTATCCATCGACACCATAAGCCACTACCATGTTGACCAATCATCCATATGTCATCCATGGACACCATAAGCCACTACCATGTTGACCAAGGACCCATATGTCATCCATGGACACCATAAGCCACTACCATGTTGACCAATCATCCATATGTCATCCATAGACACCACAATCCATTACCATGTTGACCAATGGCCTATATGTCATCCACGGACACCATACGCCATTACCATGTTGACAAATGGCCCATATGTCATCCATGGACACCATAAGCCATTACCACCTTCACCAATGACCCATATGTCATCCATGGACACCATAAGCCATTACCATGTTGACCAATGACCATATGTCATCCATGGACACCATAAGCCATTACCATGTTGAAAATTGGCCAATATGTCATCCATGGACACCATAAGCCGTTACCATGTTGACCAATGACCCATATGTCATCCATGGACACCATAAGCCACTACCATGTTGACCAATGACCCATATGTCATCCATGGACACCATAAGCCACTACCATGTTGACAAATTGCCCATATGTCATCCATGGACACCGTAAGCCACTACCATGTTGACCAATGGCCCATATGTCATCCGTATACACCATAGGCGACTACCATGTTGACCAATGACCCATATGTCATCCAAGGACACCATAAGTCACTACCATGTTGACCAATCATCCATATGTCATCCATGGACACCATAAGCCACTACCATGTTGACCAATGACCCATATGTCATCCATGGACACCATAAGCCACTACCATGTTGAGCAATCATCCATATGTCATCCATGGACACCATAAGCCACTACCATGTTGACCAATGACCCATATGTCATCCATGGACACCATAAGCCACTACCATGTTGACCAATCATCCATATGTCATTCATGGACACCATAAGCCACTACCATGTTGAGCAATGACCCATATGTCATCCATATACACCATAAGCCATTACCATGTTGACCAATGACCCATATATCATTCAAATACACCATAAGCCACTACCATCTTGACCAATGACCCATATGTCATCCATGGACACCATAAGCCACTACCATGTTGACCAATGGCCCATATGTCATCCATGGACACCGTAAGCCACTACCATGTTGACCAATGACCCATATGTCATCCATGGGCACCATAAGCCACTACCATGTTGACCAATGACCCATATGTCATCCATTGACACCATAAACCACTACTATGTTGAACAATGGCCCATATGTCATCCATGGACACCATAGGCCATTACCATGTTGACTAATGGCTCATATGTCATCCATGGACACTATAAGCCATTAACATGTTCAGCACTGGCCCATATGTCATCCATGGACACCATAAGCCATTACCATGTTGACCAATGGCCCCTATGTCATCCATGGACACCATAAACCATTACCATGTTGATCAATGGCCCATATGTCATCCATGGACACCATAAGCCATTACCATGTTGTCCAATGACCCATATGTTATCCATGGACACCATAAGACATTACCATGTTGACCAATGGCCTATATGTCATCCATGGACACCATAAGCCATTACCATGTTGACCAATGGCCCATAGGTCATCCATGGACACCATAAGCCATTTCCATGTTGACCAATCACCCATGTGTCATCCATGGACACCATAAGCCACTACCATGTTGACCAATGACCCATATGTCATCCATGGACACCATAAGCCACCACCATGTTGACCAATGGCCCATATGTCATCCATGGACACCATAATCCATTACCATGTTCACCAATGGCCCATATGTTATCCATGGACACCATACCCCATTACCATGTTGACCAATGACCCATATGTCATCCATATACACCATAAGCCATTACCATGTTGACCAATGACCCATATGTCATCCATATACACCATAAGCCACTACCATCTTGACCAATGACCCATATCTAATCCATGGACACCATAAGCCACTACCATGTTGACCAATGACCCATATGTCATCCATGGACACCATAAGCCACTACCATGTTGACCAATCATCCATATGTCATCCATGGACACCATAAGCCACTACCATGTTGACCAATGACCCATATGTCATCCATATACACCATAAGCAATTACCGTGTTGACCAATGACCCATATGTCATCCAAATACACCATAAGCCACTACCATCTTGACCAATGACCCATATGTCATCCATGGACACCATAAGCCACTACCATGTTGACCAATGGCCCGTATGTCATCCATGGACACCGTAAGCCACTACCATGTTGACCAATGACCCATATGTCATCCATGGGCACCATAAGCCACTACCATGTTGACCAATCATCCATATGTCATCCACAGACACCATAAGCCACTACCATGTTGACCAATGACCCATATGTCATCCATATACACCATAAGCCATTACCATGTTGACCAATGACCCATATGTCATCCATATACACCATAAGCCACTACCATCTTGACCAATGACCCATATGTCATCCATGGACACCATAAGCCACTACCATGTTGACCAATGGCCCATATGTCATCCATGGACACCATAAGCCACTACCATGTTGACCAATGACCCATACGTCATCCATGGACACCATAAGCCACTACCGTGTTGACCAATCATCCATATGTCATCCATGGATACCATAAGCCACTACCATGTTGACCAATGACCCATATGTCATCCATATACACCATAAGCCATTACCATGCTGACCAATGACCCATATGTCATCCAAATACACCATAAGCCACTACCATCTTGACCAATGACCCATATGTGATCCATGGACACCATAAGCCACTACCATGTTGACCAATGACCCATATGTCATCCATGGACACCATAACCCACAACCATGTCGACCAATCATCCATATGTCATCCACGGACACCATAAGCCACTACCATGTTGACCAATGACCCATATGTCATCCATATACACCATAAGCCATTACCATGTTGACCAATGACCCGTATGTCATCCATATACACCATAAGCCACTACCATGTTAATCAATGACCCATATGTCATCCATGGACACTATAAGCCACTACCATGTTGACCAATGACCCATATGTCATCCATGGACACCATAAGCCACTACCATGTTGACCAGTCATCCATATGTCATCCATGGACACCATAAGCCACTACCATGTTGACCAATGACCCATATGTCATACATGGACACCATAAGCCATTACCATGTTGACCAGTGGCCCATATGTCATCCATGGACACGATAAGCCATTACCATGTTGACCAATGGCCCATATGTCATCCATGGACACCATAAGCCACTACCATGTTGACCAATCATCCATATGTCATCCATGGACACCATAAGCCACTACCATGTTGACCAATGACCCATATGTCATCCATATACACCATAAGCAATTACCATGTTGACCAATGACCCATATGTCATCCATGGACACCATAAGCCATTACCATGTTGACCAATGGCCCATATGTCATCCATGGACAGCATAAGCCATTTCCATGTTGACCAATGACCCATATGTCATCCATGGACACCATAATCCACTACCATGTTGACCAATGACCCATATGTCATCCATGGACACCATAAGCCACTACCATGTTGACCAATGACCCATATGTCATCCATGGACACCATAAGCCACTACCATGTTGAGCAATGACCCATATGTTATCCATATACACCATAAGCCATTACCATGTTGACGAATGACCCATATGTCATCCAAATACACCATAAGCCACTACCATCTTGACCAATGACCCATATGTCATCCATGGACACCATAAGCCACTACCATGTTGACCAATGGCCCATATGTCATCCATGGACACCATAAGCCACTACCATGTTGACCAATGACCCATATGTCATCCATGGACACCATAAGCCACTACCATGTTGACCAATGGCCCATATGTCATCCATGGACACCACAATCCATTACCATGTTGACCAATGGCCTATATGTCATCCACGGACACCATACGTCATTACCATGTTGACAAATGGCCCATATGTCATCCATGGACACCATAAGCCATTACCACCTTCACCAATGACCCATATGTCATCCATGGACACCATAAGCCATTACCATGTTGACCAATGGCCTACATGTCATCCATATATACCATAAGCCACTACAATGTTGACCAGTGACCCATATGTCATCCATCGACACCATAAGCCACTACCATGTTGACCAATCATCCATATGTCATCCATGGACACCATAAGCCACAACCATGTTGACCAATGACCCATATGTCATCCATGGACACCATAAGCCACTACCATGTTGACCAATCATCCATATGTCATCCATAGACACCATAAGCCACTACCATGTTGACCAATGACCCATATGTCATCCATATACACCATAAGCCATTACCATGTTGAGCAATGACCCATATGTCATCCATATACAACATAAGCCACTACCATGTTGACCAATGACCCATATGTCATCCATGGACACTATAAGCTACTACCATGTTGACCAATGACACATATGTCATCCATGGACACCATAAGCCACTACCATGTTGACCAATGGCCCATATGTCATCCATGGACACCATAAGCCATTACCATGTTGACCAGTGGCCCATATGTCATCCATGGACACCATAAGTCATTACCATGTTGACTAATCGCACATATGTCATTCATGGACACCATAAGCCATTACCATGTTGACCAATGACCATATGTCATCCATGGACACCATAAGCCATTACCATGTTGAAAATTGGCCAATATGTCATCCATGGACACCATAAGTCGTTACCATGTTGACCAATGACCCATATGTCATCCATGGACACCATAAGCCACTACCATGTTGACCAATGACCCATATGTCATCCATGGACACCATAAGCCACTACCATGTTGACAAATTGCCCATCTGTCATCCATGGACACCGTAAGCCACTACCATGTTGACCAATGGCCCATATGTCATCCGTATACACCATAGGCCACTACCATGTTGACCAATGACCCATGTGTCATCCAAGGACACCATAAGTCACTACCATGTTGACTAATCATCCATATGTCATCCATGGACAACATAAGCCACTACCATGTTGACCAATGACCCATATGTCATCCATGGACACCATAAGCCACTACCATGTTGACCAATCATCCATATGTCATCCATAGACACCATAAGCCACTACCATGTTGACCAATGACCCATATGTCATCCATGGACACCATAAGCCACTACCATGTTGACCAATCATCCATATGTCATCCATGGACACCATAAGCCACTACCATGTTGAGCAATGACCCATATGTCATCCATATACACCATAAGCCATTACCATGTTGACCAATGACCCATATATCATTCAAATACACCATAAGCCACTACCATCTTGACCAATGACCCATATGTCATCCATGGACACCATAAGCCACTACCATGTTGACCAATGGCCCATATGTCATCCATGGACACCGTAAGCCACTACCATGTTGACCAATGACCCATATGTCATCCATGGGCACCATAAGCCACTACCATGTTGACCAATGACCCATATGTCATCCATGGACACCATAAGCCACTATATGTTGAACAATGGCCCATATGTCATCCATGGACACCATAGGCCATTACCATGTTGACTAATGGCTCATATGTCATCCATGGACACCATAAGCCATTTCCATGTTCAGCACTGGCCCATATGTCATCCATGGACACCATAAGCCATTACCATGTTGACCAATGGCCCATATGTCATCCATGGACACCATAAGCCATTACCATGTTGATCAATGGCCCATATGTCATCCATTGACACCATAAGCCATTACCATGTTGACCAATGGCCCATATGTTATCCATGGACACCATAAGACATTACCATGTTGACCAATGGCCCATATGTCATCCATGGACACCATAAGCCATTACCATGTTGACCAATGGCCCATAGGTCATCCATGGACACCATAAGCCATTTCCATGTTGACCAATCACCCATGTGTCATCCATGGACACCATAAGCCACTACCATGTTGACCAATGACCCATATGTCATTCATAGACACCATAAGCCACTACCATGTTAACCAATGGCCCATATGTCATCCATGGACACCATAATCCATTACCATGTTGACCAATGGCCCATATGTCATCCATGGACACCATACCCCATTACCATGTTGACCAATGACCCATATGTCATCCATATACACCATAAGCCATTACCATGTTGACCAATGACCCATATGTCATCCATATACACCATAAGCCACTACCATCTTGACCAATGACCCATATGTCATCCATGGACACCATAAGCCACTACCATGTTCACCAATGACCCATATGTCATCCATGGACACCATAAGCCACTACCATGTTGACCAATCATCCATATGTCATCCATGGACACCATAAGCCACTACCATGTTGACCAATGACCCATATGTCATCCATATACACCATAAGCCATTACCATGTTGACCAATGACCCATATGTCATCCAAATACACTATAAGCCACTACCATCTTGACCAATGACCCATATGTCATCCATGGACACCATAAGCCACTACCATGTTGACCAATGGCCCGTATGTCATCCATGGACACCGTAAGCCACTACCATGTTGACCAATGACCCATATGTCATCCATGGGCACCATAAGCCACTACCATGTTGACCAATCATCCATATGTCATCCACGGACACCATAAGCCACTACCATGTTGACCAATGACCCATATGTCGTCCATATACACCATAAGCCATTACCATGTTGACCAATGACCCATATGTCATCCATATACACCATAACCCACTACCATCTTGACCAATGACCCATATGTCATCCATGGACACCATAAGCCACTACCATGTTGATCAATGACCCATATGTCATCCATGGACACCATAAGCCACTACCATGTTGACCAATCATCCATATGTCATCCATGGACACCATAAGCCACTACCATGTTGACCAATGACCCGTGTGTCATCCATATACACCATAAGCCATTACCATGTTGACCAATTACCCATATGTCATCCAAATACACCATAAGCCACTACCATCTTGACCAATGACCCATATGTCATCCATGGACACCATAAGCCACTACCATGTTGACCAATGACCCATATGTCATCCATGGACACCATAACCCACAACCATGTCGCCCAATCATCCATATGTCATCCACGTACACCATAAGCCACTACCATGTTGACCAATGACCCATATGTCATCCATATACACCATAAGCCATTACCATGTTGACCAATGACCCATATGTCATCCATATACACCATAAGCCACTACCATGTTGACCAATGACATATATGTCATCCATGGACACTATAAGCCACTACCATGTTGACCAATGACCCATATGTCATCCATGGACACCATAAGCCACTACCATGTTGACCAATGGCCCATATGTCATCCATGGACACCGTAAGCCCCTACCATGTTGACCAATGACCCATATGTCATCCATGGGCACCATAAGCCACTACCATGTTGAACAATGGCCCATATGTCATCCATGGACACCATAGGCCATTACCATGTTGACCAATGGCTCATATGTCATCCATGGACACCATAAGCCATTACCATGTTGACCAATGGCCCATATGTCATCCATGGACACCATAAGCCATTACCATGTTGACCAATGGCCCATATGTCATCCATGGACACCATAAGCCATTACCATGTTGATCAATGGCACATATGTCATCCATGTACACCATAAGCCATTACCATGTTGACCAATGGCCCATATGTTATCCATGGACACCATAAGCGATTACCATGTTGACCAATGGCCCATATGTCATCCATGGACACCATAAGCCATTACCATGTTGACCAATGGCCCATAGGTCATCCATGGACACCACAAGCCATTTCCATGTTTTACCAATGACCCATATGTCATCCATGGACACCATAAGCCACTACCATGTTGACCAATGACCCATATGTCATCCATGGACACCATAAGCCACTACCATGTTGACAAATGGCCCATATGTCATCCATGGACACCATAATCCATTACCATGTTGACCAATGGCCCATATGTCATCCATGGACACTATACGCCATTACCATGTTGACCAATGGCCTATATGTCATCCAAGGACACCATAAGCCATTACCATGTTCACCAATGACCCATATGTTATCCATGGACACCATAAGTCATTACCATGTCGACCAATGTCCCATATGTCATCCATATACATCATAAGCCACTATAATGTTGACCAATGACCCATATGTCATCCATGGACACCATAAGCCACTACCATGTTGACCAATGACCCATATGTCATCCATGGACACCATAAGCCACTACAATGTTGACCAATCATCCATATGTCATCCATGGACACCATAAGCCACTACCATGTTGACCAATGACCCATATGTCATCCATGGACACCATAAGCCACTACCATGTTGACCAATCATCCATATGTCATCCACGGACACCATAAGCCACTACCATGTTGACCAATGACCCATATGTCATCCATATACACCATAAGCCATTACCATGTTGACCAATGACCTATATGTCATCCATATACACCATAAGCCACTACCATGTTGACCAATGACCCATATGTCTACATGGACACTAGAAGCCACTACCATGTTGACCAATGTCCCATATGTCATCCATGGACACCATAAGCCACTATCATGTTGACCAATGGCCCATATGTCATCCATAGACACCGTAAGCCACTACCATGCTGACCAATGGCCCATATGTCATCCATGGGCACCACAAGCCACTACCATGTTGACCAATGACCCATATGTCACCCATAAACACCATAAGCCACTACCAAGTTGACCAATGGCCCATATGTCATCCATGGACACCATAAGCCATTACCATGTTGACCAATGGCACATATGTCATCCATGGACACCATAAGCCATTACCGTATTGACCAATGGCCCATATGTCATCTATGGACACCATAAGCCATTACAATGTTTACCAATGACCCATATTTCATCCATGGACACCATAAGCCATTACCTTGTTGACCAATGGCCCATATGTCATTGATGGACACCATAAGCCACTACCATGTTTACCAATGGCGCATATGTCATCCATGGACACCATAAGCCATTACCATGTTGACCATTGGCCCATATGTCATCCATGGACACTATATGCCATTATCATGTTGACCAATGACCCATATGTCATCCACGGACACCATAAGCCATTACCATGTTGACCAATGACCATATGTCATCCATGGACACCATAAGCCATTACCTTGTTGACCAATGGCCCATATGTCATCCATGGACACCATAAGCCATTACCATGTTGACGAATGACCCATATGTCATCCATGGACACCATAAGCCCTTACCATGTTGACTAATGGCCCATAGGTCATGCATATACACCATAAGCCACTACCATGTTGACCAATGACTCATATGTCATCCATAGACACCATAAGCTACTACCATGTTGACCAACGACCCATATGTCATCCATGGACACCGTAAGCCACTACCATGTTGACCAATGGCCCATATGTCATCCTTGGACACCGTAAGCTACTACTATGTTGACCAATGGCCCATATGTCATCTATATACACCATAAGCCACTACAATGTTGACTGATGACCCATATGTCATCCATGGACACCATAAACCACTACCATGTTAACCAATCATCCATATGTCACCCATGGACACCATAAGCCACTACCATGTTGACCAATGACCCATATGTCATCCATGGACGCCATAAGCCACTACCATGTTGACCAATCATTCATATGTCATCCATGGACACCACAAGCCACTACCATGTTGACCAATGACCCATATGTCATCCGTGGACACCATAAGCCACTACCATGTTGACCAATCATACATATGTCATCCATGGACACCATAAGCCACTACCATGTTGACCAATGACCTATATGTCATCCATATGCACGATAAGCCATTACCATGTTGAACAATGACCCATATGTCATCCATATACACCATAAGCCACTACCATGTTGACCAATGACCTATATGTCATTCATGGACACCATAAGCCACTACCATGTTGAGCAATGACCCATATTTCATCCATGGATGCCATAAGCCACTACCACGTTGACCAATTGCCCATATGTCATCCATGGACACCGTAAGCCACTACCATGCTGACCAATGGCCCATATGTCATCCATGGACACCATAAGCCATTACCGTGTTGACCAACGACCCATATGTCATCCATGGACACCATAAGCCACTACCATGTTGACCAATTGCCCATATGTCATCCATGGACACCATAAGCCATTACCATGTTGACCAGTTACCCATAGGTCATCCATGGACACCATAAGTCATTACCATGTTGACCAATCGCCCATATATCATCCATGGACACCATAAGCCATTACCATGTTGACCAATGACCATATGTCATCCATGGACACCATAAGCCATTACCATGTTGAAAATTGGCCCATATGTCATCCATGGACACCATAAGCCACTACCATGTTGACCAATGGCCCATATGTCATCCATGGACACCGTAAGCCACTACCATGTTGACCAATGGCCCATATGTCATCCGTATACACCATAGGCCACTACCATGTTGACCAATGACCCATATGTCATCCAAGGACACCATAAGTCACTACCATGTTGACCAATAATCCATATGTCATCCATGGACACCATAAGCCACTACCATGTTGACCAATGACCCATATGTCATCCATGGACACCATAAGCCACTACCATGTTGACCAATGGCCCATATGTCATCCATGGACACCACAATCCATTACCATGTTGACCAATGGCCCATATGTCATCCATGGACACCATACCCCATTACCATGTTGACCAATGACCCATATGTCATCCATATACACCATAAGCCATTACCATGTTGACCAATGACCCATATGTCATCCATATACACCATAAGCCACTACCATGTTGACCAATGACCCATATGTCATCCATGGACACCATAAGCCACTACCATGTTGACCAATCATCCATATGTCATCCATGGACAGCATAAGTCACTACCATGTTGACCAATGACCCATATGTCATCCATATACACCATAAGCCATTACCATGTTGACCAATGACCCATATGTCATCCAAATACACCATAAGCCACTACCATCTTGACCAATGACCCATATGTCATCCATGGACACCATAAGCCACTACCATGTTGACTAATGGCCCATATGTCATCCATGGACACCGTAAGCCACTACCATGTTGGCCAATGACCCATATGTCATCCATGGGCACTATAAGCCACTACCATGTTGACCAATGACCCATATGTCATCCATGGACACCATATGCCACTACTATGTTGAACAATGGCCCATATGTCATCCATTGACACCATAGGCCATTACCATGTTGACCAATGGCTCAGATGTCATCCATGGACACCATAAGCCATTACCATGTTGACCAATGGCCCATATGCCATCCATGGACACCATAAGCCATTACCATGTTGACCAATGGCCCATATGTCATCCATGGGCACTATAAGCCATTACCATGTTGATCAATGGCTCATATGTCATCCATGGACACCATAAGCCATTACCATGTTGACCAATGGCCCATATGTTATCCGTGGACACCATAAGCCATTACCATGTTGACCAATGGCCCATATGTCATCCATGGACACCATAAGCCATTACCATGTTGACCAATGGCCCATAGGTCATCCATGGACACCATAAGCCATTTCCATGTTGACCAATGACCCATATGTCATCCATGGACACCATAAGCCACTACCATGTTGATCAATGACCCATATGTCATCCATAGACACCATAAGCCACTACCATGTTGACCAATGGCCCATATGTCATCCATGGACACCATAATCCATTACCATGTTGACCAATGGACCATATGTCATCCATGGACACCATACACCATTACCATGTTGACCAATGGCCTATATGTCATCCATGGACACCATAAGCCATTACCATGTTCACCAATGACCCATATGTCATCCATGGACACCATAAGCCATTACCATGTCGACCAATGGCCCATATATCATCCATATACAGCATAAGCCACTACAATGTTGACCAATGACCCATATGTCATCAATGGACACCATAAGCCACTACCATGTTGACCAATGACCCATATGTCATACATGGACACCATAAGCCACTACCGTGTTGACCAATCATCGATATATCATCCATGGACACAATAAGCCACTACCATGTTGACCAATGACCCATATGTCATCCATGGACACCATAAGCCACTACCATGTTGACCAATCATCCATATGTCATCCGCGGACACCATAAGCCACTACCATGTTGACCAATGACCCATATGTCATCCATATACACCATAAGCCATTACCATGTTGACCAATGACCCATATGTCATCCATATACACGATAAGCCACTACCATGTTGACCAATGACCCATATGTAATCCATGGACACTATAAGGCACTACCATGTTGACCAATGACCCATATGTCATCCATGGACACCATAAGCCACTACCATGTTGACCAATGGCCCATATGTCATCCATGGACACCGTAAGCCACTACCATGCTGACCAATGGCCCATATGTCATCCATGGACACCATAAGCCATTACCATGTTGACCAACGACCCATATGTCATCCATGGACACCATAAGCCACTACCATGTTGACCAATTGCCCATATGTCGTCCATGGACACCATAAGCCATTACCATGTTGACCAGTTGCCCATAGGTCATCCATGGACACCATAAGTCATTACCATGTTGACCAATCGCCCATATATCATCCATGGACACCGTAAGCCATTGCCATGTTGACCAATGACCATATGTCATCCATGGACACCATAAGCCATTACCATGTTGAAAATTGGCCCATATGTCATCCATGGACACCATAAGCCATTACCATGTTGACCAATGACCCATATGTCATCCATGGACACCATAAGCCACTACCATGTTGACCAATGACCCATATGTCATCCATGGACACCATAAGCCACTACCATGTTGACCAAAGGCCCATATGTCATCCATGGACACCGTAAGCCACTACCATGTTGACCAATGGCCCATATGTCATCCGTATACACTATAGGCCACTACCATGTTGACCAATGACCCATATGTCATCCAAGGACACCATAAGTCACTACCATGTTGACCAATAATCCATATGTCATCCATGGACACCATAAGCCACTACCATGTTGACCAATGACCCATATGTCATCCATGGACACCATAAGCCACTAGCATGTTGACCAATCATCCAGATCTCATGCATGGACACCATAAGCCACTACCATGTTGACCAATGACCCATATGTCATCCATGGACACCATAAGCCACTACCATGTTGACCAATCATCCATATGTCATCCATGGACACCATAAGTCACTACCATGTTGACCAATGACCCATATGTCATCCATATACACCATAAGCCATTACCATGTTGACCAATGACCCATATGTCATCCAAATACACTATAAGCCACTACCATCTTGACCAGTGACCCATATGTCATCCATGGACACCATAAGCCACTACCATGTTGACTAATGGCCCATATGTCATCCATGGACACCGTAAGCCACTACCATGTTGGCCAATGACCCATATGTCATCCATGGGCACCATAAGCCACTACCATGTTGACCAATGACCCATATGTCATCCATGGACACCATATGCCACTACCATGTTGAACAATGGCCCATATGTCATCCATGGACACCATAGGCCATTACCATGTTGACGAATGGCTCAGATGTCATCCATGGACACCATAAGCCATTACCATGTTGACCAATGGCCCATATGCCATCCATGGACACCATAAGCCATTACCATGTTGACCAATGGCCCATATGTCATCCATGGGCAGTATAAGCCATTACCATGTTGATCAATGGCTCATATGTCATCCATGGACAGCATAAGCCGTTACCATGTTGACCAATGGACCATATGTTATCCGTGGACACCATAAGCCATTACCATGTTGACCAATGGCCCATATGTCATCCATGGACACCATAAGCCATTACCATGTTGACCAATGGCCCATAGGTCATCCATGGACACCATAAGCCATTTCCATGTTGACCAATGACCCATATGTCATCCATGGGCACCATAAGCCACTACCATGTTGATCAATGACCCATATGTCATCCATAGACACCATAAGCCGCTACCATGTTGACCAATGGCCCATATGTCATCCATGGACACCATAATCCATTACCATGTTGACCAATGGCCCATATGTCATCCATGGACACCATACGTCATTACCATGTTGACCAATGGCCTATATGTCATCCATGGACACCATAAGCCACTACCATGTTCACTAATGACCCATATGTCATCCATGGACACCATAAGCCATTACCATGTCGACCAATGGCCCATATATCATCCATATACAACATAAGCCACTACAATGTTGACCAATGACCCATATGTCATCAATGGACACCATAAGCCACTACCATGTTGACCAATGACCCATATGTAATACATGGACACCATAAGCCACTACCGTGTTGACCAATCATCCATATGTCATCCATGGACACAATAAGCCACTACCATGTTGACCAATGACCCATATGTCATCCATGGACACCATAAGCCACTACCATGTTGACCAATCATCCATATGTCATCCACGGACACCATAAGCCACTACCATGTTGACCAATGACCCATATGTCATCCATATACACCATAAGCCATTACCATGTTGACCAATGACCCATATGTCATCCATATACACCATAAGCCACTACCATGTTGACCAATGACCCATATGTAATCCATGGACACTATAAGTCACTACCATGTTGACCAATGACCCATATGTCATCCATGGACACCATAAGCCACTACCATGTTGACCAATGGCCCATATGTCATCCATGGACACCGTAAGCCACTACCATGCTGACCAATGGCCCATATGTCATCCATGGGCACCACAAGCCACTACCACGTTGACCAATGACCCATATGTCACCCATAGACCCCATAAGCCACTACCATGTTGACTAATGGCCCATATGTCATCCATGGACACCATAAGCCATTACCATGTTAACCAATGGCTCATATGTCATCCATGGACACCATAAGCCATTACCATGTTGACCAATGGCCCGTATGTCATTGATGGACACCATAAGCCACTACCATGTTTACCAATGGCGCATATGTCATCCATGGACACCACAAGCCATTACCATGTTGACCATTGGCCCATATGTCATCCATGGACACTATATGCCATTACCATGTTGGCCAATGGCCCATATGTCATCCATGGACACCATAAGCCATCACCATGTTGACCAATGACTATATGTCATCCATGGACACCATAAGCCATTACCTTGTTGACCAATGGCCCATATGTCATCCATGGACACCAAAAGCCATTACCATGTTGACGAATGACCCATATGTCATCCATGGACACCATAAGCCATTACCATGTTGACCAATGGCCCATATGTCATCCATATACACCATAAGCCACTACCATGTAGACCAATGACCCATATGTCATCCATGGACACCATAAGCCACTACCATGTTGAGCAATGACCCATATGTCATCCATGGACACCATAAGCCACTACCATGTTGACCAATGGCCCATATGTGATCCATGGACACCAGAAGCCATTACCATGTTGATCAATGGCCCATATGTCATCCATGCACACCATAAGCCAGTACCATGTTGACCAATGTCCCATATGTCATCCATGGATACCATAAGCCATTACCATGTTGACAAATGGCCCATATGTCATCCATGGACACCATAAGCCATTATCATGTTGACCAATGGCCCATATGTCATCCATGGACACCATAAGCCATTTCCATGTTGACCAATGACCCACATGTCATCCATGGACACCATAAGCCACTACCATGCTGACCAATGACTCATATGTCATCCATGGACACCATAAGCCATTTCCATGTTGACCAATGACCCATATGTCATCCATGGACACCATAAGCCACTACCATGTTGACCAATGACCCATATGTCATCCATGGACACCATAAGCCACTACCATGTTGACCAATGGCCCATATGTCATCCATGGACACCATAATCAATTACCATGTTGACCAATGGCCCATATGTCATCCATGGACACCATACGCCATTACCATGTTGACCAATGGCCTATATGTCATCCATGGACACCATAAGCCATTACCATGTTCATCAATGATCCACATGTCATCCATGGACACCATAAGCCATTACCATGTTGACCAATGGCCCATATGCCATCCATATACACCATAAGCAACTACAATGTTGACCAATGACCCATATGTCATCCATGGACACCATAAGGTACTACCATGTTAACCAATGACCCATATGTCATCCATGGACACCATAAGCCACTACCATGTTGACCAATGACCCATATGTCATCCATATACACCATAAGCCATCACCATGTTGACCAATGACCCATATGTCATCCATATACACCATAAGCCACTACCATGTTGACCAATGACCCATATGTCATCCATGTACACTATAAGCAACTACCATGTTGACCAATGACCGATATGTCATCCATGGACACCATAAGCCACTACCATGTTGACCAATGGCCCATATGTCATCCATGGACACCATAAGCCACTACCATGTTGACCAATCATCCATATGTCATCCCTGGACACCATAAGCCACTACCATGTTGACCAATCACCCATATGTCATCCATGGACACCATAAGCCACTACCATGTTGATCAATCATCCATATGTCATCCACGGACACCATAAGCCACTACCATGTTGACCAATGACCCATATGTCATCCATATACACCATAAGCCATTACCATGTTGACCAATGACCCATATGTCATCCATATACACCATAAGCCACTACCATGTTGACCAATGACCCATATGTCATCCATGGACACTATAAGCCACTACCATGTTGAACAATGACCCATATGTCATCCATGGACACCATAAGCCACTACCATGTTGACCAATTGCCCATATGTCATCCATGGACACCTTAAGCCACTAGCATAATGACCAATGGCCCATATGTCATCCATGGGCAACACAAGCCACTACCATGTTGACCAATGACCCATATCTCACCCATAGACACCATAAGCCACTACCATGTTGACCAATGGCCCATATGTCATCCATGGACACCATAAGCCATTACCATGTTGACCAATGGCTCATATGTCATCCATGGACACCATAAGCCATTACCATGTTGACCAATGGCCCATATGTCATCCATGGACACCATAAGCCATTACCGTGTTGACCAATGACCCATATGTCATTGATGGACACCATAAGCCACTACCATGTTTACCAATGGCGCATATGTCATACATGGACATCATAAGCCATTACCATGTTGACCATTGGCCCATATGTCATCCATGGACACTATATGCCATTACCATGTTGACGAATGGCTCATATGTCATCCATGGACACCATAAGCCATTACCATGTTTACCAATGCCCATATGTCATCCATGGACACCATAAGCCATTACCTTGTTGACCAATGGCCCATATGTCATCCATGGACACCATAAGCCATTACCATGTTGACGAATGACCCATATGTCATCCATGGACACCATAAGCCATTACCATGTTGTCCAATGGCCCATATGTCATCCATATACACCATAAGCCACTACCATGTTGACCAATGACCCATATGTCATCCATGGACACCATAAGCCACTACCATGTTGACCAATGACCCATATGTCATCCATGGACACCATAAGCCACTACCATGTTGACCAATGGCCCATATGTCATCCATGGACACCGTAAGCCACTACCGCCAATGGCCCATATGTCATCTATATACACCATAAGCCACTACCATGTTGACCGATGACCCACATGTCATCCATGGACACCATAAGCCACTACCATGTTAACCAATCATCCATATGTCACCCATGGACACCATAAGCCAATACCATGTTGACCAATGACCCATATGTCATCCATGGACACCATAAGCCACTACCATGTTGACCAATCATTCATATGTCATCCATGGACACCATAAGCCACTACCATGTTAACCAATGACCCATATGTCATCCATGGACACCATAAGCCACTACCATGTTGACCAATCATCCATATGTCATCCATGCACACCATAAGCCACTACCATGTTGACCAATGGCCTATATGTCATCCATATACACGATAAGCCATTACCATGTTAAACAATGACCCGTATGTCATCCATATACACCATAAGCCACTATCATGTTGACCAATGACCCATATGTCATCCATGGACACCATAAGCCACTACCATGTTGAGCAATGACCCATATTTCATCCATGGACGCCATATGCCACTGCCATGTTGACCAATTGCCCATATGTCATCCATGGACACCATAAGCCATTACCATGTTAACCAATCGCCCATATGTCATCCATGGACACCATAAGCCATTACCCTGTTGACCAATGGCCCGTATGTCATCCATGGGAACCATAAGCCACTACCATGTTTACCAATGACCCATATGTCATCCATGGACACCATAAGTCACTACCATGTTGAATAAATGGCCATTATGTCATCCATGGACACCATAGGCCAGTACCATGTTGACCAATGGCTCATATGTCATCCATGGACATCATAAGCCATTACCATGTTGACCAATGGCCCGTATGTCATACATGGACACCATAAGCCACTACAATGTTGACCAATGACCCATATGTCATCCATGGACACCATAAGCCATTACCATGTTGACCAATGGCCTATATGTCATCCATGGACACCATAAGCCACTACCATGTTGAACAATGGCCATTATGTCATCCATGGACACCATAGGCCAGTACCATGTTGACCAATGACTCATATGTCATCCATGGACACCATAAGCCATTACCATGTTGACCAATGGCCCGTATGTCATACATGGACACCATAAGCCATTACAATGTTGATTAATGACCCATATGTCATCCATGGACACCATAAGCCATTACGATGTTGACCAATGGCCCATATGTCATCCATGGACACCATAAGCAATTACCATGTTGACCAATGGCCCATATGTTATCCATGGGAACCATAAGCCACTACCATGTTGACCAATGACCCATTTGTCATCCATGGACACCATAAGCGACTACCATGTTGAACAATGGCCCATATGTCATCCATGGACACCATAGGCCAGTACCATGTTGACCAATGGCTCATATGTCATCCATGGACACCATAAGCCATTACCATGTTGACCAATGGCCCGTATGTCATACATGGACACCATAAGCCATTACAATGTTAACCAATGACCCATATGTCATCCATGGACACCATAAGCCATTACCATGTTGACCAATGGCCCATATGTCCTCCATGGACACCATAAGCCATTACCATGTTGACCAATGGCCCATATGTCATCCATGGACACCATAAGCCTTTACCATGTTGACCAATGGCGCATATGTCATCCATGGACACCATAAGCCATTACCATGTTGACCAATGGCCTATATGTCATCCATGGACACCATAAGCCATTACCATGTTGACCAATGGCCCATATGTCATCCATGGACACCATAAGCCATTACCATGTTGACCAATGGCCCATATGTCATCCATGGACAGCATAAGCCATTTCCATGTTGACCAATGACCCATATGTCATCCATGGACACCATAAGCCACTACCATGTTGACCAATGACCCATATGTCATCCATGAACACCATAAGCCACTACCATGTTGACCAATGGCCCATATGTCATCCATGGAGACCGTAAGCCACTACCGCCAATGGCCTATATGTCATCTATATACACAATAAGCCACTACCATGTTGACCGATGACGCACATGTCATCCATGGACACCATAAGCCACTACCATGTTAACCAATCATCCATATGTCACCCATGGACACCATAAGCCAATACCATGTTGACCTATGACCCATATGTCATCCATGGACACCATAAGCCACTACCATGTTGACCAATCATTCATATGTCATCCATGGACACCATAAGCCACTACCATGTTGACCAATGACCCATATGTCATCCATGGACACCATAAGCCACTACCATGTTGACCAATCGTCCATATGTCATCCATGTACACCATAAGCCACTACCATGTTGACCAATGGCCTATATGTCATCCATATACACGATAAGCCATTACCATGTTAAACAATGACCCATATGTCATCCATATACATCATAAGCCACTATCATGTTGACCAATGAACCATATGTCATCCATGGACACCATAAGCCACTATCATGTTGAGCAATGACCCATAATTCATCCATGGACGCCATATGCCACTACCATGTTGACCAATTGCCCATATGTCATCCATGGACACCATAAGCCATTACCATGTTAACCAATCGCCCATATGTCATCCATGGACACCATAAGCCATTACCATGTTGACCAATGGCCCATATGTCATCCATGGGAACCATAAGCCACTACCATGTTGACCAATGACCCATATGTCATCCATGGACACCATAAGTCACTACCATGTTGAACAATGGCCATTATGTCATCCATGGACACCATAGGCCAGAACCATGTTGACCAATGGCTCATATGTCATCCATGGACACCATAAGCCATTACCATGTTGACCAATGGCCCGAATGTCATACACGGACACCATAAGCCATTACAATGTTGACCAATGACCCATACGTCATCCATGGACACCATAAGCCATTACCATGTTGACCAATGGCCCACATGTCATCCATGGACACCATAAGCCACTACCATGTTGAACAATGGCCATTATGTCATCCATGGACACCATAGGCCAGTACCATGTTGACCAATGACTCATATGTCATCCATGGACACCATAAACCATTACCATGTTGACCAATGGCCCGTATGTCATACATGGACACCATAAGCCATTACAATGTTGATTAATGACCCATATGTCATCCATGGACACCATAAGCCATTACGATGTTGACCAATGGCCCATATGTCATCCATGGACACCATAAGCCATTACCATGTTGACCAATGGCCCATATGTTATCCATGGGAACCATAAGCCACTACCATGTTGACCAATGACCCATATGTCATCCATGGACACCATAAGCGACTACCATGTTGAACAATGGCCCATATGTCATCCATGGACACCATAGGCCAGTACCATGTTGACCACTGGCTCATATGTCATCCATGGACACCATAAGCCATTACCATGTTGATCAATGGCCCGTATGTCATACATGGACACCATAAGCCATTACAATGTTGACCAATGACCCATATGTCATCCATGGACACCATAAGCCATTACCATGTTGACGAAATGGCCCATATGTCCTCCATGGACACCATAAGCCATTACCATAAGCCATTACCATGTTGACCAATGGCCCATATGTCATCCATGGACACCATAAGCCATTACCATGTTGACCAATGGCCCATATGTCATCCATGGACACCATAAGCCATTACCATGTTGACCAATGGCCTATATGTCATCCATGGACACCATAAGCCATTACCCTGTTGACCAATGGCCCATATGTCATCCATGGACACCATAAGCCACTACCATGTTGACCAATGGCCCATATGTCATCCATGGACAGCATAAGCCATTTCCATGTTGACCAATGACCCATATGTCATCCATGGACACCATAAGCCACTACCATGTTGACCAATGACCCATATGTCATCCATGGACACCATAAGCTACTACCATGTTGACCAATGACCCATATGTCATCCATGGACACCATAAGCCACTACCATGTTGACCAATCATCCATATGTCATCCATGGACACCATAAGCCACTACCATGTTGACCAATGACCCATATGTCATCCATGGACACCATAAGCCATTACCATGTTGACCAATCATCCATATGTCATCCCTGGACACCATACGCCACTACCATGTTGACCAATGACCCATATGTCATCCATGGACACCATAAGCCATTACCATGTTCACCAATGACCCATATGTCATCCATGGACATAATAAGCCATTACAGTTGGGTTATGAGCATTCTAACACTCCTAAGTGTACATACAACCCTAAATACCTTGGATCTATGTTTTCTCTATTATACATACAATTATGAACATCCAAGGTATTATCCTAATCTAGCATACAAAATAATAAATATAACAAGATAGAATACATACCTCTTTGATGTAGAATGTCTTCATTAAGCTTGAGTGCCTAGTGCCCCAAGTGTGACACCTCAAATGGTTCACACAACACCAAATACACTTGGAATAACTTGAGAGAAACTTGAACACTCCTTGAAATCGTCTAGCCCTCACACTCACACATTAGTGCACGATTTCTTGAGCCATGGGATTCTTTTATATGGTGGCTATTAGGGTTACACCATGTAACTCATAACTTGACCCATATGTCATCCATGGACACCATAAGCCACTACCATGTTGACCAATCATTCATATGTCATCCATGGACACCATAAGCCACTACCATGTTGACCAATGACCCATATGTCATCCATGGACACCATAAGCCACTACCATGTTGACCAATCATCCATATGTCATCCATGGACACCATAAGCCACTACCATGTTGACCAATGACCCATATGTCATCCATGAACACCATAAGCCACTACCATGTTGACCAATGGCCCATATGTCATCCATGGAGACCGTAAGCCACTACCGCCAATGGCCTATATGTCATCTATATACACAATAAGCCACTACCATGTTGACCGATGACGCACATGTCATCCATGGACACCATAAGCCACTACCATGTTAACCAATCATCCATATGTCACCCATGGACACCATAAGCCAATACCATGTTGACCAATGACCCATATGTCATCCATGGACACCATAAGCCACTACCATGTTGACCAATCATTCATATGTCATCCATGGACACCATAAGCCACTACCATGTTGACCAATGACCCATATGTCATCCATGGACACCATAAGCCACTACCATGTTGACCAATCGTCCATATGTCATCCATGTACACCATAAGCCACTACCATGTTGACCAATGGCCTATATGTCATCCATATACACGATAAGCCATTACCATGTTAAACAATGACCCATATGTCATCCATATACATCATAAGCCACTATCATGTTGACCAATGAACCATATGTCATCCATGGACACCATAAGCCACTATCATGTTGAGCAATGACCCATATTTCATCCATGGACGCCATATGCCACTACCATGTTGACCAATTGCCCATATGTCATCCATGGACACCATAAGCCATTACCATGTTAACCAATCGCCCATATGTCATCCATGGACACCATAAGCCATTACCATGTTGACCAATGGCCCATATGTCATCCATGGGAACCATAAGCCACTACCATGTTGACCAATGACCCATATGTCATCCATGGACACCATAAGTCACTACCATGTTGAACAATGGCCATTATGTCATCCATGGACACCATAGGCCAGAACCATGTTGACCAATGGCTCATATGTCATCCATGGACACCATAAGCCATTACCATGTTGACCAATGGCCCGTATGTCATACACGGACACCATAAGCCATTACAATGTTGACCAATGACCCATACGTCATCCATGGACACCATAAGCCATTACCATGTTGACCAATGGCCCACATGTCATCCATGGACACCATAAGCCACTACCATGTTGAACAATGGCCATTATGTCATCCATGGACACCATAGGCCAGTACCATGTTGACCAATGACTCATATGTCATCCATGGACACCATAAACCATTACCATGTTGACCAATGGCCCGTATGTCATACATGGACACCATAAGCCATTACAATGTTGATTAATGACCCATATGTCATCCATGGACACCATAAGCCATTACGATGTTGACCAATGGCCCATATGTCATCCATGGACACCATAAGCCATTACCATGTTGACCAATGGCCCATATGTTATCCATGGGAACCATAAGCCACTACCATGTTGACCAATGACCCATATGTCATCCATGGACACCATAAGCGACTACCATGTTGAACAATGGCCCATATGTCATCCATGGACACCATAGGCCAGTACCATGTTGACCACTGGCTCATATGTCATCCATGGACACCATAAGCCATTACCATGTTGATCAATGGCCCGTATGTCATACATGGACACCATAAGCCATTACAATGTTGACCAATGACCCATATGTCATCCATGGACACCATAAGCCATTACCATGTTGACGAAATGGCCCATATGTCCTCCATGGACACCATAAGCCATTACCATAAGCCATTACCATGTTGACCAATGGCCCATATGTCATCCATGGACACCATAAGCCATTACCATGTTGACCAATGGCCCATATGTCATCCATGGACACCATAAGCCATTACCATGTTGACCAATGGCCTATATGTCATCCATGGACACCATAAGCCATTACCCTGTTGACCAATGGCCCATATGTCATCCATGGACACCATAAGCCACTACCATGTTGACCAATGGCCCATATGTCATCCATGGACAGCATAAGCCATTTCCATGTTGACCAATGACCCATATGTCATCCATGGACACCATAAGCCACTACCATGTTAACCAATGACCCATATGTCATCCATGGACACCATAAGCTACTACCATGTTGACCAATGACCCATATGTCATCCATGGACACCATAAGCCACTACCATGTTGACCAATCATCCATATGTCATCCACGGACACCATAAGCCACTACCATGTTGACCAATGACCCATATGTCATCCATGGACACCATAAGCCATTACCATGTTGACCAATCATCCATATGTCATCCCTGGACACCATACGCCACTACCATGTTGACCAATGACCCATATGTCATCCATGGACACCATAAGCCATTACCATGTTCACCAATGACCCATATGTCATCCATGGACATAATAAGCCATTACAGTTGGGTTATGAGCATTCTAACACTCCTAAGTGTACATACAACCCTAAATACCTTGGATCTATGTTTTCTCTATTATACATACAATTATGAACATCCAAGGTATTATCCTAATCTAGCATACAAAATAATAAATATAACAAGATAGAATACATACCTCTTTGATGTAGAATGTCTTCATTAAGCTTGAGTGCCTAGTGCCCCAAGTGTGACACCTCAAATGGTTCACACAACACCAAATACACTTGGAATAACTTGAGAGAAACTTGAACACTCCTTGAAATCGTCTAGCCCTCACACTCACACATTAGTGCACGATTTCTTGAGCCATGGGATTCTTTTATATGGTGGCTATTAGGGTTACACCATGTAACTCATAACTTGACCCATATGTCAGCCATGGACACCATAAGCCACTACCATGTTGACCAATCATTCATATGTCATCCATGGACACCATAAGCCACTACCATGTTGACCAATGACCCATATGTCATCCATGGACACCATAAGCCACTACCATGTTGACCAATCATCCATATGTCATCCATGGACACCATAAGCCACTACCATGTTGACCAATGGCCTATATGTCATCCATATACACGATAAGCCATTACCATGTTAAACAATGACCCATATGTCATCCATATACACCATAAGCCACTATCATGTTGACCAATGACCCATATGTCATCCATGGACACCATAAGCCACTACCATGTTGAGCAATGACCCATACTTCATCCATGGACGCCATATGCCACTACCATGTTGACCAATTCCCCATATGTAATCCATGGACACCATAAGCCATTACCATGTTAACCAATCGCCCATATGTCATCCACGGACACCATAAGCCATTACCATGTTGACCAATGGCCCATATGTCATCCATGGGAACCATAAGCCACTACCATGTTGACCAATGACCCATATGTCATCCATGGACACCATAAGTCACTACCATGTTGAACAATGGCCATTATGTCATCCATGGACACCATAGGCCAGTACCATGTTGACCAATGGCTCATATGTCATCCATGGACACCATAAGCCATTACCATGTTGACCAATGGCCCGTATGTCATACATGGACACCATAAGCCATTACAATGTTGACCAATGACCCATATGTCATCCATGGACACCATAAGCCATTACCATGTTGACCAATGGCCCATATGTCATCCATGGACACAATAAGCCACTACCATGTTGAACAATGGCCATTATGTCATCCATGGACACCATAGGCCAGTACCATGTTGACCAATGACTCATATGTCATCCATGGACACCATAAGCCATTACCATGTTGACCAATGGCCCGTATGTCATACATGGACACCATAAGCCATTACAATGTTGATTAATGACCCATATGTCATCCATGGACACCATAAGCCATTACGATGTTGTCCAATGGCCCATATGTCATTCATGGACACCATAAGCCATTACCATGTTGACCAATGGCCCATATGTCATCCATGGGAACCATAAGCCACTACCATGTTGACCAATGACCCATATGTCATCCATGGACACCATAAGCGACTACCATGTTGAACAATGGCCCATATGTCATCCATGGACACCATTGGCCAGTACCATGTTGAATAATGGCTCATATGTCATCCATGGACACCATAAGCCATTACCATGTTGGCCAATGGCCCGTATGTCATACATGGACACCATAAGCCATTACAATGTTGACCAATGACCCATATGTCATCCATGGACACCATAAGCCATTACCACGTTGACCAATGGCCCATATGTTATCCATGGACACCATAAGCCATTACCATGTTGACCAATGGCCCATATGTCATCCATGGAAACCATAAGCCATTACCATGTTGATCAATGGCCCATATGTCATCCATGGACACCATAAGTCATTACCATGTTGACCAATGGCCCATATGTCATCCATGGACACCATAAGCCATTACCATGTTGACCAATGGCCCATATGTCATCCATGGACACCGTAAGCCATTACCATGTTGACCAATGGCCCATATGTCATCCATGGACAGCATAAGCCATTTCCATGTTGACCAATGACCCATATGTCATCCATGGACACCATAAGCCACTACCATGTTGACCAATGACCCATATGTCATCCATGGACACCATAAGCCACTACCATGTTGACCAATGACCCATATGTCATCCATGGACACCATAAGCCACTACCATGCTGACCAATCATCCATATGTCATCCATGGACACCATAAGCCACTACCATGTTGACCAATGACCCATATGTCATCCATGGACACCATAAGCCACTACCATGTTGACCAATCATCCATATGTCATCCACGGACATCATAAGCCACTACCATGTTGACCAATGACCCATATGTCATCCATGGACACCATAAGCCATTACCATGTTGACCAATCATCCATATGTCATCCCTGGACACCATACGCCACTACCATGTTGACCAATGACCCATATGTCATCCATGGACACCATAAGCCATTACCATGTTCACCAATGACCCATATGTCATCCATGGACATAATAAGCCATTACTGTTGGGTTATGAGCATTCTAACACTCCTAAGTGTACATGCAACCCTAAATACCTTGGATCTATGTTTTCTCTATTATACATACAATTATGAACATCCAAGGTATTATCCTAATCTAGCATACAAAATAATAAATATAACAAGATAGAATACATACCTCTTTGATGTTGAATGTCTTCATTAAGCTTGAGTTTCTAGTGCCCCAAGTGTGACACCTCAAATGGTTCACACAACACCAAATACACTTGGAATAACTTGAGAGAAACTTGAACACTCCTTGAAGTCGTCTGGCCCTCACACTCACACATTAGTGCACGATTTCTTGAGCCATGGGATTCTTTTATATGGTGGCTATTAGGGTTACACCATGTAACTCATAACTTTACCCATTCCTTATGCTCCATGGATTTTAACCTCCATGGAGTATCCATGGGTCACCCCATGGACTTAGTCCATCATAAGGAATCTTGGATCACAAGCCCACATATATAAGAATGAATGATTTACACAATCAACCCATATATTTAATTAGTCTCCTTTTGATCACTTAATTAATTCCAAATTAATTCTTGATCAATACTAATTAAATAACCTTATTAATATATTAGAAATTATAATATATTAACCAACCTTAAGTGTTATTTCTCTCATTATAGTCTATCCAAATGCATGATGCCATGCAACCCAAATGGACCACGTCGGGTCGGGTAAAGTCTTACCAATTATAGTTATGGACTTAGACATTAATCCAACAGTCTCCCACTTGCATAAGTCTAAAACTATTATTGTGTATGACTTCAGGAACCGATCAGCAATCGTAGCTCTCAAAAGCTTCTGTCGAACTCTGACCTTGTCGATGAACTCTGACCTTTGTCAATGACTTGTCCATTAGATAAGGGATCATATATTCCTCCATTCTAGATATCATATGGACTTAGACATGGATTATCAATCATTCTCTCTGTCCATTTGTTGTTTCCCGATTTTCGATTCATGATGACTGACTGATTGAACAAATCAAATCAGTCCTGGCTTGGCCAAGCACTCACATGTCTCATCTTTAAATGATCGAGGGGCCCACAGATATCGCTTTTATCCCGAAGGTAAAAGGAATGGATAAACTTCGACTCATATGGCTTGTTCTACTACTTGTTGAATCATACACAAAGGCACGTTTTATAACATCGAGTTACCAATGCGTTTTCGTGCAATCAATGTATAACCAACTCATAGTAACAACTCATATCTCTAGGTTTGAAGAATATAAGATATTATCGTCTCATGATCACTCGTGATAAAATCCATGAAGTGATTCAAATGAGCGCGGGTCGAATCCAATACTCAGAACTTATGAGCAATCATGAGTGTTGTAGCACCACTTTGTCCACCAACTTGGACCTCTACAAACCAACCCATGACAGTCTTGATTCATATCTACTTCCAACATATGACCAACTGTGGATGGTTTGAATAACTTAATCATTCAGGAAGAGCGACTTAGTTATTCTGGAAGTCAAAACATGCAAAGTGAAACACAAGAATAAATGAATCAAATATGGTATCAAACCCTATGAATATAAATAAACATTTTTATTTATCACCATACTGATTACTCATTATTCATTGTTTCGATTTTATCAACTTTATACTTGAATTAAAAACACTAGTTGTCCCATGCTCCAAGCATGTACACTATGTTTTTCTTAAACAATAGATTTGCCATACATCAAGTATGTACTCTATGTTTGTCTATGATCCTTACTTTGTGAAATAAACCAATTGAACATAATTTCAATGATTCTAATTTCACACTCCCAAATCCTTATCGAAAAATATGAGAATTTCAAATTCCTATCATTTATCGAAATCTGTTTAGATTTTAAACTTATATGCACTGACCCTCCTGTAATGAATATGTACAAAGTCACAAAGACTTGTCAACATTCATTATAAGGTATTCCAATGGAGATCAACTCCATGGAAACTAAGTCTCATATTCAAAGTACATTGCTTTGGACATGCTTCTTGCATTAAGTTTTCTAATCTTACACAGATAACTTCCACCTATGGAGACAACTCCATATTCTCATTTTGACTATCACTTCTGAATAAGAGATGCCTCTTTTCAGAATATGTCAATATGGTCCTTCCAAAATTAGCACTATACTTCCAACTGTCCCTGAGCAACCAATCTTTGGTAAACCTCAGATTGTCCTCGACAATTGCTTAATCATTTTAGTCATATCCAATTCTAGACCTTTTCCCTTCTTAATGCCTCTGGGCATTTGGAAAAATTTAGAAATGACAAATATTATAGCACATGCAATCGATCCTGTACCCAAAGCAAATGGTACACGATTCATGATGTCTCACATAAAGACATGATTCTAGACCAGTCTTTTGCTACAATATTTTTATTTGCCATGTTTTCAAAAATTGACTATGAAGAGGGATGTCGTAATCATAATCGAATTTTGAGAACGCAATATATAGAATTTCCTTAAGTTGAACCAATCCAACATGAAAATTCATATATATATTCTTGACTAAAGATGATTAAGGTCTCAATTTAAGCCTTTAGAACTGAAATGAAGTATATCCTTTCCCTTAATTATAGCAAAACAACTTTTTCAATCCATGCAGCCTCACGAATTGAAACTTTTGTTTTCTATAATTAACATCGCTAACTTGCAACACTAACAATAATTATCATGCTCCCACTAACATGCTGATTATTAGCATAACATTTATGCTTCCACTAGCTTTGACATGTACTCAGAAATCAGCTGGACTTCTAGAAATCAATACTTTATTGACTTTCTTACCAAAGTTCAGATTTCTGATACGAGATTCTTTGATAAAACTTTATCAAAATCATACACCTTTCCTTAGATAGCATGTATGTGTGTCTAAACAATTTCATAACTATGAAAAGGGATGCCGTAATCATAGTCTCAATTGTTTAGACCTTTTGCCATTATCTTCAAATCTACTTGGTGGAAGTGTTTCCTCACCATCATTTTCATGAATCGGAGAGAAACCTTATGACCCTTAGATTTTATGGTGTATGTGTTCTTATCCATGTGAATCATCAAAACCATAGTCACAAGACAAGGATAATGACAAATCCAAACTCATATGGACTGAACTTATGCAATCTTAACTTCTTGCCACCTGGCAGTACAGGGCCTGCCATTGCTTCCAAGTTGTAATGCAACCAATTGAGAACTTTCAGAACTCCTATGCAAAGCTAACTTTAACTGGAATGGGCACAAAATATGTCAACACGATAGGTTATAAACCTCAAGTCGTGTGCTAGTGAAGAACCTCAGGTTTTATTCTTGATTAGTTCTTGAAATTCTTTTTAGGATCTTTAAGACTCCCACTATCCTCTTGACATATAAGACTATCTTGCCAAATATTCAAGAGATAGTACGGATTCTTTATCAAGACAAACACTTCACACAATTGGCCTTAGTTGGTCTTTGTTTTATCCAAAACATCACAACTTACCAATTTCAAATGTACAAGAGTAGGACACTTTTACTCTTACATTTGACAAGTGTTTTAAACCTTTCTTTAAGATATGTCACTCAAGTTACAATCTTGGAGTATGACTCTAAGAATTCTTTTGGAACGAAGTATGACTCATCTTCCTGATCTAACCATTTCAACAATTCATGACTCCTCTTCTTAGTCATAAGAATGCACTAAGATGACCTTTAGAGGAATAATTGTGATATGATTTCTAAATCATTAAGATGATCACAAACATGATACTAAAGTACTCTCCCATCTTTTCAGATTTGAGAAACTTTTATCTTTCTGCCTAATTTGATTCTTCCCATTCGTTCTGCCATACATTGAGACTTTTCCAATGTTTCAGAATTATACTTAAACTTGTAAGTATAACCATATTTACTAAACTTTAGTAAATTATGACGAATAGTCTTCTTGATCTTTTGTGGTGGACTTGACCAGTGCACAAGAATGTGTACTCGATCCCTTAGTCCTTTCCTTATTCACATAAGGAATTAGTCTTAATTTTCCAAGCTGAAAGTTCTCATTCATCATACTATACAATTTGCATGATTGCAAGTTTCGGTCCAATTGAACCTTGGGTGATGAGAATCTTTCCTTATTTGGTAATATTAGACACTACCACAACCGAAAGAATCAAATCCATTTTTCCAATATTGCTATCAATGGAATCTTATAAGCAACAACTTTTCACAAATGCCATTGTAAGGATACTTAAAATAAATAAAATCAAAACCTTTTTCTTTTATTTTAAAACTTTGCGGAAAAACTTATCCTTACAATCCATATGAAAACCTTGTTGTTATCTATTCCTAAGCAATATAAATATCATAACTCTTAAGTAATAGCCCAAAATTCTGATCACCGAACCATGCGATTGAAATCCATCTTCGCGATCAGAATCAGCATGTACTTAATAGAGTTAGACAATGGACTTTACCTGAAGTAGAGCCAAACTTATTGACTTTAACATCCTTAGGTAAATTTGGCAGCTTCGTAACCAATGCCCCTTCCTTTGGCAATAGTTACCTATGGACCCTTGATAATGGGACTATCTCAGACTTCGCCTCTCTCTTTACCATTGGGTCAACCGAGTTGACTATGGCCGATCCCTTTCCATTGGGAAGAGAGAGCTTTACTGGATATCCAATGTCATCATTGTCAATGTCCATAGCGTTTTAGGAAGTTGATCTTAGCAAATAGATAAGATCATTAAGGGTCTTGTCTTAGTCTGTTTCATAGGATTCCCAAAAGAACTCACTATGTGACTTAGAAAGTAGTTGAGCCACCAACTTTCTCAAGACTTTGACACCCAACTCTCCCGGCTTGTCAATATGTGACTACATCTCCAAGATGTGATCACACCTAGACCTTGCCTTGCCAATAGGGCTTGAGTGACCTTAAACTTTTTAGGAACTTGTGGGTTAGGGAGAATAATTGGAGGAGGTGAAAGAAGTATGATATCCATGGGACATCATCTTCATTTAGGAAAGCTTGTTTCAAGAGATTTGGGAAGATCATAAATGTCTAGACTAGACATCTTTTTGGGAGATATTCAAGATAGTTGATTTAAAGTCCTTAATATGACACCCAATATGAAATATTAAGGCTAGGACCCAACAAACTATTTTATAACTTAGAAGAGGGATACCGTAATCCAAGCTATAAAATATTTGAAGGTAGGTGAATGACGATTCACCAATTTCCACCATGAAAAACGAAATAATTTATTAGGTTTTAATTGGATTTGAAAGTCCTAGATCTTTGAGATTCATTGAACTGTTCAAAGGCATGTTTCAATCTCGAGTGTGCCCTTCAAGTTTTGTGACTGGGATGCCGAGGATCACAAAACAAGGTGTAAACAACCATGCAAATATACTTGGTACCCTTAATATTTACCCCTTAATCAGTGTGCCGGTTAACCACACACGCTCCACCGATACTATGATAAATATTAAGTTACCCTTTGCCTACCTTGTTAAGTCTAGGTTAGTGTGCCGGTTAACCACACACGCTCCACTAACGACTTAAGCAAAGTGCAAAGTGTAATTTCATGGGTTAGCACCAAATTCACATTTTCCTAAGTAACTAAGATTGGGTATTAATAAGAGTTTAGTTACTTAGTATTTATCATTAATACTTTTAATGAAAGGAGAATTATAGTCCTTGTCCTACCCGTTCGGCTAACGACCCTCCACCAGTCAAGGAAGCGGTGGGTGAGAGTGGACACCCATTAAACTGTCATTTTATAGGCAGTAACCTTATACCCCCCTTATAGACCGGCTTCGTGAATGAGGCCTACTAACGGTAAGACTGACTTTACTCTTATACATATATATATATATATATATATATATATATATATATATATATATATATAATATTATTAACTTATAATATTATAAAGTATAAGGGTTGAATTTTAACTTTTAAAATTCTAAGGGCTAACTTGGAATTAAAGTATTCATAAGTGAAAACTTTTCAAATTCCAAAACTTGAGGGCAAGTTTTGAAACTATTCAAAACTAATTAATTCCATAACTTATGAGTTTAAAGTAGTTTTAATTAAAAAAAAAAACAAAAAAAAAAAAACTCTTCAAGTTCATAACTTGAGGACAAGTTATGGAAGACTTTAAACTAATTAATAAAAAAAAATAACTTTTTTTATTGTAACTTATGGAACTAATTAAGGTTACACTTTTTTTTTTAATTTAATGAAGAGACTCTTGAACCTCCATAACTTGAGGACAAGTTATGGAGTCATAGAACCATTTAATTAGAACTAGACTCTTCATTTTGTAACCTTTGCCAACTTTTATGAGTTTTAAGATTCTTAAATGTGACTTTTCATATAACTTGAGGACAAGTTACAAAAACACACTTTGGAATCAACTCTTAGATTAAAATGGATTGAAAACAACTATTTCACACAACTTTTCTATTAATCTAAGAACCTCATAAGAACAAGATAATTCAAATCATCAATCTTCAAGAAATTAGCATGAACATACAAACTAATACAAATCTTGAAATTATGACAATTATCTTAGAAATTGGATTAGCATGAACATTACCACATCAAAAACAAATTTATAAGTCCAAAAACATCTTAGGGTAATGTTCCTAGTCCAATTCCAGCCAAAACAATCGAATATATGCATCCAACTCGATTTTTTCAGCTACTTTTGCAAGTATAACAAGAAAACAAGCCTAGGCTCTGATACCACTGTTGGGTTATGAGCATTCTAACACTCCTAAGTGTACATGCAACCCTAAATACCTTGGATCTATGTTTTCTCTATTATACATACAATTATGAACATCCAAGGTATTATCCTAATCTAGCATACAAAATAATAAATATAACAAGATAGAATACATACCTCTTTGATGTAGAATGTCTTCATAAAGCTTGAGTGCCTAGTGCCCCAAGTGTGACACCTCAAATGGTTCACACAACACCAAATACACTTGGAATAACTTGAGAGAAACTTGAACACTCCTTGAAATCGTCTAGCCCTCACACTCACACATTAGTGCACGATTTCTTGAGCCATGGGATTCTTTTATATGGTGGCTATTAGGGTTACACCATGTAACTCATAACTTTACCCATTCCTTATGCTCCATGGATTTTAACCTCCATGGAGTATCCATGGGTCACCCCATGGACTTAGTCCAACATAAGGAATCTTGGATCACAAGCCCACATATATAAGAATGAATGATTTACACAATCAACCCATATATTTAATTAGTCTCCTTTTGATCACTTAATTAATTCCAAATTAATTCTTGATCAATACTAATTAAATAACCTTATTAATATATTAGAACTTATAATATATTAACCAACCTTAAGTGTTATTTCTCTCATTATAGTCTATCCAAATGCATGATGCCATGCAACCCAAATGGACCATGCCGAGTCGGGTCAAGTCTTACCAATTATAGTTATGGACTTAGACATTAATCCAACAATTACCATGTTGACCAATGGCCCATATGTCATCCATATACACCATAAGCCACTACAATGTTGACCAATGACCCATATGTCATCCATGGACACCATAAGCCACTACCATGTTGACCAATGACCCATATGTCATCCATGGACACCATAAGCCACTACCATGTTGACCAATCATCGATATCTCATCCATGGATACCATAAGCCACTATCATGTTGACCAATGACCCATATGTCATCCATGGACACCATAAGCCACTACCATGTTGACCAATCATCCATATGTCATCCATGGACACCATAAGCCACTACCATGTTGACCAATGACCCATATGTCATCCATGGACACCATAAGCCATCACCATATTGACCAATCATCCATATGTCATCCATAGACACCATAAGCCACAACCATGTTGACCAATGACCCATATGTCGTCCATGGACACTATAAGCCACTACCATGTTGACCAATGACCCATATGTCATCCATGGATACCATAAGCCACTACCATGTTGACCAATGGCCCATATGTCATCCATGGACACCGTAAGCCACTACCATGCTGACCAATGGCCCATATGTCATCCATGGGCACCATAAGCCACTACCATGTTGACCAATGGCCCATATGTCATCCATGGACACCATAAGCCACTGCCAGGTTGACCAATGACCCATATGTCATCCATGGACACCATAAGCCACTACCATGTTGAACAATGGCCCATATGTCATCCATGGACACCATAGGCCATTACCATGTTGACCAATGGCCCATATGTCATCCATGGACACCATAAGCCATTACCATGTTGATCAATGGCCTATGTGACATCCATGGACACCATAATCCATTACCATGTTGACCAATGGCCCATATGTTATCCATGGACACCGTAAGCCATTACCATGTTGACCAATAGCCCATATGTCATCCATGGACACCATAAGCCATTACCACGTTGACCAATGGCCCATATGTCATCCATGGACACCATAAGCCACTACCACGTTGACCAATCATCGATATCTCATCCATGGATACCATAAGCCACTATCATGTTGACCAATGACCCATATGTCATCCATGGACACCATAAGCCACTACCATGTTGACCAATCATCCATATGTCGTCCATGGACACCATAAGCCACTACCATGTTGACCAATGACCCGTATGTCATCCATGGACACCATAAGCCATCACCATATTGACCAATGACCCATATGTCATCCATATACACCATAAGCCATCACCATGCTGACCAATGGCCCATATGTCATCCATGGGCACCATAAGCCACTACCATGTTGACCAATGACCCATATGTCATCCATGGACACCATAATCCACTACCATGTTGACCAATGACCCATATGTCATCCATGTACACCATAAGCCACTACCATGTTGACCAATGACCCATATGTCATCCATGGACAACATAAGCCACTACCATGTTGATCAATGGCCCATATGTCATCCATGGACACCATAATGCATTACCATGTTGACCAATGGCCTATATTTCATCCATGTACACCATACGCCATTACCATGTTGACCAATGGCCCATATGTCATCCATGGACACCATAAGCCATTACCATGTACACCAATGACCCATATGTCATCCATGGACACCATAAGCCATTACCATGTTGACCAATGGCCTATATGTCATCCATATACACCATAAGCCACTACAATGTTGACCAATGACCTGTTTGTCATCCATGGACACCATAAGCCACTACCATGTTGACCAATGACCCATATGTCATCCATGGACACCATAAGCCACTACCATGTTGACTAATCATCCATTTCTCATCCATGGACACCATAAGCCACTACCATGTTGACCAATGACCCATATGTCATCCATGGACACCATAAGCCACTACCATGTTGACCAATCATCCATATGTCATTCATAGACACCACAAGCCACTACCATGTTGACCAATGACCCATATGTCATTCATATACACCATAAGCCATCACCATGTTGACCAATGACCCATATGTCATCCATGGACACCATAAGTCATTACCATGTTGACTAATCGCCCATATGTCATCCATGGACACCATAAGTCATTACAATGTTGACCAATGACCATATGTCATCCATGGACAGCAAAAGCCATTACCATGTTGAAAATTGGCCAATATGTCATCCATGGACACCATAAGCCATTACCATGTTGACCAATGACCCATATGTCATCCATGGACACCATAAGCCACTACCATGTTGACCAATGACCCATATGTCATCCATGGACACCATAAGCCACTACCATGTTGACCAATGGCCTATATGTCATCCATGGACACCGTAAGCCACTACCATGTTGACAAATGGCCCATATGTCATCCATATACACCATAGGCCACTACCATGTGGACTAATAACCCATATGTCATCCAAGGACATCATAAGTCACTACCATGTTGACCAATCATCCATGGACACCATAGGCCACTACCATGTTAACTAATGACCCATATGTCATCCATGGACACCATAAGCCACTACCATGTTGACCAACCATCCATATGTCATCCATGGACACCATAAGCCACTACCATGTTGACCAATGACCCATATGACATCCATGGACACCATAAGCCACTACCATGTTGACCAATCATCCATATGTCATCCATGGACACCATAAGCCACTACCATGTTAACGAATGACCCATATATCATCCATATACACCATAAGCCATTACCATGTTGACCAATGACCCATATGTCATCCAAATACACCATAAGCCACTACCATGTTGACCAATGACCCATATGTCATCCATGGACACCATAAGCCACTACCATGTTGACCAATGACCCATATGTCACCCATGGACACCATAAGCCACTACCATGTTGACCAATGGCCCATATGTCATCCATGGACACCATAAGCCATTACCATGTTGACCAGTGGCCCATATGTCATCCATGGACACCATAAGTCATTACCATGTTGACCAATCGCCCATATGTCATCCATGGACACCATAAGCCATTACCATGTTGACCAATGACCATATGTCATCCATGGACACCATAAGCCATTACCATGTTGAAAATTGGCCCATATGTCATCCATGGACACCATAAGCCATTACGATGTTGACCAATGACCCATATGTCATCCATGGACACCATAAGCCACTACCATGTTGACCAATGACCCATATGTCATCCATGGACACCATAAGACACTACCATGTTGACCAATGGCTCATATGTCATCCATGGACACCGTAAGCCACTACCATGTTGAACAATGGCCCATATGTCATCCGTATACACCATAGGCCACTACCGTGTTGACCAATGACCCATATGTCATCCAAGGACACCATAAGTCACTACCATGTTAACGAATGACCCATATATCATCCATATACACCATAAGCCATTACCTTGTTGACCAATGACCCATATGTCATCCATATACACCATAAGCCACTACCATGTTGACCAATGACCCATATGTCATCCATGGACACCATAAGCCACTACCATGTTGACCAATGACCCATATGTCATCCATGGACACCATAAGCCACTACCATGTTGACCAATCATCCATATGTCATCCATGGACACCATAAGCCACTACCATGTTGACCAATGACCCATATGTCATTCATGGACACCATAAGCCACTACCATGTTGACCAATCATCCATATGTCATCCATAGACACCATAAGCCACTACCATGTTGACCAATGACCCATATGTCATCCATATACACCATAAGCCATTACCATGTTGACCAATGACCTATATGTCATCTATATACACGATAAGCCACTACCATCTTGACCAATGACCCATATGTCATCCATGGACACCATAAGCCACTACCATGCTGGCCAATGGCCCATATGTCATCCATGGACACCGTAAGCCACTACCATGTTGACCAATGGCCCATATGTCATCCATGGGCACCATAAGCCACTACCATGTTGACCAAAGACCCATATGTCATCCATGGACACCATAATCCATTACCATGTTGACCAATGGCCCATATGTTATCCATGGACACCGTAAGCCATTACCATGTTGACCAATAGCCCATATGTCATCCATGGACACCATAAGCCATTACCACGTTGACCAATGGCCCATATGTCATCCATGGACACCATAAGCCACTACCATGTTGACCAATCATCGATATCTCATCCATGGATACCATAAGCCACTATCATGTTGACCAATGACCCATATGTCATCCATGGACACCATAAGCCACTACCATGTTGACCAATGACCCGTATGTCATCCATGGACACCATAAGCCATCACCATATTGACCAATGACCCATATGTCATCCATATACACCATAAGCCATCACCATGCTGACCAATGGCCCATATGTCATCCATGGGCACCATAAGCCACTACCATGTTGACCAATGACCCATATGTCATCCATGGACACCATAATCCACTACCATGTTGACCAATGACCCATATGTCATCCATGTACACCATAAGCCACTACCATGTTGACCAATGACCCATATGTCATCCATGGACAACATAAGCCACTACCATGTTGATCAATGGCCCATATGTCATCCATGGACACCATAATGCATTACCATGTTGACCAATGGCCTATATTTCATCCATGGACACCATACGCCATTACCATGTTGACCAATGGCCCATATGTCATCCATGGACACCATAAGCCATTACCATGTACACCAATGACCCATATGTCATCCATGGACACCATAAGCCATTACCATGTTGACCAATGGCCTATATGTCATCCATATACACCATAAGCCACTACAATGTTGACCAATGACCTGTTTGTCATCCATGGACACCATAAGCCACTACCATGTTGACCAATGACCCATATGTCATCCATGGACACCATAAGCCACTACCATGTTGACTAATCATCCATATCTCATCCATGGACACCATAAGCCACTACCATGTTGACCAATGACCCATATGTCATCCATGGACACCATAAGCCACTACCATGTTGACCAATCATCCATATGTCATCCATGGACACCATAAGCCACTACCATGTTAACGAATGACCCATATATCATCCATATACACCATAAGCCATTACCATGTTGACCAATGACCCATATGTCATCCAAATACACCATAAGCCACTACCATGTTGACCAATGACCCATATGTCATCCATGGACACCATAAGCCACTACCATGTTGACCAATGACCCATATGTCACCCATGGACACCATAAGCCACTACCATGTTGACCAATGGCCCATATGTCATCCATGGACACCATAAGCCATTACCATGTTGACCAGTGGCCCATATGTCATCCATGGACACCATAAGTCATTACCATGTTGACCAATCGCCCATATGTCATCCATGGACACCATAAGCCATTACCATGTTGACCAATGACCATATGTCATCCATGGACACCATAAGCCATTACCATGTTGAAAATTGGCCCATATGTCATCCATGGACACCATAAGCCATTACCATGTTGACCAATGACCCATATGTCATCCATGGACACCATAAGCCACTACCATGTTGACCAATGACCCATATGTCATCCATGGACACCATAAGCCACTACCATGTTGACCAATGGCTCATATGTCATCCATGGACACCGTAAGCCACTACCATGTTGAACAATGGCCCATATGTCATCCGTATACACCATAGGCCACTACCGTGTTGACCAATGACCCATATGTCATCCAAGGACACCATAAGTCACTACCATGTTAACGAATGACCCATATATCATCCATATACACCATAAGCCATTACCTTGTTGACCAATGACCCATATGTCATCCATATACACCATAAGCCACTACCATGTTGACCAATGACCCATATGTCATCCATGGACACCATAAGCCACTACCATGTTGACCAATGACCCATATGTCATCCATGGACACCATAAGCCACTACCATGTTGACCAATCATCCATATGTCATCCATGGACACCATAAGCCACTACCATGTTGACCAATGACCCATATGTCATTCATGGACACCATAAGCCACTACCATGTTGACCAATCATCCATATGTCATCCATAGACACCATAAGCCACTACCATGTTGACCAATGACCCATATGTCATCCATATACACCATAAGCCATTACCATGTTGACCAATGACCTATATGTCATCTATATACACGATAAGCCACTACCATCTTGACCAATGACCCATATGTCATCCATGGACACCATAAGCCACTACCATGCTGGCCAATGGCCCATATGTCATCCATGGACACCGTAAGCCACTACCATGTTGACCAATGGCCCATATGTCATCCATGGGCACCATAAGCCACTACCATGTTGACCAAAGACCCATATGTCATCCATGGACACCAAAAGCCACTACTATGTTGAACAATGGCCCATATGTCATCCATGGAAACCATAGGCCATTACCATGTTGACCAATGGCTCATATGTCATCCATGGACACCATAAGCCATTACCATGTTGACCAATGGCCCATATGTCATCCATGGACACCATAAGCCTATACCATGTTGACCAATGGCCCATATGTCATCCATGGAGACCATAAGCCATTACCATGTTGACCAATGGCCCATATGTTATCCATGGACACCATAAGCCATTACCATGTTGACCAATGGCCCATATGTCATCCATGGACACCATAAGCCATTACCATGTTACCCAATGGCCCATAGGTCATCCACGGACACCATAAGCCATTACCATGTTGACCAATGGCCCATATGTCATCCATGGACACCATAAGCCATTACCATGTTGACCAATGGCCCATATGTCATCCATGCTCACCATAAGCCATTACCATGTTGACCAATGGCCCATATCTCATCCATGGACATCATAAGCCATTACCATGTTGACCAATGACCCATATGTCATCCATGGACACCATAAGCCATTACCATGTTGACCAATGACCCATATGTCATCCATAGACACCATAAGCCATTACCATGTTGACCAATGGCCCATATGTCATCCATATACACCATAAGCCACTACCATGTTGACCAAGGACCCATATGTCATCCTTGGACACCATAAGCCACTACGATGTTGACTAATGACCCATATGTCATCCATGGACACCATAAGCCACTATCATGTTGACCAATGGCCCATATCTCATCTATGGACACCGTAAGCCACTACCATGTTGACCAATGGCCCATATGTCATCCATATACACCATAAACCACTACCATGTTGACCAATGACCCATATGTCATCCATGGACACGATAACCCACTAACTTGTTGACCAATCATCCATATGTCATCCATATGTCATCCACGGACACCATAAGCTACTACCATGTTCACCAATAACCCATATGTTATCCATGGACACTATAAGCCACTATCATGTTGACCAATGGCCCATATGTCATCCATGAACACCGTAAGCCACTACCATGCTGACCAATGGCCCATATGTCATCCATGGGCACCATAAGCCACTACCATGTTGGCCAATGACCCATATGTTATCCATGGACACCATAAGCCACTACCATGTTGACCAATGACCCATATGTCATCCATGGTCACCATAAGCCACTACCATGTTGACCAATGGCCCATATGTCATCCATGGACACCATAAGCCATTACCATGTTGACCAATGGCTCATATGTCATCCATGGACACCATAAGCCATTACCATGTTGACCAATGGCCCATATGTCATCCATGGACACCATAACCCATTACCATGTTGACCAATGACCATATGTCATCGATGGACGCCATAAGCCATTACCATGTTGACCAATCATCCATATGTCATCCAAGGACACCATAAGCCACTACCATGTTCACGAATGACCCATATGTCATCCATATATACCATAAGCCATTACCTTGTTGACCAATGACCCATATGTCATCCATATACACCATAAGCCACTACCATGTTGACCAATGACCCATATGTCATCCATGGACACCATAAGCCACTACCATGTTGACCAATTGCCCATATGTCATCCATGGACATCATAAGCCACTACCATGTTGACCAATGGCCCATATGTCATCCATGGACACCGTAAGCCACTACCATGCTGACCAATGACCCATATGTCATCCATGGACACCATAAGCCACTACCATGTTGACCAATCATCCATATGTCATCCATGGACACCATAAGCCACTACCATGTTGACTAATGACCCATATGTCATCCATATACACCATAAGCCATTACCATGTTGACCAATGACGCATATGTCATCCATATACGCCATAAGCCACTACCATGTTGACCAATGACCCATATGTCATCCATGGACACCATAGGCCACTACCATGTTGACCAATGACCCATATGTCATCCATATATACCATAAGCCATTACCATGTTGACCAATGACCCATATGTCATCCATATACACCATAAGCCACTACCATGTTGACTAGTGTCCCATATGTCATCCATGGACACCATAAGCCACTACCATGTTGACCAATGGCCCATATGTCATCCATGGACACCATAGCCATTAAAATGTTGACCAATGACCCATATGTCATCCATCGACACCCTAAGCCATTACCATGTTGACCAGTGACCCATATGTCATCCATGGACACCATAAGCCATTACCATGTTGACCAATGGCCCATATGTCATCGATGGACACCATAAGCCATTACCATGTTGACCAATTCATCCATGGACACCATAAGCCATTACCATGTTGACCAATGGCCCATATGTCATCCATGGTGTTGAGAGCTATTATTATAACGAACGGTGAATGCGGAAGAAGGATATCTCAAGATTAATCGTTTTTTTGTAAGTATGAACACCAAGAACATATTATGAGTTCATAAGAAAAGACCAAGAACAAGAGAGAATAATCATAATATTGCATGAAGATCATGGTGGGAGAGAAACTCTCCCTGGGTGGGAGAACCCACAAACTTTCTCTCTCTAGGATTACATTGTTAGAAAAGTAATCTCTAATCTAAGAAAAAGTGAGCAAGCTAAAGTAAGATATGACCAACTCTCCCTTTATATAGGAGGGAGAGTATTTACACCATAAATACATAAAAGGAAAATACAACCTAATAAACACTCATTATTTGTGGAGCATTTCCATGCACCAACATTCTCTCCCTAAATGCTTACAAATGATGAGAGATCCAATAAGTGATACAAGGCTATAATACAGTAATCCGACTAGCAAGTGTGGTAATAAAATGAAATCAAGTGCTGAAATGTCTCTGAAACTCTGAAGTGTCTGTGAAGTCTGAAACTGGCCATGAATCTCTAACAATGAAGGTCTTCGGCTTCAAAGCACAACCAATGAAGCAGAAAAAATAAGATCCAAATCTTCAAACCAGTCATAATCACCCGAAGAAAGAGGTCACCATGAGCAAGTAGAAGATCCAATAAAAGAAACACTCCGGCTTCAAATGTCTTAAAAACATCTCGAGTTCTCGAATCATAATACACCGAAATTCTTCAAAGAATAACCTGCTAAAAATGTGAAGCATCCATAAAATGAAGTCCGGATAAAAATAATGTGAGTCCAAAAACATGGTCCAGCAATGCCGAAAATTTGATCCAAGGACAAAAAATAAGTGCCACGTCACATTGCCAAAATAATCTTGGTCTTCAACATATCACAAATCCAAACTCGTGAAACCATAAAATCTGAACCGGATGCGAACACAAAATCATCCTGTGGTAGAGTCCGAATAATAAATAATCTGAATCGGAAAACATCGAGTAATGCCAAAAATTTGATCCGTAAAGACCAAAAATAAGTGCCACATCGCATCACTAGATAGATAATCGTCTTCAGAAGTCTTCAAAAATCCAAACTCAAACAATCATAATAACCAAATCCGGATGATATTCTCTCCCTATTTTTGATAACCAATGACCGGATATCAAAAATCAACAAATCATCGGATGGAGAGTGTCGGATACCAAGAGCTAACAGAGAAGCTCTCCCTAGATGTATGAAGGGTCTCGATAAGAAACGAGACAGAGTAAAAGAGATACTCTTGCGGTCATAAGGAGGCGGGTGACATAGTTGCTGAAGCTGTGCTAAGAATAATCTGTTGTGCCAAAAATATATCCAAATATCCAAACTGCGGTGCCGGAACACTTGAAGTGGTCTTCAATAGAGAATAAAGTCCACATGCTCAAGATACATGATTCGTCAACCAAAAATCAAGAGCGACAAGTCATAAAATCTCATAAAGTGAAGAATGCGAAACAACTTTGTTGATCAATCGCCGTTGCGGTGCAAGCATCACAAAAAATAATATGAAGTCCGACTGCGGTAGGAGTATTCTTACAATAATAATAACCGGCATGAAATGAACCAATGTGACAATCCAAGGTTCGGTTGTGGCAAAAATTGGTGTTAAAAAAAATAATTGGTGTAATAAAAAAATAATTGGTTTTAATAAAAAAAATGGCTAAAAAAAATAATTGGTGTAAAAAAAATAATAATTGGCTAAAAAAATTGGCTGAAAAAAAAAATTTAATTAAAAAAAAATGTAGAGAAAAAAAAATTTGAATAAAAAAAATAAAATCTTGAAAAAAAAGAGGGTTTTTAAAAAAGAGGGGAAAAAAAGGAGGGGAGGGGAGGAAAAAGAAGGTCGAAAGGAGGGGGGAGGAGGAGGAAGGAGGGGCTGAAGGAAGAAGAAGGAGGAAGGGAAGGAGGAAGGAGGGCCGAAGGCTGCTGATGGAGGAGGGTCTAGGGAAGGTTGTGGATGAGAGAGGGTGGCTAGGGTGGGAGGTAGTTGCGGTAGGAGGTGATTGCGGATCAGAGGGGAAGGTGGGGGTCTTGGGTGCGGACGAGGGAGCTGGGTGCGGATGGTGTATAGCTGGCTGCGGTAGCTGAGGAGCAACTAGACTGCGCTGCGAAGTAACGGTAGGCGCGAGCAGGCAATGCGGTCTAGATGGCGTTGCGGGTTTAAGAGGACAGCGGGTCAGGTTGGTTGCGGATCAAGCAGTTAGGCGCGACTGCGGTGCGAGGAGCAGATATACGAGCTGCGGTAGGGAATGCCTGCAGTCCGAGCTGCTGATGGCTGCTGCGGTCCGAGGCTGCTGATGGCTTCGGTCAGGAATAAGCAAATGACTGCAGTCTCTCGGCTGCGGATAGGGACCTGAGAGGACCTCGGATCAAGGCTAAGAAGGGTTGCGGGTAGGCTTCTAAGGGGACTCCGGTAGGCAGTTTTTGACTGCGGTCCGGGGGGCCGAGAGGGGCTGAACAGGTGACGAAAAATGCTATTTTTTCATGAAAAATGGTACCGCAAAGGCCATTTATTCATATTTTAATAAGGGAATCTTTTTATAAAGCATTTTAAGTAACCATGTGGTCTTGGGAAGGCAAAAGGAAGAGTGTGCAGGGGGTTTTTAAGGACAAAAGGTGATGGGAAAGGACAATGTCACATGGTTTTTTGTCTTTTTGAGGGAGCAAATAGTGGAATACTCTTTACCCAAAAGAGTAAAAAGGACAAAGTGCTTTATGCAAACAGCAACTTACGTCCATATTTCTTCAAATTAAGATTCACAGCACGAATAAAGAGGAATAAAAGCTTCATACCTCAAGAAGATTTTCAAGCTGCTGGGTAAAAAAAAGAGCACCACTTCAAAGAAAATAAGCCCATTAATTGTGTCTTCTCATCCAAGAATAAAAGAACTTCCGGAGCAAATTCTTCAACAATTTGGAGACCACAAAATTAATTTCTTCTCCCATTTCTTCATTTCTTCAACAGCAAAATAATAAACTTTTAAGAACATCTTCTTCCAGCAATAAATAGAACGAGCAGCAGCAGCAACAATTTATTTTACTAAGATAGAATCACCCAGAAAATAGAACTAAGAACGAACTTCATAAAAAAAATTCCGGTAAGAAACCCGAAATTTTTTTCTTGCAGAAACACGGAAAAATCACAAGATAATCACCGAACGGGAGTCGTTCCCTTGAAATAATCGTGAGATCTTCAAGGTACGACTCTGATACCAATTGTTGAGAGCTATTATTATAACGAACGGTGAATGCGGAAGAATGATATCTCGAGATTAATCGTGTTTTTGTAAGTATGAACACCAAGAACATATTATGAGTTCATAAGAAAAGACCAAGAACAAGAGAGAATAATCATAATATTGCATGAAGAACATGGTGGGAGAGAAACTCTCCCTGGGTGGGAGAACCCACCAACTTTCACTCTCTAGGATTACATTGTTAGAAAAGTAATCTCTAATCTAAGAAAAAGTGAGCTAGCTAAAGTAAGATATGACCAACTCTCCCTTTATATATGAGGGAGAGTATTTACACCATAAATACATAAAGGGAAAATACAACCTAATAAACACTCATTATTTGTGGAGCATTTCCATGCACCAACACATGAACACCATAAGCCATTACCATGTTGAACAATGACCCATATGTCATCCATGGACACCATTAGCCATTACCATGTTCACCAATGGCCCATATGTCATCCATATACACCATAAGCCATTACCATGTTGACCAATGACCCATAGGTCATCCATGGACACCATAAGCCACTACCATGTTGACCAATGACCTATATGTCATCCATATACACGATAAGCCATTACCATGTTGAACAATGACCCATACGTCATTCATGTACACCATAAGCCACTACCATGTTGACCAATGACTCATATGTCATCCATGGACACCATAAGCCACTACCAAGTTGAGCAATGGCCCATATGTCATCCATGGACACCGTAACCCACTACCATGCTGACCAATGGCCCATATGTCATCCATGGGCACCATAAACCACTACCATGTTGACCAATGGCCCATATGTCATCCATGGACACCATAAGCCATTACCATGCTGACCAATGGCCCATATGTCATCCATGGACACCATAGGCCACTACCATGTTGACCAATGGCCCATATGTCATCCATGGACAACATAAGCCATTACCATGTTGACCAATGACCCATATGTCATCCATAGACACCATAAGCCATTACCATATTGACCAATGACCCATATGTCATCCATGGACACCATAAGCCATTACCATGTTGACCAATGGCCCATATGTCATCCATATACACCATAAGCCACTACCATGTTGACCAATGACCCATATGTCATCCATGGACACCATAAGCCACTACGATGTTGACTAATGACCCATATCTCATCCATGGACACCATAAGCCACCATCATGTCGACCAATGACCCATATCTCATCTATGGACACCGTAAGCCACTACCATGTTGACCAATGGCCCATATGTCATCCATATACACCATAAGCCACTACCATGTTGACCAATGACCCATATGTCATCCATGGACACCATAACCCACTACCATGTTGACCAATCATCCATATGTCATCCACGGACACCATAAGCTACTACCATGTTGACCAATGACCCATATGTTATCCATGGACACCGTAAGCCACTACCATGCTGACCAATGGCCCATATGTCATCCATGGACACCATAAGCCACTACCATGTTGGTCAATGACCCATATGTCATCCATGGACACCATAAGCCACTACCATGTTGACCAATGACCCATATGTCATCCATGGTCACCATAAGCCACTGCCATGTTGACCAATGGCCCATATGTCATCCATGGACAAAATAAGCCATTACCATGTTGACCAATGGCTCATATGTCATCCATGGACACCATAAGCCATTACCATGTCGACCAATGACCCATATGTCATCCATGGACACCTTAAGCCATTACCATGTTGACCAATGACCATATGTCATCCATGAACACCATAAGCCATTACCATGTTGACCAATCATCCATATGTCATCCATGGACACCATAAGTCACTACCATGTTCACGAATGACCCATATGTCATCCATATATACCATAAGCCATTACCATGTTGACCAATGACCCATATGTCATCCATATACACCATAAGCCACTACCATGTTGACCAATGACCCATATGTCATCCATGGACACCATAAGCCACTACCATGTTGACCAATGGCCCATATGTCATCCATGGACACCATAAGCCACTACCATGTTGACCAATGGCCCATATGTCATCCATGGACACCGTAAGCCACTACCATGCTGACCAATGACCCATATGTCATCCATGGACACCTTAAGCCACTACCATGTTGACCAATCATCCATATGTCATCCATGGACACCATAAGCCACTGCCATGTTGACCAATGACCCATATGTCATCCATATACACCATAAGCCATTACCATGTTGACCAATGACCCATATGTCATCCATATACGCCATAATCCACTACCAGGTTGACCAATGACCCATATGTTATCCATGGACATCATAAGCCACTACCACGTTGACCAATGACCCATATGTCATCCATGGACACCATAAGCCACTACCATGTTCACCAATGGCCCATATGTAATCCATGGACACCGTAAGCCACTACCATGCTGACCAATGGCCCATATGTCATCCATGGGCACCATAAGCCATTACCATGTTGACCAATGACCCATATGTCATCCATGGACACCATAAGCCACTACCATGTTGACCAATAGCCCATATGTAATCCATGGACACCATAAGCCATTACCTTGTTGACCAATGGCGCATATGTCATCCATGGCCACCATAATCCATTACCATGTTGACCAATGGCCCATATGTCATCCATTGACACCATAAGCCATTAGAATGTTGACCAATGACCCATATGTCATCCATGGACACCATAAGCCATTACCATGTTGACCAATGGCCCATATGTCATCCATGGACACCATGAGCCATTACCATGTTGACCAATGGCCCATATGTCATCCATGGACACCATAAGCCACTACCATGTTGACCAATGACCCATATGTCAACCATGGTCACAATAAGCCACTACCATGTTGACCAATGGCCCATATGTCATCCATGGACACCATAAGCCATTACCATGTTGACCAATGGCTCATATGTCATCCATGGACACCATAAGCCATTACCATGTTGACCAATGGCCCATATGTCATCCATGGACACCCTAAGCGATTACCATGTTGACCAATGACCATATGTCATCCATGGACACCATAAGCGATTACCATGTTGAACAATGGCCCATATGTCATCCATGGACACCATAAGCCATTACCATGTTCACCAAAGACCCATATGTCATCCATGGACACCATAAGCCATTACCATGTTAACCAATGGCCTATATGTCATCCACATACACCATAAGCCACTACCATGTTGACCAATGACCCATATGTCATCCATGGACACCATAAGCCACTACCATGTTGACCAATGACCCATATGTCATCCATGGACACCATAAGCCACTGCCATGTTGACCAAACATCCATATGTCATCCATGGACACCATAAGCCACTAACATGTTGACCAATGACCCATATGTCGTCCATGGACACCATAAGCCACTACCATGCTGACCAATCATCCATATGTCATCCATGGACACCATAAGCCACTACCATGTTGACCAATGACGCATATGTCATCCATATATACCATAAGCCATTACCATGTTGACCAATGATCCATATGTCATCCATATACACCATAAGCCACTACCACGTTGACCAATGACCCATGTGTCATCCATGGACACCATAAACCACTACCATGTTGACCAATGGCCCATATGTCATCCATGGACACCATAAGCCACAACCATGTTGACCAATGGCCCATATGTCATCCATGGACACCGTAAGCGACTACCATGCTGACGAATGGCCCTTATGTCAACCATGGGCACAATAAGCCACAACCATGTTGACCAATGACCCATATGTCATCCATAGATACCATAAGCCACTACCATGTTTACCAATGGCCTATATGTCATCCATGGACACCATAAGCCATTACCATGTTGTCCAATGGCGCATATGTCATCCATGGACACCATAAGCCATTACCATGTTGACCAATGGCCCATATGTCGTCCATGGACACCATAAGCCATTACAATGTTGACCAATGACCCATATGTCATCCATGGACACCATAAGCCATTACCATGTTGACCAATGACCCATATGTCATCCATGGACACCATAAGCCATTACCATGTTGACCAATGGCCCATAGGTCATCCATGGACACCATAAGCGATTACCATGTTGACCAATGGCCCATATGTCATCCATGGATACCATAAGCCAGTACCATGTTGACCAATGGCCAATATGTCATCCATGGACACCATAAGCCATTACCATGTTGACCAATGACCATATGTCATCCATGGACACCATAAGCTATTACCATGTTGACCAATGGCCCATATGTCATCTAAGGACACCATAAGCCATTACCATGTTGAGCAATGACCCATATGTCATCCATGGACACCATAAGCCATTACCATGTTGACCAATGGCCCATATGCCATCCATATACACCATAACCCACTACCATGTTGACCAATGACCCATATGTCATCCATGGACACAATAAGCCACTGCCATGTTGACCAATGACCCATATGTCATCCATGGACACCATAAGCCATTTCCATGTTGACCAATGACCCATATGTCATTGATGGACACCATAAGCCATTACCATGCTGAGCAATGACCTATGTGTCATCCATGGACACCATAAGCCATTACCATGTTGATCAATGACCCATATGTCATCCATGGACACCATAAGCCATTACCCTGTTGATCAATCGCCGATATGTCATCCATATACACCATAAACCATTACCATGTTCACCAAACGGCCCAGAGGTCATCCATGGACACCATAAGCCACTACCATGTTGACCAATGACCCATATGTCATCCATGGACACCATAAGCTACTACCATGTTGACAAATGGCTCATATGTCCATGGACACCATAAGCCATTACCATGTAAAATACCAATGGCCCATATGTCATCCATGGACACCATAAGCCATTACCATGTTGACCAATGGCATATATGTCATCCATGGACACCATAAGCCATTACCATGTTGACCAATGACCATATGTCATCTATGGACACCATAAGCTATTACCATGCGGACCAATGGCCCATATGTCATCTATGGACACCATAAGCCATTACCATGTCGAGCAATGACCCATATGGCATCCATGGACACCACAAGCCATTACGATGTTGACCAGTGGCCCATATGTCATCCATATACACCATAAGCGACTACCTTGTTGAGCAATGACCCATATATCATACATGGACACCATAAGCGAATACCATGTTGACCAATGGCCCATATGTCATCCATGGACACCGTCAGCCACTACCATGTTGACCAATGGCCCAAGTCACCTATATACACCATAAGCCACTACCATGTTAACCAATCATCTATATTTCATCCATGGACACCATAAGCCAGTATCATGTTGACCAATGAGCCATATGTCATCCATGGACACCATAAGCCACTACCAAGTTGAGCAATCATCCATATGTCATCCATGGACACCATAAGCCACTACCATGTTGACCAATGACCCATATGTCATTCATGGACACCATAAGCCACTACCATGTTTACCAATGGCCTATATGTCATCCATGGACACCATAAGCCATTACCATGTTGTCCAATGGCGCATATGTCATCCATGGACACCATAAGCCATCACCATGTTGACCAATGGCCCATATGTCGTCCATGGACACCATAAGCCATTACAATGTTGACCAATGACCCATATGTCATCCATGGACACCATAAGCCATTACCATGTTGACCAATGACCCATATGTCATCCATGGACACCATAAGCCATTACCATGTTGACCAATGGCCCATAGGTCATCCATGGACACCATAAGCGATTACCATGTTGACCAATGGCCCATATGTCATCCATGGATACCATAAGCCAGTACCATGTTGACCAATGGCCAATATGTCATCCATGGACACCATAAGCCATTACCATGTTGACCAATGACCATATGTCATCCATGGACACCATAAGCTATTACCATGTTGACCAATGGCCCATATGTCATCTAAGGACACCATAAGCCATTACCATGTTGAGCAATGACCCATATGTCATCCATGGACACCATAAGCCATTACCATGTTGACCAATGGCCCATATGCCATCCATATACACCATAACCCACTACCATGTTGACCAATGACCCATATGTCATCCATGGACACAATAAGCCACTGCCATGTTGACCAATGACCCATATGTCATCCATGGACACCATAAGCTATTTCCATGTTGACCAATGACCCATATGTCATTGATGGACACCATAAGCCATTACCATGTTGAGCAATGACCTATGTGTCATCCATGGACACCATAAGCCATTACCATGTTGATCAATGACCCATATGTCATCCATGGACACCATAAGCCATTACCCTGTTGATCAATCGCCGATATGTCATCCATATACACCATAAACCATTACCATGTTCACCAAACGGCCCAGAGGTCATCCATGGACACCATAAGCCACTACCATGTTGACCAATGACCCATATGTCATCCATGGACACCATAAGCTACTACCATGTTGACAAATGGCTCATATGTCCATGGACACCATAAGCCATTACCATGTAAAATACCAATGGCCCATATGTCATCCATGGACACCATAAGCCATTACAATGTTGACCAATGGCATATATGTCATCCATGGACACCATAAGCCATTACCATGTTGACCAATGACCATATGTCATCTATGGACACCATAAGCTATTACCATGCGGACCAATGGCCCATATGTCATCTATGGACACCATAAGCCATTACCATGTCGAGCAATGACCCATATGGCATCCATGGACACCACAAGCCATTACGATGTTGACCAGTGGCCCATATGTCATCCATATACACCATAAGCGACTACCTTGTTGAGCAATGACCCATATATCATACATGGACACCATAAGCGAATACCATGTTGACCAATGGCCCATATGTCATCCATGGACACCGTCAGCCACTACCATGTTGACCAATGGCCCAAGTCACCTATATACACCATAAGCCACTACCATGTTAACCAATCATCTATATTTCATCCATGGACACCATAAGCCAGTATCATGTTGACCAATGAGCCATATGTCATCCATGGACACCATAAGCCACTACCAAGTTGAGCAATCATCCATATGTCATCCATGGACACCATAAGCCACTACCATGTTGACCAATGACCCATATGTCATTCATGGACACCATAAGCCACTACCATGTTGAACTATCATCCATATGTCATCCATGGACACCATAAGCCAGTACCATGTTGACCAATGACCCATATGTCATCCATATACACCATAAGCCATTACCATGTTGAACAATGACCCATATGTCATCCATATACACCATAAGCCACTACCATGTTGACCAATGACCCATATGTCATCTATGGACACCATAAGCCACTACCATGTTAACTAATGACCCATATCTGATCCATGGACACCTTAAACCACTACCATGTTGACTAATGCCCCATATGTCATCCATAGACACCATAAGCCATTACCATGTTAACCAATGACCCATATGTCGTCCATGGACACCATAAGCCATTACCATGTTGACCAATGACCCATATGTCATCCATATACATCATAAGCCACTACCATGTTAACCAATGACCCATATGTCATCCATGGACACCATAAGCCACTACGATGTTGACCAATGACCCATATGTCATCCATGGACACCATAAGCCACTACCATGTTGACCAATGGCCCATATGTCATCTATGGACCCCATAAGCCATTACCATGTTGAGCAATGACCCATATGTCATACATGGACACCATAAGCCATTACCATGTTGACCAATGGCCCAAATGTCATCCATATACACCATAACCCACTACCATGTTGACCAATGACCCATATGTCATCCATGGACACCATAAGCCACTACCATGTTGACCAATGACCCATATGTCATCCATGGACACCATAAGCCATTTCCATGTTGACCAATGACCCATATGTCATTGATGGATACCATAAGCCATTACCATGTTAAGCAATGACCTATATGTCATCCGTGGACACCATCAGCCATTACCATGTTGATCAACGACCCATATGTCATCCATGGACACCATAAGCCATTACCCTGTTGACCAATCGCCCATATGTCATCCATATACACCATAAGCCATTACCATGTTCACCAAACGGCCCATAGGTCATCCATGGACACCATAAGCCATTACCATGTTGACCAATGACCCATATGTCATCCATGGGCACCATAAGCTAGTGCCATGTTGACAAATGGCTCATATGTCATCCATGGACACCATAAGCTATTACCATGTAAAATACCAATGGCCCATATGTCATCCATGGACACCATAAGCCATTAGCATGTTGACCAATGGCATATATGTCATCCATGGACACCATAAGCCACTACCATGTTGACCAATCATCCATATGTCATCCATGGACACCATAAGCCACTACCATGTTGACCAATGACGCATATGTCATCCATATATACCATAAGCCATTACCATGTTGACCAATGATCCATATGTCATCCATATACACGATAAGCCACTACCACGTTGACCAATGACCCATGTGTCATCCATGGACACCATAAACCACTACCATGTTGACCAATGGCCCATATGTCATCCATGGACACCATAAGCCACAACCATGTTGACCAATGGCCCATATGTCATCCATGGACACCGTAATCGACTACCATGCTGACCAATGGCCCATATGTCAACCATGGGCACAATAAGCCACAACCATGTTGACCAATGACCCATATGTCATCCATAGATACCATAAGCCACTACCATGTTTACCAATGGCCTATATGTCATCCATGGACACCATAAGCCATTACCATGTTGTCCAATGGCGCATATGTCATCCATGGACACCATAAGCCATTACCATGTTGACCAATGGCCCATATGTCGTCCATGGACACCATAAGCCATTACAATGTTGACCAATGACCCATATGTCATCCATGGACACCATAAGCCATTACCATGTTGACCAATGACCCATATGTCATCCATGGACACCATAAGCCATTACCATGTTGACCAATGGCCCATAGGTCATCCATGGACACCATAAGCGATTACCATGTTGACCAATGGCCCATATGTCATCCATGGATACCATAAGCCAGTACCATGTTGACCAATGGCCAATATGTCATCCATGGACACCATAAGCCATTACCATGTTGACCAATGACCATATGTCATCCATGGACACCATAAGCTATTACCATGTTGACCAATGGCCCATATGTCATCTAAGGACACCATAAGCCATTACCATGTTGAGCAATGACCCATATGTCATCCATGGACACCATAAGCCATTACCATGTTGACCAATGGCCCACATGCCATCCATATACACCATAACCCACTACCATGTTGACCAATGACCCATATGTCATCCATGGACACAATAAGCCACTGCCATGTTGACCAATGACCCATATGTCATCCATGGACACCATAAGCCATTTCCATGTTGACCAATGACCCATATGTCATTGATGGACACCATAAGCCATTACCATGTTGAGCAATGACCTATGTGTCGTCCATGGACACCATAAACCATTACCATGTTGATCAATGACCCATATGTCATCCATGGACACCATAAGCCATTACCCTGTTGACCAATCGCCGATATGTCATCCATATACACCATAAGCCATTACCATGTTCACCAAACGGCCCAGAGGTCATCCATGGACACCATAAGCCACTACCATGTTGACCAATGACCCATATGTCATCCATGGACACCATAAGCTACTACCATGTTGACAAATGGCTCATATGTCATCCATGGACACCATAAGCCATTACCATGTAAAATACCAATGGCCCATATGTCATCCATGGACACCATAAGCCATTACCATGTTGACCAATGGCATATATGTCATCCATGGACACCATAAGCCATTACCATGTTGACCAATGACCATATGTCATCTATGGACACCATAAGCTATTACCATGCTGACCAATGGCCCATATTTCATCTATGGACACCATAAGCCATTACCATGTCGAGCAATGACCCATATGGCATCCATGGACACCACAAGCCATTACCATGTTGACCAGTGGCCCATATGTCATCCATATACACCATAAGCGGCTACCTTGTTGAGCAATGACCCATATATCATACATGGACACCATAAGCGAATACCATGTTGACCAATGGCCCATATGTCATCGATGGACACCGTCAGCCACTACCATGTTGACCAATGGCCCAGGTCACCTATATACACCATAAGCCACTACCATGTTAACCAATCATCTATATTTCATCCATGGACACCATAAGCCAGTATCATGTTGACCAATGAGCCATATGTCATCCATGGACACCATAAGCCACTACCAAGTTGAGCAATCATCCATATGTCATCCATGGACATCATAAGCCACTACCATGTTGACCAATGACCCATATGTCATTCATGGACACCATAAGCCACTACCATGTTGAACTATCATCCATATGTCATCCATGGACACCATAAGCCACTACCATGTTGACCAATGACCCATATGTCATCCATATACACCATAAGCCATTACCATGTTGACCAATGACCCATATGTCATCCATATACACCATAAGCCACTACCATGTTGACCAATGACCCATATGTCATCTATGGACACCATAAGCCACTACCATGTTAACTAATGACCCATATCTGATCCATGGACACCTTAAACCACTACCATGTTGACTAATGCCCCATATGTCATCAATGGACACCATAAGCCATTACCATGTTAACCAATGACCCATATGTCGTCCATGGACACCATAAGCCATTACCATGTTGACCAATGACCCATATGTCATCCATATACATCATAAGCCACAACCATGTTGACCAATGACCCATATGTCATCCATGGACACCATAAGCCACTACGATGTTGACCAATGACCCATATGTCATCCATGGACACCATAAGCCACTACCATGTTGACCAATGGCCCATATGTCATCTATGGACCCCATAAGCCATTACCATATTGAGCAATGACCCATATGTCATACATGGACACCATAAGCCATTACCATGTTGACCAATGGCCCAAATGTCATCCATATACACCATAACCCACTACCATGTTGACCAATGACCCATATGTCATCCATGGACACCATAAGCCACTACCATGTTGACCAATGACCCATATGTCATCCATGGACACCATAAGCCATTTCCATGTTGACCAATGACCCATATGTCATTGATGGATACCATAAGCCATTACCATGTTGAGCAATGACCTATATGTCATCCATGGACACCATAAGACATTACCATGTTGATCAACGACCCATATGTCATCCATGAACACCATAAGCCATTACCCTGTTGACCAATCGCCCATATGTCATCCATATACACCATAAGCCATTACTATGTTCACCAAACGGCCCATAGGTCATCCATGGACACCATAAGCCACTACCATGTTGACCAATGACCCATATGTCATCCATGGGCACCATAAGCTAGTGTCATGTTGACAAATGGCTCATATGTCATCCATGGACACCATAAGCTATCACCATGTAAAATACCAATGGCCCATATGTCATCCATGGACACCATAAGCCATTACCATGTTGACCAATGGCATATATGTCATCCATGGACACCATAAGCCATTACCATGTTGACCAATGACCATATGTCATCCATGGACACCATAAGCTATTACCATGCTGACCAATGGCCCATATGTCATCTATGGACACCATAAGCCATTACCATGTTGAGCAATGACCCATATGGCATCCATGGACACCACAAGCCATTACCATGTTGACCAGTGGCCCATATGTCATCCATATACACCATAAGCGACTACCTTGTTGGGCAATGACCCATATATCATACATGGACACCATAAGCGAATACCATGTTGACCAATGGCCCATATGTCATCCATGGACACCGTCAGCCACTACCATGTTGACCAATGGCCCATATGTCACCTATATTCACCATAAGCCACTACCATGTTAACCAATCATCCATATTTCATCCATGGACACCATAAGCCACTACCATGTTGACCAATGAGCCATATGTCATCCATGGACACCATAAGCCACTACCAAGTTGACCAATCGTCCATATGTCATCCATGGACACCATAAGCCACTACCATGTTGACCAATGACCCATATGTCATTCATGGACACCATAAGCCACTACCATGTTGAACTATCATCCATATGTCATCCATGGACACCATAAGCCACTACCATGTTGACCAATGACTCATATGTCATCCATATACACCATAAGCCATTTCCATGTTGAACAATGACCCATATGTCATCCATGTACACCATAAGCCACTACCATGTTGACCAATGACCCATACGTCATCTATCGACACCATAAGCCACTACCATGTTGACCAATGACCCATATCTGATCCATGGACACCTTAAGCCACTACCATGTTAACTAATGCCCGATATGTCATCCATGGACACCATAAGCCATTACCATGTTAACCAATGACCCATATGTCATCCATGTTCACCATAAGCCATTACAATGTTGACCAATGACCCATATGTCATCCATATACATCATAAGCCACTACCATGTTGACCAATGACCCATATGTCATCCATGGACACCATAAGCCACTACGATGTTGACCAATGACCCATATGTCATCCATGGACACCATAAGACACTACCATGTTGACCAATGGCCCATATGTCATCCATAGACACCGTAAGCCACTACCATGTTGACCAATGGCCCATATGTCATCCATATACACCATAAGCCACTGCCATGTTGACCAATGACCCATATGTCATCCATAGACACCATAAGCCACTACCAAGTTGACCAATCATCCATATGTCATCCATGGACACAATAAGCCACTACCATGTTGACCAATAACCCATATGTCATCCATGGACACCGTAAGCCACTACCATGTTGACCAATGGCCCATATGTTATCCACGGATACCGTAAGCCACTACCATGCTGACGAATATCCCATATGTCATCCATGGGCACCATATGCCACTACCATGTTGACCAATGAGCCATATGCCATCCATGGACACCATAAGCCATTACCATGTTGACGAATGGCCCATATGTCATCCATGGACACCATAAGCCATTACCATGTTGACCAATGGCCCATATGTCATCCATGGACACCATAAGCCATTACCATGTTGACCAATTGCCCATATGTCATCCATGGACACCATAAGCCAATACCATGTTGACCAATGACCCATATGTCATCCATGGACACCAGAAGCCATTACCATGTTGACAATTCGCCCATATGTCATCAATGGACACCATAAGCCATTACCATGTTGACCAATGGCCCATATGTCATCAATGGACACCATAAGCCATTACCATGTTAACCAATGACCATATGTCATCCATGGACACCATAAGCTATTACCATGCTGACCAATGGCCCATATGTCATCTACGGACACCATAAGCCATTACCAAGTTGAGCAATGACCCATATGGCATCCATGGACATCATAAGCCATTACCATGTTGACTAGTTGCCCATATGTCATCCATATACACCATAAGCGACTACCATGTTGAGCTATGACCCATATGTCATCTATGGACACCATAAGTCACTACCATGTTGACCAATGACCCATATGTCATCCATGGACACCATAAGCCAATACCAAGTTGACCAATGGCCCATATGTCATCCATGGACACCGTCAGCCACTACCATGTTGACCAATGGCCCATATCTCACCTATATACACCATAAGTCGCTACCATGTTGACCAATGACCCATATGTCATCCGTGGACACCATAAGCCACTACCATGTTAACCAATCATCCATATTTCATCCATGGACACCATAAGCCACTACCATGTTGACCAATGACCCATATGTCATCCATGGACACCATAAGCCACTACCAAGTTGACCAATCATCCATATGTCAACCATGGACACCATAAGCCACTACCATGTTGACGAATGACCCATATGTCATTCATGGACACCATAAGCCACTACCATGTTGAACTATCATCCATATGTCATCCATGGACACCATAAGCCACTACCATGTTGACCAATGACCCATATGTCATCCATATACACCATAAGCCATTACCTTGTTGAACAATGACCCATATGTCATCCATATACACCATAAGCCACTACCTTGTTGACTAATGACCCATATGTCATCTATGGACACCATAAGCCACTACCATGTTGACCAATGACCCATATCTGATCCATGGACACCTTAAGCCACTACCATGTTGACCAATGACCCATATGTCATCCATGGACACCATAAGCCATTACCATGTTAACCAATGACCCATATGTCATCCATGGACACAATAAGCCATTACCATGTTGACCAATGACCCATATGTTATCCATATACATCATAAGCCACTACCATGTTGACCAATGACCCATATGTCATCCATGGACACCATAAGCCACTACGATGTTGACTAATGACCCATCTGTCATCCATGGACACCATAAGCCACTAACATGTTGACCAATGGCCCATATGTCATCCATGGAAACCGTAAGCCACTACCATGTTGACCAATGGCCCATATGTCTTCCATATACACCATAAGCCACTACCATGTTGACCAATGACCCATATGTCATCCATAGACACCATAAGCCACTACCATGTTGACCAATCATCCATATGTTATCCATGGACACAATAAGCCACTACCATGTTGACCAATGACCCATATGTCATCCATGGACACCGTAAGCCACTACCATGTTGACCAATGGCCCATATGTCATCCATGGATACCGTAAGCCACAACCATGCTGACCAATATACCATATGTCATCCATGGGCACCATAAGCCACTACCATGTTGACCAATGAGCCATATGTCATCCATGGACACCATAAGCCACTACTATGTTGACGAATGGCCCATATGTCATCCATGGACACCATAAGCCATTACCATGTTGACCAATGGCCCATATGTCATCCATGGACATCATAAGCCATTACCATGTTTACCAATTGCCCATATGTCATCCATGGACACCATAAGCCATTACCATGTTAACCAATGACCCATATGTCATCCATGGACACCATAAGCCATTACCATGTTGACCAATGACCGATATGTCATCCATGGACAGCATAAGCCATTACAATGTTGACCAATGGACCATCTGTCATCAATGGACACCATAAGCCATTACCATGTTGACCAATGACCATATGTCATCCATGGACACCATAAGCTATTACCATGCTGACCAATGGCCCATATGTCATCTATGGACACCATAAGCCATTACCATGTTGAGCACTGAGCCATATGGCATCCATGGACACCATAAGCCATTACCATGTTGACCAGTGGCCCATATGTCATCCATATACACCATAAGCAACTACCATGTTGAGCAATGACCCATATGTCATCCATGGACACCATAAGCCACTACCATGTTGACCAATGACCCATATGTCATCCATGGACACCATAAGCCAATACCATGTTGACCAATGGCCCATATGTCATCCATGGACACCGTCAGCCACTACCATGGTGACCAATGGCCCATATGTCACCTATATACACCATGTCATCCATGGACACCATAAGCCACTATAAGCTACCATGTTGACCAATGACCCATATGTCATCCATGGACACCATAAGCCACTAGTTGACCAATCATCCATATGTTATCCATGGACACAATAAGCCACTACCATGTTGACCAATGACCCATATGTCATCCATGGACACCGTAAGCCACTACCATGTTGACCAATGGCCCATATGTCATCCATGGATACCGTAAGCCACTACCATGCTGACCAATATCCCATATGTCATCCATGGGCACCATAAGCCACTACCATGTTGACCAATGAGCCATATGTCATCCATGGACACCATAAGCTATTACCATGCTGACCAATGGCCCATATGTCATCTATGGACACCATAAGCCATTACCAAGTTGAGCAATGACCCATATGGCATCCATGGACACCATAAGCCATTACCATGTTGACTAGTTGCCCATATGTCATCCATATACACCATAAGCGACTACCATGTTGAGCAATGACCCATATGTCATCTATGGACACCATAAGTCACTACCATGTTGACCAATGACCCATATGTCATCCATGGACACCATAAGCCAATACCAAGTTGACCAATGGCCCATATGTCATCCATGGACACCGTCAGCCACTACCATGTTGACCAATGGCCCATATCTCACCTATATACACCATAAGTCGCTACCATGCTGACCAATGACCCATATGTCATCCATGGACACCATAAGCCACTACCATGTTAACCAATCATCCATATTTCATCCATGGACACCATAAGCCACTACCATGTTGACCAATGACCCATATGTCATCCATGGCCACCATAAGCCACTACCAAGTTGACCAATCATCCATATGTCAACCACGGACACCATAAGCCACTACCATGTTGACGAATGACCCATATGTCATTCATGGACACCATAAGCCACGACCATGTTGAACTATCATCCATATGTCATCCATAGACACCATAAGCCACTACAATGTTGACCAATAACCCATATGTCATCCATATACACCATAAGCCATTACCTTGTTGAACAATGACCCATATGTCATCCATATACACCATAAGCCACTACCTTGTTGACTAATGACCCATATGTCATCTATGGACACCATAAGCCAGTACCATGTTGACCAATGACCCATATCTGATCCATGGACACCTTAAGCCACTACCATGTTGACCAATGACCCATATGTCATCCATAGACACCATAAGCCATTACCATGTTAACCAATGACCCATATGTCATCCATGGACACAATAAGCCATTACCATGTTGACCAATGACCCATATGTCATCCATATACATCATAAGCCACTACCATGTTGACCAATGACCCATATGTCATCCATGGACACCATAAGCCACTACGATGTTGACCAATGACCCATATGTCATCCATGGACACCATAAGCCACTAACATGTTGACCAATGGCCCATATGTCATCCATGGAAACCGTAAGCCACTACCATGTTGACCAATGGCCCATACGTCATCCATATACACCATAAGCCACTACCATGTTGACCAATGACCCATATTACATCCATAGACACTATAAGCCACTACCGTGTTGACCAATCATCCATATGTTATCCATGGACACAATAAGCCACTACCATGTGGACCAATGACCCATATGTCATCCGTGGACACCGTAAGCCACTACCATGTTGACCAATGGCCCATATGTCATCCATGGATACCGTAAGCCACTACCATGCTGACCAATATCCCATATGTCATCCATGGGCACCATAAGCCACTACCATGTTGAGCAATGAGCCATATGTCATCCATGGACACCATAAGCCACTACCATGTTGACGAATGGCCCATATGTCATCCATGGACACCATAAGCCATTACCATGTTGACCAATGGCCCATATGTCATCCATGGACATCATAAGCCATTACCATGTTGACCAATTGCCCATATGTCATCCATGGACACCATAAGCCATTACCATGTTAACCAATGACCCATATGTCATACATGGACACCATAAGCCATTACCATGTTGACCAATGACCGATATGTCATCCATGGACACCAAAAGCCATTACCATGTTGACCAATGGCCCATATGTCATCAATGGACAGCATAAGCCATTACCATGTTGACCAATGGCCCATCTGTCATCAATGGACACCATAAGCCATTACCATGTTGACCAATGACCATATGTCATCCATGGACACCATAAGCTATTACCATGCTGACCAATGGCCCATATGTCATCTATTGACACCATAAGCCATTACCATGTTGAGCTCTGAGCCATATGGCATCCATGGACACCATAAGCCATTACCATGTTGACCAGTGGCCCATATGTCATCCATATACACCATAAGCAACTACCATGTTGAGCAATGACCCATATGTCATCCATGGACACCATAAGCCACTACCATGTTGACCAATGACCCATATGTCATCCATGGACACCATAAGCCAATACCATGTTGACCAATGGCCCATATGTCATCCATGGACACCGTGAGCCACTACCATGGTGACCAATGGCCCATATGTCACCTATATACACCATAAGTCGCTACCATGTTGACCAATGACCTATATGTCATCCATGGACACCATAAGCCACTACCATGTTGATTAATCATCCATATGTTATCCACGGACACAATAAGCCACTACCATGTTGACCAATGACCCATATGTCATCCATGGACACCGTAAGCCACTACCATGTTGACCAATGGCCCATATGTCATCCATGGATACCGTAAGCCACTACCATGCTGACCAATATCCCATATGTCATCCATGGGCACCATAAGCCACTACCATGTTGACCAATGAGCCATATGTCATCCATGGACACCATAAGCTATTACCATGCTGACCAATGGCCCATATGTCATCTATGGACACCATAAGCCATTACCAAGTTGAGCAATGACCCATATGGCATCCATGGACACCATAAGCCATTACCATGTTGACTAGTTGCCCATATGTCATCCATATACACCATAAGCGACTACCATGTTGAGCAATGACCCATATGTCATCTGTGGACACCATAAGTCACTACCATGTTGACCAATGACCCATATGTCATCCATGGACACCATAAGCCAATACCAAGTTGACCAATGGCCCATATGTCATCCATGGACACCGTCAGCCACTACTATGTTGACCAATGGACCATATCTCACCTATATACACCATAAGTCGCTACCATGTTGACCAATGACCCATATGTCATCCATGGACACCATAAGCCACTACCATGTTAACCAATCATCCATATTTCATCCATGGACACCATAAGCCACTACCATGTTGACCAATGACCCATATGTCATCCATGGACACCATAAGCCACTACCAAGTTGACCAATCATCCATATGTAAACCATGGACACCATAAGCCACTACCATGTTGACGAATGACCCATATGTCATTCATGGACACCATAAGCCACTACCATGTTGAACTATCATCCATATGTCATCCATGGACACCATAAGCCACTACCATGTTGACCAATGATCCATATGTCATCCATATACACCATAAGCCATTACCTTGTTGAACAATGACCCATATGTCATCCATATACACCATAAGCCACTACCTTGTTGACTAATGACCCATATGTCATCTATGGACACCATAAGCCACTACCATGTTGACCAATGACCCATATCTGATCCATGGACACCTGAAGCCACTACCATGTTGACCAATGACCCATATGTCATCCATGGACACCATAAGCCATTACCATGTTAACCAATGACCCATATGTCATCCATGGACACAATAAGCCATTACCATGTTGACCAATGACCCATATGTCATCCATATACATCATAAGCCACTACCATGTTGACCAATGACCCATATGTCATCCATGGACACCATAAGCCACTACGATGTTGACCAGTGACCCATATGTCATCCATGGACACCATAAGCCACTAACATGTTGACCAATGGCCCATATGTCATCCATGGAAACCGTAAGCCACTACCATGTTGACCAATGGCCCATATGTCATCCATATACACCATAAGCCACTACCATGTTGACCAATGACCCATATGTCATCCATAGACACCATAAGCCACTACCATGTTGACCAATCATCCATATGTTATCCATGGACACAATAAGCCACCACCATGTTGACCAATGACCCATATGTCATCCATGGACACCGTAAGCCACTACCATGTGGACCAATGGCCCATATGTCATCCATGGATACCGTAAGCCACTACCATGCTGACCAATATCCCATATGTCATCCATGGGCACCATAAGCCACTACCATGTTGACCAATGAGCCATATGTCATCCATGGACACCATAAGCCACTACCATGTTGACGAATGGCCCATATGTCATCCATGGACACCATAAGCCATTACCATGTTGACCAATGGCCCATATGTCATCCATGGACATCATAAGCCATTACCATGTTGACCAATTGCCCATATGTCATCCATGGATACCATAAGCCATTACCATGTTAACCAATGACCCATATGTCATCCATGGACACCATAAGCCATTACCATGTTGACCAATGACCGATATATCATCCATGGACACCAAAAGCCATTACCATGTTGACCAATGGCCCATATGTCATCAGTGGACAGCATAAGCCATTACCATGTTCACCAATGGCCCATCTGTCATCAATGGACACCATAAGCCATTACCATGTTGACCAATGACCATATGTCATCCATGGACACCATAAGCTATTACCATGCTGACCAATGGCCCATATGTCATCTATGGACACCATAAGCCATTACCATGCTGAGCACTGAGCCATATGGCATCCATGGACACCATAAGCCATTACCATGTTGACCAGTGGCCCATATGTCATCCATATACAACATAAGCAACTACCATGTTGAGCAATGACCCATATGTCATCCATGGACACCATAAGCCACTACCATGCTGACCAATATCCCATATGTCATCCATGGGCACCATAAGCCACTACCATGCTGACCAATATCCCATATGTCATCCATGGGCACCATAAGCCACTACCATGTTGACCAATGAGCCATATGTCATCCATGGAAACCATAAGCCACTACCATGTTGACCAATGGCCCATATGTCATCCATGGACACCATAAGCCATTACCATGTTGACCAATGGCCCATATGTCATCCATGGACATCATAAGCCATTACCATGTTGACCAATTGCCCATATGTCATCCATGGACACCATAAGCCATTACCATGTTAACCAATGACCCATATGTCATCCATGGACACCATAAGCCATTACCATGTTGACCAATGACCGATATATCATCCATGGACACCAAAAGCCATTACCATGTTGACCAATGGCCCATATGTCATCAATGGACAGCATAAGCCATTACCATGTTGACCAATGGCCCATCTGTCATCAATGGACACCATAAGCCATTACCATGTTGACCAATGACCATATGTCATCCATGGACACCATAAGCTATTACCATGCTGACCAATGGCCCATATGTCATCTATGGACACCATAAGCCATTACTATGTTGACCAGTGGCCCATATGTCATCCATATACAGCATAAGCAACTACCATCTTGACCAATGACCCATATGTGATCCATGGACACCATAAGCCACTACCATGTTGACCAATGAGCCATAAACCATAAGCCACTACCATGTTGACCAATGGCCCATATGTCATCCATGGACATCATAAGCCATTACCATGTTGACCAATGACCCATATGTCATCCATGGACACCATAAGCCACTACCATGTTGACCAATGACCCATATGTCATCAATGGACACCATAAGCCAATACCATGTTGACCAATGGCCCATATGTCATCCATGGACACCGTCAGCCACTACCATGGTGACCAATGGCCCATATGTCACCTATATACACCATAAGTCGCTACCATGTTGACCAATGACCCATATGTCATCCATGGACACCATAAGCCACTACCATGTTGACCAATCATCCATATGTTATCCATGGACACAATAAGCCACTACCATGTTGACCAATGACCCATATGTCATCCATGGACACCGTAAGCCACTACCATGTTGACCAATGGCCCATATGTCATCCATGGATACCGTAAGCCACTACCATGCTGATCAATATCCCATATGTCATCCATGGGCACCATAAGCCACTACCATGTTGACCAATGAGCCATATGTCATCCATGGACACCATAAGCCACTACCATGTTGACCAATGGCCCATATGTCATCCATGGACACCATAAGCCATTACCATGTTGACCAATGGCCCATATGTCATCCATGGACATCATAAGCCATTACCATGTTGACCAATTGCCCATATGACATCCATGGACACCATAAGCCATTACCATGTTAACCAATGACCCATATGTCATCCATGGACACCATAAGCCATTACCATGTTGACCAATGACCGATATGTCATCCATGGACACCAAAAGCCATTACCATGTTGACCAATGGCCCATATGTCATCAATGGACAGCATAAGCCATTACCATGTTGACCAATGGCCGATCTGTCATCAATGGACACCATAAGCCATTACCATGTTGACCAATGACCATATGTCATCCATGGACACCATAAGCTATTACCATGCTGACCAATGGCCCATATGTCATCTATGGACACCATAAGCCATTACCATGTTGAGCACTGACCCATATGGCATCTATGGACACCATAAGCCATTACCATGTTGACCAGTGGCCCATATGTCATCCATATACACCATAAGCGACTACCATGTTGAGCAATGACCCATATGTCATCCATGGACACCATAAGCCACTACCATGTTGACCAATGACCCATATGTCATCCATGGACACCATAAGCCAATACCATGTTGACCAATGGCCCATATGTCATCCATGGACACCGTCAGCCACTACCATGGTGAACATTGGCCCATATGTCACCTATATACACCATAAGTCGCTACCATGTTGACCAATGACCCATATGTCATCCATGGACACCATAAGCCACTACCATGTTAACCAATCATCCATATTTCATTTGTGGACACCATAAGCCACTACCATGTTGACCAATGACCCATATGTCATCCATGGACACCATAAGCCACTACCAAGTTGACCAATCATCCATATGTCATCCATGGACACCATAAGCCACTACCATGTTGACCAATGACCCATATGTCATTCATGGACACCATAAGCCACTACGATGTTGACCTATCATCCATATGTCATCCATGGACACCATAAGCCACTACCATGTTGACCAATGACCCATATGTCATCCATATACACCATAAGCCATTACCATGTTGAACAATGACCCATATGTCATCCATATACACCATAAGCCACTACCATGTTGACCAATGACCCATATGCCATCTATGGACACCATAAGCCATTACCATGTTGAACAATGACCCATATGTCATCCATATACACCATAAGCCAATACTATGTTGACAATTGGCCCATATGTCATCCATGGACACCGTCAGCCACTACCATGTTGACCAATGGCCCATATGTCACCTATATACACCATAAGTCGCTACCATGTTGACCAATGACCCATATGTCATCCATGGACACCATAAGCCACTACCATGCTAACCAATCATCCATATTTCATCCATGGACACCATAAGCCACTACCATGTTGACCAATGACCCATATGTAATCCATGGACACCATAAGCCACTACCAAGTTGACCAATCATCCATATGTCATCCATGGACACCATAAGCCACTACCATGTTGGCGAATGACGCATATGTCATTCATGGACACCATAAGCCACTACCATGTTGAACTATCATCCATATGTCATCCATGGACACCATAAGCCACTACCATGTTGACCAATGACCCATATGTCATCCATGGACACCATAAACCATTGCCATGTTAACCAATGACCCATATGCCATCCATGGACACCATAAGCCATTACCATGTTGACCAATGACCCATATGTCATCCATATATATCATAAGCTACTACCATGTTGACCAATGACCCATATGTCATCGATGGACACCATAAGCCACTACGATGTTGACCAATGACCCATATGTCATCCATGGACACCATAAGCCACTACCATGTTGACCAATGGCCCATATGTCATCCATGGACACCGTAAGCCACTACCATGTTGATCAATGGCCCATATGTCATCCATATACACCATAAGCTACTACCATGTTGACCAATGACCCATATGTCATTCGTAGACACCATAAGCCACTTCCATGTTGACCAATCATCCATATGTCATCCATGGACACAATAACCCACTACCATGTTGACCAATGACCCATATGTCATCCATGGACACCGTAAGCCACTACCATGTTGACCAATGGCCTATATGTCATCCATGGATACCGTAAGGCACTACCATGCTGACCAATATCCCATATGTCATCCATGGGCACCATAAGCCACTACCATGTTGACCAATGAGCCATATGTCATTCATGGACACCATAAGCCACTACCATGTTGACGAATGGCCCATATGTCATCCATGGACACCATAAGCCATTACCATGTTGACCAATCGCCCATATATCATCCATGGACACCATAAGCCATTACCATGTTGACCAATTGCCCATATGTCATCCATGGACACCATAAGCCATTACCATGTTGACCAATGACCCATATGTCATCCATGGACACCATAAGCCATTACTATGTTGACCAATGACCCATATGTCATCCATTGACACCAGAAGCCATTACCATGTTGACCAATGGCCCATATGTCATCAATGGACACCATAAGCCATTACCATGTTGACCAATGGCCCATATGTCATCCCTGGACACCATAAGCCATTACCATGTTCACCAATGGCCCATATGTCATCCATGGACACCATAAGCCATTACCATGTGGACCAATGATCCATATGTCATCCATGGACACTATACGCCATTACCATGTTGACCAATGGCCCATATGTTATCCATATTCACCATAAGCCACTACCATGTTCACCAATGACCCATATGTCATCCATGGACACCAAAAGCCACTACCATGTTGACCAATGACCCATATGTCATCCATGGAGACCATAAGCCACTACCATGTTGACCAATGGCCCATATGTCATCTATGGACACCATAAGCCATTACCATGTTGACTAATGGCCCATATGTCATCCAAGGACACCATAAGCCATTACCATGTTGGCCAATGGCCCATATGTCATCAATAGACACCATAAGCCATTACCATGTTGACCAATGACCCATATGTCATCCATGGACACCATAAGACATTACCATGTTGACCAATGGCCCATATGTCATCCATGGATACCATAAGCCATTACCATGTTGACCAATGGACCATATGCCATCCATGGACACCATAAGCCATTACCATGTTAACCAATGACCCATATGTCATCCATGGACACCATAAGCCATTACCATGTTGACAAATGACCCATATGTCATCCATGGACACCATAAGCCATTACCATGTTGACCAATGACCCATATGTCATCCATATACATCATAAGCCATTTCTATCTTGACTAATGACCCATATGTCATCCATGGACACCATAAGCCACTACAATGTTGACCAATGACCCATATGTCATCCATGGACACCATAAGCCACTACCATGTTGACCAATGGCCCATATGTCATCCATGGACATAGTAAGCCACTACCATGTTGACCAATGGCCCATATGTCATCCATATACACCATAAGCCACTACGATGTTGACCAATGACCCATATGTCATCCATGGACACCATAAGCCACTACCATGTTGACCAATCATCCATATGTCATCCATGGACACAATAAGCCACTACCATGTTGACCAATGACCCATATGTCATCCATAGACACTGTAAGCCACTACCATGTTGATCAATGGCCCATATGTCATCCATGGACACCGTAAGCCACTACCATGCCGACCAATATCCCATATGTCATCCATGGGCACCGTAAGCTACTACCATGTTGACCAATGAGCCATATGTCATCCATGGACACCATAAGCCACTACCATGTTGACGAATGACCCATATGTCATCCATGGACACCACAAGCAATTACCATGTTGACCAATGGCCCATATGTCATCCATGGACACCATAAGCCATTACCATGTTGACCAACTGCCCATATGTCATCCATGAACACCATAAGCCATTACCATGTTGACCAATGTCCCATATGTCATCGATGGACACCATAAGCCATTACCATGTTGACCAATGACCCATATGTCATCCATGGACACCATAAGCCATTACTATTTTGACCAATGGCCCATATGTCATCCATGGACACCATAAGCCATTACCATGTTGACCAATGGCCCATATGTCATCCCTGGACACCATAAGCCATTACCATGTTCACCAATGGCCCATATGTCATCCATGGACACCATAAGCCATTACCATGTTGACCAATGACCCATATGTCATCCATGGACACCATAAGCCATTACCATGTTGTCCAATGGCCCATATGTCATCCATATACACCATAAGCGACTACCATGTACTCCAATGACCCATATGTCATCCATGAACACCATAAGCCACTACCATGTTGACCAATGGCTCATATGTCATCCATGGACACCATAAGCCATTACCATGTTGACTAATAGCCCATATGTCATCCATGGACACCATAAGCCATTACCATGTTGACCAATGGCCCATATGTCATCAATGGACACCATAAGCCAATACCATGTTGACCAATGACCCATATGTCGTCGATGTACACCATAAGACATTACCATGTTGACCAATGGCCCATATGTCATCCATGGACACCATAAGCCATTACCATGTTGACCAATGGACCATATGCCATCCATGGACACCATAAGCCATTACCTTGTTGACCAATGACCCATATGTCATCCATGGACACCATAAGCCATTACCTTGTTGACCAATGACCCATATGTCATCCATATACATCATAAGCCACTACCATGTTGACCAATGACCCATATGTCATCCATGGACACCATAAGCCATTACTATTTTGACCAATGGCCCATATGTCATCCATGGACACCATAAGCCATTACCATGTTGACCAATGGTCCATATGTCATCCCTGGACACCATAAGCCATTACCATGTTCACCAATGGCCCATATGTCATCCATGTACACCATAAGCCATTACCATGTTGACCAATGACCCATATGTCATCCATGGACATCATAAGCCATTACCATGTTGTCCAATGGCGCATATGTCATCCATATACAGCATAAGCGACTACCGTGTTCTCCAATGACCCATATGTCACCCATGGACACCATAAGCCACTACCATGTTGACCAATGGCTCATATGTCATCCATGGACACCATAAGCCATTACCATGTTGACTAATAGCCCATATGTCATCCATGGACACCATAAGCCATTACCATGTTGACCAATGGCCCATATGTCATCAATGGACACCATAAGCCATTACCATGTTGACCAATGACCCATATGTCGTCGATGGACACCATAAGACATTACCATGTTGACCAATGGCCCATATGTCATCCATGGAGACCATAAGCCATTACCATGTTGACCAATGGACCATATGCCATCCATGGACACCATAAGCCATTACCATGTTAACCAATGACCCATATGTCATCCATGGACACCATAAGCCATTACCTTGTTGACCAATGACCCATATGTCATCCATATACATCATAAGCCACTACCATGTTGACCAATGACCCATATGTCATCCATGGACACCATAAGCCACTACGATGTTGACCAATGACCCATATGTCATCCATGGACACCATAAGCCACTACCATGTTGACCAATGGCCCATATGTCATCCATGGACACAGTAAGCCACTACCATGTTGACCAATGGCCTGTATGTCAGCCATATACACCATAAGCCACTACCATGTTGACCAATGACCCATATTTCATCCATGGACACCATAAGCCACTACCATGTTGACCAATCTTCCATATGTCATCCATGGACACAATAAGCCACTACCATGTTGACCAATGACCCGTATGTCATCCATGGACACCAAAAGCCACTACCATGTTGACCAATGGCCCATATGTCATCCATGGACACCGTAAGCCACTACCATGCTGACCAATATCCCATATGTCATCCCTGGGCACCATAAGCCACTACCATGTTGACCAATGAGCCATATGTTATCCATGGACACCATGAGCCACTACCATGTTGACGAATGGCCCATATGTCATCCTTGGACACCATAAGCCATTACCATGTTGACCAATGGCCCATATGTCATCCATGGACACCATAAGCCAATACCATGTTGACCAATGGACTATATGCCATCGATGGACACCATAAGCCATTACCATGTTAACCAATGACCCATATGTCATCCATGGGCACCATAAGCCATTACCATGTTGACCAATGACCCATATTGCATCCATATACATCATAAGCCACTACCATGTTGACCAATGACCCATATATCATCCATGGACACCATAAGCCACTACCATGTTGACCAATGACCCATATTTCATCCATGGACACCATAAGCCACTACCATGTTGACCAATGGCACATATGTCATCCATGGACACAGTAAGCCACTACCATGTTGACCAATGGCCCATATGTCATCCATATACACCATAATCCACTACCATGTTGACCAATAACCCATATGTCATCCATGGACACCATAAGTCACTACCATGTTGACCAATCATCCATATGTCATCCATGGACACAATAAGCCACTACCATGTTGACCAATGACCCATACGTCATCGATGGACACCGTAAGCCACTACCATGTTGACCAATGGCCCATATGTCATCCATGGACACCGTAAGCCACTACCATGCTGACCAATATCCCATATGTCATCCATGGGCACCATAAGCCACTACCATGTTGACCAATGAGCCATATGTCATGCATGGACACCATAAGCCACTACCATGTTGACGAATGGCCCATATGTCATCCATGGACACCATAAGCCATTATTATGTTGACCAATGACCCATATGTCATCCATGGACACCATAAGCCATTACCATGTTGACCAATGGCCCATATGTCATCCATATAAACCATAAGCCACTACCATGTTCACCAATGACCCATATGTCATCCATGGACACCATAAGCCACTACCATGTTAACCAATGGCCCATATGTTATCCATGGACACCATAAGCCATTACCATGTTGACTAATGGCCCATATGTCATCCATGGACACCATAAGCCATTACCATGTTGACCAATGGCCCATATGTCATCAATGGACACCATAAGCCATTACCATGTTGACCAATGACCCATATGTCGTCCATTGACACCAAAAGACATTACCATGTTGACCAATGACCCATATGTCATCCATAGACACCATAACCATTTACCATGTTGACCAATGGACCATATGCCATCCACGTACACCATAAGCCATTACCATGTTAACCAATGACCCATATGTCATCCATGGACACCATAAGCCATTACCATGTTGACCAATGGCCCATATGCCATCCATATACACCATAAGCCACTACCATGTTGACCAATGACCCATATGTCATCCATGGACACCATAAGCCACTACGATGTTGACAAATGACCTATATGTCATCCATGGATACCATAAGCCATTACCATGTTAGCCAATGGCCCATATGTCATCCATGGACACCGCAAGCCACTACCATGTTGACCAATGGCCCATATGTTAACCATATACACCATAAGCCACTACCATGTTGACCAATGACCCATATGTCATCCATGGACACCATAAGCCACTACCATGTTGGCCAATCATTAATATGTCATCGATGGACACCATAAGCCACTACCATGTTGACCAAGGACCCATATGTCATCCATGGACACCATAAGCCACTACCATGTTGACCAATCATCCATATGTCATCCATGGATACCATAAGCCACTACCATGTTGACCAATGACCCATATGTCATCCATGGACACCATAAGCCACTACCATGTTGAGCAATCATCCATGTGTCATCCATGGACACCATAAGCCACTACCATGTTGACCAATGACCCATATGTCATCCATATACACCATATGCCATTACCATGTTGACCAATGACCCATATGTCATCCATATACACCATAAGCCACTACCATGTTGACTAATGACCCGTATGTCATCCATGGACACCATAAGCCACTACCATGTTTACCAATGACCCATATGTCATCCATGGACACCATAAGCCACTACCATGTTGACCAATGGCCCATATATCATCCATGGACACCGTAAGCCACTACCATGATGACCAATGACAAATATGTCATCCATGGGTATACCATGGACACCATAAGCCACTACCATATATATTGACATGACCCGTACGTCTTTTGTATATAAATTTCGGTTTAAACATAAAAGCATAAAGATGTATAGTTTATTAATGTTTAGTCCTCGTATATAATTTTAAATTAAAATTATACTATGAACACATCGTGAGTCTATGTTCTTTCTTGAAGTTATTTATATGTATATACCCTATCTATCAATCTGTAACTACTTTAATAAATTTGAATTACTAAATATTTAGCGGTAATTAGCACAGTTCGATTTTTTTATTAGCCGATGTTCAAAACATTTCACAATTCCTTTCCCTCCAATCTACACACGTTTGTGTTGCATATTAGGGTAAGTTTACTGATTAGAATAGGGTTTACATTTTTTGTAATCATCATATCCGGTGGCTAATTGATCGAAATCTTTGTTCATTATACGTTTGTGAACTGACTTTGGCGATATAGGTTGTCAGTCATCTAAAATTTATTTTTATTTAATTTATTGTTATCGTGGTGATCGATCGTTTTTTGTTCTGTGATCATCTTCATGTATATTATCATCTTAAATTACAAGTAAATTGGTTTTGATTGTATTCAATAGTTTGCATGCAAAATGATGCCTTCATATATAATTTATTTTTATTGTTTGTGTCTCTCTTGTCATCAGTAGTTTATCATCTTTAATATATTGGTATTGACTACAGTTTTTTGTTAATTTTTAAGCCAGAAAGTTGTCGACCTCGAAAGCAAAAGGAGCATCTCGTGTGAAGCCAACTAAATTCATTGCACCACAAGTTATGAAACGCAACAGGATTTCAGCTGCAAAATTTGTAAACAGCCAGTTACAAGATGAAGAAATCGACTTCCCAATACCAACAACCACATCCAAAACACCTATAACATCTACCAACAAAACCCCTAAACCTATATCATTAACATCACCCATGACTACCACTTCCTCGGCATCACTTACAACATCCACACCCTCCTTAGAAAAAACATCTAAAACTTCAGAAACTGGAACAATACAATCCTCAACACTTACATCAATAACCAAAACTTCAACACCTATATCATCTAAACCATCTTAAACATCGACACCCACTACCACATCATAAACACCTATATCTACTACCACAACCTCAAAACCTGAATCTACACCACCATCCTCCACAACTATAGTAACTACGACACCCTCCTTAAGTAAAGGAACTACCACATCCTCAACATATACATCTATCCCAACACCTACCCCAGATTATACCCCATCAACAACACCTATCCCAGAATCTACCCCATCACCAACACAACCAACCGTGAATGGATCTATAGTTGAAAGTGTAGAAGGTGAAAACAATTCCTCTAAAGATTGTGGACCAGATGGACGTTTAACTGTTCATGTTTGGAAAAAAAACATGAGTTACCAATGAAAGCTTAATTACAACTTTTTCTATGTATAAACTTTTGGTTTACACGTACATATCAATTCATAACTTAACACATCACATGATTACTTGTAGGCTAATGCCACCAGGCCCTTGTGCACACTTTATTAATCAGTCCTTTAAACAAAGAGTAGATCCAGAAGGGTACGCTTGGGTAAAAGTAAGCAAAGAAATGGGCGGATTATATTGGGAGGAGTTTCAGGTAATTAACTCTATGTGATAAATTGTTTTTTGGTAAACATTTACACTTAAACTTATGTTTATATTGTTAATGTGTAGAAAAAATGTTGTTGGGATGAAACAATAGACTCGGTGGTGAGGCAAGCTTGGGCAAGGAAAGCGGCAGAAAGTTATGGTCAATATCGCTTCAACATAAGGAGCCCAAAAAGAAACAAACATGGCTTTAAACCAACTCATATTCCACAGGAAGTCTGGAACTCCTGGCAATTAGAATGGAATACAGAAGAATACAAGCTAAAATCTGAGCAGAACAAGAAAAATAGGCGTAATGGTGTGGCTGATGGAGTAGCAAAACCTACACATAACGTTGGATCCGCAAATCATTTGAAGATAGCTTCTGATTTGGTAATTTTTTAAATGGTACATCGTATCAATGTTTGTATATGTTTATTTGTATATTTGACATTTTATATGGTATTTATGCAGAAGAGGAAATTAGGACATGAGCCACCCCATAATGAATTGTTCCTGTATACACACACGAAGAATCACGATGGAGTCACTTTCACAAATGAAAAAGATAGAGAAATACATGTAATATTCATTTCAGTTTAAAATTTTATATTGTAGCTAATCCATAATATCATTCCTAAATTTGATATCTTTTAACGTATAATATTTTTATTTTGTAGGCGGCCTATACAGAAAAATGGGAAGAGTTGGAAGCTGAAGGTGTTGAATTCGAGGAGGACAAGCTATTTTATGCTGTTGTTGGTGGTCATGATAAAAAAAGACTTTATGGATTAGCCTCTTTTGCAAAGGCGGTTCCCAATAGGAATGTTAAAACGGATGTATCTTATATTCCGGAAAAAAATGATGAAATAGAAGAAATGAAGGAGCTTGTTGCTAAACAAAAACAACAAAATGAAGAGCTTAAAGAAATGATGAACGCCCAACAAGAGGAAAACAAAGCAAGGGTCGGGCATCTTGAAAAACAACTTCAAACGGCATTGGATCTTATTAATGGCTTTACAAAACAACAAGAGTAGTAGGTTGATATATGTTTATTGCAGTTTATGTATTTTAGAGTAGCAACTTTCTTTTTTCCATGTAATAAATAATTATTTTATTATTTTATGATATAATGGTTATGATTTTTTTGTTTTTTTGTTTTTCATATATTACTACAAAATTATTTGGATATAATTTATAAATCAATTATTCATCGGTCCATATGGAATCTGGTGTATAATATACACCACTAAAATTGCTAGGGATTCATGACCACATAATTTGCTAGGAAGTCATCCAACGGAATTTGCTAGGGATTCATGACCACGGAATTTGATAGGAAATCATCAAACGAAATTTGCTAGGGATTCAGCACGACGGAATTTGCTACGGAATCACCACCACGGAATTTACTAGGGAATGATCACCATGGAATTTACTAGGGAATGACCACCACAGAATTTACTAGGGAATCACCACCACGAAATTTGCTATGGATTTATCACCACGTAATTTGCTAGGGAATGACCACCACAGAATTTGCTAGGGAATCACCCCCACGGAATTTGCTAGGGAATCACCACCACGGAATTTGCTAGGCAATCACCACCACAGAATTTGTGATGGAATAACTACCACGGATTGTGCGATGGAATCCTACTACGGAATGCACGACGGAATACGACCTACCATGGATTTCATTCCGTTGTCACATTTGTGACGGAATTATCTTTTCCGTTTCAAACCCTCGCTACGGCGTTTTTAGGGAGGGAAATAGGTCGTTGCAAATTTCGTCGCTATTCGTCTTTTGCAATGGAATTTCAGCTTTTCGCAACGGATTCCTTCTGTAGCAAAAACGCGTTTTTCTTGTAGTGACCGAATTACGACATAGTAGGGGGACTCGGGAGTTACAGGTACTATCTATTATATAATTATACTTGGATAATATATAGTATTTAATTGATATTCACATCTCTCATAAACATCTTTCATGTTTGATGTCTTATGAAGGTTTGTCGAGAGCATAGCAGGCGATGGATCATGGAGGGTAGCTTCCTCATCGGAGGAGGAGCGTTCGGTACTTGTTGACTTAGACCCAGTCAATACCCCAAAGATGAAGGACAGTGATGACATGGAGCCTGATTATACTCCGGTTGAGCACCCATCATAGCCATCCCTTTCACCAGACTACACATCAGCGGGGTAAAGCTTCTTAGTTTCGAGTACGAGCCTGACGAGGATGAGGAGGATAGTATCACCTCACCAGAGATCTCACCACCTCACCCCACTCCTTCACATCAATATTACAGGACATCCACGGGTACTCGGGTGAACCAGACCCCGAGGAAGACTACAGTCGCTCCCTCTTGGAAGATAGTCGCATCCCCACCAGCATCACCACCACTAATAAAGAAACCTTATGGAGACGCCAATTGGATGCCTCGGATACGAGCCTGGAGGCAGGAATAGGATATTGGCTAGCAATTCGAGGTGGAGAATTCATCTATTGCACCTCCCCCTGCCTCGAAACTCATCTCGAGTAGGCTATCTATCTTCTGGTACCATGTACCGCCCGACACTCAAATCGCCTTGGAGTGATGGACTCTGAGCTCTTCTTATTGAGGATGACTATGATGCAGCTCACAGAGAGGGTTCAATACTTAGAGGAGGAGAGGTACATAATGGAAATGCAGACCTTGCTCGTCCAGGACCAGCTGCAAGAGGTGAGGGACGAGGCCTAGTTCCATAATCATGTGATGGATGAGGTAATCAGCTATACCGACCAATTGGAGGTCTAGGTAGAGAGGATGGAGTCATGAGTTTCTCGTTTTGAAGCTTGGTTATAGTTTGTGTATTGGCAGTTAGTTCAGTTAATGGCTCTCTTTATAGTATACTGTGGATTCTAGTTTTCTTTTGTTTTGTCCTAACATGATGGCTAGGAGGGTTACTGATACTTTTCTTTTTTGGGTTAGAATACGGGGAAAAGCTCATACACGTATGTTTGTAACCCCAAAGCTTTTCCTATTCTAGCCACCCCATGTTTTGTTGACTTTGGCATGTTATATGACACATATTATACTTACCTGATTGCATGAAATCTATGTTGTTGTGTAATTAATCTTTCCATTAACATTAAACACACCACGACCTAACCATGAGGGCACGAACTTACAAATTCCGACAATTAACTCACGTCTCGACGCTAACTTTAGGAATTTAGAAATGGCACCCCCTATAATTACCAGATCTAGCCAAGGTCTACAAGCTAAGCAGGATGCTCAGTCAACAAAAAGTAACCCACCTCCAGACCACACAGCTATTGAGGCAATGGTCAAGTAAAGAACAATCGACGCACTAGCAGCACTTAGGAATGATCGTCACACAAACTCGGGAATGGGAGGTGAAGGCTCCCAACTAAACGAGAAAGGTGCACAAAGAGCATGCACCTACAAAGACTTTATGAACTGCAAACCTAGAACGTTCTATGGGAACGAGGGAGTTGTAGGCCTTACGACATGGATCGAGAAGACATAGTTTCTCTTCAAGATCAGTTCTTGCATCGAGGGAAGCAAGGTTAAATTCATCGCTTGCAGTTTTGCAGACACGGCTATGTCTTGGTGGAATGCCCATGTCAAGACCACGGGTCTTTCAAGTGCTAATTCCTTAACTTGGGATGAAATGAAACAGATTCTCATCGAGGAGTACTGTCCTCGATATGAGATGCAACAAATGGAGCAAGAGTTGTGGAAGTTGACTATGAGCATCGCCAACATCTCGACCTACACCAACAGGTTCAACGACCTCGCTACCATTTGCCCAAAGCTTGTGAACCATGTGTACAAGAAAGTGGAAAGGTACATATGGGTATTGGTTCAACCTATTCAAGGGTTGGTCACAACCTCTTGACCATCGACATACGACAGTGCCAAAAGGTTGGCTTACAGCCTAACCAAACAAGAAATACGACGAGGCACGTTGGTCCAGAAGACCAACATCCCGAGGTCAAGGAAAAACAAGCGAAAATCCGGAAGCGGATTCAAGAGTACCTCCAAGCTAGCTCCCAATAAGAGACAGGAAACTATCAGGGACTACGCCATCAGTCCGACCCCGACAACGGCTGCAGTCCCCGCATCTCAAGGAAAGTATGCGGGATAACACCCGAAGTGCAACTCATGTCACTTCCACCACTCCGACAACTGCAACCACTGCATCCACTGCACCAGGTGCAATCACAGAGGGCATACCAAGAAATACCGTCGACAGCTCGCGACTGCTCCAATCGCCATAACTAACCCAGGCATGGCAGCCTTGCCAGATAATCGAGCCTGTTTTGAGTGTGGGATTACTAGGAATATCAAAAGGAACTGCCCAAAGTTGAATGTTAGGGTGCAAAGTCACGCTTGGATGTGGCTTACCCTTATTGATGTGTAAATGAATTAATGTTCATCGATCCATATTGAATCCAAAACATTAATTTTTTTTAAGCCCAAATTTTATGTTATTAGTGTTCTTTGATCACATCGAGCCCAACCAAAAATCCTTTACTGTTCATCTGACTTCGAAACCCAATATCATAACAAATTCGTTTATACATCTTAAAGTCAAAATCAAGTTCGACAGGCGTTGACTACTCAATCAAGTCGAACGCATTTGTGGTTTGGATTTGGAAGCGAACGTCCTTTAATTGGAGTTAAAGTCGATTTCAACTGGTATCTCGTGGTGTCGATCAAAATCGAACGTGTTTGTTTATTTGGAGTCAAACGTATTGGAGTTGATCGATGTTGTGATCTTGTTTTGGATGTCGAATTGGAAGTATTGTTTTGACGAACACAGTGGCTTTGAACTGAAGATTGATTTTGGAGTTTCGATTTTGAGTCGATTGCCTTGATGTCGAGGGTGCATAATACACATATGGTTAGTGGAATTGAACTATGATGGTTCGAAATGAGTCAATTGAGGATCGATGGCTTGGGGGTCTAAATCGATGTTGATGTTGGTGTCGATTTTCAAATGTCGTAAGCTTGATTTCGAAGGGTGTTACTAAGTATTGATTTTGATGGTCAAATAGCTGATAATGCAGTTTTGAATCGATATCGACAAGCAGATGGGTCGAATGGTTGTTAGTTCGTGATTATGATTGTGATGGACGAATTGGTTTTCATTCGCTGTAGGTTAAGGTTGGTGGTCAAATACTTTGGTTTGATAGCGATTGGCAGGATTGTTGATTTCAATGGGTGAGGTCGTGATAACGAAATCGGTTTTGAGGATTAGTTCACGAATTGTTGATGACGAGGGGATGAACAAGAATTGAATTTGAAGAACGAATGGTTGGAGTTGATTGTTTGATATCGATGACTTTGGGTTTATATTGGATGATCGATTGTAGGGTACGACCTGAGACTAACGAATCTAAGGTTTGATATCGAGTCGATGTTGATGCAAAGCGAATGAAGTCGATGGTTTGTAGGTGAACTAATATCGGCTGGGGTTATTAGATTTTCGAAGGAATTGATGATTTGTAAAAGAGAAGTCGACTATGATTGTTATATAGTTGGAATCGATGTTGATTTTAGAGTCGACACTTGCAGACTTGGATGATTTTGGATTCGACATACTGTTGTTCGATGTGCGAAGGCCATGGGTAATTTGATTTTCTTGATATCAACTGATATTTGGATTTTGAAAGTTTGGAGTCTAGATTCGTTATTGGAGCGTGATATCAAGGGATGAAGAATTGGATGTTGATGATTTTGGAACTGGGAGGTAAAGTCGAAAACTTTGAGTCGATAGTCGAATGTTATCATTTGTTGTTAATATCGATGATTTGGATGTCGATTAAGAGATTGAATGGTTAAGAGGTTACTTTTCACTGTTAAGCGTTCGACATGCTTCGTTTTCGACATTCCGTTGATCAAGCATTTTCGTTTAATGGTGCTGTGAAAAAAAAATCGTTAAAATGGTGCTATGGATTTCGTTACCGATTTCACGAATTAAAGAAGAAGAAAACAAAAATTTGTAGTAGTGGGCAACAATTTCGAAATCAGTACTTAAAGTTTCGAAAGTTTGACACCTTTTATCCAATTTCGACATTTGGGGGAATATTCGACAGTTTGGAAGAAATAAGGCAGAAGTTTCAAAATTGGTCCCTGAAATTTCGAAAGCCTGGCAGCATTAGTCCAGATTCGACATCAGGACATATTTTCGACATTTTAGATGTGAAGAATGCAGTACCTTCAAAATAAGTCCCTGAAGTTTCGAAAGTTTGGCTGTTTTTGCCTAATTTCAAAAATGGGGATTTAATGGTGAGAAATTGAAGAATGTTCATTTCTGGTCCCTACAGCTTGTGCGAATTAACATTTTCTACCCAGTGTCGCAAATGGGGGAGAATTTCGCGTATTTGGCTGTTTTAGGCGCAATGGGTCCCTGGAGAATTCAGAAAGTGACAGTTTTTACCCGGTTTTTGGAAAATCTTGCAACTTTTACCCAAAAAGTTAAAAAAATTTCACAAATTGGAAATTTTTTGAGGCTTTTTCGTGATCGATTTTCCGTGCAAGATTTTTGGTGATTCATTTTTGGTACACATCAAGGGGGAGTATTGTGAAGTTCATTCCTCGGGCGCTTGACACCCTTAATGGGTTTTATAATCATTTTTTGATTATAAAAAGGGGGAGAATGATGGGTATTCGAAGTGAGTTTTTCGGGTATTCATTTGCGGATTTGAAGACTGGTGTTACTTCGAGGGGGAGTTTGGTCTTGATCGCGCGAGCTCGTTGGATATTGAAGTCGGATATGCAATCCTAACTTTAAGGGGGAGAATGTTAGGGTGCAAAGTCACGCTTGGATGTGGCTTACCCTTATTGATGTGTAAATGAGTTGTCTTTCCTATAAATAGGAAGTGAATGACACTCATATTAAGAGATGATCATTTTGGAGTGTTAGACTAAAGAGAGAAATTTGTACAAACCCATTTGTATATCCTTTCTAGATCTAATATGAGCTTACACAGATTTATTTACTCCTTGTGTTCTTGAGTTTACATGATGATTCACTAGATCTTTTCTAATTCCGCACATGCCATCATAATCAACACCACTACATTGAGGAATGAGGGACGAAACCCCCGGGGAAGAGCGTTTGTGATTGGCACGAAGGATGCCATTCAGGATCCCACCGTTGTGACAGGTACATATCCTGTTAACGGTTTATACACATCTATACTCTTTGATTCCACTGCTGAAAGAAGTTTCATTACACCTAGTTTTAGAAAACCTTTAAGACATAAGTCTAGGAACTTCGTTGTGGCTTATATAGTAGAAATGGCCATTGGAGAATCCGGTAGTACTCAGGAAATACTAGAAAACTGCCTTCTAACTCTCAATCACCACACTTTTCATGTCAACCTCATGCTCATGACCATCGGTAGCTTCGATGTCATCATTGGAATGGATTGGTTATCGCCACACCAAGCTGAGATATTATGCTACGACAAGGCAGTACGACTACCCTTACCTAACCGGGAATCCTTAGTAATCTACGGAGATAAGACCAACAAAGGCCTTAGAATCATCTCTTGGATAAAGGCACATAATTATCTTCACAAGAAATATTACACTTTCTTGGCTCACGTCGTAGACAAGAGGGAAAAGAAGAAGGAAATCAAGGACATACCGCAAGTATGTGATTTTTCCGATGTATTTTCGGAGGATTTACCCGAACTATCGCCTATTCGCGTAGTCGAATTTTGAATTGACCTAGTCCCAAGGGCAACTTCAATGGCAAGATTACCTTACTGATTAGCCCCTTCGGAAACATAAGAGTTGTTCGCTCAACTTCAGGAGATTTTGGATAAAGGCTTCATAAAACCAAGTTTCTCACCTTGGGGAGCCTCAATGCTATTCTTCAAGAAGAAGGACCGAACCTTCAGAATGTGAATCGATTATCGAGAACTGAATAAGTTGACGATGAAGAACAAATATCCACTCCCAAGGATTGACATTCTATTCGATCAACTATAGGGATCCAGCTTCTACTCGAAGATTGATTTAAGGTCAGGGTACCATCAACTTCGAGTGCAAGAAGAGGACATCCCAAAGACGACATTTTGAACTCGATATGGCCACTACAAATTCCTAGTTATGCCTTTCGGCCTAACTAATGCCCCAGTAGACTTCATGGATCTAATGAACCGTGTCTGTAAACCCTACCTGGACAAATTTGTGATCGTATTCATCGATGATATATTGATATACTCACGAACAGAGGAAGAACACGGTCAACACCTTCGAGTCATTTTGGAGTTGTTAAGGAAGGAGAAGTTGTACACAAAATTCTTGAAGTGTGAATTGTAGATCAGGGAAGTACACTTTCTAGGACACATGGTTAGCAACAAAGGTATTCATGTAGATCCTTCCAAGATCAAATCCATAACTAATTGGGAAGCACCCACAATGCCAACAAAGGTGCGTCAATTTCTAGGATTGGTAGGCTATTACAAGAGATTTATAGAAAAAAATTTCAAAGATAGCAAAACCCCTCACGAAACTTACACAGAAAGATACAAAGTTCAAATGGAAAGAACAACAAGAATCTTAGTTTCAGAAGTTGAAACACATGCTATGTAGTGGCCAATTCTTTCACTTCCAGAAGGAACTGAGGACTTTGTCATATAATGTGACGCATCACATCATGGCATGGGATGCGTATCTATGCAAAGAGACAAAGTGATCACTTATGCCTCGTGCCAACTCAAGACTCACAAGAATAAGTACACCACCCATGACTTGGAATGGGAATCTATAATTTTCGCCTTCAACACATCTTCAACCAAAAAGAACTCAACATGAGACAACGAAGATGGCTTGAGCTACTGAATGACTACGAATGTGAGATTCGATACCACCTGGGAAAAGCTAACATAGTAGTTGATGCCCTAAGTAGAAAGGAACGAGTCAAACCTCGTAGAGTGAAAGCGCTCACTCTAACCATTCGAGTCCAAGGAAGATGGAACATTGTGTTTGCATGGACAGAATTTGGGTACCAAAATTTGGCTACATTAGGAGCCTGGTATTGGATGAAGCTCAGAAGACAAGATACTCAGTTCACCCAAGATTTGAGAAGATGTATCATGACTTAAAGAAAAAGTATTGTTGGCCAAACTTAAAGGAAGAAATCGTCGTGAGAAAGTACTTGACCTAAGCTAAGGTCAACGTAGAATACCAAAAACCATCAGGTTTATTGCAACAACCCAAAATACCCGAGTGAAAACTGGAGCAAGTTTCCATGGAATTCATCACAAAACTACCCAAGACGCTTAGCGGTTATGACATGATTTGGGTAGTAATCGATCATTTGACTAAGTCCGCCCATTTCCTACCCATTAAGGAAACAGACAAAATGGAGAAGTTAGCCAGCACTTATGTCAATGAGATAGTTCAGCTACACGACATACTGACATCTATTATCTCGGACAGAGACAGCCGATTTACATCCAAGTTTTGGCAGACGATGCAACAGGCATTAGGAACCCAACTCGATATGAGTACCGCCTATCATCCGCAAACAGATGGTCAAAGCGAAAGGACCATACAAACCTTGGAGGATATTCTCAGAGCATGTGTGATTGACGTTGGAGATGCATGGGATACTCACCTATCGTTGGTTGAGTTTTCCTATAATAATAGTTATCACACGAGTATAAAGGTTGCACAATCTGAAGCACTATATGGTAGAAAGTGTCGTTCACCGTTGTGTTGGGCAGAAGTCGGTGATACTCAACTAGAAAAGAAACACGATGGGAACACTTTGCTAACCGGACCTAAGATTATTCACGAAACTGTTGGATATAGTGTCTAAGTCCATTACTATATTTGGTATGTACTTGACCCGACCCGTCATGGTCCATTTGGGTTGCACATCACCCGAACAATTTACGGATAATCTTTTGAGAATAGTATAAGTTATGATTTATTAATATATTATAAGTTCTAATATATTAATGTAAAATCATATTATTTAATTAGTGTTGATCTATAATTAATTTAGAATTAATTTAGAGATCAAAAGTATGACTAATTAAATATGGGCTCTTGTATTTATATAGTGTGGGCTAATGCTTATTTGGAATGGGCTAGGCTTGCATGGAAAGTCCATGGATACTCCATGGAGCTTTAACCCATGGATCTCATGGAAATGAAAAGACATGGGTATTAGGGTTTACATGGATGTAACCCTAATCCACCACACTATATAAAGGAGGCTTTGGTTCTTAAAATTGCACTAGTTGATGTGTGTAAACTAAGAGGGCCGATTTCAAGAAGTTTGTGACCATTCTCTCAAGTTTCCAAGTTTGTGGTGATTTGTGACTTCCATTTGAGGCATCCACATTATTGGTGCTAGGCTCTCAAACTCCAAGCAATCAAATACTACTACAAGGTAAGTAATTCTACTAGTTTTATTTGATTCAAGTTCCCCATGCCATGCTAGATAGGATAAGAACCTTGGAAAAATAATTATTTGCATGTATCATAGTCAAACATAGATCCAAGGTTTCTAGGGTTGCATGTACACCATAGGAGTGTTAGAATGCTCAAAACCCATCAGTGGTATCAGAGACAGGTTTGTTTATTTGATACTTGATGCAAAAAAAAAAAAAAAAAAAAACTTGAAAATCGAAGTTTTGTTCAAAAGCTCGTATCAAAATTTCAAGTTTTGTATATGTACTTACGATTCTTGAAATTTTTGATATGAACATTCATAAACATATGAGTTTAGAAGATCATAGAAATTATGTGCTAATAATTGATTAGATTAATTCTTGATCTTTATGTGTTTTAATGGAGTCCATAACTAGTTCTTAAGTTATGGATAACCAAAAGTCACATTTATAAATAACCATTAAAAGAACACATAGGTTACAAAAAATGAAGAGTCTTCATTTTTAATAACCATTAACTCATAAGTTATGAGAAATGAAAAGTTTTGAAAGTTTACAAAACTTGCCCTCAAGTTTTGGAACATGTAAAGTCATATTAAAAACTTTAGTTCCAACCCCTAGAATTTTAAAAGTTAAAATTCAACCCTTATACTTTATAATATTATAAGTTTAATAATATTTATATATGTATAAGATCAAGTCATCTTACCGCTAGTACGCCTCATTCACGAAGCCGGTCTATAAGGGGGGTATAAGGTTGTTGCCTATAAAATGGCAACTTAATGGGTGTCCACTCTCACCCACCGCTTCCTTGATCGGTGGAGGGTCGTTAGCCGAACGGGTAGAATAAGGACTTATAAATTCTCATTAAAAGTATAATGATAATACTAAAGTAACTAAACTTTATTGAATTCCCAATCTTAGTTATTTTAGGAAAATGTGAATAAGGTGCTAATCCATGAAATTACACTTTACACTTTGTTTAAGTCGTTAGTGGAGCGTGTGTGGTTAACCGGCACACTAACTTGAACTTAACAAGGTAGGTAAAGGGTGACTTAATGTTTATCATAGTATCGATGGAGCGTGTGTGGTTAACCGGCACATCGATTGAGGGGTAATACATTAAGGGTACCAAGTAATTTGCATGGTTACTTCACACCTTGTTTTGTGATCCTCGGCATCCCAGTCACAAAACTTGAAGGGCACACTCGAGATTGAAACATGCCATTGACATCAGTGGGTTCAATGAATCTCAAAGAATCTAGGAGTTTCTAAACCAATTAAAACCTAATTAAATATTTCGTTTTTCATGGTGGAAATTGGTGAATCGTCATTCACCTACCTTCAAATATCTTATAGCTTAGATTACGGCATCCCTCTTCTAAGTTATAAAATATTGTGTTGGGTCCTAGCCTTAATATTACATTTGGGTGTTTTGTTAAGGACTATCTCTATATCTAATCTAATCTATTCCCTCTTCTTTTCAGATGTCTTCCAATAACAATGCTTCTGGCTCAAACCCTACTAGCTCCTTCTCTCTCATGAATCTTTGTGGGAGAGTCATCTTTGATGGGTCCAACTTTACAGATTGGATCAGAAACATCAGGATGGTCACTCGGTATGAGAACAAAGAATATGTTCTCGACAAGGAGCTGAAGGTACCCGAGCCAACTGCTACTCCTGAAGAGCTTGCTGAATATGAGGTACATGAAAGAGATGCTACAAAAGTGGCATGCATCATGATGGCCACCATGACAGCCGAGCTCCAAAAGTCCTATGAGGACTATTATCCTTTTGAGATGCACCAGGACTTGATGGACCGCTACCATCAAAGTGCTCGTCAAGAGCGATATGAAATAATCTCCTCCATGATAACAACCCGAATGAAGGATGGTGAACCCATCACGGGCCACATGCAGAAAATGCAAAGGTATGTGGACCGTTTACTGAAGCTGAATGTGAACTTCCCTGAGGAGTTAGCAATAGACATCATTTTGCACTCCTTGCCATCGTGTTATGATCAATTCCGCATGACATATCACATGAACAAGGAAGAAGTCACCCTCAGGAAACTTCAAGGACTCTTGAAGACCGCCGAAAGTGGTCTAAAGGGTAAGTCGGTTGTTACTACTCCTACTCCTACTCCAACTGCGGCCAATGTCTTGGGAATCGGGCATGGCAAAGGGAAGAAGAGAAAGAACCCTTCTAAGGGTACCAAGGGTAAGACCCTTGAAGGCTCCTCTTCAAGCAAAACCAAGAAAGGTTTTGTCACTCCTTCTGCTAACCCTAATGAGGCTGAATGCTTCTATTGCCATGAAAAGTCGCACTGGAAGCGAAACTGCCCAAAGTACCAGCAAGATTTGAAGGATGGGAAAGTAAAACCCAACCATGCAGGTATGTACACTATATTGTCTAATAACTCACCTCATTCTAAGTCTTGGGTCCTTGATACAGGTTGTGGTATTCGCATATGTTGTGATTTGTAGGGACTAAAAAGAAGTGAGAATGTGGAGCAGGGAAAGATAAACTTGATCATGGGAAACAGGAAAGCTTCACCTGTCACCAAGATAGGAGTTTATTCCTTAGTGCTAAATAGTGGGTTTACATTAGATTTGAATAAATGTTATTATTCGCCAGAAATGGCAAGAAATGTTATTTCCTTTCATGCATTGTATAAACAAGGTTTTACCTTTTATTTTGATAATAATAATGGTAGTATTGATGCTTTCTTTAATGATGTTCTTTATTTTAAAGCATTACCTTGTGATGGCGTGTATGAAGCTGTATCTGTTGTAGATAATCTAGGAAATAATGTATTGTGTATTAAATCTTCCACTAGCTTAGATAAAGCATCCTTATGGCATTGTCGTCTTGGACATGTAAGCAACCAAAAGGATGGAGTCTTGGAGTCATTTGACCTAAAGTCAGATGATAGTTGTGAATCTTGTTTGCTTGGTAAAATGACAAAGTCACCTTTTATTGGCACTTGTGCTAGGGGTGAAGGTTTGTTGGACCTCATACACACGGATGTGTATGGACCCTTCAGAACCGCCACAAGAGATGCTAATCGGTTCTATGTGACTTTTACTGATGATTTTAGTAGATATGGATATGTCTACCTAATCAAGCATAAGTCAGAAACCTTTGAGAAATTCAAAGAGTTTAAGCAAGAAGTGGAGAATCAGTTGGGCAGGAACATTAAGATGCTTCGATCAGATCGTGGTGGTGAGTATCTTAGTACTGAGTTCCTTGACTATCTTAAGGAATGTGGGATTGTCTCACAATTGACAACTCCTAGGACACCACAGTTGAATGGTGTAGCTGAGAGGCGCAATCGGACCTTGTTGGACATGGTTCGTTCCATGATGAGTCGAGCTTCGCTACCAATCTCATTTGGGGGTATGCCTTAGAGACTGTCGCCCATATCCTTAATCTAGTCCCTACAAAGAAGGTTGCCAAAACACCTCACGAGGTGTGGACTGGAAAAGTTCCCAATCTAGACCACATCAAGATTTGGGGTTGCGAGGCTTTCGTGAGACGCGAGACTCACGATAAGCTCGAACCCCGAAGCGAAAGGTGTATTTTCATCGGCTACCCACAGAAATCCTTTGGTTACATCTTCTACAGACCCAATGATAATGTGGTATTTGTAGCAAGGATTCTTTCGAGAGAAAGAATTCATGAGCCAAGGAGACAGTGGGAGGCAAATTGACCTTGAGGAAATTCAAGAGTCAAGTGGTGAAGGAACCTCAAACCCTAGCCCTCAACCTGAGGAGAAAACTCCTGTTGAGCCGACTGAAGAATCTATACCTCTGAGGCGTTCCACCAGAGTTAGGAATGCACCTGAGCATTATTATGGTTTTCATATTACTGCAGAAGGTGAGACACTTATCAGTGATAACACACTGGTAAATCTGGATGAGCCTAACAGCTACACGGAAGCCATGGCAGGCCCTGAGGCTGCTAAATGGAAAGAGGCTATGGATAGCGAGATACAGTCCATGTATGACAATCAAGTTTGGAACTTGGTTGACAATGTACATGATCGTAAGATAGTTGGGTGCAAATGGATCTTCAAGAAGAAGACCGACATGGATGGTAATGTACACACTTATAAGGCACGACTGGTTGCAAAGGGTTATTCTCAAACTCCGGGAGTTGATTATGATGAGACCTTTTCACCAGTGGCCAAGATTAAGTCTATTAGGTTTCTGTTAGCCATTGCTGCATTTCATGATTATGAAATATGGCAAATGGCTGTCAAAACCGCTTTCCTTAATGGAAAGTTGGCTGAAGATGTTTACATGGTTCAGCCAGAGGGTTTTGTCAGTACAGAGTACCCCAGTAGAGTGTGTAAGCTCGAGAAATCCATTTATGGATTAAAACAGGCACCTCACAGATGGAATCTTTGCTTTGATGAGAAAGTCAAAGAATTTGGCTTTTCAAGGAGTGAAGATGAATCTTGTGTCTATATCAAGGCTAGTGGGAGTATAGTCAACTTTTTGGTACTGTATGTGGATGACATACTACTCATAGGAAATGATATCCCAACCCTGCAGGAAGTAAAGTCCTGGCTTGGGAAGTGTTTCGCTATGAAGGACCTTGGAGAAGCTGCCTATATCCTAGGGATAAGGATTTTGAGAAACAGGAGTAAAAGACTAATTGGACTTAGTCAAAGCACCTATGTGGAAAAAGTGTTGAAAAGGTTCAACATGCATAACTCCAAGAAAGGAGAGTTACCCATCCAGAGTAACGCCAGATTGAGTAAGACACAAAGCCCTAGTACTGAGGCTGAGATAGCAGAAATGAGTCGAATACCTTATGCTTAAGCTGTAGGATCGATCATGTATGCTATGACATGTACTCGACCTGATGTAGCCTTTGCTTTGAGCATGGTTAGCAGGTATCAGGGGAACCCTGGCAAGGCACACTGGACTGCGGTAAAGAATATCCTCAAGTACCTACGGAGGACTAAGGACTGGGTCCTTACCCTCGGTGGCAGTGAGGACTTGAGAGTTGTAGGGTACAGTGATGCTAGCTTTCAGACTGACAGGGATAATTTCCGCTCTCAGTCGGGTTGGGTCTTTACTCTAAACGGAGGTGCAATTACTTGGAAAAGTTCCAAGCAGGAGACAGTGGCTGATTCCACTTGTGAATCAGAGTATATAGCAGCAAGCGAGGCAGCAAAGGAGGCTATATGGCTAAAGAACTTCATCGGAGACCTTGGAGTTGTACCAGCTATAAAGGAGCCAATGGAGATTTTATGTGACAGCAATAGTGCGGTTGCCTTAGCCAAGGAACCAAGAGATCATGGGAGATCCAGACACATTGACAGAAAATATCACTTCATCAGACATCGAATAGAAGAAGGAATCCTCGTGGCAAAGAGGGTATCATCGGATGAGAACCCAGCAGATCCCCTCACGAAGGGACTGACTCGGGCTAAGCATCTCCAGCATGCTCGGAGCATAGGGCTGAAGGATGATATTAGTTTTAGTAGTTAGATAATCTTGAAATTTGTAAAATGTAATTGACATTTGATGATAAATAAAAGCTGTTATTTATGAGTAAAGTGTTGCTATCTCTTGTGAATCGTTTACTATTATTTCTTTTTGCATGTTTTGACTTCCAGAATAATTATGTTATGGTTTATATCATATTATTCAAACTCTCCACAGTCGGTCATATGTTGGAAGTAGATATGAATCAAGACTGTCATGGGTTGGCTTGTAGAGGTCTAAGATGTTAGACAAAGCGGGGCTACATCACTCATGAGTGCTCATAAGTTGTGAGTATTGGATTCAACCCACGCTCACTTGTATCACTTCATGGAATTTATCTCGAGTGATCGTGAGACGGTAATATCATATAAGTCTTCAAACCTAGAGATATGATTTGTTGCCTATGAGTTGGTTATGCATTGATTGCACGAAAACGCATTGGTAACTCGATGTTATAAACCGTGCTTTTGTGTGTAGTTCAACAAGTAGTAGAGCAAACATATGAGTCGAAGTTTATCTGTTCCTTCTAGGATTAGAAGCGATATCTGGGCCCCTCGATGATTTTGTTTTGACCTATGTACCGGGCCCGGTCAGAACTAAATTGATGTGTTCAGTTAAGTTCTATGTCAAACAAATCGGAAATCGGGAAACAAATGCTGGACAATAAGCAAGACCATGTTCCATGTATTTGTCCGGCTGATATCTAGAACAGAGGATTATATGAACACTTATCTAAAATGGCGCTTCATAGTTCAACAGAGTTTAAAGAGCTACGATTGCTGATCGGTTCCTGAAGTCATACTTGAAACTATAGTTATTAGACTTATCCAAGTGGGAGACTGTTGGATATAGTGTCTAAGTCCATAACTATATTTGGTATGTACTTGACCCGACCCGACATGGTCCATTTGGGTTGCACTTCACCCGAACAATTTATGGATAATCTTTTGAGAATAGTATAAGTTATGATTTATTAATATATTATAAGTTCTAATATATTAATATAAAATCATATTATTTAATTAGTGTTGATCTATAATTAATTTAGAATTAATTTAGAGATCAAAAGTATGACTAATTAAATATGGGCTCTTGTATTTATATAGTGTGGGCTAATGCTTATTTGGAATGGGCTAGGCTTGCATGGAAAGTCCATGGATACTCCATGGAGCTTTAACCCATGGATCTCATGGAAATGAAAAGACATGGGTATTAGGGTTTACATGGATGTAACCCTAATCCACCACACTATATAAAGGAGGCTTTGGTTCTTGAAATTGCACTAGTTGATGTGTGTAAACTAAGAGGGCCGATTTCAAGAAGTTTGTGACCATTCTCTCAAGTTTCCAAGTTTGTGGTGATTTGTGACTTCCATTTGAGGCATCCACATTATTGGTGCTAGGCTCTCAAACTCCAAGCAATCAAATACTACTACAAGGTAAGTAATTCTACTAGTTTTATTTGATTCAAGTTCCCCATGCCATGCTAGATAGGATAAGAACCTTGGAAAAATAATTATTTGCATGTATCATAGTCAAACATAGATCCAAGGTTTCTAGGGTTGCATGTACACCATAGGAGTGTTAGAATGCTCAAAACCCATCAGAAACAACCGAGAAGATCGTGAAAATTAAAGAGCGGTTGAGAACGGCTCGTGATCGTCAAAAGAAATATGCCAAATTTCGAAGAAAATCACTTTAATTTCAAGTTGGGGATAGAGTCATGCTAAGAGTATCTCCTTGGAAAGCAGTTATAAGATTTGGAAAGAGAGGCAAACTTAATACAAGATACACAGGACCTTTTGAGATCCTTCCTAAAATAGGCCCAGTAGCCTATCGAATCCCTCTAGCTAAGAGCTCAAAAGTGTACACAATGTCTTCCATGTTTCAAACCTTAAGAAATGTTTCTCTTAAGAAACACTAGTTGTACCTCTCGACGAAATCCATATCGACACAAAACTCAACTTCATCGAGGAACTAGTCAAGATCATGGATCACGAAGTCAGGAGGGTCAAACAAAGTCGCATCCCCATAGTCAAGGTATGATGGAACTCAAAGCGAGGACTGGAGTACACATGAGTACACAAAGATTAAATGAGGAGAAAGTATCTCCATTTATTTAAAAACGTCCCAACTGCACGTTAAATTTCAGGACAAAATTTATTTTAACGGGGGGAGGATGTAACAATCCAGAGAATAAGTCACCACCCGATGTTAATATTTAAAAATAGGACGTAAAAATGTAATAAGGACAATTGTTAGGAAGTGAAGCAGATAACTAGCAAAACCAAAAGAACACAAGTCACAATATTTACGTGGTTCGGTCAAGGTGACCTACGTCCACGGGCAGGAGGGGAGTGTTCTTTATTTCAGAGCTCTCAAACAGAGGTTACAAGTACAATTTTCACAGAGATTCACCTAACACTCTAGAAGTCAAAATACCAAATGACCTAACATGCATCCCTATTTATACTTGATGGATCAGACCTAAACCCTAATGGGCCAAGCTCATTGGCCCATAGGCCCATGAATGGTGACAACCAATCATATTCTGCCATGCAACATCTTCTAGAACATTCTTCCATGTCGTACAACCGATGAGCATCGGTACACACATGATGGACCACCTTGACCATAGTGGAGCAACATGATGCACATATGCCGCATCATGAGCACTAATGGTCCAACATCCATTATGGTGGAACAACATGGTGTATTTATTGAGCATGATCATCTTCTAAGCATATGTGGATCAACATGGCACAACAAAGGAATCGAGATGGCACATCATATACCAAGATGGTCCATGACGGCGCAAAATCCCATCAATGGCATAACTCCCCTTCTTGATGGAGCAACATCATCTTCATGGCTCAACATATCCTTGGATCAACATCACCTTGGCACAACTTCAGATATGATGGCGCATCATGCTATCATTTGGCACAACATCCCCAAGGATGGAACAACTTCCTTCTACATGGTGCAACATGATGTTCCATGTTGCTCCAAGTGCTCCATGTTTCTCCAAGTGCTCCATGTTGCTCAAAGTGTTCCAAATTGCTTCATGTTGCTCCATGCTTCATGTTGCTCCAAGCCACTCCAAGTTGCTCCAACCCACTCCAAGTTGCTCCAAACCTCCTTTTGGAAGATCCATTCCTTTGTCTGATGATCCAAAGCAATCTCAGATGATCCGTTCCTTTGTCACTTGCTCCATGAACCTCAAGTGCTCCACTGAGATCTAAGTTCACCAAATCCTCCATTAGAATGCTCCAGATGCTCGAGTCACATTTAAAAACAACCTTGTAGCCACCCGATATATTTTAGTATATTCGAAATTTTTGTCCTTAATGACGTCAACCATTAGGCTTAGAAATAAGTGCACAAAAAGTGGCGTCACTTTGAGAGAATGTTAGCATATTTAGACTCCTTAAGCCACCGCGATTCCAGATATATAAATTTCGCAAGGATCCGACATAGTATGGGTGAGATATGACATTTATGGTAAATGAATACCCACTGTAATTAAAAAGTTACAACGATGAAAACTACAAGGAGATTGGTTGACTTTTGGAAAAGGTAACCAACAAGGAAGTCATAGTAATACTTAAAGTAGAAATTATGAGGTAAGGAATACCTAAAACGAAAGTCATATGAGAGAGTTATAATTTTTTTAAAACCATAATGGTAATAAAAACTCGTCGAAAAATAAAAGTCAATATTAGACAAAACGACCAAAAGGAAAGTTGTATAGAATGAAGAGACCTACACAAATATATAAGAGTCATTGAAAATGGAATTCGTATGCGAGAGTTATGGAAATTCAAAGTAGAATTTTTATCGTCACGCGTGCTCGCATACATCTGACAGTCGATACATCTGGATATGGGATGACGTGGCACGCTAAGCGGACGACACATGACAGCATCGTAAGGTTCATGCGTATTTTCACGACGCGCAATCCAAAACTTTCTATAAATAGCAAGTTTCGGCAGCTCATTTCCCTCACCCCTCTCTTCAGTTCTCTCTTTACATTGTTTCATGTGCCACCTCCCCGAGCGTCTCGCGAAGTGTGAACTTGTGGTTTCTACCCTACATCTAGTTATTACTAATAGTAGTTAGATAATTATGCTCATAACATTAGGATGATATTATGCCTGACAGATACTCTACCCATAATTTTTAGCTAATATTATGCCTATTTGTTATACTAAACCACAATGATGGATAAGATCATACATACAGGAAACGCTGAAACTCATTATTATAGCCACCCTTTGGATAAGCTTCGTACCTAGTGTTACACTTCCCAAATACTCGGCTACGCGAAACACACTTATTATATATATAATAAGTAAACCCGTATAAATACAACGTGAATCACAACACAAACGACCAGGAGATGCCCCCACAACAAGAGTTAGATGAGACACGATTCATCAACATGCTGATAGATTTTCAGCTAGCTCCCGACCTATAATTGTTAAATATTAAGTAAGAGGGAGAGATATGTATAGATCTATATGGGATTGACACTCCCACATGTGGTTGCTAGCTACAACCCGACGACAAGTCGAAGCAGGCATAACTTTCTTAACACATAACGACGTCTGATGAAGCGTCATGGTTTTTTGGGATCAATAGTCATAGCTCGATTATAGGAACTAATCGTAACTTTGTTGAACTAAAACTAACTATCTTAGACTACTACTAGGAACCAACCTAAGAAAGTAGTGATGGTACACACAAACTTGAGGAAGCAAGTTTAGGATAAACAAGATAACTAAAATACCTACAAAAGACTTAAAAATCATAAACTTGTAGACTCACCAACATTATGATGACCTCTCAAAACCACATGTATTCTCAGGAGAATGAGCCTATCTGAAGGAGGAGATAACCCCAGTGATGCAGCCTGGAGTCTATGTGCTTTACTTTTGTACTTTGCTTTCGTAAACTACTTGGACCTTCAACAATTATGTAATATTTTATTTAATGAATAAATATGTAACGCCCGCAGATTCGGGCTAGTCAATTTAGAGACGATAAGCGTCAAAAATGGCTTTTTGATAGAAGATTATTTAGAAGGAGTAATCTTAACTAATTTGTAGTATATGTTACAAGGATTTCGTACATATAAAGAACGCTGAAATCCGAGTTATAACGAAGAAGTTATGACATGTCGAAGTTTCGCGACAGAACCGGCACGACACAACGCGATGTAAATAGTGAATTTATGATAGAGTGATATTTGGCCTTAGAGATCTAAACGAAGGTCGTAGAACACGTTAAACCGAGAGCGCGCATAAAAAGAACTCCCAAATCTGACTTCGTATGAGGAAGTTATGATTTTTCGAAGTTTCGGCTTAGCAGTATGCAGCCCGAAATTCGAATAATAGATCGAGCGGTTTTTAGCCGACACAACCTAACGAGAATCGAAGATCTCGTTAATAGTAGCATAACGATAAAAAGACAGACGAAAACGGACATCGGATGAAGAAGTTATGAAATTTTAACGGACTTTTCCTGTCCCGGCCCATTAAAAATATAATATTAAAAATAAATCAAAATTAGCCGATGGAATCTAAACAAAAGTTGTAGTGCATAATTTCACATACGCGTGGATATAAAGAACGTAAAAAACGGAGTTCGTATGCGAAAGATATGAATTTCTGAAGTTCGGAGCACAAATTTCGAGAATTTGACTGCATTCACGATGTGAACACAGTGTTCACGACGTGAACTCAGTGAACGACATGTTTCGAGCCTAGAAGACACACGGAAAGCGTAGGGGGTGACCAGGATCGAAGTCACGACGTGAACATACATGGTTCACATCGTGAATCTCAAAATTTCACCCTATAAATAGAAAACGAAGCCTTCGGGATTTGTTTGCTAATTCTGATATCTCTCACTCTCTAAACCTTCTTTAGCCCACTTTTAACCCCCCCCCCCACCCCAAAGCCCCAGTATCATCCTCGACACCCGAAGCAAGTCCCGACTCCCCGAAGATCCCGAGAAAAAGAGTTTTCGAGTCGAAACTCTGCCCGCGTGAAGCCCGGTTTTTGAGAAAACATCCCGGTTTCATCGAAGAATATTGTTTTAAGGGACGAAGTGCTGTCCATTCGTCGTCTTATCAAGTGAGTGCATATTAGTTTCATCTTACACATAGATATGAAGTATTTTATATAAATTACGTGCTATGTGTGCATATTATCTGTATACTTCCTATCTATGATGGATGAACAATTTTATACATGTTTTAATTGATTTAAACTGTATATGTATTTTATATCTACAACTATGTTGGGTAAAACATGGGTAGATGAGTTAGATGATGTGTGATGAAATAAAAATTGATGATAGGTATCGATGTTTAAGATGAACTAGTCATCTAGCAGAGTATAGACATAGTTATTTGTTATTAATCCGAGAGTATAGATTAGGTATTTTTGAACTATGTGTTCATCTGATAGTTCTTCTTTTTGACACTATTACTTGTCGGGGTACGGGAGTGTACGGGAGTACTTTATTAGTATTTTCCCTATACTTTTTATTTTGAAGAGCTTTGGAGTCTTCGTTTCTTTTATGAAGTGATCGGACGAGCTTCATGTGTCAGCGTTTCCGTTCACGATATTCATACCACTGCTAGGCAAAGTTCGATGCCGGATAGGGTGAGTCTGGGGGTAAAATAACTCACGATATTCAGACCACTGCTAGGCAAAGTTCGATGCCGGATAGGGTGAGTCTGGGGGTAAAATACCTCACGATATTCAGACCACTGCTAGGCAAAGTTCGATGTTGGATAGGGTGAGTCTGGGGGTAAAATACCTCACGATGTTCGGACCACGGCTAGGCATTGTTATCTAGATAACTACCCCTGACTTAATTGTCTTGTGGTTCTTTCTTTTACGAGCGAAGGTTCGTGGTGAAACTTATTCCATTCCCCTCATTTGATGTCTTTATCGATCCTTGTTTGCTGCTAGGAAATTTCCGAAGCAGCTTCGTCAGTTTGTTGTTCATATCGATCCTTTAGGCTAGATCTTGTAAGATCATTTTATAGGATCAGTACGTGGGGATCGACGTTCGTTAGTGCTTGTAGTATAAACCTCGGGCAGCGATGGACTTCGTGCCTATTCCTTAGGATAATCCTTAGGAATGAAGGATAGATGATTCTTAGGGTAGATCCTTAAGATTAAAGAAGATAATGGGGATGGGTAATTGGGTTGATTGTTTGATGATTAAATATAATAATTATATTATTATGGGTTGAAAACCCTATGTACTCACCAGGTTTCCCAACCTGACCCACTCAAGTTTATTTGTATCACAGGTGTCGATACGAAGCTACTTTACACTGAGAGATTTAAAGGAGATGTAGATCACTAGTGTAAATAAATGTAAGGTCTGTTTATGCTTATGTTTCAGTATTGACGATGACATCCCAAAGTTTTAATATGAACAAAATACATTTCTTCGGAAATGATTTGATAACGTATTTATCGTGTTTTACTGGGAACAAATTCCGCAACATTTTTATTAAAAGAAGTACTCTGATTTTCATAAAGCATAAACAAAATCGGTCTTTTCTGGCCGTGAAATTTGGGGATGTCACACAATAGCATTGTTGTTGAGTATCTCCTGTGTATTACTCAATGTATATCTTTGGCCTGAAATCCCAACATCCTAACGCCGCACAGCCTAGCACTTCCGACGCGGACCAGGGGTGACATTGGGAGGAGTTTGTGATGAGATTCTGAGCTGAGTTTGCACTACGATTGAGGTCCAACATCTTGCAAGAGAGTTATAGGATCTTCGTCAAACTATTGAGGCTATGGCGGAGATCACCTCCAAGTTCCGAGAGAGAGCTTTGTTGGTTCTGCAGTATGTGGTGTACGAGGAGATGAAGAAGACAAGATACCATGACATGTTCAGAGATGACATCCGTGAGTTTGTGAGTTTGTCGGGTTGTAAAACTCTGAAGGATATGATTGACACGGTTCGTGAATGGGAAATTGATATGGAGCGATTTAAGAAGTGGAATTCAGTTCAGGTTCAGTCAGTGGAGGGCTACTAGAAGAAGCCCAAGGTGTTTGACTCGGGATCTAGAGGCCAACAGAGTTGAAGCCGATGTGGTAAATGAGGAAAACTGCATGATGGGGCGTGTCAAGTCATTGTTTCACGCTGCTACAGGTGCGGAAATACCGGTCACATGAGCAAGGATTGTCCCCAAATATCGAGTATGATTAGCTTCCATTGTAATCAAAGGGGCCACAAGAAGGTTGTGTGCCCTAGATTGACAGGAGGAGCTGTGGCGGTGCCTGTGCCACCCACTTTGAGGTTTACTGATGGCCGTCAGTGTAAGTCAAAGGCTCCTATGGTGAAGAGTCCGACATTCCAGTTGACAGTCGAGGAGGCATGGGCAGCACCTAATGTTGTCACCGATATGTCTCATTACTTTATCCTATACTATTTTCTTTATTTATGCGTATGTTTTATCTGATTATGTATATGGACTTTCTTAGTTAATAGTATGACTACTCATGTCCTATTCGATTCGGGTGCTACCCGATCTTTTGTATATCTTGCACTTAGCAAGAAGTTCAGTGATGCTCCCGAAATTTTGGAGTGACCATTGCAGGTAGATATTGCAGATGAACGTTCATTGAGTGGTTCGAGGGTTCATTGAGGATGTGTCTTGAACATGTTTAACGGTGTATATTCTATCGATTTGGTTCTGATTCCTATGCGAGGGTCGAAGGTTATTGTTAGGATGGATTGGTTGGGTCCTAATAGGGTTATGATTTATTGTGAGTGCCAGTTAGTGAGAGTTTGAACCACAAGTGGGGGAGTACTAGTTATTCATGGATAGGGTGCTCAGCGTGGACCGTCTCTTTGTTCAGCTACGAGAGCTAGGACATATCTTCAGCAGGTTTGTTCTGAATTCCCAGCCTATGTAGTTGATACTCGTGTGGAAGTGACAACGACCGTGGGCAATGTACCCATTGTTTGAGATTTTCCTGACATGTTTCCTAAGGATTTACGTGGACTGCCTCCTAAGAGGCAAGTTGGTTTCCGGATTGATTTGGTTTCCAGTGGGGCTACGATAGCCAAGGCACCGTATCGTTTAGCCCATCCGGAGATGCAGGAGTTGTCTACGCAGTTGCAGGAGCTACTAGATAAGGGATTTATTAGGCCGAGTAGTTCACCATGGGGATCATTGATCCTATTTGTAAAGAAGAAGGATAGGTTACAGCGGATGGTTATTGACTACTAGGAGTTGAACAAGCTGACGGTGAAGAACCGTTATCCTCTCCCAAGGATAGATGATTTATTCGACCAGCTTCAGTGTGCATCTTGGTTCTCCAAGATTGATTTGTGATCGGGATACTATCAGATGAGGGTTAGAGATGAGGATGTATAGTAGATGGCCTTCAGGACTCATTATGGTCATTACGAGTTTGTGGTAATGCCTTTCGGGATCACCAACACACCAACAGCGTTCATGGATCTCATGAACCGGGTGTGAAAACCGATGCTAGATCAGTCAGTGATTGTGTTTATTAAAGACATTCTGGTCTACTCCAAGACCAAGGAGAAACATGAGGAGCATTTGTGAGAGGTATTGGAGACAAGAGCCTGAGGTACCTGATGGATTAGCCAAATATGAATATGAGCCAGCGAAGGTAGTTAGATGTAGTGAAGGATTATGAATGTGACATTCTGTACCACCCGGGAAAGGCCAATGTTGTGGCCGATGCCCTGAGCCGCAAGGCCATGAGTACACCCATCAGGGATCTATGCTTGATGATGGTTATTGTTTCTCCCCTGTTAAATATGATCAAGAAGGCTCGGGTGGAAGGGTTGAAGAGGGAAAATTGGAAGGGGGAGCGAGTCAGGGGTCAGATTCCTTTATTTGCCAGGTACAGCCATGGGTTACTAACTCATTTTGGTATTGTTTGGGTCCTGGTGGATGGTGCGGTTACACAGACACTACTGGAGGAGGATCATCAATCGAAGTTTCTGATCCACCAAGGGGCCAGGAAGATGTATAGGGACCTGAGGTTGAGTTACTGGTGACCCTATATGAAGAGGGAGGTAGCATGGTTTGTAGAGCGTTGCTTTGCTTGACGGAAAGTCAAGTCCGAACATCAGAAACCCCATGACAAGATGCAGCTGTTACCCATTCCCATGTGGAAATGGGAGGAGATCATCATGGACTTCATTAGGAAGTTGCCGAGGATGACACGTGGGATTAACTATATCTGGGTCACCGTTGATAGATTGAACAAGCTTTCTCATTTCATACCGATCGCTGAGAGTATATCTGCTGAGAAGATGTTGAGAGAAAAACTTGGAGACACACTTGAACAAAAGTTAGAACAAGTATAATGCGGAATAGTTAATCTCAAAGGATCTAAAAGCTCAACAATAATATAGTTAGATAGTTAGAGAGTTAGTTGCGAAAATGTAAAGGAATGGAAATGACAACAATTGTTATATCAAGAAGACACTTAAGCTGATTCATAACAAGGAATGCATTCACTCCAAGTTAATAAGGAAGATCAAGCTTAGTGATTAAGTCTTAAAGACTTGCTCCGAAGAGGGATTATGATCAGCAGGATTATGATAAGATTTAAGTAAGAAGATATGAGTGAAGAAAGATAAGAGAGATAACTTCAGAATGTGTATTCAGATAGAATTCATAAGTTATCGGTTCCTTTTCTTATCTCTTTGAATACAAAGAGAGTAAGTCTCTATTTATAGACTTAGAAACTACACTAGATTACAACTCTATAAGCAGCCGTGCAAGGCATACTGGATAATAGAGTGTATTACATAAAAGACAAATAACGTAATCTAGCTAAGTTGACTGCGGTAGCTGACTCAGGTTGCTGATGCGGTTGCTGATGAACAAGATTGACTCCGGGTGCTGAAGCGGTTGCGGTAGAAAGATGGTTGCGGTAGCTGAGATGGTTGCGGTAGCTGAGTTCAAGAGGGTCACTTTTATAATTCAACAATTTCCCCCTAAGTGACCTCTTTAACTCCGGTTCAGCTATCAAGTTTGAGGAACTTGATCAGAATCCACCAGAACTTCCTGACATTTTCCAACCATGTGATTCTTCTTGTGATCTCGAACTTGACTTCTGCGGTAGTATGCTTAGATCTTTCAATTGCAGTCCGGCAGATGTCAAGTTGTTTCTTGGTCAGGCGGTGCATGGCAGTCATAGGAATAAAATATTTGACGTTGTCAGTCTTCCTTTTGAATATGACTCCAAGTTCAGGGTAGTTTGTTGCGCCTAGAGATCTTTCTTGGAAGCCTTCGGTAGGCATTGGCACAGGTTCAAAAGGTGGGAGATCAAACTTCTTGAGGATGGTGGGGTAGATATCCGCATCTATCTTGGCAAAGTCACAGACCGTATCCCTGAGAAAAGAGTTGGCTTTTTCAAGCGCTATCTGCATTTTAGGGTGCTTTTCTGACTTGTTTTGGAACACCCTGGCAATAAGGAAGATTTCTTCTGGATTCATACAAGGAAAGTCTGCCTGGGTGCGGATGTAGTCATGCTCCCTTCTGGTGAGGGTATACTGGATGTAGTCAGCCTTCATAAATTTCCTGACTTTGTAGTTCTTGACTGCGGATGGTCTGTCGTTAGACCATATGTTTTCAATGGAGGAGGCATGTTTAGCATGAAAAAGACTAAGTCTCTCAAACTCCTATGGCAGTCTCTTGTGATCTGGAAGTCTTTGGTCAAACTGCTCAAATACAGTGAAGTACTTGGCATTTGGAGAAATTGGTATATCCCAGTATCCATCAGCAGGGGGTTCAGCATAAGTGAGGTGCGGTCTGTAATCTTCGTCTAGGAGCCTGCGGTGCGGATTGATCCAAGAATTGATCAAGGACTCATCCATCATGGTGTCAAACCCGCATTCTCTCCAAATTAACTCTGCCAGCTTGGCTGCTTTCCAATCATGCTTCCTTTGAGCGGTGGCAGGGGAGTCTGTGGTGCTTGGAGAAGACATGTTTTCAACCAAGTTCTTGAAGTGCGGAGGAGTCTCTGGCTTTTTGGGAGTATCTTTTGGAGGTGAAGTGTGCGGAGATGGAGTATGTTGAGATGGTTGCGGTGGTGTGGGAATTTTTTCAGTGATGATGGGGGGACTCTGATGAATAGAAGTATCAGAGTGATGGACTTCTTGTTCTTCATCACTTCCCCCTCTTGAGGGATGCAACCCCGGTGCTTCCTCAAGCCATTGCTTAAGTCCATCCACCTTGTTGAAGACTTCTTGGAACTGAGCTTTGAGAGCTTCTGCCAAATGTTGGTTGTTTGGAGTGGAGGAGCTGAAGAGCAACTTGTGGATTTCTTTGGTGAGCTGGAGGATCTCAGGGCCATGGAAGTTGGAGGAAAGGGATTTCTGCAGTCTGTTGATGGTTTCTTGAAGAACAGAGATAGTAGACTCATAAGCAGTATGAGTCTCATCTATCAATTTCTAAGACTGAGAAGCTTGATCCGCGATGGCCGCTTGAAGATCCGTTTTGATTGCGGTCACCTCAGTAATGAGGCGTTCCGCTGCAGCCATGAAGTCCTTGTGGTCAGCCTTGCGGTTATTGTCAAGGGACCGGATTCCTATCTCTACTTTGAGAGAGATTCGTTCAGCAGCCATGCGTTCCCTTGTTTCCAGACGCTCTATTCTTTCAATCAGTGACTGCGGTCCTCGAGTTTCTTCAGATTGCGGTTGAGTAGGATGGACCGCAGCCAAGATCTGATCGATTTTGGCTTGAAGGCTCATGAACTCCTTCCGGGTGACAACATTCTTCTTCTTTTTCTTCTTCTCTTTAGGCTTGGAAGTCGAATGTTGAGAACCGCCAGACTCCTCTTCTTCAAACATCATGAGGTCATCATCAGAAGGGCTTGGCTTGTTTACTTCTTGGATGTCTTCATCATCAAGACCGAAGGTGGGAGCTGAACTGAGTTCGATTGCAGGTTCTTCGTCTTGTGATGGATTGACTGTAGGAGTGGGAGATGGAATGGGAGTTGGAGTAGGAGGAACTTTGGAGGTACCTGCGGCTGCACCTGAAGCTTGAGATTTGGAAATTGTATCAGCCATCTGATCCATCCAGTTCTGAATTTTTTGAATGGTGGTTACGGTACTGGCATTGCTGATGGCATTTGCCCAATATCTAGCCACAGACTGGATCTCCTGTTCTTTCTGTTGTTGCTGCTTGATTTGTTGTTCCTTGCGGGCTTGGAAAGCCCTTTGGAACGCATCATACTTCTTCTTGTCTGACTCAGTTACCGGATTGTACTGTAACCAAGAGTCATTGGATGCATCATGGTCAAATCCTTCAAAGCGCACCGAAGTGTCCTTCGGGTCCACGGATCCTTGCACATTTGTGCTCACCGTGCCTAAACCACCTGTAAAAGATGAAAGCAGAGTAGGATTTCCTGAGCTTCCTCGGTCTCCTTGACCCGTGGTCAAGTGTGGCCTCTGCTCAGTTCTGGCATGGGCGAAAGAAGTGCTCTGCGGGTGGGAAGGTGTTTGTAGTGTTTGGGTGACAGAAAGAAGGATGGAGCGCAACTCCTCTGGTGAAAAGAAATGCAGTCGGGAAGCCCTGGAGACCTTAGGGCGTGAACCAGTGTCGTCCTCTTGGGAGTGCACTGGGGGGGGGGGGAGTCTCCATGTAGTTGAGGATCAGACTCACTTTCTGAGTCTGACTGGAAAATGATGGTGGTGTCGAATGGGTGTGCGGGCACCCCAAGGACTACTGGAGCCTGTTGAGAGGCTTCAGCATCGGTCCGGTCACGCATATGGATAGCAGTATCAGTTGTTTTCCTTTTCTTGAAGATAGAGATTGGATGCCTATCCTCATCTGAATCACTGCTAGATATAATTGGGGCAGGTTTTGTTTTGCGTTTCTTGGTGGGTGCGGTTCGTTTAGGAGCATCCTTCTTGGGTGTTCTTTGTTTCTTGGTTGCCAACTGCTTTCTTCTTTGAGAAAGATTGGATAGTGTAGTGGAAGAGGGGACTGCGGTACCCTCAGGGGTAATGGCTGCGGATGGAAGAGGCGGGGTAGGAGGGTATGGGGCAATACCTTCCGTAGCCTCAATATGGTCTGAGACATCAACAGTCTCAAGACCAAGAGAAGAAAGGATATGAGTAGGGAGTCTGCGGATCGGTCCAAATATCGTTTGATCAGAAGAAGGGTTGTACCTTTTAAGATCCTTAGTGACGAAAAAGTTGATGTCACTACCCATGTCTATTCCAACATCCGCATGTAAGTCTGAGATGCAAAGTGACCAAAACCGTGCAAATGTGAGCTCGGTTGGGTTCTCCCTTGGGTGCTCTTTGGGAATGTATTGGAGGAAGTCGTCCCAAAGGATTTGTCCATAGTTTACACCGTGGCCTGTGTAGATGCTCCATACCAATTCCAGTAGCTTCAGTCCCATGTTGTTAATGCCTCCAGTTCTGCCGGATAGGCAGCGGATGACAAAATGACACACAAACTGCCATACCGCAGGCAGCTGATTCTTTTTGAACTCACCACTCCCTCGAATTGGTTTCTGATACCCCATCTGGTAGAGTGCGGATGTAACATCTGCCATTGAAGGTGAGAAAATCTTGATGGAGGGGTGAACCAGAAGATTAATGGCATTTAAGAACTTTTCTTTGGACAAGATGACCAAAGAATCGTTCATGAGATTGATGTGAACTTCTTGGGGGTTTTCCATTGGGCGATATGCAGAGAATGCACATTTGAATAGAGTAGAAACTGGAACAACGTCTGTAAATGCATCGAATGGACCGAACAGAGGGTGGTTCCTGAGAAACTTGATCATAAGCTTGATGGGAGCATTATATGAAAGAATCGATATTCAGAAAACGTAAAGTATTGTTGGGGAAGAAGATGGGTTTATAAAGGGGGGGTAAAAAGGTGTTTAACCCTAGGTAAATGGTAAGGATAGGGTAAAATGTCGATTGGGGTTTTGGGAGGAATCTATGAATTTTGGATTAAATCTCAGCCACACATAATTAAAACGGGTTTGAAGAGATTTTGGGAGATTTCCAAAAGGGGTTTTGCATTTAATGTAAAGTCAGACGCATGTCAATACGTCAGGTGATCGAGGGGGTGATGGGAGAGGAAGTTGTAACGGATGGGACGTATTGGGGAGAGGAAAGGACAAATTAAGGATGAGTTTATTGAAAAACGTTCTTTTTGTCATCATCCCTAAAATAGGTCTGATACAAGGATTATTCAGAAAAAGAATGTGACAGTTTCTAAAGAGAATGTTTTTATTTTTTTATTTTTTTGTCTTTAATGTTTAATTTAATGAAGGATCATTAAATAGCACACAAAGATTCAAGAGTTGATAAAACTGTTGAGAAATTATCATGATGATCGCGGATGGAAAATTCATTGCAGTTGGAAACGTCATTGCGGATGAAACTTTCATTGCAGTTGAGAAACGTCATTGCGGATGAAACTTTCATTGCAGTTGAGAAACGTCATTGCGGATGAACACGGAAAGACTAGAGAGAAACTGAGGAAAACACTTGTACAAAGATTAGTAATAACAGACCATAAAGACCCATGAGAGATACGTATGATATATGGTTGCAGTACCTAGACAGCGGTACCAAAACCATTTATCACATGTAATTCTCAGTTAGAACCGCAACGGAGACCAAGGATGGTCTGCGGTAGCTAAAAATTCAAAAAGAATTGCGGGTCTGGATTCATCATTCCTAACATTTACAGGAAGATGTTAAGCTTTGTTGAATCGAGCGCTTTTGTGAACACATCAGCAATCTCTTCATGAGAAGGGACAAAGATGAGTTCAATATTACCTTTTAAGATGTTGTCTTTGATGAAATGATACCGTAGTTCAATGTGCTTAGTCTTGGAGTGCTGAATTGGATTGTGAGAAATAGCAATAGCACTTTCAGAGTCACAATAGATCGGTATCTGCAGCATTCTATACCCGTAGTCCATTAGTTGAGTTTTCATCCAAAGGACTTGAGAGCAACAGCTGGCTGCGGCCACATACTCGGCTTCTGCAGTTGATAGAGAGACACAGCTTTGTTTTCTTGAGGACCAGCTGACTAGTCTTTCACCCAAGAATTGACATCCTCCTGAAGTGCTTTTTCGATCGATCTTGCATCCGGCATGATCCGCATCTGTGAAAGCTTGCAGGCTGAAGTCATTGCCTGCGGGGTACCATAGACCAAGAGATTTGCTTCCTTTCAGGTACCGTAGTATCTGTTTGGCTGCGGTCATATGTGAGACTTTTGGGTCAGCCTGATACCTTGCACATACACCAGTTGCAAAGACAATGTCTGGCCTGCTTGCAGTGAGGTACATCAAAGAGCCGATGATGCCTCTATAAGTCTTGTGATCCACAGATTCGCCTGAGGGATCAGCAGAGATCTTATAACCGAAGGCCATGGGGACCTTAGCAGATGAACAGTTGTCCATAGAATATTTCTTCAATAGTTCAGTGGTGTATTTTTCTTGATGAATGAATATGCCTTGCGGTACTTGTTTCACTTGAAGACCTAGAAAGAAATTAATCTCTCTATTCATGCTCATTTTGAACTTGTTGGTCATGAGCTTAGCAAATTCATCCACCATGCCTTGATCAGTCGAACCGAAGATGATATCATCCACATATATCTGTAACATCATGAGGTGGTCGCCATTTGCTTTTCTGAATAGTGTGGGATCAATCACTCCTCTCTTGTACCCGGATGAGACAAGGAATTCAGAAAGAGTCTCATACCATGCTCTTGGGGCTTGCTTCAGACCATAGACTGCCTTTTCAAGCTTGTAGCAGTGGTCTGGGAATTTAACATTTTCAAAGCCTGGAGGTTGCTGAAGATAAACCTCTTCTTTTAGTTCCCCATTGAGAAAGGCACTCTTAACGTCCATTTGGTGTACCTTGACGTTTTTGTGGGCTGCGTATGCTAGAAAGATCCGGATAGCTTCCATGCGTGCTACCAGAGCATACGTTTCATCGTAGTCAATGACTTCAAGTTGACTATACCCCTTTGCAACTAGCCTTGCCTTATTTCTGACTACCGCACCAGATTCATCCAACTTATTTTTGAACACCCATCTAGTGCCAACAATGGAGTGACTACGTGGCTTCAGAACGAGCTGCCAAACTTTATTTCTTTGAAATTCTTCAAGCTCTTCTTGCATTGCAGCTATCCAGTCAGGTTCAAGCAATGCTTCTTTGATCGTTCTGGCTTCTACCGAGGACATAAATGCTGCATAGTGGCAGTGATCAGATAGGTCCTTGGAAGATCTAGTCTGGATGCCTGCGGATGGGTTCCCAATGATTTGACCTGGTGGGTGGTCTTTCGTCCATACATGAAGACGTGGCAGCAGATGATCAGCAGCTGCGGTAGAGGGAATATCTTGAATGTCAGAGGAATCTGCGGTTGGAGATGACAGTTCCCCCTGGACTTGAGAACATCCTGCTGAGTCATCTTGATCTATTGGAATGGAATTCTCTTGAGCAGTTGGGAGAGGTTCCCCCTGGGTTGCAGATAGGAGTTCCTCTAGAACCTGAGAAGGTTCCCCCTGGACTGCGGATGGGAGAGTGACAATCTTGGGATCAGTTCTAGTGTCGATATTTTCTATGAGTTCATCATCCGAATCCGAAGATACGTTTGATGGTAATGCTTCTCTGCGGACAGGAATTTGAACAACATCAAGTACTGGAACCTCGACGGTTGCGGCTAGATCCGGAGTAGATCTTTCCCCCTCAACCGGAGAGGTGGAAGTATTGAGAGAGGCTACTTCAGATAGAGATGGTCCAGAAACATTAGCATGTTGTTGTTGAGCTGCGGGTGACACAAGAACTTCGGATAGTTTCGCCGTTTCAATAGGATCGAAAAGATCCTCATAGTTGACTTCAACTAGATTCAAGGGACCTGAAGAGGCAGGAATGTCACTTTCCATGATTGCGGTGGTTTCAGTAGATGGAGGGGCGTCGCGGATGTGAGAATCATCAAATTTCACATCGAAGCTTTCAATGATCAGCCTTGTACGCCTGATGAGCACTCGATAAGCAACCTTCTTAGTGGAGTAACCAAGGAATATGCCTTCGTCGGACTTCGGTGCAAACTTGTTGAGCTGATCTCTGTTGTTGATCACGAAGCATCTACACCCAAAAATATGAAAGAAGCGAACATTGGGCTTGCGGTTGTTAAGGCCCTCATATGGTGTTTTATTGAGGCGTTTGCACACGATACTTCGGTTTTGGACAAAGCATGCGGTTGCTACTGCTGCAGCCCAGAAGTAGAGAGGAAGTTGGGCGAAGTTAAGCATGGATCTGGCTGCTTAAACTAGTGTGCGGTTCCTTCTTTCTACTACACCATTTTGTTGCGGTGTGTAGGGTGCTGAGAAGTTGTGAGAAATGCCTTTGGACACCAAGAAACTGTTAAGAAGATGATTAGTGAACTCGGTTCCATTATCACTGCGGATGCGTCTAACTGGAAGCTTGATCTGAAGTTCGATTTCTTTGATGAAGTTGATGAAGATCTGCGGTGTCTCTGATTTGAGTCTGAGGAAGAAGACCCATGTGAAGCGTGTATAGTCATCAACAATAACCAGTATATACTTCTTGTGGTGGAGGCTGGCTACGGTTGATGGACCGCAGAGATCAATGTGCAATAGCTCCAGTGGTTCAGAAATAGAGGAGTCCATTATTAGAGGGTGACTTGCTTTAGACTGCTTACCACATTCACAAGCCGGACAGAGAGTATCGTTGCTAAATTTGAGAATAGGGAGACCGCAGACTAGTTCTCCAGTGACTAAGTTGTTGATGTACCGGAAGTTGAGATGAGCTAGCTTACGGTGCCATAGCCAGCTGACTTCGGATACAACTTTGGACAAGAAACACAATTGCGGTTTAGCAATGATTAGAGAAACATCCAAAGGGTACATGGTACCTTCAGATCGAGATTTGATCAGGCAAGTGTTTCTATCACTCGTCATTACGTAGCAAAACTGATCATCAAATTCAACACGATGTGCTGCTTTACATAGTTGGCCAACACTGATGAGCTTGTGTTTAAGGCTTTCTACATAAGCAACCTTCTGAATGGAAAAGTTCCCCGTAGTGAGAACACCGTAACCTCGGATGACACCGTTTGCATTGTTACCAAACGTGACATTTCCACCATTGCATATAGGCCTGAAATCCCGAAGGTACTCTAACCTTCCGGTCATGTGCAAGGAGCAGGCACTGTCAATTAACCACTCTTCTTCTTGTTCCTCCTTGCACAAAGCCTGAGAATTACACGGTTAGTTTAGGCATCCAAACAAGTTTGGAGCCTGGGACAATTGATGTGTTTCTGAGTGATGCATGGTCCGAGGTTGCAGGGACAGGTCTCTTGTCAACTTTTGAGCCTAGTCCTGGGTGTTTGAGTAGATTTGGAGTGTTGTGATTTTTTGAAAAAATAAGAGGTTTCTGACTCTGACTCGATTTGACATGAGATAAAACCTTTTGACAACTACACTGACATTTACAAAAGGAGATTTTGTCTTTTGATCTAACACTGTGATTGGTCAGCGATTTTAAGGATGTTTTGGATCTGTTACCGGTCCAAGATGGGTTATTCCTGACACGAGTGTTTTTGGGTTTTGAAAAAGTCTGTTTATGAAAGGTTTTAGCACGTGTAGATTTCTGAATTCTTTTTGATGGATTTGGTAAGATACCCTTCCATTTGAAATTTTGATGTGACTTTAAAAGTGTTGGAGTGGGTAAAATACCTTTCCATTTAGGATCATTTGAAGAATAGACCTGAAAAACATAGGTTCGAAAAGATTGAACACCCTTTTGGGTTGTGTCAGAAGGAGTAGGAATGACTTTTGAAACTGAACTTTCCTTTTTGTTTGTTTTCTTGAAAGAAGAGTTTTTTGAAATGTAGTGAGAGAAAACAAATTTTTTAGGACTGTTGGATTTAGGAAATCTGACTTGCTTCTTGTTTTTTGAAAAAGTTTGTCTATTAGTGCCGCGAGATCTGATTTCTTCTTTAAAAGCCTTTTTTGCCAAAGATTTTGGTGAACCGCAGTCATTGTTGTTCAACTGCGGTTTCCTGGAATTCTTGGAATGATTTTGAAAACGTGGAGTTGAGTCATCAGAGCTTGAGGATTCAGGAATTTGGGAACATTGACCTACTTCAAAATTTTCTATAGGTAGTTCATGAAATATTGGCTGAAGAGTTACAGTTCCTTGAACTGATGACTGCGGTAGGGATGACTTGACTACCGCTGAGTAAGTTTTAGATGGGACTTTGGTGGGACATTTGTGGGACATTTGACTACAGTGAGAGACACTGCGGTCTGAGGACAGAGATGGAAAGTCTTTTGAGACTTCGGGGCCCTCAACAACAATCTCTTCGTCAACTACGGATGAAGTTTGAGAATTTGGATAGATGGTGCCACAGATAGGAATTTGATCACATGTGTGACCCGAAACCTCCGGCACAATTTCCTCAATGACACAATTATTGCTTAAGTAGTTCAGTCTACCGAAGTGAGTTTTAATATCTTCGGGAAAAGTCTTGTCATTGACAGGGAAATGAAATTCTCGGTCTGGAGGGACATACAGTCTGTCTTTGTTGAACCGGGGTGAGGAATCCATTGAGGTAGGATATCCATTTGACCAACCCCAATTGTATGTATTGTCCACGGTTCCATTGTTTACCAAATTTTCAATAGCTTCACTTTCATTAAACAATTTTTCAATTAAGAGATTTAAGCGTACAATTTCTCTCTGAGCTAAATCTCTCTGGTTCAAAGCTATCTCTAATTGGGTTTCACTTAACATTCTTGCATCCTTTTCTAACTCTAGGTTCTTCTCTAACATAGCCATCTTAAGTATTTTGTTATCCAGTCGTCCTCTCACGTGGAACATCTCTTGGGACGCAATGTTCTTCTCATCTAAGGCTTTATTATAGTCTGTAAGGACGGCAGCACAAGTGTCATTAAGATCATCTATGTAAGGCTGACAGTCATGCATGCTATAGTTTAGAGTTTGGATCATGATTTTTACCTGTTCGACGATGCTTAGTGTTCCATCCTTTGCCATGTAGCAGTAGTTCTTGTTCAACATTGTAGACCCATCATCATCCGCAGTGGCCAGCATGCAGATTTTCCCTTTTCCTTTGACACTGCTGATGGCCTCATCTTCGTCTCCGGATGACCAGACTTGATGGTCTCTTTTGACATGGGCCACGTATGCCCTTGCCTTTTCGGCTTTTTCTTTGTCTTCCAACTCTTGAGCCATTCTAAGGTAGAATGCTCTGTCTTTTACTACATTGGCCTTACAATCTCGTGCAAAGTGATTCTCTTTTTTGCATTTGTGACAAATTACAACATCAGTCTTGTCTTCTGAAGGAGTACCAGAGTCAGTGATTTGAGGAGACTGCGGTACCTCCTTTGGTTGAATATTATGAGATTGCGGTGGTGGATGAGAACTTTTGGGAAATCGAGAGTAGTTATTCTGAGAACCGAAGTTACGGTTGAATGGAGGTTTGTTGAACTGCTGATTCTTGCGGAAGGAAGGAGGTGGTAGACGGTTGAACTGTTGGCTAACCAGAGCAATAGCCTTCTGAAAATCTTCTTCATCATCATATTCAGAATCCGCTTTGTATGACTGCGGTAGAGTGTCATACGAGGAAGGGTAAGGTGACTGCGGTGGAGCTTGTGCTATGAGAGCAAGTGGTCCTCCGAAGTCAGAACAGTCTTTGAGTACGGTGGATTCTTGAGCTTGCAGCTCTCCATAGAGCTTGTAAAGTGACAGGGAGTGAATCTTTCTATCGCCTTGGACTATCATCTTGGCCGTAATCCAATGTCTGCCCAAACCATTAAGAAACTGAAGATTGATTTCATGGTTACTACGGATGGTGCCCGCATTGGATAACTTGGTGACTATCAGGTTGAACCTTTTGAAGGAGTCTTCCAAACTTTCTCCAGTATGAGCTTTGAAGTTGTTGAACTCGTTGAGTGCGGTAGTAAGCTTCTTATCTTGTGCTTGTTCCGAGCCTTCGTACAGGTTTTTGAGAACATCCCAGATCTCTTTCGCTGATTTGCAATTTATGATAATATCGAAGTTGTCAGGAGCAACTCCGCAAGAGATTTCATAAAAAGCAACAGCATCATTTTCCATTTTATCGAGATCATCCTTGGTGGGACGGTTCATGGCTGGTTGACCTCCTCCTAGCCTGGTTGCAGCGCCGTCAGTTTGGACTGGTGTAAGGACTGGAACATGTGGTCCTTCTTCTACGGATCCCCATACATCTCTACCCAGTGTTCTCAAGTACCTTTCCATTCTTTATGACCAGTGATGATATTCATTTGCGACTAGTATTGGGGCTCGGTTAGAACCATCGACACTGTTGGAAACATTTAGAGATAATGATTGTGCCATTTGAAATTGTTTTTTTTTGTTTTGAAGAAATGAGCTTTAGTGGTATAGAAGGCTCTTTGAAAAATCAGAGTTCCGTTTTCAAAAAGCAACCACTTTGGCTATGATACCAATTGTTGAGAGAAAAACTTGGAGACACACTTGAACAAAAGTTAGAACAAGTATAATGCGGAATAGTTAATCTCAAAGGATCTAAAAGCTCAACAATAATATAGTTAGATAGTTAGAGAGTTAGTTGCGGAAATGTAAAGGAATGGAAATGACAGCAATTGTTATATCAAGAAGACACTTAAGCTGGAATGCATTCACTCCAAGTTAATAAGGAAGATCAAGCTTAGTGATTAAGTCTTGAAGACTTGCTCCGAAGAGGGATTATGATCAGCAGGATTATGATAAGATTTAAGTAAGAAGATATGAGTGAAGAAAGATAAGAGAGATAACTTCAGAATGTGTATTCAGATAGAATTCATAAGTTATCGGTTCCTTTTCTTATCTCTTTGAATACAAAGAGAGTAAGTCTCTATTTATAGACTTAGAAACTACACTAGATTACAACTCTATAAGCAGCCGTGCAAGGCATACTGGATAATAGAGTGTATTACATAAAAGACAAATAACGTAATCTAGCTAAGTTGACTGCGGTAGCTGACTCAGGTTGCTGATGCGGTTGCTGATGAACAAGATTGACTCCGGGTGCTGAAGCGGTTGCGGTAGAAAGATGGTTGCGGTAGCTGAGATGGTTGCGGTAGCTGAGTTCAAGAGGGTCACTTTTATGATTCAACAGAAGATGGTCGACATTTACATCCGGGAGGTGGTGGTTCGGCACGGGGTTCCAGTTTTGGTGGTTTTGGATCAAGATGTTTGCTTCACCTCTTGGTTTTGGAGGAAATGTCATGAGGATTTGGGTACTCAGCTGCATTTCTGCACAATATAGCACCCCCAAACTGATGGACAGAGTGAGCAAACTATTTAGACGCTCAAGGATATGCTCAAGGCGTGTGTGATGGATTTTGGCTGAAGTTGGGATACTTATCTCCCACTAGTCGAGTTCTCCTACAACAACAGATATCATGCCAATATCAATCGACCTACTTTCCACATGCTTTATGGGAGGAAATGTCGGACCCCAGTTTGTTGGGGTGAGATTAGGCATCGGGTTATGGGGAGTACTAAGGTAGTTCTCAAGACCACCAAGTTGATTCACCAGGTGCGAGGTTGACTGCAGACCACGCAGTGTCGCCAGGAGAGTTATGATGACCGACGACGATCAGACCTCGAGTTTTAGGTGGGAGATATTGTACTTCTGAAGGTGTCACCTTGGAAAGGTGTCATCCGATTCTGGAAGTGGGGCAAGCTGGTCCCTCGGTATATTGGTCCCTTCAGGATTATCGCCCCGATTAGCAAGGTTGCTTACCAGTTGGACCTGTCTGATGAACTCAGTCAGATCCACAACACATTCCACGTCTCTCAGTTGCGGAAATGTCTAGTTGATGATTCTATAATGGTTCCCTTGAATTATATTCAGGTGGATGAGCACTTGAATTATGTGGAGAGACCGATTGTGATTCTTGATAGAAAGACGAAGACCATGTGCAACAAGGTGGTGAGCTTAGTTAAGGTGCAATACTAGCACCAAAAGGGTTCAAAGTGGACATGGGAACCTGAGGAGGGGATGAGAGAGCATTACCCGGAGTTATTTGCAACAACAGACTTCAAGGACAAAGTCTGATTCAAGTGGGGGAGAGTTGTAACATCCGAATATTAGGGTATATTCTATTTTATTAAAGTTTGGCTTTTTGGAGTTGCCACGAAGTGGTGAAGGATCACCATGACATGGCAAGGCATCTTTTGTCACAGACTTCTTTTGACTCGCCATGACGTGGCAGGTATAAGCCACGACGTGGCCGCCGCTAATGACTTAAACCCTAATTTTCTGGGTTTTGCACCCTATTTAAAGGAATGATGAGGCTATGGTTTGCTCATCCTCAACCTCCACCACACTCCTTAGCTCTGAAGAAAGCATAATTTGATTTCGTCCATTTTTGAAGCTTACTTTAGTGCTTTTGGAAGATTTTAAAGGAAGAAGAAAGAAGGAGTGAAGCCAGAATCAGCAAGCAAGTTCCCATTTCTCTTCCGAGCACGTTTCTGGACCCTTGTAAGTGTCCAAGACTCCACATTTATGTTACTAGGTTGTTAGATCTTTAGTTTTGCCCCCATTTTCTTCTTGTTCTTGTTAGTTGAGATAGTGAGATCCCATTAAGGTTGCAACTTTGAGAATCTTTGGATCATTTGGAGTAATTGATGGTTTGGATCTAAAGTATGGTTGATTGATTGAACCATGCATGGGATTTTGGTCATAATCCTAATTTTTGACCTAATATGAGCTCAAGACATGCATTGGATATGCATGTATACAAAGCACCAACTTTCAAGTTAGTTTTAGTGTTAGAAATTCTTCTAGGACTGATGGACTGAGGACTTTGGAGATTAAGTGCTTAATGGTTAAGTCCATGTTATGTTTTGTTTACTTGGGGCCTAGGGTTTGAGATCTTGATCTCTAAGAGAGTCATAAGGGATAAAGTTGGAAAATTTATCCATTTAAACCATAAAAATGACAAGATCTGAGCTTTGGAGCTCTTGGAATCGGAGGAAACGGATTAACCCATTAAGTTGTTTAGAACCCAATGCCCACGGTGTGGTCCTAGGCTGCCACGACGTGGCGACTGGGGAATCAACGTTTCTTTTGTCGCTTGTGGGCCACGATGTGGCAATTCGACTGAAGTCAACTTTGACCATTGACTTTTTGGCTTCAGTTGACTTTTGGTCAAACTCTTAGTTTTGGAAGGAGATCTAATGGTTTACCTTGTGTGGCTGTATAGGTGGTGTATAACATTTGTATTCTCCGCAGTGAGAGCGGTAGCAGTTGATTATCGTCTGATAGGTGAGTCTTCTCATTGTAGTTGTGGGTCTCCGACCCACTGGATTGTGTTATGTAGAATGCTAGTCGTCATTGTGTTACTTGCATCGAAGACCCCGAGGGTGGCCTATTGCATTTATATGAAAGACCATGGGGTATGCCATGGAAATTGCATGAAAGACCATGGGGGTATCCCATGGTACTTGGATGTTAGACCATGGGGGTAGCCCATGACATTCCAAGAAAAGACCATGTGGATAGCCCATCACATTTGGTTGTATGACCCTGGGGGTAAACCACGACATTCCAGGGAAAAGACCATTGGGTAGCCCATGAAAATTGTATGGATGGTATGTGGTATTTTTGGGTAACTCACTAAGCGTTTTCCTTACTATTTTTGGTTTAACATTTTCAGGTACTTCCAGTTCGAAAGGGAAGGACCCGACGTGATCGCACAACACCCCCCTCGTGATTCTGCATTTATGACTATTTTACTTTGATGATTTTGATATACTGTATTGTGGTAGATTTTAAGACACCTAATGTATGGATTTGATGATTTTAAAATGAAAAAAATTATATCACTATTTTTAGGATGATACAACAATCTAAAACTCTAAAGTGATCTTTGCAAAATGGAAGTTATATAAAAAAATGATTTAATAAGTTTTATATATATATATATATATATATATATATATATATATATATATATATATATATATATATATATATATATATATATATACATACACACACACACACACAAGTAGGTTCATGCGAAAACAAAATTGTTTTGTGAAAATGCGAAAAACGATTTTATCTTAAAAAAAAGAAACACATGTACTTTAGAAATTAAATTTATTAGCAATAAATTAAAGATAATAAGTTTACATTGGAGGGTGTTACGGTAATATACATTTAACGGTGGTTTTGACAACCGCTTCTCTTTTTTTTCACGTCATTAACCACATTTAAATTCAAGTTTTCATAATAAAAATGTCAAAAAACATGCTTTGCTAATATGAAACAATTTTTTCATGTATCATCGATTATCATCATGTAGTTCAAAGTTTGGATGGATCTTGTCCAAAATATAAGGTTGAGATGGCACAATCTCATACGTTTTACTTGTTTTCACGTTTTCGCAAATTATTTGTATTTTCACATGATATATCTTATAAAGGAGATCATTCAAGTCAATATGGTTCAAGATAAATCATCTATCTTGAACTATATTCATTTGAAACATTTACAACTTTTCATCTTATGGTATTTAATGGATTGGTTAATTAAAACATTTTTACTACATAACATCTACAATTTTTCAATTTATGCGAATTCATTTATTATTTAATCAAAATATTTTGTCTGTATAAGAACATTATTTTCTTATAATTTCTCTAAATTTCATGAAAATATTTATGTTTGTACTCTTAGATCCAAACGAAAAAGATGAAACAATTTTAATTAATTTGTTATATTTTTTTGATGTATGATTGTAGTATATTTTTGTTGTATATATCATTTCATCTATTTGACATAGTTTTTTAATTATATTAATAACTTTTGTGTAGAGATACAACTCATTAACATCTTGATTTTTCTTTAGATTATGATAATCACCACCAATAAAAAAAATATGTTATGCTCGTTTTTTTGCATCTGATTTTTTTTCTAGTCGATTATACTTCACTAGATCATGACAAAATTTAAGAAATGTGTTTATATGTAATAATTAAAGCACGATATGGTCAAACTAAATTCATATATTTTCATTAATTAATGAACTAATTAACAGAAGTTGAAAAGTTTTAGGATTTATCTACTAAAATTATTTTAATTAATCAATCCATTAAATACCACAAGATGAATAATTGTTGAGGTTTCAAATGAGCATGTTTACAGAAATTGAAAAATAAACAAATGAGTAGTTCTTAAATAATTGAGTTTAAAAATATTTAAAATTAATATTAAATCGAAATTTATACTAACATTTTATTTATGTGCAACCTACAGATAGAGACAAACAATATGGTTCAAGATAAATCATTTATCTTGAATCATATTCATTTGAAACATTCACAACTTTTCATCTTATAGTATTTAATGGATTGTTTAATTAAAACTTTTTACTACATAACATCTACAACTTTTCAACTTATGCTAATTAATTCATTATTTAATCAAAAAAATTTCGTTGTATAAACACATTATTTTCATGTTAGGTTACTTACACATGTTAATTTTCTCCTTATGTTTTTTTATCTAAAGCCCTTGACAATGGAAAAATATGGAGCAAATTACAAAGTAAATGTTGACTACAAGTGATCTAACATATTGTATATGTAAGTGTGTACTTATTTGTGTGTGACATTCCACTGTTAATATCCATATATAATGTTTCATTTTTCATTATTGTTTCCACTTCCACTTCCTTTTCTTTATACTTTCTTTAAATTTCATGAAAATGTTTATGTTTTTACACTTAGATCCAAACGAAATGTTTAATATATTTTTAATTAATTTGTAATTTGTTTGATGTATTATTGTGGTATATTTTTGTTGTAAACATCACTTTAGTTGTTTTTCATAATTTTTTAATTATATTAATAACTTTTGTGTAGAGATAGAAATTTATTAACATCTTGACTTTTCTTAGATTATGATAATCACCACCAATACAAAAAAATATGTTATGCTCGTCTTTTTGCATCTAATTTTTTTGTCGATTTTACTTCACTAGATCATCACAAACTTTAAGAAATATGTTTATATGTAATAATAAAAGAAGCAATATGGTCAAACTAAATTCATAATTTGATTAACTAATGAATTAATTAACATAAGTTGAAAAGTTGTAGGTGATGCATAAATAATTATGCACTAGTTAAACCTGCTAATGTAACTAATTATTACTTCCTAAGGTAGTGTACCTTGTTGAAAATAGAATAGCACAATATTCGGGTGTCGCACACAGGGAACGAAATGTTTAGCTAATTTATTCTACTAACTACCAAACTTACTATTTAATTTATAAAAATAGGTTTTCTCTAGCTTTGCAAGACTAGAAACTTAATTAACCAAACTGACTATTATCAACTAATGAAACAAAAACTAAATTAAAAGCAAGAAACACAGAAGAAGATTTTAACCAAGGTGAGTGAGAGACTTCCGTTTAGCTTCGATATACTTGCTATTATAGTTGATTTATGGAAGTGCAATGGATTAATGCTTCGTTGGTTACCAATTCCTATGATGACCAAGTTAATGTTCACTAACTTAACCCGTTAGCAAATAAGCTCATTCATACGGTGATCAGGAAGATAAACTAACAAATTCACTAGTGTTCGGTTCGAGTTAAATTAGACTTAAAACTGATTAGTTAATTTGGTTTATTAAATCATATCAATATATGACTGGTCGTCATATATTAGCTCCTACAATTATTTACCCACTTTTCTATTTAACCCTAGGTTTTGGGCAAAACTCTAGTCCTACAATTTTGCAATTCACAAAGATCATAAGATTCAAGTTCAATCAAGAATGATGGTCATGCAAACTTAATTAAACTCAACAATAAACATAAAAGTAGTTCTCATAAGCATAAAAGGTTCTTTAATAAGCTAAAGTAACAAATAACCAACTAGACATCATCCAAACCATAAATCAAACCATTAAAAGTCAAGCAATCTAATCTAAATGAAAGTCATAGGTTTTTAGCCCATGATTTCAGCAAGTAAACACAGAAAAATGTAATTCAACCTAGCATTCATGATTAAACTTAAGTAGAAAAATGTAATCGAAAGTTCTATTTCCTCAAATCTCTCGAATCCAAGCTATGATCGACTTTCTGCAACTCCAATCTTCAAAGGGTGTTCTTGGCCTTCAAAATACGATAATAGCTCCAGCAAAAGTTAATTTTTCGGAGGATAATGACTTCTATATATAGTTTTCCCGAATCGTGGTCACTACGAAGCGGTAATTCCACCACGTCGTGGCCTTCGTGTTTATCTTGTATTCAACAAGTCTTCTAGATCCATCGGGGAAATCCAAAACGCCACGTCGTGGGAATGTCACCACGACGTGGTAAGTGTATTTTTCTTCATTTTGCCTTGTTCCAAATTCAATGCTTCCAACTTCCTTTTCGCTATGAGCATGTCTTTTACCCATACAACACAATATACAATAGATTAAGTACCTTTTGTTCTATAATGGGCATAAAAATGGCCAAAAATATTAAGATATCATATAAAATATATGTATAGATATGCTCATATCATTAGGGTATTATGTAGTAAAAATATTTTAATTAACCAATCATTTAAATACCATAAGATAAAAAGTTTTTAAGGTTTCAAATGAATATGGTTGAAGAAATTGAAAAATAAACATATGAGTAGTTCTTAAATTAATTGAGCTTAACAATACTTAAAATTAATATTAAATCAATACACACATTTTTATTTATGTACAACCTACGGATAGATAAATCAATATGCTTCAAGATAAATCATGTATCTTGAACCGTATTCATTTGAAACATTTACAACTTTTTATCTTTTGGTATTGTAGAGACCCATTTTTATAACGAACGGTGAATGCGGAAGTAAGATATCTCGAGATTAATTGTGTTTTTGTAAGTATGAACACGAAGAACATATTATGAGTTCGTTGAAGAAGACTAAGAACAAGAGAGAATAAAATATATTAATGAAGAACATGGTGGGAGAGAAACTCTCCCTGGGTGGGAGAACCCACCAATTTTCTCTCTCTAGAGATTACATTGTGAGAAAAGTGTAACTCTAAGAAAAGTAAACGAGCAAGCTAACTCATAAGATATGACCAACTCTCCCTTTATATAGGAGGGAGAGTATTTACACCATAAATACATAAAGGGAAAATACAACCTAATAAACACTCATTATTTGTGGAGCATTTCCATGCACCAACATTCTCTCCCTAAATGCTTACAAAGAATGAGAGATCTAATAAGTGATACAAGGCTATAATACAGTAATCCGACTAGCAAGTGTGGTAATAAAATGAAATCAAGTGCTGAAATGTCTCTGAAACTCTGAAGTGTCTGTGAAGTCTGAAACTGGCCATGAATCTCTAACAATGAAGGTCTTCGGCTTCAAAGCACAACCAATGAAGCAGAAAAAATAAGATCCAAATCTTCAAACCAGTCATAATCACCCGAAGAAGGAGGTCACCATGAGCAAGTAGAAGATCCAATAAAAGAAACACTTCGGCTTCAAAAGTCTGAAAAACATCTCGAGTTCTCGAATCATAATACACCGAAATTCTTCAAAGAATAACCTGCTAAAAATGTGAAGCATCCATAAAATGAAGTCCGGATAACAATAATGTGAGTCCAAAAACATGGTCTAGCAATGCCGAAAATTTGATCCAAGAATCAAAAATAAGTGCCACGTCACATCGCCAAAATAATCTTCGTCTTCAAAATATCACAAATCCAAACTCGAGAAATCATAGAATTTGAACCGGATGCAAACACAAAATCATCCTGTGGTAGAGTCCGAATAATAAATAATCTGAATCGGAAAACATCGAGTAATGCCAAAAATTTGATCCGTAAAGACCAAAAAGAAGTGCCACATCGCATCACTAAATAAATAATCATCTTCAAAAGTCTTCAAAATCCAATCTCAAACAATCATAATAACCAAATCCGGATGATATTCTCTCCCTATTTTTGATAACAAATGACCAGATATCAAAAATCAACAAATCATCGGATGGAGAGTGTCGGATACGAAGAGCTAATAGAGAAGCTCTCCCTAGATGTATGAAGGGTCTCGATAAGAAACGAGACAGAGTAAAAGAGATACTCTTGCGTTCATGAGGAAGCGGGTGACATAGTTGCTGAAGCTGTGCTGACAATAATCTGTTGTGCCAAAAATATATCCAAATATCCAAACTGCGGTGCTAGAACACTTGAAGTGGTCTTCAATAGAGAATAAAGTCCACATGCTCAAGATACATGATTCGTCAACCAAAAATCAAGAGCGACAAGTCATAAAAGCTCATAAAGTGAAGAATGCGAAACAACTTTGTTGATCAATCGCCGTTGCGGTGCAAGCATCACAAAAAATAATATGAAGTCCGACTGCGGTAGGAGTATTCTTCCAATAATAATAACCGGCATGAAATGAACCAATGTGACAATCCAAGGTTCGGTTGTGGAAAAAATTGGTGTTAAAAAAAATTGGTGTAAAAAATAATAATTGGTTTTAATAAAAATAAATTGGTTTTAATAAAAAAAATTGGCTAAATAAAAAAAATGGTGTTAAAAAAAATAATAATCGTTAAAAAAAACTGAAAAAAAATAATAATAAAAAAACAAAAAAAAACTGAATAAAATAAAAAAAAGAGGCTTAAAAAAAATAAGAAGGCTAAAAAGAAAAAAAGGGGGGCTGATGAGAGGGCAGGAAAAAAAAGGAGGGGAGGAGGGGGAGGAATAAGGAAGGAGAAGGAAGAAGGAGGGAGGAAGGAGGAGGGGCTGAAGAAAGAAGGAGGGAGGAAGGAGGAGGGGCTGAAGAAAGAAGGAAGGAGGAGAGGGGGGAGGTCTGGGCGAAGAAGGAGGAGGGGAGGGGCCGAAGTCAGGAGGGTTGCGGGTGGAGTGGTCTGGTTGCGGGTTGTAAAGGGTTGGGTGAGGATAGGGAGCTGGTCGCGGGTCCAGGTTGGTTGCGGATGAGAGAGGGTGGCTTGGGTGGGAGGTGGTTGTGGTGGGAGGTGGTTGCGGTGCGAGGGTGCGGTCTGATGGTGTTGCGGGTCTAAGAGGACAGCGGGTCAGGTAGGTGGTTGCGGATCAGATGGACACGGTGCGGGTCTTGGGTGGTGAAGGAGCATTACGGATCAGGCGGGTCAAGGCTGCGGCTAGAGTCAAGCTGCGGATGCAGATAGCTGGCTGCGGTAGGCGATGCGGTGCAAGGGAGCAAAGCCATTGCGGTGCGAGCCGGGAAGCCACTGTGGTAGGGAATGCCTGCGGTCCGAGGCTGCTGATGGCTTCGGTCCGGAATAAGCAAATGACTGCAGTCTCTCGGCTGCGGATAGGGACCTGAGAGGACCTCGGCTCAAGGCTAAGAAGTGGCTGCGGGTAGGCTTCTAAGGGGACTCCGGTAGGCAGTTTTTGGCTGCGGTCCGGGGGGCTGAGAAGGGCTGAACATGTGACGAAAAATGCTATTTTTTCATGAAAAATGGTACCGCAAAGGCCATTTATTCATATTTTAATAAGGGAATCTTTTTTTAAAGCATTCTAAGTCAAAGGTGGGTCTTTGGAAGGCAAAAAGAAGAGTGTGCAGGGGGTTTTTAGGGACAAAAGGTGATGGGATTGGACAATGTCACATGGTTTTTGTCTTTTTGTGGGAGCAAATAGTGGAATACTCTTTACCCAAAAGAGTAACAAGGACAAGGTGCTTTATACAAACACATATTACGTCCATATTTATTCAAATTAAGATTCACAGCAAGAATAAAGAGGAATAAAAGCTTCATACCTCCATAAGATTTCCAAGCTGCTGGGTAAAAAAAAAAGCACCACTTCAAAGAAAATAAGTCCATTAATTGTGTCTTCTCATCCAAGAATAAAAGAACTTCTGGAGCAAATTCTTCAACAATTTGGAGACCACAAAATTAATTTCTTCTCCCATTTCTTCATTTCTTCAACAACATAAATAATAAACTTTTAAGAACATCTTCTTCCAGCAATAAATAGAACGAGCAGCAGCAGCAACAATTTATTTTACTAAGATAGAATCACCCAGAAAATAGAGCTAAGAACGAACTCATCAAAAAAATTCCGGTAAGAAACCCGAAAAAATTTTCTTGCAGAAACACGGAAAAATCACAAGATAATCACCGAACGGGAGTCGTTCCCTTGAAATAATCGTGAGATCTTCAAGGTACGGCTCTGATACCAATTGTAGAGACCCATTTTTATAACGAACGTTGAATGCGGAAGTAAGATATCTCGAGATTAATTGTGTTTTTGTAAGTATGAACATGAAGAACATATTATGAGTTCGTTGAAGAAGACTAAGAACAAGAGAGAATAAAATATATTAATGAAGAACATGGTGGGAGAGAAACTCTCCCTGGGTGGGAGAACCCACCAACTTTCTCTCTCTAGAGATTACATTGTGAGAAAAGTGTAACTCTAAGAAAAGTAAATGAGCTAGCTAACTCATAAGATATGACCAACTCTCCCTTTATATAGGAGGGAGAGTATTTACACCATAAATACATAAAGGGAAAATACAACCTAATAAACACTCATTATTTGTGGAGCGTTTCCATGCACCAACAAGTATTTAATGGATTTTATGTTTTTTATTGGATTGGTTAATTAAAGCTGTTTTACTACATAACATTTACAACTTTTCAACTTATGCTAATTAATTCATTATTTAATCAAAATATTTTGCTTGTGTAAGAACATTATTTTCGTGATTACATACACTTGTTTGTTTTCTCCTTTTTTTGTTATGTAAAGCCCATGAAAATGGAAAAAATATAAAGCAAATTACAAAGTAAAGGTTGACTACAAGTGATCTAACATGTTGTATATGTAAGTATGTACGTTATTTGTGTGTGAGCTTCCACTATTAATATCCATTTATAATGTTGCATTTTTCTATATTGTTTTCACTTCCATTTCCCTTTCCTTATACTTTCTTTAAATTTCATGAAAATGTTTATGTTTGTACACTTAGAGCCAAACGAAAAGGATGATACATTTTTAACTAGTTTGTTAGATTTTTTTGATGTATGGTTGTTGAATCATGAAAGTGACCCTCTTGAACTTCAGCTACCGCAACCATTTCTGCTACCGCAACGGTTCAGCACCCGCAATCATCTTGTTCATCAGCAACCGCAACCACAACCGGAGTCAATCTTCTGCAGTCAATTTAGCTAGATTACTTTACTTGTCTTTATTGTAATACACTCTATGGACCAGTATGCCTTGCATGGCTACTCATAGAGATGTAATCTAGTGTTCTTCATGAGTCTCTATAAATAAGAGCTCATTCTCTTGTATTTGATACGGATAACTTATGCATTCTATCTGAATACACATTTCTGAACTTATCTTTTCTATCTCTCCATTACTCATCTCTTTCTACTTACCACAATTCATCTGAATATAATCTCTCTTCGGAGCAAGTCTTCTGTGACTTAATCACTAAGTTTGATCTTCCTTATTAACTTGGTTTGAATGCATTCCTCGTTATGAATCAACTTAAGTGTATACTTGATATAACAATTGTTGTCATTTCTATTTCTTTACTTTTCCGCAACTAACTCTCTAACTATCTAACTATAACTTATTTATATTATTGTTGAGCTTTTAGATCCTTTGAGATTAACTATTCCGCAATCTACTTGTTCTAACATTTGCTCAAGTGTGTCTCTAAGTTTTTCTCTCAACAATTGGTATCAGAGCCATAGTGGTTGCTTTTTGAAAACGGAACTCTGATTTTCCAAAAGGCTTTCTATACCCCTTAAGCTCATTTCTAAAAAAAAAAAAACAACTTCAAAATGGCACAATCGTTATCTCTAAATGTTTCCAACAGTGTTGGTGGTTCTAACCGAGCCCCAATACTGGTAGCAAATGAATATCATCACTGGTCACAAAGAATGGAAAGGTACTTGAGAAGACTTGGTAGAGATGTATGGCGATCCGTAGAAGAAGGACAACATGTCCCAGTCCTTACACCTGTTCAAACCGACGGCGCTACAACCAGATTAGGAGGAGGTCAACCAGTCATGAGCCGTCCCACCAAGGATGATCTCGATAAAATGGAAAATGATGATGTTGCTTTTTATGAAATCTCCTATGGAGTTGCTCCTGACAACTTCGATATTATCATAAATTGCAAATCAGCAAAAGAGATCTGGGAAGTTCTCAAGAATTTGTACGAAGGCTCAGAACAAGCACAAGACAAGAAGCTTACAACCGCACTCAATGAGTTCAACAACTTCAAAGCTCATACTGGCGAAAGTTTGGAAGACTCCTTCAAAAGGTTCAACCTGATAGTCACCAAGTTATCCAATGCAGGCACCATCCGCAGTAACCATGAAACAAATCTTCAGTTTCTTAATGGTTTGGGAAGACATTGGACTACGGCTAAGATGATAGTCCAAGGCGATAGAAAGATTCACTCTTTGTCACTCTACAAGCTCTATGGAGAGCTGCAAGCACAAGAATCCACCGTACTCAAAGACTGTGCTGACTTTGGAGGAAAAGGACATTGCGTGACTGTCAACCCTACATAGATGATCTTAAGGAAAAGGGAAAATCTACATGCTGGCAACTGCGGATGATGATGAGTCCACAAAGCTGGAAAAGAACTACTGCTACATGGCAAAGGATGGAACTCTAATCATCGTCGAACAGGTAAAACTCACGATCCAAACTCTAAACTATAGCATGCATGACTGTCAACCCTACATAGATGATCTTAATGACACGTGTGCTGCCGTCCTTACAGACTATAATAAAGCCTTAGATGAGAAGAACATTGCGTCCCAAGAGATATTCCATGTAAGAGGACGACTGGATAACAAAAGACTTAATATGGCTATGTTAGAGAAGGACCTAGAGTTAGAAAAAGATGCAAGAATGTTAAGTGAAACCCAATTAGAGATAACTTTGAACCAGAGAGATTTAGCGCAGAGTGAAATTGTACGCTTAAATCTCTTAATTGAAAAATTGTTTAATGAAAGTGAAGCTATTGAAAATTTGGTGAACAATGGAACCGTGGACAATACATACAATTGGGGTTGGTCAAATGGATATCCTACCACAATGGATTCCTCACCCCGGTTCAACAAAGACAGATTGTATGTCCCTCCTGACCGAGAATTTCATTTCCCAGTCAATGACAAGACCTTTCCCGAAGATATCAAAACTCACTTCGGTAGACTGCATACTCTAAGCAATAATTGTGTCATTGAGGAAATTGTGCCTGAAGTTTCGGGTCACACATGTGATCTAATCCCTATCTGTGGCACCATCTACCCAAATTCTCAAACATCATCCGTAGTTGATGAAGAAATTGTCATTGAAGGTCCCGAAGTCTCAAAAGACTTTCCACCGCTGTCCTCAGACCGCAGTGAATCACACTGTAGCCAAAAGTTCCACAAAAGTCCCACTGCAGTCTCAACTCAGACATACTCTGCAGTAGTTAAAACGTCACTACCGCAGTCCTCCGCAAAAGGAATTGTGACTCTTCAGGCGATTCATCATGAATTACCTATAGAGAACTTTGAAGTGGGACAATGCTCTCTGATCCCAGAATCTTCAAGTTCAGATGACTCAAGCCCACGTTTTCACAATCATTCTAAGAATTCCAAGAAACCGCAGTTGAACAACAATGACTGCGGTTCACCAAAATCCTTGGCCAAAAAGGCCTTCAAAGAGGAAATTAGATCTCGAGGCACAAAAAGACAAATTTTTTCAAAAATTAAGAAGCATGTCAGAATTCCAAAGTCCAAGAGTCCAGAAAAATTTGTTTTCTCACACTATATGTCAAGAAACTCTCCTACCAAGAAAACAAACAATAAGGAATGTCAAGCTTCATCAGTCATTCCTAGTTCCTCTAACAAAAATCAAAAGAGTTTAAAGTCTTTTCAAAACAATGGCTTTCAAGTGTATTCCTTGGACGATCCAAAATGGAAGGGTATCTTACCCATTCCAACAATTTTAAAGTCACATCAGAATTTCAAAAGGTGGAAAGGCATTCTACCAACTCCACCAAAAAGAACTCAGAGATCTAGACATTCAAAATCTTTTCAAAAACGCACTTATTCAAAACCCAACAACACTCATATCAGGAATTACCCACCTCGGACCGGTAACAAGTCCAATTCATCCTTTAAACCGCTGACCAAACATAGTGTCAGATCAAAAAACAAAACCTCCTTTTGTAAATGTCAGTGTAGTTGTCAGAAGGATTTATCTTATGTCAAATCCAATCGGAGTCAGAAACATCGTACTTTTTAAAAAACTCACAACACTCCAAATCTGCTCAAACACCCAGGACTAGGATCAAAAGTTGACAAGAGACCTGTCCCTGCAACCTCAGTCCATGCATCATTCAGAAACGCATCAGTAGTCCCAGGCTCCAAACTAGTTTGGATGCCTAAACTAACCGTGTAATTCTCAGGCTTTGTGCAAGGAGGAACAAGAAGATGAGTGGTTAATTGAGAGTGCCTGCTCCTTGCACATGACCGGAAGGTTAGAGTACCTTCAGGATTTCAGGCCAATATGCAATGGTGGAAATGTCACATTCGGCAACAATGCGAATGGTGTCATCCGCGGTTACGGTGTTCTCACTACGGGGAACTTTTCCATTCAGAAGGTTGCTTATGTAGAAAGCCTTAAACACAATCTCATCAGTGTTGGCCAACTATGTAAAGCAGGACATCGTGTTGAATTTGATGATCAATTTTGCTACGTAATGACAAGTGACAGAAACACATGCCTGATCAAATCCCGATCCGAAGGTACCATGTACCCTTTGGATGTCTCTCTGATCATTAGTAGACCGCAGTTGTGTTTCCTATCCAAAGCTGTATCCGAAGTCAGCTGGCTAGGGCACCGCAAGCTAGCTCATCTCAACTTCAGGTACATCAACAATCTAGTCACCGGAGAACTAGTCTGCGGTCTCCCTATTCTCAAATTCAGCAACGATACTCTCTGTCCGGCTTGTGAATGTGGTAAACAATCCAAAGCAAGTCACCCTCTGATAATGGAGTCTTCTATTTCTGAACCACTGGAGCTATTGCACATTGATCTCTGCGGTCCATCAACCGTAGCCAGTCTCCACCACAAGAAGTACATACTGGTTATTGTTGATGACTATACACGCTTCACATGGGTCTTTTTCCTCAGACTCAAATTAGAGACACCACAGATTTTCATCAACTTCATCAAAGAAATCGAACTTCAGATCAAGATTCCAGTTAGACGCATCCGCAGTGATAATGGCACTGAGTTCACTAATCATCTTCTTAACAGTTTCTTGGTGTCAAAGGGCATCACTCACAACTTCTCAGCCCCATATACACCGCAACAAAATGGAGTAGTTGAAAGAAGGAACCGCACACTAGTAGAAGTAGCCAAATCCATGCTTAACTTCGCCCATCTTCCTCTCTACTTTTGGGCTGAAGCTGTAGCAACCGCATGCTTTGTCCAAAACCGAAGCATTGTGTGCAAACGCCTCAATAAAACACCATATGAGGGCCTTAACAACCGCAAGCCAAATGTTCGCTTCTTTCATATTTTTGGGTGTAGATGTTTCGTGATCAACAACAGAGATCAGCTTAACAAGTTTGCACCGAAGTCTGATGAAGGCATATTCCTTGGTTATTCCACGAACAAGGTTGCTTATCGAGTGCTCATCAGGCGTACAAGGCTGATCATTGAAAGCTTCGATGTGAAATTTGATGATTCTCACATCCGCAACGCCCCTCCATCCACTGAAACCACCGCAATCATGGAAAGTGATATTCCTGCCTCTTCAGGTCCTTTAAATTTAGTTGAAGTCAATTATGACGATCTCTTCGACCCTGTTGAAACGGCGAAACTATCCGAAGTTCTTGTGTCACCCGCAGCTCAACAACAACACGCTGATGTTTCTGGACCACCTTTATCTGAAGTAGCATCTCTCAATACTTTCACCTCTCCGGTTGAGGGGGAAAGCTCTGTTGGATTAGGTGTCTAAGCCCATAACTATTATTGGTATGTATTCGACCCGAGAGTAGCATGGTCCATTTAGGTTGCATATCATCAAGACAATTTGTTAGGACGGACTTTTGAGAGAAGGTTATTTATGGTTTATTAATATATTATAAATTATAATATATTAATATGAAATCATATGTTTTAATTAGTATTGATCAAGAATTAATTTGGAATTAATTTAGTGGTTAAAAGAGACTAATTAAATCTATGGGGACTAATTATGGTAATTAGTTATATTTATATGTGTTGGGCTTATGATCCATGTTGGACCAAGTTTATGTATGGATACATAAAGAGTTGGGCCACATGAATCATGGATCATAAGATCCATGGATATGGGTTTGGGTTATACCCATGACTCTTAGAATTCAACACATATAAATACATATGTTATGACCTAAACCGGCCACCCCTAGTCACCCTTAGTGTGTGTGTGCATGTTCTTGGAGTTCATGAAGGTTTTAGAGTGCATGGAGATTCTCTCTCAAGTCCTACCTTTGTCCTTGATGTGTTGTGACTTCATTTGAGGCTTCCACACTATTGGGGCTAAGTTCTTAAGGCCAAATACATCAAGACCTCCAGTCACACAAAAAGGTATGTTACACTATCTAGTATTTTATGTAGTTTGTATGACAATTGCATGCTAGCTATAGGTTCAATACCTTGGAAACCATTTGCATGTATAATTAGTGAAAACATAGATCCAAGGTATTTAGGGTTGTATGTGCACCATAGGATGTTGTATTATACCAAAACCCAACAGTGGTATCAGAGCCAAGGCTTATTTTCATGTTATACTTGCTGAAATGGCTGAAAAATCGAAAATTTTGGTTGTCTGAGCACTGGACTCGCCGAGTCCACTGATGGACTCGCCGAGTCCACTGATGGACTCGCCGAGTCCATGAAGAAATTCATCCAACTCATCGAGTTGGTTCGTGCACTCGACGAGTAGGACCCCCTGACAGCATATTTTCGACTTTTAAGGCTGGAATTGGACTAGAAACATTACCCTAAGCTGTTTTTGGTCTTGTAAACCTGTTTTTGATGTGGTAATGTTCATGCTAAACCAATTTCAAAGATAGTTGTCAATAGATTCATGTTTTGTATTAGTTTAATGGTTAGGCTAATTTCATGAAAAAGTTTGATTTGAATTGTCTTGTTCTTCTGAGTTAGTCTAGATTAATAGAAAAGTTATGTGATAATTTGTTTTCAATCCATATTAATCTTAAAGTTGCTCATAAAATGTGTTTTTGTAACTTGTCCTCAAGTTATATGAAAAGTCACATTTATGATTCTTTAAAACTCATATTATTTCCATAAGTTAGGAAAAATGAAGAGTCTTATTTTCTTGAATGATTTTAAAGTCTTCCATAACTTGTCCTCAAGTTATCGAACTTGAAGAGTTTATTCATTAAACTACTTTAAACTCATAGGTTATGAAAATGAAGAGTTTATTTTTCCTTAAATGTTTTTTAAAGTCTTCCATAACTTGTCCTCAAGTTATGGAACTTGAAAATTTTTCATTAAAACTACTTTAAATTCATAAGTTATGGAATTGAAAAAGGTTTTTGAATTGTTCAAAACTTGCCCTCAAGTTTTGGAATTTGTAAAGTTTCCCCCCATGAATACTTTAGTTCCAAGTTAAACCCTTAGAATTTTAATAGTTTAAAATTCAACCCTTATACTATTATAATATTATAGGTTTAATATTTATATATATGTATAAGAGTAAAAGTCAGTCTTACCGTTAGTAGGCCTCATTCACGAAGCCGGTCTATAAGGGGGGTATAAGGTTACTGCCTATAAAATGGCAGTTTAATGGGTGTCCACTCTCAGCCACCGTTTCCTTGACTGGTGGAGGGTCGTTAGCCGAACGGGTTTGACAGGAGTATAATTCTCCCTTCATTAAAAGTATTAATGAAAAATACTAAGTAACTAAACACTTATAAATTCCCAATCTTAGTTACTTAGGAAAATGTGAATTTGGTGCTAACCCATGAAATTTACACTTTGTACCTTACTAAGTCGTTATTGGAGCGTGTGTGGTTAACCGGCACACTAACATGGACTAGTAAGAGTGGCGAAGGGTAACTTAATGTTTATCATAGATCGGTGGAGCGTGTGTGGTTAACCGGCACATCGATTAGGTGATAATATTAAGGGTACCAAGTGAATTTGCATGGTTATTCACACCTTGTTTTGTGATCCTCGACATCCCAGTCACAAAATCTGAGAGGGCACAATCGAGACTGAAACATGCCATTGAAAAGTTCAATGAATCTCAAAAGATCTAGGAGTTTCAAAACCAATTAAAACCTAATAAATTATTTCGTTTTACATGGTGGAAATTGGTGAATCGTCATTCGCCTACCTTCAAATATTTCATAGCTTGGATTACGGCATCCTTCTTCCAAGTTGTAAAATATTGTGTTGGGTCCTAGCCTTAATATTTCATATTGGGTGTTATATTAAGGACTTAAATCAACTAACTTGAATATCTCCCATTGTAGATGTCTAGTTTAGACATCTATGATCTTCCCAAATCTCTTGGAATTTCACTTCCTCCACCCCCTCCAATTATTCTCCCTAACCCACAAGTTCAAGGTCACTCAAGCCCTATTGGCAAGCAAGGTCTATGTGTGATCATATCTTGGAGATGAAGTCACGTATTGACAAGCCGGGAGAGTTGGGTGTCAAAGTCTTGAGAAAGTTGGATGTTCAATCACTTTCTAAGTCACATAGTGAGTTCCTTTGGGACTACTATGTGACAGACCATGACTTGACCCTTAATGATCTTACCTATTTGCTTGGTGCTGCTGAGTCAGCAATGACTTTGAGCACTGGTAAAAGCAAATTTGATTAGAAGATCGACTTCCCAAACCTTCTATTGCCAAAGGAAGGGGCATTGGTTGCGAAGCTGGCCAAATTTACCTGATAGTCTGTAAGGACGGTAAAGTCAAAAGTTTTGACTCTACTTCAGGTAAAGTCCATTATCTAACTCTATTAAGTTCCTATTTGGAGATTCTTATTACATGGTGTGACTAGATCACATTTTGATGTTTTAAGAACCAAAGTGAAGAGGAAGCTTAAAGGAAGAATTTTGAGCTGTTACTTAAAGAGTTGTGATAGATTGCTTAGGAATACATAACAACATAGTTTTTCACATGCATTTGCATTGTAAGGATAAGGTTTTCCGCAAAGTTCTAAAATAAAAGAAAAGGTTTTATTTTATTTTAAAATATCCTTACAGTGGCATTTGTGAGAATTTGTTGTTTATATGTTTCCATTGATAGCAATATTGGAAAATGGATTTGATTCTTTCGACTGTGCTAGTGTCATAATTTACCAAATAAAGAAAGATTCTCAACACCCAAGTTTCAGTTGGGTAGAAACTTGGAATCATGCAAGTTTTATGATGAATGAGAATTTTCATCTTTGGGAAATTAAGACTAATTCATTATTCACATGTATATGTGAGTCAAGTGAAAGGATCAGGGGATCGGGTACACTTGAGTGTGCACTGGTCAGGTCCACCACAAAGAATGATGAGACTATTCGTCATGATTTACTAAAGCTTAGTAAATATGGTTATACTTACATGTTTAAGTATAATTCTGAAACACTGGAAAAGTATCAATGTTAGGCAGAACGAATAAGAAGAATCAAATAAGGCAGGAAGATAAAAGGTTCTGCAATCTGAAAAGATGGGAGAGTACTTGAGTATCTTGTTTTATGATTATCTTAGTGATTATGAAACCATATCACAATTGATTCTCTAAGGACATCTTAGTGAATTTGTTTGGCTAAGAAGAGAAATCGTGGATTGTTGAGATGGTTAAAATCAAAAAGATGAATCATACTTCGTTCCATAACAAGTCTTAGAGTCATACTCCATGATTGTAACTCGAGTGACATATCTTAAGGAAGGTTTGTAACACTTGTCAAGTGTAAGAGTAAAATGTGTTTCTACTCTTGTACATTTGAGATTGGTAAGTTGTGATGTTTTGGGTTAAACAGAGACCAACTAAGTCCAATTATGTGAAGTGTTAGTCTTGATAAGAATCCGCACTGACCCTTGATAAGAAATGGTTCTTGACAAGAGAGTCTTATATGTCAAGAGGACAGTGGGAGTATTAAAGCTCTTGAAAGTTCCAAGAACTAATCAAGAATAAAAACCTGAAGTTCTTCACTAGCACACGACTTGAGGTTTATAACCTATCGTGTTGACATTTTTGTGCCTATTCCAGTTAAAGTTGGCTTTGCATAGGAGTTCTGAGAGTTCTCAATTGGTTGCATAACAACTTGAAAGCAATGGTAGGCCCTTGTGCTGCCAGTTGGCAAGAAATTAAGATTGCACAAGTTCGGTCCATATGAGTTTGGATTTGTCACTAACCTTGTCTTGTGATTATGGTTTGACAAATTCACATGGATAGGAACACATACACCATAAAAATATAAGTGTCATAAGGTTTCTCTTCGATTCATGAAAATGATGGTAAGGAAACACTTTCACTAAGTAAATTTTAGGTAGATAGCAATTGTGATATTTGCATTCTCAAAGTCGTTAGTGGAGTGTGTGTGGTTAACCAGCACACTAACATGAACTTGTGAGAAATGGCAATGGTCTAAACAATTAAGACTATGATTACGGCATCCCTTTTCATAGTTCTAAAATTGTTTAGACACACATATGAGCTATCTAAGGAAAGGTGTATGAATTTGATAAATTATTATCAAAGCATCTCGTATCAGAAAACTGAACTTTGTTAAGGAAGTCAATAAACTATTGATTTCTAGAAGTCCAGCGGATTTTTGAGTACATGTCAAAGCTAGTGGGAGCATAAGTGTTGTGCTGATAATTATCATGTTAGTGGGAGCATGATTATTATGTTCAGTATTGCAAGCTAGCAATGTTAATTATAGAAAACAAAAGTTTCAATTCGTGAAGTTGCAGGGGTTGAAAAGTTGTTTTGCTATAATTAAGGGAGAGGAAATTATACTTCACTTCAATTCTAAAAGCTTAGATTGAGATTTTAATCGTCTTTAGTCAAGGATATATATACGAATTTTATGTTGGAATGGCCAAACATAAGGAAATTCTATATATATTGCGTTCTCAAACTTCGATTATGATTACGGCATCCTTCTTCATAGTCAAATTTTGAAAACATGGCAAATAAAAAAATATTGTAGCAACAGACTGTCTATGATCACGTCTTTATGTGAGACATCATGAATCGTGTCCCATATGCTTCGGATATAGGATCAATTTCATGTGCTATAATATTCATCCTTTCTAAATTTTCCAAATGCTTAGGGCATTAAGAAGGGAAAAGTCTAGAATTGGATATGACTAAAATTATTAAGCAATTGTCGAGGACAATCTAAGGTTTACCAAAGATTGGTTGCTCACGGACAATTGGAAGTATATTGTTAATTCTGGTAGGACCATATTAACATATTCTGAAAAGAGGTAACTCTTGTTCAGAAGTGATAGTCAAAATGGGAATCCGGAAAGGTTTCCATAGGTGGAAGTTGTTCTTCAAATCTGTGTAAGATTATAAAACTTAATGCAAGAAGGATGTTCAAAGGAATGTACTTTGAATGTGAGACTTCATTTCCATGGAATTGATCTCCATTGGAATACTCTGTAATATCTATTGACAAGTCTTTGTGACTTTGTGCATAGTCATTACGAGAGGATCAATGCATATAAGTTTAGAATCTAACAGATTTCGTTAAATGGTAGGAATTTGGAATTCTTACATTTGCGATAAAGATTTGGGATTGTGAAATGAGCATCATTGGCATCATGTTCAATTGATCTATTTCACAAAGTAAAGATCGTAGATAAACATAGTGTGCATACTTGGTGTATGGCATGACTAGTGTTTAGAAAACATAGTTTACATTCTTGGAGCATGGGACAACTATTGTTTTAATTCAAGTATAAAGTTGATTATTTGAAACATTATACAATGAATAATGAGTAATCAATATGGTGTTTAAATAAAAGGTGTTTTATTTACTCTCAAAGGTGCTTGGGACCATAGAGTGATTAGTATTATTCTTGTGTTTCACTTTGCATGTTTTGACTTCCAGAATAACTAGGTTATTCTTCCCGAATGACTAAGTTATTCAAACCATCCACAGTCGATAATACGTTGGAAGTAGGTATTAAGGAAAGACTGTCATGAATCGGGTTTGTAGATGTCCAAGGTAGTGGACATAGCAAAAGTTGCTGCAACATTCATGAGTGCTCCTGGAATGAGATTCGAGTATTGGATTAAACCCACGCTCATTTGACTCACTTCATGGATTTTATCACGAGTGATCATGAGACGATAATATCTTATATTCTTCAAACCTAGAGATATGACTTGTTGCCTATGAGTTGGTCATACATTGATTGCACGTAAACGCATTTGGTAACTCGATGTTATAAAACGTGCCTTTGTGTATGATTCAACAAGTAGTAGAACAAGCATATGAGTCAAAGTTTATCCATTCCTTTTACCCTTGGAGGGATAAAAGGGATATCTGTGGGCCCCTCGATGATTTGGTGATGACAAACGTAAGTGATGGCCGGGCCTGGACTGATTTGATTTGTTCAATTAGTCAGTCGTCATAAATCGGAAATCGGGAAACAACAAATGGACAGAGAGAATGATTATAATCCATGTCTTAGTCCATATGATATCTAGAATGGAGGAATATATGATCCCTTATCTAATGGACGTGTCATTGATTAGTTCAGAGTTCGACAGCGGCTTTAAGAGCTATGATTGCTAGTCGGGTCTTGGAGTCATACGCAATAATAGTTTTAGACTTATCCAAGTGGGAGACTGTTGGATTAGGTGTCTAAGCCCATAACTATTATTGGTATGTATTCGACCCGAGAGTAGCATGGTCCATTTGGGTTGCATATCATCAGGACAATTTGTTAGGATGGACTTTTGAGAGAAGGTTATTTATGGTTTATTAATATATTATAAGTTATAATATATTAATATGAAATCATATGTTTTAATTAGTATTGATCAAGAATTAATTTGGAATTAATTTAGTGGTTAAAAGAGACTAATTAAATCTATGGGGACTAATTATGGTAATTAGTTATATTTATATGTGTTGGGCTTATGATCCATGTTGGACCAAGTTTATGTATGGATACATAAAGAGTTGGGCCACATGAATCATGGATCATAAGATCCATGGATATGGGTTTGGGTTATACCCATGACTCTTAGAATTCAACACATATAAATACATATGTTATGACCTAAAACCGCCACCCCTAGTCACCCTTAGTGTGTGTGTGCATGTTCTTGGAGTTCATGAAGGTTTTAGAGTGCATGGAGATTCTCTCTCAAGTCCTACCTTTGTCCTTGATGTGTTGTGACTTCATTTGAGGCTTCCACACTATTGGGGCTAAGTTCTTAAGGCGAATTACATCAAGACCTCCAGCCACACAAAAATGTATGTTTCACTATCTAGTATTTTATGTAGTTTGTATGACAATTGCATGCTAGCAATAGGTTCAATACCTTGGAAACCATTTGCATGTATAATTAGTGAAAACATAGATCCAAGGTATTTAGGGTTGTATGTGCACCATAAGATGTTGTATTATACCAAAACCCAACAAGCTCTACTCCGGATCAAGCAACAACCGTCGAGGTTCCAGTACCTGATGCTGTTCAAAGTCCCACCCGCAGAGAAGCATTACCATCAAACGTATCTTCGGATTCGGATGATGAAATCATAGAAAACATTGACACTATAACCGATCCAAGGATTATCACTCTCCCATCTACAGTCCAGGGGGAACCTTCTCAGGTTCCAGAGGAACTCCCATCAGCAATCCAGGGGGAACCTCTCCCAACTGTTCAAGAAAACTCCACTCTCGTTCCAACAAACCAAGATGACTCAGCAGGATGTTCTCAAATCCAGGGGAAACTGCCATCTCCAACCGCAGATTCTTCTGATATTCAAGATATTCCCTCTACCGCAGCTGCTGATCATCTGCAGCCCCGTCTACATGTATGGACGAAGGACCACCCACCAGGTCAAATCATCGGCAACCCATCCGCAGGCATCCAAACTCGATCTTCCCAGGACCTATCTGAACACTGCCACTATGCAGCATTTATGTCCTCGGTAGAACCCAGAACAATTAAAGAATCTTTGCTCGAACCGGACTGGATAGCTGCGATGCAAGAAGAGCTAGAAGAATTTCAAAGAAACAAAGTTTGGCAGCTCGTTCCGAAGCCACGTGGTCACTCCATTGTTGGCACTAGATGGGTGTTCAAAAACAAGCTGGATGAATCTGGTGCGGTAGTCAGAAACAAGGCAAGGCTAGTTGCAAAGGGGTATAGTCAACTTGAAGGCATTGACTACGATGAAACGTATGCTCCGGTAGCACGCATGGAAGCTATCTGGATCTTCCTTGCATACGCAGCCCACAAGAACGTCAAGGTACACCAAATGGAAGTTAAGAGTGCCTTTCTCAATGGGGAACTAGAAGAAGAGGTTTATCTTCAGCAACCTCCAGGTTTTGAAAATGTTGAATTCCCAGACCACTGCTACAAGCTTGAAAAAGCAGTCTACGGTCTGAAGCAAGCCCCAAGAGCATGGTATGAGACTCTTTCTGAATTCCTCGTCTCATCCGGGTACAAGAGAGGAGTGATTGACCCCACGTTATTTAGAAAAGCAAATGGTGACCACCTTATGCTTGTACAAATATATGTGGATGATATCATCTTCGGTTCGACTGATCAAGGCATGGTGGATGAATTTGCTAAGCTCATGACCAACAAGTTCAAAATGAGCATGAATAGAGAGATCAATTTCTTTCTAGGACTTCAAGTGAAACAAATTCCGCAAGGGATATTCATTCATCAAGAGAAATACACCACTGAACTTTTAAAGAAATTTTCCATGGACAACTGTTCTTCTGCTAAGGTCCCCATGGCCTTCGGTTATAAGATCTCTGCTGATCCCGCAGGCGAATCTGGGGATCACAAGACTTATCGAGGTATCATTGGTTCTTTGATGTACCTCACCGCAAGCAGGCCGGACATTGTCTTTGCAACTGGTGTATGTGCAAGATATCAGGCGGACCCAAAAGTGTCACATATGACCGCAGCCAAACAGATACTATGGTACCTGAAAGGAAGCAAATCTATTGGTCTATGGTACCCCGCAGGCAATGACTTCAGCCTGCAAGCTTTCACAGATGCGGATCATGTCGGATGCAGATTAGACCGCAAAAGTACTTCAGGAGGATGGCAATTTTTGGGTTGAAGACTTGTCAGTTGGTCTTCAAGGAAACAAAGTTGTGTTTCTCTATCTACTGCAGAAGCTGAGTATGTGGCCGCAGCCAGCTGTTGCTCTCAAGTCCTTTGGATGAAAACTCAACTAATGGACTACGGGTATAGAATGCTGCGGATACCGATCTATTGTGACTCTGAAAGTGCTATTGCTATCTCTCACAATCCAATTCAGCACTCCAAGACAAAACATATTGAACTACGGTATCACTTCATCAAAGACCACATCTTAAAAGGTAACATTGAACTCATCTTTGTCCATTCTCATGAAGAGATTGCTGATGTGTTCACAAAAGCGCTCGACTCCACAAAGCTTAAAACCTTCCTGCAAATGTTAGGAATGATGAATCCAGACCCTCAATTCTTTTTGAGTTGTTAGCTACCGCAGACCATCCTTGGTCTCCGTTGCGGTTCTAACTGAGAGTTACTTATGATAGATGGTTTTGGTACCGCAGTCTAGGTACCGCAACTATATATCATACTTATCTCTCATGGGTCTTTATTGTCTGTTATTACTAATCTTTGTACACGTGTTTCTTCTCAGTTCCTCACTGCAGTCTTTTCCTTGTCCATCCGCGATGACGTTCCCAACCCCAATGAAATTTCCATTCGCGATGACGTTCCCAACCGCAATGAGATTTCCATCCGCGATGACGTTCCCAACCGCAATGAAGTTTCCATCCGCGATCATTGTGATAATTTCTCAACTGTTTCATCAACGCTTGAACCTTTGTGTCCTATTTAATGATCCTTCATTAAATAAGAACATTAAATAAAAAAACATTCCCTTGAGAAACTGTCTCATTCTCTTTCTGAATAAACCTTGAGTCAGACCTATTTTAGGGATGATGACAAAAAGAACGTGTTTCCATAAACTCATCCTTAATCTGTCTTTTCCTCTCCCCAGCACGTCCCATCCGTTACAACTTCCTTTCCCCTCACCCCACGATCACCTGACACATTGATAGATGTCTGACTTTTCATTAAATGCAGCCCTCTTTTAGTAAATCTCCCAAATCTTTTTAAACCGTTTTAATTATTTGTGGCTGAGATTTAATCCCAAATTCAAAGATTCCCCCCAAATACCAAACGACGTTTTTACCTTTTACCTAGGGTTAAAATCTTTCAACCCTTTATAAACCCATCTTCTTCCCCAAATTCACTTTACGCTTTCTGAACATCGATCATTCCCTCTCAAAAAACCTTCAAGAACTCTGTTTTCTATTTTTTTCTCTCAAACTCCAACAATGGTGAATTCAGGTGCATCAATGAAGCAATCCAAGGCTTCAGGCTCAACGAATCCCACCGGTTCCGACTCTCCAACAATCGCGTCAAGCAATTTCCGAGCAGTGTTTGAAGATCATTCTTCATACAATGCTCCAACCAAGCTTATGATCAAATTTCTGAAGAACCATCCACTCTTTGGTCCCTTCGATGCATTTACAGATGTTGTTCCAGTCTCGACCCTCTTCAAGTGTGCATTCTCAGCTTATCGCCCAAACGAAAACTCCCAAGAAGTTCATCTCAACCTAATAAACGATTCTTTGGTCATATTGTCCAAAGAAAAGTTTCTCACTGCTATAAACCTTCTGCTTCATCCATCCATCAAGATCTTTTCTCCTTCAATGGCGGACATTACCTCTGCACTCTACCAAATGGGGTATCAGAAACCAATTCGAGGGATTGGTGAATTCAAGAAAAATCAGCTGCCTGCGGTATGGCAGTTTGTGTGTCATTTTGTCATCCGCTGTCTATCCGGCAGAACATGAGGCATAGACAACATGGGACTCAAGATATTGGAATTGGTGTGGAGCATATTCACCGGACACGACGTAAACTACGGGCAGATCCTATGGGACGATTTCCTTCAATACATTCTCAAAGAAAGCCCAAAGGAGAACCCAACCGAGCTCACATTTGCACGATTCTGGTCACTCTGCATCTCAGACCTGCATGCGGACGCTGGAATTGATATGGGCAGTGACATCAACTTCTTTGTCACTAAGGATCTCAAAAGGTACAATCCTTCTTCTGATCAAACTGTTTTTGGACCTATCCGCAGACTCCCTACCCACATTCTTTCTACACTTGGTCTTGAGACTGCTGATGTCTCAGATTACATAGAGGCTACGGAGGGTATTGCCCCATACCCTTCTACCCCGCCTCTTCCATCCGCAGCCATTAACCCTGAAGGTACAGCAGTCCCTTCTGCCTCTACACTCTCCAATCTTTCTCAAAGAAGAAAGCAGTTGGCAACCAAGAAGAAACAAAGGACACCCAAGAAAGATGCTCCCAAACGAACCGCACCCACGAAGAAACGAAAAACCAAACCTATCCCAATCCCATCTAGCAGTGATTCTGATGAGGATAGGCAACCGATTGCTATCCTTAAGAAAAGAAAAACCGATACCTCTGGCCAAATGCGTGACCGGACCGATGCTGAAGCCTCTCAAAAGGCTCCAGTAGACCTTGGGGTGGCCGCATACCCATTCAACACAACTATCCTTTTCCAATCAGACTCAGAAAGTGAGTCTGATTCACAACATCGTGGAGACTCCCCCCAGTTCACTCCCAAGGGGATGATACTGGTGCACGCCCTAAGGTCTCCAGGGCTTCCCGACTGCATTTCTTTTCACCCGAGGAGTTGCACTCCATCCTTTTGAACGTCACCCAGACACTGCAAACACCTTCCCAACCATAGGGCACTTCTTCCGCCCATGCCAGAACTGAGCCGAGGCCACACTTGACCACGGGTCAAGGAGACCGAGGAAGCTCAGGAAATCCTACTCTGCTTACATCTGCAGCAGGTGGTTTAGGCACGGTGAGCACAAACGTGCAAGGATCCGTGGACCTGAAGGACACTTCGGTGCGTTTTCAAGGATTTGACGGTGATGACTCCAATGACTCATGGTTACGATACACTCCAGTCACTGAGTCAGAAATCAAGAAATATGTTTCTTTCAAAAGAGCATTCCAAGCCCGCAAGAAACAACAGATCAAGCAGCAACAGCTAAAGGAGCAAGAAATCCAGTCAGTGGCACGGTATTGGGCAGACGCAATCAATAATGCCAATATCGTAGCCACCATTCTTAAAGTTCAAGACTGGATGAACGAAATGGCTGAAACGATCCGTAAAGCTCAAGCAACAGGTGCAGCTGCAGGTACCTCCAGAGTAACTCCAACTCCCAATACAATTCCCATTCCATCAGTCCATGGATCACAAGACGAAGGAACCGCAATCGAACTCAGTTCAGCTCCCACCTTCGGTCTTGATGATGACGACATACAGGAAGTCAACAAGCCCAACCCTTTTGATGATGACCTCATGATGTTTGATGAGGAAGAGGAATCCAGCGGTTCTCAACATTCAACTTCCAAGCCAAAAGAAAAGAAGAAAAAGAAGAAGAATGTTGTCACCAGGAAGGAGTTCATGAGCTTACAAGCCAAAGTTGATCAGATCCTAGTTGCGGTCAAGCCAACACAACCGCAACAAGAAGACACCCCGGGACCGCAGTCCCTGATCGAACGTATTGAACGTCTGGAAACAAGGGAACGCATGGCTGCAGAGAGAATTTCTCTCAAAGTGGAGATGGGGATCCGGTCCCTTGACAACAACCGCAAGGCCGACCACAAGGAATTTATGGCTGCAGCGGAACGCCTCATCACTGAGGTGACCGCAATCAAAACGGATCTCCAAGCGGCCATCGCGGATCAAGCCACTCAGTCTAAGAAATTGATAGATGAGACTCATACTGCTTATGAGTCTACTATCTCTGTTCTTCAAGCCACAATTAACAGACTGCAGAAATCCCTGTCCTCTAACTTCCATGGTCCCGAGATCCTCCAGCTCACAAAAGAAATCCACAAGCTTCTCTTCAGCTCCTCCATTCCCAACAATCAACAATTGGCAGAAGCCCTCAAAGCTCAATTCCAAGAAGTCTATGCCAAGGTTGATGGACTTAAACAATGGCTTGAGGAAGCTCCTCCGTTGCATCCCTCAAGAGGGGGAAGTGAAGAAGAAGAAGAAGAAGAAGTCCATCACTCTGAGCAATCCATCTCTCAACATCAGAGCCCTCCCATCATCACAGAAAAAATTCCCACACCGCAGCCTTCACCGCAACCATCTCAACATACTCCATCTCCTCACACTTCACCTCAAAAGGAGTTCACTCCCAACAAGCCAGAGACTCCTCCTCACTTTAAAAACCTTGCGGAGAACATGTCATCTCCAAGCTCAACAGACTCCCCTGCCACAGTCCAAAGGAAACACGACTGGAAGGCAGCCAAACTTGCAGAGCTTATCTGGAGAGAATGCGGTTTTGATACCATGATGGATGAATCCTTGATAATTTCTTGGATCAATACTCACCGCAGGCTGATGGATGAAGACTACAGACCGCACCTCACATATGCTGAACCCCCTACTGATGGATACTGGGATGTCCCAATATCTCCAAATGCCAAATACTTCACAGTATTTGAGCAATTCGACCGCAGCCTTCCTGACCACAAGAGACTGCCAATGGAGTTTGAGAGACTCAGTCTTTTTCACGCTAAACATGCCTCCTCCATTGAAAATATATGGTCTAACGATAGACCATCCGCAGTCAAGAATTACAAAGTCCGGAAGTTCATGAAGGCTGACTTCATCCAGTACACCCTTACGAGAAGGGAGCATGACTACGTCCGCACCCAGGCAGACTTCCCTTGCATGAATCCAGAAGAAATCTTCCTCATTGCCAAGGTGTTCCAAAACAAATCAGAAAAGCACCCAAAAATGAAGATTGCGCTTGAAAAGGCTAACTCTTTTCTGAAGGATACGGTCTGTGACTTTGCCAAGATAGATGCGGATATCTACCCCACCATCCTCAAGAAGTTTGACCTCCCACCTCTTGAACCTGTGCCAATGCCTACCGAAGGCTTTCAAGAAAGATCTCTAGGCGCAACAAACTTTCCTGAACTTGGAGTCATATTCAAAAGGAAGACTGACAATGTCAAATACTTCATTCCTATGACTGCCATGCATCGCCTCACCAGGAAACAACTTGACATCTGCCGAACCGCAATTGAAAGATCGAAGCACACCACCACAGAAGTCAAGTTCGAGATCTCAAGAAGAATCACCTGGCTGGAAAACGTCAGGAAGTTTTGGTGGATTCTGATCAAGTTCCTCAAACTTGATAGCTGAACCGAAGTTAAAGAGGTCACTTAGGGGGAAATGGTTGAATCATGAAAGTGACCCTCTTGAACTTCAGCTACCGCAACCATTTCTGCTACCGCAACGGTTCAGCACCCGCAGTCATCTTGTTCATCAGCAACCACAACCGCAACCGGAGTCAATCTTTCGCAGTCAATTTAGCTAGATTACTTTACTTGTCTTTATTGTAATACACTCTATGGACCAGTATGCCTTGCATGCCTACTCATAGAGATGTAATCTAGTGTTCTTCATGAGTCTCTATAAATAAGAGCTCATTCTCTTGTATTTGATACGGATAACTTATGCATTCTATCTGAATACACATTTCTGAAGTTATCTTTTCTATCTCTCCATTACTCATCTCTTTCTACTTAACAGAATTCATCTGAATATAATCTCTCTTCGGTCTTCTGTGACTTAATCACTAAGTTTGATCTTCCTTATTAACTTGGTTTGAATGCATTCCTCGTTATGAATCAACTTAAGTGTATACTTGATATAACAATTGTTGTCATTTCTATTTCTTTACTTTTCCGCAACTAACTCTCTAACTATCTAACTATAACTTATTTATATTATTGTTGAGCTTTTAGATCCTTTGAAATTAACTATTCCGCAATCTACTTGTTCTAACATTTGTTCAAGTGTGTCTCTAAGTTTTTCTCTCAACAATGGTTGTGGTATATTTTTGTTGTATACAACATTTCAACTATTTGTTATAATTTTCTAATTATATTAATAAGTTTTGTGTAGAGATAGAACTCCATTAACATCTTGACTTTTCTTTAGATTATGATAATCACCACTAATACAAAAAATATGTTATGCTCGCTTTTTTGCATATGAATTTTTTTTTTCTGTCGATTTTACTTCACTAGATCATGACAAACTTTAAGAAATGTGTTTATATGTAATAATAAAAGAAGTGATATGGTCAAAATAAATTCATATATGTTGATTAACTAATGAATTAATTAACATGAGTTAAAAAATTGTAGGGTATTATGTACTAAAAATATTCTAATTAACCAATCCATTAAGTACCATAATATGAAAAATTTTGGAGGTTTCAAATGAATATGGTTGAAGAAATTGAAAAATAAACAAATGAGTACTTCTTAAATTAATTGAGTTTAAAAATACTTCAAATTATTATTAAATAAAAATTTATACAAACATTTTATTTATGTGGAACCTAGTGATAGTGTAACAACCATAAAATTCATAAAAATTTAAAACTTTTTCAAACATCCAAAAGCCATTAGTTATTACAAAATATTTTCAAAATAGTTTCATATAAGAGAATCCCAGAAATCAAAGTCATAACATGTGAGGAGGTGCACGATCAAGCCTTCGCCTTCCCGCGATCATCCGATGTACCTGAAACAAAATCCACAACTGTAAGCCAGAAGCGTAGTGAGTTTTCCCAAAATACCAACGCTATAAAAACCAGAACAATATCATAACAAACAGTATGGATACAGAGTCTTCAGTATGACTGGCCCACTTTACGAACCTTTAGCATGTTTGGTCCTCCCTACCGGGCCTTCAGCTTGTCTGGACCACTCTCAGAACCTTCAGCATGTCTGGTCCGCCCTACCGGGCCTTCAACCTGTCTGGACCGTTCTTCGGGCCTTTGGCCTAACTGGTACGCCCCGATGAGCCTTCAGTCTACCCGGGCCGCCCTGGGTCTGTTGGCCTAGAGCACAAAGCAGGACCGCCTCAACCCACCCGCAATCACATAATCAACACATAAATATCATACGCTAGCTAGCAGGTACAGACAGTCATACAGATCTAACAGATCACTAATCATAGCATCATCCAATATACCAGGATACCGATCTAACAAATCACTAAACATAACATCATCCTATAAACCAGGATACAGATCTAACAGATCACCAAACATAGCATCATCCTATAACCAGGATACAATCCAAAAAGGGCCGACCTTGGTGCCTTAGACCATGTTGATATAGTGAGATGAACTCACCTCACAATGTCGAACTGAAATGAAAACCTCTGACTGCTGACTCATTGAATATCCCAAACTATCACAATAAACAAACACTAATCAACAGTTAGAATATCAATCTTGGCTAAGGGCTCAAACATATGGTAATAGTCCATTCTATCCTTTCCTTAAGTTGGTCCAAGGCCCAACTCCAATTCCTTAATTCAAAAGCCGAATATACAAGGCCCATAATTGGCCCAATTTCCAAATTGGGCCAGAATCCCTTATTGGGCCTTACCCCAAAGATCCGGCCCTCTAACTTGCCCACAATTACACTTATCCAAATGATCCAGTAGGACCCAAGCATCAAGGCCCAACAGATGGCCCAATACCCGAAGCCCAAAATAGCTAAGCCCAACAGGCTGAGTACGCGGGGCATACTCAGCTGTACGCTTGGCGTAAACGCCTTGACCGTAAAATGGGACGCTGACCACCTACGCCAGGCGTACGCCTTGGTATTCCCAGCGTACGTTGTGGCCATGCAAAAATTCATTAATTTCTTAATATACCTCGTCCAGACGTCTCAAGTCAGATCTACTCTTAAAAAGATGTCCCAAACCATAAATTTTCCAACTTTATGGTTATGCATGCCCTATAAGTCGATAAACTCAAAACCCTTGTTTGTCTTAACCATTTAAGACCTTTATATCTTGCATGAAACCACTAAATGGGACAGGATAGCATTTTTATGGTCCAAAACACTCTAAATCTTCTGAAAGGACGGATCCTTTGGTCTTAGAGTAGCTTAACTCATTAAGACCAAGAAAAGGGACTCATTTACTTATAAAACTTCCGTCCAAGATCTATGGGGAAATACAAGTAAAGGTAAAGGTTTTTTACCTTCTGGAGCTTCCCCAAGGGATGAAGATCACAGATCTAAAGCTTGAATCCACACCAAGGCTCTTCAAGGAGTCTTCTCTTCTTCTTCTTCTCAACCCAAATAACTCTCACACACTCAAAGTCACATACATACAAGGCTAGGGTTTGGAAAACGTCTCAAAGGTATGGAGGCTGAAAGTGTTGGGATAAATGAGCTATAAGGATACTTATATACCACCAAAACCCAAAATATTAGGGTTTTCACCAAACGTGAGTACGCCCTGTGTACACAAGTGTACGCCCAGCGTACTAGGGCGCGCCTAGTACGCTCAACGTACCCTTATGTACGCTCAGTGTACTCCTCCTGATCCAAAATTACAATATTATCCATTAGGGCATCTCATGGCTACACCCTTCCATCCCCAAGGACTAAAATGACAAAGTAATAATAAAAAGGAGGATTCGAAAATACCTACAAAATTCCAGGATGTTACTACTCTCCTCCACTTGAACTAGACTTCTTCCTCGAAGTCTGCTGTAGAAAACAGATCTGGATAATGCTCCCGCATCTCAGCCTCCGGTTCCCAAGTCCACTCGTCTCCTCTCTGATGCTGCCAGTGTACCTTCACCAAAGGTATCTCCTTGTTACGCAGAACCTTTATCTTCCTTTCCAAGACAGCCACCGGCTGCTCAACGTAATTCAGGCGTTCGTCAACCTGAATGTCATCCAATGACACTACCGCATCCTCGTCTAATATGCACTTCCACAACTGTGAAACGTGGAAAGTGTTGTGAATCTGACTGAGCTCCTCCGGAAGATCCACTCTATACTCCACCTTGCCAACCCTGGCAATAATCCGGAATGGCCCAATGTATCGGGGACCCAACTTTCTCGTCTTCCTGAAACAGATCACACCCTTCCAAGGTGAGACCTTCAGTAACACCATGTAACCTGCCTGAAACTCCAACTCAGATTGGTGCCGGTTGGCGTAACTCTTCTGCCGACTCTGAGCAGTCTGCAACGGCTACCTAATCTGCTGTATCATCTTGGTAATTTTCAGGACCACCTCGGTCCAACCCATCACCCTGTAACCAACCTCACCCCAATAGATGGGGGTACGACATCTCCGCCCATACAATAGCTCAAAAGGTAGAGTACCAATGCTGGAGTGAAAGTTGTTGTTGTAGGAGAACTTTGCAACGTGACATCCCCAAATTCACGATCATTTTAAAAAATTTAATTATGCTTATTTGAAAATCAGAGTATTCATTTTAAAGAGTAATATTGTGGAATTTGTTCCCAGAAAAACATGATAAATACGTTATCAAAGCATTTCTGAAGAAATGTATTTTTATTCCTTTTAAAACATTGGGATGGCATCGTCAATACAGAAACATAAGCATAAATAGACCTTACATTCATTTACACTAATGATCTACATCTCCTTAATCTCTCAGTGTAATGTAGCTTCATATCAACACCTGTGATACAAATAAACTGAGTGGGTCAGGTTGGGAAACCTGGTAATTACATTGGGTTTTCAACCCACAACAAGAAAGTTATTATGTTTCATCATCAAACAATTAACCCATTTACCCATCCCCATTATATTCTTTATTTCTTATGGATCTGCCCTAAGAATCATCTATCATTCACTCATTCATTCCTAAGGATTCCCCTAAGGAATAGGCATGAGGTCCATCGTTGCCAAGGTTTGCATAACAGGCACTAAGTCCATAGATGCCAGGGATTTTAGAGTATATATGGTAAACACGTAGTTCAAAAACGCCTAGTGAACACGTAGTTCAAAAACACCTGGTGGACACTTAGTTCAAAAATACCTAGTGAACACTTAGTTCAAAAACACCTATAGGTTACGAGCCTGCTAGCGTTCCACTGGACTATCTACAATAGTCTGTGGTCGTCATCTATATTCTGCTAGATGACTGGATCATCTTAAACATCGAGGCCCTCATCATTTTATCAAACATCAAACATTTCATTTACCCATGTTTTACCTAACATTTTCGTAGATATAAAATACATATATAGTTTAAATCGTTTAAAACATGTATAAATCGTTCGTCCAGCATAGATATCAAGAACACAGATAATATGCACACATAGCACGTAATTTATATTAAATATTTCATATCTATGTGTAAGATGAAAGTAACTATGCACTCACTTGTTAAGCTGGTGATTCCAAACTCAGACAATGCTTTGCTTCTATTAATTTACTTTACTCTGACGAAAATTAATATCATTACCACTAGATTTTAGTCTAATATTTACCGTGACTAATTATTAGTCTTAGTATTATTATTATTATTATTATTATTATTATTATATAAGCGTTAAACAATGCTTTCCAACCACTATGTACAGACAGGGGCCAGACATGAAACACCAGCTGGCAGGACCATTTTAGCATTTAAGCTGTTCTGAAATCCAACAACCCTATGCGGCCCTTCAAACCAGATTCCTCGTACCGCGAGTAGTTAAAAAGATATTATAACGACACTTATATAAGTCATAATACTAGCCCAAATATTTATTGTAAGTTCATAATAACAATACTAATTATAAATATAAGCTATACCTAAAGTATGGTAAGCAAATCTTACTTACAAGGGGGTTTTAGCTAGGAGTCGGACTCTGCAGGGGTAGAACTTCGTTGTTGAATCTTTCTAAGAAAGATTCTTGCAGCGCTTCAGCTCTCACCTTACTATGCTAAAACTTTAGAAAGAGAAGTCGAATCACGAGGGACTGAAATGTTCGGGGGATAAGCAGAGAAAGACTCTTGAATCAAGAGAATGGTGCAAGAAATATGAGAGCCTAGAGGCTCTTATTTATAGTAATTGAATTTTCAAAAGCTACCCTTTATAGTTACTTAATGACCTTATAGTTATATAAACGACTAAACACCCCTTTATAATAATATTTTTGATAGATTTAACGATATTTGTAGTAAACTAATGTCGAAAGTACTCAACACTAGTCTTATAATGACCGCATCGCCGATACCTTTCTAATGATATATACATATGTATATATATGTATACGTATATATGATTTATACTTTATTTTAATACGTAAATATGCAATTAAAAATTATAACTCGTTCATACGAACTCCGTTTTTGACGTTCTTTATATCGACGCGTAGCTATCGACGAGATCTACAACTTTCGTTTAGACTCTGTCGGCTAATTTTGAATTTATTTTTCGTCCATATTTTTATAAAATTAAATGATTTTACTAAAATCATAACTCTCTCATAAGAACTCTGTTTTTGGCATTCTTTTTCTCAAAATTCCTATTTTAAGGAGTACTACGATTTTTGTTTTGGTGGCATTAGTTAAAAGTTAACCATTCTCTTTGTTGCTTTTTACGTCATACATTCGTTGTGTGCGACTGAATTTTATATCTTATAAAAATCATATCTAATTCATACGGAGTCGGATTTCTACGAAATTTATTTTTTCGGGATCGGGGAGACATGTACTTTCTATATATATATATATATATATATATATATATATATATATATATATATATATATATATATATATATATATATATATATATATATATATATATATGTGTGTGTGTGTGTGTGTGTGTGTGTGTGTTTTTGCGCACTTATTTTTACGATTTACGGACGATTCGGCTGATTTTTCCTATTTATATTATTATAATCATGAAACACATAATATTCACATAATTGTTCTTTATTACGTGAAATATGTTACAATTGTTGACCATAACTATTACTTTGGTTAAGATTATTTATCCTAGATAATAAAAAAAAATCATTTTTAACGCTTATTATTGACTAGCCCGAATCTGCGGGTGTTACAGTTATCTCCCCCTTAGGATGATTATGTCCCAGAATCATCAACAAAACACGGGTTGTATAACGACTCCATACGTTATCTCTTCATCCTAGGTAATAACTGTAACTTCTTATATTCCTTCGAATGCGTATCTAACTCTTGGACTTCTTGACTGCAGGCGGTGCTCAATCTTTCACCCGCTCTTTATCCTATGTTGCACTTTCAATCGTAACCTTCGAGTTACAAAATCAATCCTTATTGGAGACTCCTTCTTCTCCTTAACATATTTAAGATAAGTTCTTTCATTTGATTACCATAATAGACTGATGGGTCATGTTCTAATGACTTCTCATCGTATGACGCGGCGCTTAGACTTAGGTCTTTTAGAGTTAAATTCCAGAATGGAAGTTTCCTTCCTTCATGTTCTAATGTGATGTAATCACATTCTGGTATGTAGCACTTCTAGCTACAAGTTTGTTACTTTCTCAGTGATTGCAATACTTCTATTGATTACTTCGATTATCTTTCACTTCGATCTTCTGGCTTAAGTCTGATATTACATCGAACTTGCTTCTCTGAACCATGTAACATACTCATCTTAGTCGGACTCGATTTGATATGACTACAAGGGTCGGAATAACAATCATCTTCTTAGTCACTACTGAAACAATGGTAACGACATACATGAATCAAACAGAATCAATTACTAGCACCTTGGTAACCTTGTGACTTTCCCTGATCCAAGTGTGAGTCCTGTGCTTCTAGTAGTATAGGCCTCTACTACTATTCACACCTACTCATACTCGTCCCAAGTATTGTCTCGCAGTTCTCCAAGTCACCATACAAGAATTTCACATATTCATTTAACATATCAGATAACATAACTAAGGTTTATATTATTTCTTGAAACAGTTACATAGGTATTCATGTTCACCCTACACTATGCCTCTTATATTAGGCTACACCACACGATATTATACAACTACTTTATTGGTCCTTACTCCTAATCTCTTGTGTTGTCACCTGCTTCATCAAGGATCATCTGGAATGCTCTCGCCTTTGGCTTTGGCAGCACATTTTGCCTTGCAGCTTCGTTCTTCTTTGGGCAGTTCTTCGAAATATGCTCTCCTTCGTTACATTCATAACACACCCTCTTGTTGGATGTACACTCATCGGCGTAATGCCCAGACTTTCCACACTTGAAACATGTCACCTCCTCTCCACATTTTCCAAAGTGTTTGTTCTTACACTTATCGCACCATCTTGCTTCACCTCCTCCTCCTCGTCCATACTTTGAGAATTTGCTCTTCTTGTTGGACCTTGAAGATCCCTCAAACTTCCTTTTCTCTCCTTCCTCAGCTCTCTTCAGACCCTTTTCCCTTAACTGGGTCTCGACATTCTTAGCTGCTCTAACGGCTGTCTTTAAAGTACTTGCCATTTTGACCGTTGGGCCAAAGTCCATTGGTAATCCGTTAGCAAACCTATCTATCTTGGAGAGTTCAGTAGGCACCAAGTAGGGGAATAACTTCATCATCTCGATGAATGCGGTGGCATACTCATCAACACTCATCTTCCCTTTCTTTAGAGTCTGTAACTCGTTGTTTAGGTCTATCAGATCTATCTCTGAGCAGTATTGCATTTTTAATTTCTCCATGAATGCTTCCCACGAGATCCACATGGCTTTTCCCCGTGACATTGTATATGCCAACAACTTCCACCAACTTAAAACTTCGATCTTTAGTTGTCTGACTGCAAATACGGTCTTTTGCTTATCACTGCAGTTGCAACTTTCAAATACCATTTCCATCTCCGAGATCCAGTCCATAATCTCCACTGGCTTTGGGCTTCCAGAAAGACTTGGTGGTTTGGCACCCGAGAAGTTCCTATACATGCACCCATCCCTGTCAATCCTTCTTTCTGGGTCGTTCCTCCTGACCACTCGGGGTTCTACTTGACTCACCGTATGACAGTCCTTCATTCAGTTCGGGTTGCACAATAGGCACGGTAGGTTCATCCCTATTAAGCAACATTTTCCTCATCTCCTCCCTTTGTTCGGCCATCATAGCCCGAATCATCGCTTGGACTCCTGCCATCGTGATTGGCTCGGGTGCAGCTGCTACCTCTGGTGCACGCTCAATCACATGCCGCTGATTAACATTTCCATTAGCGTTTCAGAGTCCGCTTCGAGTTCTTACCATGTCGATCTATACACCAAATTAAACATTCGGTGTGTATTGACGAGAATTTAGATATGAAAACTTTATTTACGATAGACGTATAAATCTCCTTATAACTCTGAAAAGTTATATGCCAGTTCTAATACCATAATTAAACGTTTTGAAATCTGAACACATAATATTTTCAGATCCGGTCGGCAACAGATCATAGATTCGATCATATAATCATATGATAAATCATTTAGCACATAAAAGCATTTGAGGAATCTTCCCCAATTAAGCTAGTGCTTGTGTCAATTCAGGTGTACTACCTAAAATATAATAGACACACTCTCACAATCATCGCTTAGCATTCTAAGTTTAAGTCTAGAAATAAATACTTATTCCTAGTTCGTTTCAACTAATGCTCTGATACCAACTGTGACTTCCCCAAATTCACGGTCATTTAAAAAAAATTATTTATGCTTATTTGAAAATCAGAGTATTTATTTTAAAGAGTAATATTGCGGAATTTGTTCCCAGAAAAACATGATAAATACGTTATCAAAGCATTTTCGAAGAAATATATTTTTATTCCTTTTAAAACATGGGGATGTCATCATCAATATAGAATCATAAGCATAAACAGACCTTACATTCATTTACACTAATGATCTACATCTCCTTAATCTCTCAGTGTAATGTAGCTTCATATCAACACCTGTGAAACAAATAAACTGAGTGGGTCAGGTTGGGAAACGTGGTGAGTACATAGAGTTTTCAACCCACAATAATAAAGTTATTATGTTTCATCATCAAACAATTAACCCATTTACCCATCCCCATTATCTTCTTTATTTCTTACGGATCAGCCCTAAGAATCATCTATCGTTCACTCATTCATTCCTAAGGATTCCCCTAAGGAATAGGCATGAGGTCCATCGTTGCCAAGGTTTGCATAACAGGCACTAAGTCCATAGCTACCAGAGATTTTAGAGTATATCTGGTAAACACGTAGTTCAAAAACGCCTAGTGAACACGTAGTTCAAAAACACATGGTGAACACTTAGTTCAGAAATACCTAGTGAACACTTAGTTCAAAAATACCTAGTGAACACTTAGTTCAAAAACACCTATAGGTTATGAGTCTGCTAGCGTTCCACTGGACTGTCTAGAATAGTCCATGGTCGTCATCTATATTCCGCAAGATGACTGGTTCATCTTAAACATTGAGGCCTCTCATCATTTTATCACTCATCAACTATTTCATCTACCCATGTTTTACCCAACATTTTCGTCACAGTTTAAATCATTTAAAACATGTATAAATCGTTCATCCATCATAGATATCAAGAACACAGATAATATGCACACATAGCACGTAATTTATATTAAATATTTCCTATCTATGTGTAAGATGAAAGTAACTATGCACTCACTTGTTAACGTGGTGATTCCAAATTCAGACAACGCTTCGCTTCTATTAATTTACTTTCCTCTAACGAAGCCAAGTATCATTACTTCTAGATTTTAGTCTAATATTTACCGTGACTAATTATTAGTCTTAGTATTATTATTATTATATAAATGTTAAACAATGCTTTCCAACCACTATGTACAGACAGGGCCTGACATGAAACACCGGCGGGCAGGACCATTTTAGCATTTAAGCCGTTCTGAAATCCAACAACCCTATGCGGCCCTCCAAACCAGATTCCCCGTACCGCGATTAGTTAAAAAGATATTATAACGACACTTATATAAGTCATAATACTACCCCAAATACTTATTATAAGTTCATAATAACAATACTAATTTTAAATATAAGCTATACTTAAAGTAGGGTAAGCATATCTTACTTACAAGGGGGTTTTAGCTAGGAGTCGGGCTCTGCAGGGGCAAAACTTCGTCGCTGAATCTTTCTAAGAAAGATTCTTGCAGCGCTTCAGTTCTCACCTTACTATACTAAAACTATAGAAAGAGAAGTCGAATCATGAGGTGCCGAAATGCTCTGGGGATAAGAAGAGAAAGACTCTTAAATCAAGACAATGGTGCAAGAAATATGAGAGCCTAGAGGCTCTTATTTATAGTAATTGAATTTTCAAAAGCTACCCTCTATAGTTACTTCATGACCTTATAGTTATATAAACGACTAAACACCCCTTTATAATACTGTTTTAGATAGATTTAACGATATGTGTACTAAATTAATGTCGAAAATACACAACACTAGTCTTATAATGACCGCATCGTCAATACCTTTCTAATGATATATACATATGTATATATATGTATATGTATATGTATATATGATTTATACTTTATTTTAATACATAAATATGCTATTAAAAATTATAACCCGTTCATAGGAAATCCGTTTTTGACGTTCTTTATATCGACGCGTAACTATCGACGAGATCTACAACTTTCCTTTAGACAACGTCGGCTAATTTTGACTTTATTTTTCGTCCATATTTTTATATAATTAAATGATTTTACTAAAATCATATTTCTCTCATACGAACTCCGTTTTTGGCATTGTTTTTCTCAAAATTCCTATTTTAAGTAGTACTATGATTTTTGTTTTGGTGGCATTAGCTAAAAGTCAACCATTCTCTTCGTAGCTTTTTACGTCATATATTCGTTGTGTGCGGCTGATTTTTATATCTTATAAAAATCATATCTAGTTCATACGGAGTCGGATTTCTACGAAATTTATATTTTCGGGATCGGGGAGACGTGTACTTTCTATATATATATATATATATATATATATATATATATATATATATATATATATATATATATATGTTTTGGCGCACTTATTTTTACGATTTACGGACGATTCGGCTGATTTTTCCTATTTATATTATAATAATCATGAAACACATAATATTCACATAATTCTTCTTTATTACATGAAAGATGTTACAATTGTTGACCATAACTATTACTTTGGTGAATATTATTTATCCTAGATAATAAAAAAAATCATTTTTAACGCTTATTATTGACTAGCCCGAATCTGTGGGTGTTACATGCAAGGGGTAGGTAGGAGTCCCAGCTCCCACCAAAATCAATGACGTAGGCCCTCAACATATCCTCGAGGGTCTGAATGGTCCGCTCGCTCTGGACGTCGGTCTGCTGTTGGTTTGCGGTGCTAAAATGAAGTCTCGTGCCCAATTCCTCATGGAACTTCTGCCAGAAATGGGAGGTGAACCGAACATCACGGTCTGAGACAATAGAGACTCACACCTCATGGCGAGCAACGATCTAGCAGATATATACATCGGCCAACTTCTCGGCCGATGAACTTGTTGGATTAATGTCTAAGTCCATAACTATAATTGGTAAGACTTGACCCGACCCGGCATGGTCCATTTGGGTTGCATGGCATCGGGACAATTGGATAGACAAGATGAGGAAAAAGGATACTAGTGATTTATATTAATATATTATAAGTTCTAATATATTAATATATAATCATATTATTTAATTAGTATTGATCAAGAATTAATTTATAATTAATTAAGTGATTAAAAGGAACTAATTAAATATGGACTCTAAGATATATGTGTGTGATGGGCCAAGTTCATTTAGGTTGGGCTAAGCTTTCATGGATAGTCCTGGAGTGTTTAACCCATGGATCATATGAAATGAAAGGTCATGGGTATTAGGGTTTAACCCTAATCTCCACACTATATAAAGATGTCATTGGTTGGTGAAATGGGCACTAGTGTGTGTACACAAAAGGGCAAGGCCGATTTCACTAGAGAGAACCAAAGTATCCTTATTCTCAAGGTTATTCCAAGTGTTCATGGTGTTGTGTGAGCCATTTGAGGTGTCACACTTGGGGCACTAGGCACTCAAGCTTCAGGAAGACAAGTTACATCAAAAAAAGGTATGTATTCTATCTATTTTATTACCCAAGTATATGATATTTGTATGCTAGTATAGGGTAATATCTTGGAAACTTCATATTTGCATGTATAATAGAGAAAACATAGATCCAGGTATTTAGGGTTGTATGTGCACCATAGGATGTTGTAGTATACTAAACCCAACAGTGGTATCAGAGTCATGAGTTGTTTTCTGTTATATTCATGCAAATGTTTGATTTTCAAAGTTGGAAAAAAAAAAGAAAAAAAAACATGAAGTTTGTCAAATTTTAAGATAATTACTTGTTTTGTGAAAAACTAATTGTTTGTAAAATTTGAATCATTTGCTATATGAGTTGAATTAGGTCAAATTTAGTAAAAGATAAAATGATATGATTATTTTATTAGTTTTAAAAGTTTGATCTAAATGTTTTAAGGAGTTACAAATTTTGTCATAAAATTTTGGAGCTCAAAAAGTTTTTTTTTAAAGTTGTGATCTTATGTGTTTTGAAACCTCCATAAGTTATGGATATGAAAAAGTTTAAAAAAAAAAAATTGTTTTTATGGAGTTACAAAATTTGGTGTTAATGTTTTAAAGAATTCCATAACTTATTCTTAAGTTATGGAACATAAAAAGTTTCATCTAAAAACAAGCATTTAACTCCATAAGTTATGGATTACCAAAAGTTCTATGTTTCCTTGATTTATGAGTTAGGTTAGATTAATGGAAAAAAAAAATTGTGTTTTAGTTGTTTTCAATCCTAATTAATCTAAAAGTTGTTCATAAAATGTGTTTTTTGGTAACTTGTCCTCAAGTTATATGAAAAGTCACATTTATGAATCTTAAAAAACTCATAAATATGCCTTAGGTTACAAAAAAAATGAAGAGTCTTTTCTTATAAATAGTTTTTATGGCTCCATAACTTGTCCTCAAGTTATCGATGTCCAAGAGTCTCTTCATTAAAAGTTTTAAAGCTTTACTTAAAACTCATAAGTTATGAAAATCCAAGAGTTTTGAATAGTTTCAAAACTTGCCCTCAAGTTTTGGAATTTGAAAAGTTTTCTCTAACGAATACTTTAATTCCAAGTTAAGCCCTTAGAATTTTAAAAGTTAAAATTCAACCCTTATACTTTATAATATTATAAGTTAATAATATATATATGTGTATAAGAGCAAGTCAGTCTTACCATTAGTAGGCCTCATTCACGAAGCCGGTCTATAAGGGGGGTATAAGGTTGTTGCCTATAAAATGACAGCTTAATGGGTGTCCACTCTCACCCACCGCTTCCTTGACTGGTGGAGGGTCGTTAGCCGAACAGGTAGGACAAGGACTATAATTCTCCCTTCATTAAAAGTATTAATGATAAATACTAAGTAACTAAACCTTTTATTAATTCCCAATCTTAGTTACTTAGGAAAATGTGAATAAGGTGCTAATCCATGAAATTATACTTTGCACTTTGTTTAAACCGTTAGTGGAGCGTGTGTGGTTAACCGACACACTAACCTGGATTTAACAAAGTAGGCAAAGGGTAACTTAATATTTATCATAGTATCGGTGGAGCTCGTGTGGTTAACCGGCACATCGATTGAGGGGTAAATATTAAGGGTACCAAGTATATTTGCATGGTTACTTCACACCTTGTTTTGTGATCCTCGACATCACAGTCACAAAACCTGAAGGGCACACTCGAGATTGAAACATGCCATTGAAAAGTTCAATGAATCTCAACAGATCTAGGAGTTTCAAATCCAAGTAAAAACCTAATTAAATTATTTCGTTTTTCATGGTGGAAATTGGTAAATCGTCATTTACCTACCTTCAACTATTTTATAACTCGGATTACGGCATCCCTCTTCCAGTTATAAATAGGTTGTTGGATCCTAGCCTTAATATTTCATATTGGGTGTTATATTAAGGACTTTAGATCAACTATCTTGAATATCTCCCAAAAGATGTCGAGTTCAGACATCTATGATCTTCCCAAATCTCTTGGACCTTTACTTCCTCCACCTCCTCCAATTATTCTCCCTAACCCACAAGTTCAAGGTCACCTAAGCCCTAATGGAAAGCAAGGTCTATGTGTGATCACATCTTAGAGATGAAATCACATATTGACAAGCCGGGAGAGTTGGGTTTCAAAGTCTTGAGAAAGTTGGATGTTCAATCACTTTCTAAGTCACATAGTGAGTTCCTTTGGGACTACTATGATACAGACTATGACATGAACCTTAATGATCATATCTATTTGCTTGGTGCTGCTGAATCAACAATGATTTTGAACGATAGTGAAGCAAATTTGATTAGAAGATCAACTTCCCAAAAACTTTATGGACAGTGACAATGGTGACACTGGAAATCCAGAAAAAAGCATTCTCTTCCCAATGGAAAGGGATTGGCCATAGTCATCCCGGTTGACCAAATGGTAAAGAGAAAGGTTAAGTCTGAGATAGTCCCATTACCAAAGGGTCCATATGTTTATTTTGCCAAAGGAAGGGGCGTTGATTGCAAAGCTGCCAAATTTACCTAAGGATGTTAAAGTCAATAAGTTTGACTCTACATCAGGTAGAGCCCATTATCTAACTCTGTTAAGTTCTATTCTGAGATCCTCATTACATGATGTGACTGGGTCACATGTTGATGTTTTTAGAATCAAAGAATAGAGAGAAATCTTAAAGGAAGTATATGTTGATTCTGATCGCGAAGGTGGATTTCGATCGCATCAGAATTTTGAGCAGTTGCTTAAGAAGTTATGATATATTGCTAAGGAATAGATAACAACAATTTTCCATGTGGATTGTAAGGATAAGTTTTTCCGCAAAGTTTTAAAATAAAAGAAAATTGTTTAATTTTGTTTATTTGAAGTATCCTTACAATGGCATTTGTGGAAAATTGTTGCTTATATAATTCCACTGACAACAATATTGGAAAATGGATTTGATTCTTTCATTTGTGGTAGTGTCTAAATTTACCAAATCAGGAAAGTTCCTCGTCGCCCAAGTTTCAATTGGACCGAAACTTGGAATCATGCAAGTTGAATAGTATGATGAATGAGAACTTTCAAGCATTGGAAAATCAAGACTAATTACTTGTTCACATGGATGTGTGAGTCAAGTGAAGGACTAAAGGGATCAAGTACACATTCTTGTGCACTGGTCATGTCCACCACAAAGCTCGTTAAGACTATTTGATTTACTAAAGTTTAGTAAATATGGTTATACTTACAAGTTTAAGTATAATTCTGAAACATTGGAAAAGTCTCAGTGTATGGCAGAACGAATGGGAAGAATCAAATTAGGCAGAAAGATAAAAGTTTCTCAAATCTGAAAAGATGGGAGAGTACTTTAGTATCATGTTTGTGATCATATTAATGATTTAGAAATCATATCACTATTAGTCCTCTAAAGGTCATCTTAGTGCATTCTTATGACTAAGAAGAGGAGTCATGAATTGTTGAAATGGTTAGATCAGGAAGATGAGTCATACTTCGTTCCAAAAAAATTCTTAGAGTCATACTCCAAGATTGTAACTTGAGTGATATATCTTAAAGAAAGGTTTAAAACACTTGTCAAATGTAAGAGTAAAAGTGTCCTACTCTTGTACATTTGAAATTGGTAAGTTGTGATTTTTGGATAAAACAAAGACCAACTAAGGCCAATTGTGTGAAGTGTTTGTCTTGATAAAGAATCCACACTATCTCTTGAATATTTGGCAAGATAGTCTTATATGTCAAAAGGACAGTGGGAGTCTTAAAGATCCTAAAAAGAATTTCAACTAATCAAGAATAAAACGTGAGGTTCTTCACTAGCACACGACTTGAGGTTTATAACCTATCGTGTTGACATATTTTGTGCCCATTCTAGTTAAAGTTGGCTTTGCATAGGAGTTCTGAAAGTTCTCAATTGGTTGCATAACAACTTGGAAGCAATGGCAGGCCCTGTATTGCCAGGTGGCAAGAGGTTAAGATTGCACAAGTTCAATCCCTATGAGTTAGGATTTGTCACTAACCTAGTCTTGTGATTATGGTTTGACAAATTCACATGGATAAGAACACATACACCATAAAATCTAAGTGTCATAAGGTTTCTCTCCGATTCATGAAAATGATGGTGAGGAAATTCTTTCACTAAGTAGATTTTAAGTAGATAGCAATTGTGATATTTGTAGTTCTCAAAGTCGTTAGTGGAGTGTGTGTGGTTAACCAGCACACTAACATTGACTTATGAGAAATGGCAAAAGGTCTAAACAATTGAGACTATGATTATGGCATCCCTTTTCATAGTTCTAAAATTTTTTAGACACACCTGTGATCTATCTAAAATAAGGTGTATGATTTTGATAAAGTCTTATCAAAGCAATCTAGTATCAGAAATCTGAACTTTGGTAAGAATGTCAATAAAATATTAACTTCTAGAGGTCCAGCTGTTTTCTGGATACATGTCAAAGCTAGTGGGAGCATAAGTGTTATGCTAATAATCATCATGTTAGTGGGAGCATGATAATTATGATAAGTATTGCAAGTTAGCAATGTTAATTATAGAAAACAAAAGTTTCAATTCGTGAGGTTGCAGGGATTGAAAAAGTTGTTTTGCTATAATTAAGGGAGAGGATATACTTCATTTCAGTTCTAAAGGCTTAGATTGAGACCTTAATCATCTTTAGTCAAGAATATATATATATATATATATATATATATATATATATATATATATATATATATATATATATATATGAATTTCATGTTGGATTGGTTCAACTTAAGGAAATTCTATATATTGCGTTCTCAAAATTCGATTATGATTGCGACATCCCTCTTCATAGTCAAATTTTGAAAACATGGCAAATAAAATATTGTAGCAAAAGACTGGTCTACAATCATGTCTTTATGTGAGACATCATGAATCGTGTACTATTTGCTTTGGGTACAGGATCGATTGCATGTGCTATAATATTTGTCATTTCTAAATTTTTCCAAATGCCCAGAGGCATTAAGAAGGGAAAAGGTCTAGAATTGGATATGACTAAAATGATTAAGCAATTGTCGAGGACAATCTAAGGTTTACCAAAGATTGGTTGCTCATGGACAGTTGGAAGTATAGTGCTAATTTTGGAAGGACCATATTGACATATTCTGAAAAGAGGCATCTCTTGTTTAGAAGAGATAGTCAAAAATGAGAATATGGAGTTGTCTCCATAGGTGGAAATTATCTGTGTAAGATTAGAAAACCTAATGCAAGAAGCATGTTCAAAGCAATGTGCTTTGAATATGAGACTTAGTTTCCATGGAGTTGAACTCCATTGGAATACCTTATAATGACTGTTGACAAGTCTTTGTGACTTTGTACATATTCATTATAGGAGGGTCAGTGCATATAAGTTTAAAATCTAAACAAATTTCGATAAATGATAGGAATTTGAAATTCTCACATTTTTCAATAAGGATTTGGAAGTGTGAAATTAGAATCATTGAAATTATGTTCAATTGGTTTATTTCACAAAGTAAGGATCATAGAAAAACATAGAGTACATACTCAGTGTATGGCAAAGCTATTGTTTTGAAAAACACAGTGTACTTGCTTGGAGCATGGGACAACTAGTGTTTTTAATTCAAATATAAAGTTGATGAAACCGAAACAATGAATAATAAGTAATCAGTATGGTGATAAATAAAAGTGTCTTATTTATATTCATAGGTTTTGATACCATATTAGATTCAATTATTCTTGTGTTTCACTTTGCATGTTTTGACTTCCAGAATAAACCAGGTCATTCTTCCTGAATGACTAAGTTATTCAAACTATCCACAGTCGGTCATATGTTGGAAGTAGATATGAAACAAGATTGTCATGGGTTGGCTTGTAGAGGTCTAAGATGTTGGACAAAGTGGTGTTACAACACTCATGAGTGCTCATAAGTTCTAAGTATTGGATTCAACCCATGCTCATTTAAATCAGTTCATGGATTTTATCACGAGTGATCATGAGACGATAATATCTTATATTCTTCAAACCTAGAGATATGAGTTGTTACTATGAGTTGGTTATACATTGATTGCATGAAAACGCATTGGTAACTCGATGTTATAAAACGTGCATTTGTGTATGATTCAACAAGTAGTAGAACAAGCCATATGAGTCGAAGTTTATCCATTCCTTTTACCTTCGGGATAAAAGCGATATCTGTGGGCCCCTCGATGATTTAGTGATGAGACATGTGAGTGCTTGGCCTAGCCAGGACTGATTTGATTTGTTCAATCAGTCAGTCATCATGAATCGGAAAACGGGAAACAACAAATGGACAGAGAGGATGATTTATAATCCATGTCTCAGTCCATATGATATCTAGAATGGAGGAATATATGATCCCTTATCTAATGGACAAGTCATTGACAAAGGTCAGAGTTCATCGGCAAGGTCAGAGTTCGACATAAGCTTTTGAGAGCTACGATTGCTAGTCGGGGTTTGAAGTCATACTCAATAATAGTTTTAGACTTATCCAAGTGGGAGACTGTTGGATTAATGTCTAAGTCCATAACTATAATTTGTAAGACTTGACCCGACCCGGCATGGTCCATTTGGGTTGCATGGCATCGGGACAATTGGATAGACAAGATGAGGAAAAAGGATACTAGTGATTTATATTAATATATTATAAGTTCTAATATATTAATATATAATCATATTATTTAATTAGTATTGATCAAGAATTAATTTATAATTAATTAAGTGATCAAAAGGAACTAATTAAATATGGACTCTAAGATATATGTGTGTGATGGGCCAAGTTCATTTAGGTTGGGCTAAGCTTTCATGGATAGTCCATGGAGTGTTTAACCCATGGATCATATGAAATGAAAGGTCATGGGTATTAGGGTTTAACTCTAATCTCCACACTATATAAAGATGTCCTTGGTTGGTGAAATGGGCACTAGTGTGTGTACACAAAAGGGCAAGGCCGATTTCACTAGAGAGAACCAAAGTATCCTTATTCTCAAGGTTATTCCAAGTGTTCATGGTCTTGTGTGAACCATTTGAGGTGTCACACTTGGGGCACTAGGCACTCAAGCTTCATGAAGACAAGTTACATCAAAAAAAGGTATGTATTCTATCTATTTTATTACCCAAGTATATGATATTTGTATGCTAGTATAGGGTAATATCTTGGAAACTTCATATTTGCATGTATAATAGAGAAAACATAGATCCAAGGTATTTAGGGTTGTATGTGCACCATAGGATGTTGTAGTATACTAAAACCCAACAGAACTCTCCCGAACGGCCAGGAAATGGGCGCTCTTGGTCAATCGATCCACGATGACCCATATAGCATCATATCCCTTCATCGTCCTTGGAAACTTGGTGATAAAGTCCATCGTGATCTTCTCCCATTTCCACATGGGAACCTCCAGAGGCTGCAGCTTTCCATGCGGCCTCTGGTGCTCGGCCTTGACCATCCTGTAGGTCAAGCACCTCTCGACGTACCAAGCGATCTCTCACTTCATGCACGACCACCAGTAACTCAAACTCAGATCCCGGTACATCTTGGTGGCTCCCGGGTGAATAGAGAAGCGAGACTTATGAGCCTCCTCCAATACAATCTGTCTGAGCTCACCAGACATCGGAACCCAGACCCGACCACTACGGGTCAACAACCCACGACTGTCCTGCACAAATCAAGTGATCTCGCCTCTAATCCTCTCAAGCTTCCAGTTCTCCTGCCATACACCCTCAGCCTAAGCTTCCCCGATCAAGCTCACCAGTGGAGAATCTACACATATCCTCATACATGACGCTGCAACGGAAGATCCAGCCGACTTGCGGCTCAAGGCATTCGCCACCACGTTCGCTTTACCCGGATGGTAAAGGATCTCGTAGTCATAATCCTTGACTACATCCAGCCACCTATGCTGTCTCATGTTCAGGTTCGGCTTATCCATGATATGCCTCAAGCTCTTGTGGTTGGTGTATATGGTATAGCAGACCCCATAGAGGTAATGTCCCCAGATCTTGTGGGCGAACACCACCGCCCCAACTCAAGATCGTGCGTCAGATATCTCGTCTCATGCGGCTTCAACTGCCGCGACGCGTACGCTATCACTCGTCCTCTCTGCATGAGGACCGCTCCCAATCCTGTGATAGATGCATCACAGAAACCCACAAAATCCTCAACCCCTTAGGAGAGTCAAGACTGGAGCATCGCATAGTCTCTGGCGGAGGGTCTCAAAGGCCATCTGCTGCTCAGGGCCCCACCGGAAATCCACCCCCTTCCTTGTCAGACAAGTGAGGGGTACTGCAATCTTGGAGAAATCCTGAATGCATCTCCGGTAGTACCCTGCCAATCCAAGAAAACTCCTGATATCCGACGGAGATTTCAGAACCACCCACTGCATAACCGCCTCGATCTTCGCCGGATCGACCAAAATCTCCTCCTGGCTAATGAGATGTACAATGAACTGGACCTCTTGCAACCAGAACTCACATTTCGAGAACTTGGCATAAAGTTGTTCTCTCCTTAGAACTACCAAAAGCTCGCGGAGATGCTCCTCATGCTGCTCTCTTGTCTTGGAATACACCAAGATGTCATCTACAAACACAATGACCGAGTGATCGAGCATCGGGTTGCATACCCGATTCATTAGGTCCATAAACATTGTCGGCACATTGGTGATCCCAAACGGCATCACCACGAACTCGTAATGTCTGTAACGAGTCCGGAACGCGGTATTCTCCACATCCTCCTCCCTCACCCTGACGTGATGGTACCCGTACCTCAAGTCTATCTTGGAGAACCAAGATGCTCCTTGTAGTTGATCGAAGAGATCATCAATCCGGGGAAGTGGGTAACGGTTCTTTAATGTCAATTTGTTCAACTCCTGGTAATCAATGCACATCCGGTGTGAACCATCCTTCTTCTTGACGAAGAGAATCGGTGCTCCCCAAGGAGAACTGATCGGAAGGATGAACTGCTTGCCTAGCAATTCCTGCAGCTGAGATGACAGCTCATGCATCTCCGGTGGTGCCAATCGGTACGTCGCCTTGGCGATAGGGGCCGCACCTGGCACAAGGTCAATCCTGAACTCGACCTGCCTCTCCAGAGGCACTCCGGTTAACTCCTCCGGGAATACATCAGCGAACTCTCTGACGACTGGAACCTCTGAAACTGAGGCCTGACCCCCAACCCGCGTATCCATAACATACGTCATATAACCCGCACACCCGTGCTGAATATACTTCCGAGCCCTGGCGGCTGAGCAAAACCCTGAACCCAACCTGGTACCCTCACCATAAATAACCAGCTCTCCCCTACTTGCGGTTCGAACTACTACACGCTGACCCTGGCAATCGATCATGGTACCGAAACGACTTAGCCAGTCCATACCTACTATAACGCAAACATCCCCCATGGGAATCAGAATCAAGTCAATCGGGAAGGATACCCCGAAGCTCTCCAGAACGCAACCCTGATGGACTGAAGAAGCAGAAATCCCGTGTTCGTTGGCGATGGAGACTCTCAACGGACACTCTAGCTCTGCTAAGGGCAAACCGAACTCCCTACTAAAATATCACGAGACAAAAGACCGACTCGCCCCCGAGCCACACAATACCAGAGCAGGTAAGGAGCTCATTAAGTACGTACCTAACATAGGTACAATAGATATGAGCATAAAATAAATATAATCAACAAGATAAGGAATAGAAACATACCAACTACCACATCTGATGTTGTCCCGGCCTCCTCGGTTGTGAGCTGGAAGGCGCGTCCCCGAGCTCTCGGGGGCTCTGCCCTACCTTGGCTCCCATCGTCAATCCTCAATGTAGCTGGCGTGGGAGACTGCGCCGGCTTAGCGGCAAGCAACGGATAGTTGGTCTTCACATGACCAATCTGATCGCGGTGGTAACAAATCCTCATATCCTGAACCGGGGCTAACTGACGGCAATCCCACGCAAAGTGCCCCTCTTTTCCGCACTTGCAGCACCCACCATTGGATCGACAAACTCCAGAATGACCCTTCTCGAACTTCCCACAAGTGTGGCCGCACTGACCTTGTAACAACCCGATATTTTTCAAATCAATGTAACATTCAAAAAGTCAAATATAATGAACTATTTGGAATCAAGGAAATTAGCGTCAAAAAAATGAAGTGTTCTAAAATCTTAATTGGGATGCATAAAGTGTTAGATATCGTGCCAAGGTTTCCAAAAACGTAAACAACACTCAAATCCGAGTTATAACGAAGGAGTTATGACCAATCGAAAATCCACGACACACCCGGTAAAACACTACTAAACGTAAAAAGTGAAACTTCGATAAAATACTTTTTAGCCTTAGGTATCTAAACGAAAGTCGTAGATTTCGTTAAACCGTGAGCATACATAAAAAGAACGCCCAAATCTGACTTCGTATGAGGAAGTTATGATTTTTCTAAGTTTCGGAACAGCGGTAGACAGCTAAAAATTCGGAATAAAGATCGAGCGATTTTTAGCCGACGCAACCTAAACGAGAGTTCAAGGTCTCTACAATAGTAGCACAATGGTAAAACGACAGACGAAAACGGACGTCGGATAAAGAAGTTATGGATTTTTAACGGAATTATCGTTTCCCGACCTATTAAATAAAATATAATTAAAAATAAAGTCAAAAATTTTCCGACGAAGTCTAAATGAAAGTTGTAGAGTATTTTCTCACCTTCGCGTGGATATAAAGAACGTCAAAAATGGAGTTCGTATGCGAAAGTTACGGATTTTACAAGTTCGAGGTGCACAAACCGAGACGATTTACGCCCAGCGTACCCTCGTACGCCCAGCGTACTCGGATGCTAGGCTCCGGATCGTCCACGTCGCCCCTCTACGCCTCTAAGCCCGTCCCATCCAAAGTCCGGAAGACGAGGATGCGGTAAGCAATGACGCACGGGTACGCCCCGCGTAACCTCGTACGCCCAGCGTACCGAGGGTCTTCAGCCCCTATAAAAGGAATGCGAGGGTTTCGGGCATAAGTGCTCATTTCCTCTCTTTCTCTTGCGTTTTTACGCCGTTTTGCGTGCAAGAAATATCCCGAAGCCCCGGTTTTCATACCTCAGCCCCGACGAAGGTCTGAAGCCCCGAGATTCCCGAAAATCTCACCACTTTCCGGTCGAAGTGCCGCCCGAGAAAAATCTCATTTTCTTCGAATCATCACACTTTCCAGGTGAGTTCATACCCCTACTTTTTCACGTCTTTTCATGTTTTAGGGGGGGAATACAAGTGCAATACGAGAAAAAAAACTTATCGTTTTATACGGATTCACATACATCGCCTACATTTTTATAAATGTTAAAATAACTTTGATATCAACGTTATACTTTACATGCAAAGTTAGTATTACATCGAGTTTTTATCGCCAAATGGAACACACTTTCGGAAAAACTATAATGGGTATAGTTTGCGGGTTATTCATTACATCTTTACGTAAACATTGTGAAAATGAAATACTTTCATCTACACGAAATACAGACTTTTCTTTTCGTAAATCTATTAAATACTAAGAGTTGTGAGACATTCAGCTTCAACGTACTCTCAAGTACGTATTTCAAGTCTTGTATTATAAACCATAATCTCTTGGAGGGAGAGCGTGATACTTGTGTATAGATCTATACGGCATTGACAATCCCGCACCTAAACTGTTAGCTACAGTTAGACCGGCAGGTCTGGGGTGACAAACGTCATAACACTACAACGCCTGAAGAACGTTGTTACAGGCAATCTGGGTCAATAGCATGGTTATAAAACTCACACGGAAGTATTAAAATAAGTTTGATTTACTAGACTTTTGATACATTCAGTAAATACATTATTTAAGTATAAATACACTAATCTATTCGAGCACGAAAGACACCATTGTACTCCAGCCTTTGGAATCTTTTTCAAACTATATGTAGAAAATATTGGATTTTCTGGAAAACACGTTCAGTTATTTTTTACTAAAGGACATACAAATTTCAATACAAAAACGCTTATGAACTCACCAACTTAATTGTTGACACTTTTTCAAAACTACTTGTATTTCTCAGGGAATCAGTAATACAGGTAACCATCAACTTTTGGAGAAGGAACGCTAAGGCGTCTATTATCAAAACATTTTAAATCATCATATTTGTAATATTCTTTTGAAACATGTATTACACGCAACAATGTAAGTTTTTATTATATTTATGATGGTTGTGTTTACTTTCTTTACAATATTCAACTGTTATGATACTACGTGAAGTCATCCGCCCCCGAATGTTTCCGCCATTCTGGTTTGGGGGTGTGACAGATTGGTATCAGAGCATTGTTTATAGTGAACTAAGTATATCGAACCACATAAGATATACAAACTATAAATGCAAAGGGACCAAAAACCCTCTGATAAAAACGTTTTCATAAACGATACTTTTAATAAATTAAAGTGATATACATTTTTTTTTATAAAAGTATAAGTACACGCATGCATCGGTCTCGTATCTTAGCAAAATTTTATAAAAAAAAGTATTATGGCAAGTTGCGACACTACGACTAGGCCTCGGGGTATGTAATCAAATCGAGAATAAATATAGTCTGATCAACTATATTTATCCTGGATGTGACCAACGTATGTCGAGGAATGGTCGTAGTAAGCAACAAGTCAAAAACTTACCGAATTAAATACTAGAATCAAACTCACGAATTTGAAATACTATAGGAGTATTTTGTAAAAACTAAAAGAACTGTTATAATCATACAAATCTCGGTATTTAATTAGAAATAGAAATCGTCGAATAAAATTTATCCTTATCGAAAATTACCCTTCTTACTCCCGAGTTTTATATATAATTGTCTTGCCCCTATTCTCGATCAGACGAAATGGCAGGTTTTTACATTCCCGGGGATCCCTACTACCCTAACCAGGGTAATGGAGGCTGGATTGAGGACGACCCCGAAGAGGATTCCGAAGAGGAAATTCCCGAGGAAGAACCCGAAGAAGAATCCGAAGAGGATCCTGAGGAAGACCCAAACGAAGATACAGAAGAGGAAGGAGATGGTGGGAGCACAGACTCGAAGCCCGAGATCTACAATCCTCCCCGAGGAGCAGCAAATCCCCCAAGGAACTTTCAGGGCCCGGCGCCCCGCTAGGCTGTGGATCTGAAGCGATGGAGCAGGGAACAAGGGCAACGCCCACCTTACGGCATGGCACGAGGCTTTTATAACCTCCGTAACAGGGGTTCGGCTAACAGGGCACTCCCTGTCATGGTCCGACGCATTGCCAACCAAGGCGAGCAAGCAAGAGCAAATGCCAACCAACTCTTGGACATTGGGGCCACCGCTGCTGTCACCGCGGTACGTCTTCGTCATCTGGATGAAGAGCATGAGCGAAAAATATAGCACACCTTTTCCCTGCAGAAGGACATCACTGCTACTAGTACCGAAGTGAGGGAGCTCCGTAGGAGCCAAGCCGCAATGGAGAGGCGCGTCATCGAGGCTGAACGTCAAGTAGCCCGAGCTAAGGCTTCCACAACCACATACCATGGACCACATCGTGCCACCCGCTCAGAGTAGAGCGCGTACTTTTGGCGCTATGTATATACCTATCAAATAAGTGTTGTTGCTACTCTTTCCTTTAAGAATGTAAACCCGACGAATTGTGAGAACACAGTTCGGGGGTCGGAATGCGGTCAAATTTTCCCATTTTCATTGATATACCCTAGACCTATATAAGGTCAAATTTTCCTGATCGTTGTATCATGTACTAATATCAATGAAATTGACACGCATTTATTATTTCCTTGAGTATTCCATTAAATTCTTAAAAGGATCATACACTCCTTTTTGAAAGTTTCCATTTACATGCGAAAACCAGAACTAAAACAGATAATACTAAAACCTTCCATAATCATTTCTAATGACTTATCAAGAATTCGTCTCTTAACTTGTGGCAGAATCATGCCACCAAGGAGAAATCCCCGACGTTTCAATGCAAACGGAGCACCAGCACCACCTCCACCACCCCCTCCATCAATGGATGCTGCTACCTTTCAGGCTGCTGTAACAGCTGCCGTAACTGCAACAATGACACAAATGAGTAACAACGGATCAGGGGGAGGAATAAATAGCTCTACTAATGGCCAAAACCAAGGTCGTTCCGGGGAATGTACCTATAAGGACTTCTCCAACAGCAAACCCATCCCCTTTAATGGAACTGGGGGAGTGATGGCTCTATCCCAATGGATAGAGAAAACAGAAGTTGTGTTCGAGATATGCTCATGCCCCGAGGAAAGCAAAGTAAAATTTGCCGCCTGTACTTTCTCCGAGCGAGCCCTAACATGGTGGAATGGCCACGTCAAGTCACTAACTCTGGTGGTGGCAAACTCAATGGGTTGGGAGAACCTGAAACGGATGCTACTACGAGAGTACTGCCCAAGGGGCGAGATTCAGAAGCTCGAGCAGGAGCTTTGGGGCCTTATGATGGTAGGCTCGGACATCACAAGCTATACGAATAGGTTCAGTGATTTGACAATACTTTGCCCAGGAATGATGATTCTGGAAAGCCAAAAGGTGGAAAGGTATATCTGGGGGCTGTCGCCCCAGCTTCGAGGAAGTGTGCTAGCTTCCAAACCCACGACGTTCGACAGCGCCAAAGAACTGGCACAATCTCTCGTTGATCATGGGGTCTGCCAAAGTATCACGACCGTCGTCCCGGAACCAACCAAAGGAAGCAACAACAATGACAACAATGCCAACAACAACAACAAGAAGAAGTTTTGGAACAAGAGGAAAGGTCAAACTTCGCAAGAACCTTCAAAGAAACAAATAGTGGCGGTCCATGCCGCTACTGCCCCCACTGCTGTGTTGGATTAATGTCTAAGTCCATAACTATAATTGGTAAGACTTGACCCGACCCGACATGGTCCATTTGGGTTGCATGGCATCATGCATTTGGATAGACTATAATGAGAGAAATAACACTTAAGGTTGGTTAATATATTATAAGTTCTAATATATTAATAAGGTTATTTAATTAGTATTGATCAAGAATTAATTTGGAATTAATTAAGTGATCAAAAGGAGACTAATTAAATATATGGGTTGATTGTGTAAATCATTCATTCTTATATATGTGGGCTTGTGATCCAAGATTCCTTATGTTGGACTAAGTCCATGGGGTGACCCATGGATACTTCATGGAGGTTAAAATCCATGGAGCATAAGGAATGAGTAAAGTTATGAGTTACATGGTGTAACCCTAATAGCCACCATATAAAAGAATCCCATGGCTCAAGAAATCGTGCACTAATGTGTGAATATGAGGGCTAGACGATTTCAAGGAGTGTTCCATTTCTCTCAAGTCATTCCATGTGCATTTGGTGTTGTGTGAACCATTTGAGGTGTCACACTTGGGGCACTAGGCACTCAAGCTTCATGGAGACAAGCAACATCAAACAAAGGTATGTATTCTATCCATTTGATTACCCAAGTATCAAGTATTGTATGCTAGATAGGGTAATACCTTAGATGTTCATAATTGTATGTATAATAGAGAAAACATAGATCCAAGGTATTTAGGGTTGCATGTACACTTAGGAGTGTTAGAATGCGCAAAACCCATCAGTGGTATCAGAGCCAAGGCTTGTTTTCTTGTTATACTTGCAAAATTAGCTGAAAAATCGAATTTTGGAACCCCTGACAGCATATATTCGACTGTTTTGGCTAGAAATGGACTAGGAACATTACCCTTAGATGTTTTTGGACTTATAAACTTGTTTTTGATGTGGTAATGTTCATGCTAATCCAATTTCAAAGATAATTGTCAATAGATTCATGTTTTGTATTAGTTTAAAAGTTATGCTAATTACTTGGAAAAAAATTTGATGTGAATTATCTTTGTTCATATGAGTTTATTAGATTAATAGAAAAGTTAATTGATTATGTGTTTTCAATCCATTTTAATCTAAGAGTTGATTCTAAAGTGTGTTTTTGTAACTTGTCCTCAAGTGATATGAAAAGTCACATTTAAGTTTCATAAAACTCATAAAAAGTTGGCAATGGTTACAAAAATGAAGAGTCTTGTCCTCATTAAATGGTTTTATGACTCCATAACTTGTCCTCAAGTTATGGAGGTTCAAGAGTCACTTCATTAAATGATAAAATGTGTAACCTTAATTAGTTCCATAAGTTACAAAAATAAAGAAAAGTTACATTCTTTTATTAGTTTAAAGTCTTCCATAACTTGTCTTGAAGTTATGGAACTTGAAGAGTTTTTTTTTAATTAAAACTACTTTAAACACATAAGTTATGGAATTAATTAGTTTTGAATATTTTCAAAACTTGCCCTCAAGTTTTGGAATTTGTAAAGTTTTCCCCATGAATACTTTAATTCCAAGTTGGCCCTTAGAATTTTAAAAGTTAAAATTCAACCCTTATACTTTATAGTATTATAAGTTAATAATAAATATATGTATAAGAGCAAGTCAGTCTTACCGTTAGTAGGCCTCATTCACGAAGCCGGTCTATAAGGGGGGTATAAGGTTACTGCCTATAAAATGGCAGTTTAATGGGTGTCCACTCTCACCCACCGCTTCCTTGACTGGTGGAGGGTCGTTAGCCGAACGGGTAGGACAAGGACTATAATTCTCCCTTCATTAAAAGTATTAATGATAAATACTAAGTAACTAAACACTTATAAATTCCCAATCTTAGTTACTTAGGAAAATGTGAATAAGGTGCTAATCCATGAAATTACACTTTGCACTTTGTTTAAACCGTTAGTGGAGCGTGTGTGGTTAACCGGCACACTAACCTGGATTTAACAAAGTAGCCAAAGGGTAACCTAATATTTATCATAGTATCGGTGGAGCTCGTGTGGTTAACCGGCACATCGATTGAGGGGTAAATATTAAGGGTACCAAGTATATTTTCATGGTTACTTCACACCTTGTTTTGTGATCATCGGCATCCCAGTCACAAAACCTGAAGGGCACACTCGAGATTGAAACATGCCATTGAAAAGTTCAATGAATCTCATAAGATCTAGGAGTGTCAAATCCAATTAAAAACCTAATTACATTATTTCGTTTTTCATGGTGGAAATTGGTAAATCGTCATTTACCTACCTTCAACTATTTTATAACTCGGATTACGGCATCCCTCTTCCAGTTATAAATAGGTTCTTGGATCCTAGCCTTAATATTTCATATTGGGTGTTATATTAAGGACTTTAGATCAACTATCTTGAATATCTCCCAAAAAGATGTCTAATTCAGACATCTATGATCTTCCCAAATCTCTTGGAACTTTACTTCCTCCACCTGCTCCAATTATTCTCCCTAACCCACAAGTTCAAGGTCACCTAAGCCCTAATGGCAAGCAAGGTCTATGTGTGATCACATCTTAGAGATGAAATCACATATTGACAAGCCGGAAGAGTTGGGTTTCAAAGTCTTGAGAAAGTTGGATGTTCAATCTCTTTCTAAGTCACATAGTGAGTTCCTTTGGGACTACTATGATACAGACTATGACATTAACCTTAATGATCATATCTATTTGCTTGGTGCTGCTGAATCAGCAATGATTTTGAACGATAGTGAAGCAAATTTGATTAGAAGATCAACTTCCCAAAAACTTTATGGACAGTGACAATGGTGACACTAGAAATCCAGAAAAAAGCATTCTCTTCCCAATGGAAAGGGATTGGCCATAGTCAACCCGGTTGACCAAATGGTAAAGAGAAAGGCTAAGTCTGAGATAGTCCCATTACCAAAGGGTCCATATGTTTATTTTGCCAAAGGAAGGGGCGTTGATTGCAAAGCTGCCAAATTTACCTAAGGATGTTAAAGTCAATAAGTTTGACTCTACATCAGGTAGAGCCCATTATCTAACTCTGTTAAGTTCTATTCTGAGATCCTCATTACATGATGTGACTGGGTCACATGTTGATGTTTTAAGAATCAAAGAATAGAGAGAAATCTTAAAGGAAGTATATGTTGATTATGATCGCGAAGGTGGATTTCGATCGCATCAGAATTTTGAGCAGTTGCTTAAGAAGTTATGATATATTGCTAAGGAATAGATAACAACAATTTTCCATGTGGATTGTAAGGATAAGTTTTTCCGCAAAGTTTTAAAATAAAAGAAAATTGTTTAATTTTGTTTATTTGAAGTATCCTTACAATGGTATTTGTGGAAAATTGTTGCTTATATGATTCCACTGACAGCAATATTGGAAAATGGATTTGATTCTTTCATTTGTGGTAGTGTCTAAATTTACCAAATCAGGAAAGTTCCTCATCGCCCAAGTTTCAATTGGACCGAAACTTGGAATCATGCAAGTTGAATAGTATGATGAATGAGAACTTTCAAGCATTGGAAAATCAAGACTAATTACTTGTTCACATGGATGTGTGAGTCACGTGAAGGACTAAAGGGATCGAGTACACATTCTTGTGCACTGGTCGTGTCCACCACAAAGCTCGTTAAGACTATTTGATTTACTAAAGTTTAGTAAATATGGTTATACTTACAAGTTTAAGTATAATTCTGAAACATTGGAAAAGTCTCAATGTATGGCAGAATGAATGAGAAGAATCAAATTAGGCAGAAAGATAAAAGTTTTCTCAAATCTGAAAAATGGGAGAGTACTTTAGTATCATGTTTTGTGATCATATTAATGATTTAAGAACCACATCACAATTGGTCTTCTAAGGACATCTTAGTGCATTCTTATGACTAAGAAGAGGAGTCATGAATTGTTGAAATGGTTAAATCAAGGAGATGAGTCATACTTCGTTTCAAAACAAGTCTTAGAGTCATACTCCAAGACTATAAGTTGAGTGGCATATCTTACAGAAAGGTTTATAACACTTGTCAAATGTAAGAGTAAAAGTGTCCTACTCTTGTACATTTGAAGTTGGTAAGTTGTGATGTTTTGGATTAAACAAAGACCAACTAAGGCCAATTGTGTGAAGTGTTTGTCTTGATAAAGAATCCGCACTATCTCTTGAATATTTGGCAAGATAGTCTTATATGTCAAGAGGACAGTGGGCGTCTTAAAGATCCTAAAAAGAATTTCAAGAACTAATCAAGAATAAAACCTGAGGTTCTTCACTAGCACACGACTTGAGGTTTATAACCTATCATGTTGACATATTCTGTGCCCATTCCAGTTAAAGTTGGCTTTGCATAGGAGTTCTGAAAGTTCTCAATTGGTTGCATAACAACTTGGAAGCAATGGCAGGCCCTGTACTGCCAAGTGGCAAGAAGTTAAGATTGCATAAGTTCAGTCCATATGAGTTTAGATTTGTCATTATCCTTGTCTTGTGACTATGGTTTTGACGATTCACATGGATAAGAACACATACACCATAAAATCTAAGGGTCATAAGGTTTCTCTCCGATTCATGAAAATGATGGTGAGGAAACACTTCCACCAAGTAGATTTGAAGCAGATGGCAAAAGGTCTAAACAATTGAGACTATGATTACGACATCCCTTTTCATAGTTCTAAAATTTTTTAGACACACATGTGAGCTATCTAAGAGAGGTGTATGATTTTGATAAAGTTTTATCAAAACAATCTAGTATCAGAAATCTGAACTTTGGTAAGAAAGTCAGCTGATTTCTGAGTACATGTCAAAGCTAGTGGGAGCATAAGTGTTATGCTAATAATCATCATGTTAGTGGGAGCATGATAATTATGACAAAGGTTGCAAGTTAGCAATGTTAATTATAGAAAACAAAAGTTTCAATTCGTGAGGTTGCAGGGGTTGAAAAAGTTGTGTTGCTATAATTAAAGGAGAGGAAATTATACTTCATTTCAATTCTAAAAGCTTAGATTGAGATTTTAATCATATTTAATCAAGGATATATATATGAATTTCATTTTGGAATGGCTCAACATAAGAAAATTCTGTATATGGGTCCATTATTTGCGTTCTAAAATTCGATTATGATTACGGCATCCCTTTTCATAATCTGAATTTTGAGAACTTGGCAAATTGAAATGGAAATATTATAGCAAAAGACTGGTTTAGTCTTTATGTGAGACATCATGAATCGTGTCCCATATGCTTCGGATATAGGATCGATTACATGTGCTATATTCATCCTTTCTAAAATTTTCCAAATGCCTGGGGCATTATGAACGGAAAAGGTCTAGAATTGGATATGACTAAAATGATTAAGCAATTGTCGAGGACAATCTAAGGTTTACCAAAGTTTGGTTGCTCAAGGACAGTTGGAAGTATAATGTTAATTCTGGAAGGACCATATTGACATAATCTGTAAGGAGGCAACTCTTGTTCAGAAGTGATAGTCAAAATGGAATATGGAAATGTTTCAAAGTTAGAAATTATTCAATCTATGTAAGATTAGGAAACTTAGTGAAAGAAGGATGTTTCCAAGGAGCTGATCTCCTTTGGAATGCTCTGTAATGATTGTTGTCAAGTCTTTCTGACTTCGTGCATAATCATTAAGAGGATCAATGCATATAAGTTTAGAATCTAACAGATTTCAGTAAATGGCATGAATTTGGAATTCTTGCATTTGAAGTAAGGATTTGGGACTGTGAAAAGAGGATCATTGGAGTGATGTTCAATTGATTTATTTTACAAAGTAAAGATCATAGACAAACATAGTATGCATACTTGGTGTATGGCATGACTAGTGTTTAGAAAACATAGTGTACATGCTTGGAGCATGGGGCAACTATTGTTTTAAATTCAAGTATAAAGTTGATAAAACCGAAACAATGAATAATGAGTAATCAGTATGGTGATAAATAAAAGTGTTTATTTATATTCATAGGGTTTGATACCATATTTGATTCATTTATTCTTGTGTTTCACTTTGCATGTTTTGACTTCCAGAATAACTAAGTCGCTCTTCCTGAATGATTAAGTTATTCAAACAATCCACAGTCGGTCATATGTTGGAAGTAGATATGAATCAAGACTGTCATGGGTTGGTTTGTAGAGGTCCAAGTTGGTGGACAAAGTGGTGCTACAACACTCATGAGTGCTCATAAGTTCTGAGTATTGGATTCAACCCGCGCTCATTTGAATCACTTCATGGATTTTATCACGAGTGATCATGAGACGATAATATCTTATATTCTTCAAACCTAGAGATATGAGTTGTTACTATGAGTTGGTTATACATTGATTGCACGAAAACGCATTGGTAACTCGATGTTATAAAACGTGCCTTTGTGTATGATTCAACAAGTAGTAGAACAAGCCATATGAGTCAAAGTTTATCCATTCCTTTTACCTTCGGGATAAAAGCGATATCTGTGGGCCCCTCGATGATTTAAAGATGATACATGTGAGTGCTTGGCCAAGCCAAGACTGATTTGATTTGTTCAATCAGTCAGTCATCATGAATCGGAAATCGGGAAACAACAAATAGACAGAGAGAATGATTGATAATCTATGTCTCAGTCCATATGATATCTAGAAAGGAGGAATATATGATCCCTTATCTAATGGACAAGTCATTGACAAAGGTCAGAGTTCATCGACAAGGTCAGAGTTCGACAGAAGCTTTTGAGAGCTACGATTGCTGATCGGTTCCTGAAGTCATACGCAATAATAGTTTTAGACTTATCCAAGTGGGAGACTGTTGGATTAATGTCTAAGTCCATAACTAGAATTGGTAAGACTTGACCCGACCCGGCATGGTCCATTTGGGTTGCATGGCATCATGCATTTGGATAGACTATAATGAGAGAAATAACACTTAAGGTTGGTTAATATATTATAAGTTCTAATATATTAATAAGGTTATTTAATTAGTATTGATCAAGAATTAATTTGGAATTAATTAAGTGATCAAAAGGAGACTAATTAAATATATGGGTTGATTGTGTAAATCATTCATTCTTATATATGTGGGCTTGTGATCCAAGATTCCTTATGTTGGACTAAGTCCATGGGGTGACCCATGGATACTCCATGGAGGTTAAAATCCATGGAGCATAAGGAATGGGTAAAGTTATGAGTTACATGGTGTACCCCTAATAGCCACCATATAAAATAATCCCATGGCTTAAGAAATCGTGCACTAATGTGTGAATATGAGGGCTAGACGATTTCAAGGAGTGTTCCATTTCTCTCAAGTCATTCCATGTGCATTTGGTGTTGTGTGAACCATTTGAGGTGTCACACTTGGGGCACTAGGCACTCAAGCTTCATGGAGACAAGCTACATCAAACAAAGGTATGTATTCTATCCATTTGATTACCCAAGTATCAAGTATTGTATGCTAGATAGGGTAATACCTTGGATGTTCATAATTGTATGTATAATAGAGAAAACATAGATCCAAGGTATTTAGGGTTGCATGTACACTTAGGAGTGTTAGAATGCGCAAAACCCATCATGTTGTTCCCACTACCCCTGCGCCGACAAAACAATATGCTGGGAACCTACCAAAGTGCAACAAATGCAATTACCATCACCACGGTAATTGCCGGGAGATGCACTGTAAAAACTACGACAGGAAAGGGCACACTGCCCGTTTCTGTAAGGCACCAGCGCGACCAATCACCCAAGTTCCTGGTACTGGAGTAAGCCAGGCATGTTATGGGTGTGGGGAAAGTGGGCACTTCAAGTAGGATTGCCCTAAGGCAAAGAATGCTGGCGGTGTAGGAAGAGTGCTGGCAATAGGGCAGAGCGAGGCAATAGCCGATCCCACGGTGGTTACGGGTACGTTTCTCCTCAACGACATTTATGCATGCATACTCTTTGACTGTGGTGCGGAGAGAAGTTTCGTGAGTCATAAATTCAAACACTTACTTAATCAAAAACCCCAAGCACTCAATAAAATATTCACGGTAGAAATGGCAAACGGTAAAGCGGAAAGCACAAACGATATGTACATAGGCTGTACGTTAAATTTAAATGAACACTCGTTCCAAATCGACCTTATGTCGATTACTATAAGAAGTTTTGATGTCATCATCGGTATGGACTGGTTAAGCCTTCACCATGCCGATATACTTTGTCACGAAAGGGCCGTTCGCCTCAATCTGCCAAGCGGCAAAACTCTTGTCATTTATGGTGACAAACCCAGTACAAATTTACAAATCATCTCTTGCGTCAAAGCCCGAAAATACCTTCGCAAAGAATATCGTGCCTTTCTAGCCCACGTGATAGACAAGAAACGAGAAGTGAAAGACATTAAAGACATTCCGGAAGTCTGCAATTTCCCCGACATTTTCCCTGAAGATCTTCCAGGAGTCCCACCAGAACGCCAAGTCGAGTTCAGGATCGACTTGATTCCCGGAGCTACCCCAGTAGCAAAATCGCCATACCGTCTAGCACCGGCTGAAATGCAGGAGTTATCTAGCCAACTGAACGAACTTCTTGTTGGGTTTTGAGCATTCTAACACTCCTATGGTGTACATGCAACCCTATTTCACACACTTGTGCCAATTTTGTGAGCCAAGGACCCCTTTATATATTATGGAGGATTAGGGTTACATCCATGTAAACCCTAATACCCATGACCTTTCATTTACATATGATCCATGGGTTAAAAGCTCCATGGACCATCCATGAAAGCTTAGCCCAACCTAAATGAACTTGGCCCATTCCATATATATAAGAGTCCATATTTAATTAGTTCTTTTTGATCACTTAATTAATTCTAAATTAATTCTTGATCAATACTAATTAAATAATATGATTCCATATTAATATATTAGAACTTATAATATATTAATATAAATCATAAATATACTATTCTCAAAAGACTATCCATATAAATTGTGCCGGTGAAGTGCAACCCAAATGGACCATGCCGGGTCGGGTCAAGTACATACCAAATATAGTTATGGACTTAGACATTAATCCAACAGTCTCCCACTTGGATAAGTCTAAAACTATTATTGAGTATGACTTCAAAACCTAACTGGCAATCGTAGCTCTTAAAGCCGCTGTCGAACTCTGACCTTGTCAATGACTTGTCCATTAGATAAGGGATCATATATTCCTCCATTCTAGATATCATATGGACTGAGACATGGATTATAATCATTCTCTCTGTCCATTTGTTGTTTCCCGATTTTCGATTTATGATGACTGACTGATTGAACAAATCAAATCAGTCCTGGCTTGGCCAAGCACTCACATGTGTCATCGCTAAATCATCGAGGGGCCCACAGATATCGCTTTTATCCCGATGGTAAAAGGAATGTATAAACTTCAACTCATATGGCTTGTTCTACTACTTGTTGAATCATACACAAAGGCACGTTTTATAACATCGAGTTACCAAATGCGTTTTCGTGCAATCAATGTATAACCAACTCATAGTAACAACTCACATCTCTAGGTTTGAAGAATATAAGATATTATCATCTCATGATCACTCGTGATAAAATCCATGAAGTGATTCAAATGAGCGCGGGTTGAATCCAATACTCAGAACTTATGAGCACTCATGAGTGTTGTAGCACCACTTTGTCCACCAACTTGGACCTCTACAAACCAACCCATGACAGTCTTGATTCATATCTACTTCCAACATATGACCGACTGTAGATGGTTTGAATAACTTAATCATTCAGGGAGAGCGACCTAGTTATTCTGGAAGTCAAAACATGCAAAGTGAAACACAAGAATAAATGAATCAAATACGGTATCAAACCCTATGAATATAAATAAACACTTTTATTTATCACCATACTGATTACTCATTATTCATTGTTTCGGTTTTATCAACTTTATGTTGGATATAGTGCTAAGTCCATAACTATATTTGGTATGTACTTGACCCGACCCGGCATGGTCCATTTGGGTTGCACTTCACCAGAACAATTTATGGATAATCTTTTGAGAATAGTATAAGTTATGATTTATTAATATATTATAAGTTCTAATATATTAATATATCATCATATTATTTAATTAGTATTGATCTATAGTTAATCTAGGATTAATTTAGAGATCAAAAGTATGACTAATTAAATATGGGCTCTTGTATTTATATAGTGTGGGCTAATGCTTATTTGGAATGGGCTAGGCTTGCATGGAAAGTCCATGGATACTCCATGGAGCTTTAACCCATGGATCTCATGGAAATGAAAAGACATGGGTATTAGGGTTTACATGGATGTAACCCTAATCCACCACACTATATAAAGGAGGCTTTGGTTCTTGAAATCACACTAGTTGTGGTGAGTAAAGTAAGAGGGCCGATTTCAAGAAAGGTGATTACTATTCTCTCAAAATTCCAAATTTGTGGTGATTTGTGATTTCCATTTGAGGAATCCACACTATTGGTGCTAGGCTCTAAAACTCCAAGCAATCAACTACAACTACAAGGTAAGTAATTCTACTACCTTTATTTGATTCAAGTTCCCCATGCCATGCTAGATAGGATAAGAACCTTGGAAAAATAATTATTTGCATGTATCTTAGTCAAACATAGATCCAAGGTTTCTAGGGTTGCATGTACACCATAGGAGTGTTAGAATGCTCAAAACTCATCAGTGGTATCAGAGCCTGGTTTGTTTATTTGATACTTGATGCAAAAAAAAAACTTGAAAATCGAAGTTTTGTTAATAAGCTCGTATCAAAATTTCAAGTTTTGTATATGTACTTACGATTCTTGAAATTTTTGATATGAACATTCATAAACATATGAGTTTAGAAGATCATAGAAATTATGTGCTAATAATTGATTAGATTAATTATTGATCTTTATGTGTTTTAATGGAGTCCATAACTAGTTCTTAAGTTATGGATAACCAAAAGTCACATTTATAAATAACCATTAAAAGAACACATAGGTTACAAAAAATGAAGAGTCTTCGTTTTTAATAACCATTAACTCATAAGTTATGAGAAATGAAAAGTTTTGAAAGTTTACAAAACTTGCCCTCAAGTTTTGGAACATGTAAAGTCATATTAAAAACTTTAGTTCCAATCCCTAGAATTTTAAAAGTTAAAATTCAACCCTTATACTTTATAATATTATAAGTTTAATAATATTTATATATGTATAAGATCAAGTCGTCTTACCGCTAGTACGCCTCATTCACGAAGCCGGTCTATAAGGGGGGTATAAGGTTGTTGCCTATAAAATGGCAACTTAATGGGTGTCCACTCTCACCCACCGTTTCCTTGATCGGTGGAGGGTCGTTAGCCGAACGGGTAGGACAAGGACTTATAAATTCTCATTAAAAGTATAATGATAATACTAAAGTAACTAAACTTTATTGAATTCTCAATCCTAGTTATTTTAGGAAAATGTGAATAAGGTGCTAATCCATGAAATTACACTTTACACTTTGTTTAAGTCGTTAGTGGAGCGTGTGTGGTTAACCGGCACACTAACTTGAACTTAACAAGGTAGGTAAAGGGTGACTTAATGTTTATCATAGTATCGATGGAGCGTGTGTGGTTAACCGGCACATCGATTGAGGGGTAATACATTAAGGGTACCAAGTAATTTGCATGGTTACTTCACACCTTGTTTTGTGATCCTCGGCATCCCAGTCACAAAACTTGAAGGGCACACTCGAGATTGAAACATGCCATTGAAGAAATTTCAATGAATCTCAAAGAATCTAGGAGTTTCTAAACCAATTAAAACCTAATTAAATATTTCGTTTTTCATGGTGGAAATTGGTGAATCGTCATTCACCTACCTTCAAATATCTTATAGCTTAGATTACGGCATCCCTCTTCTAAGTTATAAAATATTGTGTTGGGTCCTAGCCTTAATATTACATTTGGGTGTTTTGTTAAGGACTATCTCTATATCTAATCTAATCTATTCCCTCTTCTTTTCAGATGTCTTCCAATAACAATGCTTCTGGCTCAAACCCTACTAGCTCCTTCTCTCTCATGAATCTTTGTGGGAGAGTCATCTTTGATGGGTCCAACTTTACAAATTGGATCAGAAACATCAGGATGGTCACTCGGTATGAGACAAAGAATATGTTCTCGACAAGGAGCTGAAGGTACCCGAGCCAACTGCTACTCCTGAAGAGCTTGCTGAATATGAGGTACATGAAAGAGATGCTACAAAAGTGGCATGCATCATGATGGCCACCATGACAGCCGAGCTCCAAAAGTCCTATGAGGACTATTATCCTTTTGAGATGCACCAGGACTTGATGGACCGCTACCATCAAAGTGCTCGTCAAGAGCGATATGAAATAATCTCCTCAATGATAACAACCCGAATGAAGGATGGTGAACCCATCACGGGCCACATGCAGAAAATGCAAAGGTATGTGGACCGTTTACTGAAGCTGAATGTGAACTTCCCTAAGGAGTTAGCAATAGACATCATTTTGCACTCCTTGCCATCGTGTTATGATCAATTCCGCATGACATATCACATGAACAAGGAAGAAGTCACCCTCAGGAAACTTCAAGGACTCTTGAAGACTGCCGAAAGTGGTCTAAAGGGTAAGTCGGTTGTTACTACTCCTACTCCTACTCCAACTGCGGCCAATGTCTTGGCAATCGGGCATGGCAAAGGGAAGAAGAGAAAGAACCCTTCTAAGGGTACCAAGGGTAAGACCCTTGAAGGCTCCTCTTCAAGCAAAACCAAGAAAGGTTTTGTCACTCCTTTTTCTAACCCTAATGAGGCTGAATGCTTCTATTGCCATGAAAAGTCGCACTGGAAGCGAAACTGCCCAAAGTACCAGCAAGATTTGAAGGATAGGAAAGTAAAACCCAACCATGCAGGTATATACACTATATTGTCTAATAACTCACCTCATTCTAAGTCTTGGGTCCTTGATACAGGTTGTGGTATTCACATATGTTGTGATTTGCAAGGACTAAAAAGAAGTGAGAATGTGGAGTAGGGAAAGATAAACTTGATCATGGGAAACAGGAAAGTTTCACCTGTCACCAAGATAGGAGTTTATTCCTTAGTGCTAAATAGTGGGTTTACATTAGATTTGAATAAATGTTATTATTCGCCAGAAATGGCAAGAAATGTTATTTCCTTTCATGCATTGTATAAACAAGGTTTTACCTTTTATTTTGATAATAATAATGGTAGTATTGATGCTTTCTTTAATAATGTTCTTTATTTTAAAGCATTACCTTGTGATGGCGTGTATGAAACTGTATATGTTGTAGATAATCTAGGAAATAATGTATTGTGTATTAACTCTTCCACTAGCTTAGATAAAGCATCCTTATGGCATTGTCGTCTTGGATATGTAAGCAAGAAACGCATAGGCCAACTCCAAAAGGATGGAGTCTTGGAGTCATTTGACCTAAAGTCAGATGATAGTTGTGAATCTTGTTTGCTTGGTAAAATGACAAAGTCACCTTTTACTGGCACTTGTGCTAGGGGTGAAGGTTTGTTGGACCTCATACATACGGATGTGTGTGGACCCTTTAGAACCGCCACAAGAGATGCTAATCGGTTCTATGTGACTTTTACTGATGATTTTAGTAGATATGGATATGTCTACCTAATCAAGCATAAGTCATAAACCTTTGAGAAATTCAAAGAGTTTAAGCAAGAAGTGGAGAATCAGTTGGGCAGGAACATTAAGATGCTTCGATCCGATCGTGGTGGTGAGTATCTTAGTACTGAGTTCCTTGACTATCTTAAGGAATGTGGGATTGTCTCACAATTGACACCTCGTAGGACACCACAGTTGAATGGTGTAGCTGAGAGACGCAATCGGACCTTGTTAGACATGGTTCGTTCCATGATGAGTCGAGCTTCACTACCAATCTCATTTTGGGGGTATGCCTTAGAGACTGCCGCCCATATCCTTAATCTAGTCCCTACAAAGAAGGTTGCCAAAACACCTCACGAGGTGTGGACTGGAAAAGTTCCCAATCTAGACCACATCAAGATTTGGGGTTGCAAGGCTTTCGTGAGACGCGAGACTCACGATAAGCTCGAACCTTGAAGCGAAAGGTGTATTTTCATCGGCTACCCACATAAATCATTTGGTTACATCTTCTACAGACCCAGTGATAATGTGGTCTTTGTAGCAAGAAGAGGATTCTTTCGAGAGAGAGAATTCATGAGCCAAGGAGACAGTGGGAGGCAAATTGACCTTGAGGAAATTCAAGAGTCAAGTGGTGAAGGAACCTCAAACCCTAGCCCTCAACCTGAGGAGGAAACTCCTGTTGAGCCGACTGAAGAATCTATACCTCTAAGGCGTTCCACCAGAGTTAGGAATGCACCTGAGCATTATTATGGTTTTCATATTACTGCAGAAGGTGAGACACTTATCAGTGATAACACACTGGTAAATCTGGATGAGCCTAACAGCTACACGGAAGCCATGGCAGGCCCTGAGGCTGCTAAATGGAAAGAGGCTATGGATAGCGAGATACAGTCCATGTATGACAATCAAGTTTGGAACTTGGTTGACAATGTACATGTTCGTAAGATAGTTGGGTGCAAATGGATCTTCAAGAAGAAGACCGACATGGATGGTAATGTACACACTTATATGGCACGACTGGTTGCAAAGGGTTATTCTCAAACTCCGGGAGTTGATTATGATGAGACCTTTTCACCAGTGGCCAAGATTAAGTCTATTAGGGTTCTGTTAGCCATTGCTGCATTTCATGATTATGAAATATGGCAAATGGATGTCAAAACCGCTTTCCTTAATGGAAAGTTGGCTGAAGATGTTTACATGGTTCAGCCAGAGGGTTTTGTCAGTACAGAGTACCCCAGTAGAGTGTGCAAGCTCGAAAAATCCATTTATGGATTAAAACAGGCACCTCGCAGATGGAATCTTTGCTTTGATGAGAAAGTCAAAGAATTTGGCTTTTCAAGGAGTGAAGATGAATCTTGTGTCTATATCAAGGCTTGTGGGAGTATAGTCAGCTTTTTGGTATTGTATGTGGATGACATACTACTCATAGGAAATGACATCCCAACCCTGCAGGAAGTAAAGTCCTGGCTTGGAAAGTGTTTCGCTATGAAGGACCTTGGAGAAGCTGCCTATATCCTAGGGATAAGGATTTTGAGAAACAAGAGTAAAAGACAAATTGGACTTAGTCAAAGCACCTATGTGGACAAAGTGTTGAAAAGGTTCAACATGCATAATTCCAAGAAAGGAGAGTTACCCATCCAGAGTAACGCCAGATTGAGTAAGACACAAAGCCCTAGTACTGAGGCTGAGATAGCAGAAATGAGTTGAATACCTTATGCTTCAGCTGTAGGATCGATCATGTATGCTATGACGTGTACTCGACCTGAAGTAGCCTTTGCTTTGAGCATGGTTAGCAGGTATCAGGGGAACCCTGGCAAGGCACACTGGACTGCGGTAAAGAATATCCTCAAGTACCTGTGAAGGACTAAGGACTGGGTCCTTACCCTCGGTGGGAGTGATGACTTGAGAGTGGTAGGGTACAGTGATGCTAGCTTTCAGACTGACAGGGATAATTTCCGCTCTCAGTCGGGCTGAGTCTTTACCCTAAACGGAGGGGCAATTACTTGGAAAAGTTCCAAGCAGGAGACAGTGGCTGATTCCACTTGTGAATCAGAGTATATAGCAGCAAGCGAGGCAGCAAAGGAGGCTATATGGCTAAAGAACTTCATCGGAGACCTTGGAGTTGTACCAGCTATAAAGGAGCCAATGGAGATTTTCTGTGACAGCAATAGTGCGGTTGCCTTAGCCAAGGAACCAAGAGATCATGGGAGATCCAGACACATTGACAGAAAATATCACTTCATCAGACATCGAATAGAAGAAGGAATCCTCGTGGCAAAGAGGGTATCATGGGATGAGAATCCAGCAGATCCCCTCACGAAGGGACTGACTCGGGTTAAGCATCTCCAGCATGCTCGGAGCATAGGGCTGAAGGATGATATTAGTTTTAGTAGTTAGATAGTCTTGAAATTTGTAAAATGTAATTGACATTTGATGATAAATAAAAGCTGTTATTTATGAGTAAAGTGTTGCTATCTCTTGTCAATCATTTACTATTATTTCTTTTTGCATGTTTTGACTTCCAGAATAATTATGTTATGGTTTATATCATATTATTCAAACTCTCCACAGTCGGTCATATGTTGAAAGTAGATATGAATCAAGATTGTCATGGGTTGGCTTGTAGAGGTCTAAGATGTTAGACAAAGCGGGGCTACAACACTCATGAGTGCTCATAAGTTCTGAGTATTGGATTCAACCCACGCTCACTGGCATCACTTCATGGAATTTATCTCGAGTGATCGTGAGATGGTAATATCATATAAGTCTTCAAACCTAGACATATGATTTATTACCTATGAGTTGGTTATGTATTGATTGTACGAAAACGCATTGGTAACTCGATGTTATAAAACGTACCTTTGTGTGTAATTCAACAAGTAGTAGAGCAAACATATAAGTCGAAGTTTATCTGTTCCTTCTTGGATTAGAAGCGATATTCGGGCCCCTCGATGATTTTTTTTTGACCTATGTACCGGGCCCGGTCAGAACTAAATTGATGTGTTCAGTTAAGTTCTATGTCAAACAAATCGGAAATCGGGAAACAAATGCTGGACAATAAGCAAGACCTTGTTCCATGTATTTGTCCGGCTGATATCTAGAACAGAGGATTGTATGATCACTTATCTAAAATGGCGCTTCATAGTTCAACAGAGTTTAAAGAGCTACAATTTCTGATCGGTTCCTGAAGTCATACTTGCAACTATAGTTATTAGACTTATCCAAGTGGGAGAGTGTTGGATATAGTGTCTAAGTCCATAACTATATTTGGTATGTACTTGACCCGACCCGGCATGGTCTATTTGGGTTTCACTTCACCCGAACAATTTATGGATAATCTTTTGAGAATAGTATAAGTTATGATTTATTAATATATTATAAGTTCTAATATATTAATATAAAATCATATTATTTAATTAGTATTGATCTATAATTAATCTAGGATTAATTTAGAGATCAAAAGTATGACTAATTAAATATGGGCTCTTGTATTTATATAGTGTGGGCTAATGCTTATTTGGAATGGGCTAGACTTTCATGGAAAGTCCATGGATACTCCATGGAGCTTTAACCCATGGATCTCATGGAAATGAAAAGACATGGGTATTAGGGTTTACATGGATGTAACCCTAATCCACCACACTATATAAAGGAGGCTTTGGTTCTTGAAATCACACTAGTTGTGGTGAGTAAAGTAAGAGGGCCGGTTTCAAGAAAGGTGATTACTATTCTCTCAAAATTCCAAGTTTGTGGTGATTTGTGATTTCCATTTGAGGCATCCACACTATTGGTGCTAGGCTCTGAAACTCCAAGCAATCAACTACAACTACAAGGTAAGTAATTCTACTACCTTTATTTGATTCAAGTTCCCCATGCCATGCTAGATAGGATAAGAACCTTGGAAAAATAATTATTTGCATGTATCTTAGTCAAAGATAGATCCAAGGTTTCTAGGGTTGCATGTACACCATAGGAGTGTTAGAATGCTCAAAACCCATCACTTTATACTTGAATTAAAAACACTAGTTGTCCCATGCTCCAAGCATGTACACTATGTTTTTCTTAAACAATAGCTTTGCCATACACCAAGTTTGCACTCTATGTTTGTCTATGATCCTTACTTTGTGAAATAAACCAATTGAACATAATTTCAATGATTCTAATTTCACACTCCCAAATCCTTATCGAAAAATGTGAGAATTTCAAATTCCTATCATTTATCGAAATCTGTTTAGATTTTAAACTTATATGCACTGACCCTCCTGTAATGAATATGTACAAAGTCACAAAGACTTGTCAACAGTCATTATAAGGTATTCCAATGGAGATCAACTCCATGGAAACTAAGTCTCATATTCAAAGTACATTGCTTTGGACATGCTTCTTACATTAAGTTTTCTAATCTTACACAGATAACTTCCACCTATGGAGACAACTCCATATTCTCATTTTGACTATCACTTCTGAATAAGAGATGCCTCTTTTCAGAATATGTCAATATGGTCCTTCCAAAATTAGCACTATATTTCTAACTGTCCCTGAGCAACCAATCTTGGGTAAACCTCAGATTGTCCTCGACAATTGCTTAATCATTTTAGTCATTTTAATGCCTCTGGGCATTTGGAAAAATTTAGAAATGACAAATATTATAGCACATGCAATCGATCCTGTACCCAAAGCAAATGGTACACGATACATGATGTCTCACATAAAGACATGATTCTAGACCAGTCTTTTGCTACAATATTTTTATTTGCCATGTTTTCAAAATTTGACTATGAAGAGGGATGCCGTAATCATAATCGAATTTTGAGAACGCAATATATAGAATTTCCTTAAGTTGAACCAATCCAACATGAAATTCATATATATATTCTTGACTAAAGATGATTAAGGTCTCAATCTAAGCCTTTAGAACTGAAATGAAGTATATCCTCTCCCTTAATTATAGCAAAACAACTTTTTCAATCCATGCAGCCTCACGAATTGAAACTTTTGTTTTCTATAATTAATATTGCTAACTTGCAACACTAACAATAATTATCATGCTCCCACTTACATGATGATTATTAGCATAACACTTATGCTCCCACTAGCTTTGACATGTACTTAGAAATCAGCTGGACTTCTAGAAATCAATACTTTATTCACTTTCTTACCAAAGTTCAGATTTCTGATACGAGATGCTTTGATAAAACTTTATCAAAATCATACACCTTTCCTTAGATAGCATGCATGTGTGTCTAAACAATTTCAGAACTATGAAAAGGGATGCCGTAATCATAGTCTTAATTGTTTAGACCTTTTGCCATCTGCTTCAAATCTACTTGGTGGAAGTGTTTCCTCACCATCATTTTCATGAATCGGAGAGAAACCTTATGACCCTTAGATTTTATGGTGTATGTGTTCTTATCCATGTGAATCATCAAAACCATAGTCACAAGACAAGGATAATGACAAATCCAAACTCATATGGACTGAACTTATGCAATCTTAACTTCTTGCCACCTGGCAGTACAGGGCCTGCCATTGCTTCCAAGTTGTTATGCAACCAATTGAGAACTTTCAGAACTCCTATGCAAAGCCAACTTTAACTGGAATGGGCACAGAATATGTCAACACGATAGGTTATAAACCTCAAGTCGTGTGCTAGTGAAGAACCTCAGGTTTTATTCTTGATTAGTTCTTGAAATTCTTTTTAGGATCTTTAAGACTCCCACTATCCTCTTGACATATAAGATTATCTTGCCAAATATTCAAGAGATAATGCAGATTCTTTATCAAGACAAACACTTCACACAATTGGCCTTAGTTGGTCTTTGTTTTATCCAAAACATCACAACTTACCAATTTCAAATGTACAAGAGTAGGACACTTTTACTCTTACATTTGACAAGTGTTTTAAACCTTTCTTTAAGATATGTCACTCAAGTTACAATCTTGGAGTATGACTCTAAGAATTGTTTTGGAACGAAGTATGACTCATCTTCCTGATCTAACCATTTCAACAATTCATGACTCCTCTTCTTAGTCATAAGAATGCACTAAGAAGACCTTTAGAGGTCTAATTGTGATATGATTTCTAAATCATTAAGATGATCACAAACATGATACTAAAGTACTCTCCCATCTTTTTAGATTTGAGAAACTTTTATCTTTCTGCCTAATTTGATTCTTCCCATTCGTTCTGCCATACATTGAGACTTTTCCAATGTTTCAGAATTATACTTAAACTTGTAAGTATAACCATATTTACTAAACTTTAGTAAATCAAATAGTCTTAACGAGCTTTGTGGTGGACATGACCAGTGCACAAGAATGTGTACTCGATCCCTTTAGTCCTTCACTTCACTCACACATCCATGTGAACAAGTAATTAGTCTTGATTTTCCAATGCTTGAAAGTTCTCATTCATCATACTATTCAACTTGCATGATTCCAAGTTTCGGTCCAATTGAAACTTGGGTGATGAGGAACTTTCCTGATTTGGTAAATTTAGACACTACCACAAATGAAAGAATCAAATCCATTTTCCAATATTGCTGTCAGTGGAATCATATAAGCAACAATTTTCCACAAATGCCATTGTAAGGATACTTCAAATAAATAAAATTAAACAATTTTCTTTTATTTTAAAACTTTGCGGAAAAACTTATCCTTACAATCCACATGGAAAATTGTTGTTATCTATTCCTTAGCAATATATCATAACTTCTTAAGCAACTGCTCAAAATTCTGATGCGATCGAAATCCACCTTCGCGATCAGAATCAGCATATACTTCCTTTAAGATTTCTCTCTATTCTTTGATTCTTAAAACATCAACATGTGACCCAGTCACATCATGTAATGAGGATCTCAGAATAGAACTTAACAGAGTTAGATAATGGGCTCTACCTGATGTAGAGTCAAACTTATTGACTTTAACATCCTTAGGTAAATTTGGCAGCTTTGCAATCAACGCCCCTTCCTTTGGCAAAACAAACATATGGACCCTTTGGTAATGGGACTATCTCAGACTTAGCCTTTCTCTTTACCATTTGGTCAACCGGGTTGACTATGGCCAATCCCTTTCCACTGGGAAGAGAATGCTTTTTCTGGATTTCCAGTGTCACCATTGTCACTGTCCATAAAGTTTTTTGGAAGTTGATCTTCTAATCAAATTTTCTTTACTATCGTTCCAAATCATTGCTGATTCAGCAGCACCAAGCAAATAGATATGATCATTAAGGTTCATGTCATAGTCTGTTTCATAGTAGTCCCAAAGGAACTCACTATGTGACTTAGAAAGTGATTGAACATCCAACTTTCTCAAGACTTTGAAACCCAACTCTCCCGGCTTGTCAATATGTGACTTCATCTCTAAGATGTGATCACACATAGACCTTGCTTGCCATTACGGCTTGAGTGACCTTGAACTTGTGGGTTAGGGAGAATAATTGGAGGAGGTGGAGGAAGAGAAGTATGACTTCCATGAGCCAAACTCGGGAAGTCATATTCTTTAGGAAAGCTTGGTTTGGGAAGATCATTGTTGTCTAAACCAGACATCAACAATGGGAGAAATTCACGTAAAGTTGATTTAAGTCCTTAATATAACACCCAATATGATATATTAAGGCTAGGACCCAACAAACTATTTTATAACTTGGAAGAGGCATGCCGTAATCCAAGCTATAAAATATTTGAAGGTAGGTGAATGACGATTCACCAATTTCCACCAAGATAAACGAAATGTATTATTAGGTTTTAATTGGTTTTGAAACTCCTAGATTCTTTTGAGATTCATTGAACTTTTCAATGGCATGTTTCAATCTCGAGTGTGCCCTTCAGGTTTTGTGACTGGGATGCCGAGGATCACAAAACAAGGTGTGAAGTAACCATGCAAATATACTTGGTACCCTTAATATTTACCCCTCAATCGATGTGCCGGTTAACCACACACGCTCCAACGATACTATGATAAACATTAAGTTACCCTTTGCCTACCTTGTTAAGTCCAGGTTAGTGTGCCGGTTAACCACACACGCTCCACTAACAACTTAAACAAAGTGCAAAGTGTAATTGCATGGATTAGCACCTTATTCACATTTTCCTAAGTAACTAAGATTGGGAATTTATAAGTGTTTAGTTACTTAGTATTTATCATTATACTTATAATGAAGGGAGAATTATAGTCCTTGTCCTACCTGTTCGGCTAACGACCCTCCACCGGTCATGGAAGCGGTGAGTGAGAGTGGACACCCATTAAACTGCCATTTTATAGGCAGTAACCTTATGCCCCCCTTATAGACCGGCTTCGTGAATGAGACCTACTAATGGTAAGACGACTTGCTCTTATACATATAATATATTAAACGTTTAATATTATAATAGTATAAGGGTGTATTTTAGACATTTAAAATACTTGGTGGTTTAATCTATTAATTAAACTAGACTTTTAATTTAATTAAACTCAAACCATATATTTATGGATTAATAATACTCTTTTAATTAAACGCTTTAATTAACTATTAATAAAGTCCATAAGAGTTAATTTGAACTATTCAACAAAACATCATAATTCCAATTATTAAACTCAAAATTAAAACCATTTAATTAATTGTTTAAGTTATGAACCCAAGAATTTTAGAATTCAATTCTTTTTTTCATAAAAAACTTTTTCTCAAATTCCAAAACTTGAGGGCAAGTTTTGTAATTCTTGAAAACCTTTGGATTCCATAACTTATGGAATTAATGGTGTTTTATGATGAAACTTTCCATGTTCCATAACTTAAGAACAAGTTATGAAATTCTTTAAAACATTAACACCAAATTTTGTAACTCCATAAAAACTTTGAATCAAATTTTTTTAAAAAAAAAAAACTTTCATATCCATAACTTATGGAAGTTTCAAAAACCCTTAAGATCACAACTTTAAAAAAAAACTTTTGAGCTCCAAAATTTTATGACAAAATATGTAACTCCTTAAAACATTTAGATCAAACTTTTAAAACTAATAAAATAATCATATCATTTTATCTTTTACTAAATTTGACCTAATTCAACTCATATAACAAATGATTCAAATTTTACAAATAATTCGTTTTTCACAAAACAAGTAATTATCTTAAAATTTGACAAACGTCCTGTTTTTTTTTCCTTTTTTTCAACTTGAAAATAAAACATTTGCATCAATATAACAGAAAACAACTCATGGCTCTGATACCACTGTTGGGTTTTGAGCATTCTAACACTCCTATGGTGTACATGCAACCCTATAAACCTTGGATCTATGTTTTCTCTATTATACATGCAAATATTAACTATTCCAAGGTTTCATCCTAACTAGCATATTATGAAGCACCTATACTATAAAGTTCTAGTTAGATGACATACCTTTTGATGTAGCTTGATGTCTTCAAGCTTTAAGAGCTTAGCCCCAATAGTGTGGAAGCCTCAAATGGAATCACAAATCACCAAAACACCTTGGAAGAACTTGAGAGAATATGTATGCACACTAAAATCGGCCCACTCTTATTTTCACACACTTGTGCCAATTTTGTGAGCCAAGGACCCCTTTATATATTATGGAGGATTAGGGTTACATCCATATAAACCCTAATACCCATGACCTTTCATTTACATAGGATCCATGGGTTAAAAGCTCCATGGACCATCCATGAAAGCTTAGCCCAACCTAAATGAACTTGGCCCATTCCATATATATAAGAGTCCATATTTAATTAGTTCTTTTTGATCACTTAATTAATTCTAAATTAATTCTTGATCAATACTAATTAAATAATATGATTCCATATTAATATATTAGAACTTATAATATATTAATATAAATCATAAATATACTATTCTCAAAAGACTATCCATATAAATTGTGCCGGTGAAGTGCAACCCAAATGGACCATGCCGGGTCGGGTCAAGTACATACCAAATATAGTTATGGACTTAGACATTAATCCAACACTTCTAAGCAAAGGATTCATTAGACCGAGCTTCTCACCATGGGGAGCGTCGGTCCTGTTCGTAAAGAAGAAGGACGGATCTTTCCGCATGTGCATCGATTACCGGGAACTGAACAAACTCACGATCAAGAACCGATATCCCTTACCGCGCATAGACGATCTGTTCGACCAACTACAAGGAGCGAGCTACTTCTCAAAGATCGATTTAAGATCTGGGTATCACCAGCTGCGAGTCTTGGAAGGAGACATTCCCAAAACGGCATTCCGAACTCGCTATGGTCACTACGAGTTTGTAGTAATGCCCTTTGGATTGACAAATGCACCGGCGGTGTTCATGGACTTGATGAACCGAGTATTTCGTCCTTTCCTGGATAAATTTGTGATCGTGTTCATAGATGATATACTCATCTATTCAAGGAGCAAGGAGGAACATAGCCAACATCTCCGACAAGTCTTAGAAACATTAAGGATAGAGAAGCTTTACGCAAAATTCTCAAAGTGCGAGTTTTGGATTCGGAAAGTAGATTTCCTAGGTCACGTGGTCAGCGAGGAGGGGATACACGTGGACCCTTCCAAAATCAAGGCAATCGAGAACTGGACAACTCCAAGGACTCCAACGGAAATCCGACAATTCTTGGGCCTCACCGGGTATTACCGAAGGTTCATACAAAACTTCTCAAAGATTGCTAAGCCACTTACCACCCTAACTCAGAAGGGTGTAACCTTCAGCTGGGGAGAAAAACAAGACGTTGCATTCCAAACACTAAAACGAGCCCTATGTAGTGCACCTATATTATCTTTTCCAGAAGGAACAGAAGACTTCGTGGTCCACTGTGATGCGTCAAACCACAAAGTCAATTATACCACGCACGATCTCGAACTAGGAGCGGTCGTCTTCGCTCGAAAGATCTGGAGGCACTATCTCTAGACGGCACGAAATGTACAATATTTACCGACCATAAAAGCCTTCAACACATCCTCAGTCAAAAGGAACTCAACATGAGATAAAGACGGTGGGTAGAACTATTAAACGATTACGAATGCGAAATTCGTTATCATCCCGGGAAAGCAAATGTAGTAGCCGATGCACTCAGCCGAAAGGAATACTCAGGCCGCCTAGTGAAATCCTTAACAATGACCATCCACTCATACCTGTCCGCACAAATCAAAGAAGCACAGGAAGAAGCCTTGAGGCCAGAGAACGTGACAGGTGAAGCATTGAGAGGAATGGACAAAAACCTTGAAGTCAGGGATGACGGAGTTCGTTGTCTCATGAACCGGATCTGGACACCAAAATTTGGTGGATTCAGGGATGTTGTCATGAACGAAGCTCATAAAACTCGCAACTCCGTACATCCCGGCTCAGACAAGATGTACTTAGACCTCAAGAAGTTGTATTGGTGGCCGAACATGAAAGCCGAAATAGCTACCTATATAGGCAAATGTTTGACTTGCGCCAAGGTCAAGGTGGAATACCAAAAGCCCTCGGGATTGTTGCAACAACCGGAAATACCCGAGTGGAAGTGGGAGCGGATAACCATGGACTTCATAACCAAGTTACCCAAGACGGCAAGCGGACTCGACAACATCTGGGTGATCGTCGACAGGCTAACCAAATCCGCGCACTTCCTACCAATCAAAGAAATGGATAAACTGGAAAAGCTAACCAGAACATACATCAGAGAGATTGTACGACTGCATGGTGTACCAATTTCCATTATCTCGGACCGAGATAGTAGATTCACCTCGAGGTTCTGACAGTCGCTACAAAAATCTCTAGGAACAAGGTTAGACATGAGTACCGCTTATCACTCACAGACCGACGGTCAGAGTGAGAGAAGCATACAAACCTTAGAAGATATGCTAAGAGCTTGTGTAATTGATTTTGGTAAGGAGTGGGACACCCATTTACCATTGGTCGAATTCTCGTACAACAATAGCTATCACACTAGCATCAAAGTTGCCCCATTCGAAGCCCTCTACGGCCGTAAGTGCAGATCACCTCTGTGCTGGGCTGAAGTGGGTGACACACAACTAGCAAGAGGACAAGCAACCGACAGCACTCTCACTGGACCAGAAATCATAAGGGAAACTACGGAGAAGATTGTTCAAATTTGGGAGCGACTGAAGACTTCAAGAGACAGACAAAAGAGTTATGCGGATAAAAGATGGAAACCCTTGGAATTCCAAGTTGGAGACCGGGTACTACTAAAAGTCTCACCGTGGAAGGGATTAATACGTTTCGGAAAACGTGGGAAACTAAACCCAAGGTATATCGGACCATTCGAGATCCTTGCCAGGATCGGCCCAGTGGCATACAAACTTCGATTACCGCAGGAACTCAATAACGTGCACCCTACCTTTCATGTATCAAACCTAAAGAAGTGCTTGTCCGATGAGACCCTCGTTATCCCTCTGGACGAAATTGAAATCAACGAGAATCTCCAATTCGTAGAAGAACCAGCAGAGATCATGGATCGAGAAATTAAAAGGACTAAACAAAGCCGCATACCCATTGTGAAGGTCCGTTGGAACGCCAAGCGAGGACCTGAATACACCTGGGAACGCGAGGATCAGATGAGACAAAAGTACCCACATCTTTTTCCTCATATCCTGAACCGGGGCTAACTGGCGGCAATCCCACGTAAAGTGCCCCTCTTTTCCGCACTTGCAGCACCCACCATTGGATCGACAAACTCCAGAATGACCCTTCTCGAACTTCCCACAAGTGCGGCCGCACTGACCTTGTAACAACCCGATATTTTTCAAATCAATGTAACATTCAAAAAGTCAAATATAATGAACTATTTAGAATCAAGGAAATTAGCGTCAAAAAAATGAAGTGTTCTAAAATCTTAATTGGGATGCATAAAGTGTTAGATATCGTGCCAAGGTTTCCAAAAACGTAAAGAACACTCAAATCCGAGTTATAACGAAGGAGTTATGACCAATCGAAAATCCACGACACACCCGGTAAAACACTGCTAAACGTAAAAAGTGAAACTTCGATAAAATACTTTTTAGCCTTAGGTATCTAAACGAAAGTCGTAGATTTCGTTAAACCGTGAGCATACATAAAAAGAACGCCCAAATCTGACTTCGTATGAGGAAGTTATGATTTTTCTAAGTTTCGGAACAGCGGTAGACAGCTAAAAATTCGGAATAAAGATTGAGCGATTTTTAGCCGACGCAACCTAAACGAGAGTTCAAGGTCTCTACAATAGTAGCACAATGGTAAAAAGACAGATGAAAACGGACGTCGGATAAAGAAGTTATGGATTTTTAACGGAATTATCGTGTCCCGACCTATTAAATAAAATATAATTAAAACTAAAGTCAAAAATTTGCCGACGAAGTCCAAATAAAAGTTGTAGAGTATTTTCTCACCTTCGTGTGGATATAAAGAACGTCAAAAACGGAGTTCGTATGCGAAAGTTACGGATTTTACAAGTTCGAGGTGCACAAACCGAGACGATTTACGCCCAGCGTACTCGGATGCTAGGCTCCGGATCGTCCACGTCGCCCCTCTACGCCTCTATGCCCGTCCCATCTGAAGTCCGGCAGACAAGGATGCGGTAAGCAATGACGCACGGGTACGCCCCGCGTAACCTCGTACGCCCAGCGTACCGAGGGTCTTCAGCCCCTATAAAAGGAATGCGAGGGTTCCGGGCATAAGTGCTCATTTCCTCTCTTTCTTTTGCATTTTTACTCCGTTTTGCATGCAAGAAATATCTCGAAGCCCCGATTTTCATACCTCAGCCCCGACGAAGGTCTGAAGCCCCGAGATTCCCGAGAATCTCACCACTTTCCGGTCGAAGTGCCGCCCGAGAAAAATATCATTTTCTTCGAATCATCACACTTTCCAGGTGAGTTCATACCCCTACTTTTTCACGTATTTTCATGTTTTAGGGGGAATACAAGTGCAATACGAGAAAAAAAACTTATCATTTTATACGGATTCACATACATCACCTACATTTTTATAAATGTTAAAATATACATATTTGAAAATCAAGGATCATCACAACGCCCTAACAATATACATAAGCATAGGCGAGCGCTCAACCCTCACCCCTAGAGGAAGGCTAAACATCTCTCAACTGGCCGACTGACCCCGCACAACTCATCTATGAAACTTCCACCAACCCTGCAGCACTCACGTATGCTAGCCATACATAACGCTGGACCCTATAGACATTCGAATATCTGATCCTACCCTAAGCCCTTCATCAAACAAGAACACGAAATAAGGTCAAACCAAATATTCTCAGGCTATAAGATCTTAATTATGTACAACTATGATGCATACACTAGACAACTACAGTACTGATGTCAATTTTATAAAAGTAAAGGTCCTAGGCTATTAGGCATCATATAATCAAGCAATTCTATCATGCAATTCCTGAAGATCCCTAGCCTATCACTAGCATACTGTTCTAACAAATCGCAATATCAAATAATAACATGGTATTTTGGGATCTACTTACTGGCTCCAGCTGATCGTACACTTCGCATCCTCCATTAGTATTTTGAAAACTATTTGAAAATCATTAATCTTTTCCTTAGTTTGAAATTTCCATAAGTTATGGATGTGAAAAATCTCATTCATTAACTCCTTGAGTTATGAATTCCAAGAGTCTTCAAAGGTTACAAAGTTGTTTTAAATGGCTATGAAGAGTTTCATAACTTTCCCTCGAGTTATGGAACTTGGAAAGTCTCTTTTATGGAATTCTAAAAGTTTTAATGAGTTACAAAACTTGTCCTCAGGTTTTAGAAATTAAAATTTGATTAAAAAGGTTTTAATTGGGAAATTTAAAATACTAAACCTTTTGGCTTCCTAACTTAAATTGAAAAATTAAAAGTTTTAATTATGGCTTTGTTGATAATTAATTAAAGTGATTAATTAAAAGAGTATTAATAAATCCATAATTATATGGTTTGAGTTTAATTAAATTAAAAAGTCTAGTTTAATTAATAGATTAAACCACCAAAAATTTTAAATGTTTAAAATACACCCTTATACTATATAATATTAAAAGTTTAATGTATGATATATGTATAATTTAAAAGTCAGTCTTACCGTTAGTAGTCCTCATTCACGAAGCCAAAAAATAAGGGGGTATAAGGTTACTTCCTATAGAATGGTGGTTTAATGGGTGTCCACTCTCACCCACCGCTTCCTTGACTGGTGGAGGGTCGTTAGCCGAACGGGTAGGACAAAGACTATAATTCTCCCTTCATTAAAAGTATTAATGATAAATACTAAGTAACTAAACACTTATAAATTCCCAATCTTAGTTACTTAGGAAAATGTGAATAAGGTGCTAATCCATGAAATTACACTTTGCACTTTGTTTAAACCGTTAGTGGAGCGTGTGTGGTTAACCGGCATGCTAACTTGGGATTGACAATGTGTGGCAAAGGGTAGCTTGATGTTAATCATGGATCAATGGAGTGTGTGTGGTTAACCGGCACATTGATTAGGTGATTTGTAACATTGAGAGTGCCAAGCTAATTTGCATGGTTATTCACACCTTGTTTGTGATCCTCGGTATCCCAGTCACAAACTTGAGAGGGAATAATCGATATTAAACATGACATTGAAAAGTTCAATGAATCTCAAAAGATCTAGGAATTTCAATTCATCTAAAACCTAAAATTTATTTTCGTTTTTCATGGTGGAAATTGGTAACTCGTCATTTACCTACCTTCAAATATTTTGCAATTGGATTACGGCATCCCTCTTCCGAATTGTAGAATATTGTGTTAGGCCCTAGCCTTAATATTTCATTTTGGGTGTTATATTAAGGACTTAAATAAACTAACTTGAATTTCTCCCTTGTAGATGTCTAGTTCAGACAACTATGGTCTTCCCAAATCTTTTGGAATAAGCTTTCCTCTTGAAGATGATGTTCCACGATTGGATTGTGGAAATGGAAATCATGTTTTAGTTCCTCCACCTCCTCCAATAATTTTCCTTAACCCACAAGTTCAAAGACTTGAAAAGTTCAACGTCACTCAAGCCCTACTTGCAATAAAACATCAAGATGGAAGGTCTGTGTGTACTCACGTCTTAGAGATGAAGTCACATATTGACAGGCTAAGAGTATTGGGTGTCGTTGTCTCGAGGAAGTTGGCTGTTGACGGGGTTCTTCAATCACTTCTTGAGTCATATAGTGAGTTCTTTAAAGATTACTATATGACAGATCGTGACATGACCCTTATCGATCTTACCTATTTGCTTGTTGCTGCTGAATCAGCAATGATTTGGCGCGATGGTAAAGCAAACTTGATTGGAAAATCTACTCCTCAACCTTCCATGGACATTGACAATGGCAACATTATAAGTCCAGAAAAGATTTCTCTTTACAAGGGAAAAGGAAATGCTAAGTCTGTGATTGTCCCGTGTACCATTCCCAAAGAGTCCATATGTTTCTATTACCAAGAGAAAGGGGCATTAGTTGCGAAGCTGCCGTATCTGCCTGAAGGACCACAAGGATGGTAAAGTCAAAAAGTTTGACTCTGCTTCAGGTAAGTCCACTATCTAAATCTATTAAGTTCCTATTTGGAGATTCTTAATACATGATGTGATAAGATTACATTTTGATGTTTTGTAGGATCGAAAAAAAGAAAGGAAGCTTAAAGGAAGAGCAGGCTGAGTCTGATCGCGAAGAGATGGATTTCGATCGCATGATACGATGATCAGAATTGTGAGCTGTTGCTTAGGAGTTATGATAGATTGCTTAGAAATATTTAGTAACATGGTTTTCAATTGTATTTGCATTATAAGGACAAGTTTTCCGCAATTTATAAATAAAGTAAAATTTTGATTTTTATCTTATTTTATAGTTCCTTGCAATGGCATTTATGAAAAATTGATGTTTGTATGTTTCTATTGTTAGCAATGATGAAAATGGATTTGATTCTTTCGTTTGTGGTAGTGTCAAAATTTGCCAAATGAGGAAAGATTCTCATCACCCAAGTTTCAATTGGATAGAAACTTGGAATCATGCGATTTGTATTGTATGATGAATGAGAACCTTCATCTTTGGAAAATTAAGACTAATTCCTTGTTCACATGTATATGTGAGTCAAGTGAAGGACTAGGGGATTGGATACACTTGGTTGTGCGCTGGTCAAGTCAATCATAAAGAACGATAAGACTATTCGTCATGATTTACTAAAGTTTAGTAAATATGGTTATGCTTACAAGATTAAGTATAATTCTGAGTCATTGGAAAAGTGTCGATGTATAACAGAACAAATAAGAAGAATCAAATTAGGCAGAAAGATAAAAAGCTTCTCCAATCTGAAAAGAAGGGAGAGTACTTGAGTATTGTATTTTATGATTATCTTAGTGATTATGAAACCATATCACAAGTGATCCTCTAAGGACATATTAGTGCATTTATATGACTAAGAAGAGGTATCGGGAAATTGTTAAAATGGTTAAATCAAAAGGTGAATCGTACCTCGTTCCAAAAACGAGTCTTAGAGTCATACTCCAAGATTGTTCATTGAGTGACATATCTTAAGTAGGTTATAACACATTCTAATTGGTAGTTGTGATGTTTTGGATAAAACAAAGACCAACTAAGACCAATTGTGTGAAGTGTTATTCTTGATAAGAATCTGCACTAACTCTTGAATATTTGTTTGTCAAGGATTGTTTCCTGATAAGAGAATCTTATATGTCAAGAGGACAGTGGGAGTCTTAAAGATCTTGAAAAGTTTCAAGAACTAATCAAGAGTAAACCTATTGTTAACCACTAGCACACGACTTGAGGTTTATAACCTATCGTGTTGACATATTATTGTTTCTGTGCCCATTCCAGTTAAGTTGACTATGCATGTGAGTTCTATAAGTTCTCAATTGTTTGCATAAGGCAAAGCACCTTGATCAGTGAAATTTCATTGATCAGTAAGGGTGAGCTGCTCAACAACTTGGAAGCAATGGTAGGCCCTTATGCTGTCGGGTGGCAAGAAATTAAGATTGAACAAGTTCAGTCCATATGAGTTTGGTTTTGTCACTAACCTTGTCTTGTGATTATGGCTATGACAAATTTACATGGACATGAACACATACACCATAAAATCTAAGTGTCATAAGGTTTCTCTCCAATTCATGAAAATGATTGTGAGGAAACGCTTTCAATAAGTAGATTTTAAGGAGATAGCAACTGTGATATTTTCATTCTCAAATTCGTTTATGATTATGGCATCCCTCTTCATAGTTCGAATTGTGAGAAATGGCAAATAGTTTGAACATTTAGAACTTAGTGCTGTAAGTTCTGAAATAGTTTAGACACACATGTGAGCTATCTAAGGAAAGGTGTATGATTTTGAGAAGCCCATATAAAGTCTTATCAAAGCACCTCGTATTAGAAATCTGAACTTTGGTAATGAAAGTCAATAAGTATTGATTTCTAGAAGTCCATCTTGTTTCTAAAGTACATGTCAAAGCTAGTGGGAGCATAAGTGTTATGCTAGTAAGGATATAACTATCATGATAGTGGGAGCATGATTATTATGGTAAATGTTACGAATTAATTATAGAAAAACAAAAGTTTCAATTCGCAAAGTTGTAGGGTTTGAAAAGTTGTTTTGCTATAATTAAAAGGGAGAGGAATTCATACTTCATTTCAAATCTAACATCTTAGATTGTGAGATTTTAATCAAATTTAGTCAAAGATATATATGAATACCATTTCAACATTGGAAATTTTATATATGGATTTATTATAGCAAGCGACTGGTCAAGCACCATGTCCTTATGTAAGACATTATGAATCGTATCCCATATGCTTCGGGTATAGGGTCGATTGCATATGCTATAATATTCGCTTATTCTAATTTTCCAAATGCCTAGGGCATTAAGAGGGAAAAATGGACTAGAACCGAGTATGACTAAAGTAGTTAAACAACTGTAAAGGACGATCTAAAAGTTCGCTGAGGATTGGTTGCTTAAGAACAGTTGGAAGTATAGTAATGAGTGGACCATGTCGACATTATTATGAATATTCTATTAATTTCTATTAATAATGAGTTTTCATATGGAAAATATGGAAATGTTTCCATAATGGGAGTTGGATATTAAGAATCTATGAGTAGGTTAGAAACTTTTATGCAAGAAGGATGTTCAAAGGAATGTACTTTGAATTTGAGACTTCGCATCCTTGGAATTGTTTTGTTATCAATATCCAGTGGAATACTTTGTAATTTCATTATCCAAGTCTATGTGGCTTTGGTGCATTGACATTACAAAAGGATCATTGCATAAAGGTTAGAACATAACACATTCTAATAGTGGCAAGAATTTTGTATTCTTACACTTATGATAACGATTTGGAATTGTGAAATGAGTATCATTGGAAATGTTTATAATTGATCTATTTCACAAAGAAAGGACCATAGGTAAACACAGTGTGCATGCTTGGAGCATGGTTCAACTATTGTTTCAATTCAAGTATAAAGTTGATAAATCGAAACATTATACAATGAATAATATGTAATCAATATGGTGATTAAATAAAAGGTGTTTTATTTATATTCAAAAGTTTTGAGACCACATTGGATTCGATTATTCTTGTGTTTCACTTTGCATGTTTTGAGTTCCCGAATAACTAGATTATTCAAACTATCCACAGTCGATAATACTTTGGAAGTAGGTATTGAAGTTAGACTGTCATGAATGGGTCTGTATATTGTCTAAAGGTGTTTAGACATAGCATAAGTTTGCTACAGTATTCATGAGTACTCATGCAATATGATTTGAGTATTGGATTCAACACACGCTCATTTGAATCACTTCATGGATTTTATCACGAGTGATCATGAGACGATAATATTTTATATTCTTGAAACTAAGACATGTGAGTCGTAGTTTACAAATCGGTTGCACATTGACATATGTAAACGCACCAGTAACTTGGTGTTAGAAAACGTATTGTTGTGTGTGATTTGATGAGTAAATAGAGCAAGCATATGAGTCGAAGTTTATCCATTCCTTTTACCCTAAGGGGATAAAAGCGATATATGTGGGACCCTCGATGATTTAGTGATGACAACCCTAAGCGCTTGGCCAAGCCTGGACTGATTTGATTTGTTCAATTAATTGGTCGTCATAAATCGAAAATTGGGATACAACAAATGAACAGAGAGAATGATTATAATCCATGTCTCAGTTCATACGATATCTAGATTGGAGGAATATATGATCCCTTATCTAATGGACGCGTCATTTGATTTGTTCAGAGTTCGACAGCGGGTTTTGAGAGCTACGATTGCTAATCGGATTTTGGAGTCGTACTTGCAATAATAGTTATTAGACTTATCCAAGTGGGAGACTATTGGATTAGGTGTCCAAGCCCATAACTATAATTGGTATGTACTTGACCCGATAGTATCATGGTCCATTTCGGGTTGCCTTCATCAGGACAATTTGATAGGATGGATATTTGAGAAAGAAGTTATTTGTGATTTATTAATATATATTAGTATAATATATTATATTATTTAATTAGTATTGATCAAGAATTAATTTGGAATTAATTTAGTGATCAAAAGAGACTAATTAAATTAACGGGGACTGATTAAGTCAATCAGTAATATTTATAGTTTGGACCAATGATCCATATTGATTAGGATGGACTAATTCTATGTGGAAGTCCATGAAGAGTTAGTCCATAAGGCCCATCATATGGATTATTGGATTGCTTAAAGGCTTAAGGAAATGGACTAGGGTTTACAAGTTAAACATTAGGAAGCCCACACTATAAATGTAACCCTCCTTTAGCTAAAATCGTGCACAAGAGTGAAATGACATGAGATGGACGATTTTGTACTTCATAACTTCTCTCTCAATATTCTCCAATTGTTCATGATTTTTGTGACTTGTTTGAGGCACAACACTTGGGGTGCTAAGCTCTTGAGAGTCCAATGTCTACAAGCTACAACAAAGAGGTAATTCTTCTAACTAGTTTTTGTTTCAATTACCAATATTGTATGCTACTTGTAGGTTTCAAGCTTTGGAAAATTTTGTTTCATGTATAACTAGAGAAAACTTAGATGCAAAGCTATTAGGGTTGTATGTGCACCATAAGAGTGTTATAGTACCTAAAACCCAAAACCTGTAACCAGGATACAATCCAAAAATGACCGGCCTTGGTGCCTTAGACCCTGTTGATATAGTGAGAAGAACCCACCTCACAATGTCGAACTGAACTGAAAACCTTCGACTGCTGACTCGCTGAAAATCCTGAACTATCACAATAAACGAACACTAATCAACAGTTGGAATATCAATCTTGGCTAAGGGCCCAAACATAGGGTAGTAATCCATTATATCCTTTCCTTAAGTTGGGCCAAGGCCCAACTTAATTCAAAAGCCCAATATATAAGGCCCATAATTGGCCCAATTTCCAAATTGGGCCCAAATCCCTTATTGGAACTTACCCCAACAGATGGCCCAATACCCGAATCCCAAAATAGCTAAGCCCAACAGGCTGAGTACGCGGGGCGTACTCAGCTGTAAGCTCGTCGTAAACACCTTGAACAGAAAACGGGACGCTGACCACCTACGCCCGCCGAACGCCTTGGTACGCCCAACATACGTTGTGGTCATGCAAAACTTCATTAATTTCTTAATACACCTCGTCCAGACGTCTCAAGTCAGATCTACACTTAAAAAGATGTCCCAAACCATAAAGTTTCCAACTTTATGGTTATGCATGCTCTATAAGTCCATAAACTCAAAACCCTTGTTTGTCTTAACCATTTAAGACATTTATAGCTTGCATAAAACCACTAAATGGGACAAGATAGCATTTTAATGGTCCAATACACTCTAACTCTTCTGAAAGGACGGATCCTTTGGTCTTAGAGTATCTTAACTCATCTAGACCAAGAAAAGGGACTCATTTACTCATAAAACTTCCATGCAATATCTATGGGGAAATACAAGTAAAGGCAAAGGCTTTTTAACTTCTGGAGCTTCCCCAAGGGATGAAGATTACAGATCCAAAGCTTGAATCCACACCAAGGCTCTTCAAGGAGTCTCCTCTTCTTCTTCTTCTCAACCCAAAGAACTCCCACACACTCAAACTCACACACACACAAGGCTAGGGTTTGGAAAACGTCTCAAAGGTATGTATGCTGAAAGTGTTGGGAGAAATGAGCTATAAGGATACTTATATACCACCCAAACCCTAAATATTAGGATTTTCACCTGACATGAGTACGCCCAACGTACTAGGGCGCGCCTAGTACGCTCAGCGTACCCTTATGTACGCTCAGCGTACTCCTCCTTATCCAAAATTACAATATTAGCCATTAGGGCATCTCATGGCTACACCCTTCCATCCCCAAGGACTAAATTGACAAAGTAATAATAAAAGGGAGGATTCGAAAATACCAGCAAATTCTAGGATGTTACAGATAGAGACAATCAAAATTGTACAAATGAATATAAGATTTATAATATAAGTCTTAAATGTCAATCCTACTAATAAACATCTCTTTTATCATATTAATTATATTTAACAACACACACACACACACACACACATATATATATATATATATATATATATATATATATATATATATTTGACAATATAATTTTCTTCTTGCACAATGTGCAGATGTCCGTCTAATACCTTATGATAGATGTCATCCAAGTGAATATGCTTCAAGATAGGTCATCATTCTTGCATAATATTCATTTAAAACCTCCACAACCTTTCAACTTTCAACCAACTAATAACAACCACCAAGAGATTTTAACTTATATATTATAATTATTTTACTAAATTCTTCTTTCAAGTTCATAACATTAATTTCATTTACTAATGTACTTTATTTTCCTTTCATTTATACATTTTGTAGCCACATTAGTACTATATAAGTAAGATTTGCTCACAGGAACCATTTATGTGTTCGAAGAAGTTTGTGATTCAAATATGAAGAGTTGAAGAAATGGATTTCCATGCATCAATGATTATTTTAATGCAAGCTTTTCTTAAGATAATAATGTTTGAGATGAGAGGTAAAATTAGAAGACCTATAACCTCATTTGTATTAAATCTCCAATTTGTCAATGTAAATCATCATGTTAATCATGTCAGGTGTTTTTTAGAAGATTCCTAATCATTATTAAGTGCTTAATAGTTTATCAGTGTCACCTTTGAAGCCTTGGAATGGATAACAAGGTGCAATGTCTTTAAGATAAAAACTATGCATTTTTAGTGTGAAGTGGTATCACACAAGTAATGTGGTTTTTATAATTTAATCTGCACCGACCGTGTGGCATCTTATGAGGAAATTTTCAACTCGTTGTAGCTTGTGATTGGCTTATTCGTTTGACATCCAATCACTTCCCTAAAGTCTGGTAATTGGTGTTTTAAGTATTAAAATGAAAAAGAATTTTATAGGGGTATCTTGGTTATTTTTTAACCTTTATTTGTTATCATTAGGTGGCGTTTCAAGGTCATCAAATCCTTAAAGAGAGTGTGATACCAGTGCCAACTATTGAGGTGATTTTACTAGGATTAAAAGTCTTTATCTTTACTTTGATGATGTTTTTTCTTGTACTGATTTCATATATGATGTTTTGATTTGATATCATATTATACGATATTATTTTCTGTCTGTAACACCCTCAAATTAGTCTTAGATTTTTTGTCCTTTTTAGTAAAAATAACATTAAATAATTAATAAAATAATAATTTTATTATTTTAGATAATATTTATATAAAATATTTCATTTTAGAAAGATTATATAGAATAAAAAACAGAAAAATTAAAATAAAGGACTAGAAGTCTAGAAGTGTCAATTAGGTGAAAGTTTTCATAATAAGTTGACTTAGTCATGGACCTAAGATGTAAAAATAATGGTGAAGTGGGTATAATGTCTCAATAATGAAACTTCATTTAAACAACTTGGCATATGGTGTCTATTTTATGAAGTAAGAATTTTGAGGTTTTAATGTAAATACTCTAACTATATAATCTATTTATGTCCTCCCCTCTCCCATTTTGAATCAAAAGACTAAAGAGAGCTCTTATTCTTCATCACCTAGTGATCTCATGCAGTTTTCTTCCTTAATCACTTAAATTCCATTTCCAGGGTTTGAGTCGAGACTTCTATTTTCAAAATATGGGTTTGGTTTATAAATTTGATGGAAGTTCCAGTTTTTATTCTCTTCCTTAATCGTTCTCCAAACAACAACTTCCATCATACATGTTTTTTTGGAGTTTTGATAATGTTTTAGGTGAATCCAAACCCTAGCTTTTGTAATATGAATTTTTCCAGGTTGTTGATGTTATAACTTGATTTTTATGCTTACAATGTAGCCTAAAACATCATGTTGTTTTCATTTAGCTAATGAATGGTCAATTCCATCTTCACTAATGGAACTAGGTGATTTTATAACCCTAACTTCATGATCGGGTTGTACATTGGTTTTAATGAATTGTACATTAGTTCCTAGTCATGGTAAATGATTCAAATATATAGTAGTTGAAGTATATGTTGATTCATAAGTTAGTTATAGTCATAATTCCATGATTTCCATTGTTATTATGTTGGAATAAGTGCTTCCAATGGTGATCTACCATTGGAAATGGATGAAAATGATTTGGAAACAAATTTAAAATGAATGAGTGCAAATCTAAAATGATATAGGTTTATTTTAAGATGATTCAACTTTCTAAATGAGTCTGCAACTTTATTAATGGAATGAAATCAACATAACTCCATAATTATGTTTGGAATTACAATAGAAATGATGTAATCATGACTTAGGATTTGATTTGTGATTAATATTATAGTTGAGTTATAATCATAAATTAAGTTGTATAAATGATGAATTAGAGTGTTATCTGGTGTTTAAAAACGTATTAAAGTTGTAATAAGTTGATGGAACTAGTTGGAAATGTCTATAAGATATAAGAAAGTTATTGGACCATATTATAGAATACTTAAAGAGGTTTAAATAATGATATTTGGCATATCATCAAGTTTACATAACCATGTAAATGCAAAGTCAAAATTTAAACGACCGAGTAATCTTTTGAGAAAAACTTGAAAATGTCATAATTATTGCATCCGGAGTCCAACTTAGGTGTTGTTTTTCTAGTGTTCTTTTAAAAACATAAGGAAGATCTTGAAACCATAAAACTTCAAATTTATGACTAATAACTTTACAATTGACTTAATGGATCAATGTGAGGTATTTGACTCACTTAATTATATCATTAGGTAACCACTAAGCTCATCAACAATAGTAAAAGGGAAACAAAGTGTGTAAGGACTTTTGGATGACTATTGTGAATTTATCGGGAGTACAAGTCCCCATACTTACATTGGTGATTCTTTTGAATTGATTTTTTATATGAGGGTATTTGTTTTGATATCATGGATTATGATCTTTCTTTCTATGTGTGTAGCATGGTACTTGTTTGCGTTCACAAAACTTCTTTTAAGATATATGTTGTTTTGATAAAAAATTATGCATAGTTTTGCAATTATTTTTGGACCATCCTTCTATGTGCATACATATTAGGATTGGGTTGACTTGAGTGGCCACATGATTTTAAGATCCCTGATTTGTAGAATACACAACTAAAAAGCTGTGAGCAAGATTCTTGAAGCTCCTACATACACAAGCGATGTTCGCTGCCCCCTTGTGTGGCATTGTGTGATGGCCGAAATTGCCTAGTTTGTAGAATGGACAAAAACTGAGAGTTTGTGCTTTGTGTGTACTACTCGCGAGTCTAATTTTTGGATGCCATAAATCTTTGGGAGTTTGTACTATGAGATTTGGGATAGATACATATGCATTATTATTATTTGTTTTTGCGTAGAAGTATCCCATTATTGAGTCTTTTGTAATGTTTTTGGACAAAAGTTGAAGGTGGTGATTTGTGCATACTTTTTATGAGTCCATAGTTTCTTTGATTGTGCTTATTGAAAGATTAATTTTATTTTAAGATTATTAATTATTACTCCTTATATTTTGGTTTACTGAAAGCTAAAACATTATATAGATTATGGGTTATTTAAGCTTTTGCTTTAGATAATGGAATACTGTAGATTATGGGTTATTGACCTCTTGTTATTGGATTTTGGATTACTACGTCTTTTGTTGAATTATAAGTTATTAAAGTCTTTGATTTGGATTTAGGGATATTATGCCATTGAAATTGGATATGGTTTTATATACCATTTTGCTTTGGATATTGGAATTGTTAGCACTCTACTCCTTGGTCTAATAAAACTTATGGTATTTGTTGGTTTCATATTGATTTTAGAGGTTCAATTTAAGTGTAATGATTGTTAGCATTACTTACTTAAAATGAATCACAATTTTTCATCGTCAAACTTATTTTGACTTGTATCAGATTGAATACTTAAAAGTGCTTAGAATGTAGCAAGGACTTTTTAAAGGTTCACATGTTGTGTGGTAAAATCTTGAAGTATGTTATGATACTGGTTTTGATTCTACTTTGCCATTTAAAAAAAATCATTTTATTTTGGAATGTTGAGACCTAAATTCTGCATTACTATCTTTTAAGTTTTTAAAAACTATAATGGGACCATATTTTTCATATATTTTGAGGTTAAAAACATTTTAAATATATAATCAAATGATTTTATAAATCTTTTAAAAACTACCCCAACGAGAGATGTTTCACTATGTGTGTACCAAAGAAACATGTTTGCATTCACGAAATTCCTTTTGAGATATCTATTATTTTGATAATAATATATTCATAGTTTTGAAATGGTTTTAGATATTCTATATGTGTACATTCATTTTAGGATTTAGGTTGACTTGAGTGGCCATAAGACTTGAGATCCCTTATTTTTGTTAGAATACCCATTTAGAGGGTCGTTAATACTTCACATCCACAACCTATGTTCTCTACCGGCCTACCACTTGTGTAGCATTGTGTGATGGTTCATTTTGCCTAGTTTGTTATACTGGATAAAAGTTGAGGGCTATGTTATGTGCTCACTACTCATGAGTCCAATTTTGTTAATGATCTATATTTTGATCTTAGACTTATGATATGGACTTGGGTTGAGATAGATGCATATGCATTATTTTGTTGTAGAATTGTCCTCTTAAAACCAATTGAGTTCATTGTTATGTTATGAGAAAACTCCATAAAAGTCCTTATGTTTTGGCATCATAATCGATTTAGTCTTTATATTTTTTTTATTCCATTAACTCCTAAAAATTAGGAAGTGTATTCAACTTAACCATTTTATCCGGTCAACAGGTCATCCAGCTTTCAAAATTTACACTTTTGGGCCAATTTTTTATTTTATTACAAATTTGGTCCAAATTTTACACTTTCTGACCCGATTTTTTTTTTTTTTTTTTACAAATTCATCCTAAATCTTGTTTTTACATCTTTTTTTTTTCAAAATTTTGTTTTGAATATGTTTTTTGCTGTATAAAGTCATATTTATTAAAAAAAAAATCATATTTTCACATAAAAAAACCTTCTTTTTTGTATATAAAAACATTTTTTTTAAATGTATGCAAAATACCTATATAAAAAAGTTTTTTTTTAAAAAAACATTTTTGTATACAAATACGTTTTTATAAAAAAAAAAGTATACAAACACTTTTTTTTAAACAAAAATGTTTTTAATTTTTTATACAAACACGTTTTTATAAAATATATATATATATATATATATATATATATATATATATATATATATATATATATATATACAAACACATATTTGATTAAAAACGTGTTTATATACAAATGCATTTATTATAAATTAGGTGTTTGTATATATATTTTTAATAAAATATGTGTTTGTATATATTTATTTATAAAAACAGATTTGTATATATTTATGTATTTATACGCATACAAAGTATTTTTCTATACTTAATAATACCTTTTTTTATAAAAACATTTAAGGTATTTATATGTATAATAATGTATTTTACATAAGTATATTTCATTAATTTTCACATAACTACTTTTTTATAAATAGGTATTTAAAAAAAAGATGTTTCTATTAATAGGTATTTTTGCTTACAAAAATGTTAAAAAAAAGGTTTTTATATAGGTATTTTACATACAAAATATTATTTAAAAAAAAGTTTTTTTATAGAAAAAAGGAAGGTTTTTAAATGAAAAAATGTTTTTTGTATAAATATGATTTTATATAAAAAAAAACATATTTGAATCAAAATTTTGAAAAAAAAAAAGATGTAAAAAAACAAAACTTAGGATGATTTAATAAAAAAATTGCAATATGTGCCAAAAGTGTGAATTTTGGACCACATTTGTAATAAATTTTAAAAACTGGGCCAAAAGTATAAATTCTAAAAGTAAGATGATCTGTTGACCAGGTAAAGTGGTCAAACTTAATACAAATCCCGATTTTTGGGACTTAACTGAATAAAAAAAAATATATGTAACGACCCAATTTTCAAAAGAAAATTTTCATTTTTAATTATCCAAAATACATGTTCATCATCCACAAAAACCAGTTACAATTGTTTTCAAAACCAAATCAATTACAACTTTATTTCAAAATATTAGAGTGTCCCATAATAATCCTTCAGCACATCCAACCACCTCCTCTGTCGCATGTTGAGGTTCTGCTGATCCATCAAATACTTCAAACTCTTGTGATCAGTATAAATGGTGCACCTCAACCCATACAAGTAGTGCCTCCAAATCTTGAGGGCAAACACCACTGTCCCCAATTCCAGGTCGTGAGTAGGGTTATTCGCCTCATGAGGCTTCAACTGCCTCGAGGCGTAAGCTATCACATGCTCTCTCTGCATCAGTACCGCACCTGACCCTGAAATCGATGTGTCACAGTAAACCACCAAATCATCTAACCCCTCGGGTAGCACTAGAATCGGAGCCTCGCATAACCTCCGTCTCAGGGTCTCAAAAGCCAACTGTTGATCCGTACCCCAACGAAATGTCACATTCTTATTGGTCAAGCGGGTCAAGGGCACAACAATCTTGGAGAAATCCTGGATGAATCTCTGATAATAGCCCGCTAGACCCAAGAAGCTACGGATCTCGGAAGCATTCATCGGTACTTCCCACTGCATTACTGCCTCAACCATAGCTGGATCAACCGAAATTCCCTCCTGGTTGATGATGTGCCCCAAAAACTGTACCTCCCGCAGCTAAAAATCACACTTGGAGAACTTGGCATACAGCCTCTCTGCCCTCAGGGTTTCCAATACCTCCCTTAGATGTTGCTCGTGCTGCTCCTTGGTCTTGGAGTAGACCAGGATATCATCAATAAAAACGATCACCGACCGATCCAACATCGGTCTACACACCCTGTTCATGAGATCCATGAACGCTGCTGGAGCATTGGTGAGCCCAAATGGCATCACCACGAACTTATAATGCCCATACCGAGTCCTGAAAGTTGTCTTCAGTATATCCTCATCCCGAATCCTCATCTGATGGTATCCCGACCGAAGATCAATCTTGGAAAACCAAGACGCACCATGTAGCTGATAGAACAAATCATCGATCCTCGGTAGTGGATATCGGTTCTTCACCGTTAGTTTGTTCAGCTCTCGATAATCAATGCACATCCTGTGTGATCCATCCTTATTTTTCACGAACAAGATCGGAGCTCCCCACGGGGAACTGCTCGGACAGATAAATCCTCGGTCTAGCAGCTCCCGAAGCTGCGTAGATAGCTCCTGCATCTAGGGCGGTGCTAGCCGGTATGGTGCCTTTGCTATCGGAGCGGCACCCGGCATCAACTCAATACGAAACTCCACCTGCCTCTCCGGAGGCACTCCTGGCAACTCTTCGGGAAACACATCCCGAAATTCCCGTACAACCGGCACACTGCCCACATCTGATGTAGTCTCGACCCTCATATCCGAGATATAAGCCAGAAATCTCGTACATCCCTGCTGTATAAATCTTCTTGCCCTCGCAGCCGAACAGAGGGTCGGTCCCTGCGAGGCCCTCTCACCATGTATAACCAGTTCTCCCCCACTTGGGGTTCGAACCCTCACTAACTGGTGCTCGCAATCAATCATGGCCCCGTTGGCCCCCAACCAATCCATTCCGACGATCACTTTCAGCCCTCGCAACGGTATCGGAACCAAGTCGACACGGAACCTCTCCCCAAGCACATTCAGGACACAGTCCTGATACACCATCGCAGCACTCACAGTGCGGTCATCAGCAATCTCTACTTCAAGCGGGGAATCCAAAGTTCTCGGCGCATCCCGAAACTTCTTGCTAAGCGCAAGAGACACGAATGATCGGGTAGCTCCCGAATCGAACAAAACATGAGTCGACATACCATTGACCAAAAAGGTCCCTATACATAAGCACAAAGCACATATAAACAATACAAATAAATAGAGAGCAGAGAAGAATAAATACATACCAGCCACGACATCTGGCTCTGCCCGAGCCTCCTCGGTAGTCAGCTGGAAGGTGCGGCTCCTTACCGCTGGAGCATCCGCCTTAGCAAGGCGGCAATTTGTGATCCTCATTGTGGCGGGCGCGGGCGCCACCACTGCTCCTTCCCCTCCCTGCAACTTCGGACAATCGGCCTTTTTATGGCCAGTCTGGTTGCAGTGGAAACATATCAAGTCCTTCTTGGGGCAATCCCTGATCACGTGGCCCGATTGGCCACAAGCATAACACCCCCCAGCCTGCCGCCCGACAAGCCCTACTGTGCGGTTTACCACACTTGGCACACCGGCCACGGCCCTGTTGGCCCCTGCTGGAAGTGTCTGAGGTCTTAGGCTTTTTAGCCTGACCCACTGCCGCATGTGCATGCTCAGGCTTCCGCTTGGTGCGGAAGTCCAACTCCATTTCCCGCTCACGGGCCTTCTCAACCATCTCATTCAGGGTTTTGCACCCTGTAAAGCTCACAAACTCCTGGATATCATCCATCAGCATGGAATGATATCTCGTCCGTCTCATATCCTCATCCGTAGCGTACTGTGGAATCAACAAAGCTCGTTCCCAAAACTTGGCGGTGATCTCCGCCACAGTCTCGGTGGTCTGCTGAAGGTCATGAAACTCCCTCACAAGTCGTTGCACCTCAATAGGTGGTGCAAACTCCGAATCGAATTGTCGAACGAACTCGGCCCACGTCATCTCAGCCACACCGGCTGCTCCCACCTGCCTGGTCACCTCCCCCCACCAATCTCGAGCTCTGTCTCGTAGCATACATGAAGCAAAACCCACCTTTGCCGCATCAGGGCAGGAACTCGTACGATGGGTGTTCTCAATATCCGCCACCCAACGTCGGCTAACAATGGGGTCCTTGACCCCGAAAAACTCTGGCGCTCCACATGCCTTGAACTCTGGAACGAGGGAGTTCGGGCCCCGACGTGGCCGCAGCAATCTCGGCTCTGAATGACCTGAGCCTCTCCTCCATAATCTCCATAATCCCCTCCTTGACCGTCCCAAAGATCACTGGGGTAGCGTCAAGGATGGCCTTCGTAACCTCGACTGCGATGATCTCGCGCAGCCTCTCATCAATAGGCTCAGTACCGCTGCTCGATCCAGATCCAGATCCCGATCCTGATCCCCCTGTCCCAAATCGTGTCACCACCATGCTGAACTGAAATGTCATAAACCATAATAATTAGGACATATATATAGGGGATCCTCCCACACTGGTCCTCCTTAGAGCTGTCAGATCTAGCATTAGTTCGGGTACAGGTCCTGTGCTTTCAGTAGTACGGGCCCAATACTACCTTCCACACCTACATGTACCTTTCCCCAAAGCTCTACCTGATAACTCCAATTCTTCCCAAAGTAAATCATATATCACAAACCACCGCATAACCCAAATCCCAGGCTATCCTAAGATTTGCTCTACCCACATCAAACAGACCAATCATAACTGGTTGCCTTTATGCATGCAAGTTATACACAGAAAAGGATCAATTAGACTTTCGAATAAAAGATTCTACCCTAAGACCACAACCATACAAAGAACAGGAAATAAGGCCAAATCAATCATTCTAATGCTATAAGCTCCTAACCGTATACAATTTTAGAAGCATACACATAGCAAGTTCCATATGATTATCAAGCTCAAATATCAGTATAACATGGCTAACACATTGGGGAACTACTTACTTGGCTCGGCTGATCACGCGCGTTGCACCCTCATATTTTCCTTTATTTAAAAGGTTTAACTTTTATTTTATTTTTGAAAACAATTTTACCATTTCCTTAGTTTGAGTCCTGACACGCCCGAGAGTGTGACCGAATCCCTCAAACCAAGGCTCTGATACCAATTGTAACGACCCAATTTTCAAAAGAAATTTTTCATTTTTAATTATCCAAAATGCATGTTCATCATCCACAAAAACCAGTTACAATTGTTTTCAAAACCATATCAATTACAACTTTATTTCAAAATATCAAAGTGTCCCATAAAATGCCCAAGTGAGAGTGCACGCTGTGCCATCAAACCTTGCCCTTGCCCTTGGGCTTAGAGGTACCTGAAACAAATCCACAAACTGTAGGCTAATGCTTAGTGAGTTCCCTAGAGCATACCATACACAAACTACATACAACATATCATACTAGCTATAACAACTATACATATCACATAAGCCATGCATACAACAGATAGGGATGCCGTGGGCTCGTCCCCAGGGTCTTACTCCAGGATGCCATGGGCTCTCCACATGGTCTTACACCTAAGTGTCATGGGCTCTCCTATGGTCTTTGATAGGAAAGCCATGGGCTCTCCACATGGTCTTACATCCAAGTGTCATGGGCTCTCCCATGGTCTTCCATATAACATACCACATATATCAATAGCATACTTCCTAGCTCATACCAACTAACATGTCACATAATACAATCTCAGCTAGGATACTACACATCATAAAATGGGCCGGCCTTGGTGCCTTAGACCCATTGGTATGGTGAGGAGACTCACCTCTGTCCGAAGAATCCAAAAGCTACTCTCCTAACAGTCTGTAACCACCCGCACTGAACAATGATAGCATTATTTCATGTTAGGATCAAACCCCACTTAAATGAGGAACCCAATTCCCAAAGTCCCTCCACAATGGCCCAAAAGTCTTCCTTAGTTAATGGGCCTAAAGTCCATATCTAAAATCATTAATGGGCCTCATGGCCCAATAAGGCCCAACCATAACATCCATGGACCAAAGCATATAAGCTGACCCACTAAACCTAAAATATGACCAGACCCATTGACTAATTGAGGCCCAAAGGCTCAAAGGCCCAAAACAAGTCCAAGTCCAACTGTTGTGAGTACGCTTGGCATACACTAACTTACGCCCAGCGTACAACCAGATTAAGCTCTTCCTTCCATTAGGTGCTTAATACTTGATGTTCTTACGTCCAAAACCAGATTTGAGCTTATTAAGACGTCCTAGGGCATAAAGTTGGCAACTTTATGCCCTTGCATGCTCTATGAGACTTAAAAACTTCATTCTTCACATTGGGACTTCATAAAAGGCTCCAAACTCTTGCATGGAGTCTAGATACTCCCCAAGCTAGCACCTTTATGCATCTAGAATGCTCACAAGGCTCAGATCTAACCATTTCAACCTCTGGAGTTGCTCAACTCTCAAGAGGAGATCTAATACTAACAAAAGGGACCATAAAGGAAACCCTAACTAGATCTAAAGAATAAGAAGGCAAGTTAAGAGCTTTATACCTCCAGAAGCTCCTCAAGGTGAACTAGATGCAGATTCTTGAAGCCCAAGGTCACTCCAAGCTTGCTTAGCAATTCCTTCTTCTTGAATGAACACTAGAAAGGCCACAAATGCACTCCTTAAGCTCAAAATACACTCTCAAGTGATTCTAGGGTTTTTAGGGACGTTTGAATGTGAAAGATGCTGATTAAGGTGAGGCTCAAATGAGATAGGGACGTTTATATAGGGCTCAAGTCCGGAAATTAGGGTTTGGACATCCGTCACGTACGCCCAGCGTACGTGCTTCCCCTCCGCGATCATTAATATATAGTACGTCCAGCGTACTTAAGGGACCTCTTATGCAATAAGAAATAACTTCAAGGGCTTTTGTGGAAATACCTGAATTGGAGTGTTACAATATAATGACTAAATTGATTATGAGGCTAAAACATAAAGATTTTTATGGAGTTTTCCCTTATGTTATTGGACAAAAGTTGAAAATTGTGCAAAATGCATATTATTCATGAGTTCTTTTTTTTTATTTGGTTTTGGAAAAAAAATATATAAGTGACTCTTAGTGCATACTATTCACGAGTGATCATTGTATTTGGTTTTGGACAAAAGTTGAAGGTGATGCTTTGTGTATATTATTCATGAGTCTGAAGCTTCTTTTGTTTGAATTATGAGCTTATTAAACTTTATTCATTAGATTACGTGGCCGTTAAACCTTCATTATGGAATATTGATTATACAAAACCGTTTTCATTTTATAATTTGGATTATTAAATCAATTTGGACTTTGGATCATTTCGTTTTTACATTTTATTTAGGAGTTATTACACTTTCATATTTGGACTTTGACTTGTGCTCATATTGAAGACTTAAGAGTTGTTTAGAATGTAGCAATAACAATTTTGAAGGTCACATGTTGTTTGGTTACATTTGAACTATGTGATGATATTGAGTTGATTACTTCCTCATTCCTTTAAACAAAATAACTTTTTTTTGCTTTTAGACGTAATATCTTTTGAAGTATTTTGAAACTATATAGGGATTGTATTCTCTGCACATTTTGAATTATAAATCCTTTTTAATATAAAATCAAATGATCTTGTATTTCTTTTTAAAACTATCATTGTGATGTGTATTTCACTGATTTAATTACAATTAATAGAGTTGTTTAATAAAATTAAAATGATAGATCAAGAAGGGGTAATGAATTAAGAATTAACAAAAATTACTTTTATCATATTTACTCACCTTTCTTTTTATGTACATAATTTACTATTGAATTTATTTCTAGTGTTCAAAAATTACCCAATGACATGCAATAATCGATCGTAATGGTATTCTTTTAGCACAAAAATTAAGTTCACCGGTAAATAGTGTAAAAAAAACTAAATAATTAATATGAAAAAATTCAAAAGTTTGTTAGCCTATTTTTTTTTTTTTTTTTTATCTTTGATATCTTTTAGTTTATGCTAATTAAAACAAGGTTAGATTGTATTAATATATCCAAATAAGAAATGAAAGACGTATGAAAAGTATCTCAAAATATATTTAGGATGATGACTTCCACAAAATTTTCTTATCCGTCCACGGCATTTTATAGTTAACGGACATATATACCCCTTATTTAAATATATAACGTATTTTAGTTTAGGGGTTGATATATTTCCTTATTCCCCGTTCTCCCTCTTTACCATTGCGATCTTCCTTCTTCGACGCTATATACAGGCTAACGCACATGATTGGTTTCCAAAAATCCCAAGATAATCTTCAAATCATATGATTTTGTGTGTGTCGAATTATAATCTTCACGTATGTTATGGAGCCCGTGAAGATGACTGCATAAACAATAACTAACAATGTAAACAACATCTATTGATATCATTCAGCCGATAAATGGTTTAGATAAAGAAGATGGAGTACATTATTAAGCAACCCTGAAAACTGTCAATATGTGATATGTCATGCAGGAAGCTAGAAAGTGTTCGTTGATTAAGTGGAGCTTTCTTCTTCTAGATGGTTTGCTTTAACATTTGTTATATTAAAGCAAAATTGTATGTCATCAAACAGTTCGGTTATCAGTTCTATCAATCTAGACTTTTCAATTTAGGTTAAATCGGTTATCAGTTCCGTATTGTCAAATTGGAAAACCTGAAAATGTTGCAGTAAGAATCTGCAGTAGAAATGTTGCAGAATCACTTGCTATAAAAGATAGAATCTTATCTCTCTCAAAGTCAAAAGGACTTTCAACTGTGAACCTGGTTCTTTTAGACCAATTTGCTCACCCATGATGGATTTTATTCTCATTACAAATAAATTCCCATAAAATGTTATATACAAAGAAAACTATTCAGAAGAATTTTTATAAGAACGGAAGACTCGTTTGCTTTGTGTTTATTGTTCTTAATTCCTTCTCATCACCATTGATCTCTAGCCCCACCATCACTTTCCACTGTTTCATGATTTTCCCAGATCATGACAAACTTAACAACTCCATCCTCGGATGAAAAAATGCCGGAATAATCAGTACCCATATATTTACCTAAAACAAGGCTGAAACATATAATGATAACGATATTTTTTTATTTGTTTTACATAAATTGTTGAACATTTTTCTTTTTATAGATATGAAGTCATTTTGCTTAAAAACGTCTTTTACTTAGGTAACTAATAAACAAGTTAAATGTCAATACATAGATCTAATAATATTGCCGAATTTTGCTTACATTTGTATTATATATAAACTTAAACATTATTATTTAAAATTTATTTGCCTTATATTTTAATATACATCTATATTTTTTTTAATTGCATATGCCTCTATTTTCGCCAACTCAACATATATGGTGGAATCAACATTTTTTTGACAATTTATAAAAACTAATATCTCTGGCGACTGGCGAGCTTGGCAAATTTTTTGACAATTTGGAATCAACATTTTTTAAATTGCATATTCTTCTCTTTTTTTAGATCAAGATCATATTTCAAAATCAACCTTAATAAAATATTGAACATGCAGCATAAACCAAGTTATTACTTTGAGATTATACAATATGATCAAAAGTTAACTATTTTCATTACGTAATAGCTAAAAATAAATTATACTACGTATACTAATAAAAACAATAAAACATGTTGCTAATTGTTGCAATTTAGGCTTCCAAGGTTCAGAAGCTACCTTATCATCCATGTAAATCAGTCAGATTTTTTAACCTTCTCACTCCTTATCGTCATAAAACTTTATCGCTAACAAACTTCCACAATTTTAAGGTAACGTCAAGCTTCGGACTTTCTAGGTAGCTTTCGTGTTCTTACGATTTTCACCAATTAAAATCATTCTTTTGTATTAAACAGTTGGTGAAAAGCTCTTGGAGCACTAAAGGACACTACCACTATCAATACAAGCTAAAGTTGGTAATTATGACTACAAGGTACGCGAATATATGAAATTTACTTAATAATTTCCAATGACTCGTGCAATAGTTTTGTTTTCAGTTATTGGATATAAATATATTCATTTTTCCCATTGAATCATTTCTTCAGTTTCCGCCACATCTAATAAGGTTGCAAACTCTAATTACTAAAAATTACCAAGGCATGAACAGTAACGTTTTGTTAATTGCTAATAACTTTAGTTCTCGCATCTGTAGATCATTATCGATTTTTGTCATCTTAAAAAGACAGGTTCGGTGTTCGAATCCTATTTTTTTTACTCTACTTCTTAAATCCAATTTCATTACTGAATCTATTTTGACTTTTGAATATTTCTGGGCTTTTGAGGGTTGACTGTTCGAATCATTAGACCCGTTAGTATACATTGAAATAATGTTGGCCTCACTTAAATCCATCCTTTCTTTTCCCATTACTTGCAACGATTTATACATAGCGATGATAATAGACTTTGATTATTATTGTTTTCTTTTTATTTTCCTTTTTTTTTGGTTTATCGCCCCTCCACTTTCAAAGATTGATGATAATATCCTTAGTTTATAAGAATGTTGTATGTGGAATAATTCCTTCTTCGAAGCTACCCAATCTTGAGTTGGTTTCACTTTCCAATCTTTCCTTTCGATTTTTAGTTATAAAATAAATTATGAATTTGCTTTTCCTTTTACATCATAGCTAGTAGATGCACTATTGATAATGCTGTATTATGGTTTCTCTGGGTTACATGCTTAAAATGTCGAAGATGAAAACTTTAGAAATATTCTAAACCTTAAAGCATCTAAAATGCATAAAAAAAAAGTATAAAACAGGTAACAAATGATTCATCCACGTATAAATATTTCATAATAACCAAGAACATCTAAAAATATCTCTACCAATTGGAAAACATGTACTCCAAAGTTCGATTTGTTTCTTTCTGTTGGTATTAATTATAACCCACTTGGCCAGACCAACAGTACACTTAAAGTTCACTTTCATATGTTTCACCATTAGCTAAATTCATTGGAAAGTTCCACTTTGATATTACATGCATTTTTGCTAGACTTTTAAAACTCAAGAATACTATGTTTACTATAGTATCATACTTTCAATTTTTCCTATTACAGCTTATCATTTTTATAAATCTATAACTATAGCAACAAATAGCAACAAACTTTTGTTGTTGAAAAATCTACGTATTATAGCAAAATTACCAATTTGCTTTAAAGCAATTTTTTTGTTTTCATCCCAATAAGGAAGGATCAGCTTTGACCTCTGAAGTCAACCAACTTAAACTGTATGCGGCCCCCTTCTAATGGGCGATGGATGCGTATACTCATTTTAAAGAATCATAGCTAAATAACTATTTATATATTGATTGTAAGGTAAGTTCATATCTTTATTTCAATAATTGGTGTTGAATCGATTTAATACCAGTTTTCCAAATGTCATTATTTAATAACTACACAGTTTTTTTTTCCCAAAGAAACTGCTATGCAATTTTAGCTATTACAACATTGCAGTTTTAAAACTCTGATGTTAATCTATTTATTTTACTCACAAATAACAACATAAACAAATAGTTGCAGACATTTCTTTTTATAATTTTCTCTCTGTCTCCATTTGAAACTTTCTTTCACCCACTTAGAAAATTTTCCAAGATCCTCCTACAAACCCAATTAAAATCCAAAAAAAAAATGTCTTTTTTTTCCGCAAGCTCAAAATCTTCCAAGCATATGCCAGTGTGATGCCAGACAAAAAAGAGAAAACTTGGTGTTCTTACTGGGTTTGATTTTTTATACACGTGTCTTTTATTTTTATACAGGTGTGTTTTGATTTTTTATTCGTCTGTTTTTTATTTTTATTGGAGGCCTGTTTTACTTTTGAGACAATTTTGCATGTCCTTGTTAAACATCAAAATATATGTGTCCAACATAATACCTAAATATTGTATTTGACCTTAATCCTTTATAATATTAGATTTGCCCAAATCTGTTTTTTTCTTTTACTTATATATTTTTGAAAAACTGGAAAAAGTAAAAAATAAATAAATAAATAAATGGACCATATTGCCCTTGCCTTCTAAATCGCAAAAACTTTGTCAGCCAACTAACTTGAACTTTAACATCCAAAGCCAAATAGGGTCACAAAGTGTTTACTTTTTTAGAATAAAAACACATGAAACACAAGTCAAACTTGTACTTGCAGATACACAAGATATTTTGAAATATGAAAAAGAATTATAAAACATTAAAAAAAATAGATTTTTGACAAATCCGACGTTTTAAAGGATTATAGAGGACAACTACTAGAAAAGTGGGGATTACCCACATACTATTTCAGTCTTAATTTAGTGACAGATATTTTCGTCAATAAAATGATTTTTTTTAGAAAAATAAAAGTCCACTTTTTAAACCACAATATAACTCCCTTCATTAACCTATTTATAGAATTGAAGATATTGAATAGATTTTCACGTGAAAATCTTGAAACAAAATTGGAATGACAAAAACTTACAAGAACAACTAGCGGAAGCATGATCTATTGTGTTTACTAGAGTCTATCTCCATCTAGCAATATTTCACCAAACCACCCTATAACATATGTAAATACTAAACAGTCAAACAAAAGTTTACTAGAGATTTTAACAAAAAGTCAACTTTAGGCCAGGGTACTTACTGGAATGTTTCCAAAATTCAACACCCTGATTTTCCAATCCACGAATATCATGTTTCATATATCATATATGCAGCAGCAGTCTGTTTACAGAACTTGTTAGATACGAAAGGACTTTGTTATAGTTAATTAGTTATAGTTAAACCTATGATTTGGACAATTGGCTACCAACTTTTTTCCACCACAAATATTAGAAAATATGAACATGCACAAATCGCTAAAAATCCTTCCTTGACTCCATCATACGAAACCTAAATGTAAGAAAATAACATAAAGGAAGAAACTGCAGTAAGCTTACATTATGCACTTGTCCCGACATGACCTCCGAGCTTCACCACTAATCCCTTTAACCCTCAACCTAAAATCAACAATAACACGAATGATAAATCCTAAAACCAACAACTACATAAAGAATACAAAAAATTATCAATTCTCACAAAGATTATCACTTTGACAAAGTCTGATAGTCACAAAATCGATATTTAAGAATATTAAGTGATGAATGCTTTACCCAAATGGATAGTGGCTGCCGGCGGTGGGAGATCGGAGATGGATCCCGGATGACGATGGTTGCTGACTGAAATTCCGTAAGGCTGCGGATGATGGCTGCTGACCTACGGTGGTGGAGCGGTGGTGACGAAGTCTTCCCCTGTAGTATTAGAAAATAGATAGAGAGAGAGAGAGAGAGTGATCGAGAGAGAGACGAGGCGGAGCGGTGAGGGTTTGGTGAGCATCGTCTTCCTGAATCGGTGGCGGCAGCGGCGATGAGGCTTTCCAGGGAGGCGGAGCATTGGTCGAGCGATGGCGGCGAGGGTGACCGGTGAAGGCGATGGCACAGGAAGGAGAAGGAGAAGAAGGGGAAGGGGGCGACGTAAGAGAGGAAGAAGATGAGTGGAGGGAAACTTGAGAAAAAAGAGGGAGTTCAGAAACCTAGCCAATTCAGGCAAGCCGGATGTATTTGATTTTTTGACCGATAAACTTCTGATCAAACCTTAAAAATAATAATAATAATAATAATAATAATAATAATAAATGTCGATGAGATTTTTTTGTAAATTAAATCATATTATTATTATTATTATTATTATTATTGTTTTATTTATTATTATTATAAAAAATAACAATAATAAAGATAACAATTGACATTGTCGTCTTGGACATGTTAACAAGAAGCGCATAGGCCAACAGCAGAAGGCTGGAGTCTTGGAGTCATTTAACTTAAAGTCAGATGATAGTTGCGAGTCTTGTTTGTTTGGAAAAATGACATAGTCATCCTTCACTGGTACTTGTGCTAGGGGTGAAGATTTGTTGGACCTCATACACACAGATGTGTGTGGACCCTTCAGAACCGCCACAAGGGATGCTAACCACTTCTATGTGACTTTTACTGATGATTATAGTAGATATGGTAATGTATACTTAATCAAGCATAAGTCAGAAACTTTTGAAAAGTTCAAAGAGTTTAAACAGGAAGTGGAGAATCAGTTGGGCAGGAACATTAAGATGCTCCGATCCGATCGAGGAGGAGAGTATCTTAGTACAGAGTTCCTTGACTATCTTAAGGAATGTGGAATTGTTTCACAATTGACACCTCCCAGAACACCACAGCTTAATGGTGTGGCTGAGAGGCGTAATCGAACCTTGTTGGACATGGTTCGTTCCATGATGAGTCGAGCTTCGTTACCAATCTCATTCTGGGGGTATGCCTTGGAGACTGCCGCCCATATCCTTAATCTAGTCCCTACCAAAAAGGTTGCCAAAACACCTCACGAGATGTGGACTGGGAAAGTTCCCAATTTAGACCACATCAAGATTTGGGGTTGCGAAGCTTTCGTGAGATGTGAGACTCAGGTAAAGCTCGAACCTCGAAGTGAACGATGTATTTTCATCGGCTACCCACAGAATTCCTTTGGTTATCTCTTCTACGGACCCAGTGAGAATGTGGTCTTTGTGGCAAGAAGAGGGGTCTTTCGTGAGAGAGAATTCATAAGCCAAGGAAACGGTGGGAGGCAAATTGACCTTGAAGAACTTCAAGAGTCAAGTGGTGAAGGAACCTCAAACCCTAGCGATCAACCTGAGGAGGAAACTCCTGTTGATGAGTCCGTACCTCTGAGGCGTTCCACAAGAGTTAGGAATCCACTTGAGCATTACTATGGTTTTCATATTACTGCGGAAGGTGATGAATTTATCAGTGATAGGACACTGGTAAATTTGGATGAGCCTAACAACTTTAAGGAAGTCATGGCAGGCCCTGAGTCCGCCAAATGGAAAGAGGCCATGGATAGCGAGATTCAGTCCATGTATGACAATCAAGTTTGGAACTTGGTTGACAATGTATCGGGTTGTAAGACGGTCGGGTGCAAATGGATCTTCAAGAAGAAGAACGACATGGATGAAAATGTACACACTTATAAAGCGCGACTGGTTGCGAAGGGCTTTACTCAAACTCCGGGAGTTGACTATGATGAGACCTTCTCACCAGTAGCAAAGATTAAGTCTATTAGGGTTTTGTTGGCCATAACTGCATTTCATGATTATGAAATATGGCAAATGGATGTCAAAACTGTTTTCCTTAATGGAAAATTGGCTGAGGATGTTTACATGAGTCAGCCATAGGGTTTTGTCGATGCAAACCACCCTAATAGAGTGTGTAAGCTTGAGAAATCCATCTATGGATTGAAACAAGCATCTCGCAGATGGAATCTTTGTTTCGATGAGAAAGTCAAAGAGTTTGGTTTTTCGAGGAGCGAAGATGAGTCTTGTGTATATGTTAAGGATAGTGGAAGTATAGTTAGCTTTTTGGTATTGCATGTGGATGATATACTACTCATAGGAAATGACATCCCTTGCAGGAGGTTAAGTCCTGACTTGGGAAGTGTTTCGCTATGAAGGACTTTGGAGAAGCTGCCTATATCCTAGGGATAAGGATATTGAGAGAAAGGAGTAAGAGACTAATTAGACTTAGTCAGAGTACCTACTTAGATAAGGTGCTGAAAAGGTTCAGCATGCAGAATTCCAAGAAATGTGACTTACCGATCCAGAGCAACGCCAAACTGAGTAAGACTCAGAGTCCGAGTACAGAGGCTGAGATAGCTGAAATGAGTCATGTACCATATGCTTCCGTTATGGGCTCAATCATGTATGCTATGACTTGTACTCGCCCTAATGTGGCATTTGCTTTGAGCATGGTCAGCAGATATCAAGGGAATCCGGGAAAGGCTCACTGGACTGCGGTGAAGAATATTCTCAAGTACCTACGAAGGACTAGGGACTGGTTCCTTACCCTTGGTAGGAGTGATGACTTGAGAGTAGTAGGGTATAGTGATGCTGGCTTCCAGTCTGATAGGGATAATTTCCGCTCTCAGTTGGGCTGGGTCTTTACCCTAAATGGAGGAGCAATTACTTGGAAAAGTTCCAAGCAAGAAACAGTGGCTGATTCAACTTGCGAATCAGAGTACATAGCAGCAAGCGAGCCGGAAAATGAGGCTATATGGCTAAAGAACTTCATTGGAGACCTTGGAGTTGTACCAGCTGTTAAGGAGCCTATGGAGATTTTCTGTGACAACGAGGGTGCAGTTGCCTTAGCTAAGGAACCTAGGGATCACGGGAGATCCAAGCACATTGACAGAAAATACCATTTCGATAGACATCGGATAGAAGAAGGAATCCTCGTGATAAAGAGGGTATCATTGGATGAGAACCCAGCAGATCCCCTCACGAAGGGACTGTGTAGGGTTAAGCATTTGCAGCATGCGAGGCGCATCGGGCTGAAGGATGATATTAGTTTTACAGATTAGATAGTTACTTCTGAAACTTGTAAAATGTAAATTGACATTTGATGATTAAATAAAAGTTGTTGTTTATTTATAAGTAAAGTGTTGCTATCTTGTGTCAATTATTTACTATTGTTTCAATTTTGCATGTTTTGACTTCCAGAATAATTTCTTTATTCAAACTCTCCACAATTAGTCATATTTTGGAAGTAGATATGATTAAAGACTGTCATGAATTGGGTTTGTAGATGTCTAAGGTGCTAGACATAGCAAATGGTTGCTACAACATTCATGAGTGCTCATAAGTTCTGAGTATTGGATTCAACCCACGCTCACTTGTATCACTTCATGGAATTTATCTCGAGTGATCGTGAGACGGTAATATCATATAAGTCTTCAAACCTAGAGATATGAGTTGTTGAATATGAGTTGGTTATACATTGATTGTACGAAAACGCATTGGTAACTCGATGTTATAAAATGTGCCTTTGTGTATGATTCAACAAGTAGTAGAACAAGCATATGAGTCGAAGTTTATCTGTTCCTTCTAGTCCTTGGAGGATTAAAAGCGATATTTGGGCCCCTCGATTATTTTGCTTTGACCTATGTACCGGGCCCGATCAGAATCAAATTGATGTGTTCAGTTTAGTTCTATTTCAAACAAATCGGAAATCGGGAAACAAACTGCTAGACAATAAGTACGACATTAGTCCATGTATTTGTCCGGCTGATATCTAGAACAGAGGGTTATATGATCACTTATCTTAAATGGCGCATCATCATCTCAGTTCCGTGAGACTTTGAAAGAGCTACAATTGCTGGTCGGTTCCTGAAGTCATACGTGTAACTATAGTTATTAGACTTATCCAAGTGGGAGACTGTTGGATAAGGTGTCTAAGTCCATAACTATATTTAGTATGTACTTGACCCGGCTTAGCATGGTCCATTTGGGTTGCATCGACATCCCAACTGTTGGATAGACAAAATGAGAAAAGGACACTTACGATTTGTTAATATATTATAAATTCTAATATATTAATATGAAATCAAATTATTTAATTAGTATTGATCAAAAATTTATTTGGAATTAATTTTGTGATCAAAAAGAGACTAATTAAATATATGGGGATTGATTTGTAATTCATTCATTCTTATATAGTGGGCTTTTGGTTCATGATTCACTAGATTGGGCTAGGACCCATTGGGTGCTCCATGGATGCTCCATGGAGGTTATAACCCATGGATCATGGAGGAAATGAAAAGCCATGCACATTAGGGTTTACATGGTGTAACCCTACATGTGGCACACTATATAAAGAGCTCCATAGCTAGCAAATTGGCCACTATTGCAAGACAAGGAGGGCTAGCCGATTTTGTGATCAAAGTGTTCTTCTCTCAAGTTATTCCAAGAGTTGTAGGTGTTGTGTGAAACATTTGAGGCATCACATTTGAGGTGCTAGGCTCACAAAGTCTTAAGGAATCCAAGCAACTACAAGGGTATGTCATTCTACTAGGTTTTATATTACAAGTACCCCATGCCATTCTAGTTAGGATGTAACCCTTGGAAAATTCATATTTGCATGAATATTAGAGAAAACATAAATCCAAGGTTTATAGGGTTGCATGTACACCATAGGAGTGTTAGAATGCTCAAAACCCATCATTACTAGTGTGTAACCTTATTGTAGAGAATCGGTAGTAGGACGTGAGGGATGTTAGCTCAAGGCCTCACAAATACCTTCACGTATCATTGTGAGTATTCACGACTCCCCCTATTTTCAGTTTTAAATGTTTTGGGGTGGAAAAGCATGTCAAAAAAACTGTTTATTGTTCGTTATATTTAATTTGACTTGTATCAAACTTGGTTGCTATATTTTGTTGTGTATGTGTATGTTGTTGTTAATGTATGAGGTCTTATTGCGTTTAAGTCCTTGGAATCAGTTCACACAACTCATTAACTCATTTGAGCCCATGGTCATTATGGATAACACTATTAGGAGGCAGACAACTTGTAGCACCTAGTTCCTGGTATGTATTTCCTTTATTTAAGAATTTTGCATTTTTGTCTTGGGACTCGACGAGTTGGCGGCCCAACTCGTCGAGTAGAAGCGGTTTAGACCCGGGGTTTAAGTGGTGGACTCGTCGAGTCGGCGGCCGGACTCGACGAGTAGACACTGTCTGGACAAAAACCCTAATCTGAGGGTTTGCACCCTATTTAGTCATCTCATTCAGCCCCCACTCGTCCCTCTTGCTCCCAGAAACCCTCCATAGTGAACCCTAATTGCGTGTGTGAAGATCTAAGGCATTTGTGGTGATTTTTGGTGGTTTTGATCACAAGGAAGAAGGAAGAACTTAGAGGGATCAAGAGAAGACCAAAGGAGTCCTTGTTGGTTCATCATTTGCAGTCTCCAGAAGGTATAAAGTCTATACCTTGCTTGTTCTTTTGTTAGATCCCTTTTTGGGGAGATTTAGGGCTTTTAAGCCATATTTTGTAACCAACCATGATTGCAAGCATGGTTGGGGGTCAAGGCTTCAAATCTAGGACCTTGGAGGGGTCACAAGGCAGTTAGGGGTTGCTTTTGCACCCATGGAAGGCTCCATGCATCTTAAGAGCTTCTTTTTGGGCATTTTAGGCTCAAAGTCCCATGCATGCACGTAAAGTTTGTAACTTTACGTGCTAGATTGATCTTAGGGGCATAGATCTATCATTTGGACAATAGTTGCACTTCAGAAATCGAAGAATTAGAGCTGGACGTTATCGACTCGGCGAGTCGTTCATGGGACTCGGCGAGTCGGAGACTTGACTCCCTTTTCTGTTAGGGTTTGAAGGAACCCAGTTGGGGGATGTAAGAGTTTTAGAGGATCCAAAGGAGTGACCCAACGTATTGGACTTAGCCTTAGACCTGGAGTTCATGGGACTCGGCGAGTACATGAACAGACTCGGCGAGTCCAAGGCAATCTCCCAGCATATGAAGATGAACTCGACGAGTTGTTCATACAACTCGGCGAGTCTAGGATAGGACTTGTTCTTCAGATGAAGATGAACTCGGCGAGTTGTTCATACAACTCGGCGAGTCGGATGAAGGATAATTCGATGTTCGAATAGGAGGAGAACTCGTCGAGTCATTGCCTAACTCGACGAGTAGGGACGGGAATGAGGACAATTAGATGGATAAGGACTCGACGAGTTGGCGGCCCAACTCGGCGAGTCAGGTCAACTGGAAGTTGACTTTGGCTTGACTTTGACTAGGTCAGGGGTAAAATAGTCATTCTACCATAAGAGTAGTTATCAGACCCTGATTGAGTGTTTTGTGGGAATTATAGCCGGAGGATTTCCGGAGTAGCAGCAGCAGACAGAGAGTTCCCGCACAGATCGGCAGCTACTACGACGAGGTGAGTTACCTTCCAGTAGGGGTGGGTCTAAGGCACCAATGTCGGCCTACCAGTAGGTAGTTATGTTTGAGATGATTGTCTTTGTGATAATTATCTTGGTATGTTAATGTGTTATGGTCATGGGATATGCCTGTGTGATATGTTATGTGTGTAGAAGGGATTAGTTGTCCCTACCCAGTTATGCCTGACTGTATGATTTCCTCTCGTTATGGTATGCTAGTGCTAGGGGGTGAAATAGTCCCTAATTACCGGTTGAAAGATACCGATGGCGTGTACCGGTTGAAAGATACCGATGATGGTTACCGGTTGAAAGATACCGATGGCAGTTACCAGTTGAAAGATACTGACGGTGTTATGTAGTATGTGGTATGATAGGGGAACTCACTAAGCTTTGTGCTTACAGTTTCAGTTTTGGTTTCAGGTACCTCTTCGTCCAAGGGGAAAGAGCCGGCGGCGTAGCAGCGCATCACACACATGGTTTCCGCATCGGATTTTCTGGGATTGTACTCTGATTTTCATTGTTCCTAATGATATGGTTTTCGAGACATGATTTTATGATTTTATGAATGATGAAATAGTGACCATGTTTGGTAACCTAAATGATGATTTACTTAATTTAAAACATTTTTTTTGGCCTCAAATTTTGGGATGTTACAAGTTGGTATCAGAGCCCTGGTTTGAGGGATTCGGACACACCCACGGGGGTGTCTGGACTCAAACCGAGGGATTAAAAGATTTTTCACAAAGAAAACAGTTTTCTAAAATCTAAGTTAAGGAATTTTAAGAAAGAACAAGGTGTGTGATGTGTGCGACCGGCCGAGCTCAAGTAAGTTTTCCCCAAGATACCCATACTTGTTATGTTATGACATGTGATATATGATTCTGAGAACTGCATGCTAGACTAGGGCTAAGGATCTAGGAGGATGCCTTGAATGCCTGTTGTATGAGCTGTATGCTAGGACTGTCTAGTCAACAGTAGGATAGCCTGATTAGGTTATGCTTGAAGTGGTTACTCGATGCACGAATGTTGCCTGCTTTGTGTTATAGGGGTCCTGACTAACTTTAACTAACTAGTGAGCGGATATGTAACAGTATCTGCAAGCTAGTTAGGGAATGTTGGTAGGGACTCCTAGTACAGCTGATGGCGGAGAGTAGGTCGGAGAGTTCCCTAGGAAATCCTAGGATGAGATCAGTGGAAAGGGTATCGGAAAAAGGGACTCGGTGAAGTCAAAGTAATCCTTGAGGAAAGTACGGATAGATGTGGAAGGTAGTATAGGCCCGTACTACTGGAATCAGAGGATCCGTACTCAAGTCAAGGAGGGCTGAGATGGAACCAGGGGACTTGGAGAATGTGTGAGACCTCTCGAGAGTATGTATGATCCTGATGTGTGTATGTTTATTTTCAGTATGGTGACCACGCGACATGGAGCGGGAGGCTCGGGGTCAGGATCAGGTTCGGGCTCGGGTGAAGGATCCAAGCAGGTGGATGGTGGACTACGCGAGCTCATCGCGTCGAAGATTGTTGAGAGAAAAACTTTTAGACACACTTGAACAAACGTTAGAACAAGTATATTGCGGAATAGTTAATCTCGAAGGATCTAAAAGCTCAACAATAATAGTTAGAGTTAGATAGTTAGAGATTTAGTTGCGGAAAAGTAAAGAAATGGAAATGAAAACAATTGTTATATCAAGTATACACATAAGTTGATTCATAACGAGGAATGCATTCAAGCCAAGTTAATAAGTGAGATCAAACTTAGTGATTAAGTCACAAAAGACTTGCTCCGAAGAGAGAGTGTAATCAGTTATATTCTAGTAAGATTTGTGAGTGAGAAGAGATGCGTAATTAGATAGAGAGATAGAAAAGATAACTTCAGAGATGTGTATTCAGATTGATAGATGCGTAATGAACAAAAGAGAATGAGCTCTATTTATAGATACTCAAGGAGTTACATTAGATTCACTCTCCAAGAGTAGCCATGCAAGGCATACTGGACAATAGAGAGAATTACAGAAAGACAAATAAACTAAGTAAAGTAAGAGTGACTGCGGTTGGCTTTGATGACTTCGGATGCGGATGCTGAAGAGGGAGCTTAACTGTGGTAGCTGAAGTTTAAGAGGGTCACTTTTCATGATTCAACAATTTCCCCCCTAAGTGACCTCTTTAACTTTTGTTCAGCTATCAAGTTTAAGAAACTTGATCAGGATCCACCAAAACTTCCTGACGTTTTCCAACCAAATGATCCTTCTTAAAATTTCGAACTTGAGTTCGGCAGTTGTATGCTTTGATCTTTCGACTGCAGTTCGACAGATTTCAAGTTTCTTCCTGGTGAGGCGATTCATGGCAGTCATAGGAATAAAGTATTTGACTTTATCAGTTTTCCTTTTGAAAATGACTCCAAGTTCAGGGAAGTTGGTTGCACCTAAGGATCTTTCTTGATAGCCTTCGGTAGGCATTGGTGCAGGATCGAGTGGTGGTATATTGATCTTCTTGGCAATGGTGGGGTAGATGTCTGCATCGATTCTAGCAAAATCACAGACAGTCTCCTTAAAAAACGTACTAGCCCTTTCAAGAGCTATCTTCATCTTCGGGTGCTTCTCCGACTTGTTCTGGAACACCTTAGCTATGAGAAAGACTTCTTTAGGATTCATGCAGGGTAAGTCAGCTTGGGTACGGACATAGTCGTGTTCCCTTCTAGTGAGAGTGTATTGGATGAAGTCAGCCTTCATGAACTTCCGGGGCTTGTAGTTTTTGACTGCGGATGGTCTGTCGTTAGACCAGATTTTCTCAATAGGAGAGGAATGCTTAGCATAAAATCGACTCAGTCTCTCGAATTCCATTGGCACTCTTTTGTGGTCTGGAAGGCTGCAGTCAAACTGCTCAAACACTGTGAAGTATTTGGCATTTGGGGAGATTGGAACATCCCAGTAGCCATCCGAAGGGGGTTCAGCATATGTGAGGTATGGTTTGTAGTCATCATCCAGCAGTCTGCGGTGAGGATTGATCCAGGAGTTTATCAAGGATTCATCCATGATAGTGTCAAAACTGCATTCTCTCCATATAAGCTCAGCAAGTTTAGTTGCTTTCCAATCTTTTTTCCTTTGGGTAGTGGTAGGGGAGTCGTTTGAGCTTGGAGAGGACATGTGATCCACCAAATTTTTGAAGTGAGGGGGGGTCTCTGGTTTCTCAGGAGTGATCTCCTTTTGTGGTGGAGTATGATGAGATGGTTGCGGTGAGGGTTGCGTTGTAGGAATTTTTTCTGTAATGATGGGGGGCTTTGATGTTGGGAGAGGATTTTGGAGTGATTGGAGTGATGGTCTTCTTCTTCTTCACTTCCCCCTCTTGAGGAATGCAACACAGGAGCTTCCTCAAGCCATTGTCTAAGGCCATCAACTTTGGCATAGACTTCTTGAAATTGAGCTTTGAGGGCATCTGCCAGTTGTTGATTGTTGGGGATGGTGGAGTTGAAGAGAAGCCTGTGATTGTCCTTGGTGAGTTGAAGGATTTCAGGACCATGGAAGTTGGTTGACAAGGAGCGTTGCAGGCGGTTGATTGTAGCTTGAAGGACTGAGATAGTGGACTCATAGGCAGTGTGAGTCTCAGCTATCATCTTTTGAGATTGGGTGGCTTGATCCGCAATGGCTGCTTGGAGATCTTTCTTGATTGCGGTCACCTCAGAGATGAGGCGTTCCGCAGCAGCCATGAAGTCCTTGTGATCTGCTTGACGATTGTTATCCAGGGATCGAATTCCCATTTCGACCTTGAGAGAAATTCGTTCAGCAGCCAATCTCTCACGGGTTTCCAAGCGTTCGATTCTTTCGATCAATGACTGCGGTCCGGGTGTGTCTTCTGGTTGCGGTTGAGTTGGTTTGACCGCAACAAGAATTTGATCGACATTTGCTTGCAAGCTCAAGAATTCCTTGACAACATTCTTCTTCTTTTTCTTCTTCTCTTTGGGCTTGGAACTTGAATGGTGAGAGCCACTGGATTCTTCTTCTTCATCAAACATCATAAGATCATCATCAGAGGGAGAGGGTTTATTTACCTCCTGTAGATCAACATCATCAAAACCGAAGGTGGGAGCAGAGCTGACTTCTATTGCGGTTCCTTCGTCTTGTGATTCTTGGACAGTGGGATTTGGAGGGACTTTGGAAGCATTTTGATCAGCAGTTGCTTCTTGAGCCTTGCGGAGAGTTTCTTCCGTCTCAGACATCCAGTCTTGAACTTTCAATATGGTGGCTACGGTATTGGCATTGTTAATTGCATCTGCCCAATACTTAGCCACAGCTTGGATTTCTTGTTCTTTTTGCTGCTGTTGCTTGATTTGTTGATCTTTTCGTGCTAGGAATGCCCTACGGAAAGCGGCATACTTCTGGATGTCGGCTTCAGATACCGGAGTGTAGTTCAAGCAGGAGTCATTAGAGTTGTCACCGTCAAATCCTTGGTATCGCACCGAAGTGCCCTTCGGGTCCACGGATCCTTGAACATTTGTGCTCACCGTGCCTAAACCACCTGTTACAGATGTAAGCAGAGTAGGATTTCATGAGCTTCCTCAATCTCCTTGACCCGTAGTCAAGTTTGGCCTCGGCTCAGTTCCGGCAAGGGCGGAAGAAGTGCCCTGCGGTTGGGAAGGTGTTTGAAGTGTATGGGTGACATTCAAGAGGATGGAGTTCAACTCCTCAGGGAAAAAGAAATGCAGTCGGGAAGCCCTGGAGACCTTAGGGCGAGAACCAGTGTTATCCTCTTGGGAATGAACTGGGGGGGGGGGGGAGTCTCCACGATGAGATGAAACAGACTCACTTTCTGAGCCGGAGTGGTATTCGATTGTGGAGTTGAATGGGTCTGCAGCCACCCCAAGGACTACCGGAGCCTTTTGAGAGGCTAGGGTATCAGTCCGGTCACGCATTTGGCCAGCGGGATTGGTTTTTCTTTTCTTAAGGATGGCAATTGGTTGCGCATCCTCATCAGAGTCATTGTCATTTGTGATTGCGGTTGATTTGGTTTTGCGTTTCTTTGAGGGTGCGGATGGTCTGGGAACATCTTTCTTTGGGGTTCTCTGTTTCTTGGAGACATTGCGGGGGCCTTGACGGGTTGATGCCAGTTTCTTTCTTCTTTGAGAAAGATTGGAGAGAGCAGTGGAGGAAGGGACTGCGGTACTTCCAGGGGTAATGATTGCGGATGGGGTTGGAAGAGGCGGGGTAGGAAGGTATGGGGCAATACCTTCCGTAGCCTCAATATGATCTGAGACATCAGCAGTCTCGAGACCAAGAGTGTTGAGAATGTGGGTTGGAAGTCTTCTAATTGGTCCAAAAACAGATTGATCAGATGAGGGATTGTACCTTTTAAGATCCTTGGTGACAAAGAAGTTGATGTCGTTGCCCATGCTGATTCCTGCGTCCGCATGGAGGTCTGAAATACAGAGGGACCAGAATCTTGCAAACGTAAGCTCGGTAGGATTCTCGCTTGGGCTCTCCTTGGGAATGTATTGAAGAAAATCGTCCCATAGAATCTGACCGTAGTTTACGTCATGGCCAGTGAAGATGCTCCATACTAACTCTAGGAGCTTGAGTCCCATATTATCCGTGCCTCCGGTTCTGCCGGATAGACTGCGGATGACAAAACGGCAAACGAATTGCCAGACCGCAGGCAGTTGGTTCTTCTTGAATTCTCCAATGCCTTTGATTTTCTTCTGATGACCCATTTGGTAAAGTGCAGAAGTGATGTCCGCCATGGATGGAGTAAAAATTTTGATGGAAGGATGAACAAGAAGGTTAATGGCAGAGAGATACTTTTCTTTGGACAGAATGACCAAAGAATCGTTAACTAGGTTAAGATGCACTTCTTGTGGGTTCTCGAGTGGTCGATAGGCTGAAAAGGCACATTTGAATAGGGTTGAAAGCGGGACAACGTCTGTGAAGGAATCGAAAGGGCCAAACAGGGGTGATTGTTCAAGAACTTGATCATCAGCTTGATCGGAGCATTGTAAGATGAATGGTCTTCAAATATAGCTCTGAAATTGCTTGTTGCAATCGTAGGAGTGGGATTTCTTGAAGCAGAGTCTGAACCAGTAGGGTTCACTGATCCAGAAGCTTTGGATTGTTTCTTGGATACACTGGATTTCACCATTGGAGCAGTTTGAGAAAAAGTGAAGAAACAGAGTGTGATAATGGAGAAAGGGTTCAAAGTTCAGAGAGCGTAAACTGTTCTTGGGGAAGAAGAGAGGTTTTTATAGGGGCTTATGGGAGCGGGAAACGTTTTTTTTATTTACCCTAGGTGAAAAGGATAAGGTAAAAATAATGGGGGTTCTTTTGATTTTGGGAGGTGAAATCTCAGCCACAAGATATGAAACGATTTATTATTTTTTGAGATTTTGCCAAAAGGGGTTTGCATTTAATGAAAAGTCAGACGTACATCATCACATCTGGTGATCGTGTGGTGAGGGTTTGTTTGATCCGTTGTGCAAAAAGAAGTTGTAATGGATGGGACGTGCTGGGTAAGAGGAAAAGACAGATTAAGGATTTGTTTATGGAAAACGTTCTTTTTGTCATCATACCTAAAATAGGTCTGACACAAGGTTTATTCAAAAAGAGAATGAGACAGTTTCTCAAGGAATGTTTTTATTTAATGTTTTATTTAATGAAGGATCATTAAATAGCACACCATGATTCAAAGATTAATGAAACAGTTGAGAAATTATTAATGTGATTGCGGATGGAAACTTCATTGCGGATGGATCCTTTGCTATTGCGGATGGATCATTCATTGCGGATGGGTAGATGTATGACTGCAGTAGAAAAACTGAGGAAAGCACTTGTACAAGAAGTTAGTAACAACAAACAATAAGGACCAGTGAAAGATAAATATGATATATGGTTGCGGTACATAGACTGCGGTACACAGTATATACCAAAACCATCTATCATAAGTAACTTCAGTTAGGACCGCAATAGAGACCAAGGATGGTCTGCGGTGCCTATCAATTCAAGAAGAACTGTGGGTCCGAATTCATCATTCCTAACATTTGTAAGAAAGTGTTGAGCTTTGTAGAGTTAAGTGCCTTTGTGAATACATCAGCAATCTCTTCATGAGTATGGGCAAATATGAGTTCAATGTTACCTTTCAGGATGTGGTCTTTGATGAAGTGATACCGTAGTTCAATATGCTTGGTCTTGGAGTGCTGAACAGGATTGTGAGAAATCGCTATAGCACTTTCAGAGTCACATTAAATTGGTATCCGCAACATTCTGTATCCGTAGTCCATAAGTTGTGTCTTCATCCATAGAACTTGTGAACAACAGCTGGCTGCGGCCACATATTCAGCTTCTGCGGTAGACATAGATACACAACTTTGTTTCCTTGATGACCAGCTGACGAGTCTTCCACCCAGAAATTGACATCCACCTGAGGTGCTTTTTCGATCTAGTATGCATCCGGCGTGATCCGCATCTGTGAATGCTTGAAGGCTAAAATCATTGCCTGCGGGGTACCATAATCCAAGAGACTTGCTTCCTTTCAGGTACCGTAGTATTTGTTTGGCTGCGGTCATATGTGACACTTTTGGGTCAGCCTGATACCTTGCACATACACCTGTTGCAAAGACAATGTCTGGCCTGCTTGCGGTGAGGTACATCAAAGAGCCTATGATACCTCTATAAGTTTTGTGATCCACAGATTTGCCTGAGGGACCAGCAGAGATCTTATATCCGAAGGCCATGGGGACCTTAGCCGAAGAACAGTTGTCCATAGAATATTTCTTTAACAGTTCAGTGGTGTATTTCTCCTGATGAATGAATATCCCTTGCGGAACTTGTTTCACTTGAAGTCCTAAAAAGAAGTTAATCTCTCTATTCATGCTCATTTTGAACTTGTTGGTCATGAGCTTAGCAAATTCATCCACCATTCCTTGATCAGTCGATCCGAAGATGATATCATCCACATATATTTATACAAGCATAAGGTGGTCACCATTTGCTTTTCTAAATAAAGTGGGATCAATCACTCCTCTTTTGTATCCGGACGAGACAAGAAATTCAGAGAGAGTCTCGTACCACGCTCTTGGGGCTTGCTTCAGACCGTAGACTGCTTTTTCAAGTTTGTGGCAGTGGTCTGGGAATTCAATACTTTCAAAGCTTGGAGGTTGCTGAAGATAAACCTCTTCTTTTAATTACCCATTAAGAAATGCACTCTTTACATCCATTTGGTGTACCTTGATGTTTTTGTGGGCTGCGTATGCTAAGAAGATTCGGATGGCTTCCATTCGTGCCACCGGAGCATACGTTTCATCATAGTCAACACCTTCAAGTTGACTGTAGCCCTTTGCAACTAACCTTGCCTTGTTTCTGACTACCGCACCAGATTCATCCAGCTTGTTTTTGAATACCCATCTAGTACCAACAATGGTGTGACCATGTGGCTTCGGGATGAGCTTCTACACTTTGTTTCTTTTGAATTCTTCTAGCTCTTCTTGCATTGCGGATATCCAATCAGGTTCTAGTAATGCTTCTTTGATCGTTCGGGGCTCGACCGAGGACATAAAGGCTGCGTAGTGACAATGATCAGACAAGTCCTTGGAAGATCGAGTCTGGATACCTGCGGATGGGTTGCCAATGATTTGACCTGGTGGGTTGTCCTTCGTCCATACGTGTAGACGGGGTTGCAGATGATCAGCAGCTGCGGTAGAGGGAATGTCTTCGATATCAGAAGATTCTGCAGTTGGGGATGTCAGTTCCCCCTGGACTTGAGAACATCCTGCGGAATCATCTTGGATTGTTGGGGCGAGAATGGAATTTTCTTGAGCAGTTGGAAGAGGTTCCCCCTGGATTGCTGATGGGAGTTCCTTTGGAACCTGAGAAGGTTCCCCCTGGACTGCGGATAGAAGAGTGATAATCCTAGAGTCTGTTCTTGTGTCGATGTTTTCTATGTTTTCATCATCCGAGTCGGAAGAAACGTTGGATGGTAATGATTCTCTATGGATGGGAACTTGAGTTGTATCAAGTACTGGAACCTCGATGGTTGTTGCTTGATCCGGAGTGGAGCTTTCCCCCTCAAACGGCGAGGTGGAAGTATTGAGAGATGCTACTTCGGATAGCGAAGGACCAGATACATCAGCGTGCTGCTGTTGAGCTTCTTGAGACACAAGAACTTCGGATAACTTGGCTGTTTCTACAGGGTCGAAGAGATCGTCATAATTGACTTCAACAAGATTTAATGGACCCGAAGAGGCAGGAATATCACTTTCCAGGATTACGGTGGTTTCAGTGGATGGAGGGGTGTTGCGGATGTGATAGTCATCAAATTTCACATCGAAGCTTTCAATGATCAACCTTGTGCGTCTAATGAGAACTCGATAAGCAACCTTGTTAGTGGAGTAGCCAAGGAAGATGCCTTCATCAGACTTCGGTGCAAACTTGTTAAGCTGATCTCTGTTGTTGATCACAAAACATATACACCCAAAGATATGAAAGAAGCGAACATTTGGCTTGCGGTTGTTAAGGCCCTCATACGGTGTTTTATTGAGGCATTTGCACACAATGCTTCGGTTATGTACAAAGCATGCGGTTGCTACTGCTTCAGCCCAGAAGTAGAGAGGAAGGTGTGCGAAGTTGAGCATGGATCAGGCTGCTTCTACTAGAGTGCGGTACCTTCTCTCTACTACTCCATTTTGTTGCTGTGTGTATGGAGCTGAGAAGTTGTGAGTGATGCCCTTGGACACCAAGAAACTGTTGAGGAGATGATTAGTAAACTCGGTTCCATTATCACTGCGGATTCGTCGTACTGGCAGCTTTATCTGAAGTTCTATTTCCTTGATGAAATTGATGAGAATCTGCGGTGTTTCTGAATTGAGTCTGAGGAAGAAAACCCATGTGAAGCGTGTGAAGTCATCTACTATAACCAGTATGTACTTCTTGTGATGGAGACTGGCTACGGTTGATGGACCGCAGAGATCAATGTGAAGGAGCTCTAATGGTTCAGAAATTGAAGAGTCAATCACCATGGGGGTGACTTGCTTTGGATTGCTTTCCACATTCACATGCAGGGCAGAGAGTATCATTACTGAACTTGAGAATAGGGAGTCCTCTGACTAGTTCTCCAGTGACCAAATTGTTGATGTATCTGAAGTTGAGATGAGCTAGCTTGCGGTGCCATAGCCAGCTGACTTCGGATACTGCTTTGGATAGGAAACATAACTGAGGTCTGCCTATGATCAGAGAGACATCCAGAGGATACATAGTACCTTCGGATCGAGATTTGATCAAACATGTGTTCCTATCACTTGTCATTACATAGCAAAATTGATCATCAAATTCAACTCGATGGCCTGCCTTACATAGTTGGCCAACACTGATGAGATTGTGTTTAAGGCTTTCTACATAAGCAACCTTTTGAATAGAAAAGTTCCCCGTAGTGAGAACACCATAACCTCGGATGATCCCATTCGCATTGTTGCCGAATGTAACATTTCCACCATTGCAAATTGGCCAGAAATCCCGAAGGTATTCTAACCTTCCGGTCATGTGCAAGGAGCCGGCACTGTCGATTAACCATTCTTCTTCTTGTTCCTCCTTGCACAAACCTGAGAATTACACGGTTAGTTTAGGCATCCAAACTAGTTTGGAGCCTGGGACAACATATGAGTTTTGAATGATGCATGGACCGAGGTTGCAGGGACAGGTTTCTTGTCAACTTTTAATCCTAGTCCTGGATGTTTGTGTAGTTTTGGAGTGTTGTGTGTTTTTGAAAAGTTACGAGGTTTCTGATTCCAACTAGATTTGACATAGGATGAATCTTTTTGGCAACTACATTGACATTTGCAGGTTGAGATTTTGTCTTTTGTTCTGACACCACGTTTGGTCAGCGGTCTAAAGGATGAGTTGGGCTTGTGACTGGTCTGAGGTTGAAAAGATCTGACATGAGTGTTATTTGGTTTCTGAAAAGTTTGTTTTGAAAAAGGTTTAGCACGTGTAGGTCTTTGTGTCCTTTTTGTTGGATTTGGTAGAATACCCTTCCACTTGTTAAAATTTTGATGTGACTTTAAAAGTGTTGGAGTGGGTAAGATACCTTTCCATTTCGGATCATCTGAGGAATAGATTTGAAAACCATTGTTTCGAAAAGACTTTACACCTTTTTGGGTTGTGTCAGATGAATTAGGAATGACTGTTGAAACTGTACATTCCTTTTTGTATGTTTTCTTGATGGGAGAGTTTTTCAAAAAATAGTGTGAGAAAACAAATTTTTCTGGACTTTTGGACTTTGGAAATCTGACATGGTTCTTGTTTTTCGAAAAAAATTGTCTCTTTGTGCCTCGGGAGTGAATTTCTTCTTTGAAAGCCTTTTTTGCTAAAGTTTTTGGAGAACCGCAGTCTTTGATGTTCAACTGCGGTTTCCTAGAATTCTTAGAAAATTTTTGAAAACGTGGGCTTGAGTCATCCGAACTTGAAGATTCAAGGGTTTGAGAGCATTGACATACTTCAAAGTTTTCTATGGGTAATTCATGATGAATTGGCTGAAGAGTCACAATTCCTTTTACTGATGACTGCGGTAGTGATGATTTGACTACTGCAGAGTAAGTCTGAGTTGGGACTTCAGTGTGACTTTTGTGGGACTTTTGATTACAGTGTGAGAAACTGCGGTCTGAGGGCAAAGATGGAAAGTCTTTCGAGACTTCGGGGCCCTCTATGACAATTTCTTCATCAACTACTGATGAGGTTTGAGAATTTGGGTAAATAGTGTCACATATAGGAATTTGATCACTTGTGTGACCCGAGACCTCAGGCACAATCTCCTCAATGACACAATTATTGCTTAGATTATGCAGTCTACAGAAGTGAGTTTTGATGTCTTCGGGAAAGGTCTTGTCATTGATTGGGAAATGAAATTCTCGGTCTGGAGGGACATACAGTCTGTCTTTGTTGAACCGGGGTGAGGAATCCATTACGGTAGGATATCCATTTGACCAACCCCAATTGTATGTATTGTCCACGGTTCCATTATTTACCAAATTTTCAATAGCTTCACTTTCATTGAACAATTTTTCGATTAAGAGATTTAAGCGTACAATTTCACTCTGAGCTAAATCTCTCTGGTTCAAAGTTATCTCTAATTGTGTTTCACTCAACATTCTTGCATCTTTTTCTAACTCTAAGTCCTTTTCTAACGTAGCCATTTTGAGTCTTTTGTTATCCAGTCGTCCTCTCACATGGAACATCTCTTGGGACGCAATGTTCTTCTCATCTAAGGCTTTGTTATAGTCTGTAAGGACGGCATCACATGTGTCATTAAGATCATCTACGTAAGGTTGACAGTAATGCATGCTATAGTTTAGAGTTTGGATCATGAGTTTTACCTGTTCGACGATGCTTAGAGTTCCATCCTTTGCCATGTAGCAGTAGTTCTTGTCCAGCTTTGTAGACCCGTCATCATCCGCAGTTGCCAGCATGCAGATTTTAGCTTTTCCTTTGACACTGCTGATGGCTTCATCTTCGTCTCCGAATGACCAAACTTGATGGTCTCTTTTGACATGGGCTACGTATGCCCTTGCCTTTTCCTTATCTTCCAACTCTTGAGCCATTCTAAGGTAGAATGCTCTGTCTTTTACTACATTGGCCTTACAATCTCTTGCAAAATGATTCTCTTTGTTGCATTTGTGGCAAATTACAACATCAGTCTTGTCTTCTGAGGGAGTACCGGAGTCAGTGGTTTGAGTAGACTGCGGTGCCTCCTTTGGTTGAGTGTTTTGAGATTGCGGTGGTGGATGAGAACTTTTGGGATATCGAGGATGGTTATTCTGGGGACTGAAGTTACGGTTGAATGGAGGTTTGTTGAACTGTTGATTCTTGCGGAAGGAAGGAGGTGGTAGACGGTTGAACTGTTGGCTAACCAGAGCAATAGCCTTCTGAAATTCTTCTTCATCATCATACTCTGAGTCAGCTTCATATGACTGCGGTGGAGTGTCATACGAGGGAGAGTAAGATTGATTATGTGGAGCTTGTGCTAAGAGGGCAAGTGGTCCTCCGAAGTCAGCACAGTCTTTGAGTACGGTGGATTCTTGTGCTTGTAGTTCTCCGTAGAGCTTGTAGAGTGACAAAGAATGAATCTTTCTATCGCCTTGGACTATCATCTTAGCCGTAGTCCAATGTCTTCCCAAACCATTAAGAAATTGAAGATTTGTTTCATGGTTACTGCGGATGGTGCCCGCATTGGATAACTTGGTGACTATCAGGTTGAACCTTTTGAAGGAGTCTTCCAAGCTTTCGCCAGTATGAGCTTTGAAGTTGTTGAACTCATTGAGTGCGGTAGTAAGCTTCTTGTCTTGTGCTTGTTCTGAGCCTTCGTACAAATTCTTGAGAACTTCCCAGATCTCTTTTGCTGATTTGCAATTTATGATAATATCGAAGTTGTCAGGAGCAACTCCACAAGAGATTTCATAAAAAGCAACAGCATCATTTTCCATTTTATCGAGATCATCCTTGGTGGGACGGTTCATGACTGGTTGACCTCCTCCTAGTCTGGTTGTAGCGCCGTCAGTTTGGACTGGTGTAAGGACTGGGACATGTGGTCCTTCTTCTACGGATCGCCATACATCTCTACCAAGTCTCCTTAACTATCTTTCCATTCTTCGGGACCAGTGATGATATTCATTTGCTACCAGTATTGGGGCTCGATTAGAACCACCAACACTGTTGGAAACATTCAGAGATAACGATTGTGCCATATTTGTTTTTGAAGTCTTTTTTAAGAAATGAGCTTCAGTGGTATAGAAGGCCCTTTGAAAATCAGAGTTCCGTTTTCAAAAGGCAACCACTATGGCTCTGATACCAATGGTTGAGAGAAAAACTTTGAGACACACTTGAACAAACGTTAGAACAAGTATATTGCGGAATAGTTAATCTCGAAGGATCTAAAAGCTCAACAATAACATTTAGAGTTTGATAGTTAGAGAGTTAGTTGCGGAAAAGTAAAGAAATGGAAATGACAACAATTGTTATATCAAGTATACACATAAGTTGATTCATAACGAGGAATGCATTCAAGCCAAGTTAATAAGTGAGATCAAACTTAGTGATTAAGTCACAAAAGACTTGCTCCGAAGAGAGAGTGTAATCAGTTATATTCTAGTAAGATTTGTGAGTGAGAAGAGATGCGTAATTAGATAGAGAGATAGAAAAGATAACTTCAGAGATGTGTATTCAGATTGATAGATGCGTAATGAACAAAAGAGAATGAGCTCTATTTATAGAGACTCAAGGAGTTACATTAGATTCACTCTCTAAGAGTAGCCATGCAAGGCATACTGGACAATAGAGAGAATTACAGAAAGACAAATAAACTAAGTAAAGTAAGAGTGACTGCGGTTGGCTTTGATGACTTCGGATGCGGATGCTGAAGAGGGAGCTTAACTGCGGTAGCTGAAGTTTAAGAGGGTCACTTTTCATGATTCAACAAAGACCACGAGAGGTATCCTTGAGTCGACCCCGGTCATCTTCGGGTCGATCAAGGAAGGGATCATCGAGCTGATGGAGGATCGCCTCCGATCATTCAGGAGTGATTTGGCGTCTAGCCAGGCGGGTACGCGCACACTGTCCTTCAAGGACTTCAGAGGGAGTGGTGCGCCGGATTTCCATGCGGTGAAGGACCCTATTGCTGCTAGGAGATGGATCGCAGACATTGAATCTGCGCAGTTGACGAGCTTCTGCCCGGAAGGGTCGAAGGTTTGTTTCGCTGCGGGATGTTTGAAGGATCGAGCCAGAGATTGGTGGGAGTTGATTGGTGATACGTTGGGAGCCCCAGCCATTGAGGCTATGACGTGGTCAGATTTTGTGACCCGATTTAGGGCCGAGTTTGCACCAGCTGTGGAGCTCCAGCAGCTGGCCATGGAGTTCTTGGATATGAGACAGACTACGGAGACTGTGGCGGAGATCACCGCCAAGTTTCGGGAGAGGGCTTTGTTGGTGCCCCAGTATGCGGGTGATGAGGACATGAGGAGGACCCGCTACCATGACATGCTACGAGCCGATATCAGGGAGCATGTCAGTTTTTCAGCCTGCCCCACCCTGGATTCCATGATTGCCAGGGCAAGGGAGAGGGAGATTGATCTGGAGCACATACGGAAGAGGAAGGTAGAGGAGGGACAGACGACAGGGGCTTCGGGGAAGAAGCCCAAGGGATCGGATGTTAGGCCGAAAGGCCACTCAAGGCGGGACCGCTATGGGAAATGCGGTCGGTCACATGAGGGAGTTTGCCGCACTGGGCCGGGTTCTGGCTGCTATAAGTGTGGCAAGATTGGGCATTTTGGCAGAGATTGTACTACCCCTACTCTTGCGATTCAGACATCAGACCTGATTTGCTTTCATTGCAATTAGAGGGGCCATAAAAAGGCCAATTTCCCCAGATTGACAGCAGCAGCGGCGCCGGCAGTGGCGCCAAATCCGGTGATTGCGCGGGTTACGGATGGCTGGAAGGTCAAGACGGAGGCTCCAGTGGTGCGGAGCCGAGCATTTCAGCTGACAGCCGAGGAGGCACGCGCTGCAACCGATGTGGTGACGGGTATGATTTCTCCTCTCAGATCTTTTATGTTATGTTGTCATGATTTTGATATGTTATATGTATGTGTTCTGTTTAGGATCGTTTCATGTGAACGGTATCCCAGTTCAGGTATTGTTTGATTCGGGTGCTACCCGATCGTTTGTCTCTCTTGTGCTTAGCAAGAAGTTTCCTGAGTCTTCGGTCATGTTGGATTGCCCCCTTGAGGTCGAGATTTTGGACGACCGGTCAGTGCAAGCATTAGAGGTCTACCTGTTGGATAAGGTGTCTAAGTCCATAACTATTTCTGGTATGTACTTGACCCGACCCGGCATGGTCCATTTGGGTTGCATGGCACCATGCAAGTGGATAAACTAAAATGAGAGAAATAACACTTATGGTTTATTAATATATTATAAGTTCTAATATATTAATAATATTATTTAATTAGTTTGATCAAGAATTAATTTAGAATTAATTAAGTGATCAAAAGATAACTAATTAAATATATGGGTAGATTATGTAAATCTTCCATATCTTATATAGTGGGCTAAGAGGCTCCATGGATTATCAAGTTGGGTTCCACCAATAGGATGCTCCATGGATGCTCCATGGGAGTTACAAACCCATGGGTCATGGAAATGAAGAGTCATGACACATTAGGGTTTACATGGTGTAACCCTAGATGTGTCAACACTATATAAGAAACCCATTCTCCACCAAAATAGGCTACACATAAGAAACAAGAGGGCTAGAGCCGATTTTGCAAGTGTAAGATTCTCTCAAAGTTTACTCATTTGCATTTGGTGTTGTGTGAAGCATTTGAGGCATCACACTTGGGGTGCTAGGCTCACAAGGTTTCAAGGATCATAATCAACAACAAGGTAAGTTATTCTATCTTTCATTCAAGTTAAAAATGTTCCCCATGTATGCTAGATAGGAATATAACCTTGGAATTCAACTTTGCATGATTATTAGACAAACATAGATCCAAGGTTATTAGGGTTGCATGTACACTTAGGAAGTGTTAGAATGCTCAAAACCCATCAGTGGTATCAGAGCCTAGGTTTGTTTGTTGTTTTTTTTGTGTGCAAACAGCTTGGAAAAAAATCATTTATCTGTTTTCTGCATGTATGAAAGTTTGCACATTTGTTGCTGGAAATGGACTAGAAACATTACCCTAAACTGTTTTGATGTTTTAAAGCTTGTTTTAGATGGTGTAATGTTTATGCTAATCCATTTACAATGGCAATTATTAAAATTACAAGTTTTTTTAAGTGTAATTTTTGATTCTTGAAAGTGTTCATATTCATGTTCTTGAACTTATGGAGATTAGATGATCATAGGAATTGTTTGTAACCTTCATGGTAGTTTAATTCATGATCATAATGTGTTTTAATGGAGTCCATAACTTGTCCTCAAGTTATGGAAAACCAAAAGTCTCACTTTTATTAAAGCCATTAAAAGAACACAAGAGTTATAAAAATGAAGAGTCTTCATTTTTATTACTCAATTAATTCATAAGTTATAAGAAATGAAAAGTTTTGGAAGTTTACAAAACTTGCCCTCAAGTTTTGGAACATGTAAAGTCTTGATTAAAACTTTAGTTCCAACCCTTAGAATTTTAAAAGTTAAAATTCAACCCTTATACTTTATAATATTATAAGTTACTAATATATATATATATATATATATATATATATATATATATATATATATATGTATAACGTCAAGTCGTCTTACCGCTAGTACGCCTCATTCACGAAGTCGGTCTATAAGGGGGGTATAAGGTTGTTGCCTATAAAATGGCAACTTAATGGGTGTCCACTCTCACCCACCGCTTCCTTGATCGGTGGAGGGTCGTTAGCCGAACGGGTAAGACAAGGACTTATAAATTCTCATTAAAAGTATGATGAATATTATAAAGTAACTAAATGCTTTTATTAAATTCCCAATCTTAGTTACTTTAGGAAAATGTGAATAAGGTGCTAATCCATGAAATTACACTTTACACTTTGTTTAAGTCGTTGGTGGAGCGTGTGTGGTTAACCGACACACTAACTTGGACTTAACAAGGTAGGTAAAGGGTGACTTAAGGTTTACCATAGCATCGGTGGAGCGTGTGTGGTTTACTGGCACATCGATTGAGTGATAAACCTTGAGGGTACCAAGTGATTTGCATGGTTACTTCACACCTCGTTTTGTGATCCTCGGTATCCCAGTCACAAAACTTGGAGGGCACACTCGAGATTGAAACATGCCTTTGAAAAGTTCATTGAATCTCAAAAGAATCTAGGAATTTCTAAGAACCAACTAAAAACCTAATATTTATATTTCGTTTTTCATGGTGGAAATTGGTGAATCGTCATTCACCTACCTTTCAAATATGTTATAGCTTGGATTACGGCATACCTCTTCTAAGTTATAATATATTGTGATTGGATCCTAGCCTTAATATTACATTTGGGTGTTTTATTAAGGACTCTCTTAATATCTAAACTAATCTTGTTCTCTTCTTTCAGATGTCTTCAAACAATGCTGCTTCTGGCTCTAATCCTAATGGCTCCTTTACCCTTATGAACTTGTGTGGGAAAGTCACTTTTGATGGATCCAACTTCAATGAATGGATCAGAAACATCAGAATGATTACCCGCTACGAGGACAAAGAATATGTCCTTGACAAGGAGCTTAAGGAGATTGATGAGACCACTGCAACTCCCAGGAGATCGCTGACTTCCGGGCACATGAAAGGGATGCTACAAAAGTGGCATGCATCATGTTGGCCACCATGACAGCGGAACTCCAAAAGTCCTATGAGGACTTCTACCCTTTTGAAATGCACCAAGATCTGATGGAAAGATACCATCAAAGTGCACGACAAGAGAGGTATGAAATCATATGATCTATCATAACAACCATGATGAAGGACGGGGAATCCGTCACGAGCCACATGCAGAAAATGCAAAGGTATGTGGATCGGTTGCTGAAGCTTAATGTGAACTTCCCTGAGGAGCTTGCAATATATATCATTTTGCACTCCTTACCATCGTGCTATGATCAATTCCGCATGACATATCACATGAATAAGGAAGAGGTCACACTCAGCAAACTTCAGGGACTCCTCAAGACCGCAGAAACAGGTCTTAAGGGTAAGTCGGTTGTTAACACTCCTACTCCAAACTCCGCCCCGGTTTTGGCAATCGGGAAAGGTAGAGGGAAGAAGAGGAAGAGCTCTTCGAAGGGTACCAAGGCTAGGACCCTTGATGGCTCTTCTTCAAGTGGAACCAAGAAAGGTTTCGTCACTCCTTCTTCTGACCCAAAAGAGGCTGAATGCTTCTATTGCCATGAAAAGTCACATTGGAAGCGGAACTGCCCAAAGTACCAGCAAGATGTGAAGGATGGGAAAGTTAAACCCAACCATGCAGGTATTTACACTATCTTATCTAATAACTCACCCCATTCTAACTCTTGGGGTCCTTGATACCGGTTGTGGTATTCATATCTGTTCTGATTTGCAGGGACTAAGAAGAAGTGAGAATGTGGAGCATGGAAGAATAAACTTAATCATGGGGAATAGGAAAGCTTTACCTGTCACCAAGATTGGAGTTTATACTTTATCGCTAAGTAGTGGGTTTAGTTTAGATTTGAATAAATGTTGTTATTCGCCAGAAATGGCAAGAAATATTATTTCCTTTCATGCATTGTATAAACAAGGTTTCACCTTTTCATTTGATAATGAAGTTGGTTCGATTAATGCTTTCTTTAATAATGTTCTTTATTTTAAAGCATTACCTTGTGATGGTGTGTATGAAACTGTATCTGTGGTTGATAACTTAGGAAATAATGTATTGTGTATTGATTCTGTTAATGATTATAGCTTGGATAAAGCATCATTATGGCATTGTCGTCTTGGACATATAAGCAAGAAACGCATAGGCCAACTCCAAAAGGATGGAATATTGGAGTCATTTGACCTAAAGTCAGATGATAGTTACGAATCATGCTTACTTGGAAAAATGACAAAGTCACCCTTCATAGGTTCTTGTGAGAGGGGTGAAGGTTTGTTGGATCTTATACACACGGATGTGTGTGGGCCCTTCAAACATGCCACAAGGGATGCTAATCGTTATTATTTGACTTTTACTGATGATTACAGTAGATATGGATATGTCTACTTAATCAAGCATAAGTCATAGACTTTTGAGAGGTTTAAAGAGTTTAAACAGGAAGTCGAGAATCAATTGGGCAGGAACATTAAGATGCTTCGATCCGATCGAGGTGGTGAGTATCTTAGTTCAGAGTTCCTCGACTATCTTAGGGAATGTGGGATTGTCTCACAATTGACACCTCCCAGGACACCGCAGTTGAATGGTGTAGCTGAGAGGCGTAATCGAACCTTGTTGGATATGGTTCGTTCCATGATGAGTCGAGCTTCGCTACCAATCTCATTTTGGGGGTATGCCTTAGAGACTGCCGCCCATATCCTTAATCTAGTTCCCACAAAGAAAGTTGCCAAAACTCCTCATGAGATGTGGACTGGTAAAGTACCCAAACTAGATTTGGGGTTGCGAGGCTTTCGTGAGACGCGAGACTCATGATAAGCTCGAACCTCGAAGTGAGAGGTGTATTTTCATCGGCTACCCACAGAAATCCTTTGGTTACCTCTTCTACAGACCTAGTGAGAATGTGGTCTTTGTAGCTAGGAGGGCTTTCTTTCGAGAGAGAGAGTTCATAAGCCAAGGAGACAGTGGGAGGCAAGTTGACCTTGAAGAAATTCAAGAGTCAAGTGGTGAAGGAACTTCAAACCCTAGCACTCAACTTGAGGAGGAAACTCCTGTTGAGCCAATTGACAAGTTTGTACCTCTGAGGCATTCCACAAGGGTTAGGAATGCACCTGAGCATTACTATGGATTCCATATTACTGCGGAAGGTGATACACTTATCAGTGATGAGACACTGATAGGTCTGGATGAACCTAACAGTTACGCGGAAGCCATGGCAGGCCCTGAGTCAGCCAAGTCGAAAGAGGCAATGGACAGCGAGATACAGTCCATGTATGACAATCAAGTTTGGAACTTGGTTGAGAATATACCAGGTCGTAAGACTGTAGGGTGCAAATGGATCTTCAAGAAGAAGACCGACATGGATGGTAATGTACACACTTATAAGGCATGACTGGTTGCAAAGGGTTTCTCACAAACTCCGGGAGTTGATTATGATGAGACCTTTTCTCCAGTGGCCAAGATTAAGTCTATTAGGGTTCTGTTAGCCATAGCTGCATTTCATGACTATGAAATATGGCAAATGGATGTCAAAACCGCTTTCCTTAATGGAAAGTTGGCTGAGGATGTCTACATGAGTCAGCCAGAGGGTTTTGTCAATACAGAGTACCCTAATAAAGTGTGTAAGCTTGGGAAATCCATTTATGGGTTAAAGCAAGCACCTCGCAGATGGAATCTTTGCTTTGATGAGAAAGTCAAAGAATTTGGCTTTTCTAGGAGTGAAGATGAATCTTGTGTATATGTCAAGGCTAGTGGGAGTATAGTTAGCTTTTTGGTATTGTATGTGGATGACATACTACTCATAGGAAATGACATCCCAACTCTGCAGGAAGTTAAGTCCTGGCTTGGGAAGTGTTTCTCTATGAAGGACCTAGGAGAAGCTGCCTATATTCTAGGGATAAGGATCTTGAGAGACCGGAGTAAAAGACTAATTGGACTTAGTCAGAGTACCTACTTGGATAAGGTGCTGAAGAGATTCGGCATACAGGACTCCAAGAAAGGAGAGTTACCCATCCAGAGTAATGCCAGATTGAGTAAGACACAAAGCCCTAGTACTGAGGCTGAGATAGCAGAAATGAGTCGAATACCTTATGCTTCGGCTGTAGGATCGATCATGTATGCTATGACGTGTACTCGACCTGATGTAGCCTTTGCTTTGAGCATGGTTAGCAGGTATCAGGGGAACCCTGGCAAGGCACACTGGACTGCGGTAAAGAATATCCTCAAGTACCTACGGGGGACTAAGGATTGGGTCCTTACCCTCGGTGGGAGTGAAGACTTGAGAGTTGTAGGGTATAGTGATGCTAGCTTTCAGACTGATAGGGATAATTTCCGCTCTCAGCCAGGCTGGGTCTTTACCTTAAATGGAGGAGCAATTTCTTGGAAGAGTTCCAAGCAAGAGATAGTGGCTGATTCAACTTGCGAATCAGAGTATATAGCAGCTAGCGAGGCACCAAAGGAGGCGATATGCTGAAGAACTTCATTGGAGACCTTGGAGTTGTACCAGCTATTAAAGAGCCAATGGAAATTTTCTGTGATAGTGAAAGTGCAGTTGCCTTAGCCAAGGAACCAAGGGATCACGGGAGATCCAGACACATCGACAGAAAATACCATTTCATCAGACATCGAATAGAAGAAGGACTCCTCGTGGCAAAGAGGGTATCATCGGATGAGAATCCAGCAGATCCCCTCACGAAGGGACTGACTCGGGTTAAGCATCTCCAGCATGCTCGGAGCATAGGGCTGAAGGATGATATTAGATTTAGTAGTTAGATAACCTTGAAATTTGTAAAGTGTAACTGACATTAGATGATGAATAAAAGGTGTTTTATTTATGAGTAAAGCGTTGCTATCTCTTGTCGATCGTTTACTATATTTCTTTTGCATGTTTTGACTTCCAGAATAATTATGTTTGGTATATCATATTATTCGAACCTCCACAGTCGGTCATATGTCGGAAGTAGGTATGAATCAAGACTGTCATGATTGGTTGCAGAGGTCTAAGTTGTTGGACATGGCTACAACACTCATGAGTGCTCATAAGTTCTGAGCATTGGACTCAATCCACGCTCACTGGAATCACTTCATGGAATTTATCTCGAGTGATCGTGAGACGGTAATATCATATAAGTCTTCAAACCTAGATATATGATTTGTTACTTATGAGTTGGTTATGCATTGATTGTACGAAAACGCATTGGTAACTCGATGTTATAAAACGTGCTCTTGTGTATAATTCAATGAGTAGTAGAACAAACATATGAGTCGAAGTTTATCTGTTCCTTCTTGGATTAGAAGCTGATATCTGGGCCCCTCGATGATTTTGTTTTGACCTATGTATCGGGCCCGGTCAGAACTAAGTTGATGTGTTCAATTGAGTTCTATGTCAAACAAATCGGAAATCGGGAAACAAACTGCTGGACACAAAGTAAGACACTGTTCCATGTATTTGTCCGGCTGATATCTAGAACAGAGGATTATATGATCACTTATCTTAAATGGCGTATCATCATCTTCTCAGTTCCGAGAGACCTTGAAAAAGCTACGATTGCCGATCGGTTCCTGAAGTATTGCAGTTATAGTTATTAGACTTATCCAAGTGGGAGACTGTTGGATATGGTGTCTAAGTCCATAACTATTTCTGGTATGTACTTGACCCGACCCGGCATGGTCCATTTGGGTTGCATGGCACCATGCAAGTGGATAAACTAAAATGAGAGAAATAACACTTATGGTTTATTAATATATTATAAGTTCTAATATATTAATAATATTATTTAATTAGTTTGATCAAGAATTAATTTAGAATTAATTAAGTGATCAAAAGATAACTAATTAAATATATGGGTAGATTATGTAAATCTTCCATATCTTATATAGTGGGCTAAGAGGCTCCATGGATTATCAAGTTGGGTTCCACCCATAGGATGCTCCATGGATGCTCCATGGGAGTTACAAACCCATGGGTCATGGAAATGAAGAGTCATGACACATTAGGGTTTACATGGTGTAACCCTAGATGTGTCAACACTATATAAGAAACCCATTCTCCACCAAAATAGGCTACACATAAGAAACAAGAGGGCTAGAGCCGATTTTGCAAGTGTAAGATTCTCTCAAAGTTTACTCCTTTGCATTTGGTGTTGTGTGAAGCATTTGAGGCATCACACTTGGGGTGCTAGGCTTACAAGGTTTCAAGGATCATAATCAACAACAAGGTAAGTTATTCTATCTTTCATTCAAGTTAAAAATGCTCCCCATGTATGCTAGATAGGAATATAACCTTGGAATTCAACTTTGCATGATTATTAGACAAACATAGATCCAAGGTTATTAGGGTTGCATGTACACTTAGGAAGTGTTAGAATGCTCAAAACCCAGCACTACCGAGATTGTGTTTTGAGGATGTTCGAGGAGCGTTACCTGGTAGATCTGGTTCCCATACCCTTGCGGGGGAACAAAGTTATTATTGGTATGGATTGGCTAAGCCCCAATGGGGCAGTGATTGACTGTGTGCAGCAGTTAGTGCGGATCAGGACCCCAAGTGGGGGAGAGCTGGTAGTTTAGGGTGAGAGGCCACAACAAGGACCAGCTTTATGTTCGGCAGCGAGGGCTAGGCGCTACCTCCAGCAGGGTTGCGCCGGATATGTCGCCTATGTTATGGATACCCGGGAGGTGGGTAAGGTGACGGTGGGCGATGTACCCGTGGTGCGAGAGTTTGCGGATGTATTCCCCGAGGAGTTGCCTGGGATACCTCCGGAGAGGCAGGTGGAGTTCGGGATCGACCTAGTCCCTGGTGCGGCTCCGATAGCCAAGGCACCGTATCGATTGGCTCCTCCTGAGATGCAGGAGTTGTCTACTCAGCTGCAGGAGCTGTTAGACAAAGGATTCATTAGACCAAGTAGTTCCCCCTAGGGAGCCCCGATTCTGTTTGTAAAGAAGAAGGACGGGTCGCACCGGATGTGTATAGATTATCGGGAGCTGAATAAGGTAATGGTAAAGAACCGTTACCCACTCCCGAGGATCGATGACCTCTTTGATCAGCTACAGGGAGCATCTCGGTTCTCCAAGATTGATTTGTGTTCGGGGTATCATCAGATGAGGGTCAGAGAAGAGGATGTGCAGAAGACTGCTTTCCGGACGCGCTATGGCCGTTATGAGTTCGTGGTGATGCCCTTCGGGCTCACCAATGCTCCTGCCGCGTTCATGGATCTCATGAACCGTGTGTGCAGACCGATGTTGGAATCGGTGTGTGATAGTTTTTATTGATGATATCTTGGTATATTCCAAGACGAGAGAGCAGCATGAGGAACACCTGCGGGAGGTTCTGGATACTTTGAGGAGGGAGAGCTTGTATGCCAAGTTCTCCAAGTGCGAGTTCTGGTTGCGCGAGGTGCAGTTCCTTGGGCATCTCGTCAACCAGGACGGGATTTCAGTTGACCCGGCCAAGGTAGACGCCGTGATGAGGTGGGAGGTTCCGAGGTCTCCATCCGAGATTCGGAGCTTCCTGGGATTGGCAGGCTACTATCGGAGATTCATTCAGGACTTCTCCAAGATAGGTGTGCCCCTGAACAGGCTGACGAGGAAAGCCGTGGTCTTTCGCTGGGGGCCTGAGCAGCAGGCTGCATGTGTGATTCTTTTTATACATTGTAATTACTTTTAAAAGTTGTCTAAACTTCATGTAAATTGTAAAGCTTTTAATACTATGGTTGGTGTTGTCTTTTAACTTTTGCTATGAGACCCTTTGTACTGCCATGCCCCGTATTTCCGCTTTAGCGGGGTGTGACAGAAATGGTATCATAGCCGAAGGTTATAGCGAATACCGGTTTTCCTTTGGAGAACCACAACTATGGCCAAAAAATTTCAAAATTTTTAAAAATACTAAACATACTAGTGGTATAACTAATTCGAGTATGCATTATTGGACTTTAATTAAGTATAGCCTGTCCAACTATGCTTAATTAAGGAAAGTTAATGCGAGGCTGGAAACCGTTATAGTAGAATTATGTTCAAAACGATTTTTAACTTAAACTTTTGAAAAACAAAATTTTTCGGTGTGCGTATGGGCATTTCATATTATAGGAATTCATCTAGGTAAACTTAGAAACTAAGTGCACTTTTATCACAATGTCTTTATTTATAAATATTCTTATACTTATCAAGTCCTAGGCTAACTAGGTAGGTTATATCACTAGCCACTTTAGGAGCAATCCACTTAGTACTGAGAATGAGTATTCCTTGGTAGCTATTGACTTTAGACATAAGGTTAGTAGCTAGAAAGACACTAGTAATAATCTTATGTCGAAACCAATACCAATTATACCTCAATACCTCTTCATCGTCTTTGTACTAGAGTTACAAATAGGAAAAGCGCTTCGATACCAACACGGATGAGAATTGGAGCATTGCATTAGAAAGTAGGTGAGTCGCCACGAGTAGTCACATGGATACCATTGGAGAGCATTCCCAATCCGACTCACAAGGAGACACGAAGTTTTAACTCGTTGTTACTAATATGTGAGACCTTCTTTCTACGCTACGATTTAGCTCTAGGTTGTTTCCACCTTGAGCTTAAAACTTAACATAGGATATCTCTTTGACCCAGAACCTTTTCATTAGGTATTTCTTACCTTACCATCTTTACTTCGAATATTCTAATCCAAGCACAAACCATTCCCCTTATGACAAAAACTTACAAGGCTTAGTTCGAGCCCCCCAGATGCACTGATGATTATCACAAGTATATGATAATCTTACACTTTCCAATTTACTAGCATGTTTCATGCCCAACGTTTAACCTTAAATTGTCATGACCGATCAAACACCGCACTACTTCATTGTACGAATCCTTCCTACAAATTTCGAATCCTCCTTCGAACCTTATTATTTTCATACATTCGTTTTAGCCTTAGCGACATTACTAACATTCCTATCGTTATAAATGATTACATCCTCTTACGCCGTGAGCCAGACGCCAAACCTATAACTTAACCCTTGAACCTTATAAAAGGCTGCGAAACTGCATTGACACCATAAAATGTTTTACAAACAACTTTTCTTGTCCTTTATTTTGGGGAAAAAGCCACCGGTACTCGCCTTATACTCGCATTAGTATTAGGTACAGCTAGTTACACTAACCAACTTAGTCCTTTCTTCTTCATATTTCACCAAACCTATTTCATTTCACCAATTTTATTTACCATAAGTACAATAATTTGTAACCATTACATATAACTTAGTAGACCGTTCCTAACAATGTAAGTTATATTTCTCGTTAAAAACAATCGGTTTCACTTATGACAACTTGCTTTAACTTAACACTTTTCTCCAAAACTCAATTTAACAATTGTTGGTTTTAACCTTGCTATTTCAATTTCATTTCAAATCCATTTCAATGGATAGATGTGCTTTTTAAGGGCATATAAACCATTTTAAACCTTGCTTACCATTTTGGCATGTTTTCGAAAAACTTAGAAACATTTTCTTTTATAAAAGTGTTTAAACCCTATGATAAAACTTAAACACATGACATTGAAGTTCATATTATGTGTAAAAGCTTCATCGGATCTTTCAAACCACTTTTGTTTTGACTCTTTTGACCAATTTCTCATTTAGGCATTGTACTTTACTTAAATGTGTTTTCTTGAAACCCAACATGGTATTTTTTTACAACCTTCTACTCCAAACGTGTTTACAAGACATCACCTATACCTACATTTCAAAACATACCTCATTTTTTTATTTTATTTCAAATTAGTTTTATAATCTATAAAGTTTCTAAAATTTACAGCATTTCAAAACCTAGTATTTACTTTTAAATTTATAGTGATGCACTTTTAACAAAATGTAATTATTCTTTTAAATATATTGAGTTTTACTTTATCCATTTTAACCATTGTTGGACTCTAGTCTAAAAGGTCAAAACTGTCAGATTTTCAATTACCAGTTGTAGTGCTTCTTTTTTTTCACAAATGAAGTTTAACTTAATAGATAACTCATGAATTTTTAGCAAACCTTGACAAACACTTTAAAACTTCTTCATGTCTATGTAACCATCAACATACATCAAAGGGTGAAGTTTGAAATATATATCGACCTGGTTTTAATTCTACCTATATGTATTACTCTTAAAATTTTATCAATAGCAATCATTGCTGCTACCTTCCTTTTCTTTTCCCCGAACTTGATTTCTTGCTCTCCTTGTGATTTGAGATCTCGCAAACTCATAATAATTACATAATGCTTGGTCTAAATTTATTTTTGTCTATTTTGCTTCTCTTGGTACCATGTTCGTACACATACAGACTAGAAGTCTACCCTTATCAACCTGAGCGATTAATAAGTGTATAGCCATGAGACATAATTTTAACTTCGTCAACTTTGATATATTCAATTACGTATTTTATCATATACATTTTGTTTTTATTTTGAAATCTACTATAAACAAGTAATCCTTATTTACAGTTGCTCTTTCGTTCTAAATTCGGAAACTTGATTTAAAATGTAATTTTCATTGTATTTTCCTTGCAATTTATACACAAGATGAATACCCTTGTGCTTATGATTTTTCTAAAACCTGAAAGTATATGTGAAGTATATATTTTCTTATGTTTCTTCTTCTTAAAAACATAAAAAGTTTTAAATATTACGATTATCTATCCTTCAAATGATTGCTTTTGGTAGAATCACTGAATTCAAAATGCACTATTTTCAAAGATCGACATTTTTAAACCTTTCTTAAAATAGCATTCTACCTTGCAATTTTCAGTGAGTTCCTAAACTATCAAACTTATTTTCATAAATACTCTGACTCCTAGTAATCTTGAATTGTCCTGACTTAAACAATTGGACAATTTTTCAAAAAGTGTAATACCAATATTTCTATACAAATTCCCTTAATGACGACTTAAACCTTTAACCTTAATTAATCTTTATATTATTTAACTACTTCGTTTGATCGTCACTCATGTATCTTCATTCTCTTGTAATCATTACACATTTTGATAATAGTGAGATTTCTTATTATTTCTAAACACTCCTAATGCTATCTAGATAATGTGACTTAATTTATCATAAACATTCTTTGCCTCCATTTGCAACAATGACTCTCTCTCTCTCTCTCTCTCTATATATATATATATATATATATATATATATATATATATATATATATATATATATATATATATATATATCGAATATGACTCTAGTATAGTAAGAGTAACCATAGTAGTAAATGTAGCCTCGAAAATTCTCGATTATTCCGTAATTTATTGTGTAGATGACACTTGAATAGTCTTTGCATTTGAAATGCACCAAAACTTCGTTGCCTACCCGTAGTACGTATCTTTAGGAACTTACCATTGATCGCTTCTCTTTCATTCATGCTATCCCTTTTTATTCTGGAATATATCTTTTCCAGACTTAATAGCCAACCCGAAAGCGAGCAAATTATCCCTAATCTCTTCTTTATTAGGCGAGAAATTTACACTTAGTGGTGATTTAGAACGCGACTTGAGGATCAATGGAGATTTAACACTGAATGCAGTTGGTGCTTTAGCAAAACTTATAGCGCTCTCTTAATTCAAATAATATCTAATTATATAATCTTTTTCGTCTAGGTCGCCATGGTTAGATCATGATTCCATGAACCAAATTTCCCACAATCTAACCTGTAGAACTCGAATGAGGGAAACACTAATTTGATTATAGCTAAAACATTGGGCTTTTCCCTTAAGAAATAAACCCAAAATAATCAAAGAGGTCTTTAAGTCACCACCTCTCCAAATATACAATTGTATTCGGTTGAGTTCTAATAGAATACTTCACGAATTGAAGTTCAGGACAAAATTAGTTCAACCGGGGGAGACTGTGACAACCGTCAAAATTTGAGACAATTCTAGATTTGAATAAACTTAGTTGCACATATAGGCACGACACATACTAGACTTTGTAACTAGGATCTATGTTATAATCTACTAGAAACTCGGAAACAAGTAGAATCGAAGGATTGTGTACTTAGATTTCACATTGGTATGTGAATTTTACAACTACTTAACTGTAATGACTATACATATTCGGGTCATTCCTTGAATTGAACATCTTTGCATGAATCATGTAGAAACATCATGCACTTGACCTAGAAGTAGAAATTAGGTCAAAGTCTCATAGAAACTTAAGTCAAAGTTGAAACTAGGAGTAGTATACTTCATTCATCCAATTCACTTGAATCTCGAAACCACTACATAGAATGCCAATAAACCGATAAAAATAAATTACAAACATTATTTCTAACTTGAATAAGAGTTAGGAAACACAAAAATAATTTGAAGTCTCAAAGATTCAATTTATTTTGATATCCAAAGATTTACAAAATTCCTTAAAACCCTAAAAGTCCTAAAAACTTAAATTTATGAAGTTTTACATTAAAATCCCATAAAAAATTTTAAAAACTCTATAATATCAAATTAAAATATTTAAAATGTGGAAATATAATCAAGGAAGTTAATTTATTTCATTAACATTAACCTTACTTTTATAAGCTAAAAATCTAAGAGTTATGAACAAAATTTATATAAAATAAGCTTTTATATAAATTGAAAGAAATTTTATAAAAATTAAGGAATTAAAAAAAAGAGAAAAGAAAAGAAAATATCCTCTCTCCACTTCAAATTTCGGAATCCCTCTCTCTCCCCTCATTTCTCCTCCCAGAGTCAATCATTTTCACTTCCCATTCATTCAACCTCCCACTTTTCTCTCTCTAAAACTTCCCTCTTCATTTTCTCTGCAAATGACGAACATAGAAGCCAAATCTGTGAGAGAGATTTTTACATTGAATTCTTCATGATTTCATAATCATCTCTATATTTTGGTGGAGTATAACCCCAAAGAGATGACGAGAAAGATGAGATGTCCAGAGAGATAGAATCTCTATTTTCTCTCTTTTCTTCTCTCTAAAACCGCCACTCTTTACCTCTATGAATTAGCTCCAAAATACACGAAATTTCCAGAAAATATCCCTCATTTTACTCAAAAATCTTCATTATTTGAAGTTGATATTCAAGGTAAAATTAATTTCCTTATATTTTCTTTACGTTTCTTTCAAAAATTTCATGTTTTCTTGCATTTTTCTCCCTCTTCTACACTTTTCTTTGAGATTATTCACATGCATGTTCATGCATGTCGAATTTGATGATGAAGATGGTAGGATTTCACCCAAAAACAACATGCATGTTGTTAGAAGGTGAAATCCAATGATCAAAACCTAAATCAAATCCATCAACTTGAGTTTTACAAGTTTTAAAGATCCAAAACCACATGCATTCAAGTTTTTCATTTAGAAGCATTATTTTGAACAAATAAGTTCATGTATGGTCTTCAAATCATAATGCATCTGATGAACATCAAGCTTAAAGGCTTGATTATCAAAGTACATTGTTAAGAATGCTCATAAAGGATTTATTCATAAATAAATATCTAAAACTTCTTTTCTGCCCAAATCCGATTTTTACCAGAATCCAAAAAACAAAATAAGATGATCTGGGAATTTTTAGAAAATAACTCGTTTTTCTCGATTTATTGTAGTTTTTGAAAGAAAATAGAGTAATAATTCATATAAAATACTTTTCACGGTTAATAAATTCTGGTAAAATTCGGGTATCTCCTATAAACTGAGTAAAGACTTTTCATGGAGTTGTATGAATTTCTAAGGTTGTTTTCTATTGATATCTAATTTATTTTTGTTTAAGAGAAATAAATAGCAAAATACAGTTGTTAATTCCCGAAGCCATATTTCATAATTTTGGCATCTTCTAGAAATTATAGAGACTCAGTAAAAAATTCTCCAGATTTTTCCAAGACAATTTCATATTTTTCCGGATTTAATGAATGTTTAAGTGATTAAATTGATGAAAAATAGCTACACTTATCCACAAATTATGAAACTTCATCCGAATATCTTTTATTAAATATAAATCATAAATAAAAGTTTAGTGAATTTTACCTACTGTTTAATAATTGTTCATGAATTAATGCTTATTTAAATGAATAAAACAAAGAAAAATAGTTAAACTGTTTGAAAACTAGATTTGATATTTTTTCCAGCTTATATATGTTAAATAACAATGACACAAAATGTTTGGAGAATTTTATAAACTGATTCCTATTTATTTTGAGTTTTGTTATAATAAATACATAAAAATCATATAACCAGGTTAAACTGTTTGAAAATCAATTTGAGTATTTTTCCCAATTTATATATATATTGTATAATAGGTTTACAAAAAGATTGGGAATTTTTATTAACGGTTTATTATTTTTCATGATTTTATGATATTTTCAAGGAGTTAAATGGTGGAAAAATGGTTAAACGTATTTAAAAATCATGAAAATTTACAAGAGGGTTCTAAATTATAGTTAGAAATGAAATTTAAAGTTTGGAAATTTTTAGAACTTATTTGATTTAGTTTTGGATTTGTAGTTTGTAAAGCTCTTCCAAAATTGCTAAAATGCATTTCAAACAATAACACAAAATGGGATTTGTCACTTGCAAATGTTAATAAGTCAATTGGTATATGGAAATCTGAATATTCAGAAAAGTATTTGCAACTTATACAAAACATAATTTTGACACAATATTGACATAATTCTATTGTAGAAATTAAGTCTACTAGTGTTAGATTTTCGACTAGAGACTTACTAGTGTGTAACCTTATCGTAGGGAATCGGTAGTAGGACGTGAGGAAAGTTAGCTCAAGGCAACACAAATACCTTCACGTATCATTGTGAGTATTCACGACGCCCCCTATTTTCGGTTTTAAATGTTTTGGGGTGGAAAAGCATGTCTAAAAAACTGTTTATTGTTCGTTGTATTTAATTTGACTTGTATCAAACTTGGTTGCTATATTTTGTTGTGTATGTGTATGTTATTGTTAATTCATGAGGCCTTATCGCGTTTAAGTCCTTGGAATCAGTTCACACAACTCATTAACTCATTTGACCCCATGGTTATTATGGATAGCACTATTAGGAGGTAGACAACTCCTCACTCGCACGATTCACTTGAGTGCATTTTACCATTATTTCTCCCTATGTTAGCGATAGACATAACATTCAATAGGGCATTCGGTCTTAGTTTTGGGTTGTGAACTCATGATTTGATCACTACGCACATACAAACTTTGTTTCTCATTATAGCAACAAACTTTTATTACTGGAAACTTATTTACTTGTCTTAGCAATGCACTTGTTTGCTCTTTGTAGCAACGAACTTTTTTGCTCTTTGTAGCAGTGAACCTGTTTACTCATTTGAGGAACGAACTTTACTTCTTATATTAGCAACAAACTTCTATTTATGGAAACTTTTTTACTCGTTTTAGCAATGAACTTCTATTCATGAAAACTTATTTACTTATTTTAGCAATGAACATTTGTTTATGGAAACTGTTATCAATATTCTGATTATCCGGACTTCAAACTATATTATGTTATAAACCTGTGAGTACTCACCAAATATTTTATAGTTGACGCTCGTTTTACATGCCTTTTCAGGAATCATCTAGTAAGAGGCACCTAAGGATACATCACTTGTAGGAGCATTCGCATGTGTGATTCTTTTTATACGTTGTAATTAATTTTAGAAGTTGTCTAAACTTAATGTAAGTTGTAAAGCTTTTAATACTATGGTTGGTGTTTTCTTTTAACTTTTGTTATGAGACCCTTTGTACTGCCACGCCCCGTATTTCCGCTTTAGCGGGGTGTGACACTATTACACATTTGCTAAACTTTCAAATAGATTAAGATAGATGACTCTCAATCACAATCGGACGTTTCCTCATTTTAAATGAAGAGAAATTACACGGATAGTAGTTCCATGTAGATTTTAACTACAGTTACACACCAGAGTTAGAGTACATTGTTGTTTGGGGAACCACATACAAAGATGCTTAATGTATAGTTCATTATAACTAGTAATAATCCCATTACGCAAGTACTAACATATACATATATATATATATATATATATATATATATATATATATATATATATATATATATATATATATATATATATATATATAACTGAAAATGTTTGTATTCGCAAATTTTATACAAATCAAGTTTGGCGAATATACGTAACTAAGTTCCTTTATTAGCTAAAGAATGAGTCAAGTTGGTACTACAGGACATTGTTGTCGTAAGTAGATGTATTTGATTGAAATTTAGTATTTGGATATTGGAACAATGCAAGTAACATATATTTTAATGAGTTGACATATTGGATATAGTCTTTCATTAAATAATTGTTGTGTTCTATATTAGCATGTTTACTCCTTGAATAATTAGGTTATTATAAATTTCCATAGTCGTTCATAGTTGTGGGAGCATCTATTGTTGGATTAGGTGTCTAAGCCCATAACTATAATTGGTATGTACTTGACCCGAGAGTAGCATGGTCCATTTGGGTTGCATATCATCAGAACAATTTGATAGGATGGACTTTTGAGAAGAAGTTATTTATGATTTTTTAATATATTATAAGTTCTAATATATTAATATGAAATCATATGGTTTAATTAGTATTGATCAAGAATTAATTTGGAATTAATTTTGTGATCAAAAGAGATTAATTAAATATATAGGGATTCATTTGGTAAATCAACGATTCTTATAATGTGGGCCAATTGTTATTTAAGATGGGCTAAACCAATATGGTAGTCCATTGAGGTTTAACCCATGGATCCTAGGTAATATGAAAGGTCATGGGCATTAGGGTTTACATGGATGTAACCCTAATCATGCCACACTATATAAGAAGTCCCTAAGCATCCAAAATGGCACACTAGTGATTTTTGGAGTTGCATGAGCCGATTTTGAGCACAAGATATTCTCTCTCTCAAAAGTCATCCTTTGTCTAAAGGTGTGTTGTGATTCCATTTGAGGTGCAATACTTGGGGCACTAAGTTCTTAAAGGCCAAACACAAGAAGTTCTACAAGCTACAACAAAGAGGTAATTCTATAACTCTCTTTTTATGTTGATTATGTCATTTGCATAATTGTAGGCTTAATGCTTTGGAAAAAATATTACATGTATAATTAGAGAAAACATAGATCCAAAGCATTTAAGGTTGTATGTGCACCATATGATGTTGTAGTATACCAAAACCCATCAGTGGTATCAGAGCCTAGGGTTGTTTGCTATTATACTTGATCTTTTATTGGTTTTCAAAGTAAAAAAATCGAATTTTCTGCCTTCTGTCCAGTGAACTCGCCAAGTCCACTTGGTGACTCGCCGAGTCCCCTTATAAAATGGCCAACTTGACGAGTACAGTTCATGTGCTCGCCGAGTTGGTGCTCCAGTGGGCAGATTTTCGACTTTTGGCCAGAAATTTGATTAGGATCATTACCCCAAACTGTTTTTTGAACCATGAAATGTGTTTTTCATATGGTAATGATGATGCTTGTCCAATTAAAAGATAATTGTCATAGTTTCAAGATTTGTATTAGTTTATATGATACACTAATTTCTTGTAAATAGTTGATGTGAATTATCTTGAGTTATGAGTTTAATCTAGATCATAGAAAAATTATTTGATTATTGTGTTAATTAAAATATATGATCTAAATGCCTTTTATGAATTCCATAGCTTGTCCTCAAGTTATGGAAAATGAAAAGTTTTTCATAAATGTTTTTTTATGAACTCCATAACTTGTCCTCAAATTATGGAATTTGAAGAGTCTCATTTTTAAAAATCATCTTAAATGGTTTTAAAAGTCTTCCATAACTTGTCCTCAAGTTATGGAACTTGAAAAGTTTTTCATAAAAACCATATTAAACTCATAAGTTATGGAAACCAAGAGTTTTGACAAGTTTCAAAACTTGCCCTCAAGTTTTGGAATTTGTAAAGTTTCACTTTTGAATACTTTAGTTCCAAACCCTAGAGTTTTAAAAGTTAAAATTCAACTCTTATACTATTATAATATTATAGGTTTAATATTTATATATATGTATAAGTCTAGTCAGTCTTACCGTTAGTAGGCCTCATTCACGAATCTGGTCTATAAGGGGGGTATAAGGTTACTGCCTATAAAATGGCAGTTTAATGGGTGTCCACTCTCACCCACCGCTTCCTTGACTGGTGGAGGGTCGCTAGCCGAATGGGTTTGACAGGACATTAATTTTCATTAAAAGTATAATGATAAGAATAAAGTAACTACACTTTTATTAAATTCCCAAGCTTAGTTACTTTAGGAAAAATGTGAATTTGGTGCTAACCCATGAAATTGCACTTTGCACCTTGTTAATTCGTTGGTGGAGCGTGTGTGGTTAACCGGCACACCAATATGGGACTGACAGTGTGTGGCAAAGGGTAGCTTGATGTTAATCATGATGGGTTTTGAGCATTCTAACAGTCATATGGTGTACATGCAACCCTAGAAACCTTGGATCTATGTTTTCTCTAATATACATGCAAATTTGATTTTCCAATGTTTATATCCTAACTAGCATGTTATGGGGAACTTGTAATACAAAAATCAAGTAGAATAACATACCTTTTAGTAGCTTGGATTACTTGATGACTTTTGTGAGCCTAGCACCCCAAATGTGATGCCTCAAATGCTTCACACAACACCACAACACTTAGAATAACTTGAGATAAGTTCACTATCACACAAAATCGGTTTGCCCTCTTGTTCTTACACTTAGTCGTCTAATTTTGCTAGTCAAGGGGTCCTTTTATAGTTGTGTCACAAGTAGGGTTACCACATGTAAACCCTAATTGACATGGCTTTTCATTTCCCATGATCCATGGGTTTATAACCCCTATGGACTATCCATGGAGCTCCTTATGGGTTTTAGCCCAACTCCATAAACCATGGATCATTAGCCCACTATATAAGAATGGATGATTTACACAATGAACCCCATATATTTAATTAGTCTCCTTTTGATCACCAAATTAATTCTAAATTAATTCTTGACTAATACTAATTAAATAATATTATTAATATATTAGAACTTATAATATATTAATGACCTTAAGTGTCATTTTTTTCTCATTTTTGTCTATCCAAGTGTTGCAATGCCATGCAACCCAAATGGACCATGCCGGGTCGGGTCAAGTACATACCAAATATAGTTATGGACTTAGACACTATATCCAACAGTCTCCCACTTGGATAAGTCTAATAACTATAGTTGCAGATATGACTTCAGGATCCGAGTAGCAATCCTAGTTCTTTCAAAGTCTCTCGGAACTGAGATGATGATGATGATGATGCGCCATTTAAGATAAGTGATCATATAATCCTCTGCTCTCAAGATATTAGCCGGACAAATACATGGAACATGGTCTTACTTATTGTCCAACATTTGTTTCTCGATCTCTGATCTGTTTGACATAGAACTAAATTGAACACATCAATTAGGTTCTGACCGGGCCCGGTACATAGGTCAAAACAAAATCATCGAGGGGCCCAGATATCGCTTCTAATCCTAGAAGGAACATATAAACTTCGAATAATATGCTTGTACTGACTACTTGTTGAATTTTGCACAACAACACGTTTTATAACATCGAGTTACCAATGCGTTTTCGTACAATCAATGTATAACAAATTCATAGTAAAAAACTGATATCTCTAGGTTTGAAGATTTATATGATATTACCGTCTCACGATCACTCAAGATAAATTCCATGAAGTGATACAAGTGAGCGTGGGTTGAGTCCAATCTCAGACCTTATGAGCACTCATGAATGTTGCAGCAACCATTGCTATGTCTAATACACCTTAGACAATCTACAAACCCAATTCATGACAGTCTTAATTCAATACCTACTTCCAAAGTATGACTGACTGTGGAGAGTTTGAATAATATAATTATTCTGGAAGTCAAAACATGCAAAATTGAAACAATAGTAAACGATTAACATAAGATAGTAACACTTTACTCATAAATAAATAACAACTTTTATTTAATCATCAAATGTCAATTACATTTTACAAGTTTTAAAAAAACTATCTAATTATTAAAACTAATATCATCCTTCAGCCTGATGCGCCTCACATGCTGTAAATGCTTAACCCTACTTAGTCCCTTCGTGAGGGGATCTGCTGGGTTCTCATCTGATGATACCCTCTTTGCCGCGAGGAGTCCTTCTTCTATTCGATGTCTAATGAAATAGTATTTTCTGTCAATGTGTCTGGATCTCCCGTGATCCCTTGGTTCCTTAGCTAAAGCAACCGCACTTTCGCTGTCACAGAAAATTTCCATTGGCTATTTTATAGCTGGTACAACTCCAAGGTCTCCAATGAAGTTCTTTAGTCATATTGCCTCCTTTGCTGCCTCACTTGCTGCTATATACTCTGATTCGCAAGTTGAATCAGCTATCGTCTCTTGCTTGGAACTTTTCCAAGTAATTGTTCCTCCATTTAGGATAAAGACCCAGCCTGACTGAGAGCGGAAATTATCCCTATCAGTCTGAAAGCTAGCATCGTTATACCCTACCACTCTCAAGTCATCACTGCCACCAAGGGTAAGGACCCAGTCCTTAGTCCTTCGCAGATACTTGAGAATGTTCTTTACCGTAGTCCAGTGAGCCTTACCAGGGTTCCCTTGATATCTACTGACCATGCTCAAATCAAAGGCCAAATCAGGGCGAGTACAAGTCATAGCATACATGATTGAGCTAACAGCAGAAGCATATGGTACATGACTCATCTCAGCTATCTCAGCCTCTGTACTCGGACTCTGAGTCGTACTCAGTTTGGCGTTACTCTGGATCGGGAATTCCCCTTTCTTGGAATCCTGCATACTGAACCTCTTCAGCACCTTATCCAAGTAAGTACTCTGACTAAGTCAAATTAGTCTCTTACTCCTGTCTCTCAATATCCTTGTCCCTAGGATATAGGTAGCTTCCCTAAGGTCCTTCATAGCGAAACACATCCCAAGCCAGGACTTAACCTCCTGCAAGGTTGGGATGTCATTTTCTATGAGTAGTATGTCATCCACATACAACACCAAAAAGCTAACTATACTCCCACTAGACGTAACATATACACACGACTCATCCTCGCTCCTCGAAAAACCAAACTCTTTGACTTTCTCATCGAAGCAAAGATTCCATCTGCGAGGTGCTTGTTTCAATCCATAGATGGATTTCTCAAGCTTACACACCTTATTAGGGTACTCTGAACTGACAAAACCCTTTGGCTGACTCATGTAAACATCCTCAGCCAACTTTCCATTAAGGAAAGCGGTTTTGACATCCATTTGGCATATTTCATAGTCATGAAATGCAGCAATGGCTAGCATAACCCTAATAGACTTAATCTTTGCTACTGGTGAAAAGGTCTCATCATAATCAACTCCCGGAGTTTGAGAAAAGCCCTTTGCAACCAGTCGCGCCTTATACGTGTGTACATTACCATCCATGTCGGTCTTCTTCTTGAAGATCCATTTGCACCCAACTGTCTTACGACCTGGTACATTGTCAACCAAGTTCCAAACTTGATTGTCATACATGGACTGTATCTCGTTGTCCATAGCCTCTTTCCATTTAGCAGCCTCAGGGCCTGCCATTGCTTCCGTGTAGCTGTTAGGTTCATCTAGACCTACCAGTGTGTTATCACTGATAAGCGTATCACCTTCCGCAGTAATATGGAAACCATAGTAATTCTAAGGTGCATTCCTAACTCTTGTGGAACGCCTCAGAGGTATGAGCTCGTCAATCGGATCAACAGGAGTTTCCTCCTCAGGTTGATTGCTAGGGTTTGAGGTTCCTTCACCACTTGACTCTTGAATTTCTTCAAGGTCAATTTGCCTCCCACTGTTTCCTTGGCTTATGAACTCTCTCTCACGAAAGACTCCTCTTCTAGCTACAAAGACCACATTCTCACTAGGTCTGTAGAAGAGGTAACCAAAGGATCTTTGTGGGTAGCCGATGAAAATACACCTCTCACTTCGAGGTTCGAGCTTATCATGAGACTCACGCCTCACGAAGGCCTCGCAACCCCAAATCTTGATGTGGTCCAAATTAGGAACTTTCCCAGTCTACATCTCATGAGGTGTTATGGCAACCTTTTTAGTAGGGACTAGATTCAGGATATGGGCGGCAGTCTCTAAGGCATACCCCCAGAATGAGATTGGCAACGAAGCTCGACTCATCATGAAACGAACCATGTCCAACAAGGTTCGATTGCGCCTCTCAGCCACACCATTCAGCTGTCGTGTCATAGGAGGTGTCAATTGTGAGAGAATCCCACATTCCTTAAGATAGTCAAGGAACTCGATACTAAGATACTCTCCTCCCCGATCGGATCGGAGCATCTTGATGTTCCTGCCTAGTTAATTCTCCACTTCCTGCTTAAACTCTTTGAACTTTTCAAAGGTTTCTGACTTATGCTTGATTAAGTAGATATATTCATATCTACTATAATCATCAGTAAAAGTCACATAATAACGATTAGCATCGCTTGTGGCGGTTTTGAAGGGTCCACACACATCAGTGTGTATGAGGTCCAACAAACCCTCACCCCTCTCACAAGTACCAGTGAAGGATGATTTTGTCATTTTTCCAAGTAAACAAGACTCGCAACTATCATACGACTTTAAGTCAAATGATTCCAAAACTCCAGCCTTTTGGAGTTGGCCCATGTGCTTCTTGTTAACATGTCCAAGACGACAATGCCACAAATATGCTTTGTCTAAACTATTTGAAGAATCATTACACAACACATTATTTCCTAGATTATCGACAACATTCACAACTTCATATACACCATCACAAGGTAATGCTTTAAAGTAAAATACATCATTGTAATAAACATTAATAGCACCATTATCATTATCAAATGAAAAAGTAAACCCTTGTTTGTACAAGCCATGAAAGGAAATAATATTTCTCGCCATTTCAGAAGAGTAACAACATTTATTCAAATCTAACATTAACCTATTATTAAGCAATAAAGAATAAACTCCTATCTTGGTAACAGGTGATGCTTTCCTATTCCTCATGATTAAGTTTATCTTCCCGTGCTCCACTTTCTCACTTCTTCTTAGGCCCTGCAAATCAGTACAAATGTGAATATCACAACCTGTATCTAGCACCCAAAAGTTAGTATGCAATGAGTTATTAGACAATATAATGTAAATACCTGTATGGGTGGGTTTAACTTTCCCATCCTTTACATCCTGCAAGTATTTGGGGCAGCTTCGCTTCCAGTGCCCCTTTTCCTGGCAGTAGAAGCATTGTGCTTCCTTTGGGTTTAAAGAAGGAGGAATGGAACCTTTCTTGGTTCCACTTGAAGAGGAGCCATCAAGAGATTTTCCCTTGGTACCCTTAGAAGAGGTCTTCCTCTTCTTCCCCTTTCCTTGCCCAATTTCCAGAATAGGAGCAGTAGTAGGAGTAGGAGTAACAACTGATTTGCTTTTAAGGCCACTTTCAGCGGTCCTTAAAAGTCCTTGAAGCTTACTTAGTGTGACTTCCTCCTTGTTCATGTGATAAGTCATACGAAACTGATCATAACTTGGAGGTAAGGAATGGAGAATGATGTCAATAGCCATGTCCTCAGGGAAGTCCACATTAAGCTTCAATAACCGGTCCACGAACCTTTGCATTTTCTGCAAGTGACCGGTGAGGGACTCTCCCTCCTTCATCCTAGCTGTTATCATGGAGGAAATGATTTCATACCTTTCCTGACGAGCACTCTGATGGTACCTATCCATCAGATCCCGGTGCATCTCAAAAGGGTAGAAATCTTCATAGGATTTCTGGAGTTCTGCTGTCATTGTGGCCAACATGATGCAAGACACCTTAGTGGCATCTTTCTCATGGGTAGTGTACTCAACAATCTCCTCAGGAGTAGCAGTCGACTCATCGATAACCTTTAGCTCCTTATCCACGATATACTCTTTTCCCTCATAGCGAGTAATCATTATGATGTTCCTAATCCATTCATTGAAATTTGAACCATCAAAAGTGACTTTCCCACACAAGTTCATTAGGGAAAAGGAGCCTGTAGGGTTTGAGCTAGTAGTAGTGTCGGAAGACATCTGAAAAAGAAAGAAAGACAAGTTTTATTAGATAAAGAGTCCTTAATAAATCACCCAAATGAAATATTAAGGGTAGGACCCAACAAACTATTTATAGTTGGAAGAGGGATGTCGTAATCCAAGCTATAAAATATTTGAAGGTAGGTAAATGACGATTTACCAATTTTCACCACAAATCGAAATAGATTATTAAGTTTTATTGGATTTGAAATTCCTAGATCTTTTGAGATACATTGAATTTTCAATGGCATGTTTGAATCTCGAATGTGCCCTCTCAAGTTTGTGACTGGGATGCCGAGGATCACAAACAAGGTGTGAATAACCATGCAAATTGACTTGGTACCCTTAACTTTTATCACCTAATCGACGTGCCGATTAACCACACGCGTTCCACCGATCTATGATAAAATTAAGTTACCCTTTGCCACTCTTACTAGTCCTTGTTAGTGTGTCGGTTAACCACATGCGCTCCACTAACGACTTGGCAAGGTACAAAGTGTAATTTCATGGGTTAGCACCTATTTCACATTTTCCTAAAGTAACTAAGATTGGGAATTATTAAAGTATAGTTACTTTATAACTTCATTATACTTTTAATGAGCATTAAGGTCCTATCCTACCCGTTCGGCTAACGACCCTCCACCAGTCAAGGAAGCGGTGGGTGAGAGTGGACAACCATTAAAATGCCATTTTATAGGCAGTAACCTTATACCCCCTTATAGACCGGCTTCGTAAATGAGGCCTACTAACGGTAAGACTGACTTATTCTTATACATATCTATATATTTAAACCTTTAATATAATAATAGTATAAGGGTTGAATTTTAAACTTTTAAAATTCTAAGGTTCAATTTGGAAATTAAAGTATTAGGGTGTAAGACTTTACAAATTCCAAAACTTGAGGGCAATTATTGAAACTATTCAAGACTTTTCATTTCATAACTTATGAGTTTAATGGTCCATTAAAGTGAAGACTCTTCATTTTATGTAACCTCTTATTCTTTAATTACACTTTTAAAGAAGTAACTTTTGGTTATCCATAACTTGAGGAAAAGCTATGGACTCCATCATTAGGCATTAAGATCAAAAATCATACTAACAAGCAAGTTACACATAATTCCTATGGTCTTCTAAAACTCATAAGTATAAACATTCATTTCAAACAATTTCAAGAATCATATTAACATATATAAAACTTGAAATTTGATAATAACCATTGAATATGGATTAGCATAATCATTACCACTTCAAAAAACAGATTTTATAAGTCCAAAACAGTTTAGGGTAATGATTCTAGTCCATTTCCAGCAGCAAAACTCGAAAATCTGCTCACAGGGCCTTCTACTCGTCGAGTGCATGATCCTACTCGACGAGTAGGATGAATTTACTCATGGACTCGTCGAGTCCCCCCATGGACTCGGCGAGTTCATACGAACAGTGAACAGTTTTCGACTTTTTCAAGCAGTTTGCATCAAGTATACAGAAAACAAGCGTAGGCTCTGATACCACTGATGGATTTTGAGCATTCTAACACTCCTATGGTGTACATGCAACCCTAGAAACCTTGGATCTATGTTTTCTCTAATATACATGCAAATTTGATTTTCCAAGGTTTATATCCTAACTAGCATATTATGGGGAACTTGTAATACAAAAATCAAGTATAATAACATACCTTTTAGTAGCTTGGATTCCTTGATGACTTTGTGAGCCTAGCACCCCAAATGTGATGCCTCAAATGCTTCACACAACACCACAACACTTAGAATAACTTGAGATAAGTTCACTATCACACAAAATCGGTTTGCCCTCTTGTTCTTACACTTAGTCGTCTAATTTTGCTAGTCAAGGGGTCCTTTTATAGTTGTGTCACAAGTAGGGTTACCACATGTAAACCCTAATTGACATGGATTTTCATTTCCCATGATCCATGGGTTTATAACCCCCATGGACTATCCATGGAGCTCCTTATGGGTTTTAGCCCAACTCCATAAACCATGGATCATTAGCCTACTATATAAGAATGGATGATTTACACAATCAACCCCATATATTTAATTAGTCTCCTTTTGATCACCAAATTAATTCTAAATTAATTCTTGACCAATACTAGTTAAATAATATTAATAATATATTAGAACTTATAATAAATTAATAAACCTTAAGTGTCCTTTTTCTCATTTTTGTCTATCCAAGTGTTGCAATGCCATGCAACCCAAATGGACCATGCCGGGTCTGGTCAAGTACATACCAAATATAGTTATGGACTTAGACACTATATCCAACAAATCATAGATCAATGGAGTGTGTGTGGTTAACCGACACATTGATTAGGTGGTTTGTAACATTGGGTGTACCAAGCTAATTTGCATGGTTATTCACACTTTTTTTGTGATCCTCGGCATCCCGGTCACAAACTTGAAGGGCACAATCGATATTTAAACATGCCATTAAAAAGTTCAATGAATCTCAAAGGATCTAGGAATTTTAATCCATTTAAAACTTAATTATCAATTTCGTTTTTCATGATCGAAATTGGTATATCGTCATTTACCTACCTTCAATTATTTTGCAATTGGATTACGACATCCCTCTTCCGAATTGTAAAATATTGTGTTGGGTCCTAGTCTTAATATTTCATTTGGGTGTTATATTAAGGACTTAAATCAACTTAACTTGAATTTCTCCCTTGTAGATGTGTAGTTCAGGCAACTATGGTCTTCCCAAATCTTTTGGAAAAAGCTTTCCTCTTGAAGATGATATTCCACAATATCATGCTTCACTTCCTCCACCTCCTCTAATTATTCTCCCTGACCTACAAGTTCAAAGACTTGAAAAGTTCAAGGTCACTCAAGCCCTATTGGATAGCAAACACAAGGATGGAAGGTTTGTGTGTGCACATGTCTTGGATATGAAGTCACACATTAACAGGCTAGGAATGTTGGGTGTCGTTTTTCCGAGGAAGTTGGCTATTGACTGGGTTCTTTAGTCACTTCCCGAGTCATATAGTGAGTTCGTTAAAGACTACTATGTGGCTGATCACGACATGACCCTTATTGGTCTTACATATTTGCTTATTGCTGCTGAATCTGCAATGATTTGGTGCAACGGTCAAGCAAATTTGATTGGAAGATCTACCTCCCATGCTGTCATGGGCAATGACATCGACATCCCAGAAATGGTTCCTTCTCCTAAAGGAAAGGAATTGGCCATGGTCAAAAGTTTTGATCATAAGAGAAAGGCCAAATCTAAGATTGTTCCATGTGTCATTCCCAATGAAGCTGTCACACCCCCAAACCGGAACAGCGGAAACGTTCGGGGGCGGAGGACGTCATGTTTAGTATCACAGCACATGCATCATAGTAATCAAAGTAACAAACAACCATTGCATTAATATTAAAGTGTTTACATAGTATGTGATTCACAAAAGGTTGACTCCAAAAGTAAATAACAAAACAAGACATGAAGCTACTATACTCCATCTTCTGAATCCCAGTGCGCGTACCTGTCTACTAGTTCCCTGAGAATACAAGTTATTTTGAAAGAGTAGATCAGCATTTAAGCTGGTGAGTTCATAAGTATTTAAGTGATGAAAGGTAAGTTGTTTAGAAAAGTTCGCCTGTTCCTCCAGAAAATCCTATATTTTCTGATGTGGTGAAAGATAAGTAAAAATGACTCTACAATTCCTTCTATGAGTACTAAATGGATACAAGCTAGTTATATAAAATCCAGATCAAACAGACAATCGATTGTGTGAATCTGCCCTAAGCCCACAACCAAACAAGGAACATGAAATGAGGCGGAAATCACACATCCCATTGTTTGTTAGATCTTCATTGTATATAACCCTAGCATATTCATTTGCTACTTACGGAGTTAACTGTAATAGTTCTTTATATTTGATGAAAACATTCTTTAAGAAAATCATATATTTCCTTTAGTAAAAATGGTAAACACAATATTTCCTTCTATAATCACTTAGTTTATACTAGCTATATATAATCTAATATCGAACGGACAGTTACTTGTATGAATCTGCCCTAAGCCCACAACCAAACAAGGAACAGGAAGTAAGGCGGAAAGTACACATCCAACTGCCTATCGGATATTAACTATATATAACCCTGATGTATAAACTAAGGTATTATAGAACTAACCACAAAAGGTCCTTTAAGTTATATTGGTTTAATAAAATGAATTAAACCTTTTACTGAAAAGTTTATAGTTTTACTAAATGTTCTATCTGAAAAGTATGTTTTTGTACTAGAAAACGGTATACTGAATTTGTATGCTATGACCTGACCCATACATGATACTCCTTATGATTACTTGGTGTATACAGGATATATATAGCTAAGATCGAAGAGATAGTAGAGTGGGTGAATCTGCTCTAAGCCCACAACCAAACAAGGAACAGGAAATGAAGCGGAAAGCACACATCCTACTGTCTGTCGGACCCGATTAATATATATCCCTGATGTATCTACCGAGGAATCATAAAGTTAGCATTATAGGCCCCCTTCTAACTGAATGTTCATGTTACTAGGAAGTTATGTGGCGATGTTCTATTTGTTAGCAAGACAACTAGAAGTAATGAAATCATGTACTCTAAACGCCTCAGTTGATACTGTTGTGAGTTTTGTATATATTAATATGTTTTATTTATTATTGTCCGGTACTTTGTAGATGTACCCTTTATAAATAAAATCTGGTACTTTGTAGATGTACCCCATATATAGCTCTGGTACTTTGTAGATGTACCCTATATATAGCTCCGGTACTTTGTAGATGTACCCCATATATAACGTCGGTACTTTGTAGACGCACCATATATATATAACCTCATACCATGTTTATTATCATCTTTTGTTTAGAACAATGAGTTAATGATACGTTCCCTTCCTAGGTTACTGGGAGTGTAAAGTATAAGTTCGTGAATCATGATTTGTTCTTCTGTTCTTGTTATGGTGTGTTCCTTCCTGTTCTTGTTATAGTATGAACTGAATCCCTAAACTATACTTGTTATAGTTTACTAGTATGTTTATTTGAACTGTTACTGTCTTGAAGAAAAGACTCAATTATCTACGGAGTTAAGCATGTACTTTTAAGAATGAAGTTTTACAAACAATCAAACTAATACTTTAAAAAGAGTTTCTGAATCGTTTTGATCACTTACAAAAGCATAAGAAATCTTTTAATGTGATGGTTATCACAGGTAAATATTTATACAATATTCATTGTGTTCAACTTGTATTCCCCCCCCCCCTTAAAAGCATTTAAAACATTTAAAAGATTGATTATAGGGGTATAAACTCACCTTATGTGAGTGATTCAATTGAAGATTCGCGTAAGGATGAGAAGTTCCACGAATGAATTCCCGAGACACAAACAAGTCCTAAATGACATATAATGTCATATATAGGCATGTAATTAGTGTTTAAAACAACTAACATGCAAGGAAACAACCTTAGGGACTAGGAAACACTTGTAATGAAGTGTTACAAGCACATGTTATTGTGTGAAAGGGAGTTTACGGCTACACAAGGATGTGTTTACGGCCAAACTATGATCTTATGAAGGGTTTACGGCCAAAGGAAGAGTTTACGACCGTAAACTCTTGAAGATCATGCACTTATTGTTTGTTTAATGGTTAGGAATCAAGTGTTTCTTATGGATAACTAGATGATACAAGAGATACTCACACTTTGGAGGTCTTTAGGGTGTTTACGGCCCAATAAACTAGTATGTGTTCTTGGTGTTCTTGGTGTTCTTGATGAAAAGGATGATGATTTGAAGATCTAACCCAAAAGAGTTGAATTCATGGATGAAATCAAAGGGTTTAACAAGATCAATAAAGATATCAAGAAACAATGGAAGAATCACCTACAATATTGAAGAGAAATGGAAGTGTTCTTGATGATACTTGAGAGAGAATGAGTTTTCTCGACTTGAAGATGTGATAAATAAAGAAATAATGAAGGAAGTATATGATATAGGGAAGGGTTTATGGCTGCCAAGAGTTTACGGCCGTAAACTCTAGTTTGCGGCCATAAACTCCGTGTGATGGAGTTTCCGGCTCGAATGCAACAAGATGAACTTTAGTTAACACATCCTAACACACAATCCTCAAATGTACTAGGCTTAGAACTCATTAGAATGACCCTTAACAAGGCTAAAAGGCAATAGAAACGAGGGTAACTTTTGGTTGATTGGATTAAATTTACAATATAGAAATTTATGGGTTGTCACATCATCCCCACGTTAGATGGAATTTCGTCCTGAAATTAGCTTTCTAAGCAGTACTCCAGGGGTTGTGCTCATCTGAATGGTAGAATACCCACTTGTAGACCTGGGCAACTTTGCCCTTACGCTCATGATAGGATTCATACTTGGTCCATCTATCATCACCTCGTGTATACAAGTCGTATATAATTAAGATTAGTAAGACGGTCGGATGTGCGACTCTGCACCAGGTCCACAACCAAACAAGGAACAGGAGATAGGGCGGAAACACACATACTAAATCTGCATAATCATAATTATATACCACTCTCGCGTATACACTTAATAGTGATAGGTGGGTTGTATTCGTCCTTAGCCTCTGTTCTTGAACTTGATCTGTTAGACGAGTGGTAGTTCAAGAAGGTCTGTTGAGTAAAAGGCGGCAAGGTTTCGGAGGGCAAGGTACTCTTTGGATTAGTACTTTGGGGTTTAGAAGACCAGATACAATACTAAGGTTAAGGTCGGGTTGTCGTTACGAAATGACGAGGGTCTCATTAATTTGTCGGTTAAGGTGATGAAATTTCGAAACACATGAACTTGATATGGTGAGGACCACGCCAATCCATGATGAATGATGACAATGGACTCTTTACAGAAACAAAATTTAGGCTGATTTGTAAGAAACGTTTGTTATACGATGGTGTATTATGAGTCTGTTCGACAATGTATTATGTATAGACTTTCTAGTGGTTTTAGTTTTCTCCTCGATAAATCCACTGTCACAAATCGTACCACGATGAGCGAGTACTAACAGTGAAAGTGCTTTGATAACTAGTGTCGATACTTTATATTATGATCCTCCTTGGTGCCTCTATGATCGCCTGACATATACAAGTTATGTATAATTAAGATGAATACGACGGTCGACTGAGTGACTCTGCCCTAAATCCATAACCAGACAAGGAACAGGAAGTAAGGCGGAATCACTCACTCTTAGTCTGCAAAATCTCAACTATGCACAACCCTGATGTACATACTAAGCCATCATAGCTCACCTGAACGGATCTTTAGTTCTCTTATGAATGTTGTGACTTGTTCGGATTAATAATTTATAACTACTTTTTAAATTTTCCCCAAGTTTTATTCTTAACATGAAAAATAAATTAAATCTTTAAAGTAATTTTATTTAGAAGACGTACCAAAAATCTCAAAAGATGGGTTCCTCGTTGCTCCCTTATGTCTTGTCGTTAAATTCCTCATTCTCCTCCGTCATTTCTCTCTGTTGGACAGTCTCTCTTGAAATGTCCCATTTCACCACCTGCATGGCATACTTGAATTATACTAGCATCGGTGGTTGAAGTGGTGTGTTGAGTCGGAGTTCTACATAAGAGATCTCCTTCGTCATTTCTCTCTGTTGGACAATCCCTCTTGAAATGTCCAATTTCACCGCACTGGTAACAAGCCGGGTTTACTCCAATATCGGGGACTTGGTTAAGGGGTTGTGCTGGTGCCCTACAGAAACGGGCAGTATGCCCCTTTCTGTTACAATTTCTACAGTGTAACTCTTGGCAGACTCCATAATGATGGCAGTTACACTTATTACATTTTGGGCGATTCCCCGCATATTGTCGTGCTGGCGTTGGCATGTCAGGTGTGGCGACTGCTGTTGCGACTGCATGGTAATTACGGGCTGTCGTCTCTTGGTAGAACCTTGAGCCGAATTTTTCCCCTTTTTGTCCCAGAACTTTCGTTTCTTGTTCTTAGGTTTGTGGTCTGGGGTGTCCTTGTCAGCAGAAACTCACGAGTTCCCTTGATTGTTATTGTGATTAGCATAACCGGCACCACTTCCATTTCCGTTGGCGTTATTAGCATTGAACTGTGCCATGACGGCTGTCACAGCAGCTGTGACCGCAGCCTGAAAAGTAGCGGAGTCTATCTGCAGAATTGGTGCCTCGCCTGTTGGTTGGTTTCCTCCTTGTGAAGACATGATTCTGTTGTATGGCGAAGAATGATCTCGTGAGTAATGATGGTCATTGCTAGTTGTATTTTATCAACTTAAATGTACTAAACAATTTCATGCTTTGCTGGACTACTCTCAATGTTTCTGTCAACATTTCTGAGATATGTTCATGATACTAAGTAGAAGTAGATATTGTACAATGTTTCTGTCAACATTTCCCTTCCTAGGTTACTGGGAGTGTAAAGTATAAGTTCGTGAATCATGATTTGTTCTTCTGTTCTTGTTATGGTGTGTTCCTTCCTGTTCTTGTTATAGTATGAACTGAATCCCTAAACTATACCTGTTATAGTTTACTAGTATGTCTATTTGAACTATTACTGTCTTGAAGAAAAGACTCAATTATCTACGGAGTTAAGCATGTACTTTTAAGAATGAAGTTTTACAAACAATCAAACTAATACTTTAAAAAGAGTTTTTGAATCGTTTTGATCACTTACAAAAGCATAAGAAATCTTTTAATGCGATGGTTATCACAGGTAAATATTTACACAATATTCATTGTGTTCAACTTGTATTCCCCCCCCCCCCTTAAAAGCATTTAAAACATTTAAAAGATTGATTATAGGGGTATAAACTCACCTTATGTGGGTGATTCAATTGAAGATTCGTGTAAGGATGAGAAGTTCCACGAATGAATTCCCGAGACACAAACAAGTCCTAAATGACATATAATGGCATATATAGGCATGTAATTAGTGTTTAAAACAACTAACATGCAAGGAAACAACCTTAGGGACTAGGAAACACTTGTAATGAAGTGTTACAATCACACGTGATTGTGTGAAAAGGAGTTTACTGCCACACAAGGATGTGTTTACGACCAAACTATGATCTTATGAAGGGTTTACGGCCAAAGGAAGAGTTTACGGCCGTAAACTCTTGAAGATCATGCACTTATTGTTTGTTTCATGGTTAGGAATCAAGTGTTTCTTATGGATAACTAGATGATAGAAGAGATACTCACGCTTTGGAGGTCTTTAGGGTGTTTACGACCCAAGAAACTAGTATGTGTTCTTGGTGTTCATGATGAAAAGGATGATGATTTGAAGATCTAACCCAAAAGAGTTGAATTCATGGATGAAATCAAAGGGTTTAACAAGATCAATAAAGATATCAAGAAACAATGGAAGAATCACTTACAATATTGAAGAGAAATGGAAGTATTCTTGATGATACTTGAGAGAGAATGAGTTTTCTCAACTTGAAGATGTGATAAATGAAGAAATAATGAAGCAAGTATATGATATAGGGAAGGGTTCACGGCTGCCAAGAGTTTACGGCCGTAAACTCTAGTTTGCGGCCATAAACTTCTTGTGATGGAGTTTCCGGCTCGAATGCAACACGATGAACTTTAGTTAACACATCCTAACACACAATCCTCGAATGTACTAGGATTAGAACTCATTAGAATGACCCTTAACAAGGATAAAAGGCAATAGAAACGATTCGGACTTTTGGTTGATTGGATTGACTTTACAATATAGAAATTTACGGGTTGTCACAGAAGCTGTTTGTTTCTATTGCCAAGGAAAGGGACATTGGAATCGAAGCTGCCCTGACTGCCTGAGAACTTTAGTCAGATTGTATGCTTCTGCTTCAGGTAAGTCCATCATCTAACTTTATTAAGTTCTTATTTGGAGATTCTTATTACATGATGTAATGTAATTACATTTGGATGTTTTGTAGGATCGAAGAAAAGAAAGGAAGCTTAAAGGAAGAGCAAGCTGAATCTGGTCGCGGATCAGATTTTTGAGCTGTTGCTTTGGAGTTATGATAGATTGCTTAGGAAATATTTTGTAACATAGTTTTCATATGTAATTGCATTGTAAGGAAAAGTTTATCCGCATTTTATAAATAAATAAAATTTTTGATTTTATCTTATCTTATATCTCCTTACAATGGCATTTGTGAAAAATTGATGTTTGTATGTTTCTAGAAATATTGGGGAAATGGATTTGATTCTTTCATTTGTGGAAGTGTCAAAATTTACCAAATAAGGAAAGATTCTCATCACCCAAGTTTCAGTTGGACAGAAACTTGTAATCATGCAACTTGTATTGTGTGATGAATGATAACCTTTGTCTTTGGTAAATTAAGACTAATTCCTTGTTCACATGAATATGTGAGTCAAGTGAAGGACTAGGGGATCGGGTACACTGGGTGTGCACTGGTCAGGTCCACTACAAAGAACGATAAGAATATTCGTCATAATTTACTAAAGTTCAGTAAATATGGTTATGCTTACAAGCTTAAGTATAATTTTGAATCATTGGAAAAGTTCAATGTATGGCAGAACGAATGAGAATAATCAAATTAGGTAGAAAGATAGAAGTTTCTCCAATCTGAAAAGATGGGAGAGTACTTAAGTATCATGTTTTATGATCATCTTAATGATTATGAAAACCATATCACAATTTACCCTCTAACGATATCTTAGTGCATTTGTATGGCTAAGAAGAGGAATCGTGAAGTGTTGAAATGGTTAAATCTAGAAGATGAGTCATACTTCGTTCCAAAAACAAGTCTTAGAGTCATACTCCAGGCTTGTGCCTTGAATGACATAATCTTAAGAAGGTTTATAACACTTATCAAATGTAGAGTAAAATGTTTCTACTCTTGTACATTTGAAATTGGTAAGTTGTGATGTTTTGGATAAAAAAAACCGACTAAGGCCAATTGTGTGAAGTGTCATTCTTGATGAGAATCCGCACTAACTCTTGAATATTTGTTTGTCAAGATTGTATCTTAACAAATAGAATCTTATATGTCAAGAGGTCAGTGGGAGTCTTAAGGATCTTGACAAGTTTCAAGAACTAATCAAGAATAAAACCTATTGTTTATCGCTAGTACACGACTTGAGGTTTGTAACCTATCGTGTTGACATATTCTTTTTTTGGTTCCTATTCCAGTTAAAGTTGACTATGTATGTGAGTTCTATGAGTTCTCAGTTGTTAGCATAACAACTTGGTAGCAATGGCAGGCCCTTGTGTTGCCAGGTGACAGGAAATTAAGATTGAACAAGTTCGGGCCATATGAGTTTGGATTTGTCACTAACCATGTCTTATGATTATGTTTATGACAAATTCACATGGATAGGAACACATATACCATAAAATCTAAGTGTCATAAGGTTTCGCTCCAATTCATGAAAATGATTGCGAGGAAACGCTTTCACTAAGTAGATTTTAAGGAGATAGCAATTGTGATATTTTTATTCTCAAATTCGATTATGATTATGGCATCCCTCTTCATAGTTCGAATTGTGAGAAATGGCAAAATGGTCTAAAAATTTGGAACTTATTGTCGTAAGTTCTGAATAGTTAAGACACAAATAGAAGTTATCTAAGAAAAGGTGCATGATTTTGAGAAGCCTAGATAAAGTCTTATCGAAACATCTCGTATCAGAACTCTGAACTTTGGAAAGGAAGTCAATAAGTATTGATTTCTAGAAGTCCAGCTGATTTCTGGGTACATATCAAAGCTAGTGGGAGCATAAGGGTAACGTCCGTAGATCCGGACTAGTCAATTTAGAGATAATAGGGGTCGAAAACGACTTTTCGACAAAAGATTATTTAGAATAAATAATCTTAAACAACTTGTAGAATATGTCTCAAGGGTTCCGTACATATAAAGAACGCCGAAATCCGAGTTATAACGACGAAGTTATGGCTCGTCGAAGTTTTACGGAAAAACCGACACGGCACCGGGAGACGTAAATAGTGAATTTACGATAGAGGACTTTTTAGCCTTAGTGATCTAAACAAAAGTTGTAGTATATGTTAAACCGAGAACATACAAAAAAAAAAGAACGCCCAAATCTGACTTCGTATGAGGAAGTTATGAATTTTCTAAGATTTGGCATAGCAGTGCACAACCCGAAACTCGAATTTTAGTTCGAGCGGTTTTTGGCTTACACGACCTAAATGAGAGTTGAAGATATCATTAATAGCAACTCAACGGTAAAAAGACAGACGAAAACGGAGTCCGTATGAAGGAGTTACGAATTTTTCGCGGTCATTTAACAGTCAAATCTCCTCTTACTGTTAAATTTAAGATCGGTGGAGAATTAGCCGACGGAGTCTAAATGAAATTTGTAGATATGGTTTTTACCTACGCGTGGAAAAAATGAACGTCGAAAATGGAGCTCGTTTGCGAAAGTTACGGGGTTTAGAAGTCGACAGGGTGCCGCTGCCAAAGGGGTGACATGGCACAATACAGGCCACACACGTTTGGCCACCACAAAGCTGACATGTGGTATGGACTCGGCGAGTCAGTACTTCAACTCGGCGAGTCGATCAGGAATTCAGCCTATAAATAGAGGTGTCGGGTTCCCTCATTCTTCACACCCTCCAAACTCTTCTTTCTCTCTCTAGAACCTCTCTCTAAGAGTCCCTAACCCCCCCCCCCCCCCCAAAAGCCTAGGGTAACTCCCTAGCACGAGGCGGAAGCCCCGGAGCGCCCAACGGCTCCGAAAAGAAGAGCCTTTGGCTCAGAAACTCTGCTTCGGCGGAGCCCGGTTTTGAGAAAAAACCCGCTGTAAGTGAGCTACGCCTAACCTATCTTTAGTATAGCTTATGTTTCAATATAGTAATGTTATTAGGAACTTATAATGAGTATTTGGGCTATTATTATGAGTTATATAAGTGTCGTTATAATATATTTTTAACCACTCACGGTACGGGGAATCTGGTTTGGAGGGCCGCTTGGGTTGCTGGATTCAGAAGTGTTATATGCCAAAATGATCCTGCCCTCCGGTGTTTCATGTCTGCCCCTGTCTGTACATAGTGGGAGAAAAGTATTGTGTTAACGCTTATATAATAGTAATAATAGCAAGACTATTAATTAGTCTCGTCAAACATTAGACTAAACTCTAGTGGTAATGATACTAGGTTTTGTCAAAGGAAATTGTGTTAAGTAAACGAAGCGTTGTCCAAGTACCGAGTCATCACCTTATCAAGTGAGTGCATAGTTACTTTTATCTTACACATAGATATAAAGTATTTTAATATAAATTACGTGCTATGTGTGCATATTGTCTGAATACTTGCTGTCTATGCTGAATAAAAGATTTTACACATGTTTTAAATGATTTAAACTGTATATACATTTTATATCTACAAAATATGTTGGGTAAAACATGGGTAGATGAAATATGAGTCAGATGATGAGGTGAGAGGTGAAATAGACCATGAGGTGAGGGTGTGAGATGGCCGATGTGAGATGCTTTTTACCCAAATGTTGGCCCCGTCATCTAGCAGAGTATGGATGACAACCACAGACTATTCTAGACAATCCAGTGGAACACTAGCAGGCTCGCAACCTGTAGGTGTTGTGAACGATGTGTTCACAGGTGTACTCTAAAAACACATTGACATGTAATGCGAGTGGACTCTCGAAAATGATACTGTCAATAAACGAGATAACCCTGGCAGATGCGCCTAAAGGACTCTACCGGCAGAAGCGCCTAATAGAGAACCTCATAACCCCGACAGATGCGCCTAAAGGACTATACCGGCAGATGCGCGCCATAAAGAATGTCACAATTTTGGCAGCTGTGCCTAAGTGATAATATTAGCAGCTGTGCTTGACAGATGTGTCATTAGCAACGATGGATTTCGTACCTATTCCTTAGGATAATTCTTAGGAATGAATGAACGAGGAATAGCTGATTCTTAGGGTAGATCCTTAAGAGTAAATAAGATAATGGGGATGGGTAATTGGGTTGATTGATTGTTTGATGATTAAACATAATGATTATATTATTGTGGGTTGAAAACCCTATGTACTCACCAGGTTTTCCAACCTGACCCACTCAAGCTTATTTGTATCACAGGTGTCGATACGAAGCCACTTTACACTGAGAGATTTAAAAGAGATGTAGATCAATAGTGTAAATGAATGTATGTTTTGTTTATGCTTATGTTTCTGTATTGACAATGACATCCCAAGGTTTTAAAAGGAATAAAAATACATTTCTTCAGAAATGCTTTGATAATGTATTTATCATGTTTTTCAGGGAACAAATTCCGCAACATTTTTATTAAAAGAGGGACTCTGATTTTTATAAAGCATAAACAAAATCGGTCTTTTCTGGCCGTGAAAATGGGGATGTCACAGTTGGTATCAGAGCATTGGTTTAAGTGAACTAGGAATAAGGATTTATTTCTAGACTTAAACTTAGAATGCTAAGTGATGATTGTGAGGAGTGTGTCTAATATATTTTAGGTAGTACACCTAAATAGACGCAAGCACTAGCTTATTTAGGGAAAATGCCTAACATGCTTTTATGTGCTAAATGACTTGTGATGCTTTATGCTATCGTTTGATCAGATCTATGGTCTGTTGCCGACCAGATATGGAAATTTTATGTGTTTAGATTTCTGAATGTTTAATTATGATATTAGAACTGGCATGTAAATTTTCGGAGTAATAAGGAGGAATACACGTCTAAATCTTCTCTATCTATATACTCGTCTCGATGCACTGAACGCATGCTTCCGTGAACATAACGTCTTGGTGAAGACTCGTAGTGAATTGAGTAAATGGAGGAAATGAGAAGGCTTACGATATTGAATGGTACCTATCGGAAGATATCGTAAGAGTGATATCATGCCTTTAGAATGAGTTTAATAAATAATACGTCTAGTACGAGAGAAGCACACTTTCGATTAGCAGAAAGAAAGATTATCCATGAAGTTATCCCATCATCTGACATTTCCATCACCAACCGAGTTGAAGCAGAATTGATGATTGAAGATACGCATGGAAGAAGTCCTAGTAGAGTCTAGGGAAAGTTATATGATTGTTTGGACACATTTATATGTGTTAAAATTGTTTTTGTGATAATGACTTGGAGAACTGCGAGACAATACTTGGGACGAGTATGAGTAGGTGTGAAAGGTAGTAGAGGCCTATACTACCGGAAGCACAGGACTCACACTTGGATCAGGGAAAGTCACAAGGTTACCAAGAAGATAGTAATTGATACCATTTTATTTAAGTATGCCGTTACCATTGTTTCGGTAATGACTAAGAAGATTGTTGTTATTCTGACCCTAGTGGTCATATCGAATTGAGTCCGACTAAGACGAGTATGTTACATGGTTCAGAGAACCAAGTCCGATGTAGCACCTGACTTAAGCCAGAAGAATTAATCAAAGCGATCAGTAGAGGTATCGCGATGATTGCTTGTAGCTAGAAATGCTACCTTTTAAGATGAGATTAGAACATGAAGGAAAGTATAGTCTGTTCTGGAAGACTTTAAGAGACCTGAGTCTAAGCGTTGCAACATACGATGATAGGTCATTAGAATATGACACATCGTTCCATTGTAGTAATAAAAGAACTTATCTTAAATTCGTATCTAGTGAGGATCGAGATTGTGACTTTAAGGTCATAATTTGGAGTCTAACGTGAGATAGGGAGCAAGTGCAAGATCGAGCACCGCCTGCAGTCAAGGAGTCCAAGAGTTAGATACTCATTCGAAGGAACATAGAAGTTAAGATTATTACCTAGGATAAAGAGATAACGTGCAAAGTCATTATACAGCTGATGCGGGCCCTAGTGTGGAGGATCGGGAACTTGCGTTCCTAGAGGACCACGATCGTGTGACTAAAGGGGCTTCACGGAAACGGCCATAACTTTGGCTACGGATCTCCGTTTTGGGCCTACAACCAGTCAAATCGAAGCTTGAAGCAAGGAGCACGTCTAGGTTACCCATTTTTGAGTCCAAAAGTCGCTTTCTAAATTGGACTTATGGACATTTTTGTGTTTTTTTCATAATTTTTGGACTTTTTTTTGGGTTTTTGTTTGGCCCATGTCTCTTTACGGTTTCTTTTAAAATTCTGCTTCTTATTTAAGTATTTCTGATGTAATTTGGATGGTCATTGATCACTTTAAAGAACTTTCATTTTTCTCTCAAAATTTCGTGTGTGTTTACCAATTTGGAAGCCAATCCCACGGTATTCATAGAATCAACGTGGCTTGGGCAAGATTATCCTGTGTATTCTTCTAGAATCAGCAATTTTGATCTTTGGTCGTTTTTTCGCTGCATCAACAGCCCTGTTTCGTTGATGATTCCGGGACGTAATCATCCTAAGGGGGAGATAATTGTAACGCCCGTAGATCCGGGTTAGTCAATTTAGAGATAATAGGGGTCGAAAACGACTTTCGACAAAAGATTATTTAGAATAAATAATCTTAACAAAGTTGTAGAATATGTCTCAAGGGTTCCGTACATATAAAGAACGCCGAAATCCGAGTTATAACGAAGAAGTTATGGCCCGTCGAAGTTTTACGGCAAAACCGACAAGACACCGGGAGACGTAAATAGTGAATTTACGATAGAGGACTTTTTAGCCTTAGTGATCTAAACAAAAGTTGTAGTATACGTTAAACCGAGAACATACAAAAAAAGAACGCCCAAATTTGACGTCGTATGAGGAAATTATGAATTTTCTAAGATTTGGCATAGTAGTGCACGACCCAAAACTCGAATTTTAGTTCGAGCGGTTTTTGGCTTACGTGACCTAAATGAGAGTTGAAGATCTCATTAATAGGAACTCAACGGTAAAAAGACAGACGAAAACGTAGTCCGTATGAAGGAGTTACGAATTTTTCGCGGTCATTTAACAGTCTAATCGCCTCCTACTGTTAAATTTAAGATCGGTCGAGAATTAGCCGACAGAGTCTAAATGAAAGTTGTAGATCTTGTTTTTACCTACGCGTGGAAAAAATGAACGTCGAAAACGGAGCTCGTATGCGAAAGTTACGGGGTTTAGAAGTCGGCAGGGTGCTGCTGCAAAAGGGGTGACGTGGCACAATACAGGCCACACACGTTTGGCCACCAGAAAGATGACATGTGGCATGGACTCGGCGAGTCAGTACTTCGACTCGGCGAGTCGATCAGGAATTCAGCCTATAAATAGAGGTGCCGGGTTCCCTCATTCTTCACACCCTCCAAACTCTTTTTTCTCTCTCTCGAACCTCTCTCGAAGCCTCCCTAACCCCCAAAGCCTAGGGTAACTACCTAGCACGAGGCGGAAGCCCCGGCGCCCCTGACGGCTCCGAAAAGAAGAGCCTTCGGCTCAGAAACTCTGTTTCGGCGGAGCCTGGTTCTGAGAAAAAACCCGCTGTAAGTGAGTTACGCCTAACCTATCTTTAGTATTGCTTATGTTTCAATATAGTAATGTTATTAGGAACTTATAATGAGTATTTGGGCTATTATTATGACTTATATAAGTGTCGTTATAATATCTTTTTAACCACTCGCGGTACGGGGAATCTGGTTTGGAGGGCCGCTTGGGTTGCTGGATTCAGAAGTGCTATATGCCAAAATGATCCTGCCCTCCGGTGTTTCATGTCTGGCCCCTGTCTGTACATAGTGGGTGAAAAGTATTGTGTTAACGCTTATATAATAGTAATAATAGCAAGACTATTAATTAGTCTCGTTAAACATTAGACTAAACTCTAGTGGTAATGATACTAGGTTTTGTCAAAGGAAATTGTGTTAAGTAAACGAAGCGATGTCCGAGTACCGAGTCACCACCTTATCAAGTGAGTGCATAGTTACTTTCATCTTACACATAGATATGAAGTATTTTAATATAAATTACATGCTATGTGTGCATATTGTCTGAATACTTGCTGTCTATGCTGAATGAAAGATTTTATACATGTTTTAAATGATTTAAACTGTATATATATTTTATATCTACAAAATATGTTGGGTAAAACATGGGTAGATGAAATATGAGTCGGATGATGAGGTGAGAGGTGAAATAGACCATGAGGTGAGGGTGTGAGGTGGACGATGTGAGAAGCCTTTTACCCAAATGTTGGCCCCGTCATCTAGCAGAGTATGGATGACAACCACAGACTATTCTAGACAATCCAGTGGACCACTAGCAGGCTCGCAACCTGTAGGTGTTGTGAACGATGTGTTCACAGGTGTACTCTAAAAACCCATTGACATGTAATGCGAGTGGACTCTCGAAAATGATACTGTCAATAAACGAGATAACCCTGGCAGATGCGCCTATAGGACTCTACCGGCAGAAGCGCCTAATAGAGAACCTCATAACCCCGGCAGATGCGCCTAAAGGACTATACCGGCAGATGCGCGCCATAAAGAATGTCACAATTTTGGCAGCTGTGCCTAAGTGATAATATTAGCAGCTGTGCTTGACAGATGTGTCATTAGCAACGATGGATTTCGTACCTATTCCTTAGGATAATCCTTAGGAATGAATGAACGAGGAATAGTTGATTCTTAGGATAGATCCTTAAGAGTAAATAAGATAATGGGGATGGGTAATTGGGTTGATTGATTGTTTGATGATTAAACATAATGATTATATTATTGTGGGTTGAAAACCCTATGTACTCACCAGGTTTTCCAACCTAACCCACTCAAGCTTATTTGTATCACAGGTGTCGATACGAAGCCACTTTACACTGAGAGATTTAAAAGAGATGTAGATCAATAGTGTAAATGAATGTAAGTTTTGTTTATGATTATGTTTCTGTATTGACAATGACATGCCAAGGTTTTAAAAGGAATAAAAATACATTTCTTCGGAACTGCTTTGATAATGTATTTATCATGTTTTTCTGGGACCAAATTTCGCAACATTTTTATTAAAAGATGAACTCTGATTTTTATAAAGCATAAACAAAACCGGTCTTTTCTGGCTGTGAAAATGGGGATGTCACAATAAGTATTATGCTAATAAAGATAATAATTATTATGCTAGTGGGAGCATAATTATTATGGTAAGTGTTGCAAGTTAGCAATGTTAATTATAGAAAACAAAGGTTTCAATTCACAAAGTTGCAGGGTTTGAAAAGTTGTTTTGCTACAATTAAGGGAGAGGAATTTATACTTCATTTCAATTCTAAAAGCTTAGATTGAGTTTTAATAAAATTTAGTCATGGACATATATGAATGTTATGTTGAAAAAATTCGACATAATGAAATTCTATATGGAAATGTTGATTGCGTCCTCAAAATTCGATTATGATTACGGCATCCCTCTTCTTAATTCGAATTGTGAGAACATGACAAATAGAAATATTATAGCAAAAGGCTGATCAAGTATCATGTCTTTATGTTAGACATTATGAATCGCATCCCATATGCTTCGGGTATAGGATCGATTGCATATGCTACAATATTCTCGTGTTCTAATTTTCCAAATGCCTAGGGCATTAAGAGGGAAAAAGGAATAGAACCGGATATGACTAAAGTGGTTAAACAACTGTTAAAGACAATCTAAGGTTTGCCAAGGATTGGTCGCTTAAGGACAGTTGGAAGTATAGTAATGGATGGACCATATTGATATTATTATGAATAGACAGGATTTTATTGATAATGAGCTGTCTGGAATGTTTCCATATTGGGAGTTGGATGTTAAGAATAGATGAGAAAGTTAGAAACTTTTATGCAAGAAGAATGTTTAAATGAATGTACTTTCAATCTGAGACTTCATTTCCATGGAATTGTCTTGTAACAATCTCCAAAGGAATATTTTGTAATATCGTTGGTCAAGTCTCTGTGACTTTTGGTACCTAGGCATTACCGAAGAATCATTGCATGATAGTTTAGAATCTAACACTTCCTAGTAGTGACAAGAATTTGGAATTCTTACACTTGCAATAAAGATTTGGAATTGTGAAATGAGCATCATTGAAATGTTTTCCAGTTGATCTATTTCACAAAGTCGAGACCATAGACAAACATAGTGTGCATGCTTGGAGCATGGCATAGCTATTGTTTTAATTCAAGTATTAAGTTGATAAATCGAAACATTATACAATGAATAATGTGTAATGAATATGGCGATTAAATAAAATGTGTTCTATTTATATTCATAAGTTCTGAGACCATATTGGATTCGATTATTCTTGTGTTTCACTTTGCATGTTTTGACTTCCCGAATAACTAGGTTATTCAAACCATCCACAGTCGATCATACTTTGGAAGTATGTATTGAGGCAAGACAGTCGTGAATGGGTCTATAGTTTGTCTAGGTGTTTTAAACATAGTTGCAATGTTCATGAGTACTCCTGGAATAAGATTCGAGTATTGGATTCAACCCACGCTCATCTGAATCACTTCATGGATTTTATCACGAGTGATTGTGAGACGATAATATCTTATATTCTTGAAACCAAGACATATGATTTGTAGTTGCAAGTATGTAAGGTCCTCAATACAAGGATCTTAACCAATGATCAATCAAACAATCAAATAAAGTAAGAAATGAGTAGAAGAAGAATAAGGATCAAGCTTGCACACGTTAATAACTGAAAAACGTCAGGTACAACTTGATGACCGTAAACTCAACTGACTGACAACCACTCTGACAGATTCTGACAAGCTATATATATAGGAAGACAGACCGTAAACCTGATTACGGTCAGGCAGACCGTAAACAGGTTTACGGTCACAACAAACCGTAAACACAGCCTCGACCGTAAACACATAAAACACTATAGAAAAATACAGTTCCCTAGAAAAGCAAAGTATAAACCATAATTTTAGACCCAACAATCTCCCTCTTGGTTTATAGCTTTCTTTTTTCTTAATTGACCCAACAAGCTCCCCCTAAAAAGTAGCTGGATTTTATTTTTAATCTTCATTGGGAGCTTTGCTTCAGCGTTTATCTTTGATTTCTTCACAGCTTCAAGATGAACTTGATGAATCTTCAATAAACGACTTCATCTTGAGCGGATGGGCTTATCTTCAAAATTTGACATTTAACGCATGTTGGGTGAGGAGGCTTGACGTACTGATTCTTGAAAGATAGCGCTTTCAGCTTGAGAATCCTCAGAGAGAACATCAGAGAGAACAAATCTTCTGGATCACTTCAGCAGGTTTAAGATAGCAGCAAATTGATTGAGGAGGCTTCAATGCAATCTGTCACATAATCTTCAAGTCAGCTTCACCTTTCTTCTGGGGTTTAAGGATTGAATGTTGAAAGAATAATCTTCATTTCTTGCTCCTTCAAATGAGAATTCTTCGATGCTCACGGATGAAGCTTCGGCTCAGAAATCTCGATACAGACTCCATGAGTCTCATCTACATCTGAATTCATTTTTCAAGACAAAACAAAACTAAAAGAAAACTTTATCACACAATATTTTTGGGTTTTTCATATTTTTTGAAAAAATAAAACAGAAACAAAAATATTTTTGGATTTTCTGATTTTTCTGAACAAGAAATAACACTATTTTTGGATTTTTTTTTAATTTTCTGATTTTTGTTTGATTTTTGAAAATTTTTTTAATTCTCCCCCCAAATTTGTGCATAGAGAGAAACTATGAACAAATTTAACAAAAACAAAAATATTTGGGATCAAAGTTGTGAGACAGGCTGAACTTGTTTATCAGTACCTTCACCTATATGAATAGATCTGGTCAATTGCCGGTATTGTGGTCCACTTAAACACGAAGAATATTGACAAACTTTTCTAAATAAACTATTTAGCTGACGACGACTAAGGGTATTGTTGTCCACTTAAATTAAGCAGCGAGATCTACATACAACCTCTAAATGATTCAATTTTAGTTGCACTAGAACGTGTTCCCCACTTCCCGATATACCCTGGTTATCAAGAACTTCCTAAGGACTCCTTACTTTAGGTGAGTAAACAATTATTAAGGAGGAAGTTACATTTAGAAATAGGTGCATATGTTGTGTCCCAGGTCGGATCTCTTTCAATCACGCAGAGGGGACAACATATGGCTAACTAGGATAGAGGGATTGAGAGGTAGAATATTGCATATGCTGTGTCCCAGGTCGGATCTTCCGATCACGCAGAGGGGACAACATATGGCTAACAGATAGAAATAGTTTCATAGATAAGTAGGTGTGTAGAAATAGAGTTGCATATGTTGCATTCCAGGTCGGATCTTCCAATCACGCAGAGGAAGCAACATATGACTGACAGATAGAAAGCAAGAAAATAATTTCCTACATACCTACTTTATCAGAACCCCCCAGTCGCCCTATCAGAACCACAATTAAGGACATAATTCCGTACATCAAGGAAAAGTTAAGCCACAGTTCTAGATGCGTATTAATTTAGTGTATCCTGTAGGTTCCCGTGTTTATCTCACTGCTCAATCTACCCGAGCGTCGTATGGTCAGTCCAAACAATCCTATCTAAATCCACACTTTCAAATCCTTCGTGCCTACCAACACATTGAACACAGAGTCTAGACAACTCAGATTCAGTCCCTTACACATGTTTTAGACTGCCCGTTATCACTTTATCTTTATATCACTTCCCAAAACAAAACTAACGAAAGATATATAAGGAAATAAAAAAAAGTCTTTGAAATGAAGCAGTGTAAGATAAACCCAGGAGTATCGAGAAGAAAAATCAAACCGTAAGTCACCGATTGAATTTACATCCAGAAGGTCTAAGAACAGCACGCATAATCTGAGAACAGATCCAAAAATTCTTCATGTCATTAAGCACTGACCCCATTTGTGATGTCTTCCTTTCCTCCTTTCCCGCAAAGGACACATACTCTCAAACAATGTTCTGAGTGTTGTATAGTTGAGAGATGCCCCCTATCATGTGCCTGGAATAGCCACTACCAACAAACCGACGTCTGATGATATGCCTCCATAGCTGCTCCGACATAGAGCGGGATCAGTTGGTCTTTGGAACCCAATCCATTTTGAAACTGGGTCGACCTTTTTCATCTTTGCAAGGAACATTCTCCCGCGACATGTCCTGTTTATCACAAACAGAAGATGTAGAAATATTAGAGTCATTAGGTGACTTGGGAGATTGAACCTTTGGAACACATTTGTAGTTGGGTTTGACCCATTTCTTTTTCGATCCGATGGGTGCCTCGGTACTTGCTTTTGATCTTGATGTCGACCGTTGAGATGACTTTGATTTTGGCTTCACAGGAGCATCTCTTGGATAGGACTTCTTGACTGGCATTCCCTTCTTAACCTTGGGATTTTGATTATTGGTCTTGGGAGTTGAACTCTTGCCCTTCATGGCATTCCAGTCGCCATTGTCTGAACGTGGCCTTGAGGGGTTTCTTTTGGATTATCTCCCACTTGGCGCGTTCTGCCAGCCTTGTGCATAGTAGGGAACGTATGCGCGATTAGGACAATTTCTGGCAAAGTGTCCAGGTGTTCCACAGTGAAAACATGTCTTTTTCTTCACTGTGAAGTTGTTTCTTCCTGCCCCTGGTGGCGTACCCTTGCCTTGTTTCTGGTTGTTCTTACAAGCACAATTACAACAAGCACTCTGTTTAGCGTGAATTGGTGGCGTGTATTTACCAACAGCAGGTTGATCAGAAATAACTGAGTTAGAAGCAACAGATTCAGAGTTCAAGGAGACATTGGTTTGTTCAATAGTGTTCTCCTTGTTCTCTTCTTCCGCTACTTTACCTGCATAGGAAGTAGAAACATTAGTATTTTTCACCTCAACACCCTCAGTTGGCCCTGATTGTTCAGTCTTAACTGGAGTTGGTTCAGGGAGTGGGCCAAACTGAGCAGGTGTCTCTTCCTCATTGGTCTCAAGGGGTGGGTTATAGTTGTCATTAAAAGGAGGTGGCACACTGTGGTACCCTAAACCCTTGGTTTGATTATCTTTAAAACTTAATTGTTTTTCTACTAAGGACTCGACTGTCTTACTTGACGCGGTATAATTTTTGAAACTAACATCTGTTTTTCCACACTTAATTTTCAAAGTGTCAAGTTCTTCAGTTACAGCAGCAAGTTTTCTTTTAATGTGATTGTAATTTTCACACTTGTTGCTGTAATCTTCTTGAAGCTTTCGGAAATCCTTGATTTTGGCTTCTAATTGTGCTTTTAATGATTTCTGTTCTTTCCTAATAGTACACCTCTCATATTTTAGATCCACATTTTCTTTCTTAATCAACTCGATTTGGTCACGCAAAAATTTAATTGTTTTAATGCAAGTTTGAGAACAAGAAACTTCATTGACCGGAATGTTTGAGGAACTCATTGTTTAAAAATATGTCCTTTGACTTAAAACTCAAAAGTCAACCTCAAAAGTCAAATTTAAAAAATCAAACTTAAAAGTCAAACTTGAAAATTCAAACTTGAAATTTGCTTGAATCACCAAAAGGCTAGATTACGGTTGAAAAACTTTTGACCGTAAACACAGTTTACGGTCGAGAATACGGTTTGGGTTTGCGGTTTGAGAATACGGTTGGAGTTTGCAGTCTGAGAATACAGTTGGAGTTTGCGGTCTGGTTTACGGTTGAGGTTTGTGGTCTGGTTTACGGTTGGAGTTTTCGGTTGATGAAGATTGCCTGTTTGCGGTTTCTGAAGATTGCTTGTATACGGTTTCTGAAGATCTTGAGATTATGGTCAAAGTAGAGTTCACGGTTGTAACTAATTTGACCGTAAACACCCATATTTCGACGAAAACACATATTTTAAAGCTGAATTGATTCCCCACGCTATGAAAACACTAAACCAAGCTTCAAATGCAGACGAACACAAACCTATTGAGATCGTAAATGTGAAAAGAAGTGAGTTGACACCGGTTTGAGCTCTGATACCAATTGTAAGGTCCTCAATACAAGGATCTTAACTAGTGATCAATCAAACAATCAAATAAAGTAAGAAATGAGTAGAAGAAGAATAAGGATCAAGCTTGCACACGTTAATAACTAAAAAACGTCAGTTACAACTTGATGACCGTAAACTCAACTCACTGACAACCACTCTGACAGATTCTGACAAGCTATATATATATGAAGATAGACCGTAAACTTGATTACGGTCAGGCAGACCGTAAACAGGTTTACGGTCACAACAAACCGTAAACACAGCCCCGACCATAAACACATAAAACACTATAGAAAAATACAGTTGCCTAGAAAAGCAAAGTATAAACCATAATTTTAGACCCAACAAAGTCGGTTACACATTGACATATGTAAATGCACCAGTAACTTGGTGTTATAAAACATATTGTTATGTGTAATTTGATGAGTAAGTACAAGCAAGCATTTGGGTCGAAGCTTATCCATTCCTTTTACCCCATGTGGATAAAAGTGATATTTGTGGGCCCCTTGATGATTTAGTGATGACAACCGAAGTGCTTGGCCAAGCCTGGACTGATTTGATTTGTTCAATTAGTCAGTCGTCATAAATTGGAAATCGGGAAACAGCAAATGGACAGATAGAATGATTAAAATCCATGTCTTAGTCCATATGATATCTAGAATGGAGGAATATATGATCCCTTATCTAATGGACGTGTCATTGACTAGGTCAGAGTTCGACATCGGCTTTTAAGAGCTACGATTGCTAGTCGGGATTTTGGATTCGTACTTGCAATAATAGTTATTAGACTTATCCAAGTGGGAGACTGTTGGATTAGGTGTCTAAGCCCATAACTATAATTGGTATGTACTTGACCTGAGAGTAGCATGGTCCATTTAGGTTGCATATCACCAGGACAATTTGATAGGATGGACTTTTGAGAAGAAGTTATTTATGATTAGTTAATATATTATAAGTTCTAATATATTAATATGAAATCATATGGTTTAATTAGTATTGATCAAGAATTAATTTGGAATTAATTTTGTGATCAAAATAGACTAATTAAATATATGAGGATTGATTTGGTAAATCAACGATTCTTATAATGTGGGCCAATTGTTATTTAGGATGGGCTAAACTAATATGGTAGTCCATGGATAGTCCATGGAGGTTTAACCCATGGATCCTAGGTAATATGAAAGGTCATGGGCATTAGGGTTTACATGGATGTAACCCTAATCATGCCACACTACATAAGAAGTCCCTAAGCATCCAAAATGGCACACTAGTAATTTTTGGAGTTGCATGAGCCGATTTTGAGCACAAGATATTCCCTCTCTCAAAAGTCATCCTTTGTCCAAAGGTGTGTTGTGATTCCATTTGAGGTGCAACACTTGGGGCACTAAGTTCTTAAAGGCCAAACACAAGAAGTTCTACAAGCTACAACAAAGAGGTAATTCTATAACTCTCTTTTTATGTTGATTATGTCATTTGCATGCTAGTTGTAGGCTTAATGCTTTGGAAACAATATTATATGTATAATTAGAGAAAACATAGATCCAAAGCATTTAGGGTTGTATATGCACTATAGAATGTTGTAGTGTACCAAAACCCATCATCTATGAGGTAAGACTAATATGAGTGGATTGATTGATTTTCATGGAGATGAGAATAGCAAAAGTTGCTACCAACTTCATAGGTACTTGATTAGGAGAATAAGTATTGGACCTAACCCGCATCAAAATCACTTTATGGATCGTACTCATGACTGATGTTTCAATCAATGTATTATCATTGTATTCTTAGACCTAGGATACATATTTGGGACTTGAAGTGTAGTAATTGTTGTGCTTTGACATGGTTTAACGTTGTTCCATAAAACCTAATCATAAAGGCCATCGTTGGGTATAACATGAACTACATGATGGGTGTATGTAGTTAAGATGGGATTTGTTCTTCTTATTCATTAAGAGTTAGACATCTAAGGCCTTACAAAAAGTTGAACACTAAATGAGATTGATGGCAATCTGTATATCATGTTCAACATGATGTCTGAGACAAAGGAGTAGCTGATACCACACCTTTAGTAACAATTGTGGCTTAGAGCTCCTAGAATTAGTTGTTGATAAGATGACACCGTTCATATGTTGTTAATGGTAGTAGCCCGTTCCTTGACGCCAACTACTGTCTATGTCAGTCTATAATGAATCTTGTGAAAGTCTGAGATTGTTGGATCTATATGCTCAAAAATCAATATTGAGTGATATTGTTAATAGCATATGATCCTATTGGGTCACACTTTTATCAAGTTGACACATTTTGTATATTTATTATTAATATGATTATTAATAAATAATATCCATTTTTATTTAATTAGGGAATAATTATTGTTTTGTGAAAATAATAATTAAATAGAGTATAACTAGTTATTATATCATATGTTATGATAAATAAGTCATGTACAAATGTTTTGGAGACTTTGGTTAACAATAATTAAGTTAATGACTTAATGTATCATGGTTGAAAGTTTCAAAAGGAATGGAGGTTACTTGTCAACCTCTATACCTTGTCTCCCATGCCTTCCTTTCTAGGGTATTACTTTATAATAAAATAAGCAGTAGCCTTCTTTCACGCATGGAGTATATAAGACAGTCCTATGAAGAAAACTTGCTAATTTTTTCGTCTTGGATCCTCTCATAATGAAGAAAGTCGTAGCTCCCTTTCTCTTCCCCGCCTCACTCTCTCTCTCTCTCTCTCTCTCTCTCTCTTTTGAAGCTATTTTGGTAATTAAAAGCTTCCTCGAGTTGTCTCATTTAGTACTTATTTGAGTTAAGTGCTTAAAGGCTTAAGACACTCAAGAATACAAGAACGGACTAACATTCCAAGTGTATTATCTTGATGGTGGATACTTGTAGAGAAGATCATGCTCTTTGATCTTTCTATCTTCATCAACACCCTAAAACCATGTGGGTTCAAAGGCTCTAAAGGGTTGTCATTCTAAAAAACTCTACGGTTGTTTTAATCTAATTCTAACCTCTCTAAATGTATCGTAGATGGTTTGGTTTTTTTATAAAATCAAAAATAAACTTGTTATTTTTTGAGCTTTCATCGCCCAGTTTTTATGAAAAACTACACTTACATTTTCTATCAAAACTCATCGATTTATACTCTGTTAGATTCCTACATCGCTTAGTATAATAGTACTAGTAAGTTAAGGCTTTTTATTATTATTTTCATCTCTCATTATCCATCTCCCTCTTTACTCTATTCCTCCCTCATTACCCATCACTACCCAATATTATATATATATATATATATATATATATATATATATATATATATATATATATATATAGTAAATCGTATAAAAATCAACTTATATTATTTCATCTAACACAGAACATTTTTGCACATGAGCACATATAACATTTAATTATCTAAATACTTCATATATATGTGTAAGATGAAAGTAACTATGCACTCACTTGCTAAAAGTGGATGCCTCGGAATTTGGGTATAACTTCGTCTTGGTAGTTTATCTTTTCCTCTAACGTGGCCTAGGTTCATATTACTAAGTTTTAGTTTTATACTCTTAGCGAATAATGATAGTCTAGATTCCTCACTAATCCCAATGTCTACATCAAGATCTAACAAGTGAGTAACAACATGGTAGGATCATTTCAGAGGTAGGGTCTGTTTGGTATACAGAGTATACTGTTTACAAATCTCACTTTAAACACCTCACTAAATTCAGCATAGACATCATCCCCATAAGTAGATCAATATAATGACATGGAATTACTGATAAATCTTATTTATAATAACGACTATGAGCATAAATATTAGTTACACTTAAAATAAAATAAATGTACCTTTACTTATAGAGATTTTAGCGGAAATCGGGAAATTATGTAGACGAAATCTCGACCTGAAAGCTTCTTTTCATTGGGTTCCTAGAGCTCTAGAGACTCTACTAAAATATTAAAAAAGTTGGGAAAAAACCTAACTCGAAAGCTAGAGAGGTTGGAAGGAAGTTAGTGAGAAAATGAAGCAAAATTGAAACATATTTATAGGGTCAGGGAGGGCGCGTCGGGCCTCATGAGTACGGTTATCCATTTAAGTCATGCCACGTGTTAGGCTTTCATTCGCCTGCGTCATCCTTCTAGAACCATGCCATGTGTCATCATTTCATGGTTCCACGTGTACAAATCTTGTGGTGCCACGTCGCCTTGTCTCTTGGAGGAGGGGGTGGCCGACCATGCCATGTGGCGCACTTCGGTGCTGCCACGTCACCAGCCCAGGTAGTTTCTCGCAGATATTCGGACGACCATGACTTTTGCATACGAGCTCCATTTTTGACGTTATTTATATCTCTGAACTCCTCTCGACGAGCTCTACAACTTTCATTAAGGCCTTAACAACTAATTCTTACTCTAACAACAATTCATATTTAGATCGGGTTAGACTGTTAAAGTCCGTGCGAAATTCATAACTTCTTCATATGAACTCCGTTCTCGACTGTATTTATATCGACGGGTTCATATTCAAAATATATTCAATTACCATTTAGATTGTGTCGGCTAACAATCAACCAATTTGAATTTCGATTTTTGTGACCGCACTGTTGCGCCGAAACTTCAAAAATTGTAACTTCCTCATATGAAGTCAGATTTGGATGTTTCCTATATGCATGATCTCGGTTTATGATTACTACAACTTTCATTTAGATTAATTAGGTTAAAAATTAATTTATAAAATTTCACTTTTTACGATACGCAGTGTCGTTCGGTTTAATCGCAAAACTTCGAAGAAGCATAACTTCTTCATACGAAGTCAGATTTCAACGTTCTTTATATGTATGGAATCCTTGTCATATATACTACATATTTGGTTAAGATTATTTATCCTAAATAATCTTCTATAAAAAAGTCGATTTATTGCTTATTATATATTAATCATCTAGCCCGAATCTGCAGGCGTTACAACTACCAAAGGAACCAGCCAAACTCTTGGAATTGCACAAATGTGATTCTTAGACATAAAAATTGGCACACCATATCACTGACATACCATATCTCAGATTTGACATGTCCCATGTCTGAACTACAAGTCTTCGTTCACATATTTCTTTTTCATTTCCCTATTCTACTTTGCATATTTATTGTGGGTCTTATACATATAAACATGTCAATATACCAAGAGTTCCCAATCATGGTTAAAATATGCTTTATCATCTTATTCATCACTTAAATTATTAAGTTCATCATAATAATCACATGGGCATATTTTTCATCAAACTTCACTTATGGAGTTAAGAGCTTAACTTACCCAAGAACTCATTAATGAACAAAGTAATCTATACACAACCTTCTAAAACTAATTTGGATCATATTAAATGATTTATAACTTCTTATAACTCAGTCTAAATTTTTGTAGGCTCATAACTAAAATATGGAATCACAAATCTAATTCTATAGTTTCTCAAATTGACATTATGGCTAAAAAACCACTACAATCACTTTTGTTTCAAATAATTCTTCTTGTTTTTTATTCAAATCATATTCAAAGCATCAAGTCATGATTCTAGAACACAATTTACTCATATTATATGTTTAAACTCCTTGGAATATTATAATCAACCCATGTAATTCTCAATTCTAACCACTAAGCTTCAGATCCTCTCAACCAATGAGTTGTACATCCATAATGGATTTGATGCAACAAAATCAAACTATGATCATAGGATTCATCTAATCATGGATTAATAATTTCATAATCACAAATTGAATGATCATATGATTCATCTAATCATAGATTAATAATTTCATAATCACAAATTGAATTCTAGGGTTTATGGCTAGATTTTACCCAAACTCAAATCCACTCACGCAAGAGAGGTTTTGAGTTTAGAATCTCATCAAACACACTAGAATGGTTAGAAACAAAACCTTAACCATAAATTTACCCTAAAAATGGTGTTGGGTTTTTTTCCCTAATCTTAAACTTAAATTTGAAGATAGTTGATGAATGATTATACCTTGCAACCTAATCTTAAACTTAAATTTGAAGATAGTTGATGAATGATTATACCTTGCAACCTTATATTACTCTAATTCATGCTTCAGAGGATTTGTACCTTTTTAGGAGAAAAAACATAAAATCCCCGTTAGAGATCTCTCCTTTCAAAATTATGATATAAAGAAAAAGGATAAGTGTTTCATCTTATTTGCTATATTTTTGAATTCAACCCTCAAGTTACATGTTTTTTTTTTCCAAAACAACCTCATCCAAAAAAATTTCTTTACTTAAATTAGGAGGTTTCCACATTTTTTCCATCGTCATCCATAAGTTGATTTTAGTTTCAAACATCATTTAAGTGAGTCAACACTTCGTCAAACCCCCTTTTACAATTTTGTCGCTTTGAACCCTTAAACCTAAAATGTCATATATTTAACATTTATCATTCAAAATTTTTTATCTACAAATCATATGACTATCTTTTTAGTTAAATTGTTTTAATTAATTAATTTTTTTATTTTTAGTTTATTTATTAATTTCCTAGTTATTTTAAAACAAAAAATTTTAGCCCTGAATTTAGGATGTCATGATACTTTGATAATGACTTAATTGTTAAGCATTTAAATCATTTATTATGAATTTGGTATTATGCTAAATTTTTAATGACTTTATACATTTGTTACGAATTTAGTGGTTTGGTACTTTGCTAAATTGTTAAGTACTTAATGCATTTGTTATGAATTCGATAACTTAGTACTTTGCTAAATTGTTACAGACTTAATCCGTTTGTTAGGAAGTTAGTAGTTTCTTCAGAACTCTACGTTTGCAGCGACCATTTCAGATATGGATAAATCTTTATCCAACCAAAACACCCAAAATAACAGGTAGGGGAACGATATAGATGATGATGATAATGATGTTTAGTTTTTTTAGTTTTATGATTTATTGATGTTTTGTGTAACAAACAACTTAAAACATATATTATGAATTTTGTTGTATTTTATACGTATTTTGATTTCCATCGTGAAAGATTAAATTCAACTAATGTTCATCATAAAAACCAGAATGTTAGTATATCTTTTAAACTATTTGATTCTTGTGCTAAAAAATGAATGAATTACATTTTGGTCCTTGTGCTAAAAATGAATCAATTAGTGTCAAGTTAAACTCAAATCGGTCAATGCTAAGGTCAATACTTAATTCCTTATTGAAATTGCAGCTTTGAATTCGTTATCTGGATCAATGTTATGATGATCATTTATTATGTAATCGTGTAGTGTCCATTATAGCCGGGAGGTACCGAATATGGCTACTATATGTTAAAGTTCATGAAAGAGATAATTGAGGAAGGAGTTGAAGTGTTAGTCGATGACAATGTAAGTATAGGATCCTACTCTCACTAATAAGAAAGGAATTGAGAGAATGATAATATTATGTTTATATGTTAAATATAGTATCCTAATCTTACTATTATAATTAAGACAATAGGTTATATGCAAGAAATAACAATATACCTTCATTTATTTGAAAGTACAATTCTCTAATAAGAAAGGGATTGAAATAGTGATCATTTTATGTTTATGTATTGAATATAGCATCATACTCTCACCATTGCAATTGAAATGGTAGGTTAAATGCAAGAAAAAACAATGTACTTTCATTTATTTGAAAATGCTCTAATAAGAATGAAGTTTTTTACAATTTTTTATGTATCCCATGCTTTTGCATGTTATTCCCTTCTTACATCTTACAATGCATTACAATACAGTGAAACTTTTTTCTCAGGATGACAAATATGAGCACACAAATTCAGATATTGATGTAATTCATGAAGAATTGTCATCTTTTGTGGCAAGCTTTATTTTCAAGTAATATTTTGTTTCGACAAACAATATTTTTAGTAACTTCGAAATATTTGTTAGCATTTGGCATATAATGTCTACAATATTTTTGACAAATTGTTTGACATATGACATTATTGTACGAAATGAATTGTTTTGCTATATATGTATTTTATTTTGTAATATCACACAATAATTTTCATTTAATTTGAAAATTAGTATATTTACAAAAAAAATTCTAAAGTCGTAAATATATGTCAGAAATGGTTGTCGTAAATGCAAGCCGTAAATTGGTGTCGTAAATGCACGTAATAAATGTGTGTCGTAAATACACGTTGTAAATTTATGACATGCAAATGTGTGTCATCTTTCTTTATGACAGAGATTTAATGACACACATTTGCGTATCATCTGTACCTTTTTATGACACGCATTGCGTGCATTAGAAGCCTATTTTCTAGTAGTATATTAAAATGTTAAACAAAAAAAACACCAATAGCGGCAACACCAATAAGGCACAACGAGAGGCAATAACAACATAGTCACCGATGACAGTTAAATTAATATCAATGACATTATCATCGATGGCGACATTAGCCGCGACTATGTTGCAGTAGCGACAACAACCAATAACGACAACCCCAATAGCAACAACTTTTGAGCGATATGGATGACACAAATGCGACAATGTATTAGCGATAACTTGTTGTCGCTAAAACGTTTAGCGGCGACATATTAAGGCATTAGCGATGATATTTTTGCCATTATTGCCTTGAATCCTTGTAGTGAGTCAATATAAAAAATATTAGAAGGGGAATCTTAAAAAAAATCTATATATTTTGTGTTCATTAACGATTAAGCTATTGTTTTATTTTTTTTAATAGAAAAAGATAAAATACATGCAATTGTTTACAGAAAGGGACAAAACCCGACAATCATTTACACATTTGGAATTTCAGTTCACAATTTTTTTTTTAACCAAAGAAGTAGTTATTTAGGCTCATCAACGATAAAACCATAATTTTTTTAACAAAAAAGAATACTTTTTTTTACTACAATATTATTGTATTATTTCAATGTGATAGAGAATGTTATGCTAATGTTATGTTATTGTAATTTTTTTTGTCTAAAAAACGAGTTTTGTCTTACTATTAGATTAAAACCCGACCAGACAAAAGAAATGACAATTATATTCCGACAGAGAATATCTTATGTCAAGCATAGAGAATATCTAAGATTCTAGTAAGATAACGCCATCCATCAGATAAATGGAATATAGTAACATTAAATCCCGTAATATCCTATGTAAAAAAAGAGAATGATATTGATTATAATGAGACAATCTATTAGACGGAGAAAGTATCATAACATTATATTAATATAATATCATCACTCTCACATGACAAATAGTATTATCTTACTACATTTTTAATGTATTATCAAGGTCTGTTAATCTTTAAGTTTATCAAATGATTTTTTTTTACTATAGTTGGACTAAATTTTTTTGACATAAGATATTATTTTACAGCAATTAATGTTATTATATTCTATATGTCTGTATGATGGAGGGTTTTACCGCAATCTTATATATTATATATAGTATGATTAAATTCTTTATCCTTTTTTAATATACAATATTATCTTACCGTAAGATTGTGGTATGATAAAATCATTTGTCTTTTTTTTGTTAAAAAAAAGTCATGGTTTTATTTTTAGTGGACCAAAAATATAAGGACTTTTTTATGATTACCCATAAAAACCAAAATTACTAACTAAAATCTCAAGTGTACAAACAGTTGCCCATAATTGCCAGTGTTTTATCATTTTCTGTTAAAAGAAATAAAGCAATAACTTAATCGACTAAAATATAGGTTTTTTTAAGATTTCCCAATTTAGAAATATAAATAAAAACATTTTTAATACTATAATGAAATAGATTCATGATGAATTACTTGATCCTTATAAGACTTTGTGACGGATGTGTTGCAATAATATTATGAATTTTATATGGTAGCACGTCACAGTAGAGAATGTATTACGAGATGGATGTGAATGTCTAGATACAAGAGGGAGTGGGGTTGGATTGAATGCAAGAAAGGTACTACCATTTTGTGGACCAACTATCAACATTTGTAGCTGAGCAAAGCCCACAATGATGAAATTAAGCACAACCATTCAGTATTTGTAACAGATTTTTCTTTAAGCTTATGACTATTGTATGCACGTTTTGGTTCATGTTAATTTTTGTAATGTATATATTTGGAGCATACTAAGTGTATGTTGTAGAATGCTTTTGGGGGTTGAAAACAAACACATATAGAGATGCCCTAGTAAGTTTCTAAATTTGTAAACTTAATCTGCCATAGATCGAAAATTATGTTTCGAGAAAACCATTTGTAGCCTTGTAGGTCGATATACAGCTAAGAAAGGTACATCGGGTCTGCAAGTTTTCAAGTATTTATGGTGAGAAGATACTGGTCCCCCTTCGCTTTCTTAGTCTCAATAATTGGATTGTCTTTCTCTTTTAAGCTGTGATATATATATATATATATATATATATATATATATATATATATATATATATATATATATATATATATATATATATATATATATATATATAGAAAAGTTCAATAGAGAACCATAATTATTGGTTCTTCAAGGAACTAAATCTTTTTTTCAATTTCTAGAGCTTATTCTTTATCGAAAAAAAAATCTAAAATATCTAAATTCATATACGTGAAATGACATTCATTCAATCAGTCCTCTCCTCCGCTCTCTCTGTCCCTGGCTTCTACTTTCACATACCTTCTGGCCTCAGTCGTTGACTTTGCCCCTTCCGCTCCTCCATTTAACAAGCAATTTAGTGGTTGTTCGCTCCTGAACGAAGCTATTGGGACAGCGGCTTCTTTATCAAAATCTTTGGAACAAATGGTTGCCCTTGAAAATGGGTGTTTTTTTGTGGAAACTAAGACTAATTAAGAATGCCATTGCTGTTGATAGCAGTTTTCCCAGGTTTGGAATGAATTTTGCCTCCAAATGTGTTTGCTGTTCCTCTCCTTGTGAATGTGAAAAATATTTTTCGGATTCACATTGTGAATTTTCAAAGATTCACATTGTGAATTTGACGTAAAAAAAAATCGAATTTGATATCATTGGAAAAAGGATAAAAAGTTATGAATTTCTGTATTTTTAGTTTTTTTTGATAAAAAATAAGTTCTAAAAGTTGAAAAAAAGATTGGTTCCTTGGTTAATTATGGTTCTCTATTCAACCTCACCCAATATATATATATATATATATATATATATATATATATATATATATATATATATATATATATATATATATATATATATACACTAGTTGTATACCCACGCAATGCGGCGGTAACAAATAATTTCTTTTGGCAATTAGTTTCATTCGACAACAATTTTTTTTTGCGTAATATTTTCAGGCGACGATTTTTTTTTTTGGCACACCATTTCAGGTTAATAGTTTCCTTTCAACGGATATTTTCTTTTTAAGAAACATGTCATCGATTATTTAATTTCATTCGGAAATCAAACCATCAAGTTCACTCCAAAAGCATAAATTAAAAACCAAACATTAGGGAACCTAAGTATTAGACAGGTGGGGAGAGATGAGGGGATTAGTTATCTTTCGATTTTGGTTCCTGTTTTTTGGCACAGCCATTTTATTTTTCGATGGGCGACAAATAGTTATATTTCAACTAATATGTTATCTATTTATCATCAATATTTATTATGAATTAGAACCTGACATTCAATACCCCTAGCTTTTTTTTTTTTTTTTTTTTTTTTTTTTTTTTTTTTTTTTATAGAACGGTGGGTTAGTATATGACTGGGTTAGAACCCAGGATCTCTTTGTTAGTAACTCTTTGTTATGCACGTTGTTAGCTAAGTAGGTTAGCCCCAACTTGTCCCTAGCTTCTTAATTATATATATATATATATATATATATATATATATATATATATATATATATATAAAAGTTAGTCATGCCTTATGAATAGTAAATTTTGTGACTTTAGATTTTTGCCACAAATGTTTAGTGAATTTGACTTCATCATTGAAGTGAAAACTTTTACATTTTTGTGTTTTGATACTTATATATTAAATAACAATTAAAAAATAACCATGAAAGCAATTGAAAGGTAAGGAAAGAGGCATAAACTTACCTTTACTCCCACTGATTTGCACCAAGAATAGATGAAGTATAATAAACCAACTGAGATTGATAGGTAAGATAGAAAGAAATCATCTCCCCATAGCATATATTGGCTTTGAAGAAAGCATGATGTGTCCACATCTGAATATTACTGAAATTAATGATGTGTTACAAGTAAGTTCATAAACAAAACAAAACGTATGTTCGTAACCTTGTTTGAATTGGGAATCTATTTCTGCAAAGGGCTCAAATTCTCGTTTATCCTTCTTCATGGAAATAACAACAAAATCCATTCCTAATAAAAAAGTTAAAAAAAAACAGTGTGAGGTGCAGTATTTTAGCAGGGAACGGAAGAAAACGTGTTGTTTAGGACACTCACTGATGGGCTAGGTTATGTACGTCCAAAATTGAAAGCATTATCTCCAACTCTAAGTAATCGATTGCAAACCCAGATCAATCCCGAGGTAGAGGAAGCACTTCAAACAAAGCAGGGGATGCTTCACCTGAAAATTAAGATTCACGAAAAATTAGGGTTCGAGACGCACGGGTGATTGAACAAAAAAAAAACAAATACCTTCAAATCTTCTCAGCATATGTCAACCTAAAGTTCTTAGTTGTTTCTTCCCATATCTTTAAAACATTCAATAGCATAATCTGGTAGTGGAAAATGCCTTCTTCGGCTATAATAGCAATCTAAACCATCAAAAAAATAACAAAGAAATTAATAAGTAACTTCGCAGAGAGAGAGAGAGAGAGAGAGAGAGAGAGAGAGAGAGAGAGAGAGAGAGAGAGAGAGAGAGAGAGGTGTTAAAACACACACAACAGATCGAACTTTGTGTAAAGATTGACCCATAATCCAACAAACGAAAACAGCAAAACAGAAAATCCCTAATCATATAGCTTTGATTTGAGGACGAAATCAATCGCCCAAAGTAGTCTCAAGAGAGGTAGCAAAAAAATCGAAGAGAAAGAGAAGAAGGAGAAAGTCTGTATATAATGAAATCAATATAAAAAGATTACCTTTAAAAACACAGTAGGAGGTGGCGACCAGAGCTGTTAATAGAGGGTGACTCAGCAAAGCGTCACAATGAGGTAAGTATGAAGGAAGGTTGAAGTAGGCAGGCAGCTTACCAGCAATTAACTCAAGCGTGAGGTCGGTGAGGAAGCGTCGACGTAGACACCCTGGTTATGCAGAAGAGGGTTTCACATATAGGTGCAAATTTGGATCGATAAGGAGATGGGGGCCTAAATATTTGGGAATTTTGGGGTTCAGTACGATTTTTGCCGAGATATTTGGATTCTAGAGGATTCAATACGACTCGATCTAGGGCTAGGTCAAAAGCTTTAGTAAAATAAGGAAACTTATGCACTGAGTAGTTGTATTATATGCTTAATCATTTGAACGACTTAAATTATAATATTATTATATTGATGGTAAGTTGTACATAAAGCTTAACAATTTGGACGTCTTAAAAAAATAATATTTTTATATTCAATATATTTTTAGAAATAGTAGGATTTCTTTTCTAAGATAGTAAAGATACACACTTCATACTTCACCACCATATCTCAGACCTAACTTTTTCCTAAGTCCCGTCGGTATCAAAAAATTGTATTTATAATAAAAGTATATAATTATCAATTAAATATTAAAAGTTATCTTAATAAAAAACAAAATTAAGAAAACGCAGGTACTATAATTAACGTTCATAATTTCAAATACTAATTAGTAAGAGATAAAATAAAGCAAATTAACTGTTTCCTGTTATACAGCTATAGAGATGTTTTTCCTTGAAGATATTTACTAATTATGTTATCTATCGTGTACATTTTTGTACCTTAATTTCACATAAAATATATATTAGTTTTAAATACAAGTCAAAAAAGATATTTGTATGTCTAAAAAACATCCATAAGAGTTTTTTTTTTTATTTTTTTTTATTTTTTAACATTCAATCAGTTTTAAAAGCTATAAAACAAACTTTCTTTCTACCATTGTGATATAAATTTTTCACTTAAAACTTTTTCAATAAAGCTTATAAATTTACAAACTCTTAGCACGAGCTTATCCATTCACTCACTGTGGTGGGGTTTCGTAAGTTTAAACCAATTATAAATAGCCAAATAATATAAAAAAACAATAAAATATATAAATAAAATTTGTGGGAGTAACATTTTTGAAGTTTTAAGTGAACTTCTTTAAAAAAAATATATAAAAATAAAAAACTAAATTAAAAATAAATTAAATAATCGACTTAGAAGTTTAGAAGTTAAAAAAATATATAAAAAAAATTATTAATCTAACCAATTCCTTAATGACTTTTCAGTTTTTAGCCAAAAACTAACATTTATCCCAAAATAGCCACAAAAATCGTAGGGCATTAAAATCGTCTATTATTTCGCCTAAATGGTCTCGGTTTCAGGTTATGTATTTAAAGATTTTTTTTTTCATTTTTGCAAAACAAAATCGTAGACCATTTTATGGTCTACGGTATCCTCTCAGTCGTCTACTATATCCTAAACCGTAGACCATAAATTGTCTACTGTTTCGGCTAAATGGTCTATGAATTTAGAAGTTTTTTTTTTGGTATTTGACTACTATTTTGTAGAAGTTGACTACTATATCGTACCTAGTGTTCACCACATCACAGTTATATTACATTTTATATGAGTTACAAAAAAACAAAAAATAAAAAAAAAACACAAATTTTACGAAAACCATAAGTTGCTAAGAAACCTACGTTGTATAAGCATTTAATGCAACTTTTATGCATTGACAGCTTGTACACCATAGGTTTCTTACGAAGCCTACGATTTTGTTGTTTTTTCAAAAAAAAAAAAGAAAAAAGAAAAACTTTCATCTATTAAATCTCCTCCTAAACAAGAAAAACCAAAAAAAAAAGTGGAAGATTCGAAGAGAAACATAGTCGCTCATTAAAGGCTTCATTGAGATAGTTTTCCTAACTTTAAACACACAAAAATGACACAAATGGAAAATTATAACTTTATGTATATTGGGCTAATAGACCCTGAAACAGTAAACGACCTACGAAACAGTAGCATATTACCCAATAGTAGTCAGTTTTGATTTTTCTTCTATTGGCCGTAGTCAACGCTGAGTTAACCGACGATCCTAATCGTCTACGATTTGGATGGCTATTTTGGAACAACTGCTAATTTTTGGTTAAAAATGAATGTCATTAAGGAAAATGGCTACTTTCGTAATTTTATCATATAAAAATAACAAAATTAAATTATAATTAAAATGATTTAGGTGAATGTTAAAGTTAAAAATATTTAAGATTAAGCATTACAGAATAATATTTAAGTAAATCCATTTTAATCAAGATATGAAATTATGTGTGAGTAAGTTTATCATTTACGGTTGGATTAGAAGATATGAAACTAAAAATCCGAATTAAAATGTCAAAATGACTTAAATAGAAAATTTAAAGTTGTTGGTGATTTTGTATCATCAATGTGTATTTAAGTGTAATGGATTGACTTGTTGACCAAATTCAATCTTGATGAATATTAAACAAGTAAGGAAGGTGCGGAGTGCACACTTGTTTAAATTTATTCAAGATTCAAAGTAGACTATCATTTAGGGGCGAAGCCCCTAAACGAAAGAGGGTCCGGGGGCAGCGCCCCTGGGAGCGGGGTCCAAGGGGCGGCAGCCCCTGGCAAAGAAAACTGCCTTGACAGTTATTGGTTTTGACAGTTGGAGTAGTTTTTGGACAAAGAAAACTGCCTTGACAGTTTTCAGACAAATGAACTACTTAATCTTTTGGTCATCATTTTTCTGGCTACAGCAACAATTACGAAATTCATAACATCCATATTTTCAGTTCTTGATCTCAATTCTGAGTCTTATCCGATTAAAGATTGGGAGTACCACCCAAATACTTTAATCTGAAAAGTGAAAGAACAATTCTCAGAATTTCCAAGGCTATTTTATCCCGAATTTCTTACAAAAGTTTGAGGGACCAAGTTTGCCGAATTTGAAAACGTCACTTTAACCTTTAGTTAACTAGATTTAGATAAAAAAATGTCAAGAAATGAAATTTCTAGACTTAATGTATAGTTATTAAAATATATTGGTTAAATGGAAGTTTGTTAGGGAACAAATGAGAAACATAAAAGTCTAGGTGCCAAAGTGCCATTATGTAAAGATTAGAACATAAACCCCCTAATTCATCATCTTCTTCCTTATTTAAACATTTAGGATCTAAGGAGAGCAATATAAATCGATTTTAGGATATAAATAATGAAATTGGGAGAAAAACTAAAGATCTAATAGTGTTTTTAAACTAATTCTTGAAATAGAAGTTTGTAAGGTAGCCTTTTTCTCTATGGTTGTCTTTTCGGTTTTAGAATTCTCCATGAATATGAAATTATGATGAAATTCATGACTATATTAAGCTTTCTATGTAATTCTAAATTTAAAACACCAATATAATGATGTAAATTCGTCTCCTTGGCAAAAAATTGAGTTTAATGGTGAATTTGAAGCCCTAGCTTCATGAACTCATCCATGTATCCAATACAATTCAATTTCTATGTATGGATTTAAGACCAACCATAAGCATGTTCAACATGTTTAACCGCATAGAGCCAAAAGCTTTTGGGCCCCGAATTTTTTTAGTTTTTGTAGTGAGTAGTTAAGTTGATTACCCAAAATACGGAGGTGGGAATGAAATCAGGAATGTGGAAATCCAACTGCCAAGTCTGGATAAAACGAAATGTTTTTTCCTTCAAAGGGGGCATGTTTGACGTGAGAATTAATGTGGCCATGGAGGGAAAGTAGATGATTGGTGGAGAAGATAGAGGTAAGAAGAAGCAATTCCATATGTATATCTATTGCAAGTGGACTCAAAGAACGAACAATGAGAAATGGGGAGATAAAATTGGTATGCTGGAGGCAAGAACACAATGTGTTACCGATAGCACCCTCGACATGGTGTCTCCATCCGGTGACCATAGTCGCCCCCTTAGGGTTGGAAATGATTTTTTATTCTTACCATATTTTACACCAATTTTTAATAAAGAAATTAATGCTGGGGGTTGAAAATTAGACGTAAAACATCATGGTATATTTTATCTGAAAGCCCATCTATGGCACATGATTTGTTAAAAAACATTACCATAAACAATCGTTGTTAAGAAAAACATAAGCAAGCATTCCACCTAAAATATAATGGCATGTTTAAATTGTTTGCCAAAATAAAATGTCATCCACATAGTAAAGGGAGAGACTGGATGGGCGTTGAAATCAATGTAGGAAAAGGTTTATCTTAATTTATTAGTATTTTAGTGGATGTTTGGCTAAGTTTATTTAAAAGTGCTTATCACTTTTTAACTTATAGCTTATTAGCATATAGCGGTGTCAAAAGAGAGTTTCTTTTTAAAAAAAAATGTTTGAATTAGTTTATCCGGTGTCAAAATGTTATATTTGATAAGCCATTTTTAGTGTTTGACTAAATGACAAAAAAAAGCTTCATAGAGATGTTGGACAACTATAAGCTATAAGGGGTTTTGAGAAGTTAGGGGTCAGTAACTTATCAAAAATGATTTATCTCATGTTCCACACCGTTATAAGTAGTTTTTAAAAACACAGTTAATCCAAACACTCATTTTAACTTGTATCGGTATAGAACTGGTAATAAGTTAAAAAAAAACTCCTTCTTTAAGCTTAGCCAAACACCCTCGTACTCTTATTTACTCTTGATACTTTATTTGAAATAGAAATATACTATAGAGAACTAAATCAAAAACTCATGTGCTGGCTCTCGCTCTCTAGCTAGAATTCCATTTTGTCTCTAGTATTTTAAATAAATGTTGTGCCTTATTTAACTCTTTCTTTCACATTTTCATCCCCAAACATTCTCCGCCATTAATATTGTTTATACCATTATTCAGTGTTGTGTAACGCCCATAGATCCGGGCTAGTCAATTTAGAGATAATAGGGGTCGAAAACGACTTTTCGACAAAAGATTATTTAGAATAAATAATATTAACCAAGTTGTAGAATACGTCTCAAGGTTTCCGTACATATAAAGAACGCCGAAATCCGAGTTATAACGAAGAAGTTATGACCCGTCGAAGTTTTACGGCAGAACCGGCACGGCACCGGGAGACGTAAATAGTGAATTTACGATAGAGCGACTTTTAGCCTTAGCGATCTAAACGAAAGTCGTAGAAAACGTTAAACCGAGAACATACAAAAAAAGTACGCCCAAATCTGACTTCGTATGAGGAAGTTATGAATTTTCCAAGATTTGGCATAGTAGTGCACGACGCGAAACTCGAATTTTAGATCGAGCAGTTTTTGGCCTACGCGACCTAAAGGAGAATTGAAGATCTCATTAATAGGAACTCAACGGTAAAAAGACAGACGAAAACGGAGTCCGTATGTAGAAGTTATGAATTTTACGCGGACATTTAACAGTATAATCTCCTCGTATTGTTAAATTTAAGATCGGTCGAGAATTAGCCGACAGAGTCAAAATGAAAGTTGTAGATCTTATTTTGACCTACGCGTGGATATAAAGAACGTCAAAAACGGAGGTCGTATGTGAAAGTTACTGATTTTAGAAGTCGGAAGTGTGCTGTGTGAAAATGGGTGATGTGGCACAATCTTGGCCATTGCTTTCTCCCCAAGTCTTGCCACTAGATGGTGACATGTGGCACCAAGTTCAGCCATTTTTCACCCTATAAATAGAACCTCTCCCACCCTCATTTTCTTCACACCTTTCCCATTCTTTCTTCTCTTTACTCTCTCTCTAGAACCTCTCTCTAGCCCCGAAACCCCCCGAAAAGCCTAGGGAACCTCCCTAGCACGAGGCGGAAGCCCCGGAGTGCTCGACTGCTCCGAGAAGAAGAGGTTTTCGGCTCGGGAACGCTGCTCCAAGCAAAGCCCGGTTTTCTATAAAACCCGCTGTAAGTGAGCTACGCCTACGCTATTTTTAATATATCGTTTATTTAATTATAGTAGCGTTATTAGGAACTTATAATAAGTACTTGGGCTATTATTATGGGTTATATAAGTATTGTTTAACGCTTATATAATAGTAATAATAGCTAGACTATTAATTAGTCTCGGCGAATAATAGACTAAACTCTAGTGGTAATAATACTAGGTTTCGTCGAAGGAAATTATTTTTAAGAAGCGAAGCGCTGTCTGAGTTCAGATTCACCACCTTTTCAGGTGAGTGCATAGTTACTTTCATCTTACACATAGATATGAAGTATTTTAAATAAATTACACGCTATGTGTGCATATTATCTATATACTTGCTATCTATGCTGGATGAACGATTTTATACATGTTTTAAATGATTTAAACTGTATATATATATATATATATATATATATATATATATATATATATATATATATATATATATATATATATATATATATATATATATATATATATATATATATATATATATATCTACGAGAATATGTTGGGTAAAACATGGGTAGATGTAATAGATGGAATATGAGTTGGATTATGAGTTGAGAGGTGTTATAGACCACGAGGTAAGTGTGAGAGGTGGACGATGTGAGAAGCCTTTCCCAAATGATGGCCCCGTTATCTAGCAGAGTATGGATGACAACCACGGACTATTCTAGACAGTCCAGTGGAACACTGGCAGGCTCGCAACCTGTAGGTGTTGTGAACGATGTGTTCACCGGTATACTGTAAAAACCCATTGAAATGTATTGCGAGTGGACTCTCGAAAACGATATTGTCAATAAACGAGATAACCCTAGCAGCTGTGCTCGAAGGACAATACTGGTAGCTGCGCCTCACATAGAATGTCACAATTCTGGTAGCTGCGCCTAAGTGATAGAACTAGCAGCTGTGCTTGACAGCTGTGTCATTGACAACGATAGACTTCGTGTCGATTCCTTAGGATGATCCTTAGGAATGAATGAACGAGGAATAATTGATTCTTAGGGTAGATACTTAAGAGTAAAGAAGATAATGGGGATGGGTAATTGGGTTGATTGTTTGATGTTTAAACATAATAATTATATTATTGTGGGTTGAAAACCCTATGTACTCACCAGGTTTCCCAACCTGACCCACTCAGTTTATTTGTATCACAGGTGTCGATATGAAGTTACATTACACTGAGAGATTTAAAAGAGATGTAGATCACTAGTGTAAATGAATGTAAGTTCTGTTTATGCTTATGTTTCTGTATTAACGATGACATCCCAAATGTTTTAAAATGAATAAAAATACATTTCTTCGGAAATTCTTTGATAACGTATTTATCATGTTTTTCTGGGAACAAATTCCGCAAAATTTTTATTAAAAGAAGTACTTTGATTTTTATAAAGCATAAACAAAATCGGTCTTTTCTGGCCGTGAAAATGGGGATGTCACAGTTGGTATCAGAGCATTAGTTTAAACGAACTAGGAATATGAATTTATTTCTAGACTTAAACTTAGAATGCTAAGCGATGATTGTGAGATGTGAGCACTAGCTTATTTAGGAAAGTATGCCTAATATGCTTTATGTGCTAAATGATTTATGCCTCATATGTTGTTATTTTTTCGGATCTATGGTCTGTTGCCGACCGGATCTGGAAACCTTATGTGTTTAGGATTCTAAACGTACGACTACGATATTAGAACCAACATGTAAACGTTTCGGAGTGATAAAGATGATTTAAACGACTATCCTAAATAAAGATCTAGATTCACCTTATTCGGTGTATAGATCAAAATGGCAAGAACCCGCAGTGGAGCCGGGAATGCTAATAGGAACAGAAACCAACCCCCAGTGATTGAGCAAATACCGGTTGTGGTAGCCGCTGCTGAGCCAATAACCATGGCCGGAGTACAAGTGATGATCCAAATGATGTTGGATCGTCAGATGGAGGAAACAAGGCGTTTACTTCAAGAAAATCGAGAGGAACTTACGATGCCTATTGAACAGCCCGAGCTCAGTGATGGGCAGTCAGAAGGAGGGAACTACAGTGGGACGGTTGGTCGAGCCGACCCACCGATAGTTAGACGAAACAATCAGGATGGAGGAAATGACGGACGTAGACGCAAGTACAAGGATTTCATGGCATCAAAACCCCCAAGTCTTTCTGGAAGCCCAACACCGGTGGAAGTTATGGACTGGATCTCCGAGATGGAGACAATGTTTGAGAGTTGCGAGTGTAGCAACAAACAGAAGACCGCTCTCGCGATCCCTCTGTTAAATTCTGGAGTACTGAGCTGGTGGAAGCTACTAGCTAACACGATGCCCAAGGGAGAAGCAAGCAAGATGTCTTGGGAAGATTTCGTGGTGCAACTGAAAATGCAGTACTGCTCTGAGCAGGATCTCCTAGAGATCAACAATGAGTTTCAAAATCTGAAGAAGGGAAGGATGAGTGTCACTGAGTATGCTTCAAGTTTTACGGAGAAGATGAAGCTTGTTCCTTACCTAGTTCCAACTGAGCTCTCCAAGGTCAACAAGTTTGCCCATAGATTACCAGCGGACTTTGGTCCAATGGTCAAGCAAGCAACCACTTTAAAAGCCGCCATTTGGGCAGCCAGGAATGTTGAGACTCAGATTAGGGAAAAGGGTCTGGAGAAAGCTGAAGTTGGCGAGAAGAGGAAGTTTGAAGGATCTTCAAGGTCCAACAAGGAGACCAAATTCCTGAAGTCTGGAGGAGGAAGAGGAAGTGAAGCAAGATGGTGCGAGAAGTGCAAAAAGAAACACTCTGGAACATGCGGTGAAAAGGTGACTTGTTTCAAGTGTGGAAAGCATAGGCATTACACCAACGAGTGTACATTCAACAAAAGGGTATGCTACGCATGTAACGAGGAAAGTCACTTCAAGCAAGACTGCCCAAAGAGAGAAGGGGATACAAAGCCAAATGTGCCGCCAAAGCCAAAGGCGAGAGCATTTCAAATGATCCTTGACGAAGCAGATAACAATGCAAGGATTCAGGAGTGAAGGCTTAATATCCAAAGATCGAGTTATGAAGTAACCAAGGGATAGTATCGTATAATGTAACCTGTTAGAGGCATAGTATAGGGTGAACTCGAACACCTATGTAATAGTTTTAAGAAATAATAAAGCCTTCGTCGTTTTGTTATCTAGTGTGTTAAACTGTTATGTGATTTTCTTGTATGGTGACTTGGGGACTGCTAGACAATACTTGGGACGAGTATGAGCAGGTGTGAAAGGTAGTAGATGCATATACTACCGGAAGCACATGACTCACGCTTGGATCAGGGAAAGTCACAAGGTTACCGAGAAGCTAGTAGTTGATTCCGTTTTGTTCAGGTATGTCATTACCATTGTTTCGGTAATGACTAAGAAGATGATTGCTATTCCGACCCTAGTGTTCATATCAAATCGAGTCCGACTATGATGAGTATGTTACGAGGTTCAGAGAACCAAGTTCGATGTAGCATCTGACTTAAGCCGGAAGATTGAAATGAAAGATAATCAAAGCGATCAGTACAGGTATCACGACAGTTGCTTGTAGCTAGAAATGCTACCTTTTAAGATGTGATAAGAACATGAAGGAAGGTATAGTCTGTTCCGGAATTTGACTCTAAAAGACCTGAGTCTAAGCATTGCAACATACGATGAGAGGTCATTAGAACATGACCTATCGGTCTATTATGATAATCGAAGGAAGAAACTTATCTCAAGTTTGTTAAATAAGGATTCTCCAATAAAGATCGAGATCGTGACATGAAGATCATGATTGGAAGTCTAACATAAGATAGAGAGCGGATGCAAAATCGAGCACCACCTGTAGTCAAGGAGTCTAAGAGTTAGATACTCGTTCGAAGAAACATCAAAGTTATGAATTAGGATGAAGAGATAACATATGGAGTCATCATGTGAGCCCTGTTTCGTTGATGATTCCGGGACGTAATCATCCTAAGGGGGAGATAATTGTAACGCCCGTAGATCCGGGCTAGTCAATTTAGAGATAATAGGGGTCGAAAATGACTTTTCGACAAAAGATTATTTAGAATAAATAATATTAACCAAGTTGTAGAATACGTATCAAGGTTTTCGTACATATAAAGAACGCCGAAATCCGAGTTATAACGAAGAAGTTATGACCCGTCGAAGTTTTACGGCAGAACCGACACGGCACCGGGAGACGTAAATAGTGAATTTACGATAGAGCGACTTTTAGCCTTAGCGATCTAAACAAAACTCGTAGAAAACGTTAAACCGAGAACATACAAAAAAAGTACGCCCAAATCTGACTTCGTATGAGGAAGTTATGAATTTTCTAAGATTTGGCATAGCAGTGCACGACCCGAAACTCGAATTTTAGATCGAGCGGTTTTTGGCATACGCGACCTAAAGGATAATTTAAGATCTCATTAATAGGAACTCAACGGTAAAAAGACAGACGAAAACGGAGTCCGTATGTAGAAGTTATGAATTTTACGCGACATTTAACAGTATAATCTCCTCGTACTGTTAAATTTAAGATCGGTCGAGAATTAGCCGACAGAGTCAAAATGAAAGTTGTAGATCTTTTTTTTACCTACGCGTGGATATAAAGAACGTCACAAACGGAGGTCGTATGTGAACGTTACGGATTTTAGAAGTCGGAAGTGTGGTGTGCGAAAATGAGTGATGTGGCACAATCTTGGCCATTGCTTTCTCCCCAAGTATTGCCACTAGATGGTGACATGTGGCACCAAGTTCAGCCATTTTTCACCCTATAAATAGAACCTCTCCCACCCTCATTTTCTTCACACATTTCCCATTCTTTCTTCTCTTTACTCTCTCTCTAGAACCTCTCTCTAGCCCCGAAACCCCCCGAAAAGCCTAGGGAACCTCCCTAGCACGAGGCGGAAGCCCCGGAGTGCTCGACGGCTCCGAGAAGAAGAGCTTTTCGGCTCGGGAACGCTGCTCCAAGCAAAGCCCGGTTTTCTATAAAACCCGCTGTAAGTGAGCTACGCCTACGCTATTTTTAATATATCGTTTATTTAATTATAATAGCGTTATTAGGAACTTATAATAAGTACTTGGGCTATTATTATGGGTTATATAAGTATTGTTTAACGCTTATATAATAGTAATAATAGCTAGACTATTAATTAGTCTCGGCGAATAATAGACTAAACTCTAGTGGTAATAATACTAGGTTTCGTCGAAGGAAATTATTTTTAAGAAACGAAGCGCTGTCTGAGTTCGGATTCACCACCTTTTCAGGTGAGTGCATAGTTACTTTCATCTTACACATAGATATGAAGTATTTTAAATAAATTACGTGCTATGTGTGCATATTATCTATATACTTGCTATCTATGCTGGATGAACGATTTTATACTTGTTTTAAATGATTTAAACTCTATATATATATATCTACGAGAATATGTTGGGTAAAACATGGGTAGATGTAATAGATGGAATATGAGTTGGATTATGAGTTGAGAGGTGTTATAGACCACGAGGTAAGTGTGAGAGGTGAACGATGTGAGAAGCCTTTCCCAAATGATGGCCCCGTCATCTAGCAGAGTATGGATGACAACTACAGACTATTGTAGACAGTCCAGTGGAACACTGGCAGGCTCGCAACATGTAGGTGTTGTGAACGATGTGTTCACCGGTATACTCTAAAAACCCATTGACATGTATTGCGAGTGGACTCTCGAAAACGATATTGTCAATAAACGAGATAACCCTAGCAGTTGTGCTTGAAGGACAATACTGGTAGCTGCGCTTCACGTAGAAATGTCATAATTCTGGGAACTGCGCCTAAGTGATAGAACTAGCAGCTGTGCTTGATAGCTGTGTCATTGACAACGATGGACTTCGTGCCGATTCCTTAGGATGATCCTTAGGAATGAATGAACGAGGAATAATTGATTCTTAGGGTAGATCCTTAAGAGTAAAGAAGATAATGGGGATGGGTAATTGGGTTGATTGTTTGATGTTTAAACATAATAATTATATTATTGTGGGTTGAAAACCCTATGTACTCACCAGGTTTCCCAACCTGACCCACTCAGTTTATTTGTATCACAGGTGTCGATATGAAGTTACATTACACTGAGAGATTTAAAAGAGATGTAGATCACTAGTGTAAATGAATGTAAGTTCAGTTTATGCTTATGTTTCTGTATTAACGATGACATCCCAAATGTTTTAAAATGAATAAAAATACATTTCTTCGGAAATTCTTTGATAACGTATTTATCATGTTTTTCTGGGAACAAATTCCGCAAGATTTTTATTAAAAGAAGTACTCTGATTTTTATAAAGCATAAACAAAATCGGTCTTTTCTGGCCGTGAAAATGGGGATGTCACATGTTGGTTGATCTTTTTCTCGCTACCAACATCAACAAGATCTTGTTGATATGGAACCCTAATTCAGTGGTGATAAACTCTCAGAAGAAAGTTGATTCATGGGAAGTGAAAGCTTTCGCTGAAGACACCAAAAATGTCATGGGAAGTACTTGGCCACCGATGTTATACACATGTACATTTTGTAGAAGAGAATTATTGTTAGCTCAAGCTCTAGGTCGTCACATGAACGTCCACCGTCAGGATAGGGCTCAGCTCCACCAAGCCCAACCTAATTTTAATAGCCCTAATATATCTTCTTCCCGACCTTCTTCCACTCTCTTGATTCCAACATAATAGCTAGTTGCAAATGGCGGTCTATGCCTTTTGTACTCTTTACCAAACCCTAATTCCATTTTTCAAACCTTCGTCATTAGATAATGTTAAAGATAATCCATCCACTATTCTCTCAATTTCACCCCATCCTAATATCGATAACTTCATGAATTTTCCAACAACCATGTCTCCTCATAGCTTCAATTATTCCCTCTGTAAATCCTATGACACTGAAGCATCAACGTCAACAAATCATAAAAGAAACCAACAAGTTAGTACTGGCAACAAGTTATAGAAGATTGATTAGGCAATTAAAGGTATTAACTGTTGGGATATGAAGTCTTGTCCAACATGGAGCACCTAGATGACAATGGAGCACTTGGGGTTCATGGAGCATGTGACAAAGGAATGAACCATCTGAGAAACGAATGGATCGTCTGACAAAGGAATGGATCAAGTGCCAAAGGAACAGATCGTATAAAGGGGGGTTTGGAGCACCTGGAAGAGGTTTGGAGAACTTGGGAGTGATATGGAGCAACAAGGCGACCTTGTTATGCCATATGATAAAGGGATGGGCCAAGAAGGATGCTGTTGCGCCATAAGCATGTTGGGTTTTGAGCACTATAACACTCCTATGGTGCACATGCAACCCTAAATGCTTTGGATCTATGTTTTCTCTTACTATACATGCATTTTCAATTTTTTCCAAAGCATACATCCTAACTAGCATACAAATTGACATTTGAGAAATACAACTAGTTAGATAACTTACCTCTTAGAAGGACTTGTAGTTCTTGACCTTTGAAAGATTGAGCACCTCAAGTGTGATGCCTCTAATTGTTCACAAACACCAATATGCAAGAGGAGGCTTGAAAGAATAAGTTACTTAGCACAAAATCTATATCACTCTCCTACAATGATATGGCTATATTATCAACCGATTTTGGTCACGAGGGTGTGCTTTTATAGTGTAGAAAATGCTAAGGTTACACTTTGTAAACCCTAATGACCTTTCATATTACTTAGGATCCATGGGTTAACCTCCACGGACTATCCATGGATTATCATTGGTTTAGCCCATCCTAAATAACCATGGATCATTAGCCCACACTATAAGAATCATTGATTTACACAATCAATCCCCATATATTTATTTAGTCTCTCTTGATCACAAAATTATTTCCAGATCAATACTAATTAAATAATATGATTTCACATTAATATATTATACTTGTAATATATTAATAAATCATAAATAACCTTATTCTCAAAAGTCCATCCTATCAAATTGCACTGGTGAAGGCAACCCAAAAGGACCATGCTACAATCGGGTCAAGTATATCCCAGTTATAGTTATGGGCTTAGACACCAAATCCAACAGTCTCCCACTTGGATAAGTCTAATAACTATAACTGCGAATGCAACTTTAGGATTCGACTTAGCAATCGTAATGTTTCAAAAGCCGCTGTCGAACTCTGACCTAGTCAGTGATGCGTCCTTCAGATAAGGGATCATATATTCCTATGTTCTCAAGATATCTATGCGGACAAATACATGGAACATAGTCATACTTATTGTCCTGCAATTTGTTTCCCGATTTTCGATTCGTCTGACATAGAACATAACTGAACACATCAATTTAGTTCTGATCGGGCCCAACACATAGTCAAAACAAAATCATCGAGGGGCCCAAGATATTGCTTTTAATCCTCTTAGGATAAAAGGAACAGATAAACTTCGACTTATATGCTTGTACTAACTACTCATTAAATCATGCACAACGACACGTTTTATAACATCAAGTTACTGATGCATTTTCATGCCATCAATGCACAACCAACTCGTAGTTAACAACTCATATATCTTGGTTTGAAGATTATATGATATTATCGTCTCACAATCACTCGTGATAAATTCCATGAAGTGATTCAGGTGAGCGCGGGTTGAATCCAATACTCAAATCTTATTTCAGGAGCACTCATGAATGGTGTAGCAAACGTTTACTATGTCTAACGCCTTAGACAATCTACAAGCCAACTCATGACAATCTCCTTTCATACTTACTTCCAATATATGATCGACTGTAGATAGTTTGAATAATTTTATTATTCGGGAAGTCAAAACATGCAAAGTTAAACACAAGAATAATACTAATGCTATATGGCCCCAAAACTTTTGAGTGTAAATAAAACACCTTTTATTTAATCACCATATTGATTACACATTATTCATTGTATATTTTTTCGATTTATCAACTAATACTTGAATTCAAACAATAGTTATCCCATGCTCCAAGCATGCACACTATGTTTACCTATGGTCCTTACTTTGTGAAATTGATAATTTGTAAACATTTCCAATGATACTCATTTCACAATTCCAAATCCTTATCGTAAGTGTAAGAATACCAAGTTCTTGCCACTTACTGTAATTTGTTAGATTCTAAACTTATATGCAGTGATCCTTTTGTAATGACTATGTACACAAGTCACAGAGACTTTGTCAATTACAAAACTTTCCATTGGAGATTGTTACAAGACAATTCCATAGATCCGAAGTCTCATATTCAAAGCACATTCCTTTGAACATCCTTCTTGCATAAAAGTTTCTAACTTTCTCATAGATTATTGATATCCATCTCCCATTATGGAAACATTTCCATATTTTCCATACGACAACTCATTGTTAATAGAATCCTGTTTATTCATAATAATGTCAATATGGTCCATCCATTACTATACTTCCAACTATCCATAAGTAATCAATCTTTGGCGAACCTTGGATTGTTCTTAGCAGTTGTTTAATAACTTTAGTCATATCCAGTTCTAGTCCTTTTTCCCTCTTAATGTCCTAGGCATTTGGAAAATTAGAACACATGAATATTATAGCATATGCAATCGATCCTATATCTGAAGCATATGGGATACGATTCATAAAGACATGATACTTGACCAGTCTTTTGCTATAATTTTTCATATATAGAATTTCCAATGTTGAAGCATTTCAACATGGTATGCATATAAATCCTTGACTAAATTTGATTAAAATCTCAATTTAAACTTTTAAAATTGAAATGAAGTATAAGTTCCTCTCCCTTCATTATAGCAAAACAACTTTTTCAACCTTGCAACTTTACGAATTGAAAACTTTGTTTTCTGTAATTAACATTGCTAACTTGCAACACTTACCATATTAATTATGCTCCCACTAGCATAACAATTATTTTGTTACTTGCACAACATTTATGCTCCCACTAGCTGTGACATAAATCCAGAAATCAACTGGACTTCTAGAAATCAATACTTTATTGCCTTTCTTGCCAAAGTTCAGATTTCTGACACAAGATGCTTCGATAAGCCTTTATCTAAGCTCACACACCTTTTATTAGAAAGCTCATATGTGTGTCTAAACAATTTTAGAACTTACAACAATAAGTCTCAAATGTTTAGACCTTTTGTCATTTCTCACAATTCGAACTTTGAAGAGGGATGTCGTAGTCATAATCAAATTTGAGAATGCAAATATCACAATTGCTAACTCTTTAAAATCTACTTAGTGAAAGCGTCTCCTCACAATCATTTTCATGAATTGGAGAGAAAACTTATGACACTTAGATTTTTTTATGGTGCATGTGTTCCTATCCATGTGAATTTGTCAAAACCATAATCAGAAGACAAGGTTAGTGACAAATCCAAACGCATATGGACTGAACTTGTTCAATCTTAATTTCTTGCCACCTGGCAGCACAATGGCCTACCACTGCTTCCAAATTGTTATGCAAACAATTGAGAACTCACAGAACTCACATGCATAGTCAACCAACTGGAATCCGCACAAAAATAAGAATATGTCAACACGATAGGTTACAAACCTCAAGTCGTGTGCTAGTGATTAACAATAAGTTTACTCTTGATTAGTTCTTGAAACTTTTCAAGACCTTTAAGACTCCCACTAACCTCTTGACATATAAGATTCTCTTTGTCAAGAAACATTACTTGACTAACAAATATTCAAGAGTCAGTGCGGTTTCTTATCGAGACAAACACTTCACACAATTGGTCTTAGTTGGTCTTTGTTTTATCCAAAACATCACAACTTACCAATTTCAAATGTACAACAGTATAAAACATTTTACTCTACATTTGATAAGTCTTATAAACCTTTCATAAAAATATGTCACTCAAGTTATAATCTTGGAGTATGACTCTAAGACCTGATTTTGGAACGAAGTATGATTCATCTTAATTGATTTAACCATTTCATTAATTCCTGATTCCTCTTCTTAGCCAAACAAATGCACTAAGATGTCATTAGAGGATCAATTGTGATATGGTTTCATAATCAGTAACATAATCATAAAACACGATACTCAAGTACTCTCCCATCTTTTCAGATTGGAGAAACTTTTATCTTTCTGCCGACTTTGATTCTTCTTATTCGCTCTGCTATACATTGAGACATTTCAATGACTCAGAATTATACTTAATCTTGTAAGCATAACCATATTTACTAACTTTAGTAAACCATAACAAATAGTCTTATCGTTCTTTGTGGTGGACCTGACCAGCGCACAACCAAGTGTACCCGATCCCCTAGTCCTTCACTTGACTCACATATACATGTGAACAAGGAATTAGTCTTAATTTCCCAAAGACTAAAATTCTCATTCATCATACAAAACAAGTTGCATGATTCCAAGTTTCTGTCCAATCGAAACTTGGGTGATGAGAATCTTTCCTTATTTGGTAATATTAGACACTACCTCAAATGAAAGAATCAAATCCATATTGCTAAAAAAATACAAGCATCAATTTTCACATATGCCATTGCTTATAAATAAGATAAAAAAATCAAAATTTTATTTATTTATAAAAGGTACGAAAAAAACTTTTTTCTTACAATGGAATTACAAATGAAAACTATGTTACTACATATTTCTAAGCAATCTATCATAACTCCTAAGCAGCAGCTCAAAAATCTGATCATCGAACCATGCGATCGAAATCCATGTCTTCGCGATCAGACTCTGCGCCTTTCCTTTAAGCTTCCTTTGATCCTACAAAACATCAAAATGTAATCTTATCACATCATGTATTAAGAATCTACAAACAGGAACTTAATAGAATTAGATAGTGGACTTACTTGAAGTAGAGTCAAACCTTTTTGACTTTACCTTCTCTTAGATCTTTCAGGATTCAGGGCAGCTTCGCTTCCAATGTCCCTTCAAATGTCAGTAGAAACAAGTGGACTCTTTGGCATTTGCACATGGAACTATCTCAGAACTGGCTTTTGTCTTATGGTCAAATCTTTTGACCATAGCCAATTCCCTTCCCATAGGAGAAGGGATATTTTCTGGACTATCTATGTCATTGCCTATGTCCATGGCAACTGGGCAAATAGATCTTCCAATCAAATTTGCTTGATCATTGCGCCAAATCATTGCTGATTCAGCAACAATACGCAAATAGGTAAGATCAATAAGGGTCATGTCGCGGTCTGTCATGTAGTAGTCTTTAGCAAACTGACTATATGACTCGGGAAGTGAGTGAAGAACCAAGTCAACAACCAACTTCCTCGGAAAAACGACACCTAACATTCCCAACTTGTCAATGTGTGACTTCATATCCAAGACATGTGCACACACATACCTTCCATCTTGGTGTTTACTAACCAATAGTGTGACAACCCGAAATTTCTATTATGTACAACATTTCAATTCAATAGAAGTCAGAACAGTTTCTGCTAACTTTCAAGCTTTTTTGGAATAAGTTTGAGTCTTTTTAAGTTAGTACTTCAGGAGATACCAGGAGAGAGGATGCTCTAGGGTTTATTGTGCAACAATAAAGTCCCAAAGCTCCAAGAGTTTGGAGTTTACGGCCGTAAACCCTAAATTGGGGGTATATATATGACACTTAGTCATTATTTACCATTTTTCACAAATTCAAGATCCAAACTCAATTCTCTCTCAAGTATCATCCAACAATTCTTCAAGATCTTCAACTTGTAAGTGTTTCTAGCCCTTTTAAGTTGATATATTGCTTAATCTAGTGATTTAACACACTTCCATCCGTGAAATCATTCCAAAAGGTTAGATCTTCAAGTTTCACCAAGAACACCAAGAACACACACTAGTGTTCTTGGACTTTTAGCACCTTTTCAAGCCTCTATCTTGTAAGTACTTCTATCCTAGAGTATAATAAGGCTTGTTACACTTCTATACATCAAGAAAACACCAAGGAAAGCAAGGATCAAAGGTGTTTACGGTCCAAGAACGCCTTGGACCGTAAACCCTATAAAGGGTACCAAAGTGTGCCCTAGTCCCTTCTAAGCCTTGGAAACTAGCACAGATCCCTTACCTAATGCGTTAAGTACTTGAAAACATCAAAAGACCATAAACCATATGGGTTTATGGCCGTAAACCCAAAGGAAAATGGTCTAAGGACCGTAAACTCCATTTAGGAGTGAAATGGTGCCCTAATCACTTCCATAGGCTTATACTTCAAGTGGAAATGCTTCTAAGGACTTGTAGAGCTTCAAAACAACATATGGTCAAAGAAGCATGAGTTTATGGCCGTAAACTCATGGGTTTATGACCGTAAACTCAAAGAGTTATGGTCTCAAAACCGTAAACTCATATAAAGGGTTCCTTGAACCCTAAACTCCATAGCAATGTCCTACAACATTTAGATGCAATCCTTAGCACTTATAACACTTATATAAGGTGTTTTTCATGCCCTAGGATGTATTAACTTTGTTAATTAGTTGTTTAAAGACTAATTGGATACATATATGTGTTATTATATGTTAACTAGGATCATTGTGTGTGTACAAGTCTTCACTTGACACCTAACAATCCTATATCATCAGTTCATACAAACCACTCACTACAGGTGAGTTCATACCCCTTAATTAACCTTTTAAATGTTTTTAAATGCTTTTATGGGGGGGGGGGGAATACAAGTTGAATTATTATAGTTATTATATCAATCACATGTGATTAATAACTACCAAACAACTGGATTTCTTACTTTTCAAACTGTGTTACCAAACTGTTGTACTTCAAACTGTTTACAAACTCCTTTTCATGTCAAATACTTTTACTTAAACTCTTTTAAACTTATGTTCTGTTAAATGTGTATCTATATAAATATAGTTATATAAGTAGGATTGAAAGGACTTAGGACTGATAGCTCACCTTACTTCATGTTCCTTGTTTGGTTGTGGACTTAGGGTATTAGGGTTATCTGTCCGAAGGTCGTTTGAATCCTAGTTATATATTATGTATATGTATATAGATACAAAGGTTCCTTCTTTCATTCAGCTCCATACCTTTGGGTAGCAAGGGTATACAAACATGTTCATACATTACTAGTAAGCTACTATAGGAGTAGTTTAGGAAGATACTAATACTATTACTAGAACAATGAAACATACAAAGAGTCAGTTCATACATGAAACAATACCATATAGAGAGATAACAAACAATACCATACATAGTAGATAACAAACAATACCATACAGAGAAAGAGATAACAAACAATACCATACAGAGAAAGAGATAACAAACAATACCATACAGAGAAAGAGATAACAAACAATACCATACAGAGAGAACATACAGGCTAGACAGAGGTAGAACATACAATACAGCTAGCAAATTCATTACATATACATTATTACAGTTATGTGAGCCACCTAACGGGGCATGACACTACCTGCCATGACCGTTTTTGTATCCAGAATCTCCTTAAATGGGGAGCGTATGAGTTTGTGTATAGATCTATACTGGATTGACTATCCTACACCTTGTTGCTCGCTACAGTGGGACTTGCAAGTCTATGGGTGCCAAACGTCATTTCTTACGACGTCTTACATCGTCGTTTTTCTATTGAGTCGGTAGCAGGATACAGGCCGATCACATGGTACTTTAAATAACAATTGGTTTAAAGTAGTTAGTACAACAGTAGTTACTTAATACAACACTACAGTACTATATCATTTTCCCATTACATTTACTTTGTGATATTTACACAATAAACAATAATGTAAAAACTATATTTTTGGTTAATGATAGTCGGATTTGGGAAAATACACACTCTTACAAGAGACACACACACAGATACTAGATGCCTTGGTAGAAGGCTACTTTTAGTAGGAAACATAGGGTTTTCTAGGAGAGTTCAAACAATTACAAACTTTTACAAACATATACAATTACAAACTTACAAAACACTTTCATACAACTACATACACTAATATACTTATGATCTCACCAGCTTTAAAGCTGATAAACTCTTTCAAAATAACTTGTATTCTCAGGTCGCCAGTAGACAGGTACCGGAGCCAGGTTTTTACGAAGATGGAGCTTGTTCAAGACCCATCTTTATTTTTGATGTATATTATTTTTGGTGTCTATATAGCTTGACAGAACACACTTGTATATGAAATTATATTATTAATGCAATGGATGATGTTGTTGCTTGTTTACTACTTTGCATTGTTGTGATACTGTAGATGACGTCCTCCACCCCCGAACGATTCCGCCGTTCCTGTTTTGGGGTGTGACAAATAGGGATTGATTGACCTTGAACTTTTCAAGTCTTCGAACTTGTGGGTCAGGGATAATAATTGGAGGAGGTGGAGGAAGTGAAGTATGATATTGTGGAATATCATCTTCATGTGGAAAGCTTTTTCCAACAGATTTCGGAAGACCATAGTTGTCTGAACTCGACATCTACAAGGGAGAAATTCAAGTTAATTGATTTAAGTCCTTAATATAACAACCAAAATGAAATATTAAGGCTAGAACCCAACACAATATTTTACAATTGCGAAGAGGTATGTCGTAATCCAATTGTAAAATATTTGAAGGTAGGTAAATGACGATTTACCAATTTCCACCATGAAAAACGAAATGGATTATTAAGTTTTAATTGGATTGAAATTCCTAGATCCTTTGAGATTCATTGAACTTTTCAATGACATGTTTAAATCTCGATTGTGCCCTTCAAGTTTGTGACTGGGATGCTGAGGATCACAAACAAGGTGTGAATAACATGCAAATTAGCTTGGTACACTCAATGTTAAAAATCACCTAATCAATGTGCCGGTTAACCACACACGCTTCATTGATCTATGATTAACATCAAGCTACCCTTTGCGGCCCATTGTTAGTCCCATATTAGTGTGCTGATAAACCACACACGCTCCACTAATGACTTAACAAGGTGCAAAGTGTAATTTCATGGATTAGCACCATTTCACATTTTCCTAAAGTAACTAAGATTGCGAATTTTAATAAAAGTTTAGTTACTTTATATTAAACATTATACTTTTAATGAGGGAGAATTAATGTCCTATCCTACCCGTTCGGCTAACGACCCTCCACCAGTCAAGGAAGCGGTAGGTGAGAGTGGACACCCATTCAACCATCATTTTATAGGCAGTAACCTTATACCCCCTTATAGACCGGCTTCGTGAATGAGGCCTACTAACGATAAGACTGCCTTGTCTTATACACACACACACACACACACACACATATATATATATATATATATATATATATATATATATATATATATATATATATATAGTATTAAACTTATAATATTATAAAGTATAAGGGTTGAATTTTAACTTTTAAAACTCTAGGGTTTGGAATTAAAGTTTCATTAGTGAGACTTTACAAATTCCAAAACTTGAGGGCAAGTTTTGAAACTTTTCAAAACACTTCAATTCTATAACTTATGAGTTTAATGTTGGTTTTATGAAAAGACTCTTGATTTTCCATAACTTGAGGACAAGTTATGGAGTTCATAAAACATTTATGATAAGACTTTTCATGTTCCATAACTTGAGGATAAGTTATGGAACTCATTAAGGAACATTTAGATCAATTCTGACAAGGAAAATTATCATATAATATTCTATTGATCTAATCTAACTCATATAGCAAGGCAATTCATAGCAAATAATACAAATAATTAACCTATTATCTTAATATTTGACAATTGTCCTTTCATTTCCATAACTTATGAGTTTAATGTCATTTTAATGTATGATACTTTTCATTTTCCATAACTTGAGGAAAAGTTATGGAGGTCATTAAAATTCATTTAGATCAATTTATCAACAACTAAAATTATCATATAATTCAAAATTTATCTAGCTAAACTCATGAACAAGATAATATCAAGTCAACAATTTGCAAGCAACTTTGTTTATCATATAAATCAACAATTATCTTAAAACATTGACAATTATCTTGTAATTGGATGAGAATGATCACTACCATATCAGAAAAACAGATTTTATGATTCAAAACAGTTTGTGGTAATGATCCTAATCCAATTCTGGTCAAAAACCTCGAATTTCTGCAACTAGAGCCTGCAACTCGCCGAGTGCATGAACTGACTCGTCGAGTTGCTCTGTTATTGAGTGGACTCGTCGAGTCAGCCAGTGGACTCATCGAGTCAGCCAGTGGACTCGGCGAGTTCATTAGTCAGTTACCAAAAATTCAAAATTTTCAACTTGGAAAACTATCAAGCATCAAGTATAACATAAAACAATCCTAAGCTCTGATACCACTGTTGGGTTTTGAGCACTATAACACTCCTATGGTGCACATGCAACCCTAAATGCACTGGATCTATTTTTTCTCTAATTATACATGCATTTTCAATTTTTTCCAAAGCATACATCCTAACTAGCATACAAATTGACATTTGAGCAATACAACTAGTTAGATAACTTACCTCTTAGAAGGACTTGTAGTTCTTGACCTTTGAAATCTTGAGCACCTCAAGTGTGATGCCTCTAATGGTTAACAAACACCAATATGCAAGAGGAGGCTTGAGAGAATAAGTTACTTAGCACAAAATCTATATAACTCTTCTAGAATGATGTGGCTATATGTGTAACCAATTTTGATCATGAGGGTGTGCTTTTATAGTGTAGCAAATGCTAGGGTTACACTTTGTAAACCCTAATGACCTTTCATATTACTTAGAATCCATGGGTTAACCTCCATAGACTATCCATGGATTATCATTGGTTTAGCCCATCCTAAATAACCATGGATCATTAGCCCACACTATAAGAATCATTGATTTACACAATCAATCCCCATATATTTAATTAGTCTCTTTTGATCACAAAATTAATTCCAGATCAATACTAATTAAATAATATGATTTCACATTAGTATATTATACTTGTAATATATTAATAAATCATAAATAACCTTATTCTCAAAAGTCCATCCTATCAAGTTGCACTGGTGAAGGCAACCCAAAAGGACCATGCTACAATCGGATCAAGTACATCCCAGTTATAGTTATGGGCTTAAACACCAAATCCAACAAAGCATTCCTTCTTGCGCCATCTTGCTCCCTCTTGCGCCATGAGGTATTCCTCTTGGGACATGAGGTATCCCTCTTACGCCATGGGGTTTACTCTTGTGCCATGGAGTATATTGTTGTGCCAAGCATGTTCTTGTTGCGCCAAGGTGGTGATGTTTCTCTAACCTAGAAGTTCTTGCACCACACTTGAAGCCTCTTGCACCATCCATATTCCTGTTGCGCTATCATGACACAAGATGGACTATCTTGGTCCCTGATGAGCTAAGTACGCTATGAAGTCCTCTATGATGCTCAAGATTGAAGAATGTTCCAGAAGATGCTGCATGGTGGAATATGATTGGTTGTCACCATTTATGGGCCTATGGGCCAATGGGCTTGGCCCATTAGGGTTTTAAGTTTGATCCCTCAAGTGTAAATAGGCTAATACCCCCATCATTGTAAATTGCTAAATTTCTGTGAGAGCTCAAAGTGAGATATAATTTTGAGTGCTTGTAATAGTTCTAGAAAGTTAATAAAATCCTCTCTCTCTCTCTCTCTCTCTCTCTCTCTCTTGTTCCCCCGTGGACGTAAGTCACCTTGACCGAACCACGTTAAATATTGTGTTCTTTTGATTTATGTTTTTCAGAAGTTTTTTTTTGTGAGTTCACCGAAGTTTATTTTTTGATATTTATCTGAAGTGCTTAACTTGTTTTGTTGTCACCCAACAAACTGGTATCCGAGCTATGGCTAAAAACAGGATAGTTAAGATCGACAAGTTTAATGGAAAAGATTTCGGTTTCTAGAAGATGCAATTAGAAGACTACCTCTACCAAAAGAATTTACATGAACCTTTGTTAGAAGGTGAGTCGTTCCTAATGAAGTAGGAGGATTGGGAGTTGTTAGATCGGCAGGCACTTGGTGTGGTGCGTTTATCATCGGCAAAGGACGTTTCTTACAACACCGTCAATGAGAAGAGAACTTATGGGTTGATCAAAGTGCTATCTAACATGTACGAGAAACCTTTGTTGGAAAAGGTGTCTAAGCCCATAACTATAATTGATATGTACATGACCCGATAGTAGCATGGTCCATTTGGATTGCATTCATCAAAGCAATATGTTAGGAAGGATATTTGAGTAAGAGGTTAATTATGATTTATTAATATATTATAAGTATAATATATTAATTGAGCAATCATATTATTTAATTAGTATTGATCAAGAACTAATTTAAGGATTAATTTAGTGATCAAAAGAGACTAATTAAATTGAAACATATGGATTGGCCTAATGATCCATGATTGATTTGTGATGGGCTTATGGGTTAGTCCATGAAGTGGTTATCCAAATCAAATGGGTGGGTATGAATTAGGCTTACACATGACCCTTGGAATTCTACATATATATATATATATATATATATATATATATATATATATATATATATATATATTTCTAAGTCCAAAAACGTTTACCACTTGTATTTGAAGAGTAAGAACCGATTTTAGAGTCTCCATATTCATCCTAATTGTTCTTGGTGTTTTGTGATTCCATTTGAGGCATTACACTTGGGGTGGTAAGCTTTCTTGAGGCCAAGTTATTCAAGCTACTACACAAGGTAATATTCTAACTTGTTTTTATGATTCAAATATCACCTTGCATGCTAGTTTAGGCTTCATGCTTTGGAAAATGTTTATTGCATGTATAATTATAGAAAACTTAGATCCAAAGCATTATGGTTGTATGTGCACCATGGGAATGTTAGAGTACATAAAACCCAACAGTGATATCAGAGCCATGGGTGTTTTCTATTGTATTGATGCAACTGTGTGATTTTCAAAGCTGAAAAAACTACATTTCAGGATTCTGCCAGGGCCAACTCGCCGAGTCCATCATTGAACTCGACGAGTTGGATGAGTTTTGCCTTAAACTCGACGAGTCCATAATGGGACTCGACGAGTTGATGCATCTGATGGTAGAATTTTCGAGTTTGTGCCATGTTTTGGTTTAGGAACATTACCACAAACTCTTTTGGTTCATAAAATTCGATTTTAATGATATGGTAATGTCTATCCCCATCCAATAACATGATGTTTATCAAATTCTAAGATAAGTACTTGTTTTTGTGATATACTAGTTATTTGTAAAATTTGAAGTTATCATGTACTATGAATCAAATTAGGTCAAATGGGTAAATGATCGTCATATCATTATTGGATTAGTTAATTTGATCTATGTGTGTTCTTGAAAAAAGTTCCATAATTTGTACTCAAGTTATAGAATATGAAAAGTCTTTATTTATGAAATCATTAACTAATGTAAGTTATAGAATTCAAAGAGTCTCAAAAGGTTTCATAACTTGTACAGAAGTTTGGAATTGGAAAGGTCTCATTCATGGAACATAAAAATCCACAAGTTATGAATTTCAAAAGTCTTGACAAGTTACAAAACTTGCCCTCAAGTTTTGGAACTTGAAGAGTCTCATTTATGAAACTTTAATTCCAAACCCTAGAATTTTAAGAGTTTAAAATTCAACCCATATACTATTATAATATTAAAGTTTAATATATATATATATATATATATATATATATATATATATATATAAGACAAGTCAGTCTTACCGTTAGTAGGCCTCATTCACGAAGCCGGTCTATAAGGGGGGGGGGGGTATAAGGTTACTGCCTATAAAATGGTGGTTTAATGGGTGTCCACTCTCACCTACCGCTTCTTGACCGGTGGAGGGTCGTTAGCCGAACGGGTAGGATAGGACACTAATTCTCATTAATAAGTATAATGAAAATTATTAAAGTAACTAAACTTTTATAAATTCCCAATCTTAGTTACTTTAGGAAAAATGTGAAAATGGTGCTATTCCATGAAATTGCACTTTGCACCTTGTTAAGTCATTAGTGGAGCGTGTGTGGTTAACCGACACACTAATCTGGGACTAGAAAAGTGTGGCAAAGGGTAGCTTGATGTTAATCACGGATCAATGGAGCGTGTGTGGTTAACCGACACATTGATCGGGTGATATCTAACATTAAGAGTACCAAGCACATTTGCATGGTTATTCACACCTTGTTTATGATCCTCGGTATCCCAGTCACAAACTTGAAGGGCATAATCGAGATTTAAATATGCCATTGAAGAGTTCAATGAATCTCAAAAGAATCTAGGAATTTCAATTCATTTAAAACCTAATCTTCAATTTCGTTTTTTCATGGTGGAAATTGGTAAATCGTCATTTGCCTACCTTCAGGTATTTTACAATTGGATTACGACATCCCTCTTCCGAATTGTAGAATATTGTGTCAGGTCCTAGCCTTAATTTTCCATTTTTGTTGTTATATTAAGGATCCTTATCTAATCTAAACTTTGTCTTTCTTTTCAGATGTCTACTTCAAACAATGCTTCCAACCCAATCCCTTCCGACTCTTTCTCCCTCATGAACTTATGTGGGGGGGTCATCTTCGATGGATCGAATTTCAATGATTGGATTCGGAACATCCGAATGGCTATTCATTATGAGGACAAATAATATGTCCTTGATAAAGAGCTTAAGAAGATTGATGAATCAACTGATACTCCCGAACAAATTGCTGAGTACAAAACTCATGAGAGGGACGCGACCAAAGTGTCATGTATAATGATCGCTACCATGACTACTAAGCTTCAGAAGTCCTCTGAGGACTTTTGGCCTTATGAAATGCACCAGGATTTGATGGAAAGGTACCATCAAAGTGCTCGGAAGGAGAGGTATGAGATCATTGCCTCCATGATCACGACCAAAATGAAGGATAGAGATTCTATCACGGCCCACTTACAGAAGATGCAAAGATTTGTGGACCGGCTGCTGAAGTTGAATGTCAACTTCGATGAAGAGTTGGCCATAGATATCATTCTACACTCTTTGCCTCCATGTTATGATCAGTTTCGTATGACCTATCATATGAACAAGGAGGAGGTCACTCTAAGCAAGCTTCAAGGTCTCTTGAGAACTGCTGAAAGCAGTTTAAAAAGCAAATATGTTGTACCTACTCCTACTGCTACTACCCATGTCCTGGAAATTTGACATGGAAAGGGAAAGAAGAGGAAGACTCTTTCCAAGAGTCACAAGGGAAAGTAAAATTTTGGATCCTCTTCTAGTAGGACCAAAGTTGGTTCTGTTACACCCTCTTCCAATCCAAAGGAAGCCGAGTGCTTCCATTGCCATGAAAAAGGGCATTGGAGACGAAGCTGCCCCAAATACTTGCAGGACATAAAGGATGGGAAGATCAAACCCTCATTTGTAGGTATTTATACTATTCTATCTAATAACTCATCACATGCTAATTCTTGGGTCCTTGATACAGGATGTGGTTTTCACATTTGTTCTGATTTGCAGGGCCTAAAAGGAAGTAGGGATGTGGAGCACGAGAATATGAACTTAATCATGGGGAATACGAAAAAGTCGCTTGTCACCAAGATTGGAGTTTATTCTTTATTTCTTAGTAGTGGGTTAAAATTAGTTTTGAATAATTGTTGCTACTCGTCTCATATGGCGAGAAATATTATTTCCTTTCACAGTTTGTATGAACAAGGTTTTACCTTTTCTTTTAATAATGAAATTGATAGTATTAATGCTTATTATAATGGTACATTTTGTTGGATTAGTGTCTAAGTCCATAACTATAATTGGTATATACTTGACCCGACCCGGCATGGTCCATTTGGGTTGCATGGCATCGGAACATTTGGGTAGACCTTTTAATGAGAAGAAGATATTTGTGACATATTAATATATTATAAGTTCTAATATATTAATATGAAATCATATTATTTAATTAGTATTGATCAAGAATTAATTTAGAATTAATTTAGTGATCAAAAAGAGACTAATTAAATATATGGGGATTGATTGTTGATTCTTATATATGTGGGCTTATGATCTATGATTCCTTATGTTGGGTTTAACCCATGTGGCGGCCCATGGATACTCCATCGAGGTTAAAACCCATGGAGCATAAGGAATAGGTAAAGTCATGGGTTACATGGTGTAACCCTAATGTGCACACTATATAAAGACCCCATTGGTTGGTGAAATTGGCACTAGTGTATTACATAGAGGGCAAGCCGATTTCATAGAGATATAAGACTAATATCTTCTCTCATGGTTATTCCAAATGTTCATGGTGTTGTGTGAACCATTTGAGGTGTCACACTTGGGGCACTAGGCTCTTGAGCTACATGGAATCAAGCACCTAACAAGAGGTATGTAATTTTACTAGATTTTATATTATATGTACTTTATATTATGCTAGTTAGAACAATACCTTGGAAATTGATATTTGCATGTATAATAGAGAAAACATAGATCCAAGGTATTTAGGGTTGCATGTACACCATAGGAGTGTTAGAATGCTCAAAACCCAACAGTGGTATTAGAGCCTAGGCTTGTTTTCACTTATACTTGATGTAAACTGCTTAAAAAACGAAGTTTTGTGCTGTCTGAACAGGGGACTCGACGAGTCCATTAAGGGACTCGACGAGTCCAAGACAAAATGCATCCAACTCGCCGAGTTGGTTCATGCACTCGACGAGTTGGACCCCAAACAACATATCTTCGAGTTTTGGTGCTGGAATTGGTCTAGAATCATTACCTTTGACTGTTTTGGTCTTATAAAACCTGTTTTTAGTGTGGTAATGATTATGTTAAATCAATTTCAATGCTATAATCAAAGTTTCAAGTTTATATATGTTTATGTAATTCTTGAAAATTGTTGATTGTGAATGTTCATGCTTATGAGTTTTGGTAGATCATAGGAATTATGTGCAAATTGTTTGTTATTATAATTCTTGATCTCAATGAAATTGTAAGGAGTCCATAACTTGTCCTCAAATTATGGATTACCAAAAGTTTTTTATGTTTCCTTGATTTATGAGTTAGTTTAGATTAATGAAAAAAAATTGTGTTTTAGTTGTTTTTGATCCAAATTAATCTAAAAGGAATTCATAAAATATGTTTTTGTAACTTGTCTTCAAGTTATATGAAAAGTCATATTTATGAATCTTAAAACTCATAAAAGTGTCATAGGTTACATAAAAGTGAAGAGTCTTTTACATTAAATAGCATTATGACTCCATAACTTGTCCTCAAGTTATGGATGTTAAAGAGTCACTTCTTTAAAAGATGTCATTAAAAGATAAGGAGTTGCATAAAAATGAAGAGTCTTCTTTTTAATGTACATAAAACTCATAAGTTATGAAATGAAAAGTGTTGAATAGTTTCAAAACTTGCCCTCAAGTTTTGGAATTTGTAAAGTTACTCTTCATGTATACTTTAATTCCAAAATTGAACCCTTAGAATTTTAAAAGCTAAAATTCAAACTTTATGGACTTCATTAAATTAATTAAAGTGTTTAATTAAAAGAGTTAATAATTCCATAAAGACATGGTTTAAGTTTAATTAAATTAAGAGTATAGTTTAATTAATAGATTAAACCACTAAGTATTTTAAATGTTTAAAATACACCCTTATACCATTATTATAATTATAATTATATAGATATGTATAAGATAAAGTCAATCTTACCATTAGTAGGCCTCATTCACGAAGCCGGTCTATAAGGGGGGTATAAGGGTACTGCCTATAAAATGGCAGTTTAATGGGTGTCCACTCTCACCTACCGCTTCCTTGACTGATGGAGGGTCGTTAGCCGAACGGGTAGGAAATGACTATAATTCTCCCTTCATTAAAAGTATAATGAAAAAATACTAAGTAACTAAACACTTATAAATTCCCAATATTAGTTACTTAGGAAAATGTGAAATAGGTGCTAACCCATGAAATTACACTTTGTACCTTACCAAGTCGATTAGTGGAGCGTGTGTGGTTAACCGGCACACTAATAAGGACTAGTAAGAGTGGCAAAAGGTAACTTCACTTTATTATAGATCGGTGGAGCGTGTGTGGTTAACCGACACATCGATTAGGTGATAAAGTTAAGGGTACCAAGTCAATTTGCATGGTTATTCACACCTTGTTTGTGATCCTCGGCATCCCAGTCACAAATTTGAGAGGGCACAATCGAGATTCAAACATGCCATTGAAAGTTCAATGTATCTCAAAAGATCTAGGAGTTTCAAATCTAATTAAAACTTAATTATATTTTGTTTTTCATGGTGGAAATTGGTAAATCGTCATTTACCTACCTTCAACTATTTTATAACTTGGATTACGGCAACCCTCTTTCAGTTATAAATAGGTTGTTGGGTCCTAGCCTTAATATTTCATATTGGGTGTTATATTAAGGACTTTAAATCAACTAACTTGAATTTCTCCCTTATAGATGTCTCCTTTAGACAACTATGGTCTTCCCAAATCTTTAGGAACAAGCTATCCTAATGAAGATGATATCCCACATGGCAATCAAGGTGAAAGATCAATCCCTTTGTTGTGCATTAGTGGGACTAGAAATCATACTTCACTTCCTCCACCTCCTCCAATAAATCTCCCTATCCCACAAGTTTCAAGACTTGATAAGTTCTAAGTCACTCAATCCCTATTGGCAAACAAAGTCTATATGTGCTTAGGTCTTGGAGATTAAGTCACATATTGACAAGCCGGGAGAGTCGGGTGTCGAAGTCTCGAGGTAGCTGGCTGTTGACTTGGTTCTTCAGTCACTCCCTAATGACAGATCACGACATGACCCTTTAATGATCTTATCTATTTGCTTGGTGCTGCTGAATCAACAATGATTTGGACCACTGGTAAAGCAAATCTGATTAGAAGATCGACTTCCCAAAGAGTCCATATGTGCCTATTGCCAAAGAAAAGGGGCATTGGTTGCGAAGCTGGCGAATTTACCTGAAACCTCATAAGGATGGTAAAGTCAAAAGTTTGACTCTACTTCAGGTAAAGTCCGTTATCTAACTCTATTAAGTCTCTTTTGGAGATTCTTAATACATGATGTAATGTAATTACATTTTGATGTTTTTTGAAGAATCAAAGGAAGCATAAAGAAAAAGTGTGCTGATTCTGATCGCATGGTTCGATGACCAGAATTTTGAGCCACTACATAAGAGTTATGAGATATTGCTTAGGAATAGATAACAACAAAGTTTTCATATGAATTTGCATTGTAAGGATAAGTTTTTCCGCAAGTTTTAAAATAAAAGAAAAGTTTTGATTTTATTTATTTTAAGTATCCTTACAAAGGCATTTGTGAAAAATTGTTCTTTATATGTTTCCATCGATAAGCAATATTGGAAAATGAATTTGATTCTTTCGTTTGTGGTAGTGTCATAATTTATCAAATAAGGAAAGATTCTCATCACCCAAGTTTCAGTTGGATAGAAACTTGGAATCATGCAAGTTGTATTGTGTGATGAATGAGATTTTTCATCTTTGGTAAATTAAGACTAATTCCTTGTTCACATTCGCATGTGAGTCAAGCGAAGGACTAAAGGATCGGGTACATTAGGTTGTGTACTAGTCAGGTCCACCACAAATGTTGAATAAGAAGAATCAAATAAGGCAGAAAGATAAAAGTTTCTCCAATCTGAAGAGATGGGAGAGTACTTGTGTAACTTGTTTTATGATCATCTTAGTGATTATGGAACCATATCACAATTGATCCTCTAAGGACACCTTAGTGCATTTGGTGGCTAAGGAGAGGAATCGTGAATTGTGGAAATGGTTAAATCAAAGGATAAATCATACTTCGTTCCAAAATAAAATCTTAGAGTCATACTCCAAGATTGAGCCTTGAGTGACATAATATTAAGAAAGGTTTAAAACACTTGTCAAATGTAGAGTAAAATGTTTTCTTACTCTTGTACATTTGAAATTGGTAAGTTGTGATGTTTTGGATAAAACAAAGACCAACTAAGGCCAATTGTGTGAAGTGTTTGTAAAAGAATCCGCGCTATCTCTTGAATATTTGGCAAGAGAGTCTTATATGTCAAGAGGACAGTGGGAGTCTAAAAGATCTTGAGATAGTTTCAAGAACTAATCAAGAGTTTTGTTAATCACTACCCCACGACTTGAGGTTTGTAACCTATCGTGTTGACATATTCTTATTTCTGTGTCTATTCCAGTTAAAAGTTGACTATGCTTGTGAGTTCTATGAGTTCTCAATTGTTTGCATAACAACTTGGAAGCAATGGTAGGCCCTTGTGCTGCCGGGTGGCAAGAAATTAAGATTGAACAAGTTCAATCCATATGTGTTTGGATTTGCCACTAACCTTGTCTTGTGATTATGGTTATGACAAATTCACATGGATAGGAACACTTACACCATAAAAAAACTAAGTGTCATAAGGTTTCTCTCCGATTCATGAAAATGATGGTGAGGAAACTCTTTCACTAAGTAGATTTTAAGTAGAGAGCAATTGTGAGAATGACAAAAGGTCTAAACATTATGATTACGTCATCCCTCTTCATAATTGTTTAGACACACAAGTGAGCTATCTAAGGAAAGGTGTATGATTTTGATAAAGTCTTATCAAAACATCTCGTATCAGAAATCTGAACTTTGGTAAGAAAGTCAATAAAGTATTGTTTTTCTAGAAGTCCAGCTGATTTCTGAGTACATTTCAAAGCTAGTGGGAGCATAAGTGTTATGCTAGTAAGATAATAATCATTATGCTAGTGGGAGCATGATGATTATGTTGCAAGTTAGCAATGTTAATTATAGAAAACAAAAGTTTCAATTCGCTTTGAAAAGTTGTTTCCCTATAATTAAGGGAGAAGATTTTATACTTCATTCCAATTCTACAAGCTTAGATTGAGATTTTAATCTACTTTAGTCAAGGATATATAAGAATGTTATGTTGGAATGGTTCAACATAAGGAAATTCTATATATGTTGCGTTCTTAAAATTCGATTATGATTACGTCATCCCTCTTCATAGTTCGAATTATGAGAACATGGCAAATAAAAAATTTATAGCATGAATCGTGTCCTATATGCTTCGGGTATAGGATCGATTACATGAGCTATAATAGTTATCCTTTCTAAATTTTCCTAATGCTTAGGGCATTAAGAGGGGAAAAGGGATTAGAACTGGATATGACTGAAATGATTAAGCAATTGTCGAGGACAATTTGAGGTTTACCAAAGATTGGTTACTCATGGACAATTGGAGGTATAGAGTAAGGACCTTATTGACATATTTTGAAAAGAGGCAACTCTTGTTCAGAAGTGATGGTCAAAATGGTAATATGGAATTGTTTCCATAGGTGGAAGTTATTCTTTGAATCTGTGTAAAATTAAAGAACTTAATGCAAAGAAGGATGTTCAAAGGAATGCACTTTGAATTTGAGACTTCATGGAATTGCTCTCCATTGGAATTCTTTGTAATGTTTGTTGCCAAGTCTTTGTGACTTGTGTGCATATTCATTACAAGAGGATCATTGCATATAAGTTTAGAATCTAAAAAGATTACGGTAAAATGACAAGAATTTGGTGTTCTTACATTTATTGTAAAGGATTTGGGATTGTGAAATGAGCATAACTGAAATATTGTCAATCGATCTGTTTCACAAAGAGAGGACCACATGTAAACATAGTGTGCATACTTGGAGTATGGCATAGCTATTATTTGGACGAACATAGTGTGCATGCTTGGAGCATGACATGACTATTGTTTCAATTCAAGTATTAAGTTGATTAATCGAAACATGAATAATGAGTAATCAATATGGTGCTTAGATAAAAGGTGTTTTTATTTACACTCAAAGTGTTGGGGCCATACAAGATTAGTATTATTTTTGTGTTTCACTTTGCATGTTTTGACTTCCAGAATAACTAGGTCATTCTTCCCGACTGACTAAGTTATTCAAACCATCTACAGTCGGTCATATGTTGGAAGTAGATATGAATCAAGACTGCCATGAATCTGGCTTGTATGATTTGTCTAATGTGCATTAGACATAGCAGTGGTTGCTACAACATTCATGAGTGCTCATAAGTTCTGAGTATTGGATTCAACCCGCGCTCATTTGAATCACTTCATGGATTTTATCACGAGTGATCATGAGACGATAATATCTTATATTCTTCAAACCTAGAGATATGAGTTGTTGACTATGAGTTGGTTATACATTGATTGCACGTAAACGCATTGGTAACTCGATGTTATAAAACGTGCCTTTGTGTATGATTCAACAAGTAGTCAGTACAAGCATATGAGTCGAAGTTTATCCATTCCTTTTACCTTCGGGATAAAAGCGATATCTGTGGGCCCCTCGATGATTTAGTGATGACAAAACGTAAGTGCTCGGCCGGGCCTGGACTGATTTGATTTGTTCAATTAGTCAGTCGTCATAAATTGGAAATCGGGAAACAACAAATGGACAGAGAGAATGATTATAATCCATGTATCAGTCCATATGATATCTAGAATGGAGGAATATATGATCACTTATCTAATCGACGCGTCATTGATTTGTTCAGAGTTCGGCATCAGCTTTTAAGAGCTACGATTACTGGTCGGGTTGTGAAGGCATACTTGCAATAATAGTTATTAGACTTATCCAAGTGGGAGACTGTTGGATTAGTGTCTAAGTCCATAACTATAATTGGTATATACTTGACCCGACCCGACATGGTCCATTTGGGTTGCATGGCATCGGAACATTTGGGTAGACCTTTTAATGAGAAGAAGATATTTGTGACATATTAATATATTATAAGTTCTAATATATTAATATGAAATCATATTATTTAATTAGTATTGATCAAGAATTAATTTGGAATTAATTTAGTGATCAAAAAGAGACTAATTAAATATATGGGGATTGATTGTTGATTCTTATGTATGTGGGCTTATGATCCATGATTCCTTATGTTGGGTTTAACCCATGTGGTGGCCCATGGATACTCCATGGAGGCTAAAACCCATGGAGCATAAAGAATGGGTAAAGTCATGGGTTACATGGTGTAACCCTAATGTGCACACTATATAAAGACCCCATTGGTTGGTGAAATTGGCACTAGTGTGTTACATAGAGGGCAAGCCGATTTCATAGAGATATAAGACTAATATCTTCTCTCATGGTTATTCCAAATGTTCATGGTGTTGTGTGAACCATTTGAGGTGTCACACTTGGGGCACTAGGCTCTTGAGCTACATGGAATCAAGCACCTAACAAGAGGTATGTAATTCTACTAGATTTTATATTATATGTACTTTATATTATGCTAGTTAGAACAATACCTTGGAAATTGATATTTGCATGTATAATAGAGAAAACATAGATCCAAGGTATTTAGGGTTGCATGTACACCATAGGAGTGTTAGAATGCTCAAAACCCAACACATTTTATTTTGAAGCGTTACCTTGTAATGGTATTTATGAAACTATGATGGTTATAGATAGCTTAGGAAATAATGTGTTGCATATCGATTTGTCTAATAGTTTGGATAAAGCATGCTTATGGCATTGTCGTTTTGGACATGTTAACAAGAAACGCATAGCCCAACTCCAAAAGGATGGAGTCTTGGAATCATTTGACTTAAAGTCGGATGACACTTGTGAATCTTGTCTGCCTGGAATGATGGCCAAGTCACCCTTCACTGGTTCATGTGAAAGGGGTGAGGGTTTGTTAGATCTCATACACACAGATGTGTGTGGACCCTTCAGAACCGCCACAAGGGATGCTAACCGCTTCTATGTGACTTTTACTGATGATTATAATAGATATGGATATGTATACTTAATCACGTATAAGTCTGAAACCTTTGAAACGTTCAAAGAGTTTAAACAAGAAGTGGAGAATCAGCTGGGTAGGAAGATAAAGATGCTCCGATCCGATCGATGAGGAGAGTATCCTAGTATCGAGTTCCACGATTATCTTAAGGAATGTGGAATTGTTTCACAATTGACGCCACCTACGACACCACAGCTTAATGGTGTGGCTGAGAGGCGCAATCGAACCTTGCTGGACATGGTTCGTTCTATGATGAGTCGAGCTTCGTTACCTAGCACATTCTGGGGGTATGCCTTAGAGACTGCCGCCCATATCCTTTATCTAGTCCCAACTAAAAAGGTTTCCAAAACACCTCACGATATGTGGACATGGAAGGTTCCCTCGCTAGACCACATCAAGGTTTGGGATTGCGAGGCTTTTGTGAGAAAAGAAACTCACGACAAGCTCGAACCTCGAAGTGAGTGATATATTTTCATCGGCTACCCACATAAATCCTTTGGATATCTCTTCTATAGACCGAGTGACAATGTTGTCTTCGTTGCGAGGAGATGAGTCTTTCGCGAGAGAGAGCTCATATTCCAAGAGGACAGTGGGAGGAAAATTGACCTTGAAGAGCTTCAAGAGTTAAGTGATGAAGGAACCTCAAACACTAGTGCTCAACCCGAGAAGGAAAATCCTGTTGAACCAGTTGACGAGTCCTTACCTCTGAGGCGTTCCGGTAGAGTTAGACAGGCACCTGAGTTTTATGGTTTCCGTATTACTAGTGAAGGTGATACATTTATCAGTGATAGTACACTGGTAAATCTGGATGAACCTAACAACTACAAGGAAGCCATGGAAGGCCCCGAGTCTGTTAAATGGAAAGAGGCGATGGACAGCGAGATTCAGTCCATGTATGACAATCAAGTTTGGAACTTGGTTGACAATGTACCAGGCCGTAAGATAGTCGGGTACAAATGGATCTTCAAGAAGAAGACCGACATGGATGGGAAAGTACACACATATAAGGCTCGATTGTTTGCGAAGGCCTTTACTCAAACTCCTGGAGTTGACTATGACGAGACCTTCTCACCAGTAGCGAAGATTAAATCTATAAGGGTTATGCTAGCCATAGCTGTATTTCATGATTATGAAATATGGAAAATGGATGTCAAAACCGCTTTCCTTAATGGGAAGTTGGCTGAGGATGTTTACATGAATCAGACAGAGGGTTTTGTCGATGATAAGTAATCTAATAGAGTGTGTAAGCTTGAGAAGTCCATTTATGGATTGAAACAAGCATCTCGCAGATGGAATCTTTGTTTCGATGAGAAAGTCAAAGAGTTTGGTTTCTCAAGAAGCGAGGATGAGTCATGTGTATATGTCAAAGCTAGTGGGAGTATAGTTAGCTTTCTCGTGTTGTATGTGGATGACATACCACTCATAGGAAATGACATCCCAACCTTGTAGGAGGTTAAGTCCTGGCTTGGGAAGTGTTTTTCTATGAAGGACCTTAGAGAAGCTGCTTATATTCTAGGGATAAGGATATTGAGAAATAGGAGTAAAAGACTAATAGGACTTAGTCAAAGTACCTACTTGGACAAGGTGTTGAAACGCTTCAACATGCAAGATTCCAAGAGAGGAGAATTACCTATCCAAAGCAATGCCAGACTGAGTAAGACTCAAAGTCTGAGTATTGATACTGAAATAGCGGAAATGAGTCGAATACCATATGCTTCTGTAGTTGGTTCGATCATGTATGCTATGACCTGTGCTCGCCCTGATGTAGCCGTTGCATTTTGCATGGTTAGCAGATATCAAGGGAATCCTGGTAAAGCTCACTGGATTGCCGTAAAGAACATTCTTAAGTACCTGCGAAGGACTAAGGAATGGATCCTCACCCTTGGTGGGAGTGATGACTTAAGAGTGGTAGGGTATAGTGATGCCAGCTTTCAGACCGACAAAGATAATTTCCGCTCTCAGTCGGGCTAGATATTTACCCTAAATGGAGGAGCAATAACTTGAAAAAGTTCCAAACAGGAGACTGTAGCTGATTCAACGTGCGAATCAGAGTATATAGCAACGAGTGAAGCATCAAAGGAGGCGATATGGCTGAAGAACTTCATCGGAGACCTTGGAGTTGTACCAGCTATAAAGGAGCCCATGGAGATTTTCTGTGATAGTGACAGTGCAGTTGCCTTATCCAAGGAACCGAGAGATCATAGTAGATCAAGAAACATCAACAGAAAATATCACTTCATAAGACATCAAGTAGAAGAGGGACTCCTCGTGGTTAAGAGGGTATCGTCAAAAGAAAATCCAGCAGATCCCCTTACGAAGGGACTGAGTAGGGTTAAGCACTTGCGGCACACTAGTGGTGTCGGGCTGAAGGACGATATTAGTTTTAGTTATTAGATAGACATTTAGAAACTTGTAATAGTTAAAATGTAATTGACATTTGATGATTGAATAAAAGATGTTTTTTATTTATAAGTAAAGTTACTGTCTTGTGTCAATTATTTACTATCGTTTCAATTTTGCATGTTTTGACTTCCAAAATAATAAGATTACTCAAACTATCCATAGTCGATCATACTTTGGAAGTCGGTTATGAAAGAAGACTGTCATGAATGGGTTTTTGTATGATTGTCTAGGGTGTTAGACATAGCAAAAGATTGCTACAAACATTCATGAGTGCTCTTGAAATAAGATTTGAGTATTGGACTAAACCCACGCTCACATATCACTTCATGGAATTTGTCACGGGTGATTGTGAGACAATAATATCGTATAATCTTCAAACCAAGATATATGAGTTGGCGATTATTTGTTGATTGTACATCAATAGTGCGAAAACGCATCAGTAACTCGATGTTATAAAACGTGCTATTATGTATGATTCAATGAATAGTTAGCACAAGCATATAAGTCGAAGTTTATCTGTTCCTTTTATCCTAAGAGGATTAAAAGTGATATCTTGGGCCCTTCGATGATTTTGTTTTGACTTATGTGCTGGGCCTGGTCAGAACTGTATTGATGTGTTCAATTAAGTTCTATGTCAAACAAATCAAAAATCGGGAAACAAAATGTTGGACAATGAGTATGACTTTAATTCCATGTCTTTGTCCACACGATATCTTGTAGAACAGAGGATTACATGATCACTTATCTAATGGACGCATCAGAGTTCGATAACGGCTTTTTGAGAGCTACGATTGCTAATCGGATTTTAAGTTACATTGGCAATTACAGTTATTAGACTTATCCAAGTGGGAGACTGTTGGAAAAGGTGTCTAAGCCCATAACTATAATTGGTATGTACTTGACCCGATAGTAGCATGGTCCATTTGGGTTGCATTCATCAAAGCAATATGTGAGGAAGGATATTTGAGTAAGGGGTTAATTATGATTTATTAATATATTATAAGTATAATATATTAATTGAGGAATCATATTATTTAATTAGTATTGATCAAGAATTAATTTAAGGATTAATTTAGTGATCAAAAGAGACTAATTTAATTGATACATATGGATTGGGCTAATGATCCATGATTGATTTGTGATGGGCTTATGGGTTACTCCATGACGTGGTTATCCAAATCAAATGGGTGGATCATAAGCTTATGGATATGGATTAGGGTTACACATGACCCTTGGAATTCTACACACACACACACACACACACACACACACATATATATATATATATATATATATATATATATATATATATATATATATATATATATATATATATATATATATATATATATATATATATATATATATCTAAGTCCAAAAACGGTTACCACTTGTATTTGAAGAGTAAGAACTGATTTTAGAGTCTGCATAACCTCTCCATATTCATCCTAATTGTTCTTGGTGTTTTGTAATTCCATTTGAGGCATCACACTTGGGGTGCTAAGCTTTCTTGAGGCCAAGTTATTAAAGCTACTACACAAGGTAATATTCTTACTTGTTTTTATGATTCAAATATCACCTTGCATGCTAGTTTAGGTTTCATGCTTTGGAAAATGTTTATTGCATGTATAATTAGAGAAAAATTAGATCCAAAGCATTAGGCTTTTATGTGCACCATAGGAATGTTAGAGTACATAAAACCCAACAACCTTCAGCAGCGAATAAGGTTCACTTGATTCGACAATTAGTAAATTTGAAGATGAAGGAAGGTGGATCAGTGACTGATCATGTCAATCAATTTAATTCAATCCTTTCAAGGTTGACATCAGTTGAGATTAAATTTGAAGATGAAGTGAAGCACTGCTACTATTATCATCATTACCCGAAAGTTGGGCAGGAACAGTGACATCAGTCAGTAGCTCATCTGGAGGTGCCAAGCTAACATTCGAAGGCATACACGACTTAATCCTTGGTGAGGATGTACGCAGGCGAAGTGCTAGAGAATCCTCTAACAGTCTTCTTAGTACCGAGGAAAGAGGAAGGAAGTCGAATAGAGGGAGTGGGGGTATAGGAAGATCAAAGTCGAGGAAGAGAGGTGTATCGAAAAATAGGAAGGACATCACCTGTTGGAACTGCAAAGAAAAGGGCCATTTCAGGAATCAATATCCGAAGCCTCTTGCAGACAAAGGAAAGAATGAGATGAACATTGCATCAGACTCTGAAGGAGATGCTCTTATATGCACAATTGAAAACTCAGTTGAATCTTGGATCATGGATTATGGTGTGTCATTCCATGCCAGTCATTCCAAAGATGTAATGCAAAATTTCAGGCAGTACCAAGGGAAGGTCAAATTGGCAGACAACAAGAGCCTTGATATTACATGTGTTGGGGATGTGGTCCTCAAGACTACTTTGGGTATGAAGTGGACTTTGAAGAATGTCAAGTTCATTCCAGACTTGAAAAGAATGTTGATATCAGTGGGGAAACTTGATGATGAAGGTCACTATGTCACTTTTGGTGATCATCAATGGAAGGTGACAAGGGGAAACTTAGTGGTTGCTAGAGGTCAGAAGCGGGGTACACTTTACATGGTGGAAGTTTCTGATTATGAGGCACATGCTATTGAATAAGTTAGGGAATCCACTCTACGGAACCAAAGACTTAAACATATGAGTGAAAAAGGAATGATTATTCTTGCCTCCAATGGAGGAATTCCATATCTTAAGAACGTAACATGAGATTATTATGAGCCATGTGTTCTTGGAAAATAGAAGAAAGTTACTTTCATGAAGATAGGACATCCACCCAAGACAGGGAAATTGGAGCTTGTTCATTCAGATGTTTATGGTCGCACTTCAGTTGCTTCAGTGGGAGGATCCCAATATTATGTTACTTTCATCGATGAATGCACTAGGAAAGTTTGGGTCTATTTCTTGAAGCAGAAGTCTGAAGTTTTCAGTGATTTCAAGAAATGGAAAGCAATTGTGGAAAATGAAACTAACTTGAAAATCAAGTGTTTCATATCCGATAATGGGGGTGAATACAGTATTAAAGAATTCGCTGATTTCTATGTTGAAAATGGAATCAGGATGTAGAACACTATTCTAGAAACACCGTAACAGAATGTAGTAGCTGAGAGGATGAACAAAACATTGAATGGAAGAGCGAAGAGCATGAGACTGCATTTAGGGCTACCCAAGATGTTCTGGGCGGACGCAGTCAACTCAGCTGCATACTTAATCATTAGAGGACCCTTAGTTCCCATAGGGCTCAATATTTCAAAGTAAGAATGGCAAGGTCGCGAGGTTTCATTCAAACAAATGAAGGTCTTGTTGGATTAGTGTCTAAGCCTATAACTATATTTGGTATGTACTTGACCCGATAGTAGCATGGTCCTTTTGGGTTGCCTTCACCAAAGCAACTTGACTGGACGAATAATGGAGAAAGAGGATAAATGTGATTTATTAATATATTATGTGAATAATATATTAAAAGAGAAATCATATTATTTAATCAACATTGGTCAATAATTAATTTAGAATTAATTTTGTGGTCAAAAGAGGTTCATTGAATTAAGGGGACTGATATTGTAATTATAAGATAATTGCAAAATGGGCTGAGGATCTCTTGGATAAGAGGCGGACGAAATCTTATGGAAGCCCATAAGGATTTCGTCCAAGGCTATATATTCTGGAAGATTCCTATGGGCTGCTTAGGGCTTAAGCAACCAGATTAGGTATTTGACTGAAACCCTAATTGCTCACCTATATAAGGACCCCCTTAACATCTGATTTTCGGCTACACTGAACCCTAAGGATCTCTAGAGCCGAAATTAGCCTTCCTCCTCTCTCTCTCTCTCTCTAATATTCTCCAATTGCTTTTGGTGTTTGTGATATATTAGAGGCATCACATTTGAGGTGTTAAGTTCTCAAAGGCAAGGATCTTCAAGTTACAATTGAAAGGTAACATTTTTCCTTGTTATATTATGTTGATTTCGATTTGTATGCTAGATTTAGGGTTTACAAGCTTTGGATGATTATTACATGTACAATTAGAAAAACCTAGATCCAAAGCTTTAGGGTTTGCATGTGCACCATAGGATTGTTGTTTTGCTCATAACCCAAAATGTATTCGTTTGTGTCTCGTATGTAAAAGTCAATGACTATGAGAGAGACAAGCTAGAGGAAAAGTCAAGGAAGTGCACCATTATAGGCTATGGGTTGGACGACATGGGATACCGCTTATCGGATAACAAGCACAAAAATGTTATCAAAAGTCGTGATGTGGTGTTCAGTGAGAATGCACCATATAAGGATGAACTTGCTAAGGGTTCAAGCAGTAACAAACAACCAGAAAAGGAAGACAAAGTTGAGTTACAAGAAACTTCAGAAGACGACATTATAAATCTGTGAGTACTCAAGAGATAGGTGAAAGTCTAGGAAGTAGTGAGAGCTCTGATGAAACTGGAGATAGTGGGAGCATGGAGGATAGTAGTTCAAAGAATGAAAGTGTAGAAACTAAAAATCCTACCATCCGTAGATCAACTAGAGTACGAATAACTCCAGCCAATTATTCTCCTTCAGCAAACTTCTTGTTAATGACAGAGAATGGTGAACCTGAGTCTTATCTAGAAGCCTTGAGGATGAAAGAATCCATATAGTGGAAGAAGGCTATGGAAGAAGAATTGAGCTCGCTTGACAAGAACCACACTTGGTCCTTAGTCAAGCTTCAGAAGGGAAGAAAGCACTATAAAACAAGTGGGTGTTTCAGGTTAAGGATGAGATTGATGGCACCAAGAGATACAAGGAAAGGTTAGTAGTAAAGGGGTTCCAACAGAAGAGAGGGGTTGATTATAATGATATATTTTCTCCAATTGTGAAGATGCCTACAATCAGAATGGTTTTGGGAATTGTGACCTCTAAAGATCTGCATCTAGAGCAACTAGATGTGAAAACAGCTTTTCTCCATGGCAACCCTGAAGAATACATCTACATGGCACAACCATAAGGTTTTCCCACAGCTGGCAAGGAAAATATGGTGTGCAAACTAAAGAAAAGTCTATATGGTTTGAAGCAGGCTCCAAGGAAGTGATACTTGAAATTTGATAGCTTCATGTAGAGGAATGGGTGTAGCAGATGTGAGATGGATCACTGTTGTTATTTGAAGAAATTCAAGTCCACTTATATCATCCTATTGTTATATGTTGATGGCATATTGATTGTTGGATCTGACATGCTGGAGATCAACAAGCTAAATAAGCAGCTGACCAGTGAGTTCAAGATGAAAGATTTAGGGGCCGGTAAAAAAATAGTGGGCATGAGCATAGCCAGGGACAGAGTTATCGGTACACTAAAACTTTCACAAGCCAAGTACATCAAGAAAGTTTTAGAAAAGTTCAGCATAGCAGATGCGAAATCCAGAAGTACACCATTGGGAAGTCAATTGAGACTTTCCAAGAAGCAATCCCCAAAAATGGAAGAAGATAGAGAATACATGGCTAAAGTTCCGTACACATCTACAATTGGTAGTTTAATGTATGCAATGTTTTGCACTAGACCAGACATTGCGCATGCAGTGGGAGTTGTGAGCAGATTCATGTCAAGTCCAGGAAGACAACATTGGGAAGAAGTGAAATGGTTGATACGCTACTTAAAAGGAACAATTGATTGTTCCTTGTGTTTCAGAAGAAAAAGGAGTAGTTTTAAAAGGGTTCGGTGATGCAGACTTAGGTGGATGTGCAGATTCAGGCAAGATCACAACGGGTTATGTGTTCATAATTGGAGGTACAACAATCAGCTGGATGTCAAGGTTACAAAAGATTGCTGCTCTTTCAAGCATAGAAGCATAATACATGGCACTTTTCGAAGCTGCCAAAGAGCTCATATGGTTGAAGAGTTTCTTATTATAGCTTGGAATGCAACAGGAGGATCGTGTACTGCATTGTGACAACCAAAGTGCAGTTTACTTAGCAAAGAATCCAGTGTTTCACAGGAGAAAGAAATACATTCAGATAAGGTACCATTTCATTCGAGAGTTAATCAATGAAGGAACTCTAAACTTGAAGAAAATCCTTAGAACAAAGAATCCAACTGATATGTTTACCAAGGTGGTTACCACTGAGAAGTTGAAGCCTTGCACGACTTCAAATGGATTTTAAGAAGTTTAAAGAAAAGGTCTTGGTTGAGAGAGAGAGAGAGAGGGGGAGAGAGAGAGGGAGTACTTTGAGGAATCGTGAAATTTGAATGGCAGATGAAGTTGTTCAAGCCTTTAAGTGGAAGATTGTTTAGGTATGAAGTCTTGTCCAACATGGAGCACTTAGATCACAATGGAGCACTTGGGGTTTATGGAGCATGTGACAAATGAATGGACCATCTGAGAAAGGAATGGATTGTTTGACAAAGGAACGGATCAAGTGCCAAAGGAACGGATCGTATAAAGGGGGATTTGGAGCACCTAGAAGAGTTTTGGAGCACTTGAGAGTGATATGGAGCAATAAGGGGACCTTGTTGCGCCATCTGTGTCACACCCCAAAACCGGAACAGCGGAAATGTTCTGGGGCAGAGGACGTCATGTATATTATCATAACAAAGCATAATAGTAAACAAGCAACAACATCCATTGCATTAATAGAATAATTTTTAATACAAGCGTGTTCTGTATAGTATGTAAGACACCAAAATGAATGATCAAAATAAAAGATGAGTCTTGTATGTGCTCCATCTTCTCAAAAGCTTCATCGGTACCTGACTACTGATGACCTGAGAATACAAGTTATTTTGAAAGAGTTTATCAGCATAACGCTGGTTAGTTCATAAGTATTTAGTGTCATTGCCTGTATGAAAATGTTTGTAACAACGTAGTGTAAATGTTCATAGTTGCTTGTAAATGTTTGTAAATAGTAGAACTCTCTAGAAAATCCTATATTTTCTACTGAAATGTAGTCTTCTACCAAGACCCGACTGGTCGTATGTTTGTTCTTTTGTAAATGCAAGAGTTTTCCCCAATAAAACTTATCAATATGAAAAATATAGTTTAGGACCTCACCGATGCGAGATGAATACAAAACAGATGTAATAGGGGAAAATAGTGTTCTACCCCAGCAGTATCGCTGCCGGCTAAATGTGATGAAAATGCAGACTCCAGGTGGTATTAAATGTACAATACACCTCGGGGAATCCGTTTGCCTTTAATTCTTAGTTAGTTAATTAAAGGTTTGAATGTGAACTGGTATGTAACCATGCTGATCGACGGCTGAATAACTGATGACCCTCCGGTGTCATATGTAGTGAGGTAACATTCTGTCACCCCTTGGCCTTATCGGCTGAGACTGTAGCTAGCAGTCGGGGTGTGGGAGTGTCTGTCCCGTATAGATCTATACACACAATGCCCGCTCTCCCTCCAGGAGACTCTGGTTAGAAAGTGATACCACAATGAAGTGTCGTATCGAGAAGTAGTATGTCACATTCTGATTATAGTATTCAAATGTTTGTATAGTATGTCATAGTGTAGTTATGTTTTCTCTGTACTAGTATATAGTATATTCTCTTGTATAGTGTATAGTATGTTCTCCTGTATAGTGTATAGTGTGTTCACTTGTATAGTGTATAGTGTGTATTGACTCATAACTGTACTGACTCTTGTATGTGTCGTTGTAATAGTAGTAGTGAGTGGTAAACCCTTAACTATACCTATTATAGTTAAGTAGTAATGTTGTTTGTATGCTCTGCTACTCAAAGGTACTGAACTGAAGTGAAAGCTTCTATATCCAAATACATATATACGATATATACAGTTTGACAATAATGTAAGTTTAAAAAGAGTTTGATAAGGGATTTAGCATTTAAAAGAGTTTAGTAAAAAGGTTTTGAAATGCTTGAAACCCATAAGTTTGATAGTAACTTGAAAGTAATAGTAAATCTTTCTGTTTGTTCTAGTCATTAATCACATGTGATTAAAGCAATAAATAGAATGTTTCAACTTGTATTCCCCCCCATAAAAGCATTTAAAATCATTTCAAAGGTTGATTTAGGGGTATGAACTCACCTGCAGTGAGTGGTTTGGATGAACGGATGGTATAGGATGCTAAGTGTCAAGTGAAGACTTGAACCCACACACGGATCCTATTTAACATATAATGACACATATATGTATCTAATTAGTCATTTAACAACTAATTAATCAAGTAAGGATACCCTAAAACATGGATAACACTTTGATTCAAGTGCTAGGAGTACCAAAGGGTTGCATCTAAAGAGAGTATGGCCTCACATTGGAGTTTACTGCCCATATGGTAACACCACATGAGTTTACGGTCTATGGTCACTTCCCTCATGAGTTTACGACCGTAAACTCATGGTAATTAGTACCATTTTGTGTTTTAGGGTCTTACAAGTCAAGGTTAAGTATCCTATGATCAAGTCCAAGCCTTAGGAAGTAATAGTGGCACAATTGCACTACCTTTTAGAGTTTACGGCCCATGGTCATTTCCCCATGAGTTTACGGCCGTAAACTCATGTGTGCTTGATTCTTTTGTTTGATTAAGGTCCTATACTCCACAAGGAAGTGATCTAGACTTGGTCCCAAGGCTTTAGAAGGGACTAGGGCTCATAATGGCCCCCTTATTAGGGTTTACGGCCCAAGGACCAACTCCCATGGAGTTTACGGCCTAGGGTTTACGGTCCTAGTGGGTTTACGGCCGTAAAACCATGGTAACTCCTATCATTTCGTGGTTTAAGGTCCTTAGCTCATGCATGTAAGGTTCTAGTCCAATATTCAAGCCCTAGGAAGTAATGGTGGCACATATGCACCACCTAACGGTGTTTACGGTCCAAGGAGATTGCCTTGGTCGTAAACCGATGTGTTCTTGGGGATTCTTGGTGTTTTTCAATGGTTTAACAAGTAATCTAAGTACATAACTAGTTAAGAGGGGTGTACTTACTTATAGGAAGCTTGTAAGAGTGTTTAAGGAAACACTAGTGTGTGTTCTTGGTGTTCTTGGTGTAATGAAGAACACTTGAAGATCTATGAAAAAGATAAGATTTCATGGATGAAATCATGTATAACTACTAGATGAAGTGTTGTATCAACCAATCAAGAGAAGAAACACTTACATTTTTGGGAAATTTGGAAGAAGATCTTATGATACTTGACAGAGAATGTGGGTGTTCTTGAGCTTGGAAGTGAGAAATGAGGAAGGAAAGGAGTAAACGCATGCCTTAAGCATGAGTTCACGGTCAAAGGGGAGTTCACAGTCCAAACCCCTCCTGTTTGGCCGTGAACACCTCATTAAGGTGTTAATTGTTTTATTTGTTGCACAATACTCCTAGAAAATACTTCCTTTCATTTGTTCTCTCGAAGGATTAATATTAAAAATACCCAAACGGACTTAAACCGAGCTAAAAATTAGCAGAAATGAATTTGACTTTTAATTGAAGTGCTTGACTATAGGGTTTGTACAAATGGAAATTTCGGGTTGTCACATCATCCCCCCGTTAGAGGGAATTTCGTCCCGAAATTAGAGTCCAAGCAACTAAGTTATTACAAATAACTAAGTAAAAAGATGAGGATATTTAAGTTTCATTTGATCCTCGCGCTCCCAAGTGAATTCCGGTCCTCGCTTGGCGTTCCAGCGAACCTTCACGATTGGGATACGGCTTTGTTTCGTTCGCTTGACCTCTCGGTCCATGATCTCTACAAGTTCTTCCACGAAGTTGAGGCTCTCATTGATCTCGATCTCGTCGAGTGGGATTACAAGAGTCTCGTCGGACAAGCACTTTTTCAAGTTTGAGACGTGGAAGGTAGGATGTACGTTACTAAGCTTGTGGGGTAGTTTGAGTTTGTATGGGGTAGTTTGAGTTTGTAAGCTACAGGGCCGATTCTAGCGAGAATCTCGAAAGGCCCTATGTATCTTGGATTTAGCTTTCCACGCTTTCCGAAGCGTATCAAGCCCTTCCAGGGTGAGACTTTTAAAAGGACTCGGTCTCCCACCTAGAATTCCAAAGGTTTCCTTCGTTTGTCTGCGTAGCTTTTCTGTCGGTCTCTAGAGGCTTTCAATCGTTCACGAATCTGAACGATTTTCTCTGTCGTTTCCCGAATGATCTCCGGACCCGTGAGAGTGTTGTCAGGAACTCGTCCTTTAGCTAACTGAGTGTCACCCACCTCAGCCCAGCACAAAGGAGATCTGCACTTCCGGCCATAGAGGGCTTCAAATGGAGCAGCCTTTATGCTCGTGTGATAACTGTTGTTGTAGGAGAATTCAATAAGAGGTAAGTGGGTATCCCATGCCTTCCCAAAGTTGATCACACAGGCTCGCAACATATCTTCCAAGGTTTGGATAGTCCTCTCACTTTGTCCGTCGTTCTGTGGATGGTAGGCTGTACTCATGTCCAGTCTCGTTCCTAAGGAGCTTTGTAATGACTGCCAGAACCTCGAAGTGAATCTGCTATCTCTATCGGAGATAATGGATATAGGAACACCATGCAGTCGTACTATCTCCCGAATATATGTTCTTGTGAGCTTCTCCATCTTGTCAGTTTCCTTGATGGGCAGGAAGTGTGCGGACTTGGTCAATCTGTCGACGATGAACCAAATGGTATCAAGTCCACCCGTTGTCTTGGGCAACTTGGTTATGAAGTCCATAGTGATCCGCTCCCACTTCCACTCAGGTATCTCCGGTTGCTGAAGTGAACCTGATGGTTTCTGTATTCGACCTTGACCTTGGCACAAGTAAGGCATTTACTTATGAAGGTAGCAATCTCTGCTTTCATGTTAGGCCACCAGTATAGCTTTTTAAGATCCAGATACATCTTATCTGAACCTGGGTGGACGGAATAACGAGTGTTGTGCGCTTCGTTCATGACTAAGTCTCTGAAACCACCGTATTTCGGTGTCCAGATCCTGTCCATGAGGTACAACGCTCCGTCACCCTTGACTTCTAAGTTCTTATCCATCCCTCGCAAAGATTCACCCGCCACATTCCCAGGTTTCAAGGCTTCGAGCTGAGCCTCCTTAATTTGTGTGGACAGATGTGAATGGATAGTCATAGTTAATGACCTGACTTTTCGACCAGAATATTCCTTCTGACTTAGGGCGTCTGTTACCACGTTGGCTTTACCCGGATGATAATGAATTTCGCATTCGTAGTCATTGAGTAGCTTGACCCACCGTCGTTGTCTCATATTGAGTTCTTTCTGGTTGAATATGTGTTTTAGGCTTTTGTGGTCTGTAAAGATAGTGCTCTTTGTACCATACAGGTAGTGTCTCCAGATCTTCAGGGCAAACACAACCGCTCCTAATTCGAGATCGTGAGTGGTGTAGTTGACCTCGTGTGTCTTCAGCTGTCTTGAGGCATAGGCGATGACCTTACCTCGTTGCATAAGAACACAACCGAGTCCTTGATTTGATGCATCGCAATAGACCACGAAGTCTGCTGTCCCTTCGGGGAGGGACAATATCGGTGCGGTGCATAAGGCTTGTTTTAGCATTTGGAACGCTTTCTCCTGCTTCTCTTCCTAGTCAAAGGCCACGCCTTTCTAGGTCAATGTCGTGAGGGGTTTCGCAATTCGAGAGAAGTTCTGTATGAATCTGCGGTAGTAGCCAGCGAGGCCTAGAAATTGACGAATTTCTGTAGGCGTCTTCAGTGCTGACCAGTTCTCAATAGCTTTAATTTTGGATGGGTCCACGTGGATTCCTTCTTCGCTAACCACGTTACCTAAGAATTCGACTCTTCGGATCCAAAATTCACATTTAGAGAACTTCGCATAGAGTTTCTCTGATCGTAAGTTTCCTAGGACTTGTCGCAGATGATCACTATGCTCCTCCTTACTTCGAGAGTAGATAAGTATATCATCGATGAAGATAATGACGAACTGATCTAAGTAAGGATGGCATACCCTATTCATCAAGTCCATGAACACTGCGGGGGCATTAGTTAATCCGAATGGCATCACTACGAACTCGTAGTGTCCGTAACGAGTTCGGAAGGCTGTCTTCGGAACATACTCTTCGAGCACTCGTAACTGGTGATACCCGGATCTTAGATCAATTTTAGAAAAGTAGCTCGCCCCTTACAGCTGGTCGAACAAATCGTCTATGCGAGGTAGAGGGTAACGATTTTTGACCGTAAGTTTTTTGAGTTCCCTATAGTCGATGCACATACGGAACGGTCCGTCTTTCTTCTTGACGAACAAGATCGGAGCTCCCTAGGGTGAGAAGCTTGGTCTTATAAAGCCCTTGCTGAGCAGTTCGTTAAGTTGACCTGACAGTTCTTGCATCTCTGCCGGTGCTAGACGATAGGGCGATTTGGCTACGGGGGTAGCTCCTGGCACTAAGTCGATTCGGAACTCGACTTGGCGTTGCGGGGGTAAACCCGGTAGTTCTTCTGGAAAGACGTCGGGGAAGTCGCGTACTACGGGGAGGTCTTTTAGGTCTTTTGTTTCCTGGATCACATCGACTACGTGTGCAAGGAACACATGATATTCCTTACGCAAGTACTTTTGGGCTTGAATACTTGAGATGATACGAAGGCTCGTACTGGGTTTGTCTCCGTAGATCAACAGGGTTTCGTTATTCAGTAGGTTTAGACGGACTGCTTTCTCGAAACATAGGATATCGACGCGATAAAGACTCAACCAGTCCATGCCTATAATGACGTCGAAACTCTTGATAGCTACTGGTATGAGGGCGATTGGGAATGAATGGCTATCTAGCGTGAGGGAACAACCTATGTAAATCTTGTTAGAATTCTCTGTTTTTCCGTTAGCCATTTCTACGATGAAGATTTCTTTTAGTGCTTGCGGTGCTTGATTAAGTAAGTGTTTAAATTTTTGGTTTACGAAGCTCCTCTATGCCCTACTATCAAATAGGATACAAGCATAAGAGTTATCGAGAAGGAACGTACCCGTGACTACTGTGGGGTCTGCCACGACTTCATTATGGCCCATAGCAAGTAGTCTTCCAGCTCCTCCCGCATTCCCAGCTTTCGGACAGTTTCTTTTGAAGTACCCTATCTCGCCACAGCCGTAGCAGGCCTGGCTTACTCCTGCACCCGGGACCTGGGTGTTAGGTTTGGGAGGCGCTCTGTAAAACCGGGCGGTATGGCCCTTCCGGTCGCAATTAGTGCAGTGCATTTCCCGGCATGGGCCGTTATGATGGAAGTTGCACTTGGTGCACTTGGGTAGGGTCCCTGCATATGGCTTGGCTGGTACAGGGACAGCAGGGGTTGTGGCAGCATGGACAACCACCGTCTGTTGTTTCTTGGAAGAGGGTTGAGTTGATTTGCCCTTCTTTCGGTCCCAATGTTTTCTCTTGTTGTCGGCCGCGTTGGTTGGTGTTGAGGCGGCCGTTGTAGTTGTGGTTTGAGTAGAAGGAACCTCATGATCGATAAGCCTTTGGGCCAATTCCTTGGCACTATCAAAGGTCACAGGGTGTGATGCTAGAACGTTCCCTCGATACGGGGGTACCAGACCCCAGATGTATCTTTCGACTTTCTTGCTTTCAGTAGGGACCATGTTGGGACATAGCGTCGCCAGGTCGCTGAATCTGGCCGTATAAGCCACTATGTCGGAACCCTTCATCTTAAGGTTCCACAGTTCCTCCTCGAGTTTCTGAATTTCACCCCTCGGGCAGTACTCTTTTGCCATCAGATCCTTCAGTGTCTCCCAGCCCATAGCGTTAGATGCTACCAGTGAGAGTGATTTGACATGCCCATTCCACCATGTCAGGGCCCTTTCGGTGAAGGTGCAAGCAGCGAACTTTATCTTGCTTCCTTCAGGGCATGAGCACATCTCGAAGATTGCTTCTGTTCTCTCGATCTATTGGGACAGTGCAATGATCCCTTTGGTTCCGTTGAAGTATGTTGGTTTGCAGCTGATGAAATATTTATAGGTACACTCCCGTGTACGTGGGTGGATTTCACCATGGCTAGAGTTTGTGCCCGTTCCAGCTCCACTTGCACCACCAGAGTTTACTTGGGCCATGGCTGCGGTCGCAGCTGCGGTCACCGCTGCTTGAAACATCACCGCATCAAACTGCGGAGGGGGTGGTGGTGGTCGAGTTTGATTTGCAGGCCTGCCCCTAGTCGGACGCGGACGAGGCGACATCTTTTACTGAAAGTTGATAGAGATGATGATAATAGTAAGAATCAATTGTAATTATGATGAGTGTGTTTCATGGACTAAATCGCCATAGTCTAACTATCAGATAGAGACATAACACTAGAGTAGGGAAACACAAGGGTAAAGACTTTCCCATAGATTAGATAACTGCCAATATTACTGGTATTAATGATGTAAAATGAGTTCGGGAAAAATGACCTAACAGTAGGTCTTACATCAAACCATAAGGGAAAATGTTGGCAGCTTAGAAGTCTAGTTAGAGTACCTTAAAAGTTAGGAATGTTTTACAGACAAGTGCTCCATAGAGTACAGAAAAGAAAGGCTATTCCTTAACCAAAAGAGAAAGATGAGTCGACATCTTCTACCGGCGGTGGGTATCCCTCGGGCGAACCCTTAGATCTGCCAGTTGACGTACAACCTCTTGAAGATGTCGCTCATGCGCCCTCTGACGTACTCGGAGTTCCATGACTGCAGCTCGGGATGCAGCTAGCTGTTGCTGCAGAGCCTCGTTGGTCCTCGTAGTTCTTTCCATAGCCTCTTCGAGTTGGCGAATGCGGACCGTGTTAATTCCAGAGTTGGCATCTACTTTCATCACTCGGTCGATGGCTGCTCGACCTTGTTCTACATTCCGAGCAATCCTGCGGACCATAATGGGCAGCACTCGGTCAGCTGATCCTCCCTCACTTAGATTGTAAAAGCTTCGGTCTCCGTCGAAGGGTAAAGGCTGACCCTGTTTGTGGCTCCATCTGTTCAAGCTTACTGCCCACATAGGTGTGAGACCTTCAAAAGCTGGACGGGAGTTGGGGTTTGGGACTTGACCTTCTTGGGGTAGGTTGTTGACCTCTGGTTCGGAGTCGGAGCCATCCGAAAAGCCTTCTGCGAGGTGATCATCCAAAGGGATTGGGTGATCATCTTCTGGCTCATCATCAAGCCACCCACCGATGCCTTGGTTGGGATAATATGGATTGCCGGGAAGATGGAAGCCAGCCATGCTATCTACGCGAGAATAGGGGAAAAGAATAGTTAATAGACGTACTAATGAAGATCCTTTTTAGTTTGCACATCAGTTATTATAGTAACACAAAATACTCCTATAGTATTTTAGGTTTATGTTTTGTTCTAATGTTCTCGTTGTAGTAGTGTTGGTAAGTTTTTAGACTTGTTGCAACACCACAATCATTCTTAGGCACATGCTAGTCACTCCTCGGAAAATATAGTTGATCAGGCTATATCCCCCTAGGTTTGACTATATGTCTCTAAGCCTAATTGCGTTGTTCAACAATCGTAATACTTTTGTTCTGATCTAGTATGATACTGACCTTGGTATGAATAGATGTATATATACTTAATTAAATATCTTATTATTTAAAAGTATAAATTCTTGTTCAGAGTGTTTTAATCCCAATGCGTTTATAGTTTGTATATCTTTTATGGGTTGATATACTCGATTCACTATAAACAATGCTCTGATTCCAATCTGTCACACCCCAAAACCGGAACGGCGGAAACGTTCTGGGGTGGAGGACGTCATGTACAGTATCATAACAAAGCATAATAGTAAACAAGCAACAACATCCATTGCATTAATAGAATAATTTTTAATACAAGCGTGTTCTGTATAGTATGTAAGACACCAAAATGAATGATCAAAATAAAAGATGAGTCTTGTATGTGCTCCATCTTCTCAAAAGCTTCATCGGTACCTGACTACTGATGACCTAAGAATACAAGTTATTTTGAAAGAGTTTATCAGCATAACGCTGGTGAGTTCATAAGTATTTAGTGTCATTGCCTGTATGAAAATGTTTGTAACAACGTAGTGTAAATGTTCATAGTTTCTTGTAAATGTTTGTAAATAGTAGAACTCTCTAAAAAATCCTATATTTTCTACTGAAATGTAGTCTTCTACCAAGACCCGACTGGTCGTATGTTTGTTCTTTTGTAAATGCAAGAGTTTTCCCCAATAAAACTTATCAATATGAAAAATATAGTTTAGGACCTCACCGATGCGAGATGAATACAAAACATATGTAATAGGGGAAAATAGTGTTCTACCCCAGCAGTATCGCTGCCGGCTAAATGTGATGAAAATGCAGACTCCAGGTGGTATTAAATGTACAATACACCTCGGGGAATCCGTTTGCCTTTAATTCTTAGTTAGTTAATTAAAGGTTTGAATGTGAACTGGTATGTAACCATGCTGATCGACGGCTGAATAACTGATGACCCTCCGGTGTCATATGTAGTGAGGTAACATTCTGTCACCCCTTGGCCTTATCGGCTGAGACTGTAGCTAGCAGTCGGGGTGTGGGAGTGTCTGTCCCGTATAGATCTATACACACAATGCCCGCTCTCCCTCCAGGAGACTCTGGTTAGAAAGTGATACCACAATGAAGTGTCGTATCGAGAAGTAGTATGTCACATTCTGATTATAGTATTCAAATGTTTGTATAGTATGTCATAGTGTAGTGATGTTTTCTTTATACTAGTATATAGTATATTCTCTTGTATAGTGTATAGTATGTTCTCTTGTATAGTGTATAGTGTGTTCACTTGTATAGTGTATAGTGTGTATTGACTCATAACTGTACTGACTCTTGTATGTGACGTTGTAATAGTAGTAGTGAGTGGTAAACCCTTAACTATACCTATTATAGTTAAGTAGTAATGTTGTTTGTATGCTCTGCTACTCAAAGGTACTGAACTGAAGTGAAAGCTTCTATATCCAAATACATATATACGATATATAGTTTGACAATAATGTAAGTTTAAAAAGAGTTTGATAAGGGATTTAGCATTTAAAAGAGTTTAGTAAAAAGGTTTTGAAACGCTTGAAACCCATAAGTTTGATAGTAACTTGAAAATAATAGTAAATCTTTCTGTTTGTTCTAGTCATTAATCACATGTGATTAAAGCAATAAATAGAATGTTTCAACTTGTATTCCCCCCCATAAAAGCATTTAAAATCATTTCAAAGGTTGATTTAGGGGTATGAACTCACCTGCAGTGAGTGGTTTGGATGAACGGATGGTATAGGATGCTAAGTGTCAAGTGAAGACTTGAACCCACACACGGATCCTATTTAACATATAATGACACATATATGTATCTAATTAGTCATTTAACAACTAATTAATCAAGTAAGGATACCCTAAAACATGGATAACACTTTGATTCAAGTGCTAGGAGTACCAAAGGGTTGCATCTAAAGAGAGTATGGCCTCACATTGGAGTTTACTGCCCATATGGTAGCACCACATGAGTTTACGGTCTATGGTCACTTCCCTCATGAGTTTACGACCGTAAACTCATGGTAATTAGTACCATTTTGTGTTTTAGGGTCTTACAAGTCAAGGTTAAGTATCCTATGATCAAGTCCAAGCCTTAGGAAGTAATAGTGGCACAATTGCACTACCTTTTAGAGTTTACGGCCCATGGTCATTTCCCCATGAGTTTACGGCCGTAAACTCATGTGTGCTTGATTCTTTTGTTTGATTAAGGTCCTATACTCCACAAGGAAGTGATCTAGACTTGGTCCCAAGGCTTTAGAAGGGACTAGGGCTCATAATGGCCCCCTTATTAGGGTTTACGGCCCAAGGACCAACTCCCATGGAGTTTACGGCCTAGGGTTTACGGTCCTAGTGGATTTACGGCCGTAAAACCATGGTAACTCCTATCATTTCGTGGTTTAAGGTCCTTAGCTCATGCATGTAAGGTTCTAGTCCAATATTCAAGCCCTAGGAAGTAATGGTGGCACATATGCACCACCTAACGGTGTTTACGGTCCAAGGAGATTGCCTTGGTCGTAAACCCATGTGTTCTTGGGGATTCTTGGTGTTTTTCAATGGTTTAACAAGTAATCTAAGTACATAACTAGTTAAGAGTGGTGTACTTACTTATAGGAAGCTTGTAAGAGTGTTTAAGGTCCAAAAACACTAGTGTGTGTTCTTGGTGTTCTTGGTGTAATGAAGAACACTTGAAGATCTATGAAAAAGATAAGATTTCATGGATGAAATCATGTATAACTACTAGCTGAAGTGTTGTATCAACCAATCAAGAGAAGAAACACTTACATTTTTGGGAAATTTGGAAGAAGATCTTATGATACTTGAGAGAGAATGTGGGTGTTCTTGAGCTTGGAAGTGAGAAATGAGGAAGGAAAGGAGTAAACTCATGCCTTAAGCATGAGTTCACGGTCAAAGGGGAGTTCACGGTCCAAACTCCTCATGTTTGGCCGTGAACACCTCATTAAGGTGTTAATTGTTTTATTTGTTAGACAATACTCCTAGAAAATACTTCCTTTCATTTGTTCTCTCGAAGGATTAATATTAAAAATACCCAAACGGACTTAAACCAAGCTAAAAATTAGTAGAAATGAATTTGACTTTTAATTGAAGTGCTTGACTGTAGGGTTTGTACAAATGGAAATTTCGGGTTGTCACAATCTGATAAAGGGATGGGCCAAGAAGGATGTTGTTGCTCCATAAGCATTCCTTCTTGCGCCATCCTGCTCCCTCTTGCGCCATGAGGTATTCCTCTTGGGCCATGAGGTATCCCTCTTGCACCATGGGGTTTCCTCTTGCGTCATGGAGTATATTGTTGCACCAAGCATGTTCTTGTTACACAAAGGTGGTGATGTTGCTCAAACCTAGAAGTTCTTGCACCACACTTTAAGCCTCTTGTGCCATCCATATTCCTGTTGCGCCATCATGGCGCAAGATGGACCATCTTGGTCCTTGATGAGCCAAGTATGCTATGAAGTCCTCTATGATGTTCAAGATGGAAGAATGTTCCAGAAGATGCTACATGGCTAAATATGATTGCTTGTCACCATTCATGGCCCTATGGGCCATTGGGCTTGGCCCATTAGGTTTTAGGTTTGATCCCTCAAGTATAAATATGCTCATACCCCCATCATTGTAAATTGCTAGATTTTTTTGAGAGCTCAAAGTGAGATAAAATTTTTAGTGCTTGTAATAGTTCCAGAAAGTTAATAAAATCATCTCTCTCTCTCGTTCGCCCGTGGACGTAGGTCACCTTGACCGAACCACGTTAAATATTGCGTTCTTTTGATTTACGTTTTTAAGAAGTTTTTTTATGAGTTCACCGAAGTTTGTTTTTTGATATTTGTTTGAATTGCTTAACTTGTTTTGTTGTCACCCAACATTAACCTAGAGCTTTGTCTAGGATGCAACTCATGGGATACTTGGAAGAGATACATGGTGTGTTTTTCTAGCTTAATTGAGTGTCTGTTGCAATCCTGTTCTTTTAGAAGCTTCAATATTTTTCGTTTTTTTTTCATTTGAAAAAGGTCTGATTTTTTGACTTGTTGTTTGTGATTATCATATTATATTGTATATTAGAAGAAATAGAGGGATCAATTTTAGTTGAATAATGAAGTTAGGATAGTTTTGAGGTAAGTAAGATGGCCATGAATAAGCTTACACGCAATGTAATGTCATTTTCTTGAGCATAATCATTTCATGGAGATATCCATCCATCTATGATGCATTACACCCATTGTTAGAGTGATTAGAAATTGAAACAAAATACCGATCATATACAATTGTATACATATTAATAGTCCTTATCCAAAGTCTAAATGTTGTGGATCGTTCATTAACGCTTTGTGAGTTGAAAATTTCCTCGTTTCTTTTTCACCTAATACCTTGTTCGTTGCATTGGTCGATAAAACTCTAAAACTTTGTTCTGTTGTTGATGCAAACGATCTACTATTCAATTACCATCTCTAAAATAATAGTTGTCAAAATCTAGGTGTTGGTCTTAAAAACTTATGATCTTAATATCATACAATTATAAAATGATCTAGATCACACTAAGATTGATTTTGAAGCAATATCTATATTGTGATCTTAAAATCCTAATTAGGAGCGTACGGTTTATTCTATGGTAGACTATAGTTTGTTAAATCTTTGGTCAATTTGATTTTTCTACTAAAAAAACTCATGCAATGTTTATGAAAATTGTCCATTCAACTAGAAATTGAGTCTAAAAATTTAGCCTATTCAACTCTTGGTCAAGTGTTGAGATGGTAGGAAATTCCATAGAGCATCACAACTTCATTACTTTATCTCAAATTAGGCATGACATTGTGATATGGAAATTAATTCGTAAGTTAATGCTATTCAACTCTTGGTCAAGTGTTGAGATGGTAGGAAATTCCATAGAGCATCACAACTTCATTACTTTATCTCAAATTAGGCATGACATTGTGATATGGAAATTAATTCGTAAGTTAATGTGATATTGTGCTTTTAGGTTCATTTTTTTTATTAATTTACATTTCCTATTTTCATTTTGGGATTCTCTAATTTCCTTTTGTATAGAATTAAGGATTCTCGAAATTATCGTGCACCTCAATTTATATATAGAGTTCAAAATAAATTACTTATTGGATCTTTAAAAGTGAATCGTCCACACTTAATTTCGTGTATCATCATAAAATTCAAGACATTACTTCTAAAGAAATAAATCAGATCTAGTGTGTATATATCATCACTACAATAATCAGGTCAATAGCGACAACTTCCACTATTAGCGGCGACACTCGTCGCTATCGGTGTCGCCACTAATGCGTGTAAACCGCGATATGCGTCATATCAATTTGTGAAACCCTATCCATTCGACATGTCTACCATCCAAGTGTTAGGGTCGTCTGTGTCATGTAAATCAATAGTAACAACACCGTTAACGGCAATAGTGTCACCACTAATAGTAAAAAAAAGGCGCAATAGTTTCCCTATTTTGTTGTCGCCATTGTTGCCCAATTGCCACCGATAATGATCTAGCGTCACCACTATTAAGAATCGCCACTATTAAGCGTCGTCGGTATTGCCTGCCGCAGATAGACTACTATGACGATTGTCTTTGTTGGGTATTAGATGTTGCGTCATTAGGCTTTTATTTTAGTCTTTATGTAAATGGGTTGGTTCTGTCCTCCCGTAGTTATTATTAGGGTTAGAGTAATTATAGTGCATGCACCGTATTCATTAACGCATTGATTATTATTGTAACCCTAATCACGCCTCTGCAGTAGTAATTCTTTGTCGAGTTCTTCTGAGGCGTGACACTTAATCATTCAACATTATTTAGATCATTGATTGTGTTCTTGCTTTTACTTGTTTTGAATCTAAATGATCATTAAGGATTTCATCCTAACAATTGGTATCAGAGTAGGAGACTGTGTAATAAATACGCATCTCTTCTGTTTAAGAGCTTTTAGGGTTTCCGTTAATATTGGATCTGGCTTAACGATCATCACAATGTTCTTGACGTTGTTTAGCAAGTTCAATATTACCCTAAAACTGCTTTTTTTTACACGTCTGATTCTTAACATGTTTTAAAGATCTTATCATCATGCAGAACGACGATTCTCACTTCAACTCTATCAATCTTTCAAGTAGTATTGGATCGACTACTAGGATCCCAATTCTCTTTCCTAATGAATATGAAGTATGGGCGCTTCACTTAGAAGATTATGTTCTTGGCCTAGAAGATAATGGATACCTGATATGGGGGGCTATAACTCTTGGACCGTTTGTTCATACTGAAAGCAAAAGAGTCATCAAAACTTAAAAAGACTACAACAAACTCCTTCTCGATATCAAGGACGTTCCTCAAGATGAAAAGGAAAAACTGATCAACAATGTTAAGGCATTGAGGATCATTCGATTTTCCCTGCAAGCTGATACTTTTCGTCTGGTCAGTTCGTGTGACACTGCCAGAGCCATACGGGATCGACTTAAGGAACTCTACTAAAAAAACACAGATCTTGAGCATTCTACACAAACACTCTTGCTTTCAGAGTTTGGTGCTTTCACACAATAGCCTGAAGAAAATCTGAGCCAAATATTCAATCGCTACAATCATCTTCTCAGCAAGATGATGAAACATGGTATTGGACGTGAGGTGATCGAGCAAAAGGTTACTCTCATGAATGGGTTTATATCTGAGTGGATGGCAGTGGTTTCTACTGTTAAAGCACACGAGCAGTTCAAAAATTACTCTTTAGCCAAGCTTGTTGGGATTCTTAAGGCACATGAAAGTGAGGTGTCGAAAGAAGCGAAAGTTGTTTATGGTATGGGGTCTCTAGCTCTTGTTGCTAAGGGCAAGACTATTGCAGAGGATGAGTCTGAGTCTGATCATTCTGAATGTGATCTTACAAATGAGGAGTATGCTTTAATGGTTTCAAATCCCAAGCGGTTCACAAGGAAGAAATTTCCATCGAACAAGAACCGAAACTGGCAGGGCAGCTACAGCTCAGAAAAGGTGCAAGAGGAGAATAAAAGCACTTCTCAAAAGGAAGAAGACAAGAAGGAAAAGAAGCTCATGGGTAACTCTGGCTATGACTGCAACTATTGTCATGGCAAAAATCATTTGGCCAAGGAGTGCATGCTGAGAAGGTTAAATGAGAAGAAAGAAGGAGAAGACGATGAGGCTTACCACATGCAAAAGTTGGAGGAGATCAAGAAGAAAAAGGTTGCTGATAACTCTATGTCTACTCTGATTATGCATGAAAATATGGCTGAAAAAGAGTTTGGAGGAGTTGAGGTCTGGTCAATAGACTCTGAAGATGACGAGGTTCGCAGGCCCACACATGGCAGGGTGTTCTTAGCGAAAGAGGAGAGTCTGTGGTTTGCAGGAAAGTGTTTGATGGTGGAAAATGATGGGTCACAGACGCAGGAGTATGCTACTGGGAGTGGAAGAAGAGATGATAGCTGCTTCACAGCGAAACCAGTTGGTGAACAAATTAATGAGTGCAAACAGTTGATCAACAAGGTAAATCTAATTCTTGAATCTCCAAATATACCTGTGTCTAGATATAAGAATGAATTAAATGACCTAAAATTTACTTGATCAAGCATTAGTGATAGTTTAAAACGAATCCGTTTAACAAACTCTAACCTAACTGATCAAATTAGCAGGGTTTCGTCGAAAAGCGATGAAAGGCGAATGTGGATTGAGAAGATCGAGTCAGATTTGTCTAAGTCTAGGGATCAATTAATTTACTTGCAACAAGACAATTTGATGCTTTTAAAACAACGTAACATTTTTTGTTTGATTGCTAAAAGGCTTTACTTTAACATTACTCAGTTGCACATTGATTGTGATATTGGTGAGAAAATTCACAAGATGATTTTACCATTTCTCGAATTAAGGAAGATGAAATTGATGCTGATTGTTATAGATGTGAATCCATCGTCTCATCAGACAAGACTTCTGATGCTTACCGGGTAGGACTAGAAAGAATTGAATCATACATTAAGTCCAAAGACCACAAAAATATGTTAAAACAACTTTTTGATGAAAATGATAAGAAGCAAATAAAATCTGATACTATACAGAAGTTCGATTCATTGAGTGCCAAATTAAGTTCAGAAAACAAAATTAATGTTGAAAGTACATCTGAATTTGATGAGGACAGTGATATGAGCGAAATATCTGTAGAGGATGAGATTGGCTGCTCAGAATTTGTTAAAAACGAAATTAAAACTGCGAAAGCTTTGATTTCTGAAAATTCAGTTGAGTTTGCTCGCATTTCTCAAAATAAACCAGAAATTTTAAAAGCAAAAGCAACGGTTTTTCCCAAAATACAAAATGCCCCTAATCAAGTGTTTGCTACTAAAGGACTGGATAAAAATCAAACCGTTGAATTAACGTCCATCGTCAATGATGACAACAAAGATGGTTGCGATGAGTACTTTTGGTCAACTCCTATAGACAATGCAGACGAAACGAAGGGTCTATCAGAAAGAACTTCGTGGAGAGTGAAAGGACGATATATGGAAGAACCACTAAACAATCGCTCAAGCTTCGTGGAGTGTGAAAGGACGATATATTCAAAGCGAACCTTAGTCAGTGAAGGACAAATCTCATGCAAGAAAATGAAACCCAAGGCGAATATTCACAAATCCTTAGAGAAACTTGCAGATCAAAAACGGCAAAGGAACTTGAGATATCAAAGAAATCTCAATGAAAGGAAGCAATTTTGGCAGTCCCAAAATCCCAACTATGTTTGAAATAAAAAATCTTCCAATCAAAATGCGAAAGCTCGTTCTCATGCGAACCCCAGTCAAGGCTCGCACTGTCACTCTCACAGTCTACAAGACACCAAACTCTCATCACTCTCAACCCACAAAGGCTTCGCTCAAAGATGTCAAAGGAAAGGAAAAGTTAGTCTCGGATTCTGAAGCTCAAACCAAGAAATCGACTACTAACTCAAAGAAAGTTAAGAAAGAATTCGTCAAGAAGCAAATAAAAAACAAACAAAAACAATCTGATTCAAAAGAAACAAAAATGAAAATTAATAAAGTAAAAGTGTTCACCATAACTAAGAAAGATGAAACCACATTGGTTAAACGAACTTATATGGTTGATCTTGCAATTACTTTTCCTCTTTCTATAAAAGGCTCACGAGGACCCAAGCAACTATGGGTTCCTAAATCTGCTTAATTTTCGCAGGTTATACGTGATGAGCAGTTTGACATTGAATGGTATATCGACAGTGGCTGCTCGCGTCACATGACTGGGAGGAAGGAGGAGTTGCAAGAGTTTCGAGCTCTCAAAGATGGTGGAAATGTGAAGTATGGAAACAACTCGTTTGGAAAGATCAAAGGATATGGTATGATAACGAACGAAGATTTTTCGATTCGTAAGGTGGCATATGTGGAAGGCATACAACACAACCTAATTAGTGTTTCACAATTAGGTGTAGGGACGGGCTTGCTATCCTTTAACGATGAAGGAATTGAGATTATAGAAAAGAAGACGAAAGCAGTTCTCTTAAAGTCGTAGCGAAAATGAGAAATGTATCCTTTGAATATGAACCCGATACGAGGGAAGCCTGCCATATGCTTGCTTACGAAAGCTCACTCTGATGATAGCTTGCTATTGCATAGAAGACTTTCGCACCAAACTTCAAAGACATCAACAAGCTTTTTCTTGGTGATCATGTGTGAGGGCGTCCTCTCTTGAAGTATGATAAGGATCATTTGTGTGCAGCCTGTGAGATGGGGAAGCAAAGCAGGAAGAGTCATCCAACAATATTAAACACGAAAGTCATTGAACCATTGGAACTTCTACATATCGACCTTTGTGGACCTTCTGTAATTGAAAGTGTTGGTGGTGGTAAGTACATTCTTGTAATAGTTGATGATTTTTCACGTTTCACTTGGGTGTATTTTCTTAAATAGAAATATGAAGCTACTCCTAAACTCAAGGTTTTTATAAAGCAAATTGAGCTTCAACTGCGAAAGCTGGTTCGCAATGTTCGCAGCGACAATGGGATAGAATTCAAAAACCAAGCGTTTGAAGAATTTCTTGCTGAAAAGGGAGTCTCACACAACTTTTCTGCTCCTTATACTCCACAACAGAACGGTGTAGTTGAAAGGCGAAACTGCTCTTTGTGCGAAGGTGCATGAACTATGCTCACTTTCGCATGTCTGCCTCTATATTTCTGGGCGGATGCTATTGCGACTGCTTGTTTCACCCAAAGTAGATCTATCCTGAATAAGCGATTCTCTATTACTCCTTATGAAATCATAAATAATCGTAAACCTAATGTTAAGTTTTTCCATGTATTTGGTTCCAGGTGTTTCATATTCAATTCCAAGGAACAACGAAACAAATTCGATGCGAAAGCTGACGAGGGTATATTTTTGGGATATTCGCTGACCTCCAAGGCATATAGGGTACTCAAAAAACGATCAAACAAGATCGAAGAAACCTACTATGTTACGTTCGATGACAACTACTTGAAGAGGATTCAGTCGAATGAGAGTCAATTGAAGGAAATCTTTCCTAAGCCAAGTCCAGCCACTGTTCCAATCTCCAATCTGTATGAGGAATTCATGTTACCCTTTGATGTGCCAGAGAAGGCTATCACATCTGAAGCGAAAGTAGCTGACAACAAAGTAGATGAATTGAAGAAGATAATTGATGACACTGCGAAAGACATGCACAATCAGCCATCAAATGCAAACGTACCTCAAGACACGAGCACTACATTCCAGGGGAGAATTCTGACTCCAATGCACGTCCTTAGGGGGAGCAATCTACACCACAAGATACGAACATTGCATCGTAGGGGGAGGGTTACACTTCGTCTCTTTCTTCTGATCCACCCTCTGATACAAATGACTCACCTCCCACCATGAATCACGAACCTCCGTTCACAGGAGATACTTCAATTCCTAAAGAAGAGGACCTCTCATCATTCGAAGGGGAGAATAAGGATGTGAATGATGATTCAGACGTTCAATCAGAATTCGAAGAAGTAAATGCTGAATTGGATCCCTATTATGATCCAAACTATCCTCCACTAACCAAATGGACCAGAGATCACCCAAGAACCCAAGTAATCGGTGAATCTTCTGCAGGAGTTCTTACGAGATCTCAGCAAAAAGCGAAACAAACTACATTATTCTCTAAAGTGGAATTTTGTATGTTTAACTCATTCGTTTACAAAGTAGAACCCAAAACGGTTAATGTTGCTCTCGATCATTCTGATTGGGTGAAAGTGATGCAAGACGAACTCAACGAGTTTGAACGAAACAAAGTTTGGAGGCTAATTCCAACTTCACCAGATGCATCGGTTGTAGGTTTAAAGTGGGTGTTTCGCAACAAAATGGATAAAGAAGGGAATGTTATAAGAAACAAGATGAGAGTCGTGGTTAAGGGGTATTGTCAGGAAAAAGGCATCGACTACGAAGAAACCTTCACACCTGTTGCAAGGTTGAAATCTGTTCGTATCTTCTTGGCATACGCAGCGTATAAGAACTTTGAGGTATTTCAAATGGACGTTAAATGTGCTTTTTTGAATGGAGAATTAGAAGAGACTGTATACGTGGAACAACCACCTGGGTTCGTAAACAAGAAGTATCCCAATCACTGTTACATCTTAGACAAGTCAGTCTATGGTCTGAAGCAAGCTCCAAGAGCCTGGTATGAAACTCTCACTCGCTTCCTTATAATGTCTAAATTTACACAAGGTTCGGTTGACCCAACCTTCTTTCGCAAGAAAGAGGGTGACCACTTGATGATCGTCCAAATTTATGTTGATGACATCATTTTTGGTTCCAAAAATCCCAGCCTAACAGTTGAATTCCGAAAGTTCATGGAAACTAAATTTGAGATGAGCTCCATAGGTCCAATTAACTTTTTCCTTGGTTTGAATATAAGACAGGGACCAGAAGGTATTTTCATAAATCAGGAAGCATATGCGAAGACTTTGCTCACTAATTTTGGCATGGTAGGAGACTCTAAAATGAAGGTTCCAATAGCATTCGGAACGAAATTGACACCAACTCTGGAAAAACCAGCTGCTGATATGACCCTTTATCGTGAAATGATATGATCATTGATGTATCTAACAGCTAGTATACCAGATATTATGTTTTCCGTTTGTTATTGTGCTAGGTTCCAAGCAAATCCTCGCGAACCTCATATGGTGGCCGTCAAGAATATCTTCAGATACTTGAAACGAACCTCATCACTTGGCATATAGTATCCTGCGAAATTAGGCTTCTTCGTACAATCATTTTCGGATGCTGGCCTTGGGGGATGTGGATTAGATAGAAAAAGCACAACTGGAGGATGCCAATTTCTCGACGGAAAACTTGTCAGTTGGCAATCCAAGAGGCAAACATGTGTATCCCTGTCAACAGCTGAAGCTGAATATATAGCTGCTGCCTCATGTACATCCCAAATCATTTGGATTCAAAGCCAACTTCGTGATTATGGCTTAAGCATGAAACAAATCCCTCTATATTGTGACTCCGAAAGTGCCATTCGCATTTGTCACAACCCAGTGCAACACTCAAAGACGAAACACATAGCATTGAGGTATCATTTCACTAAGGACCACGTAGAAAACGGCAACGTTGAAATTCACCTCGTGAGATCCTCTGATCAGTTGGCTGACATATTCACAAAAGCCTTGCCTGAAACAACGTTTAATAGAATTCTTCAAGGCCTAGGAATGATGGAAGCTGAATCCGTTCCAAAACCACTTTCTCATACATAATGATTACACTGCGAATTGTTGCGAACGTTCGCAGTAGTTCGTAGTCCACTGTTCATTTGCAGTCCACTTTAACACTACGAATCGGTGCGAAAGCTCACAGTAGTTCGCAGTCAACTGTTCATTCGTGGTTCATATTTTTGAATATCCTTTTGTACTTTATGTATATTATTTCTTATCCTTTTTTTTGGATAATCCCAAATACAAAATTATGTTATTTGTGTTTATTTTTATTTCTTTTATTTTCACAAATCTCAAAAATATCAAAAATATCTTAAGAAAATCATGGAGGCACTGGTTCATATCATATCTCAATTCGTGTGATGGGGCAGGTATAAATCTTTTTATCTATGTATTAGCTAAGTGTCCCTAGAAGCATGTTGTTGTATGTTGTCCGAAGCCTCAATCGACTCGATGTAAAGCCTTAATGAATCGACTCTACCAATCGCTTCTTCCAAACGAGGCTGTTAAATTCACATTAGTCATGAGCTACCTTACTCTTCTCACTTTGAGTTAAGAGTTATCTGATTAGTCACTTTCGTATAGCAGAGGTACATTCACTTCTCTGGAACCACCTTCACACTTCTCCACTACCTTCGCACTCATGAATGTAACCCTTGATACTCTCAGCTATACCATTGAGGTTTATGGTTACACAACTTCTGTGTTAATGATCTTAGCTTCGTTCACCACGAACTGAGTGAAACCCAAAATCCAACACACTTACATGAATTGACGGTGAACAATTAAATGTTCGAGATTTTCACCATGGAATTAACGAAAGCCACTTTCGTGGTATATACCAAGGAATCTCTTTTTCTTTTGCGAGATCTTTATGAAGTGTTCTGGTCCCAAGTCACTTCTAACCTCAAGATCCAATTTTTATTTTTTTGAGATTTCAAAGTTTAATCTTGTCACCAAAATAATTCCAAACCTACTCGTTCAACTGACTACACTGGTCATACGAGTACTTCATCCAACATTCGTACTTATATCAAGTTCGTTGTTTGGTTGAAGATTAAGCCACCCTTTTTAACCTGAAGAAAAGATGCCTTTCAATGTTTCTTATCAAACTTTTGATCGTATTTCAACGGGAAACCACACAGACACTTATGAGTCTCTCTTGACTTCGAAGGAAGAGATATATGCCCGGGATCCACAGTTTTGTGTCTTTAATGAGACATCACAAAATCCCACATAAAAGTGTTGTTTTATTTACTTATCTTTGACACTCTTGCACGAGAATCCTTGTGATTTTCAAAAAGTCGGATTCGTGGAACTTACATTTTATTTTCAGGTTCGCAGTTCACTTTATGTTCTCTTAAAAAGAAGTTCATATCCATAACAGTCTGGCGAATTAAAACTGCGAAAGAGGTAATGGTGACGCGACATTTCCTGTTGATAAGAATTCAAATGGGCGAGTGAAAGCTTGAACAGACAGCTACTTTACCACCGCATGACGTATGGGTCTGACATCTACAGTTGTCAAGTCGCACTTTTTCAGGTGACGTTTCAGTAACCGATGTACTCTCTCTCCGGTTTTCTCTCACAAATCAAACGGTATATAAGGATTTTGACGACTCTTCATTCTTTACCACTCACAAATTCTCCCAAAGATTTCCGGCGATCAAAGCATTCCTCTGTTCATCTACTTCTTTCTCAAGCTTCAATAATGGCGGGTTCCTCTGAGAACATCTCTGCTCAAGATCAAACTGCACACTCTTCCCTTCTGGCAGTCAAACAACATCAGAACTTGGTGATCGATCTCGACCCAGTCAAGTACGACAGTTTTATGCTTCCAATGGTTGAATGCCTCAAGTATTCTCCACTGACAATCACACTCTCCAAGATGGAGAATATTCCACTCTCGATCTTGTCTAAAGCTTATTCTTCTGCAAACTATATTAAGGAAGAACAGAGGATCACGTTTGAGATCCACAACCATACAACTTCCATCACCAAATCTCGATTTTGTTCTCTCCTACAACTTCCTCAAACTGATGACACAATCAACCCTGAATCGGTGACCAGTGCTGCTCTTCTCGAAATGTTTTATCAAATGGGTTACAAAGAAACCCTAACCGCCGTTTCAAAGTTCAGGAAACCCAATCTGCCTCCTCAATGGAATGGTCTTTTCACCTTGCTATTTAAGGGTTTTTCTGAAAGAGTGACCAGATCTGATTGTGCAAGAAAGATGTTCATGGCGATTCTCTATGGTCTCTAAACAGGTTTGAATGTCTATTATAGCTCTGTTCTTTGGGCTCAAGTGATTCAGAGCACACTCTCTACCACACGTCACAGTGAAATCTCCTGTGCACGTTTTTGGACCATCATTGTCCAACGGTCCATTGACAAGCTCAAAATCCCACTGATGCAAGACGCGTTGATGACATCAATCTCTACCTGTCACACCACTGGGATTATCGTTTCCGATTCTTCAAAGTTTTCTTTCATTGGTTCATTCCCAAAAGTGATGTTTCAAGATGTGCCAGTTTCTAGTAAAATCTTGGAGGGATACAGGAAACTGACTCCATCTGGGTTTCGTCCAATAACTCCAGAAATGCAAACAATCATAGCTGAGGCTGACAAACCCAAAAAGGGGGGACAAAAAGGTGGAAAGATGGGAGAAAAGAAAACCACTGATAAGGAAGGGCCTTCAGCAGCTGCGAAACCTCCTACAAAGAGAAAGGCACCAACGGGAACTTCTGCTGCTGCTCCCAAAAGGCGAAAGCAACCTGATCGCAAGCGAAAGTCCCCCACTCCAAATGAAAGTGAAACTTTGGAGTCTGAGACTCAATCAGACATTTGCATCGAGGAGGAAGAACCAGTTCGCAACGAGGATAATAACGTTCACAACGAAGAAGCGATATCAAATCCTAAGGTAACTCAAACTCATAACGATTATGTTCCTTCTCCTCCTCCTTCACCTAAAACTACTTCTACCCCAATTACTATTGCACCATGCCCTCCACCAGTCTCTTCGCAGCAACACACAAACATTTCTATTTCTACCCCACTGTTCACTGATTCTACAATCCCACCTACTACCTCTACCGAACCTCCTGTTTAGGTCAACGTATCTGATATGGGGGCTAAAACTTCAGGTTTCTCAAACCATGTTTCACCTCCTATTTTAGCTATTCGCCAAGATGACCCTGATATGATCTTTGGTAATGATGAAGATAGAGATCTTGTGGGATTCACTTACAGTCCTTTCCAAATAAGGACTGAGAGTGAAGATGATGTGTCTGGTACGAAAGGGCAACTTCAGTCCCTACATGACCTCAAGACGGAAGAAGTAAAAGTATTAAGTGCTAAACTGGAAACTTCAGAGAAACAGGTCAACGATTTGTTATCTGAGAGAGCTATCATGCCAAGCTGTATTACAGATGTTACAGGCATGCTCTTGGACATAATTGAGACCAGGGACTCAATGATCACAATTTCAATGCGAAAACATCTTGGTGAGAAGTTAAGGCCAGTCTTTGTAATGATTCACAGGTTGGAGGGTGTTTCGGAATCTTGCAGTATTCCGAAACAAGGGGGAGAAGGTGTGTCTGGTGGGTCAAGAAAAGAAGACCTCAAAGCTCCGGTTAAGCCTGTTATCAAACAAGAACCTAAGGGCAAGGAAAAACTGTTCAGTGAAGAGGCCATCATCGATAATAGTGAAGACGAAGAAAGGCTGGATGAAAACGAGCTTAAAAAGTGAAAGGCTCTTGAAGCTGAACTGGATGAGCACCAACGAATCATCCGAGAGGATGAAGAAAAAGAAAGAGCTGAGAAAGAGGCTCATGCCACTCTTGAAAGAAAAAAGCTTTTATTTCCCATGTGGACCTTGAAGCGAATCCAGCATGATGTTGTTGATTTACCCAGCCAGTATTGGTTAGAGCAAGTTGTGTCGTTTGATCTTCAAAATACACAAGACTCGCAACTGGATCTACCAATTACTCCAAAAGCCTTCAGGTTTCGTTCTTTTGTGAAAGTCGTGAGCGCTCCACCCACTGATAGTGGGGCTGATCACATGCTTTTCTCATTCTATCTGAAACACATGAAGCCGCAATATGAAACATGGTCTTTAAGCAAGATATCTAGTGTGAAAGTCACAGGACCAATCGAAACTGACAGCTTCCCAAACGCGAAATTCAAAGTGGCGAGAGGTTCAGCTAGCCAGGGCTACGAATTCACACTCCTAGATTTGCCTTGTCTTAACCCCTATGACTGGTTCGTTCTTTACAACATGCTGCTGAAAAACAATGAAAAATACGAACCTGTCATGTCTCATCTCAAGTTAATGATAAAGTCTTACATTCAAGAGATTGGGGAAATGGATGTGGAGATATCCATGATGTTACGAAAGAAGTCTTCTGCTGTTCGTAAGGAATCTCCAAAGGACTTCGAAAAGCTGAAGCAAGGGACGATTTACAGTGAGGTTTGCTACATGATGTATCACGCTAGGGAACGAACTGGTGCAGACTTTCGCAAGGGATGCTTCTTCCTTTCTGACAAACATTTGTACACTACATCCTTTCTTGAGTTTATATTGTACTTGGTGAATAAATTCAAGGGCAACAGTAAGGATGACCTCAAGTTCTTCTCTGATATGGTCTTGTGGTATATTCAAGTTCGCCAGGCACTTTTTGGCATCATTCCAAAAGTTTACGAAGTGCAGAAGCGAATTCAAGGGTAATGGTTTTGTGCCTCAATTGATGCAAAGGGGGAGATTGTTGGGTATTAGATGTTGCGTCATTAGGCTTTTAGTTTAGTCTTTATGTAAACGGGTTGGGCCTGTCCTCCCGTAGTTATTATTAGGGTTAGAGTACTTATAGTGCATGCATACACCGTATTCATTAACGCTTTGATTATTATTGTAACCCTAATCACGGCTCTACAGTAGTAATTCTTTGTCGAGTTCTTCTGAGGCGTGATACTTAATCATTCAACATTATTTGGATCATTGATTGTGTTCTTGCTTTTACTTGTTGTTGTCACTGGATCGACTACCACCACCACTGCACCATCTTGTTGGTTTTCGGCCACCACAGGTTCTTTCCCATGTTAACTTCGAGATTATTTGCAAAATTTGTGTATTTGTATCTATTATGTGAAATTTTCGATATATGTATATTTGGTATATATCTACGTGTATTTGAATGGTATATGTATGTGAATATATGTATAATGTGTATTTGTATGTGTGTATAGTGTATGTATATGTATATTTGTATGTGAAAGAGATTTAACACCCGCCGAGCAGCAATACGTAAGTATTTAGTTATATTTTTATTATATAATTAAGTGTTTATATATATATATTTAATTGTTAATCATCATAGGAAAAAACAGAATCAAGTAGTGCGAGAGCTCCTAAAACCAACGCAAGGGTTAAATGGTGAAAGAGATTTAACACCCGTTGAAGAAAGAGCATGTTTCGAGAAATTATTAGGTTCTCGGTGTGGCCATATCATAGGCATCAACTGAAAACGTTTTGTTATCCCGCCAATTGCACTGTCATAGCAACCACCACCACAGTCACAAGCATCACATGTAAAACAAGACATTTAATTTCAAAGTCTTGTGTATATATATATATATATATATATATATATATATATATATATATATATATATATATATATATATATATATATATATATATATATATATATATATATATATAAATGCATGTTGCTTTGATAATTTTGGTTTGTGGTGATTATTTGCTAAAAGCTTTGGTAATTGGTTTTTTGTCCAAATTGCAAGAAATAGCAATGTACTTTGATTTTTTTTGTTCCTAAGAGCAAGAAATAACAATGTCCTTTAGTATCAATAAATGCATGTTGATTTAGTAATTATGTTTTTATCCCAAGTGCAGGAAATATCAATGTACTTTTGTATTTCTTGTATTTAAGGTTCTTTAGCACAAAATAAGTAGGAAGTAAGCTACCATTTCTTGTAAAACTAGACTATAACAACCCAATTTTCAAATAAAAATTTTCATATAAAATAATCATCCATGTTCTTTAATTATGAATTCTACCCACAAAGTATTTTTCAAAAATCCATTACATTAATTAAATTATTCAAAAGATCAGAGTGTCCATAACGAAATGCTGGAGAGTGCGTTTTGCGCCATCATACTGGGCCCTTGCCCTTAGATCCCGAAGTACCTGAAACAACCCACAAACTGTAAGCTAATGCTTAGTGATTTCCCTATGCATACCACACATACAATCATATAAGTCCACATACGCCATACAACCAAACAAACATGTAAGGATTCCATGGAAACCCTCCTTAGTCTTACTCCGAATGCCATGAGAACCCCCACATGGTCTTAACCAATTGCCATGGGAACCTCCATATGGTCTTAATCAACTTCCATGGTTACCCCCACACGGTCTTCACATGAGTACATATCACATAGATAACACATCCAAAAATAATCATTACAGCTAAATAATATGGGCCGGCCTTGGTGCCTTCGACCCATTAATATGGTGAGGAAACTCACCTTAAATACTGACAGTAGCTGAATATGTCCTGCCTCCAAGTATCAGCCCTACTCAATCCCCACACATCAACAACTCCTTAGATTCAACTCAATACTTCAAACCCTAAGACTCAACCTTGGTCAAAGTCAAAGTCAAAGTCAACACTCTGAGTTGACCCAACTCGTCGAGTTGTCCTTCAACTCGTCGAGTTTCCCTCTTTTTCCAACAAAATCATGACAACCCCAAACGAACTCGTCAAGTTCTCCTACAAACTCGTCGAGTTCTCTAGTCTGCCAACCCACTTCATGCATTAAGCCAATTTTCTTGAATCCAAGGACTCCAAACCTCAGATCCCTTCCATAATGATGTCTAGAAGGGTAAAGTTTCCAACTTTACCCTCAAGAACCAACCATAAGGATTAAAACCCAAATCCTAGTTCTTTAAAGAGAGTCTTGACCCATTAAGCCCCTAAAACTCCCACTACAACGTTCCAAAATACAAATCTGATGTCCTAAGGTTGGAAAATCACGTAAAGTTTCAAACTTTACGTCCATACATGCTAGAAATGCCCTCTAAGGCTCATTTATGACTTCATAATGGACATATTGCATGAATGGGACATAGAGGCCATTAAAGTTTGCAACTTTAAGCCTCAAGAGGTCATGTAGGGATCATATCTAGTCCATCAACCCCTAGAAACCTCTTCTCTTTGGACAACTCAACCAAAGTCCCAAAACTCAAGCTAAAACTTCAAGAAAATAGATCTAATAAACTACGTGCCAAGGTGACGACTTTATAACTCAAAGATGTACTCTCTGATGAAGAGTTTCTAGATCTAGAGTCACTCCTCCAAGCTAGGTGCTTCTCTCTTCAAGACTCCTTTCAAGAATCACCAACAAACACTCTCTAAGCTCACACTACTCAATATGCAAGAAGGAAAACGATTCAGAGAGTCAGGTAAGGAGGCCAGCCAAAGAAGTTAAGTCCTTTATATAGGGTGCAACACCTGAAAATTAGGGTTTTCACTTCCTACGCCAACTCGTCGATTTGGGTCATTAAAATACGCGGTTGGGGAAATCTCTACACGACGAGTTGGAGCCTCCCAACTCGTCGAGTTCCATTCAAGATTTGAAAATAATTAGATTTATTTCATACATTGACCAAGCGTTACAAATCTCCCCCACTTGAACTAGACTTCGTCCTCGAAGTATGCTGATGTAAAACGGTCTGGATAATGCTTCCTCATCTCATCCTCCGGCTCCCAGGTCTATTCGGAGCCTCTTCGCTGCTACCATTGCACCTTCACTAGCTTCACTTCCTTGTTCCAAAGGGCTTTCGTTTCCTTGCCCAGAATCGCAACGGGTTTTTCCACATAATTCAGGATCACATCAATCTGAATATCATCTAGCGATACAACCATCGACTCATCATCCATACACTTCCGCAACTGCAAAACGTGAAATGTACTGTGGATCTGCCCAAGCTCCACAAGCAAGGCCAACTGATATGCAACCCTGCCCACACGGGCGATAATCTGAAACAGGCCAATATACCTGGGGCCCAACTTGCCCCACCTCCTATACCGGATAACACCCTTCCAGGGTGACACCTTCAGGAGTACCATATCCCTGACTTGGAACTCCAGGTCCGATCTGCGCCTATCCGCATAACTCTTCTGTCTGCTCTGCACTGTCTGAAGCCGATCGTGAACCTGCTGAATCAACTCGGTCATATTAAGCACCACTTCGGTACTTCCCATAACTCGATGTCCAACCTCCACCCAACAAACTGGAGTCCTACATCTCCGACCATAGAGCGCCTCAAACGGGGGTTGGTTAATACTAGCATGATAACTATTGTTGTATGAGAACTCTGCTAGTGGAAGATAAGTATCCCAACTCCCTCCGAAATCCAATACACATTCCAGAAGCATATCCTTGAGCATTTGAATCGTCCGCTCACTCTGACTGTCAGTCTGGGGATGGTAGGCAGTATTGAAATGCAACTGAGTTCCCAATTCCTCATTGAACTTTCTCCAAAACCTGGCGGTGAAACAAACATCGCGGTCTGATACCACAGACACTGGCACACCGTGCCTAACTACCACTTCCCGCACATAAATGTCTGCTAATTTTTCGGCGGAGATACTCTCGGAAATTGGAATAAAATGCGCACTCTTGGTCAACGTGTCCACGATAACCCAAATGGAATCCACGCCCCGAGCCGACCTCGGTAACTTCGTGATGAAGTCCATGGTGATCGCTTCCCATTTCCACATGGGAATGGGTAACGGCTGAACCTTGCCGTGAAGCCTCAGATGTTCGGCCTTGACCTTCCTGCAGGTCAAGCACCACTCCACAAAACATGCGACCTTCCGCTTCATGCAGGGCCACCAGTAACTCAACCTCAGATCTCTGTACATTTTTGTGGCTCCTGGATGAATAGAAAACTTGGACTTGTGTGCCTCCTCCAAGATCTTTTGCCTCATTCCCCCAGATACCGGTACCCAAACTCTGCCACACTAAGTCATCAAACCTCGACTGTCTTGAATAAAAAGCAGAATTTGACCCCGAATCCGCTCAACCTTCTACTTTTCTCTCTTCAAAACCTCTACTTGAGCCTCCTTAATCATATCCAACAAAGGGGAAATCACCGTCATCCTCAGACAAACATTTCCAATCAGATTACTCGCCCCCTTGCGGCTCAAGGCATCGGCCACCATGTTGGCCTTCCCTGGATGGAACAAAATCTCGCAATCATAATATTTTACTACATCCAACCATCTCCTCTATCGCATATTCAAATTCTGTTGATCCATCAAATACTTTAAACTTTTGTGATCAGTGAAAATGGTGCATTGAACCCCATCTAAATAGTGCCTCCAAATCTTGAAGGAAAACACCATTGCCCCCAATTCCAAGTCATGAGTGGGGTTATTCGCCTTATGAGGCTTCAACTGCCCTCTCTGTATCAGAACCGCTCCTAATCCCAAAATAGTAGCATCACAATACACTACAAAGTCATCCAATCCCTCGGGTAGTGCCAGAATCGGGGCTTCACATTGCTTCCGTCTCAAGGTCTCGAATGTCGACTGCTGATCTGGACCCCACCGAAAGGTCACACTCTTCTTGGTCAAACAGGTCAGGGGTACGAAGATCTTGGAGAAATCCTGAATAAATCTCCGATAGTACCCTGCAAGACAAAGAAACTTCGGATCTCGGATGCGTTCTTTGGGACCTCCCAACGCATCACCGCTTTGATTTTGGCTGGATCAACCAAAACACCCTCCTGATTGATGATGTGCCCCAAAAACTACACCGCACGTAACCAAAAATCGTGCTGCTTGGTCTTAGAATAGACCAAGATATCGTCAATGAAGACAATCACAGACTGATCCAACATCCGTCTACAAACCCGGTTCATGAGATCCATGAATGATGCAGGAGCATTGGTGAGCCCGAATGGCATCACCACGAACTCATAATGACCATAGCGAGTCCTGAAAGCCATCTTCGGTATATCCTTTTCCCTAATCCTCATCTGATGATAGCCTGACCGAAGGTCAATCTTGGAGAACCAAGATGCACCCTGAAGCTGATCGAACAAATCATCAATCCTCAGAAGCGGATAACGGTTCTTCATCGTTACCTTTTTCAGCTCCCTATAATCAATACACATCCTGTGAGACCCATCCTTCTTTTTCACAAATAGGATCGGTGCTTCCCACGGGGAACTGCTCGGACGAATGAACCCTCGGTCTAGCAGCTCCTGAAGCTACGTAGACAACTCATGCATCTCAGGCGGAGCTAGGCGGTACGATGCCTCGGCTATCGGGGCCGCACCAGGCACTAAATCAATACGAAACTCCACCTGCCTCTCCAGAGGTACCCCTGGCAACTCCTCAGGATATACGTCGGGGAACTCTCACACAATCGGAACACTGCTCAAATATGGCGTGGCTTCAACCCTCGTGTCTGAAACATAAGCCAAGAAAACAGAACAACCCTTCTGAAGAAGCCTCCTAGCCCTAGCAGCCGAACAGAGAGCTGGCCCATGCGAGGCTCTCTCTCCCTGAATAACCAGTTCTCCCCCACTTGGGGTTTGAACTCTCACTAACTGGTGCTTACAGTCTATCATGGCCCCAATTGGGCCCCAAACCAATCCATCTCGGTGATCACCTTCAGTCCTCGCAATGGAATCAGAACCAAATCGATATGAAACCTCTCCTCAAACACATTCAGAATACTCCTATGATATACCCTTGTAGCACTCACGGTGCGGTCATCTGCAATCTCCACCTCGAGTGGGGAATCCAAGGTCCCCAGAGCATCTTGAAACTTCTTGCTAAGCGCAAGAGATATAAATGATTGGGTAGCCCTTGAATCAAAAAGAACATGGGCCGACAAACCATTGACCAGGAAGGTCCGTATACGAAATAATAATAACATAAGCATAATAATAATATAAATAAGACAAAAAAAGATCACATACCAGTCACGATGTCTAGCGCTGCTCGGGCCTCCTCAGTAGTCAGCTGAAATGCACAACTCTTCACCGCAGGAGCTTCCGCCTTGACGGGGCGACCATCAATGATCCTCATTGTGGCGGGCGCAGGTGCCGCCACTGCTCCTCCTCCCCCCTGCAACCTCGGACAATCGGCCTTTTATGACCGGTCTGGTTGCAGTGGAAACAAATCAAGCCCTTCTTGGGGCAATCCCTGCTCACGTGGCCCTTCTAGCCACATGTATAGCATACTGGACCTATCGCACGACAAGCTCCACTGTGCGACCTCCCACACTTGGCACATCGGCCACAACCCGGCTGGACACTGCTGGAATGATCGAAGGTCTTAGGCTTCTTAGCCTGACCCACCGCCGCCTGAACCTGCTCCAACTACCGCTTCGTGCAGAGCTCTATCTCAATCTCCCATTCCCGGGCCTTATCTACCATCTCATTCAGGGTCTTGCACCCTGAAAATCTCACGAACTCCCGAATGTAATCCCTCAACATGGAATGATATATGGTCTTCTTCATCTCCTCGTCCGCAGCATACTGTGGAACCAACAATGCACGCTCCCGAAACTTGGTGGTGATCTCTGCCACAGTCTCGGTGGTCTACTGCAAATCCTGAAACTCTCTCACCAACCGTTGCACCTCAATAGACGGTGAAAACTCCTGGTCAAATCTCCTCACAAACTCCTGCCATGTCATCTCAGCCACACCTGCTGATCCCACCTCGCGGGTAACCTCCTCCCACCAATCCCTGGCTCGGTCCCTCAACATGCAAGATGCGAACCCCACTTTTTCCGCCTCGGGGCAAAAGATCGTGCGCTCATATCTGCCACCCAGCTTCGACTCATGATGTAACATCCTGATTCGGATTATCCATGATTAGGGTTCGTGGGCCACGAACCGGGCATGAGGAAGTCTCGGGTTGTGGCGAGTTGCTGGAATCGTAAGGCATCTCATCACCTTCCTGTAGGTATGAGGATCTTTGGAATCAGAGTTATATCAAAAAAGTTATGGAAGTTTGAAGATTTGGCAAGATGAGTCCCGAAAGTGGAGAAGTGTGGCAGCGAAGTACGCTGGGCGTACGTATGCGTATGCTTAGCGTACAAATGCGCGTATTCCTTAAGCAAGAGCCACCTAGTACACTGGGCGTACTAGGCACAGAAGGTAAACCCTAATATTTGAGGTGACCCTATATAAAGAATGAGATGACCTCATTCCTGGCCACCTTTCTCAGAGAGCAAACCCTCCAAAACTCCAGTCCTTCATTCTTGGAGCTTGTATGTGTATTTAAGAGCTTTTGAGAGTTTTGTGTGCCCTTGAGGAGAAGTAGAAGCCTTAAAGAAGAAGGAGTTGGAGTCCAAGCATCTAGAGCCGAGCATATCTGAGTTGGGAGCTTCTTTTTGAGGTATAAAGCTTCAAACTTTACCTCTCTTTTGTTTTAAGTATGTTAATAGGGTATTTTAGGGTTTTGTCCCAAAAAGGTGGAGACTTGATGAGATCCTGAACTCCAGAGACTAAGACCCTCCCCTTTTGAGCTTATTAGTGGTGTAATGTCATAAAAATAAGACCTTAGGTGTTGGAACCAAGTTATGCATGAGATAAGAGCTTAATAGGTAAAGAGAATAAGTGTTTTGTGTGTTTGTGACTTCTTCAGCCATGCAAAGGCTTAAAGTCGTTAACTTTATGGAGTAGGAGATGTTAGGAAGTCCAGATCCAAGAGATGAGTTAAGGTCTTAACGGGTTAAGACCGAGAAATTAGTTTAAGCAAAACTGAGAGTACGCCCAGCGTAATTCTAGTACGCCCCGCGTACTGGGCTGAGGTCCCCGATCAGAATTGTGCATGCTTGAGTACGCTGAGCGTACCAAAAGGAGGTACGCCCCGCGTAACTCCTCTGTGGGCTTTTGGGCTAAGTGATGTGTTGGGCCTTGAGTGTTGGGCCTGGGGTTCGGGCTTCACGCAATAGAGCCTTGGATCAGAGAATCATAGGTATGTGCTTTGGGCCCTTGAGTTGGGCTTGCCTTTTTGTTTGGGAATTGGGCCTTGTGTGGGCCAATTTATTATTGGGCCTTGGTGGGCCCAATGGATATAGGTCATTGATGGACTGGTTGGTGGTCTACCTTTAGACCCAACGAGTGAGAGTTTGGGTCGAGTTTCTAATTAGGATAATTTTAGGTTTGGCACAGAGTTAGGGGTCGGGGCATAGCACCAGCGTTTATAGGGGCTGATCATCATCCAAGGTGAGTCTTGTATGCTATGTGTATATATGATATTATATGCATTGTGTTATATGTATGCTATGTGTTGAACAGATCGGGCCGGAGGGCCCAACGATATAGAACGGACCGAAGGGTCCAACGACACAGACTGGATCGAAGGGTCCGACGAGCTATGACCAGACCAGAGGGTCCAACGAGCTACGGGACTGGAGGGTCCCGCTGAGACACGTCGACCGGAGGGTCGTATTATAGCCTCGAGTGGCGTATGTGTTATATGTGGTATTTTGGGGAACTCACTAAGCTTCGTGCTTACCGTGTTATGTGTTATGTGTTTCAGGTATCTCAGAGGATCGCGGGAAGGCACCGGCTTGATTGTACACACCAGAGAAAGAGTTATATTTTGAGGATCGTGGATTATTAATGGAGTTGTGCTTTGTAATTTGAATAAACGAGATTTCTATACAATATGTTATGAAAAGTATGCGATTTTAAAATGAAAAATCTGTTTGAAAAATTGTGGTGTTACAAGTTGGTATCAGAGCCTTGGTTTGAGGGATTCGGATGCACCTTCGGGTAAATCTGGACTCAAACTGAGGATTTGAGAAAGAATTTTCAAAAGAAATGATTTTTCTAAAATCGAGCAAGCGTTTCTAAGAGAAAACGAGAAAGAGAAAGTGTGTACAATCAGCCAGAGCCCGAACAGTGACTTCCCAAAGTACCTTTACTTTTGTGTTATGAGATATTTTATGAGATATTTTATGAGATATTATGCATGCTAGAGATAGGCTAGGTAATTTATAAATTAGTACTAGAGTGGCCTGATTTGTGATGCCTTAGCCTTGGAAATTGTTGTTATCTGTCATGCACTTCCGAGTATGTGCTGAGTAGGAGTATCCAGCAGGAATCCTTGTAGAGAAGGATTTGAGTAGAGGAGTAATCTAGGAGAGATGCCTAGATGAGCATTGTGGAGCCTAATCGAGAGAGTAGCTAGATACCCGTGAGGGGTAGAGTTGCAGAGTCCGGTGATATCTTTGAGTATAAGCAGAGCAAGTGGAGTTATCACCTAGAGTGAGTTCTACGTATTTATTCTATGCTCGAATGCTGCTTGCTTTGTGCTTTGTGGAGCTCTCGATGATGGGAGTCAGCTACTAAGTGAATATGACGATATTTAGGAGGTAGATGGCTGGCATCATTAGGAATTCTTTAGCAGCTGATGGCGGAGAAGTGTGAGGACCTAGGGAGAACCTAGGGGTGATCATGGTCAGATGAGTGTGCTGACAGAGTAGAGCATTTTGCTGGGGAGCGAGCACGCGTAATAAGATTGACGGCTGAGAAGGTTGAACAGCTACTTAGGGAATCTGGGATGGTCCGTGTAGAGAGTATGGGTAGATGTGGCAGGTAGTATGGGCCCGTACTACTGAAAGCAGAGGACCCATACTCGATGCAGGGAGTATTCCGGAGGATTCTAAGTAGCAGATTGAGAGGTGATGTCATGGTTCGAGTTCCATGATTGGTAGCAGAGTGAGAGGTGATTTCATGGTTCGTGTACCATGATTTGTAGCAGATCGAGAGGTGATTTCATGGTTCGTGTACCATGATTTGTAGCAGATCGAGAGGTGATTTCATGGTTCGTGTACCATGATTTGTAGCAGATCGAGAGGTGATTCCATGGTTCGAGTACCATGATTTGTAGCAGATCGAGAGGTGATTCCATGGTTCGAGTACCATGATTTGGAGCAGATCGAGAGGTGATGTCATGGTTCGAGTACCATGATTCGTAGCGGATTGAGAAGAGATAACATGGTTCGGGTACCATGATTCATAGCAGATCGAGAGGTGGCCATATGGTTCGAGTACCATGACCCGTGACAGTTAGTGTTATTGGTTCTACCAGTTATTCCGTGGTGATTGGCTAGACCGAGATCAGATGTGAAAGAGTATGGGGCCAGAGGGCCATGATGAGCGAGTTTTAGTGGAGCATCCCTTAAAAGGGAAATCGAGTTAGCTCCGAGGGATTGTTGGTGACATACCAATTGGAGTCGCAAGACTCAGGAATGAGTAGAGATGGCGGTTATGGAGGATTATGGCATGAGTTGAGCAATCAGCCGATGGTGGAGATGTCATTTTCTGTGACCTGAGCGGTGCTATTTCTGTTCCTGTGGGAAACAGGAGAGGTATTGAGATTTTCGGTTTCCAAGGTTGGGGGTGAGCCCTGTGGAGTTGCTTTGGTTACGATCTTTCATCATAGTATTTGGGCAGTATGTCTGCCGAGAGGTAATGTTAGGGCATGAGCAGGTTGTCAGCGGGGACTGAGATGGTTAAGGACAAGGATACACCCTATTTGAGCATAGTAGGGCATGTACTAGCTGCAACGGCAGACGATCAAGAAGAGGATATTGGGGCGGTGGCTCTTATTGTCTATGATGAGTATCGAGTGTGGTAATGAGGACTCCACTCTTATTACAACCCACGTGATGGAACGTTGGTTGAAGAGTTGAGGATGAGGAATATGTTAGTTCGTTATTTTCAGACTGAGAGTCAGGGCTACGACTGGACAGTTGAGATGTCCGGTAGTGGGATGGTACGAGATTCTGAATGACTAGAGGTAGTCTTGATGAGAAGTTTTTGAGGATTTCATCATAGATTCGGGGTATTTGGGATTGCTTGACCTCCACCGGGAGCTCATCGAGCATTGTGCATCCCCTTCCAAGAGTAGGTGCGGTATTATTGGTAAAAACAGTTTGTGGGTTAGATTGTTGGCGAACCAATTGGTGATGGTTCAAACCCTGAGTGGGGGAGAACCGGGTACTTTTGAGGAGATAAGAGAATGGTTCAAGAACGGTTAGAGAATTGGATAAAGAGGCTTGAGGTATGGATTCCTGAGACTAGGGTTATTGGTGGTCAATGAGAGGTGCAGAGTGAGATAGTGCATGTGGTACGTGCTTGAGAAAGGATGAGTGTCTCCATGGCAAGTGGCCGTTGGTCGGAGACCTTATGGGGTTAGGAATCCTTCAAGGTTAAAATGGTGAATTCGAGGTGGTTGGCTTGTGAGGTTAGTTCGGCGGTTGAGAATTTCTGGTTCAGAGTATGGGCTATTATATGCAGTATGGGAAGGGAAGAAGTTGATTGGGCAACCAACTTTAGGGTCGTTATGAGTATTCTTGCATGAGTTTTGAGCAATAGAGAAGGAAGTTTCGGATTGTCAACTCCGTGTTCTGAGTCGTTGGCAATTTCTCCGTGTTTTAAATTGGGGGATGGAGTATTCCGGGGTTACAAGTGGCACGAGAGAAAGACCAGTTGTGAGGTTCCGAGGAAGCAATGCGGTATCTGAGTATGATGACATGAGTATGAGATCAGTGGTAGAGTCGAGACCTTGCGAGGCGTTGTGATGGTATTCAGGAGTATCCGAGTTTAATGTCCTAAAATCTCGGATTGTTTTGAGTTTGAGTTTGAGATGTTGAGTGGTGTATCAAGTGTCTATGGTTCCGGTGGGGGCCCTTCAGCCAATTGACATCAAATGGATTTATTTGAGAATGTGAATTGCAGCGAGAAAAAGAGGTTTTGTCACGACGGTGGTCGTCCGAAGTAGTGATGCTTAGCCTGGATGGGTGTGTGTGTACCTATCTATGTTGGGCCGCAGAGCATGAGTTAATGATCGCAGTATGGTGTCAACCTGAGGATGAGATTGTGAAGTGGTAAGGGTAAGTGCGGTAAGATTGCGGGGAACTGCAGTTTCAATGAGTCAGTGCAGAGAGGTGTGGTGATGCTACGGGGAGCTGTAGTACTCACTATTCAGTGAGAGGTTGTGGTGATGCTACGGGGAGCCGTAGTACTCACTATTCAGTGAGAGGTTGTGGTGATGCTACGGGGAGCCGTAGTACTCACTATTCAGTGAGGGGTGTGGTAATGCTACGGGGAGCCGTAGTACTCACTATTCAGTGAGAGGTCATTATGATGCTACGTGGAGCTGTAGTACCCACTAGTCAGCGAGAGAATGTTGTGATGAAGTGCTCTCTGATCAGAGCTTGACGCAAAAGAGTTTTAGGCTTGGGTAGCCCTAATATTTGACTTGTGGAAGCCTGGGGTCGAACCAAGGGCGGGACTGGGGTCTCCATGTTTGTCGGAAGTCGTTATATTCCGAATGGAGTAGTGGTTTTCATGGCCAAGGGAAGTGAATCAGTGAGGTACACATGGGTTGCGGGTCATGGGTCACGAGTTGAGTGTTCGTTGGGGCGAGTGGTTCCAATTTTGTGCCAGACCAGACTCTCGAGTTGAGTTTGATTCTAGTGGTGTATTGAGTAGGTGGAATGAGATGCCGGATTCAGAGATGGATTCCATATTGAGGGGTATTGTTTATCATCTGATGTCTTAGACCTGTGTAGGTCAGAACTCGGGTACGGGAAGTACCGCGAGATGCATGGAACTATGAGCAGTGAACGACATAGGTCGGGGCTGAGTCGACCTTCAGTTGGGAATGTAGCATTCGCTTGGGGTAAGGCGAACTTCATGACTTGTGTGTCACAATGGGCTGAGGTAGTTGTTGTGAGAAGGGAACCATTGAGACGGTTGAGATAATGCAATGGACCTTGGAGGTTCAACGGTTGGGTCGAGTTCAGACCTGGTGCACAATGTTAAAAAGGGGTATGTGAAATGGAGCTGAGGCTTATGGTTATTTTTATGTCTGAGGACACTTCTGAGCGAGCATGATTATTCTCTTGTGTCTGAGGGCAGAGTGTTGAGAATTCACTGTTCGGATGGGTTAGTATAGCAGTTCAGTGGATGAGCCCTGGTGGGATGTGAACCCTTCCGTTCCTTGAGGCGTGATCTAGATCGTTTGCTACATTGGTATGAGTGATCGATAGCCGATTGTTGAATTTTATCTTGTGAAATCAGAGGGGCAGTGAGTTATCAGGGTTTGAGGTTCAAGGGGCGACTATCATGGTGATAGCATGAGTGGGCGGTCTGGCGGCGGGCCAGGCGACTAGAGTTTCCGATTTTAGGAAGGTCAGAAAGGGGTATCTTAGCGGCAGAGTGTTCAATTTTGGTTCTGGATTTGGGAGTTCCTGTTTGGACTCAGACCTCCATGGAAAGATAGTGGTGGGATGTGAGGTCCTTTTTATTGGTGCTTCTTGGGTTTTTTGGTTTCAATCTGAGTGTTGATAAGAAGCGATTTTGAGGGCGAAATCTAATTAAGTGGGGGAGAATTGTAACGTCCTGATTCGGATTGTCCATGATTAGGGTTCGTGGGCCACGAACCGGGCATGAGGAAGTCTCGGGTTGTGGGGAGTTGCTGGAATCGTAAGGCATCTCATCACCTTCCCGTAGGTATGAGGATCTTTGGCATCGGAGTTATATCAAAGAAGCTATGGAAGTTTGAAGATTTGGCAAGATGAGTCCCTAAAGTGGAGAAGTGTGGCAGCGAAGTACGTTGGGCGTACGTATGCGTACACTTAGCGTACAAATGCGTGTATTCCTTAAGCAAGAGCCACCTAGTACGCTGGGCGTACCAGATGGTATGCTGGGCGTACTAGGCAGAGAAGGTAAACCCTAATATTTGAGGTGACCCTATATAAAGAATGAGATGGCCTCATTCCTGACCACCTTTCTCAGAGAGAAAACCCTCCAAAACTCTAGTCCTTCATTCTTGGAGCTTGTATGTGTATTTAAGAGCTTTTGAGAGTTTTGTGTGCCCTTGAGGAGAAGTAGAAGCCTTGAAGAAGAAGGAGTTGGAGTCCAAGCTTCTAGAGCCGAGCATATCTGAGTTGGGAGCTTCTTTTTGAGGTATAAAGCTTCAAACTTTACCTCTCTTTTGTTTTAAGTATGTTAATGGGGTATTTTAGGGTTTTGTCCCAAAAAGGTGGAGACTTGATGAGATCCTGAAATCCAGAGACTAAGACCCTCACCTTTTGAGCTTATTAGTGGTGTAATATCATAAAAATGAGACCTTGGGTGTTGGAACCAAGTTATGCATGAGATAAGAGCTTAATGGGTAAAGAGAATAAGTGTTTTGTGTGTTTGTGACTTCTTCAGCCATGCAAAGGCTTAAAGTCGTTACCTTTATGGAGTAGGAGATGTTAGGAAGTCCAGATCCAAGAGATGAGTTAAGGTCTTAACGGGTTAAGACCCAAAAATTAGTTTAAGCAAAAATGACAGTACGCCCAGCGTAATTCTAGTACGCCCCGCGTACTGGGCTGAGGTCCCCGATCAGAATTGTGCATGCTTGAGTACGCTGAGTGTACCAAAAGGAGGTACGCCCCGCGTAACTCCTCTGTGGGCTTTTGGGCTAAGTGATGTGTTGGGCCTTGAGTGTTGGGCCTGGGGTTCGGGCTTCACGCAATAGAGCCTTGGATCAGAGAATCATAGGTATGTGATTTGGGCCCTTGAGTTGGGCTTGCCTTTTTGTTTGGGAATTGGGCCTTGTGTGGGCCAATTTATTATTGGGCCTTGGTGGGCCCAATGGATATAGGTCATTGATTGACTGGTTGGTGGTCTACCTTTAGACCCAACGAGTGAGAGTTTGGGTCGAGTTTCTAATTAGGATAATTTTGGGTTTGGCACAGAGTTAGGGGCCGGGGCGTAGCAGCAGCGTTTATAGGGGCTGATCATCATCCAAGGTGAGTCTTCTCACTATACATTACCTAGAGTGGTATTTATGTGTAGACCAGAGGGTCTTGTATGCTATGTGTATATATGAGATTATGTGCATTGTGTTATATGTATGCTATGTGTTGAACAGACCGGGCCGGAGGGCCCAACGATATAGACCGGACCGAAGGGTCCAACGACACAGACTGGACCGAAGGGTCCGACGAGCTATGACCGGACCAGAGGGTCCAACGAGCTACGGGACTGGAGGGTCCCGCTGAGACACATCGACCGGAGGGTCGTATTATAGCCTCGAGTGGCGTATGTGTTGTATGTGGTATTTTGGGGAACTCACTAAGCTTCGTGCTTACCGTGTTATGTGTTATGTGTTATGTGTTTCATGTATCTCAGAGGATCGCGGGAAGCCACCGGCTTGATTGTACACACCAGAGAAAGAGTTATATTTTAAGGATCCTGGATTATTAATGGAGTTGTGCTTTGTAATTTGAATAAACGAGATTTCTATACAATATGTTATGAAAAGTATGCGATTTTAAAATGAAAAATCTGTTTGAAAAATTGTGGTGTTACACATGATGGGGTCCCTGACCCTAAAGAACTCGGGCGCCCCACACGCCTTGAACTCCCGGAACGAGGGAGCTCTGGCCGCAACCTGGCCTGCATCAATCTCGACTCGAAAATAACTGAGCCGGTCCTCCATGATCTCCATAATACCCTCCAAGACGGTCCCGAAAATCACCGGGGTAGTGTCAATAATGCCACGAGTCACCTCGGCTGTGATAAGATCGTACAGTCTCTCACCAATGGGCTCTGCACCGGAGCCCAACCCAGATCCTGATCCTGATCCTGAACCTTGAGTGATCATCACCATCCTCAACTGAAAATACCACAAAATAGAATGATAAGGATATTCGAAAAAGGAATCCCTTGTCCTCACCGGTTTCCTTAAAGCTTCCAGGTTTGACATTGGTTCAGGTACAAGTCCTGTGCTTTCAGTATTATGGGCCCAATACTACCTTCCACACCTACCTATACCTTCCCCAAGGCTCTACCTAAAAACTCTAATTCGCCCTCAAATAATAGCATGACCCACATAATACTGCATAACTCGCATCCTAGGCTATCCTAACATTTCATCAATCAGAACTCAAATCATTCATAGCAGGTTGCCCTATGCATGCAATTTATACACAAATAGAATCACATAGACCTTCAAATAAGCTTCTACCCTAGACCACAATCCAGACAAGGAATAGTAATAAGGCATAATTCATCATTATAATGCTATGCAACCCTAAACATATACAACTTTGAAAGCATACACCTAGCAATTCCATCTAATTATCTATTTCCAATACAACTATAGCATGGCTAACATATTAGGGAAACACTTACTAGAGCTCGGCCGATTACGCGTATTGCACTCTCCCTTTTCCTTATAAAGAAATCAGTTTCAAAAAGTTTTTAACTTTTGATTTTTGAAAAATAATTTTACCATTCCCTCAGTTTGAGTTCTGACACACTCGAGAGTGTGCCCGAATCCCACAAACCAAGGCTCTGATACCAATTTGTAACAGCCCAATTTTCAAATAAAAATTTTCATTTAAACAATAATCCATGTTCTTTAATTATGAATTCTACCCACAAAGTATTTTAAAAAAATCCATTACATCGATTAAATTATTTCAAAGATCAGAGTGTCCATAACAAAATGCGGGAGAGTGCGTGCTGCACCATCATGCCGGGCCCTTGCCCTTAGATCCCGAAGTACCTAAAACTACCAACAAACTATAAGATATTTCTTAATGAGTTCCCTATACATACCACATATACAATCATATAAGTCCACATACGCCATGCATACAAACAAACATGTAAGGATGTCATGGAAACCCTCCTTGGTCTTACTCCGAATGCCAAGGGAACCCCCACATGGTGTTAACCAATTGCCTTGGGAACCTCCACATTGTCTTAATCAACTGCCATGGGAACCCCCACATGGTCTTCACATGAGTACATATCACATAGATAACACATCCACAAATAATCATTACAGCTAAATAATATGGGCCGGCCTTGGTGCCTTCGACCCATTGATATGGTGAGGAAACTCACCTCAAATACTGACAGTAGTTGAATATGTCCTACGTACGAGTATCAGCTTTACTCAATCCCTACACATAAACAACTCCTTAGATTCAACTCAATACTTGAAACCCTAAGAGTCAACCTTGGTCAAAGTCAAAGTCAAAGTCAACACTTTGAGTTGACCCAACTCGTCGAGTTTCCCTCTTTTTCCAACAAATTCATGACAACCCCAAACCAACTCGCCGAGTTCTCCAGTCTGCCAACCCACTTAATGCATTAAGCCATTTTTCTTGAATCTAAGGACTCCAAACCTCAGATCCCTTCCATAATGATGTCTAGAAGGGTAAAGTTTCCAACTTTACCCTCACGAACCAACCATAAGGCTTAAAACCCAAACCCTAGTTCTTTAAAGAGAGTCTTGACCCATTAAGCCCCAAAACTCCCACTACAACGTTCCAAAATACAGAGCTGATGTCCCAAGGTGGGTAAATCATGTAAAGTATCCAAATTTACGTCCATGCATGCTAGAAATGCCCTCTAAGGCTCATTTATGACTTCATAATGGACATATTGCATGAATGGGACATGGAGGCCATTAAAGTTTGCAACTTTAAGCCTCAAAAGGTCATGTAGGGGTCAGATCTACTCCATCAACCCCTGGAAACATCTTCTTATTGGACACCTTAACCAAAGTCCCAAAACTCAAGCTAAAACTTCAAGAAAAGAGATCCAATAAACTACATGCCAAGGTGACGACTTTATACCTCAAAGATGTAGTCTCTGATGAAGAGTTTCTGGATCTAGAGTCACTCCACCAAGCTAGGTGCTTCTCTCTTCAAGACTCCTTTCAAGAATCACCAAAAAACACTCCCTAAGCTCACACTACTCAATATGCAAGAAGGAAAATGATTCTAGGGTTTTCTCTGGGTAAGGGAGTCTGGTAAGGAGGCCAGCCAAAGAAGTTATGTCCTTTATATAGGGTGCAACACCCGAAAATTAGGGTTTTCACTTCCTACGCCAACTCGTCGAGTTAGGTCACCCCAACTCGTCGATTTGGGTCATTAAAATACGTGGTTGGGGAAATCTCTACACGACGAGTTGGAGCCTCCCAACTCGTCGAGTTCCATTCATGATTTGAAAATAATTAGATTTATTTCATACCTGGACCAAGCGTTACAAAGACAATTTCATTTCAAAGTCTTATATATCTATATAATGATCAATAAACGCATGTTGATTTGGTAATTGTGTTTGTAATTGTGTTTATGTTCCAAGTGCATGAAATAGCAATCTATTTTGGTTTTTTTGTCCCTAGTCTAAAAATAACAATGTACTTTGGCATCAATAAATACATGTTGATTTGGTAATTGTGTTTTTGTCCCAAAGGCAAGAAATAGCAATGTACTTTGGCATTTCTTGTATTTAAGGTTCTTTAGCACAAAATAAGTAGAAAGTAAGCTCCAATTTCTTGTAAAACAAGACTATTTAATTTCAAAGTCTCGTATAACTACATAATGATCAATAAATGCCTTGATTTGGTAATTGTATGTTCCAAGCGCAAGAAATCGATGTATGTTGGTTTTTTGTCCCTAGAAAAATAGCTAGTTTAGTAATTTTCTCATGTAAAAATAATTAAATTAAATGTAATTAAATGATTTAGGTGAATGTTAAAGTTAAAAATATTTAAGATTAAGAATTATAGAATAACATCTTAGTAAATCCATTTTAATCGGGATATGAAACTATATGTGAGTAATTTTATCATTTATGGTTAGATTCGAAGATATGAAACTTCAAATGTTAATTAAAATGTCAAAATGAGTTAAATAGAAAATTTGATGTTTGAGGGACCAAGTTTTCCGAATTTGAGAACGCCACTTTAATCTTTAGTTAAGTAGATTTGGATATATATATATATATATATATATATATATATATATATATATATATATATATATATATATATATATTTGAATAAATGAAATTTCTAGACTTGATGTCTAATTATTAAAATTTATTGGTCAAATGGAAGTTAGATAGGGAACAAATGAGAAACATAAAATTCTAGCTGCCAATGTGCCACTATGTAAAGATTAGAACATAAACCCCTAATTCTTCCTTTTCTTCCTCATTTAAACATTTAGGATCTAAGGAGAGAAATATAAATTGATTTCAGGATATAGATAATGAAATTGAGAGAAAAACTAAAGATATAATGGTGGTTTTAAACAAATTCTTGAAGTAGAAGCTTGTAATGTAGCCATTTTCTCTATGGTTGTGTTTTTAGTTTTATAATGCTCCATAAATACGAAGTTTTGATGAAATTCATGACTATATTAAGTTTTTTATTTAATTTTAAGTTTATAACACCAATATAATGATGTAAATTCGTCTCCTAGGCAAACAAATTGAGTTATGAAGGTTAATGGTGAATTTGAACCCCTAGCTTCATGAATTCATCCATGTATCCAATACAATTCGATTTCTATATATGGATTTATGCCCGACCATATGCACGTTCAACATTTTTAGCCACAAAGAGCCAAAAGCTTTTGGGCCCCAATTTTTTTTTTAATTTCTGTAGTGTGTAGTTGATTTGAGTACCCAACATACGGACGTGGGAATAAAATCAGGAAGGTGCAAATCCAACTACCAACTCTGGATGAAACGAAATGTTTTTTCCTTCATAGCGAGCATGTTTGACGTGAAAACTGATGTGACCATGGAAAGAAAGAAGCTGATTGTGGTAGAAGATAGAGGGAAGAAGAAGCAATGTCATATGTATATCTATTGCAAGTGTACTCAAATAAGGAAGAAAGAGAAACAGTGAGATGAAATCGGTATGCTGGAGGCAGGAACACCGTGTGGTACCCATTGTACTCTGATATGGTGTCTCCATCTGGTGACCATACTCACCCCCTTAGGGTTGGAAATGATTTTTTATTCTAACCATATTTTACACCAGTTTTTTACATAGAAATTAATGTTGGGGTTGAAAATTAGACATAAAACAGCATGGTATATTTTATCTGAATGCCCATCTATGGTACATGATTTGTTAAAAACATTACCATAAACAATCATTGTTAAAAAAAACATAAATAATAATTTAACATAAAATTTAATGGCATGTTTAAATTTTTTGCCAAAATAAAATGTTATCCACATACTAAAGGGAAAAATTGGATGGACGTTTAAATCAATGTAAGAAAAGGTTTATCCTAATTAATTAGTCCTTCAGTATTTGTTACTATTAATACTTTGTTTGAAATAACAATATACTATGGAGAACTAAATCAAAAACTCATGTGTTGGATCTTGCTCTCTAGTTAGAATTCTAATTTGTCTCTATTTTAAATAAATTTTCTTTCTTATTTAACCCCATGCTTCACATTTTCATCCCCAAACATTCTCTTCCATTAATATTGTTTCTACCATTATACGGTGTTGGTTGATCTTTTCTCACTACCAACATCAACATAATTATGTGGATATGGAAACCTAGTTTAGTGTTGATAAACTCTCAGGAGGAAGTCGATTCATAGGAAGTGATAGCTTCCACTGAAAACACCGGAAGTGTCATGGGAAGTACTTGGCCACCGTAGCCATACACCTGTACATTTCGTAGAAGAAAATTCCAGTCAGCTCAAGCTCTAGGTGGTCAGATGAACGTCCACCGCCAGGATAGGGCTCGGCTCCACCTAGCTCAGCCTAATTTTAATAGCCCTAATATATATTCTTCCCGGCCTTCTTCCAATCTCTTGATTCAAACACAAGAGCTTGTTGCAAATAGCAGTCTATGTCTTTTGTACTCTTTACTGAACCCTAATGCCTTTTCAACCCTTCATCTTTAAATATTGTTAAAGATAATATGTCCACTCTTCTCTCCATTTCACCCCATCACGATACCGATAACTTCATGAATTTTCAAGCATCCATGTCTCTTCATAGCTTCAATTCTTCCCTCTATAATTCCTATAACACTGAAGCATCAACTTCAACAAATCATAAAAGAAACCAACAAGTTAGTACTGGCAACAAGTTATAGAAGATTGATTCAGCTATTGAAGGTATTAACTGAGAGCTTCGTCGAGGATGCAACTCATGGGCTTCTTTAAAGAGATACATGGTGTGTTTTTCTAGCTTAATTTAGTATGTGTTGCTATCATGTTCTTTCAGAAGCTTCAGTCTTTTTTTTTTCATTTGAAAAAGCTTTGATTTTTTGATTTTTATTATCATGGTATATTGTAAATTAGAAGAAATAGGGATCAATTTTAGTTGAATAATGAAGTTGGGATAGTTTCAAGGTAAATAAGATGGCCATGATTAAGCTTACACGCAATGTAGTGTCATTTTCTTGTGCGGAATCATTTCAGGGAGATATCCATCCAAATGGATTTTATAGGTTACACAAATCTTATTTTGACGAAAAAACTTAAACCCTAATTTCACATGTAACCTAAAGGATCTATGTTCTCACTATGATTTGAAAAGAAATATTCAATATCAAGAGCCCTAAAGGTATGTTGCTATTTTCGAGATTAAGATAGGGTTATTAGAAATTATACACCTTTAGTTTATTATAGCAATTAAACTAGTATTCCTTTTTTGTTGGTCTTCAGAAAGCAAGAACCATAAGGCTCGTGCCTCTAATGGATCACACCCAAACCCTAGATATTTGAAGCTAAAGAGGAGAGAGGAGGAGAAGGAAGAATTTCAAATTCTAAGGCTCTTAGAATGATGATTTCGAAATTCTAAACCCTTAGGGATTTATATAGGTGTTAGGAAGGTGGTATGTAAGGCAGGTTCCTTTTAAATAACCCTTACTCCCATTTCTTCCTCCCTAAGGCATTCCAAGCTTCCTTAAATCCCAAGAATACCTCTAGAAACCTTCTAGAAACCGCCCCCTCTATGGGAGGTTCTAGAATTGGTCAATTCTCAACTTTTGAACATTGTCACCTTTAGTCCTTCTACTTTTAATTAATCTAATTAATCCTAAAATTGACTTCAATTAATCTCTGATTAATTTTTAATTAAACAATACTATTTCTAATTAATATATTATTCTTATAATATATTGATAAATCGTTTAATTTGATTTCTAATTAATTTATTAACTAAATAATAAATTAATAAATCAGTCTCTCTCTTTAAAAAAAACATTTCAGTCAATTACTAGGTTTGAGGGCAACCCAAAAGGACTTTGCTAATAATTGAAGATTATACTAATTTAGTTATTGGCTTAGACACCTAATCCGACAGTCTCCAACTTGGATAAGTCTAAAACGAAATTGCATGTATAACTTTAAATCAAACAGAAGAGGGTGCTTTCCAAAGCAACTGCCAAACTCTGATCCGATTAGATATTTGTCCTTAGATAAGTGATCAAATATTCCTTTGTTCTTCAAGATTTCATATGTATATGAGACATGTATTAGAATCAATCTCATTGTCTAAAATTTTGTTTTTGGATTTCATTGTCTTATTGAACATATCAATTTAATCTTGGCTGGGCCCAATACTATAAGTCAACACAAAATCACCGAGGGGCCCATCGATATCACTTTTCCAGTTTGAGCAAAAGGAACGAATAAACTATGACTCATAAGCTTGTATCCTTTACTCACCAAATCATACATGACACTATGTTTTATAACATCAAGTTGCTGATGCGTTTTCGCAATACCAATGTACAACCGACTTGTAAATTGCAACTCATATATCTCTGTTTAAAGAATATAAGATATTACCATCTCAGAATTACTTGTGATAGAATCCATGAAGTAATTCTATGAGTGTGGGTTTATCCAATACTCAAATATCTATTTTCTAAGTACTCATGAACATTGTAGCAACGCAATTTCTATGTCTAAAGTACTTAGACAATCTACAATCCAATTCATGACAGTCTTCATTCACTACTTATTTCTCAAAGTATGAACGATTATGGAGCTTCGAATAATCAAATTATTCAGGAAGTAAAACATGCAAAGTGAAACACAATAATAAACTAATTAACTATGGTCTCAAAACTACTGAATATAAATAATCTCTATTATTTAATCACCATAATAATTACGACTTTATTCATTGTATAATGTTTCGAGTAATCAACTAATCACTTGAATTAAACATCAGCCATGGCATGTTAGGAACATGCATACTATGCCTCTGTATGGTCCTTCCTTTGTGAACATATCAACTAGACATTATTCCAATGATCCTCATTTCACAATTCCAAATTCTTATCACTATCCAAGATGTGATGGAATTCCAAATGAACATGCATTAATCTCATGTGATATCAAGATTCCAAAGTCTCAAAGACTGAGTCTAGAATATCCTATTAAAACTTTGTCACTAGAAACAATTCCATGGTAATGAAGTTTCTAATTCAAGATATACTCCTTGAACACTTCTCTTGCATTAAATTTTCCGACTCACATGTAGACTTTTCAAGTATCTCCCATTATGGAAACATTTCCATATTTCCATATGACTATAAATTCTGATCAAGAACCATCTCAATCCATAATCATGTCACTATGGTCCGTCCAAATTAATATCATACTTCTAGCTGTCCACAAGCAGCCGCTCTTTGGTATAACCTTAGAATTTTCTTGACAGTTGTTTAACAACTTTACAAACACAAAACTCTAGTCCTTTTTCTAACAATTCTCTGAGCATTTGAAAAATTATAATAAGTGAATATTATAGCATATATAATCGATCCTATATTTGAAGCATATCGGACTCGACTCATTATATCTTATAACGATTTAATATATGTTCAATCGCTTTCTATAATATTTATGTATATTGAATTTCCTGTGTTGAACCATTTCAACATGATATTCATATATGTCTATGACTAAGTTTTATTAAAATATACAATCTAAACCTTTAGATTCGAAAAGAAGTATGAGTGCCCTCTCCTTTAAATCTACTATAGCGAAACAATTCCCAAACTTTTCAATTCTCAAATTGAAAACTTTGTTCCCTGCGAACAATATTGTCAACATGCAATACTAGAATAACAATTATGCTCCCACTATCTTTGACATGTATCCAGAAATCAATTGGACTTCTAGAAATCAATTCTGTTGATTTTCTTACTGAAGTACATATTTATATTACGCGATGCTTCGATAAGTCTCCAACTAGACTTCTTAAGCTTATACACCTTAATTGGATAGCATATGTGTGTGTTTAAACCCTTTCAGAACTTATATATATATATATATATATATATATATATATATATATATATATTCTTGAAAGTTCAAACAATTCCTTGCCATTACTCACAAATTGAAATATGAAGAGGGATGTCGTAATCATATTATGAATTTGAGAATGCAATTACCATACCCAATATCCATATCGATCTTTATCAAATCATTTAAATCTGTCAGCGAAAGTATTTCCTCATAACCATTCTCATGAACTACATCGAAACATTTGCCACTTAGATTTTATGGTGCATACGTTCCCATCCATGTGAATCTATCATTTCCATCCTATAATCATTAGACAAGGTTTAGGACAAAACCAAATTGAAATTTAGATTTCCTTCATGGACTGAACTTCGCTATTTCTAAATCTCTTACCATCCGATAACACAAGGGCCTACCAATGCTTCCATGTTGTTAGTAGCTTACCCATATTGATTAATGTACTTTCACTGGCGACCGCACTTTTTCTTTTGTAGTTAAATGAAAACATAGAAATTATCAGCATTGCCAACTCAAATAGAAGTGCACAAAAATAAGAATGTGTTGATAAAGCAAGATAGGTTATCAACCTCAGGTCGCGTGATAGTGATAACTAAAAGGTTTATTGTCGATTGACTCTTGAAACTCTCAAGACCAATATGACTCCCCCTGACTTCTTCACATATGAGTTTTCTCTCAAGGAACATTCCTTGACGAGCTAAAACAAATATTCAAAAGTTCATGTGGATTCTCGACAAGAAACACTTCATAGAATAGGTCTCAATTTATCTTTTGTTTCTTGATTAACGAAAACATCACAGCTCCAATTCTATATGTGCTAGAGTAAGAAATCATTTTTACTCCAAAAATTTCGAGGTGTTTCCGACATTCTTAGTTTGAAATAAGTTTAAAGATATGATTAACAGTTACTAGAGCATGGATCTACAACTTGATTTAGAATGAAGTATGACTCATCTCTTGATCGAACTATTTCCAACAATATTCGATTCCTCGTCTTAGTCATACAATTGCACTAAGATGTTTTTCGAGGATCAATTGTGATATAAATTCACAGTCATTAAGATGATCATAAAAAATGATACTAAAACATTCTCCTTTCTTATTAGATTGGAAAATATTTTATCTTTCTGCCTAATAGATTCTTCTTATTCGTTCTGCTACTCTTTGAATCTTTTCAAAGTATCAAAATTATGCTTAATCTTATAAACACAACCATATTTACTGAAACATCAGAAAATCATGATGAATAGAGTTATCATCCTTTGTGGTGGATCTGAATAGTCCATATCAACATATACTAGATCCATTAGTCCTTCACTTGACTCACATAAGCATGTGATCAATGAATTAGTCATATTTTTTTCAATAAAAAAGATTATCATATACTATACAATGCTATTTGTACAACACAAAGTATCTATCCAGTTGGTAATGAGATTTATTTTTACTTGATTAATTATGACAATACCACATGCGATATCATAAGAATCAAATCCACAATTAATATTGTTAGTATTAGAAATGTAACCAACACTTTCATAAATTCCATTGCAAGGGAATATAAAATAAGGCAACCAGATAAACCAAAATTTTACTTTTATTGAAAATAAATGAAAAGTTGGAACTTTTCCTTACAACGCATAAAATGAAAACTATGTTTCTATACTTCTCCAAAGAATAATAGCAATTTATTTAAGTATCCCAACTCCTTAGTAGTAGCTCCAAATTATGATCTTCGAACCATGTGACCAAAATCTATTTCTCATGATCAGATTTAGCTCACCTTGCTCAAGCTTCCTTCTTTAATATCGTCAAAATGAGATCATCACATCATGTATTAAGAATCTATAAATAGGAACTTATAAAAAAATGGAGTCAGATAATGGATGTACCTGAAGTAGAGTCACACAACTTGACTTTACTATCTCTAAGATCTTTCATGTATTTTGGGTAGATTCGTTTCCAATGTCCCTTCAATTGGTAGTAGAAACAAAGACTTTTGGGGTGAGCACATGGAACGATCCCAGAACTAACTTTTTCTTTTACTATACGATCAAAAGATTTGATTTTGGACAACCCCTTTCCATTGTGAAGAAACTCCGTTCAGGACCACCATTGTCACCATTGTCAATGTTTATGGAAACTTTGGAATTAGACCCAATAATTTTCTCTACTTTAGATGTGCTCTTAAGCATTTCTGCTTCAACAACCATCAACATTTGGGTCAGATCAATTAGGGTCATGTCGATATTCCTCATATAAAAGTTCTCAATAAACTGATCATATGAATTTGGAAGCGAGGGAAGGAATAATTCAATGGATTTCTCCCTTGGGAAAATGACACCCAATCTATCCAACTTGTCAATGTACGATTTCTTTTCAGAACATGCGCACACACAAAGTTTCCATCTTGATGTTTACATCCCAATAGGGCTTGAGTTGTCTCATATCTTTCAACTTGAGGAAAACTTAATGTTGGAAGAGTCACAGTAGGAGGAGGTGGAAGTGTTGAAGAAGCATGATGTCCATTTCCACAAATTCCCAAAAAAGGGAAAACATTTTCACCTTGACCATAATGTGGAATATCATCTTCAGAAGGAAGAGGAAAACCATTTCTAAAAGAACAAGGAAGACCATTTCTATCTTCATAAGACATCTAAAATTAGGAGAAAGTAGAATTCAAGTTAGTTGACTTTAATCCTTAATTAATAACCCACAATTTAAATTAAGTCTAGGATCCATATTTTCGATTCGAACTTTGAAGAGTGATGTCGTAATCAAATTTGAATCTATTTTAGGTAAGTAAGGCTTTTACCAATTCTAATCTTATGAAACTCCTAGATATTTTCAGATTCATTGAATCAAATCAATGACATGTTTAATCTCGGATTATGCTCTCACTTTTGTGATTGGGATGTCGAGGATCACAAACAAGATGTGAATAACCATTCAAACCCGCTTGACAACCTCGATGTCATTTATCATCTCTTATTGATGTACCGGTTAACCACACACGCTCCATCAACAATGATAATTTTCAAGATGCCCATCATATCTCTTTATAGTCACTATTAGTGTGCCGATTAACCACACACGCTCAATTAATGATATATAAAGCATGATGTGTGTTTTCATGGATTGGTTAACGACCCTCCACCATACAAGAGAGCGGCGTGTCACAGGAATACTCGATCACCGTGTTCCACTTAGTGTTTCTTCTACTAAGTCAGGCTTACTACGCTTCCTAAACGATGTACTAACGAATTGGAAAGCAAGAGACAAGGATTGAGAATTAATACAAATGAAAGAGAGCTTCTATTATACGAGTTCAAGAGAATACAAGGCAACTTCCGATGATCTTGGAACAAATGGCCACACCCCTATTTATAGGGTCATTACACCTCCTCAGCAGAATATTCTAGATGCTACTACCTATTTCTTTATACAAGGACTATTCTAGAATAATCTATCTAGATATTTACATGTTTACACGGTTCTATAAAGATCAAGATAAGTCTTCGATGTCCTAGATAATTCTAGGACACTCTAGGATATTCCGGCTCAAACTAGCATACTCCACCAGCTTCTCGAGTACTCCGGAAAATTCTATATACAGTCTGTGACACCCTCCCCTACCAAAGTCCTTGACTTCCTCGTCAAGCTTTAGTTCTGTAAGCGTCGATCTAGTCATGGAACTGCCATAAATCTTGTTCTTGCTCCCAGTTAGATTCGCTCTCGGGGGATCCTTTCCATCGCACGTAATACTCTGTCCAGTTGCGCATTCCTCTTTTGCGAACTACTCTGGCGGCTAAGATTTCCTCCACCTCCTTATCATATGAGACGACATTTGTGAATGGGGCACGATGCGATTCATTTCTAGATGGGTCCTCCTTATCTCGATTGTATTGTTTGAGGAGACTTACATGGAATACGGGGTTGATCTTCAAGTTGGATGGTAACTCGAGTTTGTATGACCGTGTCCCGACCTTTTCAACAATCTTATAATGCCCCTCGTATCTTCGATTCAAGCCTTTATGTACTTTTCGGGTAGACTTGAACATTCTTTGGGGAAGCTTTACCATTACTTCGTCCCCCACAATGAACTCTCTTGGCTGCCTTTTTTCATCCGCCTATTTCTTCATTCGTTTGGCTGCCTTATTCAAGTAAGACTTTGCTATGTCGAGTTCTTCATTCCACACTTTTGCGAACTTATATGCGGGAGGGCTTAATCCTTTGTACCTTTTAGTTAGTTTTTTTGGTGTCAACGGTTGTTAACCCGTATCGAGTTCAAAGGGACTCCTTCATGTAGCCTCGCTTAGTTGTAACTTATAAGAAAATTGGGCCACATCTATCAACTTGGCCCAATCTCGCTGGTTCGCACTCACAAAGTGCCTTAGGTAAATCTCGAGCAAGTGATTCACCCTCTCAGTCTGGCCATCGGTCTGAGGGTGAAAACTAGTCAAGAAGTGGAGATCTGATCCCACGAGTTTAAATAACTCTCTCCAAAACTTTCCAGTAAAGCGAGGATCTCTGTCACTTATAATGTTCCGTAGGAGTCCCCAATACTTCGCGACATTCTTGAAGAATAGTCGCCCCGCTTCTTCGGCCATGCAATCTCTGTTGGATTAGGTGTCTAAGCCCATAACTATATTTGGTATGTACTTGACCCGATAGTAGCATGGTCCTTTTGGGTTGCCTTCACCATAGCAACTTGACTGGATGAATTATGGAGAAAGAGGTTAATTATGATTTATTAATATATTATAGGAATAATATATTAAAAGAGAAATCATATTATTTAATTAATATTGGTCAAGAATTAATTTAGAATTAATTTTGTGGTCAAAAGAGATTAATTAAATTAAGGGGACTCATACTGTAATTATAAGATAGTTACAAAGTTGGGCTTAGGATCCCTAAAGGAGGGATGGACGAATTCTATGGGGAAGCTCACATAGAAATCGTCCATAGGGGCCTTCTGGAAGGATCCTATGGGCTGCTTAAGGACTAAGCAACTGGATTAGGGTTTTGACTGAAACCCTAACTGCTCAGCTATATACGGAACCCTTGGGCATGCCAAAATCGGCCACTAGAAACCCTAGAAGGATCTCCAGCCGATTTTGTGCGTCTCTCTCCCCCTCTCTCTCTCTCTCTCTATCTCTTATTCCTCCAACTTGCTCTTGGTATTTGTGATCTATTAGAGGCATCGCATTTGAGGTGATAAGTTGTCAAAGGTTGCATATCAAGCTAGCTACAATTGAAATGTAAGATTCTAATCTTGTTTTGATATAAATTTCGATTTATGCGTGCCAGTTAAGGGTTATAGCTTGGGATGATTATTATTGCATGTACAATTAGAGAAAACCTAGATTCAAAGTTTTAGTGTTGCATGTGCACCATAGGATTGATGTAATGCTCATAACCCATCAATCTCGTAGGGCTGGAACAAATGTTCCATATTTTGAAAACCGATTTACAACTAGCATTATGGAGCCGCGTCCTTCAAACATAGCTAATGCCGAGATGAAGTCCATCGATATGCTCTCCCATGGTCGTTTGGCAATCGATAGCGGTTCTAATAGACCTGTCGGCTTTGCTTGTTCTACCTTGTCTTGTTGGCATATAAGACAAGTCTTCACATATGCATCCACATCGCTTCACATGCTTGGCCAGTAATATGATCGTTCTATAAGTGCCCTTGTACGATGGGTGCCCGAATGTCCAACTCACTTAGAGTCGTGACATTCCTTCAGGACTTCACGCCTTAAGTTGTCCCATTTCGGAACATACATGCGGTTACCAATTATGAGTAGGAGTCCTTCTTCGACCCATAATTTTCTTGTCTTGCCCTCTCTAACCATCTCTACCAAGTTCTTGGCTAGTGGGTCGTGGCTCAACACTTCTTTTATTTGATCAACAAGGTTACACGTCACCAAGGTAAGAGCTGCTAGTTCTGCCTTGCGACTTAAAGCGTCGGCAACAACATTGGTTTTTTTTGGGTTTGTACTCCATGATATAATCGAACTCGGTTAGAAAATTTTGCCAACGTGCTTGTTTGGGATTGAGTTTCTTCTGATTTTGAAAGTAACTGGTGGCCACATTATCAGTTTGAATTATAAACCAGCTTCCAAGCAAATAATGCCTCCATACCCGAAGACAATTGATGATTGCTATCATTTCCTTATCATGTACATGATACCTTTGTTCTGTTTCATTTAATTTTCGACTTTCGTAGGCCATCAGATGTTCTTCTTGAATCCAGAATCCTCCTATCGCGAAGTCTGATCCGTCTGTTTGTACTAAGAAGGGTTTGGAGTAATCTGGAAGCTTCAAGACAGGTTCTTTCGTGACCGCATTCTTTAATTCATCAAATTCTCTTTGACATTTGTCGGTCCATTCCCAGATTACTTTCTTTTTGAGAAGGTCGGTTAGTGGTGAAGCTCTAGCCGAGTACCTTGAGACGAATCTGCGATAGTAATTTATTAGGCCCAAGAATGATCGTAACTCGGATACATTCTTAGGCGACTCCCACTCAACGATGGCTCGTACTTTTCTTTCATCCATATGGATCTTTCCGTCAATAATCCTATGCCCTAGAAATGATACTTGTTGAGTATTTTGAGATATTGAAACTGATTTGACATTTTTGCTTATTTAGGGAAGCCTTTTTAGGGTTTTATATTTTTGGTAAATATTTTATGTTCCCCATATATAATCATTAGGTTAGCTTTTGATGAAAGCTTTGACCTGATTAGGGTTTTCTTTGTACGTTCAGATCCATATCAATACACACAAAACCTTTTTTAGATTACTTGCATATATGGTGATTGATTCATGATTGTTCTTCAGATTTCGTATTCGTCATCTCAGATTTATTCCTAACAAGTTGTATCAGAGCGGGTTCTTGTAGATCTCAGCGATTATTGCTAGAATCGATCTTGTTTATGGCGATATTTTATCATGAATCTCACTTTGTTCTTCATGTTTTGTAAGTTTTTTAAAAATAAAAAGTGAAATATCTCGTTTTATTGCAAAACCCATTTCAGATCTGTTATTTTACTTAATTTGTTCTTGATTCGTGTTTTGGAAGAGAAATAGAAGAAGAATTCCGTGTTTATTCTCATATTTGTGTTCAGATCTACTTTATCTCTCTAAAAATCGTCTCAGATCTGTTTTCTCTCTCTAGAAACCATCTCAGATCTATTTTCTCTCTCTAACAATATTTTCATATCTATTTTCTCTCTCTTCGAGTTTTATTTCTGGTTGAAGATATGATGAACTCTTCAGTTTAAGACCTGTTATATTCGATTAAAGAACTAGGAATGAAAGTTATAGATCCGAAATTTAGACTTTCAAATACAGATCGTTGGTATCTTATATATGGTCCAATAAAACATTCGCAAAGTGTCATTGATTTGTATAATCTCTAAGTAGATGGAGAGATTGACAAAAATGCATATTTGAAAAATATAGAAAAACGAATTATAAAATTTTTGGATGAAAATGAGCTTGTGTTGGAACAATTTCGTATTATCAAAAATCATTTAGAACTGGAAAAAGAAGAACAATTGGAGAAAGAAAGAAAAAGAAAAGAAGATGTTATTCAAAAGGATGTTCTTGGTGTTCTTGGTGAAGTTCATAATGTTCTTCATGTTTCTGAAGAAAAGTTACTCCAGATGTTCTTGTTGAGGGGGAGTCAAGTGATTCAAGTTTTTCAGAAGTGTTACATTTCGAATTTGGTACTTCTAAAGACGAATCTCAAAGAAATTCTTCTGAAATCGTGAAAGTGAAGAAGTTTTGTTCTATTGGAACTCAAACCGATGATTTTTCATGTTCTGATGATGTTTTTGAAGGAATGATTCCTTACAGAAAATCAATAATTCAAGATGTTCAGATTTACCAAAATCCAAAAGTTTGTATACTAAAGGCTTGTGATGTTCAGATTCTAAAATGTAATGAACATGTTTAGATCCGAAAATCTTATTTGAAGCCTCATAATCTGAAAAGAAAGAAGAAGAGGAAGAAGAAGAAGAAGAAGAAGAAGAAGAAGAAGAAGAAGAAGAAGAAGAAGAAGAGTAAAATGAAGAAGGTTTGGATGCCCAAGGTACAAGTCACTCAAGCTTGTGAAAAAGTTCAGAAAGTTGAAGCCAAGTATGTTGAAAGAAACTTCAATTCTCATTTTTCTTTAGATAAGGATGTTAGGAGTTGGAGAAAAGAGAAAAGAGTATTTCGTTGGTTTAATGAATTTTTTGGAAATTTTTGTTTTCCAACTAAAAAGCGAATATTGTTTTCAGAAGATGATCGATTTTCGTCAAAGAAGTGGGTGTGCAAAAAGTTTTCATCAATTTGAAGCTTAAATGGGTACCAAAGGTCTCATAAATCTTTGGTTGTTTTCAACAAAAAAAAAAAAAAAACTGACAAAAGTTTAGTAAAAATGGTGAAATTTTGTTGAAGAAATCATTTTTTTATTGATTTTTAATGGTTGGAATTGGCAAAAAGCTGAAAAGTTGAAAAAGTGGGTGAAAAGTGACATTTTTCTACCAAAAGAGGGCTACCATCTGACAATTCTGCAAAAGAGGGTGCAAGCTGTCATACTTTTCTGAAATAAGGGTAAGATTCGGAATTATTGACAAAAAGAAGTTAGTTTCGGAACTTTGGGTGACATCTGCCATTTCCTTAAAAGTTTAAGGGTACATTTCGGAATTATAGGTCACGATCGGTATTCTTTTGCAGACCATATCGACATCGGAATTTCTAAAGGAAATTAATCGGAACAAGCATTGGCAATCGGACTCGTATTCGCAAAACGAAATCGGAATCAGAAGCAACGAAATCGGAGTCTACTGTTCATATTCCGAGCCTTCGGAATGACTCGCAATCAATTTCTGGAATTCGTCGTCCACACCGTTCATACTCGGAGCCCTCAGAATCAATCTCTCGGAATTGGAAACTCAAATCTCTCGGAATCAGAATTTGATAACACGTATCGGAACTGAAAACCAAATCCGAAACTGTCACATTCGGAATTCACCGTAGATGAAGTTTCGGAAATTAGATACTAATATCGAAACTTAAAACTGCATTCAGAACTTGGAATTGGAACTCGCAATCGCAAAATTTGTCTTCGGAATTCTACAAGCTAATTGTAATCGGACTTGGATCCACTCATCTCGTTCGATTCAACAACCAAAATCGGAATTTCTCTTTGGCAAACTGATTTTGACTTTTGAAAGTCAACAAAGCGTGTTCTTCAAATCAAACGAGGAAGATGGTTTAAAATTTCAAATCCGGTCCCTATACTTTCAGAATTTAACTGTTTCTACCCCAAATCTAAATTTCTCTACAATTTTTGGGTTTTTACCATTTTTACCCCTTCTTTCCAAAATATTTTCACTTCTTATCCTTTTCTTTGGTCTCATTCTTTTCAAACCCTTCTAAATAATTGCTTCTTATTCTATTCTTTTTGTCTAATATTTAAAAATCGAAAAATACAAAATTAATTTTTGTTATTTTTCCGGTTCTAATTTTTGAGAATTGTGAATATTCTAAAATGATTTATTTCATCAAATCTGACGGGTTTTGAAGATCTATTTTGGCAAACTTGCTCCTTATGACAGAGCGGGTTATACGACTTACTCTATGAGATAGCGAAGATTGTTGGTGATTCTTCATAACTTTTCGGATTCTGTCCATGCTATTTGTTAAAGATTCAAGGGGGAGATTGTTGATTATTCAAGGGGGAGTTCGTATTTGGAAGATGATATTTATTTTTCTCGCTTTAAAGACCACATGTATTGATGAGTCTCACAATTTAGGGGGAGAAATGCCAAGAAGATCGAAAATCGTGATTTTCATCAGTATCAACATCTAGGGAGAGATTGTTGAGTATTTTGAGATATTGAAACTTGTTGGGAATAAATCCGAGATGACGAATGCGAAATATCAAGAACAATTAAGAATCGATCACCATCATATGCAAGTAATCTGATAAAGGTTTTTCGTATATTGATTATCACATGAACGTACAGAGAAAAACCCTAATCTGGAAAAAAGCTTACACCAAAAGATAACCTAATGATTATTTATAGGGAACAAAAAATATATACCATAAATATAAAATCTATGCCTTAAAATAAAACCAATGCCTTAGAAGAGCTCGATTAAGAACTTCTACTATAAAGGCACCGTAGGGAATAATAAAATGATTAACCCTAAAAAGGCTTCCCTAAATAACCAAATATGTCATATCAGTTTCAATATCTCAAATACTCAACAATCTCCCCCTAGATGTTGAAACTGATGAAGATCACGATTTCCGATCTTCTTGGCATTTCTCCCCCTAAATTGCGAGACTCATCAGTACATGGGGTCTTCAAAGCGATATAAATAAAAATAATCTTCTAAATACGAACCCCCCCTTGAATAATCATCACTTCCCTTTGAATCTTCAACCAATACCATGGAGAGAATCCGGAAAATTAAGAAGAATCACCAATAATCTTCAAAACCCGTTAGATCTGATGAAACAAATTCTTTTGGAATATCCCCAATTCACAAAAAAAAAACCGGAAAAATAACAAAAATTAATTTTGTAGTTTTCGATTTTTAAATATTAGACAAAAAGAATGGAGTAAGAAGCAATTATTTAGAAGTGTTTAAAAAGAATAAGACCAAAGAAAAGGATAAGAAATGAAAATATTTTGGAGAGAAGGGGTAAAAGGTGGTAAAATCTCAAGAAATTGAAAGAATTAATAATCTTGGCTAAAGTCTGTGAAGTTCTGAAAGTCAGGGGGGCAAAATTGAAAATATAACCCATATCCTTCATTTTAACACTGAAAATAATAATATCTTCAATGGGGGGTAGAAACGGTAAAGTTTATAAACATTTGGGGACTGGAACTGTCAAAGCGCTGAAGATACAGGGACCAAGACTGTAACATCAATCATCTTCTTCACTGAAACTAATTTGTCAGTTTCGGTTATTTAAGGAAGCCTTTTTAGGGTTTTATATTTTTGGTAAATATTTTATGTTCCCCATATATAATCATTAGGCTAGCTTTTTCCTGATTAGGGTTTTCTTTGTACGTTCAGATCCATATCAATATACACAAAAGCTTTTTCAGATTACTTGCATATTATGGTGATTTATTCATGATTGTTCTTCAGATTCCGCATTCGTCATCTCATATTTATTCCTAACAATACTTCAGGTTGGGCAAAGGAGCACTTCTCCATCTTAACACATAGTTGGTTTTCTTTGAGTACTTGGAAGACGGAGCGTAAATGATCAATGTGCTCTTCCAACCACTCAGAGTACACCACAATGTCGTCCAAATACACCACAACGAATTTATCCAAAAAGGGATGGAAGATCTTATTCATTAAGGTGCAAAATGTGGCAGGTGCATTGGTTAATCCAAAGGGCATGGCTAAGAACTCGAACGATCCGTACCTGGTTATGCATGTCGTCTTTGGTTCATCGCCGGCTGCAACACGTACTTGCTAATATCTGAATCTCAGGTCTAGCTTCGAGAACCATTGAGCCTTTACTAGTCGGTCGAAAAGATATGCTACTATAGGAATGGGGTATTTGTTTTTCACCATTACTTTGTTTAATGCTCGGTAGTCGATGCACATTCTCAAGCTACCGTCATGCTTCTTTTGGAAAAATACCGGTGCTCCGAACGGGGCCTTTGAAAGCCTTATGAATCCGACGTCTAGTAGCTCTTTCAATTGTTTCATAAGATCTTCCAACTCCGGGGGAGCCATTCTATAAGGCTCAATTGTTTCATAAGATCTTCCAACTCCGGGGGAGCCATTCGATAAGGCTCAATTGTTTCATAAGATCTTCCAACTCCGGGGGAGCCATTCGATAAGGCTCCATGGCTGGTGGTCTTGCTCCCGGTTCCAATTTTATCTCATGATCTACCTCTCGCCTAGGAGGTAGCTTCTTCGGCAACTCTTGTAACGACTCGAGTTCCTTCGTTAGTGAAATTAGTGTTCCTTTATATAGGATTAAGTTTTAATTATATGTATTTATCATTTAACATTATGCCGATTGTATGTTTGATGATGATAATAATAATAATAATAATAATAATAATAATAATAATAATAATAATATAGGTGTATATATAAGATACGAAGGTTGTAAATAATTCAAACCAAAGTGAATGGCGGTTTGTGAAAAAAGATATAAAGGATAAGGGTTAATATTGTAAGTTGCTTTAAAACCAATTCAATTTGTACGAATCAAATTCAAATAACGCTTCATGTGGTAAAAAAAGATAATTGTCGCTATATATATTAACCACATGATGAAGTGAGTCTTCTTACGATCAATCTTCAACATGCACATATATTCATAAATATATCGTACGTCTAGGGTTAATGTGGAAGGAGTACATGGATGAAACTTGAGGGACTACAAGGATAAAATCGCATTAAATCTTCCTGGGGTTACGTCCGACGGGATTATGAGGATCGATTAGGCTTCATACGTTTCTTGATGGGCTTATACATTCGACCAGGAGAAGTCTCAACTGACTTGGGTTATTGAGTATCAATCTTCAGGAGGGAAGAAAAGGGTGCGTCTGTCACACCCCCAAACCAGGATGGCGGAAACATTCGGGTGTGGGTGACTTCACGTAATATCATAACAGTTGAATATTGTAAAGAAAGTAAACACAACCATCATAAATATAATAAAAACTTACATTGTTGCTTGTAATACATGTTTCAAAAGAATATTACAAATATGATGATTTAAAATGTTTCGCTAATAGACGCCTTAGCGTTCCTTCTCCAAAAGCTGATGGTTACCTGTATTACTGATTCCCTGAGAAATACAAGTAGTTTTGAAAAAGTGTCAACAATTAAGTTGGTGGGTTCACAAGAGTTTTGTACTGAAAATTTGTATGCCCTTTTTGTAAAAATAACTGAACGTGTTTTCCAGAAAATCCAATATTTTCTATATATAGTCTGAAAAGATCCAACGACTAGTTTTGCAATAGTATCTTTTGTGCTCAAATGGTGAATGTGCGTTTATACCCAAATAATGTATTTAAAGTATGCATCGAAAGTCACGTAAATCAAACTTATTTTAATACTTCCGTGTGAGTTTTATAACATGCTATTGACCCTGACTGCCTGTAACAACATTCTTCAGGCGTTGTAGTGTTATGACGTTTGTCACCCCAGACCTGCCGGTCTAACTGTAGCTAACAGTTTAGGTGCGGGATTGTCAATCCCGTATAGATCTATACACAAGTATCACGCTCTCCCTCCAAGAGATTATGGTTTATAATACAGGACTTGAAATGCGTACTTGTGAGTACGTTGAAGTTGAATGTCTCACAACACTTAGTATTAATAGATTTACGAAAAGAAAGTCTATAACTCATGTAGATGAAAGTATTTCATTTTCAGAATGTTGACGTAAAGATGTAATGAATAACCCGCAAACTATAACCATTATAGTTTTTCCGAAAGTGTGTTCCGTTTGGTGATAAAAACTCGATGTAATATTAACTTTGCATGTAAAGTATAACGTTGATATAAAAGTTATTCTAACATTTATAAAATGTAGATGGTGTATTTGAATCCGTATAAAATGATAAGTTTTTCCCGTATTGCACTTGTATTCCCCCCCCCCCCTAAAATATGAAAAGACGTAAAAAGTAGGGGTATGAACTCACCTGATAGATTGAAGAAAGTGAGACGAAAACCGAGCAGAACTTTGACAAGAGAAAGCGGATTTCTCGGGGTTATCGGGAATCTCGGGGGTGTGAATCCTTCCTTCGGAACTTGGGTGTGAAGACCTGGGCTTCGGGATATTTCTTGCACGCAAAACGAAGTAAAAACGCAAGAAAAGGAGAGAAAATGAGCACAAATGCCCGGAACCCTCGCATCCCTTTTATAGGGGCTGAAGACCCTCGGTACGCTGGGCGTACGAGGTTACGCGGGGCTTACCCGTGCATCATGCATGACCGCATCTTCGACTGCCTGACTTCGGACGGGACGGCGTAGAGGCGTAGGGGGGCGACGTGGACGATCCGGAGCCTAGCATCCGAGTACGCTGGGCGTACGAGGGTACGCTGGGCGTAAATCGTCTCGTTTTGTGCACCTCGAACTTGTAAAATCCGTAACTTTCGCATACGAGCTCCAATTTTGACATTCTTTATATCCACGTGAAGGTGAGAAAATACTCTACAACTTTCATTTAGACTTCATCGGCTAATTTTGACTTTATTTTCAATTATATTTTATTTAATAGGCCGGGACACGATAATTCCGTTAAAAATCCATAGCTTCTTTATCCGACGTCCGTTTTCGTCTGTCTTTTTACCATTGTACTACTATTGTAGAGACCTTGAACTCTTGTTTAGGTTGTGTCGGCTAAAAATCGCTCGATCTTTATTTCGAGTTTTTAGCTGTCTACCGCTGTTCCAAAACCTAGAAAAATCATAACTTCCTCATACGAAGTCAGATTTGGGCGTTCTTTTTATGTATGCTCATGGTTTAACGTAATCTATGACTTTCGTTTAGATACCTAAGGCTAAAAAGCATTTTATTGAAGTTTCACTTTTTACGTTTTAGCAGTGTTTTACCAGGTGTGTCGTGGATTTTTGATTGGTCATAACTCCTTCGTTTAACTCGGATTTGAGTGTTCTTTATGTTTTTGGAAACCTTGGCACGATATCTAATGCTTTATGCATCCCAAATAAGATTTTATAACACTTTATTTTTTACGCCAGTTTCGTTGATTCCAAATAGTTCATTACATTTGACTTTTTGAATGTTACATTGACTTAAAAATATCGGGTTGTTACAGCGTCCGTTTCTCTTCTCCATCTCGTGTGTGCGCATCAAAAAAAATGTGATTGTGAGGCAAGAGAGGGAAGGATCGACAGTTTTGGTTCAGGGTAGCAATTGATGTCGATATTAGTGTTTATTCATGGTAAGTTTCTCCATTTTCTTCTTCCTCGTGTGAATTAGATTCAACTGTTAGTGTTTTGGAAAGCAACACGAGTTGTATTGCTTCCCCATGGTTCAATTAACCTCTCACTTTCACTTTAATTCTTTTGGCTCCATGTGTAACCAAATATTACACATATTAGATGTGTTCTAGGATGTTTTTTGCTGCCAAAATTCTTCCAAAAACATTCCCTTGTATGTTGTTGATGGTGTTTAAGAATTTGATAGAATTTTAGATCAATAGTCTTCTCTTTGGTGTCTTCAATCATGATTTCTTTCACTCCAATTCTCATAGATTTGTGTGAATAATTTCCTTCTTATAAGACCTTGTTTTGAACCATCAAAAAGGTCTTCAAAACAGTCCCTAAATGTCTTTATATGAGGCTTAATGGTGGAGGAAACTCAAACACTAGTGATGTTTTCTCTTTTAGCAAAGTACTTTGTTTTTCCCGTATAAACAATGTACTTTGAATCATGTCTTGAGGTTGGAATTGTTATTTTAACTTCTTGACACGTTGCTACTATTAAGAACTCAATTTCCATCTTCATAGTTGATTTTGGTTATGACATAATAGGTTAAGTGGTCAAAAAGTCCTTGAAATTCAAAGCTGGAAAATTTAGCAAAATTACCAATCTGCCCCTGTTTTCAAATAAAATCTAGAAAAATCATCAGAATCGGATTAATGATCCGTAAATTCTCAAAGTTTGAAATTCGAGTCTAGTTTGTCCATGAATTTTTTTCCAGGACCTGTTGTTGCCTCCAACTTAGGTGAAAATCGTCGTTTCCACCAACTGGTCAGAATTTAGCTACATTGATAGGCAGTTTTGTGAAAATCAGATAAAATTGTAGAAAAATCGTTTGGACCTTCAAAGGTACTTTCTGAAAAGCTAATAGTCTAAACTACTAGAATATACAAAAATATTGTATATTTTTCAGTCCTTTCTGGTGTTAAAATGGATTTGAACAGGTGGCAGTTACGTAAAATCTGGAACTTTGTTCCAAACGTTCGTCTATATGTTTAGGCATTTTACTCTCAACATTTTTGTGTCATCTGTTTGATATTCTCATAAAGTACACAGTTGATTTCTTAATAAAATCATTCAATCCTCTTGTGTGTAAAATTGAGTGACTATAATCCTTTACCTAAAGTCTTGAAGCATATGGTGATTTTTGGTGAATGTTGGAATTCTGCACAACAACTTTTCCCCATCTTGCGAGAGCTATAGCTGCTAATATGGGCAGAATTGGAAGATCCTCCTGTCTGATGAAGTTCTAGGAAATCGAGTCTAGTTTCCAAAATGTCTTATGTCATCCCAATTAGAGCTGTATATTCGTTTTTATGCTTAAAACACTGAACGGAGGTCGGGCTGGGAAATTGTAAAAAAATAATATAAAAGTTAGAATAAAGTAGTATTTTTGAAACATATACTTTATTTATTAATTGCTTCTTATGTGTGGTGTTTAGGTGGGGCCTTGGGAATTTCAAGTAATTTCAAGACTTGGAATAGAAGGAAGATTTCATTAAGGCTAAAGGTGAGTTCATAGTTTTAACTCACTAAGGTTGCATGATTGAAACGTGCAATCCGTAGATGGTGATTTGATTCACTTTAGGATGACCATGTCATTACATGTTCTTGATGATGATATGATATTTGTGATGGTAATATATGCTTTGTGCTAATGCCATGTTATGAGTTAATTGCTATGTTGCTTGCACTTTGATGAACTTGATGAATATAGCATGCTAGCTTAAGTTGCTTGAAATATGATGTATGGTTGTGTTTTGATGTGTTGGTTATGAATACATTGCATGTTTAATACACATTTATATGTTATGCATTACATGCTTTACTTAATGTATAACTGACATTGCGGGGTTATCCGTAGTGGGTTTGGGTAGTTTGATGACCTTTGCCTAAAACCTTGTCCGGATCATTGAGGGTGCCTACTAGGTTGAAAGAGTACCTATAGGAAGAGTTATAGCCACAGAGGTTGTTAGTTGCCGGTCTTTCTAGATGATCGAGTGACACATGGTTTGCGGGCACTTCTGTGTTCATGGGTTGGAGTGATGTTGGTCCCTCGTTCGCGGCCAATGCAAACAGCATGCGGGAATCGGGAGGTGTACCAGTAGAATTGACATCGTTTGTACCGATCCTGAACGACACCACGTGGTACTTGTACTTTACAAAGTCGGAGTAGCGAAAGTGGAGTCACGGGGTTGGTGTTTCGGGTGGAAGTCATGAGCCACTTAGAGCATTCGGTTGGTCGTGCACACAAGTAGTGAACGAGGTGTTTCTCTTGGGTTAGGTAGCACTAAGGGACACTTTCTATCAATCGGCTGGATAGATATAATAAAAGGTTGAATATATAACAAATGTTGGTTGTATATTAAAAGGTTGAGTATGTAACAAAAGGTTGGTTATTAATAAAAGGTTGAACAAGTAAAGGTTATCTATATATGAAATGTTATTGTTTACATACTATTCGGTTGTTTATATGGTATTTGGTTGATCATATATGTTATGTGGTAGAATTGCAGTTGAATATTTGTGCATGTATACGGTGGAATATATGCCTGGTTAACTATATTATGCGGTTGTTTGTTATCTTTTATTTGTCTATCATTTTTATGCTTCATCATAAAATAAATGATTGATCCATTTGGGGTTTGTGTGTTTTATATGCAACTTTATGAACTCACTCAACAGGGGTTGACACTTGTATCTTTTCTCTTTTGTGCGTTATGATCAGTGCAGGCAGTTTAAAAGATTGGCCTTGGTGAGATGGGTTCTTATGGGTAGTAGATTTATAGTAAGGATACCACTCTTGCACACGTTTTTGATTATTTACTTTAAAGTACTTTTGTTTACATTTTAAATGGTTTGGAATATGTTTGAATTTTTGAAGTTACGTTGTGGTTTTGAAAATGTTTTGAAATAAAAACTAAGTCTTCCACTAACGTATTCTGTTAAATAAATGTTTTAAAAAGAAAAAAAAAATATGGTGAAAATCACGACGTTACAACTCTGGCGGCATCACATCTTTGAATTCTTCTAGCACATTCTTTATCTCCGTGGGTACTTCTGTTTGGGACGTGTGGTCGTTATCTTTACATACTATTCGGTCGTTCTCTGTGGGTACTTCTTTCGTATATTGAATATTCATCTTCTTGGCCTCATTTTTGGATAGGAAGTTATGAGACGCACCTGTGTCAATCAGGGTTTTAACATGTTCTTCGTCCAACTTGGCATTGACGAACATTAGACCACGTCCCTTTTTTATGTTTCCCTTTTCCGTCTCAGTTTATTATTTAGCCACAGAGTTGAGGAGTCGCATTGAGCTTAACTGGGCTTCTTTACTTTCATCTTCAAATACCATGGCATTGAAGCTTTACTTCTTTGGACAGTCCCTGATTAGATGGGTCTGTCACATAGATAACACCTCACCTCCTTTCGGGGTCCTGTTTCAACCCCTTTTCCCTTGAAAGTTGACGGTTTGGCAACAGGCCTATCATCCCTTTGTGGTGGTCGTGGTGTGGGTTTATCTCCCCCACTCGTCCTTCTGGCTGGAGCATCTCTTCGAAAGTCCATAAGGTCGTCCGCCACAGCTATTGCTTCATCTACATCTTGGACATTCCTCCTCTTGAGCTCATTGTAAGCCCAAGATTATAGTCCGTCTTGGAAGTAAACCAGCTTATCCTTTTCCTGTAGGTCGGGTAGTTCGAGCATCAAAGCGGTGAATTCTGCCACATAGTCTTTATTGACCCGAAATGCTTGAGTCCTCAAAGTTTCTTGATGGCTATCTTCAGCATTGTGAGGACAAAATTGCTTTTTGAGTTGCTTCTTAAACTCTTCCCATGTATCTATGACTTAAAGACCTTTCTCAATGTCCCCATGCTTCCGCCTCCACCATAGAGCGTCATTTTCACATAAGTAAAGGATGGTCGTGTCTTTCTTAGACTTGTCGTCCTTTACTCCGATAGCGTTGAAATAGCATTCTAGGGACCAGAAAAATTCGTCGAGTTGTTTAGGATCACGCTTACCTCCATACTTCAGCGGTTTGGGTGCTTCCGTGCGTGGTGTGGCTTTCACAATAGCCACCTTCGCTATATTTACTTCAACTTCCAAAGTACGTATCTTCTCGCGAAACTCGTTTCGCAAGGTGTTGATCAATCCTAGGACTTCTTCCTTGATGATCTTGATGGACTCCTTCATTTCATCACCCGTGTCATTAATGTCAGCAATGGACTGCTCGACGGTATCCTTCCATTCAAGGGTCTCACCGACTTTAATCTCTACCCTTGTAAGCTTGTTTTCGAAGCTTGCCAGGGCGTCTATCGACTAGTCCCTCTTCTTGGACTTTCTTCCTTTCTCTTCGACGACCGGGGGCACATTGGCTACTTCACTACTTCCTCCTTCCATAGCTACAATCTCTTGCTTGCAAGAACTTTGGGCTCTGATACCACGTGTCACGGGACTACTCGATCACCGTGTTCCACTTAGTATTTCTTCTACTCAGTAAGGCTTACTATGTTTCCCCAACGATGTACTAACGACTTGGAAAGCAAGAGACAAGGATTGAGAATTAGTACAAATGAAAGAGAGCTTCTATTATACAAGTTCAAGAGAATACAAGGCAACTTTCGATGATCTTGGAACAAATGGCTACACCCCTATTTATAGGGTCATTACACGTCCTCATCGGAATATTCTAGATGCTACTACCTATTTCTTTATACAAGGACTATTCTAGAATAATTTATCTAGATATTTACATGTTTACTTGGTTCTATAAAGATCAAGATAAGTCTTCGATGTCCTAGAGAATTGTAAGACGCTCTAGGATATTCTGGCTCAAACTAGCATACTCCACCAGCCTCTCGAGTACTCTGGAAAATTCTAGATGCAGTCCGTGACAGGTGGGTAAGACTGGATACCCAATGGTGGTCATTTTATATGTCGCTTCCTTAAACTCTGCTTATAATATGGCTTCGTGAATGAGACATACTAGTGATTTGACTGACTTGTCTTATACATCTAATATATTAATATTTTTATTATATATAGTATAAGGAGTATTTTAAAACTTTTCTAAAATACTAGGTTTAAATTTAAATTTTGGAAATTAATATAAAAATTAATTTAATTTAAAAATAAACCAATTTTGATTTAATGTTTATCTTTTAAATAAACAATTAATTAAATTAATTAAATCATTATGGATTAAATAATTATTTACAATTAACCAATTAATAAAATAATTCAAATTTAATCCTAATCCTAAGCCTTTTCATTTTCGCAAATAGGCTAGGGTTTATCAGGTTTTAATTGTACAAATTTTAAGGCTTTTAAAATAACAAATAAGGAAACAAGGTAAACCCTAAAAAGGACTCCTCGATTTTCGAAAATGGGCAAAGAAGGCTAGGCTTTCTAAAACCTTTGCAAAAATTGAAAATAGAATGTCACACCCCCAAACTAGAATGGCGGAAACGTCTGGGGGTGGATGAATTTCATGTACAATATCATAACAATTGAATAGTAGCGATCAAAGCTTTACAACCATTGTATTGAATATTTAATAAGTTTACATTGTACTCAAAACATTGTCTACTTGACATCAAATGTATATGACAAAAATAAATAACGTGATGCGACGATGCCTCATCCTCAAAAATCGCTTTGATTACCTATTTACTGATTTCCTGAGAATACAAGTGATTTTGAAAAGTGTCAACAACTACTTTGGTGAGTTCATAAGCGTTTTGTATGAGATGGATTTGTAACTGTTTCGTGTAAAATGATAGTGTATACTTCCAGAAAATCCGATATTTTCTTTAAAAACGAGCTGTAAGTCTTATACCCAAGACTAAAAATGTAAGTAATGTTGTACTAAAAAATGGTGTTATGAAGTTTTATCTATATATAAAACTACTTGAATGTATGTTAACCCCACTACAAGAAAAATGACTTACAATGACACCAAAAAAATGTGACCATATGCGTATAGTGACATTTTATTTTTTCACTGAAAGTGTGACGGAAGGTGACGCAATCGTATGGGTCTTATGGTCACTTTGAAATGTAGTGTCCGTATGATATGAAAACATGTGGTCGTATTATAAAAGTGTGGCAAATGTGTACAAAATTTTGTTCCTTAAATATCGAATATTGTAGCGTTAAATCGTCAGTAGTCACATTTATTTAGTAAACGTGGTGACTGTATATCACCAAATGACGACATACATGTTGTTTAATTGTGACGTTTTGCTAGTAAATTGTCACACAATTCATAGTTTATTAAGACTGTTGGGTATCTTTTGCAGACATGCAATTACGGTGAATATGATCATGTTCACTAAATGGCCACATGTAATTAATTTAATAAGTGGCGATTTGCTAATAATTAGTCACAAAAACAATCTTTTATTGTGACTATTGTCTATCGTATAGAGACACAAAATTAAGTGAAACGTGATCATAAATATTATAAAGACACATTTTATTAAAATTACAGATTTAATATTAGCTTACATCCATATTTGTATTGTTTATCATGACCGATGTTATCATTTAGACATATAAAAGTCGTAACTATGACTATTTTATATCCTTTCGACATAGAAAATCAATTAAAAATAACCGTAATTTATTTTTAGACACAATAGTATTTGTAATTGTGACCAATATTCAAACCAATATTCACTTTATGACCATAACAATTTGTTTTAAATATGACCGTTTTTATCATTTAGACATTAAAAAATTATTGAGTGTGACTATTGCTTGTATTATAGTCACATACATATACTTAAACCAAAGGTGTACATCTCTTATTGTCGCATAAAGTTTTTATAATTGTGACTATTGTAGAACTTATAGTCACATGGATGTAGTAATGCATGACACATTGTTATGATTTTGACACACAAGTATTGCTTAATTGTAACAATACATAAAACATTAGTCACATGATTATTTAAAAAAGTGACATATGATATCTTTTTAACACACCAAAAATTTCAATGTTGAAACGTTTTTTTGATTATGATATGACTAATATCTATCTAAATCCACATGAAATTTTTGTAATTGCAGTTGTATGTAACATTTGGTCACAAGTTTGAATGAACATCGACAGTTATAAAATGATAAAACCCAAAAAGAGAATATTATTAAGAATAATATAAGAAAACTCATACATAAGTTTGCAATTTAAATAGTAAAGACAAAAACTTGTAATGAAGACATATCTATAAACCTTACAAATGGAATTAATATATTGTAACCTAAATTAAGAACCATATCTTCGACAGTTTTGGCGTGTCCATTTAGCTCGTTGTCTGCTTGATCATTCCATCTAGCTGCTTCTTAGAAATGTGAAGTTTGGTGTTTTGATTGGATGGTGGATTTGGTACCTATCGCAACCTTATAAATGCAAGTAGAATGCTCATATATACAGCTAAATGACAGTACATTGCTATTAGTTGCATTTAGCTCATTTAAATGCTAAATAGAAAAAGATGGATTTGAATTCACCTGTTGTGCTTTAAGGTTGGAGCTATTCCAAGAAGTTCTACAACGCAAATTGTTCAACCCATTAAGCCAATATATCTGACATCATTTTGAAAAGTTTGATGACAACAACAACAACATTCTCAGTTTTACATTTGGTCTTTGCTGTAATCACATCTTTCATTGGTGAACTGTATTTGCAGGTAGAAAATGTTTGGTATCTAGAAACTGCATTTCAAGATCCAACATTACATTACAGACTCGAATTATTTGATTTCTGATTTTCTATCTAACAATATTAAATAGTTACCATCCAATTCTGGTAGCTTATCAAATGACAGCATCTATTCAAGAACTAATGGAAGATGCTGAATATAATCCCAATGCATAGACCACACCATCCCTTTTTTCTGTCACAGCCCCAAACCAGAATAGCGGAAACATTCGGGGGTGGGTGACTTCACGTAGTATCATAACAGTTGAATATTTGTAAAGAAAGTAACCCAACCATCATAAATATAATAAAAGTTACATCGTTGCATGTAATACATGTTTCAAAAGAATATTACAAATATGATGATTTAAAATGTTTTGATAACAGACGCCTTAGCGTTCCTTCTCCAAAAGCTGATGGTTATCTGTATTACTGATTCCCTGAGAAATACACGTAGATTTTAAAAAGTGTCAACAATTAAGTTGGTGAGTTCATAAGCGTTTTTGTACAAAAATTTGTATGTCTTTTGGTAAAATAACCGAACGTCTTTTCCAAAAAATCCAATTTTTTATATGTATGTGTGATAGTTTGAAAAAGTGCCAAAGGCTGGGATGCAATAGTATCTTTTATGCTAAAATGGTGAAAGTGGATTTTATACATATATAATGTAACACTGAATGCATTTAAGAGTCTCGTAAATCAAAATATTTCGATATTCCATGTGAGATTTATAACCATGCTATTGACCCAGATAGCCTGTAACAACGTTCTTCAGGCGTTGCGGTGTTATGACGTTTGTCACCCCAGAGCTGCCGGTCTAACTGTAGCTAACAGTTTAGGTGTGGGATTGTCAATCCCGTATAGATCTATACACAAGTATCACGCTCTCCCTACAAGAGATTATGGTTTATAATACAGGACTTGAAATGCGTACTCGAGAGTACGGTGAAGCCGGATGTCTCACAAAACTTGGTATCAATAGATTTACGGAATGAAAAGTCCACATTACTTGTAAATAAAAGTATTTCCTTTTTATCTTGTTTATGTAAAGTTGTCATGAATATTTCGTAAACTATACCTATTATAGTTTTTCAAAAGTGTGTTCCATTTGGTGATAAAAACTTGACGTAATACCAACTTTGCATGTAAGGTGTAATGTTGGTATTAATGTTGTTTAACATTTATAAACAGAATGTAAGTAAAATATTCGAAACGATGCGTATTTGAACATAAGTTTTTGTCGTGTTTCACTTGTATTTCCCCCCCCCCCCTAAAACATGAAAAAGACGTGAAAATGTAGGGGTATGAACTCACCTGGAAAGTGTGATGATTTGATGAAAACGAGACTTTACTCGGGTAGCGCATCGACCGGGAAGTGGTAAGTTTCTTGGGATTCTCGGAGCTTCGGACCTTCGTCGGAACTTGGATATGTAACCGGGGTGTCGGGGTCGTCTCGGGATGCTAAACTTTGGGTAGAAGTGAGAGAGAAGAGGGAAATGAGCAAGGGAAGTCGGAACCCTCGCATCTTATTTATAGGGGCTGGTCATGGTGCGAACGCGGGGCGTTCCCCCTACGCAGGGCGTTCCCCCTACGCAGGGCGTTCCCCTGAATGTAGCGCGTTCCGAAGCTGAATTATGTCATCGCTAACGAACCTCAGATGGGACGGCGAAGAGTCAGGTCTGCGAGCATGAACGCGGCGCGTTCCCTCGTAACAAAGGGCGTTCCCTTCGGACCCGCCTCGAAGTGTGTGCCCAAAACTCGTAAAATCCGTAACTTTCGCGTACGAGATCCGTTTTCGACGTTCTTTATATTGCACGCGAAGGTGAGAAAATACTCTACAACTCTCGTTTAGACTTCATTGGCAAATTTTGATTTTATTTTTAATAATATATTTTTAACAGGCCGAGACTGGAAAAGTCCGTTAAAAATCCATAACTTCTTCATCCGACGTCTGTTTTCGTCTGTCTTATTACTGTTGTATTGCCATTGAAGAGATCTTCGATACTCGTTTAGTTCGTGTTGGCTAAAAGTCTCTCGATCTCTATTTCGAGTTTTTAGCTGTCTACTGCTGTTCCGAAACTTAGAAAGATCATAACTTCCTCATACGAAGTCAGATTTGGGCGTTCTTTTTATGTATGCTCACGGTTTAACCTAATCTACAACTTTTGTTTAGATACCTAAGGCTAAAAAGTATTTTATTGAAATTTCACTTTTTACGCTTAACAGTGTTTTACTGGTTGTGTCGCAGATTTTCGATTGGTCATAACTTCTTCGTTATAACTCGGATTTGAGTGTTCTTTATATTTCTTAGAACCTTGACACAATATTTAATATTTTATGTATCCCAATTGAGACTTTAGAACACTTCATTTTTGACATTATTTTATTACATCAAATATAGTTTATAATATTTGACTTTTTGAACATTACATTTACTCGAAATATCGGGTTGTCACATCATCCCCCCGTTAGAGGGAATTTCGTCCTGAAATTTAATCTAAGATAAAGTTTATGGACTAGGAAAAAGATGTGGGTACTTTTGTTTCATCTGATCCTCGCGTTCCCAGGTGTATTCAGGTCCTCGCTTGGCATTCTAACGGACCTTCACAATGGGTATGCGGCTTTGTTTAGTTCTTTTAATTTCCCGATCCATGATCTCTACCGGCTCTTCTATGAAGTGGAGACTCTCGTTGATTTCAATTTCGTCCAGAGGGATGACAAGGGTCTCATCGGATAAGCACTTCTTTAGGTTCGACACGTGTAAGATAGGGTGTACGTTATTGAGTTCCTGCGGTAATCGAAGTTTGTACGCCACTGGGCCGATCCTGGCAAGGATCTCGAATGGTCTGATATACCTTGGGTTTAGTTTCCCACGTTTTCCAAAACGTATTAAACCCTTCCAGGGTGAGACTTTCAATAGTACCCGGTCCCCAACCTAGAATTCCAAAGGTTTCCGTCTTTTATCCGCATAAATCTTTTGTCTGTCTCTTGAAGCCTTCAGTCGCTCTCGGATTTGGACAATATTCTCTGTAGTTTCCCTTATGATTTCCGATCCAATGAGAGTGCTGTCAGGTACTTGACCTTTTGCTAGTTGCGTGTCACCCACTTCAGCCCAGCACAGGGGTGATCTGCACTTACGGTCGTAGAGGGCATCAAATGGAGCAACCTTGATGCTAGTGTGATAACTATTGTTGTACGAGAACTCAACCAATGGTAAATGGGTATCCCAAGCTTTACCAAAATCGATCACATAAGCTCTTAGCATATCTTCCAAGGTTTGAATGGTTCTTTCACTCTGACCGTCGGTCTGTGGGTGGTAGGCGGTACTCATGTCCAGCCTCGTTCCTAGAGATTTTTGTAGTGACTGCCAGAACCTCGAGGTGAATCTACTATCTCGGTCCGAGATAATGGATATTGGTACACCATGCAATCGTACAATCTCCCTGATGTATGTTCTAGCTAGTTTCTCTAGTTATCTATTTCCTTTATTGGTAGGAAGTGCGCGGATTTGGTTAACCTGTCGACGATCACCCAGATGGTGTCAAGTCCACCTGCTGTCTTGGGTAACTTGGTTATAAAATCCATGGTTATCCGCTCCCACTTCTACTCGGGTATTTCCGGTTGTTGCAACAATCCTAAGGGCTTTTGGTACTCTACCTTGACTTTGGCGCAAGTCAGACATTTGCCTACATAGGTAGCGATTTCAGCTTTCATGTTTGGCCACCAATACAGGTTCTTGAGATCCAGATACATCTTATCCGATCCAGGATGTATGGAGTATCGAGTCTTATGGGCTTCATTCATGACAACATCTCTGAATCCGCCAAACTTTGGCGTCCAGATCCGATTCATGAAGTAACAAACTCCGTCATCCTTGACTTCAACATTCTTATCCATTCCTCTTAAGGCTTCATCCACCACATTTTCGGATTTCAAGGCTTCTATTTGAGCTTCCTTGATTTGTGTGGACAGGTGAGAATGGATCGTTATAGTTAAAGATTTCGCTCGGCGGCCCGAGTATTCCTTTCGGCTGAGGGCATCAGCTACTACATTAGCTTTCCCGGGATGATAACGAATTTCACATTCGTAATCGTTTAGTAGTTCTACCCACCGCCTTTGTCTCATGTTGAGTTCCTTTTGATTGAGGATGTGTTGAAGGCTTTTATGATCGGTGAAGATTGTACATTTCGTGTCGTAGAGATAGTGCCTCCAGATCTTTAGAGCGAAAACAACTGCTCCTAGTTCGAGATCGTGCATGGTATAGTTGACCTCGTGCATCTTGAGTTGTCTCGAGGCGTATGCGATGACCTTCCCTGGTTGCATTAGGACACATCCAAGTCCCTGGTTTTACGCATCGCAGTAGACCACAAAGTCTTCCGTTCCTTCTGGCAAAGATAATATAGGTGCGCTGCATAGGGCTCGCTTTAGTGTTTGGAATGCAACGTCTTGTTTTTCTCCCCAGCGGAAGGTTACCCCCTTCTGAGTCAGGGTGGTAAGTGGCTTAGAAATCTTTGAGAAGTTTTGTATGAACCTCTGGTAATACCCGGCAAGGCCCAAGAATTGTCGGATTTCTGTTGGAGTCCTTGGAGTTGTCCAATTCTCGATTGCCTTGATTTTGGAAGGGTCCACGTGTATCCCCTCCTTGCTGACCACATGACCTAGGAAATCTACTTTCCTAATCCAAAATTCGCACTTTGAGAATTTTGCGTATAGCTTCTCTGTCCTTAATGTATCTAAGACCAGTCGGAGGTGTTGGCTATGTTCCTCCTTGCTCCTTGAATAGATGAGTATATCATCTATGAACACGATCAAAAATTTATCCAGGAAAGGACGACACACTCGGTTCATCAAGGCCATGAACACCGCCGGTGCATTTGTCAATCCAAAGGGCATCATTACAAACTCGTAGTGACCATAGCGAGTTCGGAATGCCGTTTTAGGAATGTCTCCTTCCAGGACTCGTAGCTTGTGATACCCAGATCTTAAATCCATCTTTGAGAAGTACCTCGCTCCTTGTAGTTGGTCGAACAGATCGTATATGCGCGGTAAGGGGTATCGGTTCTTGATCGTGAGTTTGTTTAGTTCCAGGTAATCGATGCACATGCGAAAAGATCCGTCCTTCTTCTTTACGAACAGAACCGGTGCTCCCCAAGGTGAGAAGCTCGGTCTGATGAATCCTTTGCTTAGAAGTTCGTTCAGTTGGCTGGATAATTCCTGCATTTCTGCCAGTGCTAGACGGTACGACGATTTTGCTACTGGGGTAGCTCCGGGAATCAAGTCGATCCTGAACTCGACTTGACGTTCTGGTGGGACTCCTGGAAGATCTTCAGGGAAAATGTCGGGGAAATTGTAGACTTCCGGAATGTCTTTAATGTCTTTCACTTCTCGTTTCTTGTCTACCACGTGGGCTAGGAAGGCATGATATTCCTTGTGAAGGTATTTTCGGGCTTTGACGCAAGAGATGATTTGTAAATTGGTACCGGTTTTATCCCCATAAATGATAAGAGTTTTGCCGATTGGCAGATTAAGGCGAACGGACCTTTCGTGACAAAGTATATCGGCATGGTGAAGGCTTAACCAATCCATACCCATGATGACATCAAAGCTTCTTATAGTGATCAGCATTAGATCGATTTGGAACGAGTGTTCATTTAAATCTAACGTGCAGCCTATGTATATATCGTTTGTGCTTTCTGTCTTACGGTTTGCCATTTCTACTGTAAAGATCTTATTAACCGCTTGGGGTTTTTGATTAAGTAAGTGTTTGAATTTATGACTCACGAAACTTCTCTCCGCACCACAGTCAAAGAGTATGCATGCATAAATGTTGTTGAGGAGAAACGTACCCGTAACCACTGTGGGATCGGCCATTGCCTCGTTCTGCCCTATTTCCAGCACTCTTCCTACACCGCCAACATTCTTTGCCTTAGGGCAATCTCTCTTGTAGTTCCCAGTTTCCCCACACCCATAACATGCTTGGCTCACTCCAGTACCAGGAACTTGGGTGATTGGTCGCGCTGGTGCCTTACAGAAACGGGCAGTGTGCCCTTTCCTGTCGCAGTTTTTACAGTGCATCTCCCGACAATTCCCGTTGTGATGGTAATTGCATTTGTTGCACTTTGGTAGGTTCCCAACATATTGTTTTACCGGAGTAGGGGTAACAGGGACAGCAGTGGGGGCAGTAGCGGCATGGCCCGCCACTATTTTCTTCTTTGAAGGTTCTTGCGAAGTTTGACCTTTCCTCTTGTTCCAAAACTTCTTCTTGTTATTGTTGTTGGCATTGCTGTTATTGTTGTTGCTTCCTTTGGTTGGTTCCAGGACGACGGTCGTGACATCTTGGCAGGCCCCATGATCGACGAGGGACTGTGCCAGTTGTTTGGCACTGTCGAACGTCGTCGGTTTGGAAGCTAGCACACTTCCTCGAAGCTGGGGCGACAGCCCCCAGACATTCCTTTCCACCTTCTTGCTTTCTGGGGCCATCATCCCTGGGCAAAGTTTTTTCAAATCACTGAACCTATTCGTATAGGTTGTGATGTCCGAGCCCACCATAGTCAATCCCCAAAGCTCCTGTTCAAGCTTATGGATCTCGCCCCTTGGGCAGTGCTCTCGTAGTAGCATTTGCTTCAGGTTCTCCCAACCCCTGGAGTTTGCCACTACCAGAGTTAGTGACTTGACGTGGCCATTCCACCACGTTAGGGCTCGTTCGGAGAAAGTACAGGCGGCAAAATTTACTTTCCTCTCTTCGGGGCATGAGCATATCTCGAACACGGCTTCCGTTTTCTCTATCCATTGGGATAGAGCCATTACTCCCCCAGTTCCATTAAAGGGGATGAGTTTGTTGTTGGAGAAGTCCTTATAAGTACATTCCCCGGAACGTCCCTGGTTTTGGCCATTAGTAGAGCTATTTATTCCTCCCCCTGATCCGTTGTTACTCATTTGAGCCATTGCTGCAGTTACGGCAGCTGTTACAGCGGCCTGAAAGGTTGCAGCATCCATCGACGGAGGTGGAGGTGGAGGTGGTGGTGGTGTTGGTGCTCCTGTAGTATTGAAGCGTCAAGGATTCATTCTTGGTGGCATGATTCTGCCATAAGTTAAGATACGAATTCTTGATAAGTCTTCAGAAATGATTATGGAAAGTCTTAGTATCATATGCTTTGCGCTCCGAACATTACCGAAATTTGTATGTAAAGGGGAAACTTTCAATAATAAGTGTATGATTTCCTTAGTATCTAAAGAACTTAATGGTATACTCAAGGAAATAATAAATGTGTGTCATTCTCATTGATATTAATATTTGATACAACGATCAGGAAAATTTGACCTTACATGGGTCTAGGGTACATCAATGATAAAGGGAAAATTTGACAGCATTCGGTCCCCCGAATTGTGCACTCACAATCCGTCGGGTTTACATTTAAAGGAAAGAGTAACACCAACACTTAGTCGATAAGTATATATATATAGCGCCAGAAGTACGCGCTCTATTCCGAGTGGGTGGCAAGCTGAGGACCATGGTATGTGATTGTGGAAGACTGAGCTCGGGCTACTTGACGTTCAGCCTCGATGATGCGCCTCTCCATTGCGGCTTGGTTCTTACGAAATTCCCTTACTTCGGCTCTAGTAGCAGTAATGTCCTTCTGAAGGGAAAAGGAGTGCTCTATTTTCCGCTCATGTTCTTCATCCAGACGACGAAGACGTACCGCAGTGACAGCAGCGGTGGCCCCAATATCCAAGAGTTGGCTGGCATTCACTCTTGCTTGCTCGCCTTGGTTGGCAATGCGACGAACCATGACAGGGAGTGCCCTGTCAGCCGAACCCCCGTTGCTGAGGTTATAAAAGCCTCGTGCCATGCCGTAGGGTGGGCGTTGCCCTTGCTCCCTGCTCCATCGCTTCAGATCCACAGCCCAGCGGGGCGCCGGACCCTGGAAGTTCCTTTGGGGATTTGCTGCTCCTCGGGGAGGATTGTAGATCTCGGGTTCTGAGTCAGTGCTCCCACCATCTCCTTCCTCTTCTGACTCTTCATCTAGGTCTTCCTCGGGATCCTCTTCAGAATCCTCTTCTGGCTCTTCCTCGGGGATCTCTTCGGGATCTTCCTCTGGGTCTTCCTCAATCCAGCCTCCATTACCCTGGTTAGGGTAGTAGGGATCCCCGGGAATGTGAAATCCTGCCATTTTGTCTAGTCGAGAAATAGAGGCAAGAGAATTATATAAAAATTTGGGAGTAAAAGGTAACTTTTGATAAATAAAATTTTTATTTATTTGATGATTCCTAATTTTAACTAATATCGAGGTTCGCATGATTATTATAGTTCTTATGGTTTTATAAAATACTCCTATAACATTTCAAATTTGTAAGTTTGATTCTACGACCATTCCTCGACATACGTTGGTCACATCCAGGATAAATATAGTTGATCAGGCTATATTTATTCTCGATCTGCTTACATACCCCGAGGCCTAATCGTAGTGTCGCAACTTGCCTTAATACTTTTGTAAAATTTTAGTTATGATACGAGACCGATGCATGCGTGTACTTATACTTTTATATAAAAAAATATACCATTTTAATTAATTAAAAGTATCGTTTATGAAAACGTTTTGTCATAGGGTTTTAGTCCCTTTGCATTTATAGTTTGTATATCTTATGTGGTTCGATATACTTAGTTCACTATAAACAATGTTCTGATACCAATCTGTCACACCCCCAAACCAGAATGGCGGAAACATTCGGGGGTGGGTGACTTCACGTAGTATCATAACAGTTGAATATTTGTAAGGAAAGTAACCCAACCATCATAAATATAATAAAAGTTACATCGTTGCATGTAATACATGTTTCAAAAGAATATGACAAATATGATGATTTAAAATGTTTTGATAACAGACGCCTTAGCGTTCCTTCTCCAAAAGCTGATGGTTACCTGTATTACTGATTCCCTGAGAAATACAAGTAGTTTTGAAAAAGTGTTAACAATTAAGTTGGTGAGTTCATAAGCATTTTTGTACTAAAATTTGTATGTCTTTTGGTAAAATAACTGAACATGTTTTCCAGAAAATCCAATATTTTCTATGTATGTGTGATAGTTTGAAAAAGTGCCAAAGGCTGGGATGCAATAGTATCTTTTATGCTAAAATGGTGAAAGTGGATTTTATACATATATAATGTAACACTGAATGCATTTAAGAGTCTCGTAAATCAAAATATTTCGATATTCCATGTGAGATTTATAACCATGCTATTGACCCAGACAGCCTGTAACAACGTTCTTCAGGCATTGCAGTGTTATGACATTTGTCACCCCAGACCTGCCGGTCTAACTATAGCTAACAGTTTAGGTGCGGGATTGTCAATCACATATAGATCTATACACAAGTATCACGCTCTCCCTACAAGAGATTATGGTTTATAATACATGACTTGAAATGCATACTCGAGAGTACGGTGAAGCCGGGTGTCTCACAAAACTTAGTATCAATAGATTTACGGAATAAAAAGTCCACATTACTTGTAAATAAAAGTATTTCCTTTTTATCGTGTTTATGTAAAGTTGTCATGAATATTTCGTAAACTATACCTATTATAGTTTTTCAAAAGTGTGTTCCATTTGGTGATAAAAACTTGACGTAATACCAACTTTGCATGTAAGGTGTAACGTTGGTATTAATGTTGTTTAACATTTATAAACAGAATGTAAGTAAAATATTCGAAACGATGCGTATTTGAACATAAGTTTTTCTCGTGTTTCACTTGTATTTCCCCCTCTAAAACATAAAAAAGACGTGAAAATGTAGGGGTATGAACTAAACTGGAAAGTGTGATGATTTGATGAAAACGAGACTTTACTCGGGTAGCGCTTCGACCGGGAAGTGGTAAGTTTCTTGGGATTCTCGGAGCTTCGGACCTTCGTCGGAACTTGGATATGTAACCGGGGTGTCGGGGTCGTCTCGGGATGCTAAACGTAGGGTAGAAGTGAGAGAGAAGAGGGAAATGAGTAAGGGAAGTCGGACCCCTCGCATCTTATTTATAGGGGCTGGTCATGGTGCGAATGCGGGGTGTTCCTGTTGGGTACGTAGGGCGTTCCCCTGAACGCAGCGCGTTCCGAAGCTGAATTACGTCATCGCTTACGAACCTCAGATGGGAAGGCGAAGAGTCAGGTCTGCGAGCACGAACGCGGCGCGTTCCCTCGGAACGCAGGGCGTTCCCTTCGGACCCGCCTCGAAGTGTGTGCCCAAAACTTGTAAAATCCGTAACTTTCGCGTACGAGCTCCGTTTTCGACGTTCTTTATATGCACGTGAAGGTGTGAAAATACTCTAAAACTCTCGTTTAGACTTCATCGACAAATTTTGAATTTATTTTTAATAATATATTTTTAACAGGCCGGGACTGGAAAAGTCCGTTAAAAATCCATAACTTCTTCATCTGACGTCCGTTTTCGTCTGTCTTTTTACCGTTGTATTACCATTGAAGAGATCTTCGATACTCGTTTAGGTCGTGTTGGCTAAAAGTCGCTCGATCTCTATTTCGAGTTTTTAGCTGTCTACTATTGTTCCGAAACTTAGAAAAATCATAACTTCCTCGTACGAAGTCAGATTTGGGCGTTCTTTTTATGTATGCTCACGGTTTAACCTAATATACGACTTTCGTTTAGATACCTAAGGCTAAAAAGTATTTTATTGAAATTTCAGTTTTTACGCTTAACAGTGTTTTACTGGTTGTGTCGCGAATTTTCGATTGGTCATAACTTCTTCGTTATAACTTGGATTTGAGTGTTCTTTATATTTCTGAGAACCTTGACACAATATTTAATATTTTATGTATCCCAATTGAGACTTTAGAACACTTCATTTTTGACATCATTTTATTACATCAAATATAGTTTATAATATTTGACTTTTTGAACATTACATTTACTCGAAATATCGGGTTGTCACATTTTCCCACCTTCTTGTCCATCTAAAAATAATCAGGTTACTTGAGTGATAGGTGCCAAAAATTGAAAAACAAGGACAAGGCCCCTGTTACCTTAAACAGAAAGTAAATGGCCTGTGTACAAATACGTACCATTTTTAACATGAAGTTGAACAAGTTAAATAAAAAAGAAATCAAATTCCCATCATAAATATAGAGAGATATAACTTTAATTTACAAGAGGTAAGGGTGAACCAGTTACCTGAGATTAGAAGGGGCAAAAAGATGGGTAGAAGAGAGGCAAGGCTCTAGAGAGACAAAATCACGGATTAGGTAGGAGAGGAAAGAGGGGCGAGATTGTCATTGTTGCTTTTCTTTTATCTATATTCGATAATGGGGTGTGTAGCACCAGCAAGACTAAGATGAGAATTTTCGCATGAGCCTAGATAGACGATCTCGTGATTGTATTTGCGAAACTAGTGATGATGCTCATTCTATTAGAATATCTAGCAGCACTACCAAACAGATTAAGATTCAACTTAAAAAAGGTTTATTAGGTTATTTGTGAATGGACAAGAACTAACCTGGAAGATGACGGGGTTTGACGTCGGAGGATTCCAGAGGATTAGAGGATGTCGGATGAGAAGGAACGCCAACGGGGTATATCCGGAAGAGCATAAGGCGTCGGAGGTTCGATTCGCCTTGCACTGATGACGGTGAGCGACGTGAAATTAAGAATGTGATTCAGATGGATGGTGAGCGACGACAAAAAAACGACCAGAAGAAACGGAGAGCTCTAATCGAGTGATGCGATATTGGTGGTGGTGGTGGCGGCCGAAACAGAAGACGAATAGTACAGGGTGGTTGGCGGGCATTAGGGTTAGAGAGATTTGAGAAAGGTCGTGTGAAGTGAGGTCAATAAAACTAGGTCATTTGAAATTTTGGGCGTGGGAAATTCAAATATTTTAGATTTTGTAGAAAATTCAAATATTTTAGATATGTGGATGGAATACCCAAATTTGTATATCTTAAATTTATAAAAAAAATAATATTTAACTTTTTAATAAATACTTTTTGTTAATTATATTAGTTTATTTTATAATACACGTTATTATTTATTATCAACTTAAAATTAATATTTTTTTTAATGTAATCATAATTTAAAAACGTTTGTATTTATCAATATTTATAAAATTTTGATGACAATATAAATATTTTTATTTTGGTATTAGATTTATGATGCATTTTTAATATAGTAACATAACATTGTTATACCTTGATATTAATCAAATAAGTTAGTTAAGGGTAATATGGGAAATCATCCAATTAAAGCGTATCTTATTAGTGGGAGGGGCATTTTAGGCATTTTATAGTATTAGATGTTTTGTCAGATAGTATAAGAATAGGGTAGTGGGCAGGGAGTGATGGGAGGAATCTTTTTATGAAATTTGGAATTTATTACTTGGGAGATTGGCTATCTCGAATCAGCTAAACTATCAATTGTTCTTGTAATCTTTTGGGTATATTTGAGGTTATCAATCAATATTTGAAGTTGTTGGTTGCTTTTTGTGTTATTGAATCTGTTCTTATACGTCCAGTTCATAACAAATTGGTATCAGAGCAATGAACCTGGTTCCTGTGGATCAAAGAATAGATGCAGCAGAAGGATGGGAAGGAGTGAAATCAGCTCTAACTGATTTGCAGCAACTGATGAACAATCAGTGTTCTCTACTTGTGTGGAAAAGATGACTGAGATGGCCACTGAGAATAAGAGAGTTTGTTCCATTTTTTCAGAGAACAGAGGTAAAGACAACAGCTATAGACTACCGTCGCCGCCACCACTACCGGAATTTGAAACAAAGAAGAGAGAAGCGGTTCATAAGGAAGGAGGGACCAACTGGAGGTTTCACAAACTTGAGATGCTCTTGTTTAATGGAACCAACGCAGAGGAGTGGATTTTTAACGTGGAAAGGTCATTCTACACGTATGAGGATGAAGAAATGATGAAGGTTGTTGTGAGATCTCTAGAAGGCGACGCCTTACTTTTCTATGAATGGGAGCATCGGAGGTGGCCCATACGAGATTGGGAAGAGCTTAAAGGATTAATACGTCGGCGGTTCAAATCTTCCAACGACGCGGCGGAACATATTTTGGCGAATTCTCAGTTTGGATCGCTAGAATATTCCGACCATGACAACAGCAAGAATGCAGTTCCGTTCCCAGGAGGTCCCAAGCTACCTTCTGAAGAGCTAGAGATGCCCTTGTTCGATGGTAACCAGTCGGACTGGATCCTAGAGGTTGAATAGTATTTTTCTTTTTACGGATTGAGAGAAGAAGATAAGCTCGATGTTGCAGTGATGGCTCTTCAAGACGACGCCCTATTGTGGTATGAATGGGAGCACCGAAGACGACCCATTAAAGACTGGGAAGAGATGAAGAGTCTAATTCGTCGTCGGTACACACTACCACTGTACACGGAATGCGAAGCAAAGAAGAGTGAGGAGACGAACTCGACTATGAACAAGGAAGAAAGGATCAGGAACCGCCGGAAGGTAGCGACGTCGTCTCAGGTCACAGCAACGGTGACAGAGATCAAACCAAGCCTCGATGAGGTAACGGCTCCGTTAAAAGACATAACAGAGGCAACGTTACTAGGGTTTCACAAAAATGGGCTTAAAAAAAAGACTGGGGCCGAAATTAAAGAGCTGTGCCAACAAAAATTATATGAAGTGGACTCGGTTATAAAGGTCGAAAAGAAATTAAGCCCAAGTGTTCTTAACGCAGACACAACTTGTCTAACTTCACAGTTAACGACGATTTCACCAAAATCAGACACCGGTTCATCACTTCTTAACTACACAACACATACCTTGACCGCCCCCCTATGAACCGACTACCTCAAGCGACGGAGGTCCTGTTCAATTCTCAATCAAGTAATAGTGGATGATGAACACCTTATCCTTGCTGTTAATCCGTATACAAAAATTCCATGTAAGGTTTTATTGGATGATGCGAATGATGGGGCGAACTATAGGAAGGGAGCACCTACGAAATTCGTCGGTGGTGATCCGACGACAAAACATAGTCGGGAAATCAGACATCTGACCGAGAATGCTATCATCAAAGCGGAGAATACGAAGGAAGGACAAGTTAAACCGTCAGAACTAGCCACTGTTGATTTCCTTGTGAGCACAATTGATCTTTTCAAAGAGCTTCCTCTAATCACTACTAACACGGTACTTTCAATCCTAGCTGTTGATTATCCTAAGAATTTGGTCTCCTGTTATGTCTCTGATGATGGTGCTATAACGCTTTCATTGGAATCTCTTGTTATAATCACCGAGTGGGTGAGGAAGTGGGTCACATTCTGTAATCGGATCTCGATAGAACCAAGTGCACCAGATTTTTACTTCTCTCAAAAGATCGACTACTTGAAAGTTAAAGTACAACCATCCTTTGTGAAGGAAAGTAGAGCAATGAAATGGGATTATGAGGAAAAAGTGCTAGTAAATGCCCTGGGAACAAAAGATCAGAAATCCATGGCTAATTCTCATTTTCCTTAGTCTGTTTCTGATGTTGCTACTGTTATAATTAGAGAATTGATCATCAGATGTGTCTTTCAAATGGTTCAGTATCATGTCAATAAGGTCAAGTCTGGATTGAAAAACATGATCGTGGTCTTCATAGCAACGATTTATGATAACCATAAAAACATTGTACACTTGGTGTTTGAAATGGTTGAGAAGATAGTGCAAGATTATTTCTTGTTGTGTACAGAAGAATTGGCTACAATAGATACTGGATCAGCTGCATACAAAATTCTCATGGAACTTCTACTAACAATTGATGCGGGTAGAAAAGCCTTAGCCAAGAACATCACAAAAATTATATCTTATTTTGGATATGTTGAAACAGATAGAAAGACTCAATGGCACGGATCTATTGCTATAAAACAAGTATCAAATCTCATTATGGAAGAAGGCACGGATCGTGTTCTTGCTTGGGATTTTCATTCTGGGCAGTCAATGGATTATTTTGATATTTCAGTTGACCATGTTTACTGTCAGCATGCTATTCTTGATTATCTTGCCAGCAAGTCAATTTGCTCAAATGATTTGGTAATGTTGTCGCCTGATGTTGGTGGAGTGGCTAGGGCGAGTGCTTTTTCCAAAAAGTTATCAGATGCACCTTTGGCAATTAATAAAAAAAGGGGTGCAGACGCAATGTGGCTGATATGATGAACTTAACTGGTGGAAATGATTTTATATTGGGTGGCATGATTGACAATGTTGGAACTATTTCTAAGGGTGCAGCTACTAAAATTTGGCCAGGGAAAGAAGGTACTAACTCCTTATCCATGGAAAAGCAAAGTATGAGGACGAATGCGAAGTTCCTCGAGAAGTTTGGAGTTGAGGGATGGTATTTTCAAGCGGTGACCGTACGAAGAGGAAATAATCAAGATGAAGATGAAGAGCTAAGGAATTTGCATATTGGCAATGTTGAGACTACTGATGTGGCATGCAAGGCTGATGAGGAAGCTGTTAAAATGATCATGGGGGCAATGGAACAAATGGGTGGAATATATATGGTGATTGTTGTGGTTGTTGCAGATCATGGTAAGGCTAAGGGCATGAAGAAGAAGCCACCTGAGAGAATTAGGGTGTTATGCATTATTTTTATCCACCTTGAGGACAAGGTGGTTCTTTTGGGGTGGGGTATTGTTATACCTCTGATATTAATCAAATAAGTTAGTTAAGGGTAATATGGGAAATCATCTAATTAAAGCGTATCTTATTAGTGGGAGGGGCATTTTAGGCATTTTATAGTATTAGCTGTTTTGTCAGATAGTATACGAATAGGGTAGTGGGCAGGGAGTGATGGGAGGAATCTTTTTATGAAATCTGGAATTTATTCCTTGGGAGATTGGCCATCTCGAATCAGCTAAACTATCAATTGTTCTTGTAATCTTTTGGGTATATTTGAGGTTATCAATCAATATTTGAAGTTGTTGGTTGCTTTTTGTGTTATTGAATCTGTTCTTATAAGTCCAGTTCATAACAAACATATATAAAAAAAATTCGCGCTGACCTTGTGACAACCGTCACTTTCTGGTCAAGTCAAAGTCAAAGAAAGTCAACAAGTCAAACCGACCAACTAAATTAATATATTAGGGTTTACATTATGTTTACCGATGTATGACTCTAAACCTTAAATGCAAAGTAACACTTGAAAGTTTCAAATGTTCAAAATTCTAAACCCTAAACATATTGAGAGAAGTAACAACTATATAAAACACTATTACGTGCCCTTCGGGGGTGTATAACACTCAAAATGGGATGTAACTAAGTCTACGGTCTTTGATCTACGGAGAAAAACATTAATAAAGGCTCCCAACAAAGTCTCTCTTAATCTCTCCCATTGTATCTATCTCTCTCCCAAATCTATCCAAGCATGTGAAATCTCTCCCAAATCTCTCCAAACATGTGAAATCTCTCCCAAATCTGTCCAAGCATGTGAAATCTGTGACAACCCGAAATTTCTATTCTGTACAACCATTCACTTCAATAGGAGTCAAAACTGTTTCTGCTAATTTTCAAGCTTTTTGGAATAAGTTTGAGTATTTTAAGATTAGTACTTCAGGAGATAACAGGAGAGAGGATGCCCTAGGGTTTATTGTGTAACAATATTATTCCAAAACTCCAAGAGTTTGGAGTTTACGGCTTAAACAAAGGTGTTTACGGCCGTAAACCCTAAAAGGGGGTATAAGTATGACACTTAGTCATATTTTACCATTTTTCACATTTTCAAGATCCAAATCTCAATTCTCTCTCAAGTATCATCCAACATTTATTCAAGATCTTCAACTTGTAAGTGTTTCTTACCCTAATAAGTTGATATATACCTTAATCTAGTGATCTAACATGATTCCATCCGTGAAATCATTCCAAAAGTGTAGATCTTCAAGTTTCACCAAGAACACCAAGAACACACAATAGTGTTCTTGGACTTTTAGCACCTTTTCAAGCTTCTACCTACTAAGTACTTCTATCCTAGAGTATTATAGAGCTTATTACACTTCTAAACATCAAGAAAACACCAAAGAAACACAAGATCAAAGTGTTTACGGTCCAAGATGTTCTTGGACCGTAAACCCCAAAAAGGGTGCCAAAGTGTGCCCTAGTCCCTTCTAAGCCTTGGAAACTAGCCTAGATCCCTTCCTTGATGTGCTTAGTACTTAAAAACATCAAAAGACCATAAACCATTTGGGTTTACAACCGTAAACCCAAAGGGAAATGGTCCAAGGACCGTAAACTCCTAAAAGGAGTGAAATGGTGCTCTAGTCTCTTCCTAAGGCTTAAACATGAAGTAGGAATGCTTCTTGTGATCTTTAAGGCTTCAAAACATAAAATGGTCAAAGAAACATGAGTTTATGGCCGTAAACTCATGGGTTTACGACCGTAAACTCAATGAGTTATGGTCACGGAACCGTAAACTCCAATAAACGGTCCCCTTGAACCCTAAACTCAATAGCAATGTCCTACAACACTTAGATGCAATCCTTAGGACTTATAGCACTTAAATAAGGTGTTTTACATGTCCTAGGATGTCTTAAATTTTTTAATTAGTTTTTTAAAGACTAATTGGATACATATATGTGTTATTATATGTTAACTAGGATCATTGTGTGTGTACAAGTCTTCACTTGACACCTAACAATCCTATATCATCAGTTCATCCAAACAACTCACTACAGGTGAGTTCATACCCCTTAATTAACCTTTTAAATGTTTTTAAATGCTTTTATGGGGGGGGATACAAGTTGAACTATTATAGTTATTATATCAATCACATGTGATTAATAACTACCAAACAAGTGGATTTCTTACTTTTCAAACTGTGTTATCAAACTGTTTTACTTCAAACTATTTTACAAACTCTTTTACATATCAAATACTTTTATTAAACTCTTTTAACTTATATTCCGTGTATCTATATGGATATAATTATATAAGTAGGATTGAAAGGACTTAGGACTGATAGCTCACCTTACTTCATGTTCCTTGTTTGGTTGTGGACTTAGGGTATTCGGGTTATTTGTCCGAAGGTCGTTTGAATCCTAGTTATATATCATGTATATGTGTATAGATATAAAAGGTTACTTCGTTCATTCAGTTCAATTCCTTTGGGTAGTTTATGGCGACAAACCCAGCACGAACCTTCGTATCATCTCGAGCATTCAAGCTCAGAAGTTCTTGCGAAAGGAATGTCGCGCATTCCTTGCTCATGTGGTCGATGTGAGTCAAGAAACGAAAGACATTCAGAGCATTCCAGTAGTACGCGACTTTCACGACATCTTTCCAGAAGAACTCCCAGGATTACCTCCGCAACGTCAAGTCGAGTTCAGAATCGACTTAGTTCCAGGGGCTACCCCCGTAGCCAAATCGCCCTATCGTCTAGCACCTACACAGATGCAAGAACTGTCCTGTCAACTTAACGAACTGCTTAGCAAGAGCTTTATAAGACCAAGCTTTTCACCCTGGGGAGCTCCAGTCTTGTTCGTCAAGAAGAAAGACGGATCGTTTCGTATGTGCATCTACTACAGGGAGATCAACAAGCTGACCATCAAAAATCGTTATCCTTTGCCTCAGATTCACGATTTGTTCGATCAACTTCAAGGGGCGAACTTCTTTTCAAAAATCGACTTAAGATCCGGATATCACCAACTACGAGTGTTAGGGGAGGATGTTCCGAAGACAGCCTTCCGAACTCGTTATGGGCACTACGAATTCGTAGTGATGCCGTTCGGATTAACAAACGCGCCCACAGTATTCATGGACTTAATGAATTGGGTGTGTCGTCCTTACTTGGATCATTTCGTTATCGTCTTCATCGATGACATACTTATCTACTCTCGTAGTGAGGAGGAGCATAGTCAACATCTGCGACTAGTCTTAGAAACCCTGCGTGCAGAGAAGCTTTATGCGAAGTTCTCGAAATGCGAATTTTGGATCCGAAGAGTCGAATTCTTAGGGCACGTGGTTAGCAAAGAGGGAATACACGTGGACCCTTCCAAAATCAAAGCCATTGAGAGCTAGTCAGCACCGAAGATGCCTACAGAAATTCGTCAATTTCTAGGCCTCGCTGGCTACTATCACAGGTTCATTCAGAACTTATCTCGCATTGCGAAACCCCTTACAACACTGACCCAGAAGGGCGTGGCCTTTGACTGGGAAGAGAAGCAGGAGAGAGCATTCCAGACGCTCAAGAGAGCCTTGTGCACTGCAGCAAGACTATCCCTCCCCGAAGGGATAGAAGACTTCGTTGTCTATTGCGATGCGTCAAATCAAGGACTCGGATGTGTTCTGATGCAGCGAGGTAAGGTCATCGCCTATGCCTCGAGACAGCTAAAGACACATGAGGTCAACTACACTACCCACAATCTTGAACTAGGAGCAGTTGTGTTTGCTCTGAAGATCTGGAGACACTACCTGTACGGTACAAAGAGCACAATCTTTACAGACCACAAAAGCCTACAACACATATTCGACCAGAAGGAGCTCAACATGAGACAACGACGGTGGGTCGAACTACTCAGTGATTACGAATGCGAAATTCGTTATCATCCGGGTAAAGACAACGTAGTAGCTGACGCCCTAAGTCGGAAAGAATATTCTGGTCGTAGAGTCAAATCATTGACTATGACTATCCATTCACACTTGTCCACGCAAATTAAGGAGGCTCAGCTCGACGCTTTGAAACCTGAAAATGTAACGGGTGAATCCCTGAGAGGGATGGATAAGAACTTGGAGGTTAAGGGTGGCGGAGCTTATTATTTCATGGATCGAATCTGGACCCCGAAACTAGGTGGTTTCAAAGACTTGGTCATGAACGAGGCACACAACACTCGTTATTCCGTCCACCCAGGTTCAGATAAGATGTATCTGGATCTTCAAAAGCTATACTGGTGGCCTAACATGAAAGCAGATATTGCTACCTTCGTGAGTAAATGCCTTACTTGCGCAAAGGTCAAGGTCGAATACCAGAAACCCTCAGGTCTACTACAACAGCCAGAGATACCGTTTAGCAAAGGTATACAAACATGTTCATATACACAAACAACATTACTAGTAAACTATAATAGGTATAGTTTAGGAAGATACTATTACTAGAACAATGAAACATACAATGAGTCAGTTCATTCATGAGTAATACATAGTGATGAGAAACAAACATAATACATAGTGATGAGAAACAAACATAACACATAGTGATGAGAAACAAACATAATACATAGTGATGAGAAACAAACATAACACATAGTGATGAGAAACAAACATAATACACAGTGATGAGAAACAAAACATACAGGCTAGACAGAGAAAGAACACACAATACAGCTAGCACATACATATACATATACATATACATTACTTACAGTTATATGAGCCACTTAACGGGGGCATGGCACTACCTGTCATGACCAATTTTGTATCCAGAATCTCCTTAAATGGGGAGTGTATGAGTTTGTGTATAGATCTATACTGGATTGACTATCCTACACCTTGCTGCTCACTACAGTGGGACTTGCAAGTCTACGGGTGCTTAACGTCATTTCTTACGACGTCTTACATCGTCGTTTTTCTATAGAGTCGGTAGCAGGATACAAGCCGATCACATGTTACTTTAAATAATAATTGGTTTAAAGTAATTAGTACAGCAGTAGTTACTTAATACAACACTACAGTACTGTTTCATTTTCCCTTTACATTTACTTTGTGATATTCACACAATAAACAATAATGTAAAAACTATATTTTTGGTTAATGATAGTCAGATTTGGGAAAATACAAACTCTTACAAGAGACACACACACATATACTAGATGCCTTGGTAGAAGGCTACTTTTAGTAGGACACATAGGGTTTTCTAGGAGAGTTCAAACAATTACAAACTTTTACAAAACTTATACATTACAGACTTACAAACACTTTCATAAAAACACAAACATTAATATACTTATGATCTCACCAGCTTTAAAGCTGATAAACTCTTTCAAAATAACTTGTATTCTCAGGTCGCCAGTAGACAGGTACCGGAGCCAGGTTTTTGAGAAGATGGAGCTCGTTCAAGACTCATCTTTTATTTTGATGCATATTTTTGGTGTCTATAAAACTTGACAGAACACACTTGTATGAAATTATATTATTAATGCAATGGATGATGTTGTTGCTTGTTTACTACTTTGCATTGTTGTGATACTGAACATGACGTCCTCCACGCCCGAACGTTTCCGCCGTTCCGGTTTTGGGGTGTGACAGATTGGTATCAAAGCATTGTTTATAGTGAATCGAGTGTATCAACCCATAAAAGATATACGAACTATAAACACAGCGGGATTAAAATACTCTGATAAAGAGTTTATACTTTTAAATAATAAAATATTTAACTAAGTATACATACCTGCATTCATACTAAAATCAGTGTCACTAGGACATAACAAAAGTATTACGATTGTTGGACAGCACAAGTAGACTTAGATACATATGGTCAACCCTGGGAAGATGTAGCCTGAACAACTACATTATCCGAGGAGTGATTAGCATGTGCCTAAGTATGGTTGTGAGGTTGCAACAAGTCTAAAAACTTACCAACACTACTACAACGAGAACAGTAGAACAGAACATAAACTTAAAATACTATAGGAGTATTTTGTGTTACTATTAATTACCTATCTGAGAACTAAAGGTCTTTATTAAGTATGTCAATAGTTGCGGAGTGGATACGCTAAGGTTATATGTGTCTAGGATATCATAGACTTAGAATCTGTAATCTTTGCTTTACTTCCTGTTCCTTGTTTGGTTGTGGGCTTAGAGTTAGGGTCACTTATTCGAAGGTCTATCCTGTCTTGGTTACATATGACTGGTATGCACTACGCAAATGTTGAAGTAACTAATAAAGATCATCTTATAATTATCTAATTAGTTCGTCTATTTAGTTATTTCTTTAACCCTTTTCTCGCGTAGATTTCATGGCTGGATTCCATATCCCCGGAGACCCGTACTATCCCAACCACGGCAATGCAGGATGGCTGGGAGAAGAGCCAGAAGATGATCACCCAATCCCTTTGGATGATCACGAAGCTGAAGGCTTTTCTGATGGTTCTGACTCAGAGCCTGAAGTCAACAACCAACCCCCAGCTGCTCAAGACCCAAACCTGAACCCTCGTCCAGCATTTCAAGGACCCACACCTTTGTGGGCCACAAACTTGAACAGATGGAGTCAGGAACAGGGTCAACCTTTTCCCTACAATGGAGACAGAAGTTTCTACAACCTCACTGAGGGAGGTTCAGCTGACAGGGTCCTACCCATAATGATCCATAGGATTGCTCGGAACACTGAGCAAGGTCGAGCAGCCATCGACCGAGTCGTGGAGATTGACGCCAACTCTGGCGTTAACACAGTCCGCATTCGCCAAATAGAGTCTGCTCATGAAAGGACTCAGGTCCGCAATGCAGTTCTACAGAGGGAACTTGCTGAAACCCAAGCTGAAGTCAGGGAACTTCGAGCTCAGCAGGCAAGGTCTGAAAGGCGTATGAGGGACATAGAACGTCTACTGTCAGATTCAAGAACTCACTCTAGTAGTTCTCATCGCCGTTAGAGTCTCATCGACTTCTCTTTTGGATATAACCTAGTTTGTGTAAAAACTCTAGTCTAATTTCCTATCCTTGTAAATCTTAGACCCATTAGGTCTTGATTAGGTAGTAGTCTGTCAAAATTTTCCCATCTTGGTTGATGTAAGGCCTACTTCTAGGTCATTTTCCCCGAACTCATTACATCTGTAATCCCAGTATTATTGACAGATATCTAATCTTATGGAAATCAATATCCAATTGCTATCATCTGTTAGTTCTAGATCTACATTCAATTGTGCTGTTGGGCTATGGAGAGTTAGTCCATGAGTCATTTTCATCAAATTCCCTTTTAAATTCTTATCAATACCTTCATGTTTCTAATCTTATAGTTGAAAAATTCCTCCTCGTAAATCTACAAGACGCGATCCTCCCGCACCAACACCACATGCTCCTCAATTCGACACGGCAGCCCTGAATGCTGTTGTAGCTGCAGCTGTGGCTACAGCCATGGCACAATATCATTCTTCTGGTTCCACTGGAGGAGGAACCGCTGTTCACTCTACTCATGGTGAAATCCCGGTGCGCTCCAGAGAGTGCTCCTACAAGGACTTCACAAACTGCAAGCCATTGTCCTTTAAGGGGACTGGCAGAGTCATTGCCCTCTCGCAATGGTTCGAAAAGACAGAGTCGGTCTTTGAGATCTGCTCATGCCCGGAGGGAAGCAAAGTCAAATTTGCTGCTTGTACCTTTGAGGCAAAAGCCCTAACATGGTGGAATAGCCATGTCAAGTCACTATCCCTTATAGTGGCAAATGCTATGGGCTGGGAAGCTCTGAGAGAACTAATGGTTGAGGAGTACTGCCCGAGGGGCGAAATCCAAAAGCTAGAGGAAAAACTGTGGAGCCTAACCATGAAGGGCTCCAACATAGTCTCCTACACCGCCAGGTTCTGTGAACTGGTGGCCCTCTGTCCCAACATGGTTCATCTAGAGGGGAAGAAGATTTAAAGATACATATGGGGGTTGGTGCCTCCATTCCAGGGAAATGTTTTGGCTTCAAACCCCACTACATTCTATAGTGCCAAGCGATTGGCACATCGGCTTATAGACCATGGGGTTCGTACCCCGACCGCAACAACAACCCTGGCCATCTCAGAACCCGCCAGAACCGCTGATTCCAAGCGGAAGTTTTGGGATGACAAGAGAAAGACGAAGGCTGCCAAAAAGCAGCAGGTCGTGGCAGTTCATAGTGAGATAGCACCTGCCACTGCTGCTACTCCAGTAAAGCAGTACGCTGGAAGTTTGCCCAAGTGCAACAAGTGCAACTTTCACCACGTAGGAGCCTGCCGGGAAATGCAGTGTTTGAACTGCAACAGGAAGGGGCACACTACTCGTTTCTGCAAAGCTCCGGCGAGGCCAATCACCCAAGTCCCCGGCGCTGGTGTGAGCCAAACTTGTTACGGTTGTGGCGAGGTAGGCCACTACAAAAGGAACTGCCCGAAGGCAGGGAATGTCGGTGGAGTGGCAAGAGTTCTGGCCATAGGCCACGAGGAAGCGGTTGCCGACCCCACAGTGGTCACTGGTACGTTTCTCCTCGATAACTCTTATGCATGCATACTGTTTGATAGTGGAGCGGAGAGGAGCTTCGTGAACCAAAAATTTGCTCATTTACTTAAGCAAAAATCACGAGCACTTAAAGAACCGTTCACTGTAGAAATGGCTAATGGAAAGACAGAGAGCACTAGCAGTATATACATAGGGTGTACCCTAACTTTAGATAGCCATTCCTTTTCAATCAATCTCATGCCGGTCTCAATTAAAAGTTTCGACGTCATTATCGGCATGGATTGGTTGAGTCTTCATCGTGCCGACATCATGTGTTACGAGAAGGTTGTACGCCTTAATCTGCCGTCTGGCGAAACCCTAGTAGTTTATGGCGACAAACCCGACATGAACCTTCGTATCATCTCGAGCATTCAAGCTCAGAAGTTCTTGCGAAAGGAATGTCGCGCATTCCTTGCTCATGTGGTCGATGTGAGTCAAGAAACGAAAGACATTCAGAGCATTCCAGTAGTACGCGACTTTCACGACATCTTTCCAGAAGAACTCCCAGGATTACCTCCGCAACGTCAAGTCGAGTTCAGAATCGACTTAGTTCCAGGGGCTACCCCCGTAGCCAAATCGCCCTATCGTCTAGCACCTACACAGATGCAAGAACTGTCTTGTCAACTTAACGAACTGCTTAGCAAGAGCTTTATAAGACCAAGCTTTTCACCCTGGGGAGCTCCAGTCTTGTTCGTCAAGAAGAAAGACGGATCGTTTCGTATGTGCATCTACTACAGGGAGATCAACAAGCTGACCATCAAAAATCGTTATCCTTTGCCTCAGATTCACGATTTGTTCGATCAACTTCAAGGGGCAAACTTCTTTTCAAAAATCGACTTAAGATCCGGATATCACCAACTACGAGTGTTAGGGGAGGATGTTCCGAAGACAGCCTTCCGAACTCGTTATGGGCACTACGAATTCGTAGTGATGCCGTTCGGATTAACAAACGCGCCCACAGTATTCATGGACTTAATGAATAGGGTGTGTCGTCCTTACTTGGATCATTTCGTCATCGTCTTCATCGATGACATACTTATCTACTCTCGTAGTGAGGAGGAGCATAGTCAACATCTGCGACTAGTCTTAGAAACCCTGCGTGCAGAGAAGCTTTATGCGAAGTTCTCGAAATGCGAATTTTAGATCCGAAGAGTCGAATTCTTAGGGCACGTGGTTAGCAAAGAGGGAATACACGTGGACCCTTCCAAAATCAAAGCCATTGAGAGCTAGTCAGCACCGAAGATGCCTACAGAAATTCGTCAATTTCTAGGCCTCGCTGGCTACTATCACAGGTTCATTCAGAACTTATCTCGCATTGCGAAACCCCTTACAACACTGACCCAGAAGGGCGTGGCCTTTGACTGGGAAGAGAAGCAGGAGAGAGCATTCCAGACGCTCAAGAGAGCCTTGTGCACTGCAGCAAGACTATCCCTCCCCGAAGGGATAGAAGACTTCGTTGTCTATTGCAATGCGTCAAATCAAGGACTCGGATGTGTTCTGATGCAGCGAGGTAAGGTCATCGCCTATGCCTCGAGACAGCTAAAGACACATGAGGTCAACTACACTACCCACAATCTTGAACTAGGAGCAGTTGTGTTTGCTCTGAAGATCTGGAGACACTACCTGTACGGTACAAAGAGCACAATCTTTACAGACCACAAAAGCCTACAACACATATTCGACCAGAAGGAGCTCAACATGAGACAACGACGGTGGGTCGAACTACTCAGCGATTACGAATGCGAAATTCGTTATCATCCGGGTAAAGACAACGTAGTAGCTGACGCCCTAAGTCGGAAAGAATATTCTGGTCGTAGAGTCAAATCATTGATTATGACTATCCATTCACACTTGTCCACGCAAATTAAGGAGGCTCAGCTCGACGCTTTGAAACCTGAAAATGTAGCGGGTGAATCCCTGAGAGGGATGGATAAGAACTTGGAGGTTAAGGGTGGCGGAGCTTATTATTTCATGGATCGAATCTGGACCCCGAAACTAGGTGGTTTCAAAGACTTGGTCATGAACGAGGCACACAACACTCGTTATTCCGTCCACCCAGGTTCAGATAAGATGTATCTGGATCTTAAAAAGCTATACTGGTGGCCTAACATGAAAGCAGATATTGCTACCTTCGTGAGTAAATGCCTTACTTGCGCAAAGGTCAAGGTCGAATACCAGAAACCCTCAGGTCTACTACAACAGCCAGAGATACCGGAATGGAAGTGGGATCGGATCACTATGGATTTCATAACCAAGTTGCCCAAGGAAACGGGTGGACTTGATACCATATGGGTCATCGTCGACAGATTGACCAAGTCCGCACACTTCCTGCCTATCAAGGAAACGGACAAGATGGAGAAGCTTACAAGAACTTACATTAGGGAGATTATACGACTGCATGGTGTTCCCATATCCATTATCTCGGACAGAGATAGTAGATTCACTTCGAGGTTCTGGCAGTCGCTACAAAGTTCCCTAGGAACTAGGCTGGACATGAGTACAGCCTACCATCCACAGACAGACAGGCAAAGTGAGAGGACTATCCAAACCTTGGAAGATATGTTGCAAGCCTGTGTGATCGACTTTGGGAAAGCATGGGATACTCATTTACCCCTTGTCGAATTTTCCTACAACAACAGTTATCACACGAGCATAAAGGCTGCTCCATTCGAGGCCCTCTATGGCCGAAAGTGCAGATCCCCTCTGTGCTGGGCTGAGGTGGGTGATACCCAGTTAGCTAAAGGACGAGTTCCTGAAAGCACTCTCACGGGCCCGGAGATCATATGGGAAACGACAGAGAAGATCGTTCATATTCGTGAACGATTGAAAGCCTCTAGAGACCGACAGAAAAGCTACGCTGATAAACGAAGGCAACCGTTGGAATTCCAGGTGGGCGACCGAGTTCTATTGAAGGTCTCACCCTGGAAGGGCTTGATACGCTTCAGAAAGCGTGGAAAGGTAAATCCAAGGTACATAGGGCCTTTCGAGATTCTCGCAAGAATCGGCCCTGTAGCTTACAAACTTAACTTACCGCGCAAACTCAGTAACGTACATTCTACTTTCCACGTCTCGAACTTGAAAAAGTGTCTGTCCGACGAGACTCTTGTAATCCCACTCGATGAGATCGAGATCAACGAGAGCCTCAACTTCGTGGAAGAACCAGTAGAGATCATGGACCGGGAGGTCAAGCAAACAAAACAAAGCCGTATACCGATAGTGAAGGTTCGCTGGAATGCCAAGCGAGGACCTTAATTTACTTGGGAACGAGAGGATCAGATGAAACTGAAATATCCTCGTCTTTTTACTTAGTTATTTGTAACTACTTATTTGCTTAAATTCTAATTTTGGAACGAAATTCCTTCTAACGGGGGGATGATGTGACAACCCGAAATTTCTATTCTGTACAACCATTCACTTCAATAGGAGTCAAAACTGTTTCTGCTAATTTTCAAGCTTTTTGGAATAAGTTTGAGTATTTTAAGATTAGTACTTTAGGAGATAACAGGAGAGAGGATGCCCTAGGGTTTATTGTCCAACAATATTATTCCAAAACTCCAAGAGTTTGGAGTTTACGGCCTAAACGAAGGTGTTTACGGCCGTAAACCCTAAAAGGGGGTATAAATATGACACTTAGTCATATTTTACCATTTTTCACATTTTCAAGATCCAAATCTCAATTCTCTCTCAAGTATCATCCAACATTTATTCAAGATCTTCAACTTGTAAGTGTTTCTTACCCTAATAAGTTGATATATACCTTAATCTAGTGATCTAACATGATTCCATCCGTGAAATCATTCCAAAAGTGTAGATCTTCAAGTTTCACCAAGAACACCAAGAACACACAATAGTGTTCTTGGACTTTTAGCACCTTTTCAAGCTTCTACCTACTAAGTACTTCTATCCTAGAGTATTATAGAGCTTGTTACACTTCTAAACATCAAGAAAACACCAAAGAAACACAAGATCAAGGTGTTTACGGTCCAAGATGTTCTTGGATCGTAAACCCCAAAAAGGGTGCCAAAGTGTGCCCTAGTCCCTTCTAAGCCTTGGAAACTAGCCTAGATCCCTTCCTTGGTGTGCTTAGTACTTAAAAACATCAAAAGACCATAAACCATTTGGGTTTACAGCCGTAAACCCAAAGGGAAATGGTCCAAGGACCGTAAACTCCTAAAAGGAGTGAAATGGTGCCCTAGTCTCTTCCTAAGGCTTAAACATGAAGTAGGAATGCTTCTTGTGATCTTTAAGGCTTCAAAACATAAAATGGTCAAAGAAACATGAGTTTATGGCCGTAAACTCATGGGTTTACGACCGTAAACTCAATGACTTATGGTCACGAAACCGTAAACTCCAATAAAGGGTCCCCTTGAACCCTAAACTCAAAAGCAATGTCATACAACACTTAGATGCAATCCTTAGGATTTATAGCACTTAAATAAGGTGTTTTACATGTCCTACGATGTCTTAACTTTGTTAATTAGTTGTGTAAAGACTAACTGGATACATATATGTGTTATTATATGTTAACTAGGATCATTGTGTGTGTACAAGTCTTCACTTGACACCTAACAATCCTATATCATCAGTTCATCCAAACCACTCACTACAGGTGAGTTTATACCCCTTAATTAACCTTTTAAATGTTTTTAAATGCTTTTATGGGGGGGATACAAGTTGAACTATTATAGTTATTATATCAATCACATGTGATTAATAACTACCAAACAAGTGGATTTCTTACTTTTCAAACTGTGTTATCAAACTGTTTTACTTCAAACTGTTTTACAAACTCTTTTACATATCAAATACTTTTATTAAACTCTTTTAACTTATATATTGTGTATCTATATGGATATAATTATATAAGTAGGATTGAAAGGACTTAGGACTGATAGCTCACCTTACTTCCTGTTCCTTGTTTGGTTGTGGACTTAGGGTATTCGGGTTATTTGTCCGAAGGTCGTTTGAATCCTAGTTATATATCATGTATATGTGTATAGATATAAAAGGTTACTTCTTTCATTCAGTTCAATGCCTTTGGGTAGGAAAGGTATACAAACATGTTCATATACACAAACAACATTACTAGTAAACTATAATAGGTATAGTTTAGGAAGATACTATTACTAGAACAATGAAACATACAATGAGTCAGTTCATTCATGAGTAATACATAGTGATGAGAAACAAACATAATACATAGTGATGAGAAACAAACATAACACATAGTGATGAGAAACAAACATAATACATAGTGATGAGAAACAAACATAACACATAGTGATGAGAAACAAACATAATACACAGTGATGAGAAACAAAACATACAGGCTAGACAGAGAAAGAACACACAATACAGCTAGCACATACATATACATATACATATACATTACTTACAGTTATGTGAGCCACTTAACGGGGCATGACACTACCTGTCATGACCAATTTTGTATCCAGAATCTCCTTAAATGGGGAGCGTATGAGTTTGTGTATAGATCTATACTGGATTGACTATCCTACACCTTGCTGCTCGCTACAGTGGGACTTGCAAGTCTACGGGTGCCAAACGTCATTTCTTACGACGTCTTACATCGTCGTTTTTCTATAGAGTCGGTAGCAGGATACAGGCCGATCACATGGTACTTTAAATAATAATTGGTTTAAAGTAATTAGTACAGCAGTAGTTACTTAATACAACACTACACTACAGTACTGTTTCATTTTCCCTTTACATTTACTTTGTGATATTCACACAATAAACAATAATGTAAAAACTATATTTTTGGTTAATGATAGTCAGATTTGGGAAAATACACACTCTTACAAGAGACACACACATAGATACTAGATGCCTTGGTAGAAGGCTACTTTTAGTAGGAAACATAGGGTTTTCTAGGAGAGTTCAAACAATTACAAACTTTTACAAAACTTATACATTACAGACTTACAAACACTTTCATAGAAACACAGACATTAATATACTTATGATCTCACCAGCTTTAAAGCTGATAAACTCTTTCAAAATAACTTGTATTCTCAGGTCGCCAATAGACAGGTACCGGAGCCAGGTTTTTGAGAAGATGGAGCTCGTTCAAGACTCATCTTTTATTTTGATGCATATTTTTGGTGTCTATAAAACTTGACAGAACACACTTGTATGAAATTATATTATTAATGCAATGGATGATGTTGTTGCTTGTTTACTACTTTGCATTGTTGTGATACTGAACATGACGTCCTCCACCCCCGAACGTTTCCGCCGTTCCGGTTTTGGGGTGTGACAAAATCTCTCCCAAATCTCTCCAAGTATGTGAAATCTCTCCCAAATCTCTCCAAGCATATGAAATCTCTCCCAAATCTCTCCAAGCATGTGAAATCTCTCCCAAATCTCTCCAAGCATGTGAAATCTCTCCCAAATCTCTCCAAGTATGTGAAATCTCTCCCAAATCTCTCCAAGCATGTGAAATCTCTCCCAAATCTCTCCTAGTATGTTAAATCTCTCCCAAATCTCTCCAAGCATGTGAAATCTCTCCCAAATCTCTCCAAGTATGTGAAATCTCTCCAAGAATGTGAAATCTCTCCCAAATCTCTCCAAGCATGTGAAATCTCTCCCAAATCTCTCCAAGCATGTGAAATCTCTCCAAAATCTCTCCAAGCATGTGAAATCTCTCCCAATTCTCTCCAAGTGTGTGAAATCTCTCTCAAATCTCTCTATGTACCTTCCTCTGTCGAAAACAGCCCAAAACCAAAGGAGAAAACCCAAAAGGAACGCTCTTGGTCCGGAACCCTCTTAGTCTGGAACCCTCTTGGTCCGGAACTCTCTTGGTCCGGAACCCTCTTAGTCCGGAACCCTCTTGCTCTTGGTCCGGAACCCTCTTAGTCCGGAACCCTCTTCGTCCGGAACCCTCTTAGTCCGGAACCGGACAATTTCGCATCTCAGCTTCGGACTCCCCACTTCGGAACCATGAAAGAGCTTCGGAATATCCACCTTTGGCTCCGGAACCCTCGCATGTTCGCTTCTTTCTCCCGGTCTTCGACCACTTTTGCGTTTTAAGCTCGTTTTTCATGATTTTCGCGTGCGATTTTCACCCAAACTTATATTTTGACATATAAGACCATATATATTCATATTTTAATCACATTTTGGGGGAAATCTCAACTTAAGAGCAATATCTAGTGGGTGAGATATTGAGATAGAGTGTTGATCTTTCCATGAAGTATGACTCAAGTTAACCCCCATACCCACATAGGACAACCCTCAATCACTATTCATCCATACCTAGTCAACTATTTGTCCTCTCACACCTCTCCTCCAGCTGATATCTTGATCACAAGTTGGAAACCCCCATCTCTCCTTCCACTTTACTCACTGTCTCACCAAGAAACAAACACTTCTCTCTCATTTCCCTCTCAAAGAACTCGAGACTCCAAGGCTGCCTTTGAGCTCTCACCCTCATTCAGTAAGTATTATCATCCTACATTGAACATTCTTCACTCCTTCACTCAAATTATGAATCTCTCATAACAAATGTCACCATAATTGTTCTTTGATCTTCAACTCTCCAAGCTCCTATCAAGTGTTCTTGACTTGGAAACCCTTTCTCTTCAGCTTACATCTAAGGAAATCACTCAAGTTGAGTTCATACCCCTACATTTTCATGTTTTCTTCTAGTTTAAGGGGGGGAATACAAGTTAATACATCAAAAACCTAGCTAAGCTCAAACCACAGCTTTCATCAGAAAAGTTGAGTCCCATTCACGGACTGTTTTGACTATCTTAAACTTAATATCTTTCAAAACTATTTTATATGAAAGTAGTTCAGGTTTATACCTTTCTAATGACTACTTGCACATCTCCATACGATGTTTCTACAATTTATGGTGATTTTTATAAAACTGTCTATCAATTCAGAATCAAATCCAGACCAGTCTGTGAATATGAGCATTTTCACACAAGTTAGAGACTTGTAAAAATCATAACAAAAATAATTAATAAACTAGACACAATTACTAAACTCTCCGAGTTTACGGATTTAGTTTTCAGCTTCGTATGATTTTTCTATGGATTTTCCTAAAACAGTGCAGAAAGGTTAAAAACTAGTTAACACCTTACAACTTTCATAACACTTTGTAACATGTTGAGCAAAGTGTTTATCTTTGATGATTTCATATTTTACATGTGTTTTTTGTTAAGTTACATTTAAATAACAGAAATTACTCACTGAATTGTAAGAGTCCTTTATCATTACAAATATACAAGGTGAAACATAAGAATTATGGTTATGCTTTACTAAACATACTCTTACTTAGAAAAAGGTTTTACACTCAATACAAATGGATTTTTTTCATATGCTACATGATAAACTATAATAGGAATAGTTTATGGATTTCACATCACGAATTTATTACACAAAGGGCGATTTCACTTCCACCACCGAAAATGTTTTACATTCAAACTATACGTAAACTCGTTAACGTAAGTTGTGAGACAATTCTTCAATTGTACTCTTAGAGTACGAGTTAAAAAAGTTTCCTGCAAGTTATAACCAGAGTTTCTTGTAGGGAGAGCGTGATAATTATGTATAGATCTATATTAGGATTGAGACCCCACACCTCGCTGCTAGCTACAGCAGGACCTGCAGGTCTACGGGTGACAAAAGTCATAGGATCTTGACGTCTGGAAAACGTTGTAGCAGGTTCATTCTAGTTATAGTATGGTTATAACGACTCTCATAGGGAGTTAACAACATTTCAAGTTTACGGGGAAAATGCTACTTTAAAAAGGGGTTTTATCTATCTAAAACTACAAACACGTTATAAGTACAAAATACACACATACTCTCAGTCTTGGGATTTAAGACTACATGACTTTTATAAGGAAAATATTGGATTTTCTTGGGTACACATTACAATTACAAACACATTATAAGTACAAAATACACACATACTCTCGGTCTTGGGAATTAAGACTACATGACTTTTATAAGGACAAAATATTGGATTTTCTTGGGTACACATTACAATTACAAACACGTTATAAGTACAAAATACACACATACTCTCGGTCTTGGGATTTAAGACTACATGACTTTTTATAAGGAAAATAATGGTTTTTTTCTTGAAGTATACATTACCATTACAAACAAAGGTTTTCAAACTCTACATCCAAAAGCTTATGAACTCACCAACTTAATTGTTGACACTTTTTCGAAATTACTTGTATTCTCAGGAAATCAGTGAAACAGGAAATCAACAGCTTTTGAGGATGGGACGTCGAATCGTCAAACATTTCATTTTTGTTATCATAGTGTAATTGATTTTGAAACATGTAAACTCATACTATGGTGTAACTCTTTCAATTATATTTATGATGGTTGTATTTACTTTGAGCACTATTATACTCGTTGTTGTGATACTATACATGAAGTCCGCCACCCCCAGACGTTTCCGCCATCCTTGGTTTGGGGGTGTGACAGATTGGTATCAGAGCATTGTTTATAGTGAACTAAGTATATCGAACCACATAAGATATACAAACTATAAATGCATTGGGACTAAAGTCTCTGATTTAAACATTTTCAAATAACTATACTGTTAGAAATGAAATAGTTTCTTGTTAAAAAGTATGAGTACATGCACACATGGAGTATAGTGTCATATCTAGGTCAATACAAAAGTAAAATGAGGAGTTGGACACTACAAGTAGACCTTGGGATATGTAATCAGATTTGGGATGAATATAGCCTGATCAACTATATTTATCCGAGGTGTGACTAACGTATGTCGGGGAATGGTCGTAGTGGGCAACAAGCCTAAAAACTTCCCATACAAGAAAATCGTTAAGAACCCAACATAACATTTAAAATACTATAGGAGTATTTTGTGGTACTATAACTTATGTAAAAACTAAACAGATTCTTGCTAGTAGGTCTATAATCACTAAGTGAATACGCTAAGGTTATATATAACTTAGATATCATAGACTTAGAATCTGTGATCATTGCTTTACTTCACGTTCGGTGTTTGGTTGTGGTTTTGGAGTATGATCACTTATTCGAAGGCCTATCATATCTTTTGTTATATGTAATTGGTATGCACCGTGTCATTATAGAAGTAACTAAGGAGGACCAAACCCCTATAAGTATTTCTAGGAATACGACTATATAATATGTCTCTTACCCCACCCCTATTCTCGCACTGACATCATAGCAAGATTGTACTTACCAGGAGACCCCTACTTTCCGAACCCGGGGAGATAGTGGATGTTTCGGAAAAGAGTCGGTGTGGTGAGGTAGTGAGGTGAAAGTAAGGTGAGGTAGGCGTCCATGTAAGTGGGTGTAAGTGAAGTGTGGGTATGGATGTGAGTGAAGATGGGCATGAGATGTTAAAACAACATTAAAGGTAGTCCCCACCCTACTTACCAAAACTTTATTCATTTAAACATCATGTTGATTCAGATATGAAGGTTAGAGACCTAGACTTAATGGATTAAGTTGAGAAAGATACATTCTTGGCGGTTTTGGGAATTAAAGAATAGATCTTGGTTGTTTGGACCATCCTAATGGATAAAGTTGGAAAATTTATCCATTATGAAGCTATTTAGGATCTAGATATGAAATTATGGACCTTGGTCTGAAGAGATTAAGCACTTAATGAAGATTTGGATTTCTGACCTGAAGTCACGCCGTGACTCAAGATGTGTCATGACATGACGGTGCCCATAATCATGATTTTTTTGTCCATGCATCCTCACGACGTGACTAAGGAATGGTCACGACATGAGGTTGACTTTCACTAAGCTGACCGTTGACCTTGTGGAATTTGACCGTTGACTTTCTGACCGGTTTGACTTTTGGTCAAACTTGGATAAAATTGAGCATTCGACTAGGGGCAGGTTTCGGTTTGGCTTTAGGAAGCTTGGGTTGGTTGTTCCATTGCTAAAGTAGTTGTTGAACTTCTGTCAAGTGGTAGGTGGTGGTGGTCTTGGTGGGTGGTGGGTGAGGGTGGTTGTGGCGGGTGGTGGTGGTGGGTGGGTGGGTAGGGGTGGAGGTGGTGGTGATGGGTGGTGGAGGCGGGTGGTGATGGTAGGTGGTGGTAACGGGTGGTGGTGATTGGTGGATAGTGGTGACGGGTGGTGGTTTTTGTAGGTGGGGTGAGGCTGGTGGAGGCGGGTGTTGATGATGGGTGGTGGAGGCGGGGGGGGTGGTGATTGTAACGCCCGTAGATCCGGGCTAGTCAATTTAGAGACGATAAGCATCAAAAATGACTTTTTGATGGAAGATTATTTAGAAGGAGTAATCTTAACTAAGTTGTAGTATATGTTACAAGGATTTCGTACATATAAAGAACGCCGAAATCCGAGTTATAACGAAAAAGTTATGACCTGTCGAAGTTTTGCGACAGAACCGGCACGACACAGCGCGACGTAAATAGTGAATTTATGTTAGAGCGATATTTGGCCTTAGCAATCTAAATGAAAGTCGTAGAATACGTTAAACCGAGAGCGTGCATAAAAAGAACATCTAAATCTGACTTCGTATGAGGAAGTTATGATTTTTCGAAATTTCGGCTTAGCAGTGTACAGCCCGAAGTTCGAATATGAGATCGAGCGATATTTAGCCGAAACAATCTAAACGAGAATTGAATATCTCATCGTTAGTAGTCCAACGGTAAAAAGACAGACGAAAACGAAGTTCAGATGAAGGAGTTATGAATTTCGAACGGAGTTTTCCTGTCCCGGCCTACTAAAAAAAATATATTAATAATATATTAAAACTAAATTCAAAACTAGCCAACGGAGTCTAAACGAGAGTTGTAGAGCATAATCTCACCTACGCGTGGATATAAAGAACGTCGAAAACGGAGTTCGTATGCGAAAGTTATGAATTTCTGAAGTTCGGGGCGCGAAACCCCAAAACTGTCAGAGTTCACGACGTGAATACAGTGTTCACGACGTGAACTCAGTATTTATGACTTCTGGAGCCTGACAGATGCAAGTGGCGATGACGCACCTGATGACTATTGAATTCACGACGTGAGAACTTAAAATTCACGACGTGAGAGCTGAAAAATGACCCTATAAATAGAAATCGAGGGTCAGCCGATTTTGGTTGCTCTATCTCTTCTCTCCCACTCCCGATACACTCTCTAAGCCCTATTTTAACCCCCCAAAGCTCCGGTATCATCCCGAGACACGAAGCAAGTCCCGAAGCCCGAAGATCCCGAGAAGAAAAGAGTTTCCGAGCCGAAGCTCCGCCTGCGAGAAGCCCGGTGTGTGAAGATCTTCTAGTTTCACCGAAGAGCTACTACTCTTAGAGTCGTAGTGCTGTCCGAGAATCGTCTAATCAGGTGAGTGTATAGTCCCTTTCATAAACACGATTTTAATACAAGTATTGTTTGAATGTATTAAGTATATGTTTGGTGTGAGTGTGTAGTTATTTTCTTCTAACACATAGATATGAAGTATTTGCTATAAAATACGTGCTATGTGTTTATACATTGTTTGTTTACTTGAGATGGATGCTGAATGAATGTTTTATACGAGTTTTTAAATAATTTTAAACTGTATATGTAATTTATATCTACAAATATGTTGGGTAGAACAAATAGTTGGTGTGTGATGAAATAATGTGATGAGAGATAGGTGAGGATATATAGGTGATGATAATTATGTGATGATATATAGGTGATGAATTACGAGTCCAGGCGATGTTGTGGCTGCGTATTCATGCGATGATAGTCTAACCCTTATTATGAATTACGAGTCCAGGCGATGTTGTGGCTACGTATTCATGCGATGGTAGTCTAACCCTTATTATGATTTACGAGTCCAGGCGATGTTGTGGCTGCGTAATCATGCGATGATACCCTAACCCTTACTAGACACATATTGAGGGAGTGATCCCCGAATTAGTATTGTCTATGCGATGTAGGCGATGATCCTTAGGAAAAGTTCTTAGGAACAAACATATAAGGAAATAAGAAGTAAGGAGATGAGAGGTAAACATGATATAGGAGATGACCCTTAGGATAATATATTTAGGGAAGATTAAACGAAAATAATGGGGATGGGTAATTGGGTTGCTTGTTTGATGATTAAATATAATAATTATATTATTGTGGGTTGAAAACCCTATACACTCACCAGGCTCCCAAGCCTGACCCACTCAGTTTTCTTTGCATTACAGGTAAAGGCACAAGAGTATAAGTTGGTTCACTTGACGAGAGATTCTGGATTATAGACCAGTAGTTGTAAATAACTGCTGTAATGTTAAATTGTACTGTTTATGCTTTTTGGTCTGTATCGGAACATGACATCCCGAGGTTTTATTATTTAATGAAAAGTACATTCTCTTTGAGAAATGTTTTGAAAAATGGTTATCATATTTTGTTTTTGGGACAAATTCTGCAACTGTTTTCTTTAAAAGATTACTCTGATTTAAAAAAAAAAAAAAAACAAAGCATAAACAAACCGGTCTTTTCTGGCCGAGAAATTGGGGATGTCACAGTTGGTATCAGAGCATTAGTTTAAGCGAACTAGGAATTTGTAGTAGATTTCTAGACTTAAACTTAGAATGCTAAGTAATGATCATGAGGAGTGTGTCTAAAATATTTTAGGTAGTACACCTAAATTGACACGAGCACTAGTTTATTTTAGGAAAGATGCCTAAAATGCCTTTATGTGCTAAATGCTATATGTTATTATTTGTTCGGATCTATGGTCTGTTGCCGACCGGATCTGGAAATTTATGTGCTCAGGTTTCTAAACGTCTAATTACGATATTAGAACTGGCATGTAATTTTTCAAAGTAATGAGGAGGAATATGCGCCTAAACCTTCCTCTATCTATATTCTCGTCTCGATACATCGAACGACCGCTTTGGTGTGCAGAACATTATGGTGAAGACTCATAGAGAATTGAGTAAATGGAGGAAATGAAAGGCTTATGATAGTGAATGACACCTATCGGAAGATATCGTCAGAGTGGTATCTTGCCTTTAGAATATGTATGATAAAATGACGGAACGTTAGAGGAGTACGGTACGTCTGAAGTACACCTTCGATTGGCAGGATGGTGGAACGATTGGTGTAATTCTTGAAGTTGTCCCAACGTCTGGAATTTCCATCACCAACCGAGTTGAAGTAGAATTGATGATTGAAGATACGCATGGAAGAAGTCCTAGTAGAGTCTAGGAAAATTTTTATGATTAATTGGACACATTCGTATGTGTTAAATTGTTTTGTGATTTTAGGACTTGGGGACTGCGAGACAATACTTGGGACGAGTATGAGTAGGTGTGAATAGTAGTAGAGATCTATACTACTGGAAGCACATGACTCACGCTTGGATCAGGGAAAGTCACAAGGTTACCAAGAAGCTTGTAATTGAGTTCGTTTTTATTCAAGTATGTCGTTACCATTGTTTCGGTAGTAACTAAGAAGATGATTGATATTCTGACCCTAGTGGTCATATCAAATTGAGTCCGACTATGATGAGTTTGTTACGTGGTTCATAGAACCAAGTTCGAGGTAGCATCTGACTCAAGTCAGAAGATTGAAATCAATGCGATCGATAGCATCGCCCTCGTAGTTAAGGAAGCTTGTAGCTAGAAATGCTACATGTAAAAATGTGATTATATCACATTAGAATATGAAGGAAGGCATATTCCATTCTGGAATTTAACTCTAAGAGACTTGAGTCTAAGCGTTGCATCATACGATGAGAGGTCATTAGAACACGACCCATCGGTCTGTTACAATAGATAAAGGAAAGTACTTATCCTAAGAAGAAGAAGGAGTCCTCAATAAGGATTTATTTTGTAACTCGAAGGTTACGATTGAAAGTACAACATAGTACGAAGAGCAGATGTAGGATTGAGCACAACCTGCTATTGAGAAGTCCAAGAGTTAGATACTCTTTCGAGGAAACATAGAACTTACAGTTATTACCTAGGATGAAGAGATAACGTATGGAATCATTATACAATTCCTATTTCGTTGATGATTCCGGGACGTAATCATCCTAAGGGGGAGATAATTGTAACGCCCGTAGATCCGGGCTAGTCAATTTAGAGACGATAAGCATCAAAAATGACTTTTTGATGGAAGATTATTTAGAAGGAGTAATCTTAACTAAGTTGTAGTATATGTTACAAGGATTCCGTACATATAAAGAACGCCGAAATCCGAGTTATAACGAAGAAGTTATGACCTGTCGAAGTTTTGCGACAGAACCGGCACGACACAGCGCGATGTAAATAGTGAATTTACGTTAGAGCGATATTTGGGCCTTAGCGATCTAAATGAAAGTCGTAGAATACGTTAAACCGAGAGCGTGCATAAAAAGAACGTCTAAATCTGACTTCATATGAGGAAGTTATGATTTTTCGAAATTTCGGCTTAGCAGTGTACAGCCCGAAGTTCGAATATGAGATCGAGCGATATTTAGCCAAAACAATCTAAACGAGAATTGAAGATCTCATCGTTAGTAGTCCAACGGTAAAAAGACAGACGAAAATGGAGTTCAGATGAAGGAGTTATGAATTTCGAACGGAGTTTTCCTGTCCCGGCCTACTAAAAATAATATATTAATAATATATTAAAACTAAACTCAAAATTAGCCAACGAAGTCTAAACGAGAGTTGTAGAGCATAATCTCACCTACGCGTGGATATAAAGAACGTCGAAAACGGAGTTCGTATGCGAAAGTTATGAATTTCTGAAGTTCGGGGCGCGAAACCCCAAAACTGTCAGAGTTCACGACGTGAATACAGTGTTCACGATGTGAACTCAGTATTTATGACTTCTGGAGCCTGACAGACGCAAGTGGCGATGACACACCTGATGACTATTGAATTCACGACGTGAGAACTTAAAATTCACGACGTGAGAGCTGAAAAATGACCTTATAAATAGAAATCGAGGGTCAGCCGATTTTGGTTGCTCTATCTCTTCTCTCCCACTCCCGATACCCTCTCTAAGCCCTATTTTAACCCCCCCCCCCCGAAGCCCCGGTATCATCCTGAGACACGAAGCAAGTCCCGAAGCCCGAAGATCCCGAGAAGAAAAGAGTTTCCGAGCTGAAGCTCCGCCTGCGAGAAGCCCGGTGTGTGAAGATCTTCTAGTTTCACCGAAGAGCTACTACTCTTAGAGCCGTAGTGCTGTCCGAGAATCGTCTAATCAGGTGAGTGTATAGTCCCTTTCATAAACACGATTTTAATACAAGTATTGTTTGAATGTATTAAGTATATGTTTGGTGTGAGTGTGTAGTTACTTTCTTCTAACACATAGATATGTAGTATTTGCTATGAAATATGTGCTATGTGTTTATACATTGTTTGTTTACTTGAGGTGGATGCTGAATGAATGTTTTATACGAGTTTTTAAATAATTTTAAACTGTATATGTAATTTATATCTACAAATATGTTGGGTAGAACATGGGTAGATGAAATAGTTGGTGTGTGATGAAATAATGTGATGAGAGATAGGTGAGGATATAATGGTGATGATAATTAGGTGAGGATATATAGGTGATGAATTACGAGTCCAGGCGATGTTGTGGCTGCGTATTCATGCGATGATAGTCTAACCCTTATTATGAATTACGAGTCCAGGCGATGTTGTGGCTACGTATTCATGCGATGATAGTCTAACCCTTATTATGAATTACGAGTCCAGGTGATGTTGTGGCTGCGTATTCATGCGATGATAGTCTAACCCTTATTATGAATTACGAGTCCAGACGATGTTGTGGCTACGTATTCATGCGATGGTAGTCTAACCCTTATTATGATTTACGAGTCCAGGCGATGTTGTGGCTGCGTAATCATGCGATGATACCCTAACCCTTACTAGACACATATTGAGGGAGTGATCCCCAAATTAGTATTGTCTATGCGATGTAGGCGATGATCCTTAGGAAAAGTTCTTAGGACCAAACATACAAGGAAATAAGAAGTAAGGAGATGAGAGGTAAACATGATATAGGAGATGACCCTTAGGATAATATCTTTAGGGAAGATTAAACGAAAATAATGGGGATGGGTAATTGGGTTGATTGTTTGATGATTAAATATAATAATTATATTATTGTGGGTTGAAAACCCTATACGCTCACCAGGCTCCCAAGCCTGACCCACTCAGTTTTCTTTGTATTACAGGTAAAGGCACAAGAGTATAAGTTGGTTGACTTGACGAGAGATTCTGGATTATAGACCAGTAGTTGTAAATAACTGCTGTAATGTTAAATTGTACTGTTTATACTTTTTTGTCTGTATCGGAACATGACATCCCGAGGTTTTATTATTTAATGAAAAGTACATTCTCTTTGAGAAATGTTTTGATAAATGGTTATCATATTTTGTTTTTGAGACAAATTCCGCAACTGTTTTCTTTAAAAGATTACTCTGATTTAAAAAAAAACAAACATTAAACAAACCGGTCTTTTCTGGCCGAGAAATTGGGGATGTCACAGTGATAGGTGGTGTTGGTGGGTGGGTGGTAGCGAGTGGTGGTGATAATGATGGGTGGTGGTTTTGGTGGGTGGTGAGTGGGTGTGGGTGGTGGTGGTGATGGTTGGTGGATGTGGGTGGTGGTGACGGGTGGTGATGGTTGGGTGGTGTTGATGGTGGGTGGTGGTGGTGGTGGTTGATGGGTTGTGGCTGTGGTGGGTGGGGGGTTATGGTGGGTGGGTAGGTGGTAGTGGGTGGTGGGTAGTGATGGGTGGTGGTTAGTGATGGGTAGTCGGTGGTGGTTGTTTGTGGTGGGTAGTGATGGGTGGTGGTGGTGGGTGGTGGTGGCGGGTGGTTGTGATGGGTGGTAAATAATGGTGGTGGGTGGTGTTGGTTGGGTGATGATGATGGGTGGTGGAGGTGGGTTGTGGTGGCGGGTGGTAGTGCTTGGGTGGTGATGGTGGTGGTGGTGGTGGGTGGTGGCGGGTGGTGGATAGTGATGTGTGGTGGGTAGTGATGGGTGCTAGGTAGCGATGGGTGGTGGTTGGTGGTGGTGGGTAGTGATGGGTGGTGGTGGTGGGTGGTGATGGCGGGTAATGGTAATGGATGGTGGAGGTGGGTGGTGGTGGCGGGTGGTGGTGGTTGGGTGGTGATGGTGGGTGGTGATGGTGGTGGCGAGTGGTGGGCGGTGGTGGGGGGGGTGGTGGTGGCGGGTAGTGGTGTGGCGGGTGGTGGTTGGTGGTGGTGGGCGGTGGGTAGTAATGGGTGGTGGGTGGTGGGTGGTGGTTGGCTGTGGTGGTTAGTGATGGGTGGTGGTTGGCGGTGGTGGTGATGGGTGGTAGGTAGTGATGGTCGGTGGTGTTGGTTGGGTGGTGAGTGGTGTTAGTTAGTGAATTTTTTAGTTGTTTGTAACTATTTTTTGATTTATATGAATATTATTTTATAATTTTAATTAAAAAAATTGTGTGGTCCAAATTTATTCTCAAATGTTCTCGCGATAAAAAATGTTATCGATTGAACGCTTACCTATATATATATATATATATATATATATATGCAATCGTTATGATGATCAAATGGTCGATCCATGTCACTAAAACCAAACTTATAACATGAGTCTGATAGTCAGTTGAAGGGTAATATAACATTTTCAATTTTAAGAGAGATCAAATCGAAAACCAAATTACTAAAACGTATGAAATCTTATAACAAACCATAATGACTATTTTTTTAGTTTCTTTATAGAGTATCATAAATAAAAGGAAAAAGATATATATTTTGAGTATTTTTTTTAGTATTTAAAGGTCTTTGGAAGCAAAATCCATAAAAAGATTATAAATTCATAAACCATAAAAAAACTATATAAAATGAGTAAATTGACATTCCTTATTGTTTTTGCAAACGAACAAATAAAATTCAATTTCCATGAATTAAAAATCTTTCAAATTTTAGTTTTTTTTACAAATTCACACTCCCTCGCTTTTTGTTGTTTTCCGTTCTTTCATTCCCATTATTTATTTCAATTCCATTCCTCATGATTTTGGATAGAATCCTAAATCCGATTGCCCCTGCTTCTCATCGCCTCTACAGAGGCAAAATTATTTCCTAAATTTTATATGTTGTTTTCCCTTTCTCCTTCTAATCTTGTATTGCTTTCTCCCTTCTTTCTCATTCCTTCACTCCATCTCCACTGATTGGACCGGCTCCACAACAACATCCATATTCAAATCTGCAAGTTAGTTTATCAGTAAGTTTTTTCATCAAACACTAAATTGATTTCAGTTGACAAATGAATGGCATCTGTTAAACTTGTTGTGGATTGGATGATTATGAAAACAAGAAGGACTAGCAATACACAAATATTAATATTCTCCACACCCAAATTTCAAACTTCAAACTATCGGTTATTACATTTGAAGAGATATTCAATTACGGAATTCGCCATCATCATCCAGTAATATTGAAAAGCCCTACAATTTCACTGCCTTACTACTTAACGCAAAGACCAACCGACCAAAGCTGCATCTTCGATTCTCCAATTTTCGACTGCCTTCTTTCCCCCAGAATCAATGTTTCAACTACACCCATGGAGGCAGCGGTGAGGCAGCAAAACAAAAGGAACGCTCGACGATGTCCAGACCCAACCATATTCGAGGTTTTTCTTCAGTTGTTGGGAAGGAGTCGACCTGAACCATCCATCAGTTCCTGTTTGCTTGAGTGAAAATGCTGATTAACACTATTTTCACACACACACACCCACTCTTGACAGATTCCAGCGTCTCTCTCTCTCTCTCACCCTAAACCCTAAAGTCTCTAATGCTAGGATATTTATATCGATAAGTTTGGTTGAGTTGAATGCCTTTCGGGTAGAGTCCTTACAGGTCCGAGAGAGGGGAAATGGGGGAAAATGACATGTTGCGCTCCTGCGATGGTAAACAGAAGAAGACAATGAAGTTCTGAAACTTGTCAATTCTAGTCCCTGGGATTAGTCATAATGACAGAATCTACCCTAAGTTCAACTTAATTTAACTAAAGTGGTTTCTGAAAATAGCAATTTGCACCCTAGACATGCAAGTATACATTTAATCAAAATAATCTAATTTATTTTATTAATTACTAATAATCCTTATTATTATTATTATTATTATTATTATTATTATTATTTATCCGAATAGATAATTACTTCCATGACCCCTTTTAGCCCTCTTCATCATTTTCTATCATTTTCTTTTTGTTTTATAAAAGTTGTCAGAGGGTCTCCCTCTCCAAAAAAAAAATAGAAAAATAAAGCACAAAATATATTAATAAGTCACTAGTAAATACTTACAACAACATATTTTCGTTTTATGTAGACATTATATGTCTTTTATACCAAGATTTACTTATAGACACACATAATAATTGTAACCATAACCAAATGCTACTTACACTCACAATATTTGTTTTTTTAAAGTCAATTCATCATATTTTGACACACATAATAAAATGCACATAACCATATACCACTAAAAGTAACTTGTTTTCTTGCTTTTACTAAGTCACTAGTAAACACCACCTGTGGACACACAAATAATTAATGTGACCATATGTATCACCTTTTAGCTACATTGACTTTCATATGTCTAAAAGGACACCATGATATAGAAACATATAAAATTGTCTCATGTCACCATATATTTATCTATTGTCTCATATAAAAAATGTATCATAATGCTAATCAGTATTCGTAGCTGATGGTGATATCTGGTCACAGCGTTCGAGTGTGGCTAATAATTGTCAGATTTGGTATAATTAAGTGTGGTTAAAGTTTTGATTACTTGTACAATGGCCATAGAAACTAATTTAAATGTATCCAAAAGCAGTCACTGGATTTTTTAGTGACATTTGGCGACAGTTTTAATAAAAAGTGTCATAGGTCGTTTTTGAAAAGTGTGACTGTAGGTCATTTTTGTACTAGTGCCTGTAAATCAAATGTTTTGTTAATACTCCATGTAGGTTATTATAAACATACTAATGTGACTAGTGGCCTGAACGACGTGCTTCGGGGGTCGGAACAGTTACGATATTTGTCACCCCAGACATGTCGGTCTAACCATAGCTAACAATTTAGGTGCGGGGTTGTCAATACCGTATAGATCTATACACGTGTCACGCTCTCCCTACAAGAGACTCTGGTTATAATTCAGGACTTTAGTGTGTACTCTGGTAGGTACGGTGAAGCCAAATGTCTCACAAATTGTATCAACCGGTTTACGTCTAGTGTAATGAAAACCTTTTTTGTAAGTGGAAATATTGCCCTTTCCATAGTAATTATATAGTGTAAAATAATTATACCTTTAAATAATTATTGGTTCGCCCCAAAATGAGAAAATAGTGTTAATAACCCATAAACTATATCCATTATAGTTTATCATAAATGTTTTATTGTGTCGATATATATATATATATATATATATATATATATATATATATATATATATATATATATATAAGTGAACATATTTAGATGTTTTTAAAAGATTATATCATATACTTTACATCTAACACAAATATAACAACATTTAGTACGATAAAGAGAATTTCTAGTTTTTGACTTTTCTGTCTATGTTTTTAGAAAAATTATAGATAAATCATCGTAAGTCAAAATTTGGATCCGTAAACTCTCAGAGCTTAGAAAATGAGTCTACTTTGTCCATAATATTTTTACCTGACTTTAAGTGGTTCCTAACTAGAGTGGAAACATTCTTTTTTACAGACTGGTCCGAAAATGTTCCGAAATGATAGACAGTTTTGTGAAAATCACCATAAATTGTAGAAAACTCGTATGAACGCGGGCGAGTAGTCCTTAAAAAGGTATAGACCTGATCTATTCTCATAACGAACAGTTTTGAAGTATATTAAGTTTAAGCAAGGAAAAACAATCCGTGAACAGACCACAACTTTTTTGTAAAAAGCTGATTTTTAAGCTTAGATATGTTTTAGTGACATAACTTGTATTTTTAGTTTGCAAAGTCTTTAGATCATCCAAATAGGATTTGTTTACTTGTATCCCCCCGCCCCCTAAAACTTGTAAAAACTCGAAAATGAAGGGGTATGAACTCACCTTGAGTGGATTTCTTAGTGGATAAATAGATGAAGATGAAGATCCTCAAGCTTAGAACACTTGAAGATGGTTGAAGAACACTTGAAGATGGTATGATGGGTCAAAAATATGGTTTATACTTTACTTTTCTAGGCAACTATATTTTTCAGTCTAGGACCGTAAACAGCCTGGTGTTTACGGCTGTATGGGTGTTCACGACCGTGAACCTGTTTACGGTCGTGAACGTCTTTTCGGTCAACTAATGGGTTTTTGGTCAAGGCCTTGTATTTTGGGCTTGGCCTTAGGTCCATATATATAGTGTTAGTGGAGTCATAAGTGTACACGGCTAGAGAGGAGCATATTGTAGAGAGAGAAAGTTAGAGAGAGAACTATTGTGTGTGAATCTTGTGTAAGGAATATCACTCTAATCATCAATACGTTGAAGATTCATCTTATTCTTTTTCTGCTTCTTCTCCATATTTGATCTTGCATCATTCACTTGATTGGGATTCCGCACCATCAATTGGATCTGATTGATACATCAAGCAAATTTGGGACTTACAGTTGGTATTAGAGCTTTGATTGTATCAATCTTTTGCCAAGATCTGGAGTGTTTTTGCACTTTTTCTTGAAGGATTTTGCGTTTTTGGATAGTTTTTGAAGAAATATTGGGGGTTTGTTCTTCACGTTTTTCATAAAAACGAGTTTTTGGGCTTAAAAGGGTGAAAAACGTTGTTTTTTCGCGATTCGAAGAAGGGTTCACGACCAACCGAAGCAGTGTTCACGGCCAACCGAAGCAGCGTTGACGGCCGAACCGAAGAACCTTTTACGGCTGGCCTCGCACGTGTTCGGTCCTTGCGTTTACGGCTCAGCAGCCTTGTTTGCGGTCAGCAGTCTCGTTCTCGTCCCAGAAGCGGGTTCGGCCCAGCGAGTCTTCGATCAATAGCATTTGTGCGAGAGTTCGCGTCCAGCAGCAAGTAAATTAAAAACTTTTTGGGCGTGCAAGGGATCGAACCTGGGTCTCCCATGCACTCAACTCCAACGCCTTACCACTTGATCTACTAAACCACACATTAAACATCTTCCTCTTTTAAATCTTAAAGCTTCGATTTCTCAGTTCCTATTTTCGGATTTTTGACAAATTTTGCCCAAAATTCAATTTTTTAAATTTTAAAATTCCATTTTCTACCCAAAATTTTGGTTTTTAATTTTTGACTATCATTTTTGACTTTTGACCTTAAAAATTGACTTTGACTTTCAAGTTTGACCTTTGACTTTAAACTTTGACTTTCTCGTTTAACTTTCAAATTTTCAAATTTAGCTTTTCGGTATGACTATTAAGTTTGACTTTTAAGTTTGACTTTTCAAGTTTGACTTTTCAAGTTTGACTTTTAAGTTTGAATTTTTCAAGTTTGACTTTTAAGTTTGATTTTTTAAATTTGACGTTTAAGTTTGACTTTTGAGTTTTTAGTCAAAGGGCATTTTTGATAAACAATGAGTTCTTCAAGCATCCCGATCAATGAAGTTTCATGTACTCCATCTTGTGAAGCTACGATTAAAATTTCTTCGTGAACAAATTGATTTGCTAAAAAGAGAAAATGAGGACCTTAAATATGAAGGATATACACTTAGGAAATGTCAAAAACCCTTAAAAGAACAACTAGAGGCCAAAACCAAGGACTTCCGAAAACTTCAAGAAGAATATAGTAATAAATGTGAAAATTACAACTATGTTAAAAGGGAAATGGCCAAATTAACTGCCGGACTTGATGCATTGAAAGCTAAATATAATGATGCTGAATTTAACTTTAAGAAATTTGATGTATCAAGTGAGGTAGTTGCGTCCATGATTGAAAAGCAATTAAAATTCAAAGATAATCAATCGAAGGGTCTAGGGTATAATAGTGTACCACCTCCTTTCAATGACAACTATAACCCAACCCTTGAGACCAATGAGGAAGAAATGTCTGCTCAGTATGGCCAAACCCCTGAACCAGCTTCAGTTAAGACTGAGCAAACTGGGCCAACTGAGAATATTAAGGTGAACGTTTTTGATGCTTCTACTTCGTGTGCAGGTAAAGTAGCGGAAGATGAGAACAAGGAGGACACTATTGATTAAACAAATGACTCCTTGAACTCTGAATCTGTTGCTTCTAATAAACATGTTGTTGGTAAATACATGCCACGAAAACAAGCGAAACAGAGTGCCTGCTGCAAACGTGCTTGTGGGAAAAATCAGAGACAAGGCAAGGGCACACCACTAGGGGCAGGAAGAAACAATTCCTACATGAAGAAAAAGACATGTTTTCATTGTGGAACACCTAGACACATTGCCAGAAATTTTCCAAATCGCGCATACATTGCCTACTATGCACAAGGGTGGCAAAACGCACCAAGAGGGAGATACTTCAAAAGAAACCCTTTGAGGCCACGTTCAAACAATGGTGATTGGAACGCACAAAAGGCCAAGAATCCAACTCCCAAGAACAAGAAGGGAATGCTGGCTAAGAAGCCCAATTCAAAAGATGCTCCAGTGAAACAAAGACCGGTTAGGTCAAAGTCACCTCGGCGACCGACTTCAAGTTCTAAAGCAAGCGATAAGGCACCCAACCGATCGAAAAAGAAATGGGTTAAACCCGACTATAGATGGGTTCCGAAGGTTCACTCTCCAAAATCTTCTAATGACTCTAACATTTCTTCGCTTTCTATATGTGATAAGCAGGATATGTCATGAGAAAGAGTAACCTGCATGGATGAAAGGGTCAACCCAGTTTCAAAATGGACTGGGTTCCAAAGACCAACTAATCCCGCACTTTGTGCTGGAGTAGCTATGGAGGAATATCATCATACTTCGGTTTGTTGATAGTGGCTGTTCCAAGCACATGGTAGGGGACATCTCTCAACTGTACAACACTCAGAACTTTAAGTGAGAGTATGTGTCCTTTGCGGGAAAGGAAGAAAAGGAGAGGATCACAAATGGGGTTTGTGCTTAAAGATGTGAATAATTTTCGGATCTGTTCCGAGATTGAAACAAAGCTAAGGCTGAATTCGTTGCTGCTTGCGTCTTCAATTGCTGACTTTCGGTTTGAATTCTTTCGATGCTCCTGAGTTTTTCTTAAAATGATTCGTTTCAAAGACAAATTTCTTTTAATTTTGCGCATTTAGTTTATTTCTTCCCCGTGCTCAGTTTAAGGGGGAGAAATCAAAATACAAAAAAAATTAGAAAAATCAAAAATTAAAAAAAAATGTCTTTCCTTGGTAGGTGTGTTTTGGGAAATGATATGAGATTTAGTGATAAATGGCAAGTTAAATTGCTTGACAACTTTAATCCCAATTTATTTTGTATTTTACTTTTGTTTTTATTAAATTTTTTCATATTTTCTTATATGCACAAATTTGGGGGGAGAATTAAAAAATCAAAACAAAAAAAATTTATAAAATTTCAAAAATACAAAAATATTTTTATTTGTCTTTTAGAAAAATCAAAAATCCAAAAATATTGTTTTTGAGTGTATTTTACTTTTATTTTTATTTCTTAGTGTGCTAAGTCTACTCTTATTTTTTATGTTTATCTCAAGAATTTTCATTTGTCTTGAAAAGTGAATTCAGGAGAAAACAGACTCAAGGAGTATGTATTGAAATATTCTGAGCAAGGAGAAGAAACTTGAAAGTGGAAAGGAATTGACAGTCATTACACCTCACACTACTTTCACAAGGAATTGACGGATGATTCACATGCGAGTGATAGACTCTTTCATATTGAGACATATACCAGTCTTAATAGGAGTCTTCGCATCAAATGTTAATGATCAAAGGTCATTTTCACCATGACCAATGTGAAACACCCAACCATTCTTCACCCATATCTAAAATTTCTCCATCAAATCATTTCCACGTACCGGTACCCCTTGAGGTTCGAGTATAAAACAACTCGGCTGACGGTTGCCAAAAAGTCTGTGTTTATGATCTTAGATGTCGTTGTCACCATGACTCTAAGTGAAACCCAAAATCCAAAACTATTTAATTATGAATTGACGGTGAACATTTTTAATGTTCTAGATTTCACCCATGAATTGACGGATAATGGCTCATACCTGGTGTGACATTGTACAACATGCCAGTCAGGTAGTTTCTTATTAATAAATGTCGTATCTAAGGAATTGAAAGTCTGAGACGACACAAATTGTCATATTGGTCTTGTCAGCTTTCTTTACCTAAGAACTGTCACGGCAGCAAGGCGATTCACCCAAGAGGGAAACAGGTATCGCTGAACGTCTCGCCAAGGGCCAAGTTAACTCGTTAACTTGATAACTGTATTGAGATCTATGATCAAGGATATACAGGGGCTAACATCAAAAATAGCCACGAGTAGTTCTCCGATACTCAACAAATCGCAGTGCGTTCCTCCGAGTTCACACAGATACTACGAGAAGTCTCTTTCTGAGCCAATGATTCATCCTTGAACAACTGTGGTGAGAAGGGTCTTTATGATTCTTTCTGTGATCCACATGGACTTTTTAGTCACAGTTACTTCTCAAGGCGTAATGGTGATCATTCAAGAACATTCATTCGAAGGAACTAGAAGTGAAGATCATTTTTCAACATACAATCTTTCAACCCCAGAAGCAAGGTGAAGCTGACTTGAAGATTATGTGAAAGATTGCATTGAAGCCTCCTCAATCAATTTGCTGCTATCTATGTACTTGCTGAAGTGATCCAGAATATTCGTTCTCTCTGATATTCTCTCTGAAGATTCTCAAGCTAAAAGCGCATATTTTCAAGAATCCTTTCACGAAGCCTCCTCACCCAACGTTCGTTCAAAGCCAAATTCTGAAGAAATGTCCATCCATTTAAGATGAAGTCATTCAGCTAGAATATTCAGTTATTCATCTTGAAGTTGTGAAGAAATTGAAGATTAAAGCTGAAGCCAAGCTCCAAATGAAGATTGACAAGAAAAGCCAACTACATTCTTAAGGGGAGTTTGTTGGGTCAAAGAAAAGAAAGCTATAAACCAAGGGGGAGATTGTTGGGTCAAAAATATGGTTTATACTTTACATTTCTAGGCAACTATATTTTTCAGTCTAGGACCGTAAACAGCCTGGTGTTTACGGCTGTATGGGTGTTCACGGTCGTGAACGTGTTCTCGGTCAACTAATGGGTTTTCGGTCAAGGCAATGTATTTTGGGCTTGGCCTTAGGTCCATATATATATATATATATATATATATATATATATATATAGTGTTAGTGGAGTCTTAAGTGTACACGACTAGAGAGGAGCATATTGTAGAGAGAGAAAGTTAGAGAGAGAACTAGTGTGTGTGAATCTTGTGTAAGGAATATCACTCTAATCATCAATACATTGAAGATTCATCTTATTCTTCTTCTCCTTCTTCTCCATATTTGATCTTGCATCATCCACTTGATTGGGATTCCGCACCATCAAGTGGATCTGATTGATACATCAAGCAAATTTGGGACTTACATGGTATTACACTATGGATAATAACACATATAAATGTGTGTAAATGTAACAAAACTAGTATTTTTTATGTGTAGAATCACTAGATTTATGGAGAAAAACTTACCAAAACTTAAGAACCAACTTGTGGAGGATGTATCTTGAAATAAATGGAGTGTTCTTGAGAGAAAGATGAAGATATAAAATGTTGAAGAAGATGAAATGGTGAAGAATGGGGGGGTGTAGCTTTTAAGGGGGGGGGGAGGGGGAATGGGGTGGTGGGGGTGGGTAGGAGGGGTAAGGGGGACATGGACTAGACTAGTTGAGTATTACCTTGTGGTTAATGTTTTTGTACATGAGATGTAAGCTTAATGGGGGGAACATCCAAGTAACTAGTGATTTTTATAAAAAAAGTCAAACATTTATAAAACTTGGCTTCTTTTATAAAAATAATGGTATATTATAATGGATTATGGTATAAAGGATGTATAAATATTTAATTTGAATTATAAAACTTCAAATTATTATAAAAATGATTATTATTAAAAATAATAATACGTTATGCGAAAATTAGGTTGATTCCTAAATTCTTTCCGTTAAAAGTTTGGCGTTTTAGGCCGGGTATCGAATTTGTCGCATTTGGTGACGAATTCACCAAAAATTTGTATATGTAACCCTTGATATGAATTTGCAATGTAGTGTAAGGTTTACGAACTCCACTACCTTGTGTTACGAATATTATTTATACCCAAATAATATAAAATTAAATTACCGAATTGTTATGTTACTAACCTTATTTAGGGTTTATATTCCATAATTGGTAACCAGAGAGGTACTTTGTAATATAATTTGTCAATAGTACATTAGGAACATTAGGAACTTAGTATTTATCCTAAATTTTTAATACTAGTGTAATATCCATAAAATTCAAGCCAATTTAAACCTTTTTCAACCAATTAAAAACCATTAATTATTACAAAGTGTTTTCAAAATAGTTTCATGTCAGAGTATCCCAGAAATCAAAATCATAAAATATGAGGAGTTGTACGATCACGCCTTCGCCTTCCCGCGATCATCCGAAGTACCTGAAACCAAAACTATAACTGTAAGCCCGAAGCTTAGTGAGTTTCCCCCAAAATACTGATACATAACAAATAGTACACATAATAACAGCATGTAATGGGTCCACAACTCTACAGACTGGATTACCACTGAGCCCACAGCATGAGTCTGGCTTGCCTTACAGGCCCATAGCTCATATCTGGCTTGATCCCTCGGTCCTTGGACTGTAACGAAGTGATTAGCCCTCAATTCGAGTCCGACATGCTCTCCAGGTCCTCAGCTCGCATCTGGAATGCTTAGGAGTCCTCAGTATGAGTCTGGCATGCTCTCCATGGCCCTCAACTCATATCTGGCATACTCTAGGGTTTGTTGGTCACCGCACGGAGCAGTGCAACCTCAACCCTACCCACATAACCTGTCGAGATATAATAGGTAAATGTGCATACAGATAATCAGATAATATCACAGGTAGTCCCACCAACCTACCAGACTAGCATATCAAAACTAGCATGCATATCTAACTCATACTCAACGTATCAACAACTACTAGGATATCAAATCCAATGGGCCGACCTTGGTGCCTTAGACCCCTTAGTAAAGTGAGGAGAACTGACCTTACAAATGTCGAACTGTAGTGATAAGATCAAACTCTCGGATGACAGCCATGAACTCCACCACCTATATTCACCACATGACCACTTCCATAAATTCCCAAATTACTAAAATACCCCCAGAAGTCAAACCTGTTAACCCTTGGTCCAGGTCAAAGTCAACTGTCAAGGTCAACAGTCCATGTTGACCCAAATTGTCGAGTGCAGCTTACTGACTCGTCGAGACCTTCCAGAACTCGAGAAGTCGTGAAAACCCTAGTTGAGTCGCCGAGTTTCTAGACATCTCGCCGAGTCCCTGCGTGTCCAAAAGTTAGGAAAACCCTAACTGACTCGTCGAGCCGTCTCACTGACTCGTCGAGTCCATGCAGAAACCAACAACGACCAATCTTCATCGGACTCGTCGAGTTGACCTTGCAACTCGTCGAGTCCCTTTAGTCTATTTCTCATTCAGACGTTTTTAAGCTACCGCAAAGCTCCAAATTGCAAATCTAACCTCCTAGGGTGTTGTAATCATGTAAAGTTGCAAACTTTATGTGCATGCAAGGCTCCATGAAGCTAAAACACTAATAAATAGCCTTAGAAGAAGGGTTTGGACATGAAGGAGGGCCAAAGCTTCATAAAGCTTGAGCCTTTATGTCCATAAGGGCCTAGAGAAGTCCATATCTGAAACCATGCCCTTGTGACAAGCTCAAATCCGAAAGTGACTCCATATTTATACCAGAATGCCCATTTTCTCACATAAGAAGAGATCTAACAAATGAAAGGCCAAGGTAAAGGCTTTTTACCTCCAAATGCAAGCCAAGAGAGTGTAGACACTGGATCTACTAGCTTCTTCTCGTTCCAAGCTTCTTACTCTTCGAACTTTTTCAACAAATACACCCAAAACACACTTTAGCCTCTCACACACTCAAGAATAGTGCTTAGATCGATTAGGGTTTCTTCTGGCCGTCAAAAGGTGGTAAGGAGGCTGGAGGAAGTTACTTAAGGTCCTTTAAATACGGTGCAAACCCTAAAAATTAGGGTTTCCATATACATCCTCTACTCGTCGAGTCGGGGTCCTCCAACTCGTCGAGTAGGTCCATTAAATCACGCTGGCTGGCTCGCCTTTACACGACGAGTTGGGGCAGCTAACTCATCGAGTAGGTCCAGAAATATGAATGTAAAGCTTTAAAATTTATACCTAGGAGTCGAGGTGTTAAAATTCCCCCCACTTGAACTAGAATTCGTCCTCGAAGTCTGCTGCGGCGAAGAAGTCTGGATAATGCTCCCGCATCTCTGCCTCCGGCTCCCATGTCCACTCGGACCCTCTCAGGTGCTCCCATTGTACCTTTACCAGAGGTACTTCCTTGTTCCGCAGAACCTTCACTTTCTTCTCCAAAATGGCCACTGGCCTCTCTACGTAATTCAGGCGCTCGTCGACCTGAATATCATCTAACAACGCTATTGCCTCCTCATCCAGTATGCACTTTCGCAATTGTGAAACGTGAAAAGTGTTGTGAATCTGAATGAGATCCTCCGGGAGATCCAATCTATACGCCACTTTGCCAACCCTGGCAATAATCCTGAATGGCCCCATGTATCGAGGACCCAATTTCCCCCTCTTCCTGAAGCGAATCACACCCTTCCTGGGTGAGACCTTCAGGAGTACCATGTCACCCACCTGGAACTCTAGCTCAGATCGGCGTCTGTTAGCGTAACTCTTCTGTCGACTCTGAGCGGTCTGCAGCCGCTGTCTGATCTGCTGAATCCTTTCGGTAGTCTGCAAAACTACCTCTTTCCGTCCCATCACCCTGTGACAGATCTCACCCCAACAGACCTGGGTGCGACATCTCCGTCCATACAACATCTCATATGGTGGGGCACCCCCACTGGAATGAAATCTGTTGTTTTAGGAGAACTCTGCAAGGGGTAGGTAGGATTCCCAGCTCCCACCGAAGTCAATAAAGCAGGCTCTCAGCATATCCTAGAGAGTCTGTATGGTCCACTCACTCTGGCCGTCTGTCTGTGGATGATAGGTTGTACTGAAGTGCAACCGCGTGCCCAATTCCTCGTGGAACTTCTGCCAGAAATGGGAGGTGAACCGAAGATCGCGGTCTGAGACAATAGAGACCGGCACCTCATGGCGAGCAACTATCTCGCGGATATACAAGTCTGCCAGCTTCTCGGCCGATGAACTCTCCCGTATCACTAAGAATGGGCGCTCTTGGTCAATCGGTCCACGATGACCCATATAGCATCATATCCCTTCGTTGTCCTCGACAGCTTGGTGATAAAATCCATCGTGATCTGCTCCTATTTCCACATGGGATTCTACAGAGGCTGCAGCTGACCGTGCGGCCTCTAATTCTCGGCCTTGACCATCCGACAAGTCAAGCACCTCTCCACATACCATGCAATCTCCCTCTTAATACATGGCCACCAGTAACTCAATCGCAAATCTCGGTACATCTTGGTGGCCCCTGGGTGAATAGAGAAGCGAGACTTATGAGCCTCCTCCAGAACAATCTGTCTGACCCCACCAGACATCCAAACCCAGACCTGACCGCAACGAGTCAATAATCCCCGGCTATCCTGCACAAACTGGGTGTTCTCACCGATAATCCTCTCAAGCTTCCAGTTCTCCTATCGCATACCCTCAGCCTGAGCTTCCCTGATCAATCTCAAAAGTGGAGAATCCATTGATATCCTTATACATGTCGCTGGAGTAGAAGATCCAGCTGACTTGCGACTCAGAGCGTCCGCAACCACGTTCGCTTTACCAGGATAGTAAAGGATTTCGCAGTCATAATCCTTGACCACATCAAGCCACCTGCGTTGCCTCATGTTTAGGTTCGTCTGATCCATGACGTGTCTCAGACTCTTGTGGCCCGTATATATGGTACAACAACACCATGTAGGCAATGTCTCCAAATCTTGAGAGCGAATACCACCACTCCCAACTCCAGATCATGAGTAAGGTATCTCGTCTCGTGCGGCTTTAACTGTCGCGACGCGTAGGCTATCACCCGTCCTCTCTGCATGAGGACCGCTCCCAGTCCTGTGATGGATTGTCACACCCCAAACCGAGATGGCGAAAACATTCGGGGGCGGAGGACGTCATGTATAATATCATAACAATGCACAATAGTAAAACAAGAAACAACATCCATTGCATTAATATAATAGTTAATACATGTGTGTTCTGAGTATAATTGTAAGACACCAAAAATGTATATAGCAAAATATAAAAGACGAGTCTTGAACATGCTCCGTCTTCTAAAAAAACCTTATCCAATGTACATGTCTACTGGTTCACTGAGAATACAAGTTATTTTGAAAGAGAGTATCAATATTTAAGTTGGTGAGTTCATAAGTATTTAATGTCAAGTGTTTGTATTTGTTTCATGAAAATGTTTGTATTTGTTTAGTAAAATGTTTGTATACTTCCCAGAAAATCCTATATTTTCATCTAAAATGAAAAGTAGTCTTCTACCCAAGACCCGGCTGTTTTGTATGTTTGTTCTCTTGTAAAATGTATGTTTGTACTTGAAATAGTATAAAATGTATGTTTTCCATATTTGTAAAACCATCTTTACTAGAAAAATAGTATGCATTTCTCATGTGAGAATGTCACTGTATGAGTGTAATGGAAAATGAAGGTTTACAGTAGTATTGTGTAAAATAAACTACTGATGCACTAACTACCTTGTAACCAAACTGGTTAATTAAGGTTAAATGTGATTAGGTTATAACCATGCTTGATTGACTAGTATAAAACACGACGTTCTTCAGGCGTCGAAAAAGGTATGACATTTGTCACCCGTAGACCTGCAGGTCCGACTGTAGCTAGCAGCAAGGTGTGGGATGGTCAATCCAATATAGATCTATACACAAACTCACGCTCTCCCTCCAAGAGACTCTGGTTAAAAAACGTGACAAAACATGAATATTGCTATGCCATGAAATAGTATCTCACATTTTAGTTATCTTGTTCTTGTTATAGAATGTAAGTTCCTTTTTGTTCTAGTAAATGAATAGTATACTTTGTAATGAATAGTCATAGTATGTATGTATTGACTCATGTAATGTTTCTATGTTCTAGAAAATAGTATGTATTGATCCTCTAAACTATACCTATTATAGTTTACTAGTATATTTGTTTGAACTGTAAATGATTTGGAGAAAAGACTTATTTTCCCAATGTATGAAACTGAGTTAAGTATGTACTTTGAAAATGGGGTTTAATATTCATGTATATATTTAGCAAGTATAACTATGATTTAGCCGACAGTCGGACTAGTGATCCTACCCTAAGCCCACAACCAAACAAGGAACAGGAGTCAAGGTGTTTAGCAATAGTCCTAAGTCCTTTAAAGCATACTTATACATAAATATATAAATGAATACGATTTTGATAATAAAAGCAATCTAAAATAGTTTAAAAGAGTTTTTGAAAGATTTTAACAACAATTATAAGCATAAGAAATCCTTTGTTCCTTTGTTTTCACATGTAAATGTTAACACACATAAATTGTGTTCTACTTGTATCCCCCCTAAAAGCATTTAAAAAGGTAAATTATAGGGGTATGAACTCACCTTAAGTGAGTGATTATTTTGGATGTTCGATATAGGTTGATTGTTTCCACAAGTTAGATCCCGAGGCAAAATCAAGTCCTAAATAGCAATTCACGCGATATATTGGCATGAAATTAGTGAATATAACCTCAAAGGTGTTAAGGAAACAACCTAGGATGTAAAAACTACTTACAATAGAAGTGTTAGAAGCGAAATTGAGTGACTGCTTGGATTTCACGGTTGGGCTTCGGTGTTTACGGCCGTAAATGGTTCACGGCTGCTTGAAGATTCAAGTGTTTTCGGTTGGAAACACAAGTGTGTGATCTTGGTGTTCTTGGTGAAAAGAAGGAGATTCAAGGGTTCACGGCCCAAGGATCTTGATGACTGAAGAACACTTAGAGATCCTAAGCAAGATCCTAAGACGATTCACAGGAGGAAGGATCATAGTTGAGAGAAAACTAAGGGTTTTCGGTTGAAGATCTTGAGAGCAAAAATTGTTGGAACCTGAAAGTGAACCTCTAGCAATCCTAAATCCTTTTGCTAATTCCGAAGTCATCTTAGTTCCGAAATGAAGTCTGCTCCGGAATCTGCTTGTATCCAGACCTGAGGATAAGTTGGTGATGTGAAGAAAGTGAAGGCATTCCGGAATGAACCTTGTGTCCGTAATCCATCTTTTGTCTTTATGCATTAAATGTATTTGTCTTTTGTTTGATTTAACTAGTCATAAGACTTAGCTTTATTTGTCAACACAGATATTCAGAGTGTCAGATGTAACTCTTTTATCCAGTCCTATGTTTGTAATTGGTTAGTACCATGTTTCATGTACTCCTATTTATAGGAGCATTCAATGTTAAATCACCAGACGGATTATTCAAACCTTTTTTGCAATATCTCATTTACTTCACTCACTTTACAACATTCTATTTGTTCTTCATTTATTAACCTTACTTTGATCATTATTCTCATTCTTCATTTATGGATTGAACATTTGTTGAATGCATTAACTCAAACTTGACTGGTCTATCCAGACTTGACTGGAACATTCATTAGTAAGCAGACACTGATCTTAAAGTGTTATCTCAAGGTTTGAGTTTTCAAACCTTGTCCCTGCGCATCAGATCAATTTGTTCTCTCAATTGGTATCAGAGCTTGAGTGGTTGTCCTTTGAATCCATAAGAACATATTATAGTTGGTTTGAAATTACCTTGGTATTTCAACCATTTCTATGTTAAGGATAAAAGTTCTTCTATATACCACTTTTTCTTGAAGATATCTTAACTTCAATGGCTGCTTCTAATCATCAACAAATGATTTCAATGCAAATCGCAAATAGTGTGGGTGGCCCTACACGTGCCCCACTGCTAGTTGTGGAAGAATATGATCACTAGAAAGTTAGAATGGAAAGATTTTTACTAGCTAAAGAGAAAGGTGAAGAGATTTGGAGATCCGTCAAACAAGGTCCTCATGTTCCTGTAAGAACGGTTGTGAGAGATGTTGCTGCTTAGCTTATGGGTCAAGATGAGACTTGTCCAGCTCCTCTAACTGCATATGATATTGAGAAGTTGCATGTTGATCAAGTTGCTTTCTCAGAAATGGTGTTTGGTGTTCCTCCTTCACTCTTTGAGCACATTAAGTTGTGTAAATCAGCAAAAGAGATTTGGGACACTCTTCAAGACCTGATTGAAGGTTCGGAAAACATGAAAGACAAGTATCTCACCTCAGTTGTCAATGATTTTGACACCTTCACTACCACTCCTGATGAATCAGTGGCCTCAGCCTCTAACCGTTATCGAATCGTGGTCAACAATATGACTGCTCATGGGATTGTCCGAACTCCTTTGGAGTACAATCTCAAATTCATAAACAGTCTCGGTAAAGGATGGGGAAATGTGAAATCTTGTCTCTAAAGTAATGGTTCTTTGAAAAGTTAAAGCTTTATCAACTCTTTGATGAACTTCAAGGACACGAATCTAATGTTGCTCGGACCATAAGGGAACTCTCCGGAGGTCCTCTTGCTCTTGTCAGTTCCTTTGAACCAACCATTTCGAACACATCCACTTCGGACCTTTTCAAACCTATTGTTCCATCTGTTCAATCCTCCTTACCTGTCTTACCCACACAAAACTATCTTGTTGATGATTCCGAAGCCATGGACTCTAAACTCCGTTTCCCATAGGAGTTTGCTCTACTTTCCATGAAATACAAACGTCCTTTCAATCCTTCTTACAAACCATACCAAAATCGATTCCATGCTCCTCACCAAAACAATCCTCAACCAAACTCAGCTCCGGAACCACAACCAACTCCAGAAAATCCTCCCGCATACAAACCAAACATCACTAAGCCAAACTCTACTCCGGAACCTCCGCAGAATCCAAAATCCAACAAACCAAAAATTATGTTTCACAAGTGTGGACATGCAAACCACTTTGCTAAAGATTGGCTGGCTGAAGCTCCGTAAAAACCAAAGATCAAGGACTCTGATTACTACGCCCGAAGAGCTCAAGAGATGGCAGAAAGTGAAAAAGGTTTCGTAACAACTGTATCAAGGGATGTTGAAGGATATTGGTCATCCGGAGATGATGATGACATGGTGACTGGAAGAAACATGTGCTTGATGGCAAGACAAACTATTGAATGTGATGAAGGGTATTGGTCATCTGGGTCAGAAGATGAAGATGATGTTGCTGAACCACACTACTGCTACATGGCCACCAACGATCCACCTAGTCGAAGCATCGTTCAGCAGGTAAAATCTATGATTACTGATAATAATTTTGATATGTCTCTCTGTGAACCTTATCTAACCCAGAGATGAATGTATCATTTTGAAAGAAAAATGTGAAATCACCTATTCTAAAAGAAATGTCTTGATTTCTGATAAAAAAACGTCTCAGTGCTAAGATAAATGCTTGGCATAATTCTATTGACATACTTAAATCGAATCAACGGATGACTCATAATTTTCGTCAATTATGGTCAAAAGCACCTGGTCTCGGAAGCGAGTTTCCGAAACCAATTGCTCGTCCCTTGAAGGAATTGCAAAATTTGACATTCATGGGAGACGTTCCAAACATCAAACATTCGGACACCCCTGTTTCTCCCTTGTCACCCCTTCTTGAGACCACAGACCACTTTGCGTCCTTAATTCCTGAGTTTCAACTAATTGTTGTCAAGTGTCCAGATTCCACGCCTCTTCCGCCTATGATAAACCTAGACCTAAATCGGACCATAGAATTCCATCACAGTGTTTCAAATTGCATAGATCACATTCGAAGCATAATCTTCCTAACAACTATGTTGTTGAAGAAATTATTCTGGTGACAACTGAAATTGTTACCTTTGAGTTTGTATGGGCATCCTTAGATGGTAAAGTTGAAATCTCAAGCTGTGTCTCCTCTGATTCTTGCGAATCGGACTCTTTAGTAATCTCAAAAACAAATTTGGTTCCCATTGACCCGAAGTTTAGCAATCCATCTGCAGAACAAACTTCAAAATCTTCATCTCACCCCAAGAAAAAATTAATGTTAAATAGGAAGGATATTGTAGATCCTAAAGTGGAAGCTCGAAATGCACACAAAAAGGAAGTTAAGACTAGACAAAATTCAAGGTTCCTTAAGAACTCCAAAAAGAGTGTATCTCGGAATTCTTATTCATCAACCCATAGTCAAAACTCCTTCACATCCTCTAAGATCCTCAAGAGACCTTCTCATTCTCCCAGTCTTGTAGAACCAAAGAAAGTAAACAGTACCACTCAGCCTAAATATTGTGAGAATACCATGTCTGTCCAAAACATCTCTCCTCGGACTGTTTCATCTGCTTTCATTGCTAAATCTAATGGCATAATTTTTAAACCCAAATTTTCAAAAGCAAATGTGTCATCAAGCAAATCAAAAAATGCTAAGAAAACAATTTTTTCAAAATCTTCAAAGCAAAATCTTGTGTGGAAAGTCAAATCTCACATTGATGAAACAACAGTTCCAGAGGTTACAATTGTTTCCACAATTCCAGAAGTCAATGGTCTAAAGAAAATTGTTCCTAACCCTCAAGTCATTGAATATGACTACTGGATAGATGAGAAGACATTAACCTTTTGTCTGTATCCTAAGAACTCAAAAAGTACTCAAAGGAAACACAAAGTTGTTCCGAAGTCACAATCAAAGTCCAAAGCCCGTGCCTATGTCCCTAAACCTAACTCGGAGCCTAAAAACTCCATCACTCACTAATTTTGCAGGCAGTTTGTGCTTCGAAGAAAGAAACAATATGGTATATTGATAGTGCTTGCTCCATGCACATGACGGGGCAAGAAACAATATGGTATATTGATAGTGCTTGCTCCATGCACATGACGGGGCAGAAAGATTTTCTGCGGGATCTCAAGCTTTCTCCAAACGCTGGTTACGTGACGTATGGCAACAAATCCAATTCTCAAATTCGTGGTTACGAAATTCTCACCAATGGAAACTTCTCTATCTCAAATGTGGCTTATGTAGCTGATCTGAAACATAATTTGATAAGTGTAGCTCAGCTCACTGATTCAAATCGGCGTGTTGAATTTTGCAAGAAGGACAACTATTTAATAACTGAAGACCGAAAAGAGTGCTTAATCAAGTCAAATCGTAACAAGAACATGTACCCACTCGACATCAACATGATTATTGGAAAACCGCAACTCTGCCTTCTCTCCAAAGCCGTTCCTAACGTCAGTTGGTTATGGCACCGAAGGCTCGCTCGTCTGAACTTTCGGTACATGAATGATCTCGTATCTAGTGAAATGGTAAGAGGTCTACCTCTTCTCAAATTTGAAAATGACCATTTATGTGCTGCATGTGAGTGCGGGAAGCAATCGAAGAAGGGTCATCCTGTTATCATTGAAAAATCAATCTCAGAACCATTGGAGTTTCTGCACATTGATCTTGTGGATCATCCACTGTAGAGAGTCTTCATCATAAGAAATACATTCTTGTGATTGTTAATGACTTTACAAGGTTCACTTGGGTCTTCTTCCTTAGACTGAAGTCCGAAACAGCCTCTGAACTCATCAACTTCATTAACGGAATTGAAGTCCTCATCAAACTCCCTGTTAGGCGTATCCGAAGTGATAATGGTTCGGAATTCACCAATGGATCCATTGAGAAATTCCTCACCGAGAAAGGAATTGATCATAACTTCTCAGCACAATACACTCCACAACAGAACGATATAGTTGAAAGACGCAATAGAACTCTTGTCGAAGCTGCTCGATCCATGCTTAACTTCAAAAATCTACCACTCTACCTCTGGGCTGAAGTCGTGTCAATTGCGTGCTTCACTCAAAATCAGAGTATCATCAATCGACGCCTCAACATGACACTGTATGAATCAATGAATGTTCGGAAGCCAACAATCTTGTTTCTTCATGTTTTCGGATGCAGATGCTTCATCAAGAACAACCGTGATCAGCTTACCAAGTTCCAACCTAAAGCTGATGAATCCATCTTCCTTGGGTACTCTTCTAAATCAAAGGCTTACAGAGTTCTTAATCGAAAAATCCATGTTCTAGAAGAAAGCTTTGATGTTACATTCGATGACAATTTCGTTCGAAATTCTGGCCCAACCCATGTTACAACTCACATTATGGAGTCCGATGCTCCAGCGCCAAGATGTCCGAAGCAGCAAACAATCCTTGAAGTCGACTTTGAAACTCTCTTTGGACCTTCCGAAACAGCCCTTGATTCGGAATCTCAAACAAGGCAAATATCAACCCTGGAAGCTCCTGTTTCTCAAAATGTATCCGGTCTAATCCCAAGCCTTCCTCCATTTGATTCTGAACCGTTTCAACCTTCTCAGGTTGAGGGGGAGAATGGTCAACCCTCTCTTGAACCAAATGTGGATGGTTTCCAAGATGCAGCTGCTGATTTCGAAGACTCCAATCCTATCAACATTGATGATAACGAAAATTTATTTGAGTTCCCTTCTGATGATGATGTCAACCTCTTCGGTTCAGAAGTTCACGGGGAGCATCACCCTCAGATTCAAACCATTCAGGGGGAGCAACTCAATCCTATTGTTGATATTGGATCATCTGCTGCACAAGAACTTCCAAGGTTACATGTCTGGAAAAAGGATCATCCTCTGAACCAAGTAATCGAAAACCCAAACGTTGGTGTACAAACTCGCTATTCCACAAGTGTTCAAAATGAAAGTCAATTTTTGGCATTTATCTCCATGGTTGAACCCAAATCCATCAAGGAAGCATTAGAACATGCTGACTGGATTACTGCCATGTAGGAAGAATTGGTAGAATTTGATAGAAATGAAGTTTGGTCTCTCGTCCCTCCCCTTTAAAATCATCCCATTGTCGGTACTAGATGGGTATTTCGCAACAATTTAGATGATGCAAGAGTTATCATTAGAAATAAAGCAAGATTGGTGGCTAAAGGATTTACACAGATTGAAGGCCTTGTTTATGATGAGACATTTGCTCCTGTTGCACGTCTTGAATCCATCAGAATTTTTCTTGCTTATGTTGCTCACAAGGGCTTCAAAGTTTACCAAATGGATGTTAAGAGTGCTTTTATTAATGGTGAACTTGATACTGAAGTATATCTTCAACAGCCTCCCGGTTTTGTTAATCTTTCATATATCCGAACTACTGCTACAAGCTCCAGAAAGCTGTCTACGGCCTAAAGCAAGCTCGTCGCGCATGGTACGAGACCCTCATAGATTTTCTCAAGCGTTCAGGTTTTCAACGAGGAATTTTAGATCCCATTCTATTCCGAAGGTGAAATTGAAAGCATCTCATGCTGGTCCAAATTTACGTTGACGACATCATTTTTGGAACTACGGATTCATCAATGGTTGCTGACTTTGCTAAACTAATGATCAATCGATTCCAAATGATCATGAATAAGAAGTTAAGCTTCTTTCTTGGTCTTCAAGTCAAACAGACTAACAAAGGAATTTTCATTCACCAAGAGAAGTACATTTCGGAACTCCTCAAAAAGTACTCGATGGACACATGTGCCTCAGCCAAGGTATTAATGGGTTTCGGACACAAGATATTTGCCGACCCTTCAGGTGTAGCAGTTGATGAAAATAAGTACATGGGAATGATTGGATCTCTACTCTATCTCACAGCAAGTCGTCTGGACATCATGTTTGCAACATGTTTGTGTGCCAGATTTCAAGTCAACCCAAAGATGTCTCATCTCTTGGCTGTCAAGCAAATTTTCCGATACCTCAAAGGTACTAAGAGTCTCGGAATCTGGTACCCATAAAATGAGAGCTTCCTACTTCAAGCATATTCAGATTCAAACTATGGTGGTCTTCAACTGGATAGGAAAAGCACATCAGGTGGCTGTCAATTTTTAGGTGGTCGATTGGTTAGTTGGTCATCCAAAAAATAGAACTGCATTGCACTCTCTACGGCCGAAGCTGAATACATTGCTGCTGCCAGCTGTACCTCTCAAGTTCTATGAATGAAGTCTCAACTTTTGGATTATGGTTACCGCTTTCAACGCATTCCTATCTATTGTGATTCTCAAAGTGCCATTGCGATTTCACACAATCAAATTCAGCACTCCATGACTAAGCACATTGACATAAGGTACTATTTCATAAAAGATCATGTTTTAAATGGTAACATTGAACTCATTTTTGTTCCATATGACGATGATATTGCTGATGTCTTTACTAAGGCATTAGACGAAACTAAATTCAATGGTTTTCTGAACAAGATGGGCATGATGATGCCAGATCCTCAGTTCTTTGAATAGACTTCTTCTCTTTGATGGAAGTATTCAGAAGAAAATTGGTTCTGATCTCAAAAGTATTTTTCATCTCGGAACTATTCTCTCTCGGAATACATAGGATCATTTCACTTATCTTTATTTCTAACCATCACTTGAGTTTAAGCTGTACAGTTCAGCCTGATTATTTGTTGTTCGAGTCCACATAGTCACCATAATCACATTTGGCATCTCGGAATTTACTTTATAAGGTCATCCCGGAATTCAAATCAGGAAAGGTATTGTACTCCATCTTCTGAAACTCTCTCAAACCATTTTCCGGAATTTCCTCAACTGACTCCGGAATATTCAAAATCATATCGAAACTCTCAACTTTTCACTCCGTACTGATCTCATTCCGGACCATTTCTTAAATTTTTCCAATCCGGAACTCAACTCTTTACCCTCCGGATATCAAACTGTCCGGAATCGATCATTCGAAAACCCAAGAGTCCATAAGATGAAATGTTTTTTCTTGTAACGGTAACTTTTGAGGATCCTTATCTTCCTAGAAACTCGTGCCACGATTGCACGTCTCCAAAAACAACCATCAAATCGTCGTTTAGGGTTTCCTTTCTAAGCTATAAGCCATCCCTACCTTTCCTTTCCCATGTCAACTCACTCCCAAAAACGGTTATTCATTAAATGCTACCCGGTTGTGTTTCAGATCCTCATCATTACTTTTCTAAACCCGACCCGTTTCACTTACCTATATATACTCTCCAAAACCCTCTTTTACCTCTTTACGCGCTCAAATACTCTCAAAACTCCCAAACCCTTTGTCTTCTTCGTGTTCTTGAAGCTCTCATAACAATTCATCAATGGCGTCTCAATCTTCGAATCAGCAACCATCTGCAGCTGCTTCAACACCTAAGAAGACTGTCTCCAAGAAGAAATCATCCAAAGATTCATTCTCTTCTCCATCATCTGAGTCGTTTCTTAGGGATACGACTCAGTTGTTCTTGATTAATCCCTTGGATTTCGACGAACCCATTCGAGTGATGATTGAGTTCATCACTCATCATCCCGTTGCCATCCCACTCACCAAAGTTCTAGAACCACCACTTCCACTTCATCTCCTGCATACTGCTTTTTCGAGGATCATGATTGAAAACGGCATTCTAGAAACAAAGTTAACTGGTGATAGGATTGTGCCCATTCAAAAATTGACATTTCTTAGGGCCATTGGTGTGAAAGAAAACTCCAAGGTGTTTTAAGGTACAAGAACCCACTGCAGAAGAATTTCAACTGTTCTTGAACCATATTGGGTACAATCAGGATTACAAGGCCAAGGACTTCAAGAAATCAGCCGTTTCTGGACTATGGACCATACTGATGCACTTCATCATTCGAGGGCTGTCCGGAAAGCATGGAGGAACTGACACCCTTAGCAAAGATTGGCTTTACGTGGTATACAGCATCTACTCTGGACGAAGCAATGCTGTCGATCTTCCGAAGGTGTTATGGCAAGACTTTCGAAAGTTTTCTATCAAGAGAAAAGTCAACGGGATATCAAGCCCTAGGTTTTGGGCTTTGACGATTCAGGAACTCTATAAAGTAAGATTTGAACCCATTCCTGTTTCATCGATTCCGAAAGAGGTATGTGTTCCTTTCAAAGCAATTAAGCACTATCGCTTTCCAGACCAATCTTCTTTTGGTCCCGTTAGACGTCTTCCGGACCATATGTTGGCCCTAATTCCTTCTGATTCTATTTATTTGAAACATCATTTAGAGACTTCAGTTGTGTTTGACCCAACCCTTCCCTAGTCTCTATTGAGCCCACTCCGGATGAGGCCAATCCTTCTGTGTCCGGAGCAAAAATCAAAAAGTCTTCTAAAAGGAAGACTTCTCCTTCAAAGCCAAAGCCTAAAAAGAAAACCAAAGTCAGTTCCTCCTCTCGACAGGAAGGAGCTCATGACATTCAGGCTAATTCTGGGCTTCCGAACACCCCTCCTACCCACTCATCCGAGGTACTCCTCGATGTTTCAAAAGCACAAGCAGACACTCACGGGGAGTCTGCACATAATCCACCATCACCTTCTAAAAAAGGTGATGCCGGTGTTGAACAAAGTTCCTTGCCCCTGGAACAAACCCACGTGTCAAATTTGATATCCCGCTTTTTTAATCACGCACACACTCCGGAACCCCTGTTCCAGACCCTAAGCATTCCGAGGCTGGAGTTGTCCCTCCAACCTCTGGTGCCTCAACTGGTCTGATACCCGGAAAGGGTATAGGACGACTAGGTGTAAATGATCCATTTTGGGAAGATTTTGTGAACAGGGCACACTCTATACATCCAAAACTTACAAGATCACAAGTTGAAGCAACTCTCATCTCCATGCGAAACCGGGCCATTCAAAGCAACCTTCCTTATGTTGCTCCTTCAGATGAGCTTGCTCATGTTTCAAATCCTTCATCTTCGGATGATGAAATTTCCGAAGAGGTGCTGCTGACCATAGATGTTGCACATGTTCCTGATGCTAATATGTTTTCCTCAGTTCAACTTCACTCAAAGCCAGCTTCATCCAAGCCTTCATTTGATTTCGGATCTTCCTCCTCTACTCAGCATGAATCGGAATCAACTCAAAAACTTCATGATGACGCTGCTACAAACAAACCCGGTCCTTCTGTCACTTCAATCAATCCGGAATCTCTGAAACACAATCCTCAACCTTCCAGCTCAGACAACGGATCCTCAGCAGGAAATTATATTGGTCCGTTTTCTCTTTTGGATATTCAAACCAATGTTTCGAACACAATGAAGAAGATCACCTCTCTCGAGACTTCCGTGGCTGGGCTAAATACCAAGATTGATACAAGGGTTTCTGGACTGGACTCCAAGCTAGACGCAATTCTCCAGTCCTTATCACAACAGTCCGGACCTTCCTTAGCTGAACGCGAAGCTCAACTAAATCAAATTATCTCCCTCCGGCTCAAACATTCAATCGAGGAAGTTGAAGCAAAATATGATGCTTCTTTTGAGCACTATCTCGACACAATCACCATGATGCTTAAATTTCATGACGATTTCGTTGCTGCTACCAATGATCTCATCAAAAGACCCATGTTCGTCATGAGAAACAGATTCAGAGACTTGAGAAGGAGATTAAGAAGAAAGATGAGATGAACTTGATCATACAACAAGTTCTCATCAAACTGCTTTGATCAACTTGGAACCTTGGTGATGTTCCGAATCGCAAGTTTGATGAAATGCTTGCCATCCTTAGACACCTACTTGATCATCTCTCCTCCCAAGCGCCCATTTCCGAAGCTTATGATGCTCTCACTCGTCAACTCGACACCGGACTTCAAAAGGTGTTTGTTAAATTTGGTGATCTGAAGGACTCTTTAATGCTTGCACCGGTTTCTAAGGCCACCGATGCAATAGGGGAGAAGGTCCAAGTCAACCATGGAATCCTGCCTTGGAATTTCAACTCCTTGATGAAGACATCAATTCTGACGATGAAGTCCAAGTTCTTTCCAGACTTCTAGAGAACAATGATGATGATGATGACAGTGATGAAGAGGAATATGTCACTAATGGAGTTCTTGCTCTTGAAGCCCCAAAGAAAATTTTTCCAAGGGTGATGACCGATGAAGAACAGAGGATTTGGTCCACAGTCGCTTGTCCTTCCTCTTTACATGATGTTCTTCGAAGGGGAATCATAATGGCTAAGGCAAAATCCTTTATGACTGCTCAAGCCTTCCGAGCCACCCCTTCAGTGTCACCTCCAATTTCGGACCCTAAAATTGATCCGGTAGATGAAGGTTCTCCACTCCGGATTCCTGATGCCATTCCGGAAGAACCTCTTCCGATGCCCACTCCAGAATTTGTTATTGATGATAACATGGCGCATGTCATCTCTGCCCTATCAAAAGACAAAGGCAAGAAACCAATCACAGCCGAACATCAAGCCTTCCACTCCGGACCTCCACCAAAGCAAAAACTTGGATGGTCTCAGGAGGAAATTAACAAAGCTTTAGAGGACAGCCTCCGGATCGAAGCGCTCAAAGACAATCCTGATCCGATGCGTGGCATTTCGCCTCTCTACCGTGAAGGTATTCTTAAGGATGTCGACATTGTACCCTTTATGTACTATGAAATTCCTTCCAATGATTCAGAACAGCTTGATCTTCCTCTCTTTCCCTTCAACAAATTTTACATCAAATTTGCTCCTCTCTATCCCAATGACAATCCGGAGGTCACCATCCGGACTGAGCGAGAAAGGTTAAAAACTTTATATGCCAAGAATGCACTTCCGCTAAAAGGAAGTATGGACAAGAAAAAAGATTACAAAGGTTTCTGGGTACGGAAGGAAGGTCCTCACCAATTTCGAACTCAACTGTCCACTATTCCGGTACCATGTTGTCAGAAGCAAACCAACTTACCAAACCATCACCGATGTTGACTTCCCGGCAATGAATCTGAATGATATTATCACTTTAGCTGCTTACTTTCGAGGACTCCAAAAAGATGATATCAACATGGGTGCTTACCATGCTGCTCTGAGCTTTCTCAAAGATTATGTCGTGGAATTGTGTCGACGTGACTATGAGTTGGCTCATCTATTCGAAACTGAATATTTTGTTGCCAAAATTGAGTATGTGCTTCCGGAAGCTGAAATTCTAGCTGAAGGCCCTATTGATGATCCGATTCTAGGGTTTGTGTACAAGAAGAAAAGGACAAACAAAAAGGACTTTTTCAGAGTCCTTGACAAACACCTAGTTCCAACAAAAGCTCTTCGGAAGTTCATCAGCCGTACGTCCAAGTTTGAAGCTCCGGAACAAGTAAAAGCAATGTTTGTGAGTCAGCTGACCTGGTGCATTGAAGTCCGAGAATGGTTGTTCCGAGCCTACACATTCATCAAGGAAGAAGCGATCTAAGCTGACTTGATTGCTAAGTTCACTTAAGGGGGGAGATTGTTGGAACCTGAAAGTGAACCTTTAGCAATCCTAAATCCTTATGTCAATTCCAAAGTCAGCTGTAGTTCCGAAATGAAGTCTGCTCCGGAATCTGTTTGTATCCGGACCTGAGGATAAGTTTGTGATGTGAAGAAAGTGAAGGCATTCCGGAATGAACCTTGTGTCCATAATGCTTGCTGTTCCGGAATCCATCTTTTGTCTTTATGCATTAAATGTATTTGTCTTTTGTTTGATTTAACTAGTCATAGGACTTAGCTTTATTTGTCAACACGGATATTCAGAGTGTCATATGTAACTATTTTATCCAGTCCTATGTTTGTAATTGGTTAGTACCATGTTTCATGTACTCCTATTTATAGGAGCATTCAATGTTAAATCACCAGACGGATTATTCAAACCTTTTTTGCAATATCTTATTTACTTCACTCACTTTACAACATTCTCTTTGTTCTTCATTTATTAACCTTACTTTGATCATTATTCTCATTCTTCATTTATGGCTTGAACATTTGTTGAATACATTAACTCAGACTTAATTGGTCTATCCAGACTTGACTGGAACATCCATTAGTAAGCATACATTGATCTCAAAGTGTTATATCAAGGTTTGAGTTTTCAAACCTTGTCCCTGCGCATCAGATCAATTTGTTCTCTCAAAAGTTTGAGTTTTCGGCTAGAAGTGTAGAAGTGAGGAATATTTTCACTCAAATGTGTATATATATATATATATATATATATATATATATATATATATATATATATATATATATATATATATATATATATGCTAGAGTTCACGGTCCGAAGGAGTTCACGATAGCAAACCGTTTACGGTCCGAGCCGTTTGCGGTCCGAAGGATTGCCGCCCATGTGAGGGTTTGCGGCTCATGCGAAGGTTTTTGGTTCCAAATGTTTCCTTCCTTAAACACACAACACCTTTGAATACAAGGTCTAAACACATACAACTCATTAATCTAACCATAAAATAATTAAAGAAATAAGTTTGACCTTTATTGGATAAGTTTGACTCTCGTTGACCAAGTTTGACTTTTACAAGAATGGAAATTACGGGTTGTCACATCATCCCCGTTAAAGGGAATTTCGTCCCGAAATTAAGTCTAATAGATACACATGGACTAAGGGAAAAGATGAGGATACTTATGTTTCATTTGATCCTCCCGCTCCCAAGTGAACTCAGGTCCCCGTTTTGCATTCCAGCGAACCTTCACTATCGGGATACGGCTTTGTTTCGTTTGCTTGACTTCCCTATCCATGATTTCTACTGGTTCTTCCATGAATTTGAGGCTCTCATTGATCTCGATTCATCGAGTGGGATAACAAGAGTCTCATCAGATAGACACTTCTTTAGGTTCGATATGTGGAAGGTAGGGTGTACGTTACTAAGTTCCTGAGGTAGTCGGAGTTTGTAAGCTTCTTGGACGATTCGAGCGAGAAACACAAAAGGCCCAATGTACCTTGGATTTAGTTTGCCACGCTTTCCGAAGCGTATCATGCCCTTCCAGGGTGAGACCTTCAATAGAACAAGGTCACCAACCTGAAATTCCAAGGGTTTCCGTCTTTTGTCAGCGTAGCTTTTCTGTCTGTCTGTGGAGGCTTTCAATCATTCACGAATTTGAACAATCTTTTCAGTTGTCTCCCTGATGATTTCCGGACCAGTGAGAGTGCTGTCAGGAACTTGTCCTTTAGCTAGTTGCGTGTCACCCACCTCAGCCCAACACAGAGGGGATCTGCACTTACGGCCATAGAGGGCTTAAAATGGAGCAACTTTGATACTAGTATGGTAGCTGTTGTTGTATGAAAACTCGACCAGGGGTAAATGGATATCCCACGCTTTACCAAACTTGATCACACAAGCTCTCAGCGTGTCTTCCAACGTTTGTATCGTCCTCTCACTCTGTCCATCAGTTTGTGGGTAGTAGGCTGTACTCATGTCCATCCTAGTTCCCAGAGATTTTTGTAGCGACTGCCAAAATCTTGAGGTGAATCTACTGTCTCTATCAGAGATAATAGATATGGTCATACCATGCAATCGTACTATCTCTCTAATGTATGTTATTTTCAGTTTCTCCATCTTGTTGGTTTCTTTTATTGGCAGGAAGTGTACGGACTTGGTTAACCTGTCAACGATCACCCAAATGGTATCGATACCACCCGTTGTCTTGGGCAACTTGGTTATGAAGTCCATTGTAATCCGTTCCCACTTCCACTCAGGTATCTCCGTTTGTTGTAGTAAACCTGAGGGCTTTTGATATTCTACTTTAACTTTAGCGCAAGTAAGACACTTGCCTACAAAGGTAGCAATATCCGCTTTCATGCTCGGCCACCAATATAACTTTTTGAGATCCAGATACATCTTGTCTGAACTTGGATGAATGGAGTATCGAGTATTGTGCGCTTCGTTCATGACAACGTCTCTGAAGCCACCAAACTTCGGTGTCCGGATCCGATCCATGAGGTATAAGACTCTGTCACCCTTGACTACTAAGTTTTTATCCATCCTTCTCACACCTGCCACATTTTCAGGTTTCAAGGCTTCCTGCTGAGCCTCCTTAATTTGTGTGGCCAGATGTGAATGGATTGTCATAGTCAATGCCTTGACTCTACGACCAGAGTATTCTTTCCGACTTAGGGCGTCGGCTACTACATTGGCTTTACCGGGATGATAACGAATTTCACACTCGTATTCAATTAGTAGCTCGATCCACCGTCGTTGTCTCATGTTGAGCTCCTTCTAGTCGAATATATATTGAAGGCTTTTGTGGTCTGTAAAGATAGTGATTTTCGTACCGTACAGGTAGTGTCTCCAGATCTTTAGAGCAAATACCAATGCTCCTAACTCAATATCATGTGTAGTGTAGTTGACTTCGTGTGTCTTAAGCTGTCTTGAGGCATAGGCAATAACCTTTCCTCGTTGCATAAGAACACAGCCAAGCCCTTGGTTGGATGCATCACAGTATACCACGAAATCTTATTTCCCTTCTGGGAGGGATAATATCGGTGCGCTGCATAAGGCTTGTTTAAGCGTTTGGAACTCCTTTTCTTGTTTCTCTTCCCAGTTGTTGAGTCCATTTGTCTTGCGTCTTGGACCTTAAGTTTTGTATCCGGATTGGGCCTGTCCATCCGTGATTATCTAGATTAGTTAATAGGGTTTTACTATAAATATGCATGCATGTATGCGTATTAAATAGTCGATAATTACGTTTATTATTGTAACCCTAAACACCTCTACAGTCGAAGTTCTTCATCGAGCTCTTCTGAGGTGTTGAAGTGTTAATCATACGACATATTCAGTGCCATTCTTGTGTTCTTTATTACATTCTTAATCATTAGCTTGCATAGAATCATACAATCCTAAGAGAACTTAGTTCTAACAATTGGTATCAGAGCAGGAGACTGTGTGATCAATACACATTCCTTCTGTATTCAGAATACTTTAGGGTTTCCGCTTTTATCGTACAAATAGAAGTCGTCTTCTTCATATCGACGGCTACTCTGTTTTAGATAAAACCCTAATCTCTAGTTTACAGGTTTGATTCTAGCAACCCACCATGTCCCACGAAGATTCACAAACGAACCCAATCAACATCTCAAACAGCATTGGATCCATGACCAGAATACCCATTCTTTACACTCAAGACTACGAAGTATGGGCTCATCACTTCGAAGACTACGTGGTTGGATCTGAAGATAATGGCTATCTTATCTGGGAAGCAATCACACTTGGGCCATTTGTTCATTCAGCAACAAACACAACTGTCAAGTCCCAAAAGGACTATAACAAGCTGGTGACGGATGTAGAGAAGATGCCACAGGATGAGAAAGATAAGCTGCTATGTAATGTGAAGGCTATGAGGATGATCAGATTCGCCTTGCAATCTCACACCTTTCGGTTGGTTGGTTCATGCACAACGGCCAAAGAAATCTGGGATAGGTTGAAAGAACTCTATTTGACTGATGAAGATTTGGAACACTCCATTCAAACTCTGCTGCTGTCAGAATTTGGAGTCTTTGAACAGAAACCTGAAGAGAAGCTCATACAGACTTTTGATCGGTTCAATCATCTTCTGAGTAAGATGATCAAGCATGGTATAGAGAGGAAGTTAATTGAGCAGAAAGTAACTTTTATGAACGGGCTGAGACCAGAATGGATGGCTGTTGTATCAACTGTGAAAGCACATGAACAGTTCAAATCCTACTCTCTGGCGAAACTGGTGGGAATACTCAAGTCCCATGAAAGTGTGGTAACCAAAGAAGTGAAAGTTGTTTCTGGCATGGGATCTCTGGCTCTTGTCTCAAAAGGCAAAAGTATCCCAGAAGATGAAGAAGAGACTGATATGTCTGAGTGTGATCTGACTAGCGAGGAATATGCTTTGATGATATCCAATCCGAAGAAGTTTGCAAGAAGGAAATTCCCCGTCAACAAGAACCGAAACTGGCAGGGAAGTTACAGCTCTGAGAAGGTGAAAGATGAAGCAAAGAACTCCTCTCAAAAGGATGATGAAAAGAAGGAGAGTAAGCTTGCAGGAAACTCTGGATACGACTGCAATTACTGTCACGGCAAGAACCATTTTGCCAAAGATTGCATGTTAAGAAAAATGGCTGAGAAGAGAGAGGGTGAAGATGATGAGGCGTACTATATGCGCAAGTTAGAAGAAGTCAAGAAGAAGAAGGCGACTAACAGCTCAATGAATGCCTTGATTGTACAGGAGAATGCTGGGGAAGATGAGTTCGGTGGCGTAGAAGTGTGGTCAACCGACTCTGAAGATGAAGAGGTTAGAAGGCCCACTCATGGAAAGGCTTTTGTGGCAAAAGAAGAAGGTTCGGCTGGAAGGTGTTTAATTGTCACTGCTGGGCCATCAACCGAAAGTGCAGATAAGGAACCAAACCTGACCAAGAACAAGTGGTTTGCAGCCAAACCAGTGAGTGAGAAGATCAACGACTGCGATCGGCTGATCAAAAAGGTACAATCTATTATTGAATCTCTTAAAATTCCAAAAATAGATTATGTAGAAGAATTAAATGAATTAAACTTTAAATTTTCTAACCTAAGTAGCAGCCTCATGCAAACTCGCTTAGCAAATTCTAACCTAACTGACCAACTCAGCAGGGTGTCTTCAAAAAGTGAGGAAAGAAGAATGTGGATTGAGCTGAAGGAAGCAGAGTTAGTTAGAGCTAGGGACGAAAGTATTTATTTGCAAAGAGACAATTTAAAGTTTCTAAAACAAAGAAATATTTTTTGTTTAATAGCTAAGCGTTTATATACTAATATTGCTCAATTACATTTAAGTTGTGAAATTGGAAAGAAAATTCATAAAATGATATTTCCCTTTCTTGAATTTAAGGAAGATGAGATCATAGCAGAATGTGAATTAGAAGTGTCCTCCGAAGAGACATCCATGTCTTATAGGCTTGGTCTGGACAAGATAGAATCCTTCATTGATTCTAAGGAACACAAAAGTATGCTAAAAGATATCTTAGATGAAAATGATAGGCTAAAAATTAAATCTGAAACTATTCAAACATTTGATCATTCAAACGCCAAACTTGTCGATGAAAATAAAATAGACTTAGGTAATACGTCTGAATTTGATGAGGAAAGCAATATGAGTGTAATCTCAGTAGAGGACGAAGTTGACTGCTCTGAGTTTATGAGGAATGAAACCAAGAATGAAAAACCATTAATATCAGAAAACTCGGTTGAATTCGCTCGTCTGTCAAAAGATCAGAAACAGAAACTCAAGGAAAAGGCCATGGTCTATCAAAAGGTTCAGACTGTGCCAAATCAGGTATACGCAGTTACAGATGTCACTCCAAAGCAAACTGCAGAGTTAAAGATCTTGGTCGATAAAGATAATGTTGAAGGGTGCGAAGACTACTTCTGGTCTGCCCCCATTGACAACGCAGACGAAACCGTGGGGCTATCTGAGAAGACTACATGGAGGGTTAGAGGAAGATACATTGCTGAACCCATCAACACACCCTCCAATTTCGACAAACCAAGCACAAGTGGAACCAAAGAAATCCCTGAGGAACCAATGGAAGAACCGAAAGCTCCAATCAAAACAATGGAAGAACCAAAAGTTCTACTCAAGAGGGTTGAAGAACCGAAAGTTCTAACCAAGAAAGGTGAAGAATCAAAAATGTCCGACAAGACAACCGAAACTCAAAAGGAGAAGCCAAAGGCCAGCTTCAATATCCACAAATCTCAGAGGGAGCATGCTGAGCAGAAACGCTTGAGAAATCAAAGATATGCTAAGAATCTAAATGAACGAAAAAGGCACTGGAATTCTTAAAACTCCAACTATGAGCCTCCCAAGAAAGGATCAATGGAAAAAGGAAAGGAGAAATTAAAGGAAAATTTCAGTCCAAACTCCTACTATTCCAAGTCCTGTTTCGGTCCTAAACCTAGTTTCGGTCCTAAACCAAGTTTCGGTCCCTCCAAGTCCCAAAGCAAAACAAATTCAATGAAGGACATGAAAGGAAAGGGAAAGCTAGTACCAAATTCTGAGTTGGGTAATAAGAAATCATCAGCTAACCCTAGAAGTCAAAAGAAAAATCATAAACCATCTAACAACACACCAACCAATGCACTGAACATTAAAGAAGATAAAACTAAAATCAAGGTGTATACAATTAAAAGAAAAGATCAAACCACGTTAGTAAAAAGAACATATTTGGTTGATATTTCTGCTGTAATTCCTTTTTCTGTGAAAGATTCACCAGGACCCAAGAAACTTTGGGCTCCTAAATCCGCTTGAATCTGCAGGTAATCAGTGACGAGCAGTTCGATGATGAATGGTACATAGATAGTGGCTGCTCGCGTCACATGACAGGGAGGAAGGAAGAGCTGAGGGAGTTTCGGTCCCTGAAAGATGGTGGGTGTGTAAAGTATGGAAACAATTCCTATGGAACAATCAAAGGGTATGGCATGATAACCAATGGCGAATTCTCAATTAGGAAAGTAGCGTATGTAGAAGGATTGCAGCACAACCTCATCAGCGTGTCACAATTAGTTGTGGGCACAGGTTTGAAGGTATCATTTAATGATGGGGGGTCTGAGATAATTGAAAAACAATCCAAGAAGGTTCTGCTGAAATCTGAATGCAAGGGAGAAATGTACCCTCTGAATCTAAACCCAATTCGAGGTACACCAGCTATTTGTCTGCTGTCAAAGGCAAATACCGATGAAAGCTGGTTATGGCATCGACGCCTCTCGCATCTAAACTTCAAAGACATCAACAAATTGGTGCTTGGTGATCACGTTCGAGGCCTTCCCCTTCTCAAATTCGATAAAGAGCATTTATGTGCTGCATGTGAAATGGGCAAACAGAGTAGAAAGAGCCACCCACACGCATAAATACGAAGATAGTTGAAGCTCTTGAACTATTGCACATTGACTTGTGTGGACCTTCGGCTATTGAGAGCATTGGTGGTAGCAAGTACATTCTAGTTATTGTAGATGATTTTTCACGCTTCACTTGGGTTTTCTTTCTTAAGCAGAAATCAGATGCAACTCCCAAGTTGAAGACATTCATCAAGCAAGTGGAAGTACAGCTGAGGAAGACGGTGAGGAACATCAGAAGTGACAATGGTCTGGAATTCAAGAACAAGGATTTTGAGGACTTTCTGGCTGATAAGGGGACAACTCACAATTTTTCGGCCCCTTATACACCACAGCAGAATGGGATTGTTGAAAGACGAAACCATTCGTTATGCGAGGCAGCCAGAACCTTGCTCAGTTTCGCTTCCCTACCATTATACTTATGGGCTGATGCAATTGCCACTGCCTGTTACACTCAGAATCGGTCCTTACTCAATAAGAGATTCTCATCAACTCCATATGAGATCTTAAACAATAGGAAACCGAATGTTAAATTTTTCCACATTTTCGGTTCAAGATGCTTTATTTTCAATTCAAAGGAGAACCGAAACAAGTTCGATGTCAAAGCCGATAAAGGCATATTTCTGGGTTATTCTCTGTCATCAAAAGCATATAGAGTGTTGAATAAACGCTCCAAAAGGATTGAAGAGACTTATTATGTCACCTTTGATGATAATTATATGAAGAAGGCTCAGAGGACTGAAAGTGACCTAGGTGAAATATTCCCAGAATCTGGCCAAGTCTCGGTTCCAATATCCAACTTGTTCGAGGAATACATTGGGCTATTTGATGAACCGGAGAAAGCTATTCACTCCGAGGCGAAAGCAGAAAATAACAAAATCGATAATCTCAAAAAGGTCATAGACGAAGCTGCTAAAGAGATGGAAAGTGACCCTAAGGGTGCTATGTCATCAACTGACTCTCCAAACAATAATTCAATGTTCAAGGGGGAGAGCTCGACAGCACCAAAGACAACCCAAGTCTCGGTTGAGGGGGAGAATCCAATTCCCTCCCCAACACATAAAGGTCCGGGTGAAGGGGAAAGTACATATCCAAAATCAACAAGTAGTAGTTCAATTGAGGGGGAGAAACCAACTTCCACAGGAAATACTAACTCTGATGCTGCCTCAGGTTACACTTCGCCAGTCGAGGGGGAGAAAGAAGATACACCTGTCGAAGGTAATGACGATCAATCAGAATTTGAAGTAGAAGTGGAGGCTGAACTGAATCCAGCATATGATCCAAACTATCCACCGTTACCAAAATGGACCAAAGACCATCCCAAAGCACAGATCATTGGTGAAACTTCTAAGAAAGTTCTTACTCGTTCTCAACTGAAAGCGAAACAAACTGCATTATTCTCAAAAGTTGAATTTTGCATGTTTAATTCGTTCATTTCAAAGGTTGAACCGAAAACCGTAAATGCTGCACTTGATCATTCCGATTGGGTCCAGGCAATGCAGGATGAGCTTCATGAGTTCAAACGCAACCAAGTTTGGAGGCTGATTCCCACCCCAAAGGATGCTTCTATGGTTGGCTTGAAATGGGTCTTCAGAAACAAGTTAGATAAAGAGGGGAATGTCATTCGCAACAAGGCTCGGTTGGTGGTGAAAGGCTATTGTCAAGAGGAAGGGATAGATTATGAGGAAACCTTCGCTCCAGTAGCTAGGTTGGAATCAGTCAGAATCTTTTTGGAATATGTTGCTCATAAAAACTTCGAAGTTTTCCAAATGGACGTCAAATGCGCTTTCTTGAATGGAGAATTAGAAGAAACAGTCTATGTTGAGCAACCGCCGGGTTTTGTGAACGAAAAATACCCTGATCATTGCTATGTGCTGGATAAAGCTGTCTATGGATTAAAGCAAGCACCGAGGGCCTGGTATGAAACACTAACTCGCTTCTTGAAAACGTCAAAATTTAAACAAGGTTCGGTTGACCCAACCTTCTTTCGTAAGAAGGAAGGAGAACATCTAATGATTGTTCAGATTTATGTTGATGATATCATCTTCGGCTCCACGAATCCTAGCTTAACAGCTGAATTCAGGAAGTTGATGGAGACTAAATTTGAAATGAGCGCAATGGGTCCAATTAACTTTTTCCTTGGTTTGAATATTAGACAGGGACCAGAAGGCATATTTATCAACCAGGAGGCCTATACAAAGAACTTACTGACGAAATTCGGAATGCAGGGTGATTCAAAAGTGAAGGTTCCTATGGCATTTGTCACTAAGTTAACTCCATCTCTGGAAAAACATGATGTGGACATAACACTATATCGTCAAATGATAGGGTCCCTTATGTATCTAACAGCTAGTAGACCGGATATTATGTTTTCTGTTTGTTATTGTGTCAGGTTTCAAGCCAATCCAAGAGAACCTCACATGGTGGCAGTTAAGAACATTTTTCGTTATCTGAGGCGAACCTCATCTCTCGGTCTCTGGTATCCTGCTAGATCTGGATTCTTCATTCAAGCCTTTTCTGATGCTGATCTAGGAGGATGTGGACTGGACAGAAAGAGCACTACTGGTGGATGCCAATTTCTTGACGGGAAACTTGTTAGCTGGCAGTCCAAAAAGCAAACTTGTGTTTCACTATCCACAGCCGAAGCTGAGTATATTGCTGCAGCATCTTGCACTTCTCAAGTGGTATGGATTCAAAGTCAACTGAGAGACTATGGGCTAAGTATGAAGAAGATACCTCTCTATTGTGACTCAGAAAGTGCAGTAAGGATTTGTCACAATCCAGTGCAACACTCAAAAACTAAGCACATTGCTTTTAGATATCATTTCATCAAGGATCATGTAGAAGATGGGAACGTGGAAGTACACTTTGTTCGATCTACTGATCAACTGGCTGACATCTTCACTAAAGCCTTACCTGAAGCTACCTTTAACAAAATTTTACAAGGCTTAGGCATGATGGAAGGAGAGTCAGTACCGAATCCTCAAATCTCTCACTAAAAATTAGACAAGCGAAATGAACCGACCGCTCGGTCTATTTCGGCTCCATAATTTTCAGGAACCGAAATGAACCGACCGCTCGGTCTATTTCGGCTCTGGAATTTTAGGGAACTGAAATGAACTGACCGCTCGGTCTATCTCGGCTCCGTAATTTTCGGGAACCGAAATGAACCGATCGCTCGGTCTATTTCGGCTCTAGAATTTTAAGGAACCGAAATGAACCGATCGTTCGGTCTATTTCGCTTCACTCATTTAAGATAAGGTTTCGGTTGTATATCTTGTACACTCTTTTCTCTCGTATTTTATCTTTCTGTTTTTATTCTTTTTCAGAAAATTTCAAAAAATCCAAAAATATTTTATCTTTCTATTTTTATTCTTTTTCAGAAAATTTCAAAAATCCAAAAATATTTTATCTTTCTGTTTTTATTCTTTTTCAGAAAACTCTAAAAAAAAAATTCAAAAATATTTTCTTTGTTTGTTTCGTTTGTCTGTTTGGTTGGTATGTGTGGTGTGTTTCTTATTTTTATTAGGTGACAAGAGTACCAGTACAACAGAATGTGAATCTAAGGCAGGTATATTTAATTTCAGTACGAACTAGTTAAGGGTCCCTAGAAGCATGCTGCTGCATGTTGACCAAAGCCTCTACGACTTTAAGCAGGCCTTAATGATTCGATCTATACCTATCGTTTCTTCCCAATTAGGCCATTAACTGCAAATCAGTCTAGAGCTACCTTACTCTTCTTATATGAGTTAAGAGTTTCTCTGCTTTGTCACGTCTATATAGCAGAAGGTACTTTCGGTTCTAAAGCCACCTCCCTTATATTCTCCATCTCCTTTCAATTCACCATTGTAACCCTTGAGACTCTCGGTCCTTACCACTGAAGTTTATGGTTACACAAGATCTGTGTTTGTGATCTTAGATACGTATACCACGTACTGAGTGAAACCCAATATCCAACACCAATAATGAATTGACGGTGAATTAATTATTCAAGAACTTACTGGTTACCTAATGAAATCTCTTTTTATTTTTGCGTGGTCTTTTATGAAATTGTCTACAACCAAGGCGTTTCTTCCCAAAGAGATCCAGTTTATTTTTTTGAGATTTCTGCTACCGCTTTAGTCACTATATAATATATCCAACCTACCTGTTCAACAGACCACATCGGTCTCACAGGTACTTCTTCCAACGATCGGTTTTATGTTAAGACTCGAAGTTCGGTTGAAGATAAGCTACCCTACGCCTAATCTATAAAAGAAGCCTTTCAATGTTTATTAACAAACAGTTGATCGTATCATTCGGGAAACCACACAAGCACTTCAAGTCTCTCTTGACTTTGAAGGAAGCGATTCTTGCCCGAAATCCTCTGCTTTCTGTCTAGTAATGAGACATCACTCACATCCCATACACATTTGCTTTATTTCTTTATCTTTGTCACACTAATGCACGAAAATTTTCAGTTTTCCCACATTCTGGTTACTGATTGGTTTGAATTTTATTCTATCTATTGGAGCCAAACAGGGGGTTATCATGGAATTTCAAACGACGATTGAAGATAAGATTTAGGAGCGTGAATTTGAACGGTCTCTTTACCCATGCGTGCTGACGTATACCTGGGAGTAACCACACTGTCACTTCGCGCTTTTTCAGGCGACGTTTTAGTGATCACGTCATTATCATCATGATTTTTCTCTCTCCTGGCAATGGTATATAAAGGGTTTCTAATTTTATTTGTCTTTTACTGGCAACATTTTTTTCTCTGAAAAACCAACGAAGCGCAAACTGTTCATCTTCTTCCTTCTTCGATTAACAATGGCGACTTCTTCATCAATTCATGATCAGACGGCATCATCATCTTTACTCACCATTAAGCCAAACCAAAATATGATCATCGCACTTAACCCGTTCTTGTATGATGCATATATGCTGCACGTGGTGGAATGTTTGAAGTATTCACCCCTGGGTTTAGCCCTAACCCAGGTTGAAGCTGTTCCAATGTCGTTATTATCGCAGGTCTATTCTACAGCGTCTTATGATAAAAACAAAGAACGTATTTACTTTGACATCCACGATAAGAAGGCATCTATTTCGAAGGTGAAGTTTTGTTCGATTTTGAATCTGGCTGTCGATTCTTCTGTCATCTCGCCGGACTTTATAACGACGACACAGTTATTTTCAATGCTCTATGAGATGGGGTATACTGATGTGCTCACCACGATTACCAAAGTGAAGAAGTCATGTTTACCGTCTCAATTAAATGGTCTGCTCACTCTACTGATTAAGGGATTAGCAGAACGATGTGGTGGTTCAGACGGTACCAGCAAGGGTTTCCTTACCCTTCTTTATGGCCTTTACCACGGGATCAATCTTGATTATGGGTCAATAATCTGGTCTCAGGTGGTGCAGAGCCTCAACACATCAACGAGGCATTCTGAAATCTCTTGTGGAAGATTTTGGACTCTGATTACGAGGAAAGCGATTAATTCTTTGGAGATTCCGGTGATGAAGGATGCTCTACTTGCATCTATCGCTACTTTCCACACAAAGAAGATCATCATCTCGGATCCAATCAAGTTTCCTCATAATGGATCTATTCCTGAATCTATGTATCGAAGTGTTGCAGAAAAGAGCAATGTTATGGCTGACTATCGGAAACTCCCTCTCTCTGGACCGAGGGTACTTTCTCCAGAACAGCAGGCTGCCCTGGATGCCTTGGACAAACCTACCAACCGAGGGAAGAGGATCTCAAAGAAAGAACCCACTGAGGAAAGAAAGTCTAAGTCCTCCAAGTCTTCAAAACGAAAGTCTACTGAAGGGGATTCTTCTCAACAAAAGAAGAAGAAGATAAAGAAGATGGCTCGAAGGTCTAAGAGTCCCACTCCTCCAAGCACAGATCATGCCGATGAGGAAAATACGGAAGAAGAGATTCACCATGACTCACCGAGAGGGAACACTCCTCCCCGTTCCCCTACTCCAACAGAATCTCCCAATCACAACAGAATTCCCGCACTACCTCAATTACCAAAACAGACCATTCCTCTCTCTGTTCCTATTGTTACTCCACCAGTCACATCTCACGAAACGACTTTACCACCACCAATTACATCTGTTCCTATTTCCACCATTCCTTTATCATCTCCAATCATTACAGAATCCACAACCACTACCATTCCTAACCCCACAGTAGGCGTCAACGTATCTGATACGGGGGCTACTACTGCAACAGAAACTCCTATCATCACTAAACCTCTTTCACCAACACACTCAACTGATTCTGGTGCTACTCTTGGAGGAGAGAATGAGGAATTTGACTCTACCTACTTCAGTCCTTACAGGCTTCCGACTGATGATGATAATGATGCTCCAGTCACAAGTCAAGATTTACAGAGCATTCATGACAAGCTGGACCGATTGCTTGAAGATAGCAAAGCTTATGGTGGTGTGGTTCTTAAAGCTTTTTTAGAAACTGCCATCGACCAATACACAAATGCCATTGAGAAATCTACTAAGGCAGTTGATGCGTCCACCTCTTCCTGTAAAAAGGAAACAACAGAGGTTACTGAGGTTGTTCACACAACTCAGATCTTTCTTGACTCTTTGAAAGCTCATGCTGACACCAATGCAGCAAAGGTACAATCCTCTGTGGACTCCTATGCTAAGTCCCTTCAAGAAGAAAGCACTAAGTTTGAAGCTGTACGCTCATCGCTCCAAACCGAGACCACTTCTTTTTTACAATCAGTGGATTCTCGTTTTGATGCTCTTCATGCTAATCTGGCAACCGAAAGTGCCTTGAAGGAGGATCTGGCCAAACACAAAGCCACCATTGAAGTCCAGAAGGTGCAGCTAGCCCATTCTGAGAAAGAAATATCTTTATTGAAGACACAACGGGCTGTGTATAAGAGTTGTGCAGGTGAGGTGAAGGACATGTTGACAAATTTGCTTGGTGCTCATGATCCTATTCTTACTCTTACAATTCGCAATCATCTCACATTCAAACTCCTTCCTGCCCTTGGAATACTGCATGAAATGAAGGGTGTTTCGGAGGGATTCGTACCTCCAAAACAAGGGGGAGAAAGTAGTGCTCGTGTTGTTCAACCGAGAGTCATTGTGAAAACAGAAGGTGCTCAACCGAAAGTAACAACCGAACTGAAGGATAATCTAGCTTCAGGTTCTGGTTCACGAGCAAAGCCAAAGGAGACCATTGATAAAAGTGATAGTGATGTAGAAGAAACCATTGCTGAAGCTCTCCAACGAAAGAAAAGAGACAGAAAGCTGGATGAAACTCTGAAAATTGCTAAAGAAGCAGAGGAGAGGGAAACGAGAAACAAAGAAGAAGAAGATGCCTTGAACTGCAAGAAGGCTTTGTTTCCCTTGTGGACAAAAGAGACACTTATCAATCAGGCGATTGAGTTTCCTTCTGTCTATTGGTTGGAACCGGTTGCTTCGTTTGATTGTGATAACTCCAAGGACTCGCAGTTCGACATGCCGATTACCAGAAAAGCTTTCACGTTTCATTGCTTTGATGCGACTGCTGAGGTTCCTTTTCCCCATCCTAAGGTTGACCGAGAGTTGATAGACTTCTACTTGAAGTATGGGCAACCGCAGTACCTGACTTGGAGCGCACAGAAGATCATTACAGTCAAGGTACTCAAACCCTCACCTGCTGGGAGATTTGTTAACGTTAATTTCAAGATCACTCGTGGTTCAGCGAAAACGGTGTCAACTATCTCTCTAGCAGATCTTCCTAATCTCAATCCCCATGACTGGATTTTGCTGTTCAACATTCTGCTCACTAATCCTAAGGAATATGAGCCTATTTTAGAACATCTGAAGAGAATGTTGGCCTCCTACATCCATGAAGTTGCTACTATGGATCAGGAGATAGCAAGAGTTATGAACAAGAAGCCGACTATCAAGCCTACACCGAAACCAGGGGATGTGAACAAGATGAAAATGGGACAGATAGATTCAACAAATCTTACTGTCATGTTCACGAAAGGTGAAGCTCACAGGTTTTTGTTTGCTCTGGTTGATAAGCATCTATTTTCAACAGACTGCTTGGAGCATATCATCAACATCATTCATAGATGCAAGCAGAATTCAGAGGTTGATAAGAAGAATTTTACAGACATGCTTCGGTGGTATATTACGTTTCGTTACCATCTTTTAGCCGTTATAACGAAGGTGTTTAGAACTGTGAAGAAGGCTTCTATTATTAAACAAGATTGAGGTCTCGGTTCCAAAGACGCAAAGGGGGAGATTGTTGAGTCCATTTGTCTTGCGTCTTGGACCTTAAGTTTTGTATCCGGATTGGGCCTGTCCATCCGTGATTATCTAGATTAGTTAATAGGGTTTTACTATAAATATGCATGCATGTATGCGTATTAAATAGTCGATAATTACGTTTATTATTGTAACCCTAAACACCTCTACAGTCGAAGTTCTTCATCGAGCTCTTCTGAGGTGTTGAAGTGTTAATCATACGACATATTCAGTGTCATTCTTGTGTTCTTTATTACATTCTTAATCATTAGCTTGCATAGAATCATACGATCCTAAGAGAACTTAGTTCTAACACCAGTCAAAGGTCACACCTTTCTGGGTCAATGTGGTAAGTGGTTTCGCGATCCTTGAGAAGTTCTGAATAAATCTGCGATAGTAGCCAGCAAGGCCTAGAATTTGACGAATTTCTGTAGGCGTCTTTGGTGCTGACCAGTTCTCAATGGCCTTGATTTTGGAAGGATCCACGTGAATTCCCTATTTTCTAACCACGTGACCCAAGAATTCGACTCTTCGAATCCAAAATTCGCACTTAGAGAACTTCACATAAAATTTCCCTGCTCGTAGTGTTTCTAGGATCTGCCGTAAGTGTTGACTATGTTCCTCCTTACTTCGTGAGTAGATAAGTATGTCGTCAATGAATACGATCACGAACTTATCTAAGTAAGGATGGCACACCCGGTTCATTAAGTCCATGAACACTTCGGGTGCATTGGTTAATCCGAAAGGCATCGCTATAAACTCGTAGTGACCATAACGAGTTCGAAAGGCTGTTTTGGGAACATCTTCCTCTAACACTCGTAACTGGTGATACCTGGATCTTAAGTCAATTTTTGAAAAGGAGCTTGTTCCTTGAAGTTGGTCGAACAAGCCGTCTATATGTGGTAGAGGGTATCGGTTCTTAATGGTAAGTTTGTTTAGCTCGTGATAGTCGATGCATATACGGAACGATCCATCCTTCTTCTTCACGAACAAGACCGGTGTTCCCCAGGGTGAGAAGCTTTGTCTAATGAATCCCTTGCTTATCAGTTCGTTCATTTAACTGGATAGTTCCTGCATCTCAGCTGGTGCTAGTCGATAGGGCGATTTGGCTACTGGGGTAGCTCCTGGAATTAAGTCGATTCTGAACTCGACTTGACGTTGTGGTGCTAATCCTAGAAGATCTTCGGGAAAAATGTCGGGAAAGTCGCTTACTTCTGGGATGTTCTTTATGTCTTTCACCGTTTGGCTCACATCTACTAGGTGAGCAAGGAATGTGTTGGGTCTAATAGTGTTGCGTCCTTGGGCTCGGTCCTCAGCCCAGTTTTGTTATCCGGTTTGGGCCTGTCCAACCGTGTTTGTTTTATTAGGGTTTAGTATTTAAGGTGCATGCATGCATCCTTTGTTGGTATCGCTTTAATTATTATTCTGATCATTATACTACAAAGCCTAGCTCGCCTCTACAGTGGAAGTTCTTCATCGAGCTCTGCTGAGGCGTGATTATATTTGAATCATTAAGCATTACTTGATTCTATATCGTGTTTATGGTATTTGTTTGCTTTTATTGTTTAGCCTGTTGAAGATCTAATCAATCTAAGAGTTTTTCAACTCATCAATTGGTATCAGAGCAGGAGACTGTGTAATTCATACACATCTCTTCTGTTGAAGAAGATCTTAGGGTTTTCCGTTTTGATTGATATTGTTAGAGCTGTAATTTGCTATTGGCGAAGTTCTTTAAATATTCGATCTTATCCTAACGTTATTTACAAGTCTGATCTTAAGCAGGTTTTTGAACAAACATCGTCATGTCCATGGATGATTCTCAGTCTAACCCAATCAATATCTCCAACAGCATAGGATCGACGACAAGCATTCCTATATTGTACACTCAAGATTATGAGGTCTGGGCGCATCACTTTGAAGACTACGTGACTGGATCAGAAGACAATGGATACTTGATCTGGGAGGCAATTACTCTAGGTCCATTCGCTCACTCAAGCACTTCAAGAATTGTTAAACCTCAAAAGGAGTACAATCAACTCGTTAGTGATGTGAAAGACATTCCCCAAGATGAGAAGGAAAAGTTTCAGTGCAACATCAAAGCTTTAAGAATGATTAGGTTTGCTTTACAATCGGACACGTTTCGGTTAGTTAGCTCATGCACAACGGCAAAAGAAATATGGAACAGATTGAAGGAATTGTATTCTACGGATGAAGATCTTGAGCATTCAATCCAAACATTGTTGCTCTCAGAATTTGGTGACTTCAAGCAGAAGCCCGAAGAGAAGCTTATTCAAGCCTTCGATCATTTCAATCATCTCCTTAGTAAGATGATAAAGCATGGGATTGAAAGGAAAGTATTTGAACAGAAGGTGACATTCATGAATGGCCTTATACCCGAATGGATGGATGTGGTGTCTACTGTGAACGCTCATGAACAATTCAAGTCTTATTCTCTAGCAAAACTGGTGGGAATATTAAAGTCACACGAGAGTGCCGTGACTAAAGAAACGAATGTGGTCTCTGGCATGGGTTCCTTGGCCCTAATCTCCAAAGGAAAGAATGTTGCTGAAGAAGAAGAAGATTGGGATCTTTCTGAATATGAACTAACAAGTGAAGAGTATGCTTTGATGGTGTCAAATCCCAAGAAGTTCATCAAAAGAAGGTTCCCAACAAATAAGAACCGAAACTGGCAAGGTAGCTACAGTGCCGAGAAAGCAAAGGAGGAACCGAAGAGTGTTTCTCAGACCGAAGAACCAAAGAAGGAAGTAAAACTTGGTGGTGACTCGGGCATTAATTGTCACTACTGCGGAGGCAAAAATCACTTCGCCAAAGATTGTATGCTGAAAAGATGTTAGAAAAGAATGAAGATGAGGACGAGGAAGCGAACCTCACATGACGATTGGAAGAAATCAAGAAGAAGAAAGCTGGATCTAATAACACTATGAATGCTCTTATTGTACAGGGAAATATTGTTGACGATGAGTTCGGAGGTGTTGAAGTTTGGTCCACTGATTCAGAAGATGAAGATGTGAGGAAGCCCACTCATGGCAGGGAATTGTTGGTGAAAGAAGAGGACGTTGCAGGAAAGTGTCTAATGGTGACTTCTGGGGTGTCACAAATGAGAGGCTATACCACTGATGGGGGACTGGATGAAGCAAAGGAGCGAGAAGACAGGTGTTTTGCAGCGAAACCTGTCAGTGAGCAGATCAACGAATGTGATGAGTTGATCAAGAAGGTACAATCTATTCTTGTTTCCTTACAAATTCCAATCACAAACTATGAAAAAGAACTAAATGGATTAAAATCTAAATTTTCTAGTATATGTGGTAGTCTAACTCAAATTCGCGTCATAAACTCTAACCTAACTGATCAAATCAGCAGGGTATCATCGAAGAGTGAAGAGAGGCGTATGTGGATTGAGAAGAAGGAGAAGGAGTTGATTAGGTCTAGGGATGAAACAATTTATTTGCAAAGAGATAATTTAAAGCTTTTGAAAAAACGAAATGTTTTTTGTTTAATTGCTAAATGATTATATTCCAACATTACTCAATTGCATCTTGATTGTGAAATAGGGAAGAAGATACATCGTATGATTTTACCCTTCCTTGAGTTAAAGGAGGATGAAATCGATGCCGATGCATATAACTGTGAAAACGTTGTTTCTTCTGATGACATTTCTCCCGCTTACAAAATTGGTCTTGACAAAATAAAGTCCTTCATAAAGTCAAAAGACCATAAGGACATGCTCAAAAATTTGTTGGATGAAAATGACAAATTAAAAATCAAAACCGAAACTGTATAGAAATTTGACTCTTTGAATGCCAAGTTGAGTTCAGAAAATAAAATTCATATTGAAAACACTTCTGAATTCAATGAGGATGACGATATGAGTGTAATATCTGTAGAAGATGAGGTTGACTGTTCCGAATTTGTCAAGAGCGAACTCGAAATCAACAAAAATCTTATTTCTGAAAATTCCGTTGAGTTTGCTCGTTTATCCAAAGAAAAGACCAAAGTCCTCAAGGAAAAGGCTGTTGTATATCAAAAGGTCCAAACGACTCCAAATCAAGTTTATGCAGTTCAAGGAGTTACTCAGCAACACACAGCCGAACAGACAACGTTAGTAGCAGAAGATAATGTTGATGGCTGTGATGAGTTTTCTGGTCAGCACCGATTGATAACGCTGATGAAACAGAAGGTCTATCTAAGAAAACATCATGGAGAGTAAAAGGTAGGTATGTGGCAGAACCAATTAATCATCCTACACGCTTTGATGTGCCCAGCACAAGTGGTACCAAAATTCCTTCAGGTGAACCGGTCATGGTGTCTAGCGAAACTTCTTCGCTAAAGAGCGAGCCTAATGCTCAAAGACCAATGAAAAAGGCCAACATCCACAAAAATCCAAAATAGGTGTTAGAACGAAAGCATCAACGAAATTTGAGATACAAGAAGAATCTGATTGAAAGGAAACAGTTTTGGCGTTCTAAAAACCCTAATTACGTTCGCTATGAAAAGCCCACTAAGTTAAAGGAAGAAGCAAAAGCAAACTTTGCTTCTCGCGCTCAATATAATGAAAACAGCCAAAAGAATAGTTTCGGTCCCCAGACTCAAAACAACCGAAAACAGAGTTTCAGTCCTTAGATGGACAACAACCGAAAAAGAAGTTTCGGTCCTCAAGATGAGAGAAACCAAAAGGGTGGTTTTGGTCCTAGACCAACCAATGAGAGGAACCGAAGGGAAAGTAGTTTTGGCTCTCAACCAAGTAAGAGCAATGACTGAAAGCTTAACTCTGCTCCCAGGTCTCATCTTTCTCATTCTCACTCTACTCACATAATGATCGAAAGGGAAATGGAAAGCTCTTTCCGGAAAACAAAAAGAAGACGTCGTTTAAACCTGATTTTGAGAACTAAAAGTCTACCAACGTCAAAATCTCAAATTCAAAAACTCAACCTAAAGTACTCAAATCAGATAAAATCAAAGTTTTCACCTCAAAAAGAAAAGATGAAACAACCTTAATAAAAAGAACCTTTTTATTTGATGTTTCTCTTACAATTCCCTATTCTGTAAAAGGCTCACAAGGACCCAAGAAACTTTGGGTTCCTAAATCTGCTTAATTTTTGCAGGTTATACGTGACGAGCACTTTGACGATGAATTGTACATAGACAGTGGCTGCTCACGTCACATGACAGGAAGAAGGGAAGAGCTGAGAGAGTTTCAGTCTCTTACAAATGGTGGAAGTTTCAAGTATGGTAATAATTCTTTTGGCACGATTAAAGGTTATGGTATGATCACCAATGGCGATTTCTCAATACGAAAAGTGGCGTACGTTGAAGGTTTACAACACAACCTTATCAGTGTTTCTCAACTAGTGGTTGGTACCGGGTTAAAAGTTTCATTCGATGACGATGGTTCAAAGATTATTTAAAAGAAGACGAACAATGTTCTGCTGAAATCGAAGCGAAAATGAGAGATGTACCCTCTGAATCTCAATCCCATACGAGGGAAACCAACAGTTTGCTTGCTAACAAAAGCTCACTCAAATGAAAGCTGGCTTTGGCACCGAAGACTCTCCCATCTCAATTTCAAAGACATCAACAAACTAGTGCTTGGGGATCATGTTCGAGGTCTTCCTGTTCTGAAGTTCGACAAATAACATTTGTATGCTGCGTGTGAAATGGGAAAGCAAAGTTAACAAAGTCATCCTTCTCGAGTCAACACAAAAGTTATTGAACCACTTGAAATACTTCACATTGATTTATGTGGTCCATCTTCAATCGAAAGCATTGGCGGTAACAAGTATATACTTGTCATAGTGGATGACTTCTCTCGCTTTACGTGGGTGTTCTTTTTGAAGCAGAAATCAGAGGTCACTCCTAAACTTAAACTCTTTATCAAGCAGATAGAAGTTCAACTGCGAAAGGTAGTTCGCAACATACGAAGCGACAACGGGTTGAGTTCAAGAACAAAGACTTTGAAGATTTTCTTGCAGAGAAGGGGACAACTCACAACTTCTCGGCTCCATATACTCCACAACAGAATGGAATTTTCGAAAAGCGAAACCGATCTTTATGTGAAGCAGCCCGAACCATGCTGAGCTTTGCTTCTCTACCTCTATATTTTTGGGCTGATGCCATTGCTGCTGCTTGTTTCACACAGAACAGATCTTATCTCAACAAACGTTTCTCCATCACTCCCTATGAGATCTTGAACAACCGAAAGCCTAATGTAAAGTTTTTCCACGTGTTCGGTTCAAGATGCTTCATCTTCAATTCAAAGGAGCATCGAAACAAGTTTGATGTCAAAGTAGACGAAGGAATCTTTCTGGGTTATTCCTTAACCTCCAAAGCATATAGGGTTCTCAACAAGCGTTCAAAGAAAATAGAGGAGACCTATTATGTTACCTTCGATGATAACTACGTCAAGAAACTGAAGACAACCGAAGGCTCTGTGGAGGAAATATTTCCAATCTCTGGTCAAGCCACGGTACCCATTTCAAACCTCTTTGAGCAGTACATGCTGCTATTTGACGAACCATAAAAGGCTATTCTCTCCGAATCTGAAGCTACAGACAACAAGGTGGATAACTTGAAGAAGATAATCAATAATGTTGCGAAGAAAATGGCAGAAGAACAACCGGTAACAACCGAACAGCCAGACACAAGCGAACCTCCAAAAGATAGTTCTCATATTCAGGGGGAGGGTTCGTCCTTTCAACATAACCAAGATTCACCATTCCAGGGGGAGAGCTCATCATCATTTACTCCAACCGAAAGTCGAGTCCAGGGGGAGAATTCTGAGCCTGAAACTGAGGAAGTATCATCATTTGAGGGAGAGAATGCGAATACAAACGATTATGATACTCAGTCAGAATTTGAAGAAGAAGTGAATGCTGAACTGGATCCCTCATATGATCCTAATTACCCTCCTCTCACCAAATGGACCAAAGATCATCCACAAACACAAATTATTGGTGATTCGACAGAAAAGGTTCTCACACGATCACAACTGAAAGCGAAACAAACTGCACTTTTCTCTAAAGTGGAATTCTGCATGTTTAATTTGTTCGTCTCCAAAGTCGAACCAAAGACGATCAATACTGCACTCGATCATTCTGATTGGGTACAGGCGATGCAAGACGAACTCAATGAGTTCGAGCGAAATAAAGTGTGGAGACTGATTCCAACACCAAAGGATGCTTCCGTGGTTGGATTAAAGTGGGTTTTCAGGAACAAGATGGATAAGGAAGGAAATGTGATACGCAACAAGGCAAGATTGGTTGTGAAAGGTTACTGTCAAGAAGAAGGCATAGATTACAAAGAGACCTTCGCTCCAGTAGCAAGGCTAGAATCGGTTCGTATTTTTCTCGCCTATGTTGCACACAACAACTTTGAAGTATTCCAAATGGATGTGAAGTGTACCTTCCTAAATGCAGAACTGGAAGAGACGGTGTATGTAGAGCAACCACCGGGTTTCGTGAACGAGATGTATCTAGATCACTGCTACATTCTAGACAAGGCAGTCTATGGTCTCAAGCAAGCACCAAGGGCATGGTATGAAACTCTAACTAGATTTCTCAAAATGTCTAAGTTTAAACAAGGTTTGGTTGACCCAACCTTCTTTCGTAAGAAAGAGGGTGACCACCTTATGATCGTTCAGATTTACGTTGATGATATCATCTTCGGTTCCACAAATCCTAGCTTAACAGTTGAATTTAGGAAGTTGATGGAGACTAAATTTGAAATGAGCTCAATGGGTTATATTAACTTTTTCCTTGGCTTGAATATAAGACAGGGACCTGAAGGCATTTTTATTAATCAAGAAGCTTACACGAAGACCTTGCTCGCCAAGTTTGGAATGATGGGAGATTCGAAAGTAAAGGTTCCTATGGCGTTTGGCACAAAGCTAACACCTTCTCTGGACAAATCGGCTACTGATCTGTCCCTTTATCGTCAGATGATAGGGTCTCTAATGTATCTAACAGCAAGTCGACCAGACATAATGTTCTCTATTTGTTATTGTGCCGGGTTTCAAGCAAATCCACGTGAACCTCACCTGCTAGCTGTGAAGAACATCTTTCGGTACCTGAAGCGAACCTCTTCTCTCGGTTTGTGGTACCCAGCCAAATTAGGGTTCTTTGTCCAAGCATTCTCAGATGCTGATCTTGGGGGATGTGGACTGGACCGAAAGAGTACCACTGGAGGATGCCAATTTCTGGACGGCAAACTTGTTAGCTGGCAATCCAAGAAACAAACGTGTGTCTCTCTCTCCACTGCCAAAGCAGAATATATAGCCGCATCATCATGTACATCTCAGGTCATTTGGATACAAAGTCAACTTTGAGACTACGGCCTGAACATGAAGAAAATCCCACTATATTGTGACTCAGAGAGTGCAATTAGGATTTGTCATAACCCAGTGCAACACTCAAAGATGAAACACATAGCACTGAGGTATCACTTTATCAAAGATCATGTGGAAGATGGTAACGTTGAAATTCATTTCGTAAGAACCACTGATCAATTGCCTGACATCTTCACTAAGGCCTTGCCTGAAGCAAGTTTTAATAAAATCCTACAAGGCTTAGGAATGATGGAAGCTGAATCTGTACCGAAATCTCTTTTGTCTCAATAAAAGTTGGAAGCGAAATAGAGCGAACGCTCGGTCCATTTCGGGTTCGGTTCTTCCGGGAACCGAAATGAACCGAACGCTCGGCCTATTTCAGGTTCGGTGTCACCGGGCTCGGTTCGCCTCTCATCTCCAAATGATGGTTTCGGTTGTACTGTATGTATACTCTTTTCTCGCAATTTATTTTATGTTTTTCCTTTTATTTTCATAAAATTCAAAAATATTTTTCTTTCTATTTTAATTCTTTTTCAGAAAATCTTATAAAATCCAAAAATATTTTTCTTTTCCATTTTATTTCTTTTCAGAAACTTCAAAACTCAAAAATATTTTTTTTCATTTTATTGCAATTTACTTCACTCTTAATAAAATTTGTGTATAAGGACTATTCTCAATGATGGAGTTGGGGCAGGTATAATTCTTTATCTATGTACTAGCTAAGTATCCCTAGAAGCATGCTGTTGCATGTTGACCCAAGCCTCAAAAGATTTTGAGTGAAGCCTTAATGACTTGATATATACAAATCATGTCTTCCCAATCAGGATGTCAAATTCACTCTAATCATGAGCTACCTTACTCTTCTCAAATTAAGTTAAGAGTTTTTCTGCTTAGTCTATCTTTTATAGCAGAGGTACATTCAGTTCTTTAACCATCTCCTATTTATTCTCCATCATACTTCATCTCATAAAAGTAACCCTTGAGACTTTCAGAATTACCACTGAGGTTTACGGTTACACAACTTCTGTGTTAATGATCTTAGTTTCATGCCACTGCGTGCTAAGTGAAACCCAAAATTCAAAACCTTTAAAGCATTGACGGTGAACAATTCAATGTTCTAGATTTCACCCTTTGAAATTACGAAACCAATTTTATGAAAGTACCATGAAATCTCCTTTTATTTTTTGAGAGATCCTTATGAAAATGTCTTTCACCAAGACTTTTCTTCCCAAGAGATCCAAATTTTTTTTTTGAGGTTTCTAATTGACAATTATCAACAAGTCACTGAATATGTTCCAAGCCTACTTGTTTAACAGGCCACATCAGTCTCACAATTACTTCATTCTATTTCGGTCTTATGTCAAGTATCGGAAACCAGAATTGAAGCGAAAGCCACCCTTAATAGCCTTATATATAAAAAGATGCCTTTCAATGCTTCTCAACAAGTACTTGATCGTAAATCAACGGGAATCCAAACAAGCACTTTGAAGTCTCTCTTGACTTTGAAGGAAGAGATTCGTGCCCGGGATCCACTGCTTTATGTCTCAAATGACATCACAAATTCCCACAAATAGTTTGATTTATTTCTTTATCTTTGACACTATCTTGCACGAAAATCTTGAATTTTCCAAAAGTCTTATTTAAGCTATTCATAAATATATATAGTTTCGGTTCCTAACGATGTAATGCAGCTATTTCCAAACGAAGGGGATGCGTCGATATAAAGCCTTTGGTACTTATGGTAATAAAGATTCGATTGAAGGTTCAAGCGGTGACTCAGCAGGAAGTCTAATCGATTGGTGATTTGGAAAGATGATAAGTATGGAAGGCGCGTAAATTTGAATCGTTACCTAATCATGCGTCATCAGTTGTTTTATCGGAGTTGCTAGTTGTCCAATCACGCCTTTTTAGGCGTCGTTTCCGAAATTAATGGAATCATTGCTCATGATTTTTCTCTCTCTTCAAAATCGTATATAAGGGATTGATTTCTGAGGGATTCTTCTCAACCACACTTCAACTCTCTCAAGCAAAAGAAGGCGATTTAGTTTTCACTGTTCATCTTCTTCTTCTTCAAGCTTCAACAATGGCAGAATCTTCCTCCGTTCAAGAAACCACTGCACGCTCCACTCTTCTCGCGAAGTCTTCATCTCAACCACCGAAACCACATCAACCGAACCCTCAACAACCGAAACCGAAACCACAACAACCGAAGGTGGTTACTGAACCGAAGGGGAAAGAAGCTTCAGGTTCGGGCTTGAAGGATATGGGAAAAGGAGTTGCTGATGATATTGATGATGAGGATGATGTCGATATTGAAGAAACGGTTCCTAAACCAAGTTCTCTCAAAGCCAAGCCCACTGCTCAGGAGATTAAAGAAAAAGTCATTGATGCCCTTAATAAGGAGAATGAGAAGAGAGAAGCAAATCTGCTTAACCAGAGGAAATCGATGTTTCCTCTGTGGACGTTGGAAAGGCTATGAAAGGAGGTTATTGAAACTCCAAGTTCACATTGGCTGCAGCCTGTTCTTTCATTTAATGTCGAGAATTCTAAAGATTCTCAATTTGACATGCCAATCACTCGTAGAACCTTCATCTTTCACTGCTTCGAGTCTATAGTGGCGGTTCCTTCTCCTGACCCGAAGGTTGATCAAGACTTGCTTGAATATTATCATGAATTCTCTCAACCTTAGTACCTTACCTGGAGCAACAAGAAGATCACAACAATTAAGGTGCTGAAACCTACTGCAGCAGGGAAGTTCATTAACATCAGGTTCAATGTGACCCGAGGATCAGATGGTTTAGTGCATTTGATCTCCCTTGCTGATCTGCCAAATCTGAATCCACACGATTGGAGTCTTCTGAACAACATCCTTCTCTCCAATCAGAAAGAATATGAGCCCATCATTGGTCACATCAAGTGTATGCTAGTGTGTTACATTCATGAAGTGGCGAAGATGGATCAGGAGATTGCCACTGCTATACGCAAGAGGCCCTTAATCAAGCTTGTTGGGAAGGCTGGTGACACTAAGCTGATGGTGAAGGGACAAATTGATCCACAGTCTCACACTGTCATGTTTCTTAGAGGCGAAGGTCAAAGATGCTTATTTGCTCTGGCTGAAAAACATCTATTCTCCAATTCTTGTTTGGCGCACATTCTTGAGCTTATCCATGGGTGTGATCAAAATAGTGAAGCAGACAAAAAGTTGTTCTCAGATATGCTTCGGTGGTATATGGCTTTCAGACAAACTCTTCTTGCCCTCATTCCAAAATTGTTCAAGGTTGTGAAGCGAACTCCTCAACCGCCACCGAAGTGAAGTCTCGCCCCATTTGACGCAAAGGGGGAGATTGTTGGGTCTAATAGTGTTGTGTCCTTGGGCTCGGTCCTTAGCCCAATTTTGTTATCCGGTTTGGGGCTATCCAACCGTGTTTGTTTTATTAGGGTTAAGTATTTAAGGTGCATGCATGCATCCTTTATTGGTATCGCTTTAATTATTATTCTAATCATTGTACTATAAACCCTAGCTCGCCTCTACAGTGGAAGTTCTTCATCGAGCTCTGCTGAGGCGTGATTATATTTGAATCATTAAGCATTACTTGATTCTATATCATGTTTATGGTGTTTGTTTGCTTTTATTGTTTAGCCTGTTGAAGATCTAATCGGTCTAAGAGTTTTTCAACTCATCAGAATGCATGATATTCCTTTCGTAAGTACTTATGGGCTTGAATACTCGAGATGATTCGAAGGTTCGTGCCTTGTTTGTCGCCGTAGATAACTAAGGTTTTGCTATTCGATAGATTAAGACGAACGACTGTCTCAAAACACAGAATGTCAGCACGATGAAGACTCAACCAATCCATGCCGATAATGACATCGAAACTTTTAATTAGGACATGCATGAGGTAGATTTGAAATGAATAGCTATCTAGAGAGAGGGTGCATCCTATGTATATATCGTTAGTGCTCTCAGTCTTCCCGTTAGCCATTTCTACGGTGAACGTTTCTTTTAGTGCTTGTGGTTGTTGTTTAAGTAAGTGTTTAAATTTTTGGTTCATGAAACTCCTCTCCACTCCAATATCAAATAGTATGCATGCATAAGAGTTATCGAGGAGAAACGTACCCGTGACCACCGTAGGGTCTGCCATAGCTTCTTCATGGCTTATCGCCAAAACTCTCCCAACTCCACCAGGATTCCCTACTTTCGGGCAGTTCCTCTTGTAGTGTCCAACCTCACCACACCCGTAACATGCCTGGCCTACTCCAACGCCAGGGACCTGGGTGATTGGCCTTGCCGGAGCCTTACAGAAACGGGTCGTGTGCCCTTTCCTGTTGCAGTTAGCACACTGCATCTCTCAGCAGGGGCCGTTGTGGTGGAAGTTTCACTTCAGCAAACTCCCAGCGTACTGCTTTGCCGGTGCAGGGACAGCAGGGGTTGTTGCGGCATGGACAACCACAATCTGTTGTTTCTTAGCGGAGTTCTGCGCCGATTGATTCTTCTTTCTGTCCCAAAACTTCCTCTTTTTGTCATTCCCTTTGGCCGGTTCTGGGACAGCAGGGGTTGTTACTGTTGTGCGGACTCCATGGTCAATGAGTCGATGTGCCAATCGTTTGGAACTGTCGAATGTAGCGGGGTTTGAAGCTAAAACGTTCCCCTGATATGGAGGTACCAGTCCCCATATGTATATCTCAATCTACTTGGCTTTAGTGGGGACCATCCCCGGACATAGAGCCACTAGATCACTAAACCTAGCTGTGTAGGCTACTATGTCAGAGCCTTTCATGGTTAGGCTCCAAAGCTCGTGCTCGAGCTTCTGAACTTCACCCCTTGGGCAGTATTCTCCTATCATTAGATCCTTCAGTGCTTCCCAGCCCATCGAGTTAGCCACTATGAGAGTAAGTGACTTAACATGGCCATTCCACCATGTGAGGGCCCTGTCTGAGAAGGTGCAGGCAACAAATTTTACTTTGCTTCCTTCTGGGCAGGAGCATATCTAGAAGATAGACTCCGTTTTCTCAAACCATTGCGATAGGGCAATGATTCCACTGTTGCCGTTAAAGGCTTTGGGTTTGCAGTTGGTGAAGTCTTTGTATGAACACTCCATAGGGTGCCCGTGACTATCACCTTGGGTGGAGTTAACACCCGTTCCACCTTCGCTAGTACCGCCAGCGTTGACCTGAGCTAAGGCTGCCGTTACAACCGCGGTCACTACAGCTTGAAAAACTACAGGATCGAATTGTGGAGGAGGTGGTGGTTGAGTTGGAGTTATTGGTGTATTGCGTCTATTTGATCTACGAGGAGGCATCTTTCAACTATAAGTTTACAAAGATGAAGATAATTGTAAGATGTCAATAGTGAGAATAATGAGAGTGTTCCTTCAACTAATTCACCATAGTTCAACATTTAATTGATGAAGTGTTTGCAATAGAGGTCTACCATTAGAAAGATGAAAGAATTTGGATAGAGATTTTTCCAAGAGAATCAGATACCTGTCAAAATCATTGGTATTATAGATGAACAGAGTTCAGGAAAATTCGACCTTGTAATAGGTCTACAACATACCAATATAGAGAAAATTTTGACAGCAATTAGACCTAACGAAACTGAAGTTCAAGGTCTAGACATAAGCAGGAAAAATAACACTAGAGTCTAAAAGTAGACTTAATCTATATCCAAAAGAGTGAGTAGAGTAAGCTCTACTCGTGAGGGGTGTTGTCCTGGTTGGTACTAGATTCTGCCCTGGACTCGGCCAGCTGTTGTTCTGTTTCCCACACACGCCTATCCAATGCAACTTGACCCTGACGAAGTTCTCTAACTTCGGATCGACTGGCATTTAGTTCCATCTGTAGTGCGTCAGTGTGAGTCCTGGTTAACTCCTGGTCATCGGTCAGATGGTGGAGACGAACTGTGTTGACTCCTGAGTTAGCCCTGATTTCCATGACTTGGTCGATGATTGTTCTTCCTTGTTTAGCATTGCGAGCAACATGACGAACCAAGATAGGGAGGACTCTATCAGCCGATCCTCCCTCGCTCAAGTTGTAGAAGCTTCGGTCTCCATTATAAGGAGGTGGTTGTCCCTGTTCATGGCTCCACCTTCCCAAGTTCACTGCCCACAGAGGCGTCGGGCCTTGAAATTCCGGTCGAGGGTTAGGGTTTTGGGCAACTTGAGGTGGATCATAGACCTCGGGTTCTGAGTCAGAGTCTTCCTGCTCATCCTCTTCGTTCTCTTCCACAGAACTCTCCTCGGGGTCTTCTTCTACTGGGACCACCGGGTTCTCTTCTTCAGGTTCAACTTCTAGCCATCCACCATTCCCTTGATCGGGAAAGTACGGGTCGCCAGGTAGATGGAATCCAACCATGTTATCTAAGCGAGAAAAGAGGTGTATGAGACGTATAATAGACGTATTACTAAAGATATTTATAGGATGATCCTTACCAGTTACTTCAATACTTACGCAGTGTATACCAGCTATATATAACCAAGATAGAATAGACCTTCGAATAAGTGATCCTACTCTAAGACCATAACCAAACAAGGAACAGGAAGTAAAGCGAAGATTACAGATTCTAAGTCTATAACATCTTAGTCACATATAACCTTAGCGCATCCACTCAATAACTATTGACCTACTAGTAAAGACCTTTTTAGTTTTCACATAAGTAATTATAGTACAACAAAATACTCCTATAGTATTTTAAGTTTATGTTATGTTCTAGTGTCTCATTGTAGTAGAGTTGGTAAGTTTTAGACTTGTTGTATCACCACAACCATTCTTAGGCACATGCTAATCACTTCTCGGATAGATGTAGTTGATCAGGCTATATCAATCCCAAACCTGATTATATATCCCCAAGCCTACTTGTGATGTTCAACAATCACAATACTTTTGTTCTGTTCTAGTATGACACTATTCTTAGTATGAATGCATGTATGTATACTTTAGTAAAATATGTTATTATTTAAAAGGTATAGTCTATTGGTCAGAGTGTTTTAATCCCGTTGTGTTTATAGTTGCACATCTTTTATGGGTTGATATACTTAGTTTACTATAAACAAATCTCTGATACCAATCTATCACACCCCCTAACCGAGATGGCAGAAACATTCGGGGGCGGAGGACGTCATGTACAGTATCATAACAATGCACAATAGTTAAACAAGCAACAACATCCATTGCATTGATAGAATAGTTAATACATGTGTGTTTTGAGTATAGTTGTAAGACACCAAAAATGTATATAGCAAAGTATAAAAGACGAGTCTTGAACATGCTCCGTCTTCTCAAAAACCTGATCTAGTATACCTGTCTACTGGTTCCCTGAGAATACAAGTTATTTTGAAAGAGAGTATCAACATTTAAGTTGGTGAGTTCATAAGTATTTAATGTCAAGTGTTTGTATTTGTTTCATGAAAATGTTTGTATTTGTTTAGTAAAATGTTTGTCTACTTCCCAGATAATCCTATATTTTCTTCTAAAATGAAAAGTAGTCTTCTACCCAAGACCTGACTGTTTTGTATGTTTGTTCTCTTGTAAAATGTATGTTTGTACTTGAAATAGTATAAAATGTATGTTTTCCATATTTGTAAAACCATCTTTACTAGAAAAATAGTATGCATTTCTCATGTGAGAATGTCACTGTATGAGTGTAATGGAAAATGAAGGTTTACAGTAGTATTGTGTAAAATAAACTACTGATGCACTAACTACCTTGTAACCAAACTGGTTAATTAAGGTTAAATGTGATTAGGTTATAACCATGCTTGATTGAGTAGTATAAAACACGACATTCTTCAGGCGTCGAAAAAGGTATGACATTTGTCACCCGTAGACCTGCAGGTCACACTATAGCTAGAAGCAAGGTGTGGGATGGTCAATCCCGTATAGATCTATACACAAACTCACGCTCTCCCTCCAGAAGACTCTGGTTAAAAATGTGACATAACAAGAATATTGCTATGCCATGAAATAGTATCTCACATTTTAGTTATCTTGTTCTTGTTATAGAATGTAAGTTCCTTTTTGTTCTCGTAAATGAATAGTAGACTTTGTAATGAATAGTAATAGTATGTATGTATTGACTCATGTATTGTTTCACTGTTCAAGAAAATAGTATGTATTGATCCTCTAAACTATACCTATTATAGTTTACTAGTATATTTGTTTGAACTGTAAATGATTTGGAGAAAAGACTCATTTGCCCAATGTATGCAACTGAGTTAAGTATGTACTTTGAAAATGGGGTTTAATATTCATGTATATATTTAGCAAGTATAACTATGATTTAGCCGACAGTCGGACTAGTGATCCTACCCTAAGCCCACAACCAAACAAGGAACAGGAATCAAGGTGTTTAGCAATAGTCCTAAGTTCGTTAAAGCATACTTATACATAAATATATAAATGAATACGATTTTGATAATAAAAGCAATCTAAAATAGTTTAAAAGAGTTTTTGAAATGATTTTAACAACAATTATAAGCATAAGAAATCCTTTGTTCGTTTGTTTTCACATGTACACATAAATTGTGTTCTACTTGTATTCCCCCCCCCCCCTAAAATCATTTAAAAAGGTAAATGGTATGGGTATGAACTCACCTTAAGTGAGTGATTCGTTTGGATGTTTGATATAGGTTGATTGTTTCCACAAGTTAGATCCCGAGACAAAATCAAGTCCAAACTAGCAATTCATGCGATTTATTGGCATGAAATTAGTGAATATAACCTCAAAGGTGTTAAGGAAACAACCTAGGATGTAAGAACTACTTACAATCGAAGTGTTAGAAGCGAAACCGAGTGACTGCTTAGAGTTCACGGCTAGGCTTCGGTGTTTACGACCGTAAATGGTTCACGACTACTTCAAGATTCAAGTGTTTTCGGCTGGAAACACAAGTGTGTAATCTTGGTGTTCTTAGTGAAAAGAAGGAGATTCAAGGGTTCACGGCCCAAGGATCTTGATGAATGAAGAACACTTGAAGATCCTAAGCAAGATTCTAAGAGGATTCAAAGGAGGAAGGATGATAGTTGAGAGAAAATTAGGGGTTCTCGGTTGAAGACCTTGAGAGCAAAAGTTTGAGTTTTCGGATAGAAGTGTAGAAGTGAGGAATATTTCAGTCAAACGTATATATATATATATATATATATATATATATATATATATATATATATATATATATATATATATATATATATATATATATATATATATATATATATATATATATATATATATATATATATATATATATATATATATATATATATATATATGCTAGAGTTTGCAGTCCGAAGGAGTTCACCGTCTGAAGGAGTTCACGGCAGCAAACCGTTTACCGTCCGAACTGTTTGAGGTCCGAAGGCTTGCCGCCCATGCGAGGGTTTGCGGCTCATGCGGAGGTTCTCGGTTCCAAATGTTTCCTTCCTTAAACACACAACGCCTTTGAATACAAGGTCTAAACACATACAACTCATTAATTTAACCATAAAATAATTAAAGAAATAAGTTTGACCTTTATTGGATAAGTTTGACTCTAGTTGACCAAGTTTGACTTTTACAAGAATGGAAATTACGGGTTGTCACATGGATGCATCACTGAATACTACAAAATCCTCAACTCCCTTCGGAAGAGTCAAGATTGGAGCCTCGCAAAGTCTCTGTTTGAGGGTCTCAAACGCCCTCTGCTACTCGAGACCCCACCTAAAATCCACCCCCTTCCTCGTTAGACGAGTGAGGGGTACTGCAATTTTGGAGAAATCCTGTATGAATCTCCGGTAGTACCCAGCCAATCCCAAGAAGCTCCTGATATCTGAGGGAGATTTCGGAACCTCCCACTGCATAACCACCTCGAGTTGAACCTCTTGTAACAAAATCCCTTCCTGGTTAATGAGATGTCCAAGGAATTGAACCTCTTGTAACAAAAACTCGCACTTCGAGAACTTGGCGTACAACCGTTCTCGCCTCAAGACCCCCAATAGCTCTCGAAGATGCTCCTCATGCTGCTCTCGGGTCTTGGATTACACCAAGATATCATCTATGAATACAATGACCGAGCGCTCAAGGATCGGTCTGCAGACCCGATTCATCAGGTCCATAAACACCGATGGCGCATTGGTGAGCCCAAACGGCATCACCACGAACTCGTAATGTCCATAACGAGTCTGAAACGCGGTCTTCTCCACGTCCTCCTCCCTAACCCTGACCTGATGGTACCCGGACCTCAGGTCTATCTTGGAGAACCAAGATGCTCCGTGCAACTGATCGAAAAGGTCATCTATCCTTGGGAGTGGATAACAGTTCTTCACCGTCAACTTGTTCAACTCCCGATAGTCAATGCACATTCAGTGTGAACCATCCCTCTTCCTGACGAAGAGAATCGGTGCTCCCCATGGGGAACTGCTCGGATGAATTAACTGCTTGCGTAGCAATTCCTGCAGCTGTGATGACAGCTCCTACATCTCCGGTGGTGCCAACCGGTACGGTGCGTTGGCGATAAGGGCCGCACATGGCGCTAGGTCCATCCTAAACTCGACCTGCCTCTCCGGAGGTACTCCGGGTAACTCCTCCGGGAACACGTCAGCGAACTCCCTGACTACTGGAACCTCTGAAACTGCGGTATGATCCCTGACCCGCGTATCCACCACATACGCTAGATAACCCACACACCAGTGTTGAATGTACTGTCGAGCCCTGGCAGCTGAACAAAACCCTAATCCCAGTCTGGTGTCCTCTCCGTAGAGAATCAGTTCTCCCCCACTTGGGGTTCAAACTACCACTCGCTGACCCTTGCAGTCGATCGTGGCACCGAAACGACTAAGCCAATCCATACCCACGATCACACATACATCCCCCATGGGAATCGGAATCAAGTATATTGGCAAAAATACACCGAAGATCTCCAACACGCAATCCCGATAGACTGAAGAAGCGGAAACCCCCGTTCGTCGGCGATAGAGACTCGCAACGGACACTCTAGATCTCCTACTAGCAAAAACTGAACTCCCTACTGAATGACTGCGAGACAAACGACCGACTCGACCCCAATTCAAATAATACCAAAGCAGGTAAAGAGTTCACTAAGAACGTACCAGCAACCACGTCTGGTGCTGCCATGGCATCCTCTGGTGTAAGCTGGAAGGCGCGTCCCTGACCCCTCGGGGGCGCTGCTCTACCCTGACTCCCATTTGTAATCCTCAGTGTAGCTGGCGCGAGAGCCTGTTCCGGCTTGGCAGCGAGCAACGGACAGTTGGCCTTCACATGGCCAATCTGATCACAATGGTAACATATCCTCACACTCAGAACCAGGGCGGGCTGGCGACAATCCTTCGCATAATTCCCTTCCTTGCCACAATTGTGGCACCCGCTGCCTGATCGACAAACCCCAGAATGACTCTTCCCTCACTTTCCACAAGTGCGGCCGCGCTAACCTCCAGTCCTAGAATCAGCGGTCTTGGACCGCTTCGGCCCCGGCTGCGCCTGTACAGGGGCCTGCCTCTACTCTCTCAGTTGTAACTCAAACTGCAACTCACACCGCCTAGTGGCCTTCTGTAACTCCAACAGTGTATCACAACATTGGGTAGCAACAAACTGATGGATATCGGTCTTGAGCATGCTCAGATAACGTGTCATCTGATCCTGCTCAGAAGCAAACTCTGGGCAAAACATCGCCCTCTCAGTGAACATGCGGTTGATCTTTGTCACCTTCTCCGTACCCTGCCTCAGATCTATAAACTCTTGTGACAGTCGCTCGCGCTCGACCCGTTGGATGTAGCGAGCGTGGAACAGGTCCCTGAACTGCTCCCAAGTAACTGCAGCTCTATGGTCATCATTATACGACCCAGTCATCAACCTCCACCAGTCCTTTGCCCCGGACCTCAGCAAGTTCAGGGCACATCTGACCTTCTAGTCAGCAGGGCATGAGCACGTGAAGAAACATCCCTCCACGTCAGACATCCACCTCATGGATATAATCGGATCCTAAGTCCCATCGAAGGTCGGGGGCTTCGTGTTGTTGAAGTCTCGGTACTGAAAAGCCCGACTGGCTCCTCCCCATGCTGCTGTTACTGTGACAACTCGAACCTTTTTCAGTCAACGAAAGTCAAATCTCGTTAATAAAATTTCGAATTTTATTCATTTTTTCAAACTTGTAAGGGTTGAAAACAACTTAGATTATATAAATTGAATTGATATAAGTGTCGGGTCTAAAGTCGTGTGAGAAAATCAAGTTTTTCTTCGAAAACCAGCCAAGTCTCGAGCAACCCAGTGTTCACGGCCGCACTCGTGTTGACGGCCGTAAACCGTTCACGGCCGTCAACCGTTCACGGCCGTCAACCGTGCACGGCTGGGTGGACCCCACCACTGACCATGAACCCAGCCTATATATATGTGTTCATACCCTCATTTATACTTTTCTGGCCGAAAACACAACTCTCTCTCTCTATAAAAACATCAACCGAAAACTCAAGTTTCTCTTCATCTATCACTCAATGCTCCTTAGAACTCGTTGTGGAGCATCCAACATTCATCCTTTCATCAAATCAAGCACCCTTCATTTTGGGTTCACGGCCGTAAAGCCTTCAAATCTTAAAATAGTCAAGGGCCGAAAGCAGTTCACGGCCGTGAACCATTCAAAGACCGTAAACCCTTCAAGGGCAGGGAACCGTTCACAACCGAGAACAGTTCACGGCCGAAAACCCTTCACGGCCGCAATCAGCCTTACATCGTGAATCTTGGCTGCAAACCTACTTTTCCTCCTCGATCGAGTCTCGGTAACATTGCTTAACCAAAAGTAAGTGTTTTTCTAACACTTTAACTAATGGATTCGCTAATTTAAATACGAATATGTGTTTAATTATTATTAGGATTCCGTTAAATTTGGCGTACAACAACTCGAGTGTCCTCATTTCCAGTCTCGATGTCCGGCACACACACGCATCCAACTGTGAGTTCATACCCCTACGTTTTCTCTATTTTAACGTTTTCAGGGGGGATACAAGCCAAACACAAATAGTTGTTGTGAACTTTATATACAGAACTTCAACGGGATTAAAACTTATGCAATTGATACAACCAAAAGATCACCACAGTTTTATAAAGTATTTAGATATTTTATCCATTTTGTAAAATGCTGAGCATAAGGGAAGTTTTCAACTCACAACTATAATTGCATAGTTTTCAGAACAATACATGAACCGAGAACTCAACACACATGCAAACTATAATAGGTATAGTTTGGGATTTCAATACACAATTTTATCATTTCAGGATTATACATTAGCAATCATTTAAACTATGACAGATATAGTTTATAGTATACATTACTACTTTCCAAATACTAGAGTACCACACTAAATAATTACTTAAGTATAATTATTATTACTCTGTAAGTATATATACGATTCCAAGTACAAGTGAACATTTCAACACTACACGTAAACTAGTTAATACAGGGTTGTGAGGCACTACTTCAATTTGTACCCTTCAGGGTACGAAACTAAATCCTAACACAGTATAACCAGAGTCTCCTGGAGGGAGAGCGTGAGATTTGTGAATAAATCTATTCGGGACTAACAATCTCACACCTGAACTGCTAGCTATAGTTAGGCAGGCATGCCTGAGCTGACAAATGTCATAATAGCCGACCCTTGAAGAACATCGTAAAGGTCACTAGGTCATATCAAGTATGGTTATACGAACTCACAATAGTGTAAACTAACCATTTGTTTACGAAATTCATTTCTTCAATTAGTTTTATCTTCATTAATAGAACTAACATACATCACAACTGGAGGATTCCAGGAAATTCGAATACATGGTTTTACTTTAAGTAATAAAACTACTATATATACTGGTGGTAGCCAGGTTTTTCATACAGAACATTCTACATAAAGGTTTTCATACAGAACTCACCATACAATACGTCTGGTAGTAACCAAGCATACAAACTAACATTTTTCATATACTATAACAGGACACAGTAACAAACATTCATAGTTAATTCTATAATTCCTTAGTTTATGCATCTGGGTTATGTATAAAGAATATCTGATAGACTGTGGAATGTGTGGTTTTCGCCTCATTTCATGTTCCTGGCTTGGTTGTGGGCTTAGGGCAGATCCACATAATCAACTGTCTGTTCGATATTGGTTTATGTGTGGCTAATATGAACTAAGTGGTCATAGAATGAACTGGTATTATCACGCTTTTACTAAAGAAAATATTGGATTTTCTTGGAAACATACAAACATTTTCACAGATTCATCAACAGGTTTTCATTATAAAAACATTGCTTATGAACTCACCAGCTTTAATGCTGATACTCTTTTCAAAACCGCTTGTATTCTCAGGAAATCAGTAGACAGGTACTCCCGCAGACTTTTGAGAAGACGGAGTGTATAGAGTCACGTCTTATATATTTTGCTATACTTTTGATGTATACAAACTATGTATCAAACAGATGTAAATATTTTACTTATTCAATGTAATGGTTGTATTTACTTTGTTTACTATGATGCAATTGTTGTGATACTATACATGACGTCCTCCACCCCCGAACGTTTCCTCCTTTTCGGTTTGGAGGTGTGACAGATTGGTATCAGAGCTATTGTTTCTAGTTAACTAAGTATACCGAACCTTACATGGTATACAACTATAAACACTAAAAAGGGGCCGAAGCGCTCTGAAACTAAAAGTATACTATTAAAATTTAAGTATTTTATAATAAGTATACAAGTATACATACATACTAGAAGCTTTATCATATTAAGAACTACATAAAAGTATTTAGGACGAGTTGGGCACTACGGTTAAACCTGAATAGTTATGTAATCATTTGTGGGGACAATATAACCTGATCAACTATATTTGTCGGAGATATTACCAACATGTGTTTGGGAGTGACTGTGGTGTTACGATAAGTCTAAAACTCACCAAATCTGATACAAATGAAACACATAGTTAAAATACTATACGAGTATTTTATAGTTCTATAACACTACGCAGAATTGTTACAAATAGTATTAATCCTCACAAATTAAAGACCTTCCTTATTTATGTTAGTAAACCTTTATTGTAGATCTCTGTAAACACTATAGGGTTAAGATATATCTTGTTCGAAAGTATCCGACTCATGATCAATATAGAAGGCTTATCGTCATTTTCCCCTTGTATCTTTTAGAGAAAGATGCCTCCCAAGAAGAGACCCAACAGAAAGAACAACGATCCTCCTCCGCCGCCACCTCCTCAGTTCGATCCTGTCATGTTCCAGGCAGCAGTTACAGCCGTTGTGGCTTCCGCGATGTCGCAGATGAATCCTGGCAGCTCTGGCGGGTCAGGTAGTGGTACCCATCCCCTAAATCTTGATGGTGGTCAGGGACACTAGAAGGAGTGTTCCTACAAAGACTTTATGAATGCGAAACTCAAATCATTTGACGGCAATGGAGGTGTCATTGCCCTAACTCGTTGCTTCGAGAAGATCGAATCAATTTTTGAGATCTGTGCGTGTCCCGAGGCAAGCAAGGTGAAGTTCGTCGCCTTCACCTTCACTGATACAACACTGACTTGGTGGAATAGCCGAGTCAAATCCCTAACTCTGCCAGTAGCCAATGCTATGAGTTGGGAAAGCCTGAAGGAACTGATGCTCGCTGAGTACTGCCCAAGGGGCGAGATGCAAAAGCTGGAGCACGAACTCTGGAACCTGAATATGAAAGGTTCCGACATTGCTACGTACACTGCTAGGTTCAGCGACCTGGCTCTTCTGTGTCCCGGGATGGTCACCCCGGAAAGAAAGAAGATTGAGAGGTACATATGGGGATTGACACCCCCAACTCAAGGGAACATCTTGGCTGCTAAACTTCTCACATTTGACAGCGCCAAGTGTCTAGCGCAGACGCTTATAGATCGCGGGGTTGATCATGAAACAGTAACAGCTGTTCCTGAACCACCAAAGGCGAGTGGTGGGAAGAAAAAGTTTTGGAACAAGCGTAAGGGCCAGTCTTCGTAGGAGCCCTCCAAGAAACAACAAACAGTGGTAGTCCACGCTGCTACTACTCCTGTTGTTGTTCTTACAACTCAAGCACCTGCCAGTAGATATGATGTTACTCTTCCAAGGTGCGACAAGTGCAATTTTCATCATCACGGACCCTGCCGTGATTTGCAATGCAACAGTTGTGGTAAGAAGGGACATACAGCTCGTTATTGCAAGACTCCAGCACAACCAGCCAATCAAGGTCCCGGAGCGGGAGTAGGCCAAGCTTGCTATGGTTGTAGAGAGACCGGACACTTCAAGAGGAATTGCCCCAAAGCAACAACTACTGGCAACACAGGGAGGGTTCTAGCTATGGGCCAGGAGGTAGTTGTCGCTGATCGTACCGTAGTTACGGGTACATTCCTCCTCGGCAACTCTTATGCATGCATTCTTTTCGATAGTGGTGCGGAGAGGAGTTTTGTTAGTCATGCATTTAAACATCTACTCAAACATAAATCCCAACCTTTAACCGAAACATTCACCTTCGAGATGGCTAACGGAAAGAAAGAGAGCACTAACGACGTATTTATAGGCTGTACCCTTACCCTAAACGACCATTCTTTTCCAATCGACCTTATGCCAGTTTCCATAAAAAGCTTCGATGTCATCATAGGCATGGATTGGTTGAGCCCCAATCATGCTGATATCCTTTGTTATGAAAAAGCCATTCGTCTCAATCTGCCATCTAGCGGAATCCTCATTATCTATGGTGATAAACTCAGCTCAAGCCTTTGTATCATTTCGTGCATCAAAGACCAAAAATATCTGCGAAAGGAGTGTCATGCATTCCTAGCCCATGTCGTTAAAGAAAAACAGGAAGTTAAAGGCCTCGAGAGCATCCCCGAAGTCTGCAACTTTCCTGATGTATTCCCTAAAGATCTTCCCGGAATTCCTCCCGAGCGCCAAGTCGAGTTCCGAATCGACTTAATCCCCAGAGCTACCCCCATAGCCAAATCCCCTTACCGTCTAGCGCTGGCAGAAATGCAAGAGTTATCCAGCCAGCTCAATGAACTACTCAACAAGGGATTCATCAGACCAAGTTCCTCACCCTGGGGAGCCCTGGTCTTATTTGTGAAAAAGAAGGATGGGTCCTTTCGGATATGCATAGACTATCGCGAACTGAACAAGCTTACCATCAAAAACCGTTACCCCCTACCCAGAATCGACGACCTCTTCGATCAACTCCAAAGAGCCAACTACTTCTCAAATATAGACCTAAGATCAGGGTACCATCAGCTACGAGTCCTGGAGAGTGATGTTCCGAAAACAGCTTTCCGAACTCGGTATGGTCACTACGAGTTTGTGGTAATGCCCTTTGGTCTAACCAACGCACCCGCGGTATTCATGGATCTGATTAATCGGGTGTGCCGCCCATTCTTAGACAAGTTCGTGATTGTATTCATAGATGATATACTTGTCTATTCTCGGAGTGAGGAAGATCATAGACAGCATTTGAGGCAAGTTCTAGAAACATTGAGAGTGGAAAAGCTTTACGCGAAATTCTCTAAGTGCAAATTTTGGATTAGAAAGGTCACTTTCTTGGGTCACGTGGTTAGCAAAGAAGGCATACATGTGGACCCCTCCAAAATAAAGGCTATCGAGAATTGGTCATCACCGAAGACACCCACAGAAATCTGTCAATTCTTGGGTCTGGCTGGCTACTATCGCAGGTTTATCTAGAATTTCTCCAGGATTGCTAAGCCTCTTACTACCCTGACTCAGAAAGGTGTAACCTTTAGTTGGGGAAAACAACAAGACACTGTGTTCCAGACTCTGAAGCAAGCCCTGTGCAGTGCACCTATCTTGTCTCTTCCAGAAGGGACGGATGACTTCCAGGTCTACTGTCATGCATCCAATCAGGGGCTAGGCTGTGTGCTCATGCAGCGAGGAAAAGTTATTGCATATGCCTCGAGACAGCTAAAAGCACACGAAGTCAATTATACAACTCACGATCTGGAGTTGGGAGCAGTGGTCTTCGCATTAAAGATTTGGGGACATTACCTCTACGAAACCAAGTGTACCATCTTCACCAACCATAAAAGCCTTCAGCACATTTTTTACCAGAAGGATCTTAATATGAGGCAACGGCGATGGGTAGAGCTACTCAATGATTACGAGTGTGAAATTCACTATCATCCGGTCAAGGCCAATGCAGTAGCAGGTGCCCTCAGCCGGAAAGAGTATTCAGGTCGCAGAGTGAAGGCACTTACAATGACTATCCATTCCCATCTGTCCGCACAAATCAGAGAGGCTCAACTAGAAGCCTTGAAGCCAGATAATGTGATTGATGAAGCCTTGAGAGGAATGGACAAGAACTTCGAAATCAAGGGAGACGGATTTTATTATTTCATGAACCGGATCTGGACCCCAAAGTTCGGCGGTTCCAGGGAGGTTGTCATGAACGAAGCTCATCGGAATAGATACTCCGTTCACCCAGGTTTGGATAAGATGTATATGGATCTCAAAAAGCTCTATTGATGGCCAAACATCAAAGCAGAAATTGCTACCTTCGTGGGCAAGTGCCTAACTTGCACCAAAGTGAAGGTGGAATATCAAAAACCCTCAGGTCTACTTCAACAGCCAGAAATACCTGAGTGGAAGTGGGAACGAATCACAATGGACTTCATTACCAAACTGCCCAAGACCCCGAGTGGCAATGACACTATCTGGGTAATCGTTGACAGATTGACCAAGTCTGCCCACTTCCTGCCAATCAAAGAAACATACAAGACGGAGAGACTGACCCGAATCTACATCTAAGAGATAGTTCGACTTCATGGTGTGCCTGTGTCCGTTATCTCTAATCGAGATAGCAGATTCACCTCGAGATTTTGGCAGTCATTGCAGAAGGCTCTTGGAACTAAGCTGGATATGAGCACAGCTTACCATCCACAGACCGACGGGCAGAGTGAGAGAGCCATTCAAACCCTAGAAGACATGCTGAGAGCGTGCGTTATCGACTTTGGTAAGTTGTGGGATACCCATTTTCCATTGGTCGAGTTCTCTTACAACAACAACTATCACACTACCATCAAGGCTACTCCTTTCGAAGCCCTCTATGGCCGTAAGTGCAGATCTCCTCTGTGCTGGGCTGAGGTGGGCGACACGCAACCAGCCAAAGGTCAAGTCCCTGATAGCACCATCACTGGCCCAGAAATCATCCGAGAAACCACAGAAAAGATCGTATAAATCCAGGAACGATTAAAGGCTTCAAGAGATACACAAAAGAGCTACGCCGACAAAAGATGAAAACCTTTGGAGTTCCAGGTTGGTGACCGCGTCCTGTTAAAGGTCTCACCCTGGAAAGGCATGATAAGCTTCAGAAAGTGTGGAAAGCTAAATCCGAGATACATTGGGCCATTGGAGTTCAAGGTTTGCAACGTACATCCCGTCTTCCATTTGTCAAACCTTAAAAAGTGTCTATCTGACGAGATTCTTGTAATTCCACTCGATGAAATAGAGGTCAATGAGAGTCTTAACTTTGTGGAAGAGGCAATCGAAATTATGGATAGGGAAGTCAAACGAATGAAACAAAGTCGCATGCCGATAGTAAAGGTTCGCTGAATGCCAAGCGGGGACCTGACTTCACTTGGGAGCACGAAGACCAAATGAAACAGAAGTATCCACATATCTTTCCCTAGTCCATAATTGTATTCGTTTTAGAATTTCAGGACGAAATTCCCTCTATCGGGGGGATGATGTGACAACCCGAACCTTTTTCAGTCAACGAAAGTCAAATCTCGTTAATAAAATTTTGAATTTTATTCATTTTGTCAAACTTGTAAGGGTTAAAAACAACTTAGATTATATAAATTGAATTTATATAAGTGTCGGATCTAAAGTCGTGCGAGAAAATCAAGTTTTTCTTCGAAAATCAGCCAAGTCTCGAGCAACCCAGTGTTCACGGCCGCACTCGTGTTCACGGCTGTCAACCCTGCACGGCTGGGTGGACACCACCACCGACCATGAACCCAGCCTATATATATATATATATATATATATATATATATATATATATATATATATATATATATATATATATATATATATATATATATATATATATATATATATATATATATATATATATATATATATATATATATATATATATGTGTGTGTGTGTGTGTGTGTGTGTTCATACCCTCATTTATACTTTTCTGGCCGAAAACACTACTCGCTCTCTCTAAAAACATCAACCGAAAACTCAAGTTTCTCTTCATCTATCACTCAATCCTCCTTAGAACTCGTTGTGGAGCATCCAACATTCATCCTTTCATCGAATCAAGCACCCTTCATTTTGGGTTCACGGCCGTAAAGCCTTCAAATCTTAAAATATTCAAGGGCCGAAATCAGTTCACGGCCGTAAACCATTCAAAGACCGTAAACCCTTCAAGGGCAGGGAACCGTTCACGGCCGAAAACCCTTCACGGCTGCAATCAGCCCTACATCGTGAATCTTGGCTACAAACCTACTTTTCCTCCTCGATCGATTCTCGGTAACATTCCTTAACCAAAAGCAAGTGTTTTTCTAACACTTTAACTAATGGATTCGCTAATTTAAATACAAATATGTGTTTAATTATTATTAGGCAACCGTTAAACTTCTTGTACAACAACTCGAGGGTCCTCATTTCCAGTCTCGTTGTCTGGCACATACACGCATCCAACTGTGAGTTCATACCCCTACGCTTTCTCTATTTTAACATTTTCAGGGGGGATACAAGCCAAACACAAATAGTTGTTGTGAACTTTATACACATAATTTCAACGGGATTGAAACTTATGCAATTGATACAACCAAAAGATCACCATATTTTTATAAAGTATTTAGATATTTTATCCCTTTTGTAACATGCTGAGCATTAGGGAAGTTTTCAACTCACAACTATAATTGCATAGTTTTCAGAACAATACACGAACTGAGTACTTAACACACATGCAAACTTTAATAGGTATAGTTTGGGATTTCAATATACAGTTTTATCATTTCACGATTATACATTAGCAATCATTTAAACTATGACAGATATAGTTTATGGTATACATTAATACTTTCCGAATACTAGAGTACCACACTAAATAATTATTTAAGTATAATTATTATTACTCTGTAAAGTACAAGTGAACATTTCAACACTACACGTAAACTAGTTAATACAGGGTTGTGAGGCACTACTTCAATTTGTACCCTTCGGGGTACGAAACTAAATCCTAACACAGTATAACCAGAGTCTCCTGGAGGGAGAGTGTGAGATTGGTGAATAGATCTATTCGGGACTGACAATCCCACACCTGAACTGCTAGCTACAGTTAGGCAGGCATGCCTGAGGTGACAAATGTCATAATATCTGACACTTGAAGAACGTCGTAAAGGTCACTAGGTCATATCAAGTATGGTTATACGAACTCATAATAGTATAAACTAACCATTTGTTTACGGAATTCATTTCTTCAATTAGTTTTATCTTCATTAATAGAACTAACATACATCACAACTGGAGGATTCCAGGAAATTCGAATACATGGTTTTACTTTAAGTAATAAAACTACTATACATACTGGTGGTAGGCAGGGTTTTTCATACAGAACATTCTACACAAAGGTTTTCATACATAACTCACCATACAATACGTCTGGTAGTAACCAAGCATACAAACTAACATTTTTCATATACTATAACAGGACACAGTAACAAACATTCATAGTTAATTCTATAATTCCTTAGTTTTTGCATATGGGTTATGTATGAAGAATATCTGATAGACTGTGGAATGTGTGGTTTTCGCCTCATTTCATGTTCCTGGTTTGGTTGTGGGCTTAGGGCAGATCCACATAATCAACTGTCTGTTCGATATTGGTTTATGCATGGCTAGTATGAACTAAGTGGTCATACAAGGAACTGGTATTATCACGCTTTTACTAAAGAAAATATTGGATTTTCTTGGAAACATACAAACATTTTCACAGATTCATCAACAGGTTTTCATTATAAAAACATTGCTTATGAACTCACCAGCTTTAATGCTGATACTCTTTTCAAAACCGCTTGTATTCTCAGGAAATCAGTAGACAGGTACTCCCGCAGACTTTTGAGAAGACGGGGCGTATAGAGTCACGTCTTATATATTTTGCTATACTTTTGATGTATACAAACTATGTATCAAACAGATGTAAATATTTTACTTATTCAATGTAATGGTTGTATTTACTTTGTTTACTATGATGCAATTGTTGTGATACTATACATGACGTCCTCCACCCCCGACCATTTCCGTCGTTTCGGTTTGGAGGTGTGACAGTTACTGCTGCTACAGCAGCCGTCTCAGCTAGGGTTGCATATATGTCATCAAAATACTCCATCATTGCGGTCTTAATAGACCCGAACATCTCCGGAATCTGACCCCGGACAATCTCGACCACCTCCTCGCGGATGATCTCCCTGACATGATCCTCTGTCAACACTGGCCCACCCTGACCGATCGTCTCCGGCGCTGTTGGGGCATCCGGACCGCCCTGCCCTGATCCCAATACGGATCCAGTCACAAAACGCCTCGTAACCACCATACTAAAAATACACCAAGAAGATATCAGATAATCCGCATAAATCGCAGGGAACCAACTCCCAACTAAACCCTAGGGGTTGTGACCTCCTTGCTACGTGTATGGGTCCTGTGCTTTCAGTAGTACGGGCCCATACTACCTTCCACACCTACCCATATTTGTCTCAAGTATCATCACAACGCCCTAATAACGTACATTTTCATGGTGCGCGCTCAATCCTCACTCCTAGAGGAAGGCTAACTATCTCATATCTGGCCTACGGACCCCACATAACTCACCTATCCATGAAACTTCCACCAACCCTACAGCACTCGTGTATGCTAACCATACATAACGTTGGACCCTATAGACTTTCGAATACCTGATCCTACCCTAAGCCCTTCATCAAACAAGAACAGGAAATAAGGCCAAACAAGCCATTCTCAGGCTATAAGATCTTAATTATGTACGGTCGTGATGCATACACTAAGCAACTACAGTAATGATGTCAATTTCATATAAGGAAAAACCTTAGGCTATCAGGCATCATATAATCAGGCAACTCTATCATGCAATTCCTGAAGATCCCTAGCCTATCACTAGCATGATGTTCTAACATATCATATTATCAAATAACTACATGGTATTTTTGGGGTCTACTTACTGGCTCCGGCTAATCGTACACTCTGCTTCCTCCTTTAATTATTTTGAAAAGCTTTTGAAAACCATTTCGAAAATCTTTTCCTTAGTTTGAGACTGGATTCTCACGAATGTTCCTCCAATTCACTCAAACTAAGGCTCTGATACCAACTTGTAACATCCATAAAATTCAAGCCAATTTCAACCAATTAAAAACCATTAATTATTACAAAGTGTTTTCAAAATAGTTTCATGTCAGAGTATCATAGAAATCAAAATCATAAAATATGAGGAGTTGTACGATCACGCCTTCGCCTTCCCGTGATCATCTGAAGTACCTAAAACCAAAACTATAACTGTAAGCCCGAAGCTTAGTGAGTTTCCCCTAAAATACCGATACATAATAAATAGTACACATAATAACAACATGTAATGGGTCCACACCTCTACAAACTGGATTACCCCTAAGCCCACAGTATGAGTCTGGCTTTCCTTACAGGCCCACAGCTCATATCTGACTTGCTCCCTTGATCCGTGGACTGTAACGAAGTGATTAGCCCTCAGTGCGAGTCTGGCATGCTCTCCTGGCCCTCAGCTTGCATCTGGAATGCTTAGGAGTCCTCAGTATGAGTCTGGCATGCTCTCCCTAGCCCCCAGCTTATATCTGGCATACTCCAAGGTTTGTGGTCACCGCACGGAGCAGTGCAACCTAAACCCTACCCACATAACATGTCGACAGATAATAGGTAAATGTGCATACATATAATCAGATAATATCACAGGTAGTCAAACCAACCAACCAGACTAGCATATCAAAACTAGCATGCATATCTAACTCATACTCAACATATCTACAACTACTAGGATATCAAATCCAATAGGCCAGCCTTGGTGCCTTAGACCCCTTAGTATAGTGAGGAGAACTCACCTCACAAATGTCGAACTGTAGTGATAAGATCAAACTCTCGGATCCCATCCACGAACTCCACCACCTATATTCACCACAGGACCACTTCCATAAATTCCCAATTTACTAAAATGCCCCGAGAAGTCAAATTGGTTAACCCTAGGTCCAAGTCATAGTCAACGGTCAAGGTCAACGGTCCATGTTGACCCAACTCATCGAGTGCAGCTTACTGACTCGTCGAGTCCTTCCAGAACTCGATAAGTCATGAAAACCCTAGTTGACTCGCCGAGTTTCCAGACAACTCGTCGAGTCCCTGCGTGTCCAAAAGTCGGGAAAACCCTAACTGACTCGTCGAGTCATCTCACTGAATCGCCGAGTCCATGTACAAACCAACAACGGCCAATCTTCATCGGACTCGTCGAGTTGACCTTGCAAATCGTCGAGTCCCTTCAGTCCATTTCTCATTCAGACGTTTTTAAGCTGCCCCAAAGCTCCAAATTGCAGATCTAACCTCCCAGGGTGTTGAAATCACGTAAAGTTGCAAACTTTACGTGCATGTAAGGCTTCATGAAGCTAAAACACTAATAACTAGCCTTAGAAGAAGGTTTTGGACATGAAGGAGGGCCAAAGCTTCATAAAGCTTGAGACTTTATGTCCATAAGGGCCTAGAGAAGTCCAGATCTGAAACCATTCCCTTGTGACAAGCTCAAATCTGAAAGTGACTCCATATTTGCACCAAAATGCCCATTTTCTCACATAAGAAGAGATCTAACAAATGAAAGGCCAAGTTAAAGGCTTTTTACCTCCAAATGCAAGCCAAGACAGTGTAGACACCGGATCTACCTACTTCTTCTCGTTCCAACCTTCTTAATCTTCGAACTTCTTCAAAAAATACACCCAAAACACACTTTAGCCTCTCACACACTCAAGAATAGGTTTTAGATCGATTAGCGTTTCTTCTGGCCGTCAAAAGGTGGTAAGGAGGCTGGAGGAAGGGACTTAAGGTCCTTTAAATAGGGTGCAAACCCTAAATATTATGGTTTTCATGCACAGCCTCTACTCGTCGAGTCGGGGTCCTCCAACTCGTCGAGTAGGTCCATTAAATCATGCGGGCAAGCTCGCCTCTACACGACGAGTTGGGCAGCCAACTCGTCGAGTAGGTCCAGAAATATGAATGTAAAGGTTTAAAATTTATACCTAGTAGTCGGGGTATTACAACTAGTCGAGTTGACTCGGTTGGCTTGTTGACTTTGTTCGATCCGAAATTTGACAGTTGTCACATCATCCCCCCGTTAGAAGGAATTTTGTCCTGAAATTTGCACTTTGAGTAGGTTTTCACGAGTTTGGGAAAAGATGTGGGTATTTCCGTTTCATTTGGCCCTCCCATTCCCAAGTGAATTCAAGCCCTCGCTAGGCATTCCAACGGACCTTCACTATGGGTATGCAGCTTTGTTTCGTTCTTTTGACCTCCCTGTCCATGATCTCCACCGGTTCCTCGACAAAGTAGAGAAACCTTAATGATGGTATGATAATTGTTATTGTATGAGAACTCGATGAGTGGTAACTGGGTATCCCAACCTCTACCAAAGTCTATCACACAATCTCTCACCATATCTTCCAATGTTTGAATAGTTCTCTCGCTTTGCCCGTCGGTTTGTAGGTGGTAGGTTGTACTCGGGGCAATCCTGGTTCCCAATGACTTTTGTAGTGCTTGCCAAAACCGTGAGGTAAACCTTCTATCTCTGTCAGAGATAATGGACATTGGCACGCCATGCAATCGTACCAACTCCTTGATGTACGTCCTTGTCATTTTTTCCATTTTGTTTGTCTCCTTTATTGGCAGGAAGTTGTTTGTCTCCTTTATTTGGTTAATCTCTCGACGATCACCCAAATGGTGTCAAGTCCACCCATCGTCTTGGGTAACTTGGTTATGAAGCCCATGGTTATCCGCTCCCACTTCCACTCAGGTATATTCGGTTGTTGTAGTAAACCTGAGGTCTTTTCGTATTCTACCTTGACCTTGGCGTAAGTCAGGCACTTGCCTACGTAGGTAGCGATTTATGTCTTCATGTTTGGCCACCAATACAATTTCTTGAGGTCCAGATACATCTTGTCTGAACTGGGATGAACAGAGTATTTGGTATTGTGAGCCTCTGTACCCGCCGAATCTCGGTACCCAGATTCGGACCATGAAGTAACGAGCTCCTTCATCCTTGACCTCAAGGTTTTTATCCATTCCCGGCAAGGCTTCACTTGCGACATTCTCGGGTTTCAAGGCTTCAAGTTGCGCCTCCTCGATCTTCATGGGCAGGTGTGAATGGATGGTCATGATCAATGATTTTTCTCGGTGGCCTGAGTACTCCTTTCGGCTTAGAGCATCTGCTACTATGTTGGCCTTTCCTGGATGATAGTGGATTTCGCAATTCGTAATCATTTAGCAGTTCCACCCATCGTCGTTGTCTCATATTGAGTTCCTTTTGATTGAGAATGTGCTGGAGACTCTTATGGTCAGTGAAGATTTAGCGTTTTGTGCCATAAGGGTAATGTCTCTAGATTTTTAAGGCAAACACTATTGCCCCAAAATCAAGTTTGTGTGTGGTGTAGTTGACCTTATGAGTCTTACGTTGTATCGGGGGTATGTTCCTCCGGATCTCTGATTTGAAGGTATCCCGACCTTAGATCAACTTTCTGAGAAGTATCTCGTTCCTTGAAGTTGGTTGAACAGATCGTCGATTCGGGTTAGGGGTATCGGTCCTTGATGGTGAGTTTGTTCGACTCTTGACAGTCAACGCACATATGGAATGATCTGCCTTTCTTATTTACGAGCAAGACTGGCGCTCCCCACGGTGAGAAGCTCGGTCTGATAAATCCTTTACTCATTAGATTGTTCAGTTGACAACTGGACTATTCCTGCATTTTCGCCGGCTCTAATCGATATGGGGATTTGGCTATGGGAGTGGCTTCAGGAATCAAGTCAATTCTAAACTCGACTTGGAGCACGGGTGGTATTCCCGGAAAGTCTTCTGAGAATACATTGGGAAAGTTACAGACTTCTTGAATATCCTTGATGTCTTTCACTTTCTGTTTCTCATCCACAACGTGGGCTAGGAAAGGTGTGGTACCTCTTGTGTAGGTACTTCTGAGCCTTGATGCAGGAGACGATGCAGAGATTTGTGTCGTGTTTGTCATCGTAGATGACAAGGGTTTCGTTATTTGGTAAGTAAAGTTGAATGGCCTATTCGTAATACATGATATTGGTATGTTGAGGACTTAACCAAAACATGCAGATGATCACGTCGAAGTTTCCCTATTGTAACCGGTATTAGGTCGATTTGGAAGGAATGGTTGTTTAGTGTTAGAGTGCATCCTACGTATTTGTATTTTTTGGCTTTTGTCTTCCCGTTAGCTATTTCTACGGTAAATGTTTCATTAAGTGTTTGAGGTTTTTGTTTGAGGAAATGTTTAAATTTATGGCTCACGAAACTCCTCTTCACACTATTATCGTAAAGTTTGCATGCATATGTGTTATTTGAGGAAAAACGTACCGGTAATCATAGTGGGGTCCCTCGTCGCTTTCTCATGTCCCTTTGTTGAAACTCTCTCTACGTGCAGCGAAGTGATGATAAGGGTACTTGTCGCCTTTTGGGAGATTTTCGACGTATCGTTTTGGTTGGTTGATGGCTAAAGGGGTAGTAGTGGCGAGGACTGCCACCGTTCCCTGCTTCGTCGGGGTCCTGGTTGTCGTTTCTCTTTCCTTTTATTCCAGAATTCCCTCTTGTTTTTCCTCTCCTTTGGGGGGTCGGCTTTCTGAACCATGGTTTTCCTAGCGGATGCCTTGGTCAGTCAACTGATGAGCAATGCGCTTTGTGCTATCAAGGGTGGTTGGTCGCGGAGAAATGACCATCCTTTGGAGTTGTCAGGTAAGACCCCAGATTTATCTCTCTATCCTTTTGTACTCAGGAGTAACCCTTCCTGGGCACAAGACAGCCAGATCATTGAAGCGGGTGATGTAAGCCGCATATCTCATAATTCTTCCTAGTGAGATTCCAGAGTCCTTGTTCTAAGTCTTGCATCTCACTCCTAGGCTGTCACTGTGAGATTTGCGGGTATTGTGTCCTAATCCTTCATGCCTTTCGGCATTAAAGTTTGTTACGACAGTCGCCATCCTTTGTGCGATCATTTCTTCGACTGCAGTCGCATCCATTGATGTTGGTATTCGAGTTCATGCTGGGGGTGGTGTTGGTATTGGGGTTGGTTCTGAACGGAGCCTTGCACTTCGCCTGGGTGGCATGACTCTATTCCAAGTACTAAGGTTTGAAACAATTTGCAAGCGACTAAAATTGTTACTAGTCATATGCCATAAGTATGTCGTGTTATTGTTGTTGTATGATTCCTCGTGTCTTGACCAACATTGTTAGAGATGTACTTAGGTTAGTAAGTGGTAGTAGTAGTAGGTATCTTATACACAATGCACCTTCTTCACTTATTCAATAAGATAGGAATATTCCATTGACTTGAGTTTCAATCTTCTTGCAAGGCATACAGAGATTTTGTTTCACTACTACTAGACGTGAGGAAGTACAATAAGCCTAACACAAGATTTGAGTAGTGTAATCACTAACTCACTAGGCTATACTAGTCTATCATATACCAGGATGACTCACAAGGTGCCCCGCCAACTCACACATCTCGCGAGTGGCCTTCACCGCTCTCTGTTCCGCTATGACTGCCCTAGCTTTAGCTGCAAGGATTTGTTGTCTCATGGCGGCCACCTCCCCCTCTAAGGAGTGTAGGCGGTCCGTATTGTTCTCCTGGTCCGCTTGTAGGTTCAGCATGGCATCCGTATGGGGTTCTTGTTCTTTGTGGATGTGTCGAATTCTCATCGTCGTGTTATGGGCATCTCCACTGATCTCCATTACCTCGTGATGGAGAGCCTGAACCTAAGTGTCCAAGAGGGCCACTCATGGTACAATCAGAGGTAGTGCTTGATTGGTGGGGGTGCTGGGGCACGGAGCATGGTGTAGTGGGTGTATGCCAAATGTTGATCGTCGGCCGTCTTCTCTAGCCTATGCATGCAGCTAGGTTGCCCATTGTAGGGGCACATCCTGGAAGGAGCGGGTGGAAGGGGCTCATGCCTGCTTCTGATAGGGTAAGGTTCATTAACGATCTCCCCATCACCTTCCTCCTCGTCTGATCCCTCATTAGAATCCTCCTCCTTGTAATCCATCTCTTCGTATTCTTCTGGATCCTCCTCATGAACCTCTTCTGGCTCCTCCTCGATCCATCCGCTGGCTGCCATGGCAGGGTAGTAGGGGTCTTCGTGGTGAAATCCGGCTATGTCGTCTGTGCGAGAATAAGGGTATAGGAGACACATAACGAATCTAGGTATATGGTTCTATAGTATCATAAAATACTCCTATAGTATTTTTAAACTTTATTTTTGGTTCTTAGAGTTTCTTTATATGGGGGGTTGGTAAGTTTTAGATTCGTTGTTCACCACGACCATTCCCAAACACATGTTAGTCATGTCTTGCATAAATATGGTTGATCAGGCCATATTTATCCCATATATGATTACACACTATCTAGGTTTAATTGTAGCGTCCAACTTATCTTAATACTTTTATATTGTTCTTATTATGACACTGTTCTAGTATGTATGCACGTACGTATACTTTTATAAAAATACTATTACGTTTTAAAATATACTTCTTAGTTAAGAGTGTTTTACCCCCATTATATTTATAGGTGTATATCTTACATAGCTCGATATACTTAGTTCACTATAAACAATGCTCTGATACCAATCTGTCACACCCCCAAACCAAAACGGCGGAAACGTTTGTGGGTGGATGACTTTCATGTACAGTATCATAACAATTGAATAGTAGCGATCAAAGCATTACAACCATTGTATTGAATATTTAATAAGTTTACATTGTACTCAAAACATTGTCTACTTGACATCAAATGTATATGAAAAAAATAAATAACGTGATGCGACGATGCCTCATTGTAACATCCGGATTTTCGGGTATGTTATTTTGAATTATTTATTTTGAGGATCATTGATCTACTCGACGAGTTGGTGCTATAACTCGTCGAGTAGAAGCGGGGTAGCCACGTGAGTTTAATGAACTACTCGACGAGTCCAAGAGTAGACTCGCCGAGTAGGCGCAGTAAGTGGAAACCCTAAATCCCCGGGCATGCATCCTATTTAAAGGACCTTATGGCCCTTTTTTGTGGCTACCTTCGTCTTTGAGAGTACCAGAGCATCTGTGAGTCTTGTGAGTGAGAAAGGAGGCCATTGTTCACCATTTCTTGTGTGTTTTAGCAAGAAGGAAGGAGGAAGGACAAGCTAGGCGGGTTGGGGAGCTTGGATCTGCTTCCATTTGATCAGAGGAAGCTGTTGGAGGTATCAATCTGTGCTTATTCTCGTATTTTGATGATTTAGTTGAATCTAGGGTTTCTTTATGCATTATTTAGCTTGAATCTGGAGTGTGTGAGGTCCCAAGGTGAAATGATTCTTAGATCTGGACCTTAAGAGGTCTAGAGAGCCCTTATCACTCTGCTTTATGCCATTCCTTTGAAGTTATGAGCCTAGGTGGCCATTTTAGTAGTTATTTCACCAAAAGAAGCCTTGGGTGCGTTGCATGTGAGTCAATATTCGACCTTTACGTGGTTATTGGCCGTGGGGAAGTCAGATCTATAGTTTAGAGAAGCAGATCTGACCTCAGAAGGTCATTTGAGTGTTGTCATGGGAGCAACTCGCCGAGTTCATAAGTGGACTCGACGAGTCGAGTCGGGGTTGCCCCGCGATTCGTTACAGAGAAACCCGACGAGTGGAGGAGGGACTCGACGTGCCAAGTGAGGCTTAGAAGGATTCAGAGGACCCGCGTGGACTCGCTGAGTCGCCCGGATACACTCGACGAGTCTGGTCAAAGCTTGACCGTTGACTAGAGTTGACTTCGTTGACTTTTAGGGTTGAGTCAATGTTTGGACTTGTGAGCCATTGGAGGGGTAGAATGGTCTTTTACCCTTCTTAGAGAACTTAGAGAGGGATTAGCCTAGTCCTTGAAAATCATATTAGTTAGTGTAATTATTTTATGTGATTAGGCGAAGGCTAGATCAGTATTTCCGAGTTTGAGGTTTACCGAGCTATCCGAGGTGAGTCTTCTCACTATACTTTACCTTGAGTGGTAAGTAGGGTTATGTGACAGAGTATCTTGTATGTTATGTATGTGATGTGTTGCACTGCATTATTTCTATGTGATTTATGATGTGTGTATTCCAGAGTTTACAGAGCTAGGACCGGAAAGTCCACAGAGTTAGGACCAGAGGGTCCATAGAGTTAGGGCCAGTGGGCCCACAGAGTTATAGCCTCGAGTGGCTAATATGTGTTATATGTGGTATTTTGGGGAACTCACTAAGAATTTATGCTTACAGTGTTTTGTGTTATGTGTTTCAGGTACCAGTGAGGATCGCGGGAAGGCGCTGGCATGATCAGTACACACTTGTGGAGTTTTTATGTATTGTGATCTTGGAATGAATTTTATCGATTTGATATGTGATACATGGAGATTGATAATATTTATGAATGAAATTATATTTTTAAAAGTGAAAAATTGTTTTGGAATTTACGATGTTACAAGTTGGTATCAGAGCCTTGGTTTGAGGGATTCGGATGCACCTTCGGGCGCATTTGAACTCAAACTGAGGATTTGAGAAACTTTTCGAAATAAAACAAAATTTTTCTAAAGGAATAAAAGGTTTTGAAAAGAGCAGAGCAGAGCAGTGTGTACGATCAACCAGCGCCCGAACGGTGATTTCCCAAAATACCCTTATATTATCTGTTATGAGATATGATATGATATGTTATGCATGCTAGAGTAGGCTAGGTATTCTTATTAGGACTAGAGTGGCCTGATTCGTGATGCCTTAGCCTAGGGGTTTTGCTGTTGGGAGATGCTTGAGAGTGAGTAGATAGCAGCAAGGAGCTTATGAGAGGTCTGCTACAGAGTAGCCTATGCACAGTGAGAGTAGAGTACTTGGGATTTGGGATCCTAGGAGGAGGACTTGGGGTGAATACTGATGCGGTGTGGACGGTAGTATTGGGCCCGTACTACTGAAGACATCGGATCAGTGCGCAGTCCAAGTAAGAATCCTTAGGGTACTAAGGAACAAGTAGGGCTGAGTTGCCGAGTGTGAGTATGCTCGAGCGAGTTTCTAATATTTCTTATGTTGTATTTCAGAGACATCATGGTTGGGACACGCCACAGACCAGAGACCAGCGGTGTGAGTGACGAGGAGCTTCGTCAGATGATCCACGAGGAGGTGGCTGCGGCTATCTGCGCAGAGATTCCGGAGATGTTTGGGTTTATTAAGACCACATTGATTGAGACCTATGATGAGAGATACGCAGCGGTTACTGAGGCTGCAGCCACTGCAGCTACCGCAGCTGTTGCTGCTGCTAGACCTCAGGGTCGGGATGCGTTGCTGTTCCGGGAATTCGGCAACACGAAGCCACCAGAGTTTGATGGGACGCAGGATCCGATTGCTGCGATGTGATGGGTTTCTGACATCGAGGGATGCTTCTATACGTGTTCTTGTCCGGAGCATCTGAGAGTTCGGTTCGCGCTGAACCAGCTTCGCTTGGGAGCGAACGACTGGTGGAAGTTTGTGACAGTGTACTATTCTTCTGCAGAGCATGCCGCAGTGACCTGGGAGAGGTTCACCGCTATGTTCCGTGATGAGTACGTTCCCCCGGTGGAAAGGGAACGGTTGGCCCAGGAGTTCTTGACCCTCAAGCAGGGTACTGAGTCTGTTACTGTGATCACCAGGATGTTCCATGAGAGGGCGATGTTCTGCCCTAAGCACGTGTCATCCGAGCAGGCACGCATGAGTAGGTATTTGAGCATTTTGAGGAGAGACATCCGCGAGTTTGTGGCGAACTCGTCGTACCGGACATTTGCCGAGCTTCAGGCGAATGCTCGGAAGAGGGAGATAGAGCTTGAGACTCAGGCTAGGGAGGAGGCGGAGTCTCAGGGGAGGGATCGGCGACCGGCATAGTCCCAGCCGGCAGCCAAGCGGGCCAAGCCCGCCGATTCGAGATCAGGGAACCAGAAGGGCCGCACTTGTGGCAAGTGCGGCAAGGGTCATGAGGGGATTTGTAGAGCAGGGTCTTGCTACAAGTGTGGCAAGGAGGGGCACATGGCCAAGGATTGCCCCAAGGGGTTTGCAGTCTGTTTCCACTACAACCAGACCGGACACCGGAAGGCCGAGTGTCCGCAGCTGCGGGGGTCAGCACAGGGAGCATCGCAGGGATCTTCCCCTGCTACTGTACGAGCTACCGAGAGTCAGCGAGTGAAGGCCGAGGCACCGAAGGCATGAGGGAGAGCCTTCCAGTTGACAGCGGAGGAGGTCCGCGCAGCGCCCGATGTCATGGCTGGTATGTATTCTTTCATGTATTTATTTTGAGTTTGAGATATTGTGCTTATATTATGATATGCGTAGGTACTTTTCTTGTGAGTTCTGTACCTGCCTTGGTGTTATTTGACTCGGGTGCGAGTCGATCTTTTGTATCATTAGCCTTTAGCCAGCACATCAGTATCCGCCGAGAGGCGTTGAGTCGACCTCTGGGAGTTTCCATAGCTGACGAGAGAGCGGTGTATGCCACTGATGTGATTCGAGAATGTGTACTCGAGATCTTCGGCGTGAGTTTCCGATTGATTTGGTCCCGATTGCGATGGGAGATGTCTGTGTCATCGTGGGCATGGACTGGTTGAGCAGATTTGGAGCGGTTATCGACTGCGAGCGACAGCTGGTGACCATACGAGACCCTAGTGGGGGAGTTCTTACGGTGTACGGCGAGGGTACCCGTTCTGGGTCAGCGTTTTGTTCGGCCGCTAGAGCGAGGCAGAGCCTACAGCAGGGCTGTAGTGGGTTTGTGCTTTATGTGATGGATACGAGGTTTGATGCGGAGAGGCCGAGATCGGTCGATGAGGTTCCGATAGTGCGTGAGTTCCCGGATGTTTTCCCCGAGGAGTTGCCGGGTGTGCCTCCCGACAGGAAAGTAGAGTTCTGTATCGATTTGGTTACGGGGGCAGCGCCTATCGCCAAGGCGCCCTATCGCCTTGCACCACCAGAGATGCAGGAGTTATCCTCACAGCTTCAGGAGCTGTTGGGGAAGGGGTTTATTCGGCCGAGTAGCTCGCCATCGGGAGCGCCGATCCTTTTTGTAAAGAAAAAGGATGGTTCACACCGGATGTGCATCGATTACCGGGAGTTGAACAAGTTAACGGTCAAGAATCATTACCCCTTACCGAGGATCGATGATTTGTTCGATCAGTTGCAGGGAGCGTCTTGGTTCTCCAAGATCGATCTGAGGTCTGGATATCATCAGATGAGAGTGCGTGATGAGGATATCCAGAAGACGGCGTTCAAGACTCGTTATGGGCATTACAAGTTCGTGGTGATGCCTTTCGGGCTCACCAATGCACCGGCGGCGTTCATGGACCTCATGAACAGGGTGTGCAGACCGTTGTTGGATCGTTCGGTGATAGTGTTCATTGATGATATATTGGTGTATTCGAGATCCAGGAAGCAGCATGAGGAGCATTTGAGAGAGATCCTTGGAGTTCTGAGATCGGAGAGGGTTTACGCCAAATTCTCCAAGTGTGATTTCTGGTTACGAGAGGTCCAGTTCCTGGGACATCTCGTTAACCAGAATGGGATATTGGTCGATCCGGCCAAGATTGAGGCGGTGATGAGTTGGGAGGTGCCGAGATCCCCCACCAAGATCAGGAGTTTTCTGGGGTTGGCCGGCTATTATAGGAGATTTATTAAAGATTTCTCCAAGATTATTGTTCCTCTCACCAGGTTGACCCGGAAGGGCGTGGCTTTTAGTTGGGGCCCAGAGCAGCAGGCCTCCTTTGAGACACTTCGCCAGAGATTATGCGAAGCCCCGGTGTTAGCCCTTCCGGAGGGGATGGAGGATTTTGTAGTGTATTGTGACGCGTCGATATCGGGATTGGGTGCGGTGCTGATGCAGAGAGGGCATGTGATATCATACGCATTGAGGCAGTTGAAGCCTCATGAGGCGATGTATCCTACTCACGATCTGGAGTTGGGGGCTGTGGTGTTCGCCGTCAAGATCTGGCGTCACTATCTGTATGGGGTCTGGTGTACCATATACACGGATCACAAGGGCTTGAAGTATTTGATGGATCAGCCCAACCTGAATATGCGCCAGAGGAGATGGTTGGATGTGGTAAAGGATTATGAGTATGAGATCCTGTACCACCCGGGCAAGGCTAACGTTGTAGCCGATGCCCTGAGTCGTAGGGCGGAGAGTGCCCCGATACGTGATGTTTGTTTGAGGTTGACGGTGATGACCCCGGTGTTGGACACCATTCGGGAGGCTCAGGTTGAGGCCATGAGGCCGGAGAACCACAAGAGAGAGCGGGTGATCGGGCAGGTGTCTCAGTTCGTTGCCGATAGCCGAGGGCTTATGACCTTTCAGGGTCGGATTTGGGTGCCATTTGAGGGCGGGGCACGTACCATTCTGATGGAGGAGGCGCACAGATCGAGGTTATCGATCCATCCCGGGGCCACTAAGATGTATTTGGACTTGAAGAGAGACTATTGGTGGCCCTGTATGAAGAGGGATGTTGCGTGGTTCGTGGAGAGGTGCTTGACCTGTCGCAGGGTTAAGGCCGAGCATCAGCATCCGCATGGCAAGTTGCAGCCACTTGAGGTTCCCCAGTGGAAGTAGGAACAGATTTCCATGGATTTTATCACCAAATTGCCGAGGACTGCGAGAGGTGTCGATGCAATTTGGGTGATCATTGACCGGCTGACGAAGAGCGCTCATTTCCTTCCCATTAGTGAGAGTTTTTCCGCAGAGAGACTGGCAGAATTGTATGTGAGAGAGGTGGTATCGCGGCATGAAGTACAGATCTCGATTGTGTCAGATCGATATGTGCGATTCACTTCTAGGTTCTGGAAGAAATTCCATGAGGAGTTGGGTACGAGGCTGCATTTCAGTACTGCATACCACCCACAGACGGACGGACAGAGTGAGCGGACGATTCAGACACTCGAGGACATGCTTCGAGCATGTGTATTGGACTTTTAAGGAAGTTGGGACACGTATTTGCCGTTGGCTGAGTTTTCTTATAACAACAGCCACCATTCGGGTATCGGTATGCCTCCCTTTGAGCTTTTATATGGGAGGAGGTGTCGGACTCCCATCTGTTGGGGAGAGATAGGGCAGCGAGTGATGGGTAGCACTGAGATAGTGCTTAAGACGACTGAGCAGATACAGCAGGTCAGACAGAGGTTACTGACAGCCTAGAGCCGTCAGAAGAGTTATGCGGATAGGCGCCGATCCGAGCTCGAGCTCCAGGTCGGAGATTTCGTACTCCTGAAGGTATCTCCTTGGAAAGGAGTGATCCGATTCAGGAAGAGGGGCAAGCTGGGGCCCCGGTACATTGGTCCGTTCAGGGTGACCACCAGGGTGGGCAGGGTAGCATATCATTTGGAGCTACCTGCGGAGTTGGGTCAGATTCATGATACCTTCCACGTATCTCAGTTGAGGAAGTGTATAGCTGACGAGTCGACGGTGGTGTCGTTGGAGGATATTCAGGTGAATGCGAGCCTGAATTATGTTGAGAGGCCAGTTGCGATTATGGATCGAAAGATCAAGGTCCTGAGAAACAAGGAGGTGCCCCTGGTTTAGGTCCAGTGGCAACATCGGAGAGGGTCCGAGCTGACTTAAAAGCCGGAGTCGGAGATGCGGGAGCAGCATCCAGAGTTGTTTGCAGAGCGAGACTTCGAGGGCGAAGTCTGATTCTAGTGGGGGAGAATTCTAACATCCGGATTTTCGGGTATGTTATTTTGAGGATCATTGATCTACTCGACGAGTTGGTGCTATAACTCGTCGAGTAGAAGCGGGGTAGCCACGTGATTTTAATGAACTACTCGATGAGTCCAAGAGTAGACTCGCCGAGTAGGCGCTGTAAGTGGAAACCCTAAATCCTCGGGCCTGCACCCTATTTAAAGGACCTTATGGCCCTTATTTGCGGCTACCTTCGTCTTTGAGAGTACCAGAGCATCTGTGAGTCTTGTGAGTGAGAAAGGAGGCCATTGTTCACCAGTTCTTGTGTGTTTTAGCAAGAAGGAAGGAGGAAGGACAAGCTAGGCGGGTTGGGGAGCTTGGATCTGCTTCCATTCGATCAGAGGAAGTTGTTGGAGGTATCAATATGTGCTTATTTTCGTATTTTGATGATTTAGTTGAATCTAGGGTTTCTTTATGCATTATTTAGCTTGAATCTGGAGTGTGTGAGGTCCCAAGGTGAAATGATTCTTAGATCTGGACCTTAAGAGGTCTAGAGAGCCCTTATCACTCTGCTTTATGCCATTCCTTTGAAGTTATGAGCCTAGGTGGCCATTTTAGTAGTTATTTCACCAAAAGAAGCCTTGGGTGCGTTGCATGTGAGTCAATATTCGACCTTTACGTGGTTATTGGCCGTGGGGAAGTCAGATCTATAGTTTAGAGAAGCAGATCTGACCTCAGAAGGTCATTTGAGTGTTGTCATGGGAGCAACTCGCCGAGTTCATAAGTGGACTCGACGAGTCGAGTCGGGGTTGCCCCGCGATTCGTTACAGAGAAACCCGACGAGTGGAGGAGGGACTCGACGTGCCAAGTGAGGCTTAGAAGGATTCAGAGGACCTGTGTGGACTCCCCGAGTCGCCCGGATGCACTCGACGAGTCTGGTCAAAGCTTGACCGTTGACTAGAGTTGACTTCGTTGACTTTTAGGGTTGAGTCAATGTTTAGACTTGTGAGCCATTGGAGGGGTAGAATGGTCTTTTACCCTTCTTAGAGAACTTAGAGAGGGATTAGCCTAGTCCTTGAAAATCATATTAATTAGAGTAATTATTTTATGTGATTAGGCGAAGGCTAGATCAGTATTTCCGAGTTCGAGGTTTACCGAGCTATCCGAGGTGAGTCTTCTCACTATACTTTACCTTGAGTGGTAAGTAGGGTTATGTGACAGAGTATCTTGTATGCTATGTACATGATGTGTTGCACTGCATTATTTCTATGTGATTTATGATGTGTGTATTCCAGAGTTTACAGAGCTAGGACCAGAAGGTCCATAGAGTTAGGACCAGAGGGTCCATAGAGTTAGGGCCAGTGGGCCCACAGAGTTATAGCCTCGAGTGGCTAATATGTGTTATATGTGGTATTTTGGGGAACTCACTAAGCATTTATGCTTACAGTGTTTTGTGCTATGTGTTTCAGGTACCAGTGAGGATCGCGGGAAGGCGCCGGCATGATCAGTACACACTTGTGGAGTTTTTATGTATTGTGATATTGGGATGAATTTTATGGATTTGATATGTGATACATAGAGATTGATAATATTTATGAATGAAATTATATTTTTAAAAGTGAAAAATTGTTTTGGAATTTACGATGTTACACTCATCCTTGAAAAATGCTTCGATTACATGTTTACTGATTTCCTGAGAATACAAGTGATTTTGAAAAGTGTCAACAATTAAGTTGGTGACTTCATAAGCGTTTTGTATGAGAAGGATTTGTAACTGTTTCATGTAAAATGATAGTGTATATTTCCAGAAAATTCAATATTTTCTTTTAAAAACGAGCTGTAAGCAGTCTTATACCCAAGACTAAAAATGTAAGTAATGTTGTACTAAAAAATGGTGTTATGAAGTTTTATCTTTATATAAAACTACTTGAATGCATGTTAACCCGTAAACCAAATGTTTTGTTAATACTCAATGTGAGTTATTATAACCATACTAATGCGACTAGAGGCCTAAACGACGTGCTTCGGGCGTCGAAACTGTTACGACATTTGTCACCCCAGACCTACCGGTCTAACTGTAGCTAACAATTTAGGTGCGGGGTTGTCAATCCCATATAGATCCATACACAAGTGTCACGCTCTCCCTACAAGAGTCTCTGGTTATAATTAAGGACTTTAGTTTGTACTCTGGTAGGTACGGTGAAGCCAAATGTCTCACAAATTATATCAACCGGTTTACGTCTAGTATAATGAAAACCCTTTTTGTAAGTGGAAATATTGTCCTTTCCATAGTAATTACATAGTGTAAAATAATTATTGGTTCGCCCCAAAATGGTAAAATAGTGTTAATGACCCATAAACTACACCCATTATAGTTTATCATAAATATTTTGTTGTGTCCATATATATATATATATATATATATATATATATATATATATATATATATATATATATATATATATATATATATATATATATATATATATATATATATATTATATATATATATATATATATATATATATATATATATATATATACATATAAGTTAACATATTTAGATGTTTTTAAAAGATTATATTTGTAAGTCCCAAAATTAGCTTGACGTATAAATCTGATCCACTTGATGGTGCGGAATCTCAATCAAGTGGATGATGCAAGATAGAATGGAGAAGAAGAAGAATAATAAGAACAAGTTGAATCTTCAATGTATCAATGATATTCAATATGATCCGGTTACATAAGATTCACACACACAAAATGTTCTTTCTTACTTTCTCTCTCTAGAACACGCTTTTCTCTACAATGGCAGCCCCAAAACGTCCCACCCTCTCTAATGCTACCTAAAACACGCCTCTTCCACCATATTTATACATATGGACTAAATCTCAGGCCCAAAACCCAATAGCTAGACTGAAATCACATGTGATTTCGGTCCAAGCTACAACTAAACGCAATAATGTTTTCGGTCCTAGGCCGAAAACTACAAAAGCCTAGAAAAGCAAAGTATAAACCATATTTTATACCCAACAATATCCCCCTAGGTTTATAGCTTTCTTTTCTTTTGACCTAACAAACTCCCCCTAGGTTTGTAGCTTGCATTTCTTGTCAATCTTCAATTTGAGTTTGGCTTCAGCGTTAATCTTCAATTTCTTCACAACTTGAAGATGAACATATGAATCTTCTATGTGAATAACTTCATCTTGAACAGTTGGGCTTTTCTTCCACATTTGACTTTGAACGCACGTTGGGTGTGAAGGCTTCTTGTAAGGATTCTTGAAAATCAGCACTTTCAGCTGGAGAATATTCAGAGAGACTATCAGAGAGATCGAATCTTCTGGATCACTTCAGTAGGTTCATAGATAGCAGCAAATTGATTGAGGAGGCTTCAATGCAATCTGTCACATAATCTTCAAGTACAACTTCACCTTGCATCTGGGGTTGAAAGATTGAGTGTTGAAAAATAATCTTCATTTCTCGTTCCTTCGAATGAACGTTCTTCAATGATCACCGTTGCGCCACAGGTGTTCAAGGATGTAACCTTGGCTTAGAAAGTTCTGATACATTCTCCTTGTCCCTTCTTCCTTTGAGTTCTCTGATTTTTGAATTCGCTTTTCAAGGCAAAGAAAATTTTGAGATAAAAACAAAAACTAAAAACAAAGTTAGCACACAGAAGAAATCAGTAAGAAGTAAAAACCAAAAGTAAAATACACTCAAAAGTAAAACAAAAATATTTTTGGATTTTTGATTTTTCTGAAAAAGAAATAAAAACAGAAATAAACATATTTTTGGATTTTTTTTAATTTTCTGGTTTTTTTTTTTTTTTTAAATTTTTAATTTTTTAATTTTCCCCCTAAATTTGTGCATAGAGGAAAACTATGAACAAATTTAACAAAAACAAAAATGATAACGAGATTTTAGACTTTTGGGATCAAAGTTGTCAAGCAATTCAATATCGTTTACCAGCACACACCTGCATGTTTAGATCTGGTTAATCATTAGTATTGTGGTCCACTTAAACACAAAAGATATTGACAAATTGGCCAGATTAGAAGTGACAAGTCATTGTGAGCTATATTCTTAAATGGACCATTTAGCTGACAACGACCAAGGATATTGTTGTCCACTTAAATTCAGCAGCGAGATCTACAGACAACCTTTTAAATGGTTCAATTTTAGAGGTACTAGAATGTGTTCCCCGCTTCCTGATATACCCCGGTAATCAAGAACTTCCAAAGAACTCTTTACTTTAGGTGAGTATTCAATCACTAAGAGATAAGATAGATATAGAAGTGTATATGGTGTATCCTAGGTCGGATGTCTTCCAATCACGCAGAGGGAACAACATATGACTAACATAGATAGAGGGTTATAGATATAGTAGGGTGCATATGTTGTGTCCCAGGTCGGATCTTCTGATCACGCAGAGGGGACAGCATATGGCTAACAGATAGAAAGAATTGCATAGATAAGGAGATGCATAGAGATAGAGTTGCATATGTTGCATTCCAGGTCGGATATGTTCCAATCACGCAGAGGATGAAACATATGACTGACAGACAGAAAGCAAGAAAATGATTTCCTACAGACCTACTTTATCAGAACCCCCCAGTTATCCTATCAACACCAGAATTAAGGACATAAGTCTGTACATCGAAGAAGTGTTGAGCCACAGTTCTAGATAATAAGTAACTTTAATGTATCTTGTAGGTTCCCTTGTTTATCTCACTTCTCAATCTATCCAAGCGTCGCATGGTCAGTCTAAACGAAACTATCTAAGTCCAGAGGAATTGACACAGTCAAGTCCCTTAATTGTCAATCTATGTCTAGTCCTTTTGAATCCTTCGTGCCTACCAGCACATTGAACACAGAGTCTAGACAATTCAGCTTTAGTGCATTACACGAATTTCAGATTGCCCTTTAGCATTATATTTCATATCACTTCCCAAATAATACTTACGAAAGAAAACCATAAGGATATATTTTTGTATTTTTGATTTTATAACTTTTTGTATTTTGATTTCTCCCCCTTAAATTGGGCATGGGGAAGAAAGAAAATAAAAAAAAAAAAATTGTCTTTGAAACGAATCATTGTAAGAAAAACTCAAGAGTATTGGGAAGAAAACTCAAACCGTAATCCACCAATAGAAGGTGCAACCAGATGATCTGAGAACAGCACGCATATTTCAATCTCGGAACAGATCCAAAAATTCTTCACATCGTTAAGTACAAACCCCATTTGTGATCCTCTTCTTTCTTCCTTTCTCGCAAAGGACACATACTCTCAAACAAAGTTCTGAATGGTGTACAGTTGAGAGATGTCCCATATCATGTGCTAGGAACAGCCACTATCAACAAACCGAAGTCTGATGATGTGCCTCCATAGCTGCTCCAGCATAGAGTGCGGAATTAGTTGGTCTTAGGAACCCAATCCATTTTGAAACTGGGTTGACCTTTGTCATCTACGCAAGGTACTCTCTCCCATGACATATCCTGTTTATCACAAACAGAAGATGAAGAAATGTTAGAATCATTTGAAGATTTGGGAGTGTGAACCTTCGGTACCCATCTGTAGTCGGGTTTAACCCATTTCTTGTTCGATCGGTTGTGTTCCATATCGCTTGCTTTGGAACATGAAGCCGATCACTGAGATGACTTTGACCTAACCGATCTTGGTTTAACTGGACCATCTCTTGAATTTGGCTTCTTGGCTGACATATCCTTCTTGTTCTTGGGAGTTGGATTCTTGGCCTTTTTCGCGTTCCACTCACCATTGTTTGAACGTGGCCTCGAAGGGTTTCTTTTGAAAAAATTCCCTCTTATCGTGTTCTGCCATCCTGGAGCATAGTAGGGAACATATGCGCGATTTGGACAATTTTTGGCAATGTGTCCAGGTGTTCCACAGTGAAAACATGTCTGTTACTTCACGTAGGAGTTGTTTCTTCCTGCCCATGGTGGCGTGTACTTGCCTTGTCTCTAATTGTTCCCACAAGCACACTTGCAGCAAGCAGTCTGTTTCGGTTGTTTTGGTGGCTTGTATTTACCAACATCAGGTTGATTAGAGGCGACAGAATTAGAAGCAATAGATTCAAAATTCAAGGAGACATTTGTTTGACAGTCAACAAAATCAATAGAACTAGAATTAATTTTGTTCTCCTTGTTCTCATCTTCCACTACTTGACCTGCATATGAAGTAGAATCATTAGTGTCGTTCATCTCAATATTCTCAGTTGGGCCTGATTGTTCAGTCTTAACTGAAGCTGGTTCAGGGGTTTGGCCACACTGAGTAGGTGTCTCTTCCTCCTTGATTTGAATGGATGGGGTATAGTTGTCATTGAAGGGAGGTGGAACACTATGATACCCTAGACCCTTGGTTTGGTTATTTTTAAATTTCAATTGTTTTTCTATCATGGATGCAACTACCTCACTTGACACATCAAATTTCTTAAAGTTGAATTCAGCATCTTTAAATTTAGATTTTAATGCATCAAGTTCGACAGTCAAGTTAGCAAGCTGTTTCTTAACATAAGTATAATTCGCACATTTGTTGTTATATTCCTCTTGAAGTTTTCTAAAGTCCTTGGTTTTGGCCTCTAATTGTTCTTTTAAGGGTTTTTGGGCCTTCCTAAGTGTATATATTTCATATTTAAGGTCCTCATTTTCTCATTTTAATATATCGATTTGATCACGAAGAAATTTAATTGTAGCTTCACAAGATTGAGAACAAGAAGTTTCATTACCCTTGGTGATTGAGGAACTTATTGTTTATCAAAAATGCCCTTAGACTTTAAACCTCGAAAATCAACCTTAAAAGTCAAATTTAAAAAGTCAAACTTAAAAGTCAAACTTGGAAAGTCAGACTTGAAAGTCAAACCGAAAAGCCAAACGTGAAAACTTGAAAGTTAAACGAGAAAGTCAAAGTTTAAAAAGTCAAACTTAAAAAGTCAAACTTAAAAGTCAAACCGAAAAATCAAACTTAAAAAGTCAAAAATCGAAATTCAAAACTTTAGTCGAAAACGAAAATTTTAAGATTAAAAACGAGAGAATTTGATCAAAACCGAGAGTATTTGACGAAATACGTGACTTTTTAACCAAATACAAAGCTTTAATATCGAAAAATGAGGCTATTTTATCAAAAACGAAGCTTAGGGTCGAAAACGAGAATTTAAAATCAAAATTTTGATTTTTGACCGAAATCGCGAAGCCTCTTGATCAGACCGAAAAGGCTCGCACCCGCTGACCGAAAAGAGCTACTGACCGAAAATGGCTGTTGACCGAAAATGTAAGGACCGAACACATGCGAGGCTGCGCACCGAAAACCCACCGAGCCGAAAACGTCTGAGACGCTCCACTGAGAACCTTCGCACCCCGCTCCACTGCAAACCTTGTTTTCAGCTGTAAACGCTTCGGACCGCACACACGGTTTCGGCCGTAAACTCCTCGGAAATGCCCCTCGCCCTCGTAGATTCCGACCAAAAAACACGTTTTTTCACCTTTTTGACGCAAAATTCGATCTAAAACTCAAATTTATGAAGAACAAGAAGAACAAACACCCAATATTTCTTCAAAAACAAATCAAAAACACAAAAACCTTCAAGAAAAAAGATCAAAAACGTTCAAGATCTTGCCAAAATGATTGATACAATCCAAGCTCTGATAGCACTTGTAAGTCCCCAAATTAGCTTGACGTATCAATCTGATCCATTTGATGGTGCGGAATCCCAATCAAGTAGATGATGCAAGATAGAATGGAGAAGAAGAACAACAACAACAAGTTGAATCTTCAATGTATCAATGATATTCAATATGATCCGGTTACATAAGATTCATACACACAAAATGTTCTCTCATACTTTCTCTCTCTAGAACACGCTTTTCTATACAATGGCAGCCCCAAAACCTCCCACCCTCTCTAACTCTACCTAAAACACGCCTCTTCCACCCTATTTATACATATGGACTAAATCTCAGGCCCAAAACCCAATAGCTAGACCGAAATCACATGTGATTTCGGTCCAAGCTACAACTAAACCCAATAATGTTTTCGGCCCTAGACCGAAAACTACAAAATCCTAGAAAATAAAAGTAAAAACCATATTTTAGACCCAACAATATCATATAATTTACATCTAGCACAAGTATAAGAACATTTAGTACGATAAAGACAATTTCTAGTTTTAGACTTTCTGTCCATGTTTTTAGAAAAATCATCGTAAGTCGAAATTTGGATCTGTAAACTCTCAGAGCTTAGAAAATGAGTCTACTTTGTCCATAATATTTTTTCCTGACCTTAAGTGGTTCCTAACTAGAGTGAAAACATTAATTTTTACAGACTGGTACGAAAATGTTCCGAAATGATAGGCAGTTTTGTAAAAATCACCATAAATTGTAGAAAAATCGTATGGACGCGGGAGTAGTCCTTAAAAAGGTATAGAACTCACCTTGAGTGATTTCTTAGTAAAAATCACCATAAATTCCCTCCTAAATCTTGGAAAAACTCGAAAATGAAGGGGTATGAACTCACCTTGAGTGGATTTCTTAGTGGATAAAGAGATGAAGATGAAGATCCTCAAGCTTAGAACACTTGAATATGGTTCAAGAACACTTGAAGATGGTATTACCCTATGGATAATAACATATATAAATGTGTGTAAACGTAACAAAACTAGTATTTTAATGTGTAGAATCACTATATTTATGGAGAAAAGCTTACCAAAAACTTAAGAACCAACTTGTGGAGGATGAATCTTGAAAGAAATGGAGTGTTCTTGAGAGAAAAATGAAGAGATAAAATGTTGAAGAATATGAAATGGTGAAGAAGATGGGGGGGTAGCTTTTAAGGGGGGAGGGGAAATGGGGTGGTGGGGGTGGGTATGGGTAAGGGGGGACATGGACTTGAATAGCTGAGTATTACCTTGTGGTTAATGTTTTTGTACATGAGATGCAAGCTTAATGGGGGGAACATCCTAGTAACTAGTGATTTTTATTAAAAAAAAAGTCAAACATTTATAAAACTTGGCTTCTTTTATAAAAATAATGGTATTTTATAAAGGATTATGGTATAAAGCATGTATAAATATTTAATTTGAATTATAAAACTTCAAATTATTATAAAAAATCATTATTATTAAAAATAATACGTTATACGAAAATTAGGTTGAGTCCTAAATTCTTTCCGTTAAAAGTTTGGCGTTTTAGGCCGGGTATCGAATTTGTCGCATTTGGTGACGAATTCACCAAAAATTTGTATATGTAACCCTTGATATGAATTTGTCATGTAGTGCAAGGTTTACAAACTCCACTACATTGTGTTACGAATATTATTTATACCCAAATAATATAAAATTGAATTACCGAATTGTTACGTTACTAACCTTATTTAGGGTTTATATTCGATAATTGGTAAGCAGAGAGGTACTTTGTATTATAATTTGTCAATAGTACATTAGGAACATTAGGAACATAGTATTTATCCTAAATTTTTAATACTAGTCGAGTTGACTCGGTTGACTTGTTGACTTTGTTCGATCCGAAATTTGACAGTTGTCACATAGAAGGTGGGGGCAAGGGTTTCAAGAACCCTAGTAGATTTCGAAAATTGCCTCCTTAGGGTTTAGTTTTTAATAACCATAATTTTGATATATTCAACTTTGTGCAAGATCAATGAGAACAATGGCTCTGATACCACACATGGGTTTATAGGTTACAAAAATCTTATTTTGGCGGAAAAACTTAAACCCTAAGTTCACATGCAACTTAAAGGATCTATGTTATCATTATGATTTGAAAACAACTATTGAATATCAAGAACCCTAAAGGTATGTTGCTATTTTCAAAACTAAGAAAGGGTTATTAGAAATTACATATCTTTAGTTTATTATATCAAATAAACTAGTATTCCTTCTTTGTTGGTCTTCAGAAAGCAAGCACCAGAAGTCTCGTGCATCTAATAGCTCACACTCAAACCCTAGCAATTGGAAACTAAAGAGGAGAGAGAGGAGGAGAAGAAAGAATTTTAAATTCTGAGGCTCTTAGAATGTTGATTTTGAAATTTTAAACCCTTAGGGGTTTACATAGGTGTTAAGAAGGTTGTATGTAAGGCGAATTCCTTTTAAATAACCCTTACCCGATTGCTTCGTCCCTAAGGCATTCCAAGCTTCCTTAGAGCCCAATAATAACTCTAGAAATCCTTTAGAAACCGTCCCCTCTATGGGAGGTTCTAGAATTGGTCAATGCTCAACTTTTGAACATTGTCACCTTTAGTCCTTCTACGTTTAATTAATCTAATTAATTACAATTAATTTATGAGTGATTTTTAATTAAACAATAATATTTCTAATTAATATATTATTCTCATAATATATCATTTATTTTGATTTTCAATTAATTAATTTATTATATAATAAATTTATAAATTAGTCTCTATCTCCAAAAAAACATTCAAGTCAATTACTAGATTTGAGGGCAACCTAAAGGACTTTCCTAATAATTCAAAATTATATTAATTTAGTTATTGGTTTGGACACGTAATCTAACACATCCATCTATGATGCATTACACCCATTGTTAGAGTGATTAATAATTGAAACAAAATACTGATCATATACAATTGTATTCATATTAATAGTTCTTATCCAAATTCTAAAAGCTATGGATCATTCATTAATGTTTTATGAGTTCAAAGTTCCTTATTTCCTTTTAGCCTAATACTATTCAATTACTATCTCTTAAATAATAGTTGTCAAAATCTAGGTGTTGGTCTTATAAACTTATGATCTTATTATCATACAAGTAAAAAATAATGTAGATCACACTAAGATTGATTTTGAAGCATGATCTATATTATTGTGATCTTAAAATCCTAATTAGGACCGTACGATTTATCCCTTATATATCTTATCGATCACAACATTTTTATTCATTATTCTATGGTAGACTTTAGTTTGTTAAATCTTTGGCCAATTTGTTATTTCTACTAAAACTCATGCATTGTCCAATTTTTTTTCCCATTCAATTAGAAATGGAGTGTAAAAAGTTAGCCTATTCAACTCGAAGTCAAATGTTGAGATGGTAGGAAACTCCATAGAGCATCACAACTTCATTACTTTATCTGAAATTAGACATGAATAAGGAAGTTAATTAATTCGTTAGTTAATGTGATATTGTGCTTTTAGTTTCATTCTTTTTATTAATTTACATGTCCTATTTTCATGTGGGGATTCTACAATTTCTTTTTGTACAGAATTAAGGATTGTCGAAATTGTCGTGCACCTCGATTTATATATAGAGTTCGAAATAAATAACATATTGCATCTTTAAAAATGGATCACCCACATTTAATTTCATGTATCATCATAAAAAACAAGACATTACTTCTAAAGAAATAAATCAGATCTAGTATGTATAAATCATCACTACAATAATCAGGTCAATAACGGCGACGCCAATAGCGACGACTTCCACTATTAGCGGCGACAATTTCTGTTATTGGTGTCACTGCTAATGCATGTAAACCATGATCCGCGTCAAAACGTTTTTGTGAAACCCTGTCTGTTCGATATGTCTACAATCCAAGGGTTGGTGTCGTCTGTGTCGTGTAAATCAATAGCAGCAACACTAATACCGGCGACAATGTCGCCACTAATAGTAAAAAAAGCAGCAATATTTTCCCTCTTTTGTTGTTGCCGTTGTTTCCCAATTGTCGCCGTTATTTATCTAGCATCACCGCTATTAAACATCACCTGTATTACACGGATAGACTACAGTGACGATTGTCTTCCTTTTCATTCTATTTTAATTTTGTTCCTCCCGTTTTCCTCAAATTTTCGACCGATTTAAGAAAATCTACTGACGAAGGCCACTATGAAGCATCCCAAAGCTAACCCACTCTGACATTACCGAAAACCGCTAAGAAGATACCGACGACGACACTTTCTCCTCCGGCGACGATCGTGTAATTCCTTCATCATTTCTCTTTCTCTCTCTTCTAATGACGATTTCCAGTTTATAGTTGAGTTAATTGAAAAAAAAATTGTTGATTTCTGTTTTTTTTTTAGTTGTTGTTGTCAACGGATAGACTACCACCACCACTGCACCACCTTGTTGATTTTCGGCCACCACTGCTGATTTTCGGCCACCATATGTTTCTTCATATGTTAATTTCGAGATTATTTGCAAAATTTATGTATTTGTGTCTATTATGTGAAATTTGTCATATGTGTGTATATTTGTTATATATCTACGTGTATTTGCATGGTATATGTATGTGAATGTATGTATAATATGTATTTGTATGTATGAAAAGATGAATGTGGATTGCGCGTGTGTGTAGTCTATATATATGTGTGTATATATGTATTAGTATGTGAAACAGATTTAACACTCGCCGAGTAGCAATACGTAAGTATTTAATTATATTAATATAATTAAGTGTTTATTTATACTTAATTGTTAATCATTTTTTGAAAACACAAAATCAGATAGTGCGAGAGCTCTTAGAACAAACGCAAGAGTTAAATGGTGAAAGAGATTTAACACCCGCTGAAGAAAGAGCATGTTTCGATAAATTAGGTTCTCGGCGTGGCCATATCAAAGGCATCGGGCGAAAACCTTTTGATATCCTTCCGATTGCACAGTTGTCGCAGCCACCACCACAGTCACAGCCATCACATGTAACACAAGACTATTTAATCTCGAAGTCTCATATATATATATATATATATATATATATATATATATATATATATATATATATATATATATATATATATATATATATATATATATATATATATATATAATGATCAATAAATGCATGTTGATTTGGTAATTTTGGTTTGTTGTAATTATTTGCTAAAAGATTTGGTAATTGGTTTTTTTTCCCAAGAGCAAGAAATAGCAATCTACTTTGATTGTTTTGTCCTAAGTGCAAGAAATAACAATGTACTTTGGTATCAATAAAATGCATGTTGATTTGGTAATTGTGTTTTTGTCGCAAGTGCAAGAAATATAAATGTACTTTGGTATTTCATGTATTTAAGGTTCTTTAACACAAAATATGTTGAAAGTAAGCTACCATTTCTTGTAAAAACATGACTATTTAATTTCAAAGTCTCATATATCTATATAATGATCAATAAATGCATGTTTATTTGGTAATTTTGCTTTTAATTGTGTTTATGTTCCAAGTGTTAGAAATAACAATGTACTTTGGTTATTTGTCCCTAGTCTAAAAATAGCAATGGATTTTGGAATCAATAATTACATGTTGATTTGGTAATTATGTTTGTAATTGTGTTTTTGTCCCTTATGCAAGAAGTTGCAATGTACTTTGGTGTTTCTTATATTTAAGGTTCTTTAGCACAAAATAAGTAGAAAGTAAGCTACCCTTTGTTGTAAAACAAGACTATTTAATTTCAAAGTCTCGTATATCTATAAAATGATCAATAAATGCATCGATTAGGTAATTGTGTTTATGTTCCAAGTGTAAGAAATAGCAATGTACTTTGTTTTTTGTCCCTAGTTTAAATATATAAATGTACATTGGCATCAATAAATGCATGTTGATTTGGTAATTGTGCTTATGTTCCAAGTGTAAGAAATTGCAATGTACTTTTGTATTTTTTGTATTTAAGTGCAAGAAATAGCAATGTACTTTGGTAGTTTTTGTTTTTGTTAATAGTTTAACTTATATAATTTTATATATGTTGTTATTTATTATGTAGCTGGAAAATCTTCGTGCAATGCTCAATAACCTAGCATGTAGGGAGGAACTCTATGCGCTTTTCCAATTGGGGAAACCACAAAGTGATGATCAAGTATGAAACGAGGGGAACGAAGATGATGGTTTGTCAATAATTAGTTTGTGTTTTGTATGTTATACTTGTTGTGACATTAATTTATAACACTTTTGTTGTTTATTTTGGTATTTGTATGGAATTATAACACTTTGGTACCTAATTGGATGCCATTATGTAATTTTTTTTCCTGCATTTAATGTCGTTACATATCGGTTTTTTTTTGCACCTGAAAAGTGTTGATTTAAATAAAAATGAAAAATAATATTACCGGCGACAGAGTTATTACCGGTGACAGATGGTATTACCGGCGACAAAGTTATTAGCGGCGATAAATATCTTTAGCGACAATATTTCGAGCAATAGCGATAGGGCAGTACCTACGACTCTTTAGCGGCGACGTGTCGCTGCTATTACTTTTACCGGCGACATATCCATGTTTTAGCGGCGATTTTTGTCCCTGCTAATGCCTCGTTTTCTTGTAGCGCATATACAACAATTATAGAATAATGGTATTTATTTAATTGTAAGTACTACTGCCTTTAGGGCATATACAATGCATTGAACTCGATAAAGTTTAATGGATTGGCACATCGTCATTCTATTACCTATACAACTCTACCAAAACATTTCTACAATCCAATAAACTCTATAAAGTTCAATGAAGATATTTATAAAATCTAATCTATTTCTATATATATGTTATAATAAATGCCAAAATACTTGAAACTCATGCATTTGAAACACCAATAACATTTTATTTGCTTTTTAATAGTGATTGTAATCATAAGTCATAAATACTATGATAAAAGTTGATATTATGACATGACTTATAGTAGTTTACTGTATACTTACTACCCTTCAACTTATCATCTAATTACTACATATCAAAAGACTTTTTATAATTATATTAAATATTCCTTTAATGTTAGAACTCTTTAGCTTTCAAATAATTAAATTTTATAATTCAAAAAGTTTTGTAATTTATTGTATGGCATATTAATTGGTTTATATATATATATATATATATATATATATATATATATATATATATATATATATATATATATATATATATATATATATATAGTTTATAGTTTATGGATGTAGATTAGATTGTTAGGATTTCAAGAATATAATTAAGGAAAAATGAGTTAAGAAAACACAAAGTTCTATTTTATGAGATAAAATGTGAGCAATAATATGGTTGTTTGATAGACATTTCCATTACATAAATTATGATCATATCTTTCTTTCTATTTCTTTCTTCATGCTAAACTTCTTTTGTTTTTTACATATTGTTTTTTATTATTATAGTTTATGCTTTTGTTTGTCATTTTAATATTGTTTCTTAATTTTCTAATTTCTAATTGAAACTTATCATTTGTTATTGTTTCTATTATTAAATTTTATTCTTTTGTTTGTTATCTTAATATTGTTTTTTAATTTTCTAGTTTCCACTTGAATCTTATCTTTTGTTTTTTTTTAATAATTTATCAACAAACTAACATCCAAAATAATTAAATTGTTTGCTAGGAAATGATGGATGATATTGATAATATATAGAGAATAACTAAATTTTAGTAAGAAACAACTTGATAAAATGATTAGTATAAAAAAAATTATTAACTCTTAATTAATAACGATGATATAAATATTTTTAATACCGTATATGTGCCAATAATATAATTATATTATTGTAATGGGACAATATATTTGTCATCATTTTAATCACCATTGTTTTATTTATGTAGTTTCACTACAAGAAAAAAAAGGAATTAGCGGCGACAAAAGTCGCCAGTAAAGGTAATAGCGGCGATAGGTCGGCGGTAAAAAGTCGTTGGCACTACTCTGTCGCTATTGCTAAAAATGTCGCCGATAATACCCTAAGTCGCTGCTAATGCTCTTGTCTCCGGTAATAGCTTATGTAGCCGCTAATGCTCTTGTCGTTTGTAATAGTGTCGCCAGTAATAACATTTTTCATTTTTCTAATTTTTTTTTAAAATCTACATTTTTGGGTGCAAAAAAACAGATACATAACAACATTAAATGCAGAAAAAATTACATAATAACATTTGATTATGTACCAAATAGTGTTATAATTAATTTCATACCAAAATAAACTACTAAAGTTTTATAATTCCAACAAGTACCAAAGTGTAACGACAGGTCTAACATACAAAACACAAACTAATTATTCGACGAACCATCACTTTCGTTCCCATCGTTTCCTCCTTGATCTTTCCCAGATTGAAAATACGCATAAAGCTCATCCCTACACGCCGGGTCGTTGAGCATTGTCTAAAGATTTTCCAACTACACAATAAATAACAACATATGTAAACTTATAAGTTAAATTATCAAACATAAACAAAAACTACCAAGTCAACATGCATTCACTGATGCCAAAGTAAATTGCTATTTTTAAACTAGGGACAAAAAACCAAAGTACATTGCTATTTCTTACACTTAAAACATAAACACAAGTGCAAACACAATTACCAAATCAACATGAATTTATTGATCATTATATAGATACATGAGACTTTTGAAATTAAATAATCTACTTTTTGTGCTAAAGAACCTTAAATACAAGAAGCAACAAAGTACATTGCTATTTCTTGTACTTAAATATAAGAAATACCAAAAGTACATTGCTATTACTTGCACTTGGGACAAAAACACAATTACCAAATCAGCATGCCTTTATTGATGCCAAAGTACATTGTTATTTTTAAACTAGGGACAAAAAACCAAAGTACATTGTTATTTCTTGCACTTAAAACATAAACACAATTAAAAACACAGTTACTAAATCAACATGCATTTATTGATCATTATATAGATACATGAGACTTTAAAATTAAATAATCTACTTTTTTGTGCTAAAGAACCTTAAATACAATAAATACCAAAGTACATTGTTATTTCTTGCACTTGGGACAAAAACACACTTACCAAATCAACATGCATTTATTGATGCCAAAATACATTGTTATTTTTAAACTATGGACAAAAAACCAAAGTACATTGTTGTTTCTTGCACTTAAAACATAAACAAAATTACAAACACATTTACCAAATCAACATGCATTTATTGATCATTGTATAGATACATGCGACTTTGAAATTAAATAATCTTCTTTTTTCTGCTAAAGAACCTTAAATACAAGAAATACCAAAGTAAATTGCTAATTCTTGCACTTAAATATAAGAAATACTAAAAGTAAATTGTTATTTCTTGCAATTGGGACAAAAACACAATTACCAAATCAACATGCATTTATTGATGCCAAAGTACATTGTTATTTTTAAACTAAGACAAAAAACCAAAGTAGATTGTTATTTCTTGCACTTGGGATAAAAAACCAATTACTAAAGCTTTTAGCAAATAATCACCACAAACCAAAATTACCAAATCAACATGCATTTATTGAAATTAAATAATCTGTTTTTTACCTGTAATGGTTGTGAAGACTGTGGTAGTGGCTGCGATGGCTGTGCAATCGGCGGGACAACAGAAGGTCTTCGGTCGATGCCTATGATATGGCCACCCCGTTCACCTAATACTCTCTCGAAAGTGGCTATTTCATGAGCGGGTGTTAACTATCTTTCATCTTCTAGCCCTTGCGTTTGTTCTAAGAGCTCTTCCACTAACCGATTTTATCACACCCCCGAACCAGAAGGCGGAAACGTCCGAGGGCTCGTGTGACTATCAATTGAAATATCATCACAATGTATATACATGAAACACAACACATTCATCACCAAACATTACATATTACAACTGGTATTGTTCACATCAAGTACATTGTCATAGATTACATAAATCCAAAGTATTAATAGTACGATGAGTGACATTACATAAAATAAATCCATACACACTTGAAAGTCCTTCTACTTAACGATTACCTGAGAATACAAGTTATTTTGAAAACGGTCAACATATATAATGTTGGTGAGTTCATAGGCATGTTTGAATAAAAGTCTTTGTATTGTTTGTAAAACCCAGAAAATCCGATATTTTCTGTAAAAAAAAGTATGAAAAATGATGTGAAAATCGAGTATAATGCATGTGTGAATTTCATAGTAGTAACATATAGGAATCCAATTCAAATTTCTTTGTATTCTTTCTGTTGTATGTAAGTGGTATTTGAATAATAGTATTTCCCCAGAAAATCCGATATTTTCTGATTTATAAAAATGTCACGGTCTTTGCACTGTAGAAATGTTTTGTATCATTATAACTTATAAGTTTTTAATTTTCCGTAATGTCTTAATGGGAATGGATCTCTATATGAGTCGTTATAACCATACATGATAGTGACTGATTTGCCTGTCTTGGTATTTTTTCCAAATGCCGGATTTTCGATCAAGGTTTTGTCACCCTAGACTGGCCTAGTCTAACTGTAGCTATTTCTTGAGCAGGTGTTAACTCTCTTTCATCTTCTAGCCCTTGCGTTTGTTCTAAGAGCTCTTCCACTAACCGATTTTATCACACCCCCGAACCAGAAGGCGGAAACGTCTGAGGGCTCGTGTGACTATCAATTGAAATATCATCACAATGTATATACATGAAACACAACACATTCATCACCAAACATTACATATTACAACTGGTATTGTTCACATCAAGTACATTGTCATAGATTACATGAATCCAAAGTATTAATAGTACGATGAGTGACATTACATAAAATAAATTCATACACACTTGAAAGTCCTTCTACTTAACGATTACCTGAGAATACAAGTTATTTTGAAAACGGTCAACATATATAATGTTGGTGAGTTCATAGGCATGTTTGAATAAAAGTCTTTGTATTGTTTGTAAAACCCAGAAAATCCGATATTTTCTGTAAAAAAAAGTATGAAAAATGATGTGAAAATCGAGTATAATGCATGTGTGAATTTCATAGTAGTAACATATAGGAATCCAATTCAAATTTCTTTGTATTCTTTTTGTTGTAAGTAAGTGGTATTTGAATAATAGTATTTCCCCAGAAAATCCGATATTTTCTTATTTATAAAAATGTCATGGTCTTTGCACTGTAGAAATGTTTTGTATCATTATAACTTACAAGTTTTTAATTTTCCGTAATGTCTTAATGGGAATGGATCTCTATATGAGTCGTTATAACCATACATGATAGTGACTGATTTGCCTGTCTTGGTATTTTTTCCAAACGCCGGATTTTCGATCAAGGTTTTGTCACCCTAGACTGGCCTAGTCTAACTGTAGCTATTTCTTGAGCGGGTGTTAACTCTCTTTCATCTTCTAGCCCTTGCGTTTGTTCTAAGAGCTCTTCCACTAACCGATTTTATCACACCCCCGAACCATAAGGCGGAAACGTTCGAGGGCTCGTGTGACTATCAATTGAAATATCATCACAATGTATATACATGAAACACAACACATTCATCACCAAACATTACATATTACAACTGGTATTGTTCACATCAAGTACATTGTCATAGATTACATAAATCCAAAGTATTAATAGTACGATGAGTGACATTACATAAAATAAATCCATACACACTTGAAAGTCCTTCTACTTAACGATTACCTGAGAATACAAGTTATTTTGAAAATGGTCAACATATATAATGTTGGTGAGTTCATAGGCATGTTTGAATAAAAGTCTTTGTATTGTTTGTAAAACCCAGAAAATCAGATATTTTCTGTAAAAAAAAGTATGAAAAATGATGTGAAAATCGAGTATAATGCATGTGTGAATTTCATAGTAGTAACATATAGGAATCCAATTCAAATTTCTTTGTATTCTTTCTATTGTAAGTAAGTGGTATTTGAATAATAGTATTTCCCCAGAAAATCCGATATTTTCTGATTTATAAAAATGTCACGGTCTTTGCCCCAATAACATGTAAAAGCTAAATTAGGCCCATTTAGCATGTAATTGGGTCACTGAGGCCCAATAGACATGTGATTAATACATTGGGTCCAATAAACATGTAAATGGATCACGAAGGTCCAATAAACATGTATAGCAAATACTAGCCCAATTATCGCAACATTGTTGTATTTCATTTATTTGCTATAGTATATTTCGTTTAGTCGAATTCTTTATCCTTAACGTTATAAAAAGTCCACTGTTTTGTTAGAATGCTATTTTTAGTTTGATACGTCAAAATTCTATAATTAGAACCCGTGTTTATTAAAAATTTCACTTTAGGTCCCTCAAGAATTAATTTGAACATTTAAAGGCTTATTCTTACATAAAATGTCATTTTGGTCTATTTTAAATTAAAATAACATTTTAGCCCATAAATTTATAAAAACTTATATTTTCGCCCCAAATGTTTAGTAAATGACGGGGTTGGCCCAAAAATACATGTAATGACATTTTCAGCCTATTTTTACAGAAAAATACAATTTCAGCCCTTATTTGAATAAAATAACATTTTCGGCCCAATTTTTATAAAATTAACATTTTTGGTCCAAATCTTGAGATAGTGTCGTTTTCAGCCCCTAATCTCGGTTATTCTCATTTTTGGCTCAAGTTTTGATTAAATAACATTTTAATCCCCAAAAATTGATATTTTTGCAATTTGGGCCCAATAAGCCGTGAGGCCCACATTAAGTCCCAAAATGCACAATTTTACACTTTTGACCCTTTGGAAAGTATGATTGTTATAAAAACTCATTTTTAAGCAAATGTGACCCCTTTTAGTCCTTATAAAACCGTAGGTGTCACTTTTGTCCCAAACTTTTGTTTATTTGCCAAAAATGATCCTTATACAAGATTTTGTTTTGTTTTTCACAACTTAGGTATTTATAACACTTTTAACTTTGTAGTATGGTGTCTAGAGTGTTTTTGTTTGTGAATCTCACTTATTTTTGTTAGAGTTTTATTGATCCATCGATTTTATCTCACAAACACAACAAAAGCCAAGAAAATCACACATAACATGCATAAATACATAGATCTACACATAAATACTTGTATTCTCCCCCAAAAACAAGTAAAAACCAAAAACAAGGGGGTATGAACTCACCTTTGCTTTGATGTTTCGGTTTTGAAGAAGTAATGGAAGAAGTTGATGTGATTTTTGGCTCTAGCAAGCTCCATGAGTGGTTTTCGAACTTAGGAGGTTCTAGGAAGCAAAAATCACGAGAATAGGTGTTTATAATGAGTGAGTTAGCTAAACATGGATTAAATCAACTCAAGTTTACAAGATCTTACCACAAGAGTGTAGCTTGAAGTGATTTTGGATGAAAAGTCTCCTTGGAAAGCTCTAATTCTCGAAAAAAAATTTATGGAAGGGGAGGGATGTTCTTGAGAGTGTATTGGAGAGAATTTAATATTATGTGTATGTGTGTGGTTTGTTTTCGGCCGAGAGAAAGAAAAAGAGAGGGAAGGAGAAGGTTTTGCATGGAAACATGAGAGTGCTTTGTTGTATGTTGTATAAAATGCCTAGTTGTCCTTTAAACAAAAAAGAGGTGGCATGTGCACAATTTACCTTGTTTTCCTCTTTTTTTTTTTTTTGTTGTTGGGCCGAGAGGGAGAAGGAAGAGGAGAAAGGAGGAGTGGTTTGGGCCTTTAGTGCTTGATTTCGATATTATGGGCCCAAATGGAAGTTTCTCGGCCCATTAGAATAAAAGGAATGGAGTTTATGACCCATTACGGAAAATTAATTCATTTATGGCCCAATAAGGCCCATTAGGGTTAGAATGAATCATTTTAGGCCCAAATGGTCCAAAATGTTATAGATTTATGAATTGGGTCCATTTAGAATCCAAATAGGGTCTCTAAGCCCAATATAGTTGAATTGAATGCTTATTGGTCCATTAGGCCCAATAAGGAAATCCTAGTCCATAATGAACCTGAACCTGGATCTCTAGGGTTTTCAACTCCCCAATTGACTATTTGGATACTTTGTGTAGAGTTTTGAACTTCAGTTGTGAATCTTGATTAAGTTTGTGGTCATAGAATGAACATAGTGTATGATATTAAGTTAGAGTTACAAGTATTATCATAGATGACGTTTACATGATCACAAAATTTCCTGGTAAAAACACCAGTTGTGACATCATCCCCCCGTTAGAGGGAATTTCGTCCCGAAATTCTTTTGAAAACTAGGATTATGAAGGAGGGAATAAGTGAGGGTACTTCTGCTTCATTTGATCTTCGCGTTCCCATGTGAATTCCGGTCCACGTTTGGCGTTCCATCGAACCTTCACAATCGGAATGCGACTTTGCTTTGTACGCTTTACTTCCCTATCCAATATCTCGACTGGTTCTTCGACGAACAGGAGATTCTCGTTGATCTCGATCTCTTCTAGAGGAATGACAAGAGTTTCATCTGATAGGCACTTTTTCAGATTTGAGATGTGGAACACGGGGTGTACGTTGCTGAGCTCGGCAGGTAGCTGCAGCTTGTAAGCCATTGGACCAATCCAGGCAAGAATCTCGAACGGTCCAATGTATCGCGGATTCAGTTTTCCCCGTTTCCCAAAGCGGATCATTCCTTTCCAAGGAGAGACCTTTGATAACACGCGATCCCCGACTTGAAATTCTAATGGCTTTCGCCACTTGTCAGCATAGCTCTTCTGTCGGTCTCGCGATGCTTGGAGTCGAGCTTTGATTTGGATTATCTTCTCCGTCGTCTCACGAATAATTTCTGGTCCTGTTAAAGTATTGTTCGATGATTTCCCTTTTGCTAGTTGGGTGTCACCCACCTCGGCCCAGCATAGGGGCGATCTGCATTTACGTCCGTAAAGAGCCTCAAAAGGAGCAACCTTGATGCTCGTGTGGTAACTGTTGTTGTATGAGAATTCGATCAGAGGCAAGTGGGCATCTCATGACTTGCCGAAGTCAATTACACAAGCTCGGAGCATGTCCTCCAGTGTCTGGATGGTACGCTCGCTCTAACCATCCGTCTGTGGGTGATAGGCAGTGCTCATATCTAGTTGTGTTCCCATTGCCTTCTAAAGAGATTGCCAGAATCTTGAAGTGAACCTACTATCTCGATCCGAGATAATGGACACTGGCACTCCATGGAGTCTCACGATCTCTTTGATGTATGTTCGGTTCAGCTTTTCCATTTTGTAGGATTCTTTTATTGGTAGGAAATGAGCGAATTTTGTTAACCTATCGACGATTACCCAGATAGCATCCAATCCGTCTGCTGTCTTTGGTAATTTTGTCATGAAGTCCATGGTTATCCTTTCCCATTTCCACTCGGGTATCGCTGGCTGTTGCAATAATCCCGAGGGCTTTTGGTATTCCACTTTCACCTTGGCGCAAGTAAGACACTTACCCACGAAAGTGGCTATCTCTGCCTTCATATTAGGCCACCAATAATGTTGCTTGATATCCAGATACATCTTATCTGACCCCGGATGAACAGAATATCTTGTCTTGTGGGCTTCCTGCATGACTATTTCTCTGAATCCCCCAATCTTGGGAACCCAGATTCTATTCATGAAGTAGTGAGTTCCGTCTTCTTTAACTTCAAGTCCCTTATCCATTCCACACAGTGATTCACTAACGACATTCTCCGGCTTCAATGCGTCTAATTGGGCTTCCTTGATCTGTGAGGCTAGATGACATTGGATGGTGATTGATAGAGTCTTCACGCGAATACTTGAATACTCCTTTCGGCTCAGGGCATCGGCTACCACATTAGCCTTGCCTGGATGGTACTTGATCTCACCCTCGTAATCGTTTAGCAGCTCAACCCATCTCCACTGCCTCATGTTTAGTTCCTTTTGATTTAAAATGTGCCGGAGGCTTTTATGATCAGTGAAAATGGTGCACTTGGTACCATAAAGGTAGTGCCTCCAAATTTTCAAGGCGAAGACCACCGCCCCCAGTTCGAGATCATGGGTGGTGTAATTCACTTCATGAGTTTTTAGTTGCCTGGATGCATATGCAATTACCTTCCCGCGTTGCATAAGGACACAACCTAAACCTTGATTCGAAGCATCACAGTAGACTACGAAGTCTTCGGTTCCCTCCGGTAAGGATAGCACTGGTGCACTACAAAGGGTTTGCTTCAAGGTTTGGAAGGCAATCTCTTGCTTATCGGTCCAGTTGAAGGGTACGCCTTTTTGTGTCAATGTGGTGAGGGGTTTGGCTATCTTGGAAAAGTTATGAATGAATCTTCGGTAGTAGCCTGCAAGACCCAAGAATTGGCAAATTTTTGTTGGTGTCGTCGGATTTGTCCAGCCTTTAATGGCTTTGACCTTGGAAAGGTCTACATGAATTCCTTCCTTACTGACAACGTGACCCAAGAAATTTACACTGCGGATCCAAAACTAACATTTGGAGAGTTTCGCATACAACTTTCCAGTCCACAGAGTCTCTAAGATATGTCGGAGATGTTGGCTATGATCTTCTTCGCTTCGAGAGTATACGAGAATATCATCGATGAAAATGATTATGAAATTGTCAAGGATTGGGCGGCAGACTCGATTCATGAGGTCCATAAATGCAGCGGGGGCATTTGTTAGACCGAAGGGCATCACGACGAATTCGTAATGACCGTAGTGAGTTCGGAAAGCAGTCTTAGGAATGTCCTCATCTCGGACTTTGAGTTGATGATAACCGGATCTCAGATCTATCTTTGAAAAGTAACTAGCCCCTTGAAGTTGGTCAAATAGATCATCGATTCGTGGAAGTGGGTACCGGTTTTTGATGGTGAGCTTATTTAATTCCCTATAGTCAATGCACATCCTGAAGGATCCGTCTTTCTTTTTAACGAAAAGAACCGGAGCTCCCCATGGAGAGAAGCTTGGTCTTATGAATCCTTTATCCAGGAGTTCACTCAGTTGGCTTGATAATTCTTGCATTTCAGCAGGAGCCAACCTATAGGGTGATTTGGCGATTGGAGTGGCTCCAAGCACTAGGTCGATTCGGAATTCGACTTGTCTTTCTGGGGGTATTCCCGGAAGATCTTCTGGAAACACATCCGAGAAGTCACATGCCACTGGAATGTTTTGAATGTTCACTTCCTCTTTGGTTTTATCCACCACATGAGTAAGGAACACGTAGTTCTTCTTATGTAGACTCTTTTGTGCCTTGATACACGATATAAGGCGAAGGTTTGTGTCAGGTTTATCTCCATAGATTATTAGGGTTTCGTGATTGGGAAGATGAAGGCGAATGTAACGCCCGTGTTTCTACGATAGGCATTAATGATGATGTAATATTCTAGGTCAACCTTTGTAACTCATTTTGAAGAAATGAAGAGGAATTATGTGATTATTATGTGTTTTATGCTTAATTATTAGGATTTAATTAATTAAGAATAAAAATGAGCGTCAAAAATAAATATTAGATAAAGTCGATATCTATTAAGAAAGTTGTAGTGGTCGTGAAAAGGATTCTGGATATATAAAGAATACCGAAATCCGAGTTATAACGAAGAAGTTATGACCTGTCAAAGTTTTGCGACAAAACCGACACGGCGCCGAATGACGTAAAAAGTGAGTTTTTGATAAACTACTTTTTAGCCTTGGTGATCTAAATGAAAGTCGTAGTGTTCGTTAAACCGAGAGTATGCATAAAAAGAACGCCCAAATCTGACTTCGTATGAGGAAGTTATGATTTTACTAAGTTTCAGCTTAGCAGTAGACAGCTAAAAACTCGAATTTTAGATCGAGTGATTTTTAGCCGACTGTAACATCCAAAAATTTTACGCCAAATTTAAACTTTTTCAATCATAAATAAAACCAAATAGTAATTGTTTACACAAATGTTTTCAATCATTATTCATCAGAGTGTCCCAATAACCAGATCATAAGGATGAGGAGCGGTACGGTCACACCTTCGCCTTGCCATTACCTCCTGAAGTACCTGAAACAATAAACTGAAAACTGTAAGCCCGAGGGCTTAGTGAGTTACCCCCAAAATACCAACACCACACTGATAATACCATAACCGTAGTAATCAATCAATCATCATGCATACTGGGCCATCGGCCTGACTGGACCGCCCTACAGGGCCTTCAGTCCAACTGAATCTATATCGAGCCTTCGGCATGACTGGACCGCCACGTGGGCCTACAGTCTTCCCGGACTGCTCATAGGGTGTGTTGGCCTTCAGCACAAAGCAGGACCGCCTCAACCCAAGCAACAAGCAAATAACCATGTGCGCATAACTAACATTTACTGGCATATACAAACAACGAACATATCTATCTCACTGATTACCAAACATAGCAATCTCTCATAACTAGAGCACTGACCTAACAGGTCACTAACATATCAATCCCTACGGATCATAAAAGCATAACATACTGTCTATCCTGATTCTGATCTAACAGATCATATCCACATGTAGCATACCATAACGATAACAACTAAAAAGGGTCGGCCTTGGTGCCTTAGACCCTATCGATATAGTGAGGATAACTCACCTTGCAGATGTCGACTTGGCAGATAAACTTCAACCCTCGGATCACTGCTACAAACTCCACCACCTATTACCATAGTATAATCATACCCATAAGCCAACTAATCAATCCTGTTCAAAGTCAAAGTCATCAGTCAAGGTCAACAGTCCCTGTTGACCTCGACTCGCCGAGTACCCACGGCTAATCGCCGAGTTCCTTGAAGTACTAAACCACTCGCCGAGTCACCTGAGTGACTCATCGAGTTCCTTTGGTTTACGATCGAGACCCTAAGGCCACTCGTCGAGCTTCCTTCCTGCAACTCGACAGTTACCTGCGCATACATAAGTTGGGGCAACCTCATCCGACTCGCCGAGTTGTTCATCCACTCGTCGAGTCTACGGCAATCTTCATTGGACTCGCCGAGTTGTTCTTCCAACTCGCCGAGTTCATGCCTATCTTCATATGACTCGCCGAGTCGACCATGCGACTCGCCGAGTCCCTTCAGTCCTTTTTGCCATTCAGACTCATTTGAGCCATGCAGCGGCTCCAAACTACAGATCCAAGCTTCTAAGGAATGCTTTTCACATAAAGTTGCAAACTTTACGTGCATGCATAGCTACAAAGGCTCTTAATGTCAAATCCAAGCTTACAGTGGGGGTTTCATACTCAAAGAGGTTTCATACATGACCAAAATCGGAGCTTTATGACTCTAGAACCCAAGAAGGTTACAGATATGAAGTTACAACTTCAGATCTAGCTCATATCCCACATTACCATCTTAACCAAACCATAAAAACCCTACATCTCAACCAAAAGAGGTCTAGAAAGGAAAAGGAGAAAAGGTGACGACTTGATACCTCCAAATGATGCTATGTGAGGTAGATTTCTGATTTCCCACACTTCCTTGCTCCTAGCATTTTGTTCCCCAAGCTCCTCTTCTCAAAAGATCTCCTCTCCAAAGCTTTACACACACAAGAATGACACACCACACGAATTAGGGTTTTCTGAGTTCTCAAAGGACTGCCAAGAGGCCAAAGGAGACTTATGCTTCCTTAAATAGGGTGCAAAACACCAGGATTTAGGGTTTCCTCTGCCAGCTTCTACTCGTCGAGTCCCTTCATGGACTCGGCGAGTAGGTCACTAAACACGCGTACCAAACTCGTTGCTACTCGAGCACTAGTGTATTTTAGGTATTTAAAAAATACCTGAGAATCAGGGCGTTACACCGACACAACCTAAATGAGAATCGAAGGTCTCGTGAATAGTAGTACAACGGTAAAAAGACAGACGAAAACGGACGTCGGATGAAGAAGTTATGAATTTTTAACGGATTTCCTATCCCGGTATGTTAAAAACCATAATATTAATATTAAAGTCAAAGTTAGCCGGCGAAGTCTAAACGAAAGTTGTAGGGCGTAATTTTACCTACGCGTGCATATAAAGAACGTCAAAAACGGAGCCCGTATGCGAAAGTTATGGATTTTAGAAGTTTTGGCTAAAAAATCGAGAAAAACACGAAATCCGAGAAATTTCGCATGGTCCGGAATAGGCCACGTCACCCTCGCTCGTAGCATGCCACGTGTCCGAATTTCTGAATCATCCGAGGCCAGCTGGCGAGGCGTGTCGCACCATCCTCGCACCGAAGGCTCGGCCAATCAGAAGCCGCCTCGTGCCTTCTCTGTGTCCGATCTCGGTGAGTCAGCAGACGCGTGTCCGAAGCAGGTGAGTCATCCGAGGCGCCGGACCAATCCGAAGACAACGCGTGTCCGAGCCTCGCACCGCCATCAGCCTTCCCTCGCCTCCGAGCCTCGCAGCTGCGACGTGTGTCTCATTCTCCTTGCTTTGGGTCCGAAGCTCGCCCTATAAATAGAAGGGTGCGAGACCTCCCGGGTAACTTTGGAAATTTTCCATTTTTCACCCCCTAAACCCATATTTCTTCCATTCCAACTTCGCCCAAAGCCCCGGTATTATACCAAACACCCAAAATACGTTCCGAACTGCCCGAAGACCCGGAAAAATTTATCTTTTCGGTTTTGAAGCCCAACCCTCGTAGAGCCCGGTTTCTCAATAAAACTTCCGGTTTTATCAGAAACGATTGTTTTAGGAAACAAACTGTTGCCCGATTATCGTTAAATCAAGTGAGTGTATAGTCACTTTCATCTTACATATAGATATGAAGTATTTTATATAAAATACGTGCTATGTATATATATGTTGTTTGTTTACTTGGGATGGATGTTGAATGAATGTTTTATACATGTTTAAAATGATTTAAAATGTATATATCTTTTATCTTCAAATATGTTGGGTAAAACATGGGTAGATAAAGAATGAGGGATGAAAGTACGGTATAGATGTACGTTGACAGCTATGGACTTAGTGCCTGTTGTATAAACCTTGGCAACGATGTGACTTCGTGCCTATTTGACATAAATTGATGAGGAAAAGCAGTGTTGTCACTCTGATGTTTGCCTTATTTGACATAAATTGCGGAGGAAAGCAATGTTGTCACCCCATTGGTTGTCTTGTTTGACATAAATTGCGGACGAAAGCAATGTTGTCACCCCGATGGTTGCCTTATTTGACATAAATTGCTGAGGAAAGCAGTGTTATCACCCCGATGGTTGCCTTATTTGACATAAATTGGTGAGGAAAGCAGTATTGTCACCCCGAGGGTTGCCTTATTTGTCATAAATTGTTGAGGAACCCCCGAAGCAGTGTTGTCACCCTGATGAAAATCCTTAGGCTAGGTCCCTTGTGATAGTTGTTTTAGGGACGTAAAGTGAGGATAACGGGAATGGGTAATCAGGATTATTTTTGGTTGATAAATTTATTGTTGATTGATGAAATTAATAAATTTATTATTTGTGGGTTGAAAACCCTATATGCTCACCAGGCTCCCAAGCCTGACCCACTCAGTTTCTTGTACTACAGGTAGTGGCAAGACCATAGTTGGATGATTGAACGAGAGATTTTGGATTACAGGCCAGTAGATGTAAATAAATGTTGTAAGGCTTATAATATAATGTTTATGCTTTTGATCTGTATCGGAACATGACATCCCGAGGTTTTGTTATGAAATGGAGAATATATTTCTTTAAGAAATGTTTTGATAAATTTTTATTATATTTGTTTTGGGAACAAATTCCGCAACATCTTTTGGAAAATTACTTTGATTTTATTTTAAAAGTATAAACTAAATCGGTCTTTTCTGGCCGAGAAATTTGGGGATGTCACAGTTGGTATCAGAGCATTAGTTTAAGTGAACTAGGAATTTGTATGATTTCTAGACTTAAACTTAGAATGCTAAGTGATGATTGTGAGATGAGTGTCTAACATATTTTAGACACGAGCACTAGTATATTTTAGGAAAGATGCCTAAAATGTTTTTATGTGCTAAATGCTATATGTTTGCCATATATGCCATTAATTGTTCGGATCTATGGTTTGTTGCCGACCGGATCTGGAAACCTTATGTGTTTAGGATTCTAAGTGTACGACTACGATATTAGAACTAGCATGTAAACGTTTCGGAGTGATAAGGAGAATTTAAATATCTATCGTGGATAAAGATTTAAATTCACCTAATTTGGTGTACATATCATAATGGCAAGAACCCGAAGCGGAGCTGGAAATGGAAATAGAAATCAGCAACCTCAACCCCAAGTGATTGAGCAGGTGCCTGTGGTTGAAGTTGCACCAGAGCCAGTCACAATGGCTGGGGTACAAGCCATGATTCAGACAATGATGGTTGAACAAAGGAAGGAAACGAGGCAAATATTGCTGAACAATAGGAATGAACCTTCAATGCCTGTTGAACAACTTGAACTCAATGATGATCAGTCTGAGGAAGGAAATTATTGTAGATCTGTTGATCAAACTGAACCGCTTGTGGTTAGGAGGAATAACCACGATGATGGAGTGGAGAGAAATGGATGCAACTATAAAGACTTTATGACTTGCAAGCCATCAACTTTCACTGGAAAAGAAGATCACGTCGGAGTAATGGATTGGATCTTGGAAATGGAATTGGCTTTCATGACATGTGTTTGTCAAGGCAAGTTACAAACCATATTTGTGGTGCTTCAGTTCAGAGGTGGCGCTGTTCGCTGGTGGAACACTTTGGGGAAGACTCTAAGCCCTAATAAGCCACTGCAACTGACATGGGCAGAGTTCTTGGTGCAATTCAAGCGCAAGTACTGCTCGGCCCAAAATGTGCTTGAGCTAGAAAACCAATTTTTGACACTGAAGAAGGGAAGTATGACCATTGATGAATACACCAATAACTTCACAGACAAAATGGAGTTTGCTTTGCGTATTGTCCCAGATGAGCTGACGAAAATAGACAGGTACGCAAAGGGACTTCCATGGGAGTATGCAGTACCAGTGCATCAAGCACTTACTTTGGAGGCAGCTATCTGGGCTACCAAATCTGTTGAAGATATGATTAAGGGAAGATCCGCCAACAAGATTGAAGTTGGCGAGAAAATAAAGTTTGAAGGAACTTCAGGGTCCAACGAGAAAAGAAAATTCTCGAAGTCTGTAGGAGGAGGGGGCGAAGCAAGATGGTGTGATAAGTGCAATAATAAACATGTTGGGAAATGTGGCGAGGAGGTCACTTGTTTTAAATGTGAAAAACCAGGGCACTACGCTAACGAGTGTCCGTCCAACAAGAGGATGTGCTATGGATGTAACGAGGAAGGGCACATTTTGAAAGACTGCCCAAAGAAGAAAGAGGCAGCAAGGCCCAATGTTCCACCAAAACCAAAACCAAGGGCATTCCAAATGATCCTTGACGAAGCTGATGGAAATGCAAGGGATCAGGAGTAAGGACCTTATATTCCCAAAACCAACATATAAAGTAACTATGTAGTTAGCATCCAGTGGTGTAGCCTATTAAAGGAATAGTATAGATTAAACTTAAACATCCATGTAATCGTTTCAAGAAGTAATATAAAACTTGGTTTTGTTATCTGGCGTGTTAAGTGGTTAATTGATTTTCTTGTATGGTGACTTGGAAAACTGCGAGACAATACTTGGAACGAGTATGAGTAGGTGTGAATAGTAGTAGAGGCCTATACTACTGGAAGCACATGACTCGCACTTGGATCAGGGAAAATCACGAGGTTACCAAGGAGCTAGTAATTGATTTCGTTTTTATTCAAGTGTGTCGTTACCATTGTTTCGTTAATTACTAAGAAGATGATTAATATTCCGACCCTAGAGGTCATATCGAATTGAGTCCGACTAAGATGAGTATATTACGTGGTTCAGGGAAAGTTGAGTCCAAGGTTTATTGGACCGTTTAAAGTTCTTCATAGGATTGGGAACAAAGCTTACAAGCTAGAACTACCAGAAGAACTAGATGGTATTCATAACACTTTCCATGTGTATTATTTGAGGAAGTTCACGGGAGAAGTTCCCGACCTAATTCCAATTTCTGAATTAAGATTGGATGAAAGTAAGAGGTTAATTGAAGAATCAGAAGCAATTGTTGACCGTGAGACTAAGAAGTTGTGACGCAAGATGGACAATTTAGTGCTTGTGCGATAGAAACATAATAATGGGCCAAAATCTCACCTGGGAAACGGAGAGTGATATGATGAGTCGCTATCCGCATTTGTTTGGTGATGTGTGATTCCGGGGACGGAATCATCCTAAGGGGGAGAGAATTGTAACGCCTGTGTTTCTACGATAGGCATTAATGATGATGTAATATTCTAGGTCAACCTTTGTAACTCATTTTGAAGAAATGAAGAGGAATTATGCGATTATTATGTGAATTATGTGTTTTATGCTTAATTATTAGGATTTAATTAATTAAGAATAAAAATGAGCGTCGAAAATAAATATTAGATAAAGCCGATATCTATTAAGAAAGTTGTAGTGGTCGTGACAAGGATTCCGGATATATAAAGAATACCGAAATCCGAGTTATAACGAAAAAGTTATAACCTATCGAAGTTTTGCGACAAAACCGACACGGCGCCGAATGACGTAAAAAGTGAGTTTTTGCTAAACTACTTTTTAGCCTTGGTGATCTAAATGAAAGTCGTAGTGTTCGTTAAACTGAGAGTATGCATAAAAAGAACGCCCAAATCTGACTTCGTATGAGGAAGTTATGATTTTTCTAAGTTTCAGCTTAGCAGTAGACAGCTAAAAACTCGAATTTTAGATCGAGTGATTTTTGGTTGACACAACCTAAATGAGAATCGAAGGTCTCGTCAATAGTAGTACAACGGTAAAAAGACAGACGAAAACGGACGTCGGATGAAGAAGTTATGAATTTTTAACGGATTTCCTGTCCCGGTCTGTTAAAAATAATAATATTAAATTTAAATTCAAAATTAGCCAACGAAGTCTAAACGAAAGTTGTAGAGCGTAATTTTACCTACGTGTGCATATAAAGAACGTCAAAAACGGAGCTCGTATGCGAAAGTTATGGATTTTAGAAGTTTTGGCTCAAAAATCAAGAAAAACACGAAATCCGAGAAATTTCGCATGGTCCGGAATAGGCCACGTCACCCTCGCTCGTAGCATGCCACGTGTCCAAATTTCTGAGTCATCCGAGGCCAGCTGGCTAGGTGTGTCGCACTATCCTCGCACCGAAGGCTCGGCCAATCAGAAGCCGCCCCGTGCCTTCTCCGTGTCCGATCTCGGTGAGTCAGCAGACGTGTGTCCGAAGCAGGTGAGTCATCCGAGGCGCTGGACCAATCCGAAGACAACGCGTGTCTGAGCCTCGCACCGCCATCAGCCTTCCCTCGCCTCCGAGCCTCGCAGGTGCGACGCGTGTCTCCTTCTCCTTGCTTCGGGTCCGAAGCTCGCCCCTATAAATAGAAGGGTGCGAGACCTCCCGGGTAACTTTGGAAATTTGCCATTTTTCACCCCTAAACCCATATTTCTTCCATTCCAACTTCCCCCAAAGCCCCGGTGTTATACCAAACACCCAAAATACGTTCCGAAGTACCCGAAGACCCAGAAAAATTTATCTTTTCGGTTTTGAAGCCCAGCCCTCGTAGAGCCCGGTTTCTCAATAAAACTCTCGGTTTTATCAGAAACGATTGTTTTAGGAAATGAAGCGTTGCCCGATTATCGTTAAATCAAGTGAGTGTATAGTCACTTTCATCTTACACATAGATATGAAGTATTTTATATAAAATACGTGCTATGTATATATATGTTGTTTGTTTACTTGGGATGGATGTTGAATGAATGTGTTATACATGTTTAAAATGATTTAAAATATATATATATTTTATCTTCAAATATGTTGGGTAAAACATGGGTATATAAAGAATGAGGGATGAAAGTACGGTATAGATGTACGTTGGCAGCTATGGACTTAGTGCTTGTTGTATAAACCTTGGCGACGATGTGACTTCGTGCCTATTTGACATAAATTGCTGAGGAAAAGCAGTGTTGTCACTCCGATGTTTGCCTTATTTGACATAAATTGCGGAGGAAAGCAATGTTGTCAACCCATTGGTTGTCTTGTTTGACATAAATTGCGGAGGAAAGCAATGTTGTCACCCCGATGGTTGCCTTATTTGACATAAATTGTTGAGGAAAGCAGTGTTGTCACCCTGATGGTTGCCTTATTTAACATAAATTGCTGAGGAAAGCAGTGTTGTCACCCCGAGGGTTGCCTTATTTGACATAAATTGCTGAGGAACCCCCGAAGCAGTGTTGTCACCCTGATGAAAATCCTTAGGCTAGGTCCCTTGTGATAGTTGTTTTAGGGACGTAAAGTGAGGATAACGGGAATGAGTAATCAGGATTATTTTTGGTTGATAAATTTATTGTTGAATGATGAAATTAATAAATTTATTATTTGTGGGTTGAAAATCATATATGCTCACCAGGCTCCCAAGCCTGACCCACTCAGTTTCTTGTATTACAGGTAGTGGCAAGAGCATAGTTGGATGACTTAACGAGAGATTTTTGATTATAGGCCAGTAGATGTAAATAAATGTTGTAAGGCTTATAATATACTGTTTATGCTTTTGATCTGTATCGGAACATGACATCCCGAGGTTTTGTTATGAAATGGAGAATATATTTCTTTAAGAAATGTTCTGATAAATTTTTATTATATTTGTTTTGGGAACAAATTCCGCAACATCTTTTGGAAAATTACTCTAATTTTATTTTAAAAGCATAAACTAAATCGGTCTTTTCTGGCCGAGAAATGTGGAGATGTCACAATTGGTATCAGAGCATTAGTTTAAGCGAACTAGGAATTTGTAGGATTTCTAGACTTAAACTTAGAATGCTAAGTGATGATTGTGAGATGAGTGTCTACCATATTTTAGACACGAGCACTAGTATATTTTAGGAAAGATGCCTAAAATGTTTTTATGTACTAAATGCTATATGTTTGCCATATATGCCATTAATTGTTCGGATCTATGGTCTGTTGCCGACCGGATCTGGAAACCTTATGTGTTTAGGATTCTAAGCGTACGACTACGATATTAGAACTAGCATGTAAAAGTTTCGGAGTGATAAGGAGAATTTAAATATCTATCGTGGATAAAGATTTAAATTCACCTAATTTGGTGTATAGATCATAATGGCAAGAACCCGAAGTGGAGCTGGAAATGGAAATAGAAATCAGCAACCTCAACCCCAAGTGATTGAGCAGGTGCCTGTGGTAGAAGTTGCACCAGAGCCAGTCACAATGGCTGGGGTACAAGCCATGATTCAGACAATGATGGCTGAACAAAGGGTGGAAATGAGGCAAATATTGCTGAATAACAGGAATGAACCTTCAATGCCTGTTGAACAACCTGAACTCAATGATGATCAGTCTGAGGAAGGAAATTATAGTAGATCTGTTGATCAAACTAAACTGCTTGTGGTTAGGAGGAATAACCACGATGATGGAGTGGAGAGAAATGGATGCAAGTATAAAGACTTTATGACTTGCAATCCATTAACTTTCACTGGAAAAGAAGATCACGTTGGAGTAATGGATTGGATCTCGAAAATGGAATTGGCTTTCATGACATGTGGTTGTCAAGGCAAGTTACAAACCATATTTGCGGTGCATCAGTTCAGAGGTGGTGTTGTTCGCCGGTGGAACACTTTGGGGAAGACTCTAAGCCCTAATAAGCCACTGCAACTGACTTGGGCAGAGTTCTTGGTGCAATTCAAGCGCAAGTACTGCTCGGCCCAAAATGTGCTTGAGCTAGAAAACCAATTTCTGACACTGAAGAAGGGAAGTATGACCATTGATGAATACACCAAGAACTTCACAGACAAAATGGAGTTTGCTTTGCGTATTGTCCCAGATGAGCTGACGAAAATAGACAGGTACGCAAAGGGACTTCCATGGGAGTATGCAGTACCAGTGCGTCAAGCACTTACTTTGGAGGCAACTATCTAGGCTGCCAAGTCTATTGAAGATATGATTAAGCGAAGATCCGACAACAAGATTGAATTTGGCTAGAAAAGAAAGTTTGAAGAAACTTCAGGGTCCAACGAGAAAAGAAAATTCTCGAAGTCTGGAGGAGGAGGGGGCGAAGCAAGATGGTGTGATAAGTGCAAGAAGAAACATTTTGGGAAATGTGGCGAGGAGGTTACTTGTTTTAAATGTGGAAAGCCAGGGCACTACGCTAATGAGTGTCCGTTCAACAAGAGGATGTGCTATGGATGTAACGAGGAAGGGCACATTTTGAAAGACTTCCCAAAGAAGAAAGAGGCAGCAAGGCCCAATGTTCCACCAGAACCAAAACCAAGGGCATTCCAAATGATCCTTGTCGAAGCTGATGGAAATGCAAGGGATCAGGAGTAAGGACCTTATATTGCCAAAACCAACATATAAAGTAGCTATGTAGTTAGCATCCAGTGGTGTAGCCTTTTTAAAGGCATAGTATAGATTAAACTTAAACATCCATGTAATCGTTTCAAGAAGTAATATAAAACTTGGTTTTGTTATCTGGCGTGTTAAGTGGTTAATTGATTTTCTTGTATGGTGACTTGGAAAACTGCGAGACAATACTTGGAACGAGTATGAGTAGGTGTGAATAGTAGTAGAGGCCTATACTACTGGAAGCACAGGACTCGCACTTGGATCAGGGAAAGTCACGAGGTTACCAAGGAGCTAGTTATTGATTTCGTTTTTATTCAAGTATGTCGTTACCATTGTTTCGGTAATTACTAAGAAGATGATTAATATTCTGACCCTAGAGGTCATATCGAATTGAGTCCGACTAAGATAAGTATATTACATGGTTCGGGGAAAGTTGAGTCCAAGGTTTATTGGACCGTTTAAAGTTCTTCATAGGATTGGGAACCAAGCTTACAAGCTAGAACTACCAGAAGAACTAGATGGTATTCAAACACTTTCCATGTGTGTTATTTGAGGAAGTTCACGGGAGAAGTTCCCGACCTAATTCCAATTTCTGAATTAAGATTGGATGAAAGTAAGAGGTTAATTAAAGAATAAGAAGCAATTGTTGACCGTAAGACTAAGAAGTGGTGACGCAAGATGGACGATTTAGTGCTTGTGCGATAGAAACATAAGAATGGGCCAAAATCTCACCTCGGAAACGAAGAGTGATATGATGAGTCGCTATCCGCATTTGTTTGCTGATGTATGATTCCGGGGACGGAATCATCCTAAGGGGGAGAGAATTGTAACGCCCGTGTTTCTAAGATAGGCATTAATGATGATGTAATATTCTAGGTTAACCTTTGTAACTCATTTTGAAGAAATGAAGAGGAATTATGTGATTATTATTTGAATTATGTGTTTTATGCTTAATTATTAGGATTTAATTAATTAAGAATAAAAATGAGCGTCGAAAATAAATATTAGATAAAGCCGATATCTATTACGAAAGTTGTAGTGGTCGTGACAAGGATTCCGGGTATATAAAGAATACCGAAATCCGAGTTATAACGAAGAAGTTATGACCTGTCGAAGTTTTGCGACAAAACCGACACGGCTTCCGAATGACGTAAAAAGTGAGTTTTTTCTAAACTACTTTTTAGCCTTGGCGATATAAATGAAAGTCGTAGTGTTCGTTAAACCGAGACTATGCATAAAAAGAACGCCCAAATCTGACTTCGTATGAGGAAGTTATGATTTTTCTAAGTTTCAGCTTAGCAGAAAAACTCGAATTTCAGATCGAGTGATTTTTGGCCGACACAACCTAAACGAGAATCGAAGGTCTCGTCAATAGTAGTACAACGGTAAAAAGACAGACGAAAACGGACGTCGGATGAAGAAGTTATGAATTTTTAACGGATTTCCTGTCCCGGTCTGTTAAAAATAATAATATTAAATTTAAATTCAAAATTAGCCAACGAAGTCTAAACGAAAGTTGTAGAGCGTAATTTTACCTACGTGTGCATATAAAGAACGTCAAAAACGGAGCTCGTATGCGAAAGTTATGGATTTTAGAAGTTTTGGCTCAAAAATCGAGAAAAACACGAAATCCGAGAAATTTCGCATGGTTCGGAATAGGCCACGTCACCCTCGCTCGTAGCATGCCACGTGTCCGAATTTCTGAGTCATCCGAGGCCAGCTGGCTAGGTGTGTCGCACTATCCTCGCACCGAAGGCTCGGCCAATCAGAAGCCGCCCCGTGCCTTCTCCGTGTCCGATCTCGGTGAGTCAGCAGACGTGTGTCCGAAGCAGGTGAGTCATCCGAGGCGCTGGACCAATCCGAAGACAACGCATGTCTGAGCCTCGCACCGCCATCAGCCTTCCCTCGCCTCCGAGCCTCGCAAGTGCGACGCGTGTCTCCTTCTCCTTGCTTCGGGTCCGAAGCTCGCCCCTATAAATAGAAGGGTGCGAGACCTCCCGGGTAACTTTGGAAATTTGCCATTTTTCACCCCTAAACCCATATTTCTTCCATTCCAACTTCCCCCAAAGCCCCGGTATTATACCAAACACCCAAAATACGTTCCGAAGTACCCGGAGACCCAGAAAAATTTATCTTTTCGGTTTTGAAGCCCAGCCCTCGTAGAGCCCGGTTTCTCAATAAAACTCCCGGTTTTATCAGAAACGATTGTTTTAGGAAATGAAGCGCTGCCCGATTATCGTTAAATCAAGTGAGTGTATAGTCACTTTCATCTTACACATAGATATGAAGTATTTTATATAAAATACGTGCTATGTATATATATGTTGTTTGTTTACTTGGGATGGATGTTGACTGAATGTGTTATACATGTTTAAAATGATTTAAAATGTATATATATTTTATCTTCAAATATGTTGGGTAAAACATGGGTAGATAAAGAATGAGGGATGAAAGTACGGTATAGATGTACGTTGGCAGCTGTGGACTTAGTGCCTGTTGTATAAACCTTGGCGACGATGTGACTTCGTGCCTATTTGACATAAATTGCTGAGGAAAAGCAGTGTTGTCACTCCGATGTTTGCCTTATTTGACATCAATTGCGGAGGAAAGCAATGTTGTCAACCCATTGGTTGTCTTGTTTGACATAAATTGCGGAGGAAAGCAATGTTGTCACCCCGATGGTTGCCTTATTTGACATAAAATTGTTGAGGAAAGCAGTGTTGTCACCGTGATGGTTGCCTTATTTAACATAAATTGCTGAGGAAAGCAGTGTTGTCACCCCGAGGGTTGCCTTATTTGACATAAATTGCTGAGGAACCCCCGAAGCAGTGTTGTCACCCTGATGAAAATCCTTAGGCTAGGTCCCTTGTGATAGTTGTTTTAGGGACGTAAATTGAGGATAACGGGAATAGGTAATCAAGATTATTTTTGGTTGATAAATTTATTGTTGAATGATGAAATTAATAAATTTATTATTTGTGGGTTGAAAACACTATATGCTCACCAGGCTCCAAGCCTAACCCACTCAGTTTCTTGTATTACAGGTAGTGGCAAGAGCATAGTTGGATGACTTAACGAGAGATTTTAGATTATAGGCCAGTAGATGTAAATAAATGTTGTAAGGCTTATAATATACTGTTTATGCTTTTGATCTGTATCCGAACATGACATCCCGAGGTTTTGTTATGAAATGGAGAATATATTTCTTTAAGAAATGTTTTGACAAATTTTTATTATATTTGTTTTGGGAACAAATTCCGCAACATCTTTGGGAAAATTACTCTGATTTTATTTTAAAAGCATAAACTAAATCGGTCTTTTCTGGCCGAGAAATTTGGGGATGTCACAGCGAACGGCCTTCTCGTGACACATAATATAAGCATGATGGGGGCTTAACCAATCCATGCCAATTATCACATCAAAACTCCTAACATTTACAGGCATCAAATCTATTTGAAAAGAGTGGTTGTTTAGTGTTAACGTGCATCCTATATAGATATCTCTAGTTGATTCAGTCTTCCCATTAGCCATTTCCACCGTGAAGGTTTCATTGAGCTTTTGGGGTCGTTGTTTTAGTAAATGCTTAAACTTGTTACTAACGAAACTTCGCTCTGCTCCACTTTCGAATAAGATGCATGCATATGTGTTGTTATATAGAAACGTACCGGTGACAACGGTAGGGTCCTGGACTGCTTCGCCCTGTCCCAAAGTCAAAACTCTTCCCGATCCTCCAGCTCCTTGATTGTTAACATTGGAGCAATTACGCCTGAAATGCCCGGTTCTCCTACATCTGTAACAGGTATGACTGGCCCCAGCATTGGTGGTGGTGTTGTTGTTGTTGTTGTGGTTTTTATTGTTGTTGTTGTTGTTGTTGTTGTTGTTGTTTGGCATATGGTTTTGTTGAAGCTGAGTCCTACAGTACTTTGTTGTATGGCCTTTCCGGTTGCACCTTGTGCAAATCATCTCTCTACATTCCCCCTGATGGTGGAAGTTGCATTTGTTACATTTGGGGAGAGTTCCTGAGTACTGCTTTGGAGCATTTGGCGTGGATGAGGCTGGAGCATGTGGTGTGGTGGTAGTTTGAGTTGCAGCATGGACAGTCACAGTTTGTTGTTTCTTTGATGATTCGGAGTTTTGTTTTCCCTTTCGGTTGTTGTTTTTCCCTTTCTTTCTCTCACCTACTTTCTTAACCTCCGCTTCTAATGTTTTGGCACCCTTTTGTTGCCATGATCATACAATTTCTTAGCCAGACACTTGGCACTGCCGAACGTCTCAGGGTTTGCCGCAATGACATTCCCTTGGATAGGTACAGTCAATCCCCAGATAAACCTCTCAATCTTTTTCCATTCTGAGGTGATTATTCCGGGACACAGAAGAGATAGCTCACTAAACCTGAATATGTATGCGTCGATATCGGAGTTTTGAACCGTGAGGTTCCACAATTCTTGTTCCATCTTCTGAATTTCACCTCTTGGACAGTATTCAGCCAGCATCATTTCTTTAAGCTCTTCCCATGGCAACGCGTTCGCCACCGGGAGTGTCATGGCCTCTATGTGGCCATTCCACCAGGAGAGAGCTTGATCAGTGAATGTGCAGGCCGCAAACTTGACCTTGCAGCCATCCGGACACCCACAAATTTCAAAAATTGATTCCACCTTCTCAATCCATCTTTTCAGGGCTATTACACCTCCTGTTCCATTGAAGGTTCGAGGTTTGGCGTTGGTGAAGTCCTTGTAGGTGCATATTTGTGTGGCTCCGTGGTTTGTTCCTTGATTTATGCTTCCAGGTCCTTGTCCGTTGCCTTCTCCGTTGTTTCCATTGCGAATCTGCGCAAGTGCTGCAGTGATCGCAGCAGACACTGCTGCTTGGAATGCAACCGAGTTTATTTCCGACGGGGTTGGTGTTGCGTTGTTTCCACGGTTGGGTCTTTGAGGCATCTTTTTGTCAGAGAACGGAAAGATGTTGAGTACATATCGTATTCTGAGCTTAGAATTCCATAGACTCGACGTATCGAGTGTGTACTTAAGTAATTCCATGCATTAACATAAAACAAGGAAATAAAACACATAGCAGATAACAACATCACGATAAAAACATAAATCATTTTCATTAATACTAATTGTTTTTAATACATGAAAATTTGCCAGAAGGCATACAGTGCATGGGGAAATATAAAATCCGGCAGCATGACGACCCTATGAGTAGTGTGATCACTTAAACATAAGGTCGATAATACATAAAGTAGCATACATATAAAGGGAAAACACAATGATACTAGTAACTGAGGGAGTGAATCATAATCATGACGAGATGCGTCTAACAGCCATAGCGATATCATATTCCAAAATGATGTGCTACCAAAGTAGCCATCTCGGTCATTTCTCTAATGACCTCATCTCTTTCCTGTTCCGCTTGCACAGCTCGCATCTCTATTGCCAGTAGCTGCTGTCGAAGTGCGGCGATTTCTTCTTCCGAAGAGCGTGTTCCATTAATGGAGCCCCTTGGCGGTATAGGGTGGTCCTGATGCACTTCTGTGGTAGGAGGATCGTCGGAAACTTCGTCAGTGTTCTTATCGTCCTCTTCGTCATCATCGGTCTCATCAAACTCGTAGTCCATGTCTGTAGACTCTTCTTCCTCAAGGTCAGAGGCTGCCTTGGGTCCTACCACGGGGTCTTCTTCAATTTCTCCATGAGCCACTAGGTTTTGGTGGAAAAGAATGCCCTGATGTGCTCCATCCATGGTGGTTGTGCGAGAAGTTGGGAGGGGTGTAAGACGTTGTACAAAAAAATAAATCACATATGCATATAGTATTTCCAAAATACTCTTATAGTATTTTAATTATTTATGTTTGAATTCCTGCGAAGTTTTGGATATGAGGTAAGCTTCTAGGTCAATTTCCTGCCATAATTACCCCCAAACATATGTTGGTCATATTTTGAATAAATATAGTTGATCAGGCTATATTTACCCCCAATATAACCACATAACTGCCCGGGTTTAATCACAACCTTCCATTTCCACTAGAGACTTTTAATGTTATTGTTTTAACGTATGCACTTTATTGAGAGTGTTTTAGTCCCATTGTATTTATAGTTGCATATCAAGTATGGTTAGATATGCTAGTTCACTATAAACAATGCTCTGATACCAACCTGTCACACCCCCGAACCAGACGGCGGAAACGTCTGAGGGCTCGTGTGACTATCAATTGAAATATCATCACAATGAATATACATGAAACATAACACATTCATCACCAAACATTACATATTACAACTGATAATGTTCACATCAAGTACATTGTCGTAGATTACATAAATCCAAAGTATTAATAGTACGATGAGTGACATTACATAAAATAAATCCATACACACTTGAAAGTCCTTCTGCTTAACGATTACCAGAGAATACAAGTTATTTTGAAAACGGTCAACATATATAATGTTGGTGAGTTCATAAGCATGTTTGAATAAAATTCTTTGTATTGTTTGTAAAACCCAGAAAATCCAAAATTTTCTGTAAAAAAAAGTCTGAAAAATTATGTGAAAATCGAGTATAATGCATGTGTGAATTTCATAGTAGTAACATATAGGAATGCAGTTCAAATTTCTTTGTATTCTTTATGTTGTAAGTGGTATTTGAATAATAGTATTTCCCAAGAAAATCCGATATTTTCTTATTTATATAAATGTCACGGTCTTTGCACTGTAGAAATGTTTTGTATCATTATGACTTACGAGTTTTTAATTTTCCGTAATGTCTTAATGGGAATGGATCTCTATATGAGTCGTTATAACCATACATGATAGTGACTGATTTGCCTGTCTTGGCATTTTTTCCAAACGCCGGATTTTCGATCAAGGTTTTGTCACCCTAGACTGGCCTAGTCTAACTGTAGCGAACAGCTCAGGTGTGGGGGAGTCACCCCCGTATAGATCTATACACAAACTCTCGCTCTCCCTCCAGGAGACTCTGATTATAACTACAAGCTATGTCCATACACTCAATGATGTTAACTGACACGTCTCACTAGATCCCATTTGTTTACACATGAATTTGTATAATGCTATATGTATTTAGAAGTTCGAACACTAGATGATGCATGAAATGAAAAGGTAAAGCCCAACAAACATGAAGAAAAGGAAACTATGGCCCATTAGACGTGTAAGTTATTTCGAGGCTAAATTAGCATGTAAATGGGCCACTAAGGCCCAATAACATGTAAAAGCTAAATTAGGCTCATTTAGCATGTAATTGGGTCACTGAGGCCCAATAGACATGTCATGAATACATTGGGTCCAATAAACATGTAAATGGATCACGAAGGTCCAATAAACATGTATAGCAAATACTAGGCCCAATTATCGCACCATTGTTGTATTTCGTTTATTTGCTATAATATATTTCGTTTAGTCGAATTCTTTATCCTTAACGTTATAAAAAGTCAACTGTTTTGTTAGAATGCTATTTTTAGTTTGATACGTCAAAATTCTATAATTAGAACCTGTGTTTATTAAAAATTTCACTTTAGGTCCCTCAAGAATTAATTTGAACATTTAAAGGCTTATTCTTACATAAAATGTCATTTTGGTCTATTTTAAATTAAAATAACATTTTAGCCCATAAATTTATAAAAACTTATATTTTCGCCCCAAATGTTTAGTAAATGACGGGATTGGCCCAAAAATACATGTAATAACATTTTCAGCCCATTTTTGCAGAAAAATACAATTTCAGCCCTAATTTGAATAAAATAACATTTTCGGCCCAATTTTTATAAAATTAACATTTTTGGTCCAAATCTTGAGATAGTGTCGTTTTCAGCCCCTAATCTCGTTTATTCTCATTTTTGGCTCAAGTTTTGATTAAATAACATTTTAATCCCCAAAAATTGATATTTTTGCAATTTGGGCCCAATAAGCCGTGAGGCCCACATTAAGGCCCAAAATGCACAACTTTACACTTTTGACCCTTTGGAAAGTATGATTGTTATAAAAACTCATTTTTAAGCAAATGTGACCCCTTTTAGTCCTTATAAAACCGTAGGTGTCACTTTTGTCCCAAACTTTTGTTTATTTGCCAAAAATGATCCTTATACAAGATTTTGTTTTGTTTTTCACAACTTAGGTATTTATAACACTTTTAACTTTGTAGTATGGTGTCTATAGTGTTTTTGTTTGTGAATCTCACTTATTTTTGTTAGATTTTTATAGATCCATCGAGTTTATCACACAAACACAACAAAAGCCAAGAAAATCACACATAACATGCATAAATACATAGATCTTCACATAAATACTTGTATTCTCCCCCAAAAACAAGTAAAAACCGAAAACAAGGGGGTATGAACTCACCTTTGCTTTGATGTTTCAGTTTTGAAGAAGTAATGGAAGAAGTTGATGTGATTTTTGGCTCTAGCAAGCTCCTTAAGTGGTTTTCGAACTTAGGAGGTTCTAGGAAGCAAAAATCACGAGAATAGGTGTTTATAATGAGTGAGTTAGCTAAATATGGATTAAATCAACTCAAGTTTACAAGATCTTACCACAAGAGTGTAGCTTGAAGTGATTTTGGATGAAAAGTCTCCTTGGAAAGCTCTCATTCTCGAAAAATTTTTATGGAAGGGGAGGGATGTTCTTGAGAGTGTATTGGAGAGAATTTGATATTATGTGTATGTGTGTGGTTTGTTTTTGACCGAGAGAAAGGAAAAGAGAGGGAAGGAGAAGGTTTTGCATGTAAACATGAGAGTGATTTGTTGTATGTTGTATAAAATGCCTAGTTGTCCTTTAAACAAAAATGAGGTGGCATGTGCACAATTTACCTTGTTTTCCTCTTTTTTGTTTTGTTTTTGTTGTTGGGCCGAGAGGGAGAAGGAAGAGGAGAAAGGAGGAGTGGTTGGGCCTTTAGTGCTTGATTTCGATATTATGGGCCCAAATGGAAGGTTCTCGGCCCATTAGAATAAAAGGAATGGAGTTTATGACCCATTAGGTCAAATTAATTCATTTATGGCCCAATAAGGCCCATTAGGGTTAGAATGAATCATTCTAGGCCCAAATGGTCCAAAATGTTATAGATTTATGAATTGGGTCCATTTAGAATCCAAATAGGGTCTCTAAGCCCAATATAGTTGAATTGAATGCTTATTGGTCCATTAGGCCCAATAAGGAAATCCTAGTCCATAATGAACATGAACCTGGATCTCTAGGGTTTTCAACTCCCCAATTGACTATTTGGATACTTTGTGTATAGTTTTGAACTTCACTTGTGAATCTTGATTAAGTTTGTGGTCATAGAATGAACATAGTGTATGATATCAAGTTAGAGTTACAAGTATTATCATAGATGACGTTTACATGATCACAGAATTTCCTGGTAAAAACACCAGTTGTGACATATTTTGTGTTATCCAAAAGTGATTAACAATTAAGTATAAATAAACACTTAATTATTTGATAAAATTATAATTAAATACTTATGTATTTGTAACATCCCGAAAATCATAGGGTAAAATTTTCATTTTTTTATAATAATTAATCAAAACATTCATTTAACCTCTATTCAAAAATTTAGAAGTATTTCAAAATAAAACTATTATCAGAGTTCATTCCCAAAATCATGAATTGCGGAAAACACGGGTGTATGCGATGTGATCAAGTCGGGCCCTTCCCTTTCGAACCGGAAGTACCTGAAATCATAAACCACAAACTGTAAGCACAAAGCTTAGTGAGGTCCCTAAATACCACATACCATAAATATCAAACAAGCCATACATATCATACACATCCAGTAATCAATAAAAAGTTCTATGTACCATCTATAGTCTTTCCATTATGCTAAGAGTCGTATCATGGTCTTCCTTTCCAGGCCGGGGGCCAACACCCTGGGTCTTACAGACAAATGCCAGGAGCCACCTCCTGGTCTTCCATGAAAGCATCTCAAAGACAACTAGCATACAAACTACCACTACTTAACTAATTAACTGCCAGAGTTCAGACTCTGGACTTGCATACAGATTGCCAAGGGCCACCCCCTGGTCTTCCTATAATACACAAACCAAATGGGCCGACATTGGTGCCTTCGACCCATAGAACAGTAAGGGGACTCACCTCGACAGCTGAACCCACGAATAAATCTCTGACCGCTGATCTGCTAGAAACCCCAAGCTATCAAACAAATAACACCCAATTAACAATTGGGTTCCAAACCAAATCCAATAATCCACATATATGGGGTAAAAATACCATTTTTCCCATCACATAGTTTGGTCCAAGACTAAGGCCCAAACTCAAAATCAAATGACCACAAATCAAATAATCATCTAAGGTCCACTTATGGCCCAATTTTCCAAATTGGGCCCAAACCTTTACATGGGCCTTACCCTAAAGCCCATTGACTTCTCCCTAACCCAGAACACTTGTTCTCAGATGGCCTAACAATGCCCCACCAACCAAGCCCAAAGGACCCAATGGTCAATCCTGTTCAACTGCAAAAGTCAAAGTCAAGGTCAAGAGTCCATGTTGACCCAACACGTCGTGTTGCCCCTTGGACACACCGTGTTCTTCCATTGTCCATATAATTGGGAAATCCCTAGCCAACACGTTGTGTTTGCTCGAGATTTAGCAGCTTAACCAATAAGCACTTAATCCTTAAAGACATAGCCCCAAAACATAGATCTGACCTCCTTGAGCTGGATTATCACGTAAAGTTGCCAACTATACGTCCATATATGACTAAATGAAGCTCTTAAGCTAAAAAGGGACTTAATAGAGGACTAGAAGCATGCATGACACCTCTCTTCTCATAAAGCTTGCACCTTTAAGCTCAAGCATACTAAAACAAACCCAAATCTGAAGGAACAAGCCCTTAAACAACTTAACTCCTTAGACAGCCCAACAATGAGCCAAAAATCATAACAAAACCCCATAAGAGAATATCTAATCAACAACAAAGCAAGGTATGAACTTGATACCTCAAGACTGCAACAAGTGGTGAGATTCTGGATCTATGGCCTTCCTTCCAAGCTAGGCACCTTCAAACTCCAAAGCTCCTTCAAATGAGCACAAAAATCCACAAAAATCCACTCAAAACATCAAGAACACCACCATGAAAGCTCAATACTCGATTTAGGGTTTTAGGTAACAAAGGAGGCTGGTAAGGAGGCCGTTCAAGGGAACTTAAGGCCTTTAAATAGGGTGCAACACCCTAAAAATTAGGGCTTCCTTCCCAGCTGCCAACACGTCGTGTTCAGGCACCTCAACACGCCGTGTTGGTCCATTAAACTTCGCCGCCAAAAACATCTCGACACACCGTGTTGAGGCTCCAATACGCTGTGTCCCAAAGAGAAAACATTAACAAATTGGAATCAACTGCATACCGGATATCATGCATTACAGTATTGTTGTTCCGCCTCGATAGTAACACATACACCATTCTTATCGGTATGAGCCTTGCGAAATGTTTCCACTCTCTTTAGGTTCTATTTAACATTAAAAATTAGATTATATTTTAAATAAATAATTACATATATCGTATGTAACCTTCTTATAACAAGTACTGTTATACGAGCTCGACCCCCCACGGTGGTCGTTTACATTCCACGAACTTTTTTGTTCCTTTCTGAAGCAGCTATGTGTTCATCCGTTTGGAAATACTCAATTGTTTTCCTCCAAATATCAACCTTCATATCATGTGGGGGTGGCTAATGGTCTTGGGATATCCACATATCCTCCGACTTTCAAAAGGTATTCTTTTGCATCAGCTTTACGCTCTCGATAACCTTTTATGAAAGTCGCTTCAGAACTCTCTAACAGCATAGCAGCGTTTCGATCCCGGGACATCTGATCCAAATCACACCAAGAAACTCAATTCTCGATTTAGGGTTTTAGGTAACAAAGGAGGCTGGTAAGGAGGCTGTTCAAAGGAACTTAAGGCCTTTAAAAGGTATTCTTTTGCATCAGCTTTACGCTCTCGATAACCTTTTATCAAAGCCGCTTCAGAACTCTCTAACAGCATAGCAGCGTCTGGATCCCGGGACATCTAATCCAAATCACACCAAGAAAGCTCAATTCTCGATTTAGGGTTTTAGGTAACAAAGAAGGCTGGTAAGGAGGCCGTTTAAGGGAACTTAAGGCCTTTAAATAGGGTGTAACACCCTAAAAATTAGGGTTTCCTTCCCAGCTGCCAACACGCCGTGTTGGTCCATTAAACTCCGCGGCCAAAAACATCTCGACAGGCCGTGTTGAGGCTCCAACACGTCGTGTCCCAAAGAGAAAACATAAACAACTTGGAATCAACTTCATATCAGATATCAAGCGTTACAATATTGTTGTTCCGCCTCGATAGTAACACATACACCATTCTTATCGGTATGAGCCTTGTGAAACGTTACCACTCTCTTTAGGTTCTATTTAACATTAAAAACTAGATTATATTTTAAATAAATAATTACATATATCGTATGTTACCTTCTTATAGCAAGTACTGCGATACGATCTCGACCCCCCACGGTGCTCGTTTGCATTCCACGTTGTTCCTTTCTGAAGCAGCTATGTGTTCATCCGTTTGGAAATACTAAACTGTTTTCCTCCAATTATCAACCTTCATATCATGTGGGGGTGGCTAATGGTCTCGGGATATCCTCATATCCCCCGACTTTCAAAAATTATTGTTTTGCATCAGCTTTACGCTCTCGATAACCTTTTATCAAAGTCGCTTCAAAACTCTCTAACAGCATAGCAGCGTCTGGATCCTGGGACATCTGATCCAAATCAAACTTTGTCTACAAAAAGAAATAAAAAGTTAGCTAAGTAAAACCAGTCATAATTAACCATATAAAATAATATTATATAAATAATTTACCCCTAAATGATGTTTTACTGTATCCTTTATAACAGGGGAAACTTTTTTCCAAGTCCATTTATCAAAAGGGACCATCCCACACATTATTTTCCTAACTTCATGTCCAAACATGTCATTCGCCTCTCCTACGGGATCATATGTCATATCCCTATCATACTCCATATCAATCAGTTTTCCCTTATTCTGTAAGAGCGTTCTTTTGAGCTTAATGTTTTTCATTTTTTCTCGGACTCTCCTGTATGGCACAACTACAAATATAATTTAAATTATTAGAAACGGTATTTTATAATAATTGAATAAAAATAATAAATAAAAATTCGTAATAAGACTTACCATCCTGCTCATGATGACCAACACCTCTACCGCGTAGGAAATGTGGGTCATCGGCTCCATCACTCCCATGTCCACGGCCCATAATAGCAGCCATGGTGTACAAAAATTTAAACTACATATTTTTAACTACATATATCCAATACACAATAGCATCCTACTTATACCAATATTTTAACTACATATTTTTTTATATGCATCATAGAGACATTTTTACTATAATCAAATACACATACTTTCACATACATATACCACATATACGGATACATTCTCATAGAGACATTTATACATAAATTCACATACATATACAAAATACACCTAGATATTATACCAAATGTACACACATATGTCAAATTGCACATACATATACCAAATGCACAATTGCATCATACTTATATCTAATATACGTACTTTCACATACATACATAATAGCATCCTACTTTTACAAAATACACATGCTTTCATATACATACTATAGACACATAGATACACCAAATACACATATTTTCACATACATACACCAAATACACCAAAAAAGACCGCTTGATGATGAAAAAAATACACCATTTATATACACATATGCCAAATTCCACATAATATATACAAACACACATATTTTGCAATAAAATCTCGAAATTCATAGTAGATAGAACCTGTGGTGGTCGGAATTTAAGAGATGGTGTAGTGGTGGTGGTGTCATCGGTGGTGACAGTATCCAACGGTGACCAAGACAAAGAGACACAAAAAAAAACTGAAATTGACAATTATTTTGCAATTAATCACAAGGTGGAGCTGGAATCGATGTTACAAGAGAAAGAGAAAGAGAAATCAGAAGTTGAAGCCTATCGTCGCCAGAGATGTACAGGTTTTGCCAGAAATTGATGTTCCCGTTCGTCGGTAATCTCACAATGGGGAGTTCCCCTTCGTCGGAATCTACTTGGTGGTTGATCGAACGTTGATGGACAGAAACGGGGAAGCAAAAAAAAAAAGCGAGAGCAAATGGAACGAAAGAAGCAGAAAGTGAAGAGCAGGTGTCCTTTTTTTTGTTATCCGCGAATACCTTTATCGGCGACACTTAAACCTTTAGCGGCGACAAACATCAACAGCGGCGACAATTCTGGAGGGAAGATTACCGCGTCGTTTTTTCCACCTTTAGCAGCGTCAATTTCGACCTTTAGCGGCAACAATTTGTCGCCGATATTGACTTTGTGCGAAAAGGAACCCCAATCGTTGGATTAGATCGTCGATCGAACGATTGTGATCTACCAGAATGTGTTAGTGCGGATTCGGCCCCAAAGCATTACCGGCAACGTTATTAGCGGTGACAAATAATTACCGGCGCCACAGATTTTTAGCGGCGACTCAAGTTTGAGTCGCCGCTAAAAGTCGGTGTCGCCACTAATAACGTCGCCGGTAATGATCTTATTTCTTGTAGTGTTTATAATATATTTAATTATTAAAATCTATTCTTTTTTCTATTGAAAAGTTCAATGATCATTGAACTTCATATCTATTGAATGTCAACATAACGTCTTGTAGTAGTAGAGTTTAACACATTGAATGTCAAATATATATATGACACCTGAATCAACTCTCATATTGAACTATGCATTTTGGATGCTCTTAGATTGCATTGATTCATTTGTTATAAGCTTAAGCTAAATATCAATGCCTTTCTTTTTCGCTAGAAAAGAAGATTATGTAAAAAAAAAAAAAAAAAAAGAAAAAAAAAAAAAAAAAAAACTTATTTGTAGGGAGTGATTTGTACGCATTACTTTTTAGTTATGCATGATAATTTATGTTTTAGAAGATTATAATATACAACATAATAAATTATAAATTTTCATGTAGGACTATAAATGTTAATTGTTTACAAATCATAACCCTTTAGGCTAAAACTACATACTTGAAATTTGAGTGGTTTATTATATGTAAAATCAAAGAATATATGCAATAAAACCCTTGAAACAGAAATACATAATAATAACAACAAGATCCCTAGTATGACATGCTGATAAATTGATATCACTGTGGGACTGTATCACTTTTCTTTCTATTTTTCTTCTTTATATGAAAACATATATATATATATATATATATATATATATATATATATATATATATATATATATATATATATATATATATATATATAGGCTTAGGTTATTCTATTCAAAGTAATTATTGTGTTATTGTATGCTTAAATGTGGGCCAATCATTTTACTTATTTTAAGAAAGTCATTAATACATATTATTTAATTAAATATAATCGAAAAATATCATCCAATTTAACTAGAAGGGTATTTTAGTCAATTAATATAGATTTAATAAAGGAAATTTGCATATTTTAAGGGATCATATATTTTATTAATTTTAAAAATTCGATTTTTACTAATTATAAGGTTTTTAATTCAGACATTCTGACAGAATATGTTTGAGTATGTTCAAAAATAAAAATATTCTAGAACCATAAAATAATAAAAATATTCTTGAACATATTTCTTGTAGAATAACAAATTCTCGAACCAGCAATTGAAGAATTAAAACAAAATTTATATTAATTCTTGTAGAATACATGTAACAATTGTAAATTTACATTTATTGTTAAAGAATAAAACTAAAAAACTTTCAAATCGGGAAAAAAACATCAAAATCTAACAAATACACTAATTTATTCTAAAAGAATAATGTTGCTAAGAGGCGACGTTCAAACTTCGTGGTCCGTTCTTCAAGCATCAGCTTCTGTGGAAACAAATCCAATGAATATTTTAGTGAGAAAATATACATATTCCATTCCAGTATAATTGGAATTCGTGATTTCATTCTGATAGAATTGGAATTCATTTACCAATAATTATATTAATTCGGGGCATTCTAACAGAATATGTTCATGATTATCATAAAAAAAACATTCTTTTCTGATAGAATACTATAAATGAAGAAATACCATTCAGTTGAAGCATTTTAGCGAGCGCTTGGTGTGCATCAAAACAACTTTCAATTTCCTGTAAAAATTAGACAATCAGAACAAATTCCCAATAAACCTAAACACATCGAGTCTATCAGAAAACCATTGTACCTTACATTCGTTTCTATCAGATTATCGTTAATCTATGCCTTGGAGCTTGTAAATGTAAGCAATTTTGCACAGGTTTCGTTCAATGTCATCATTCAAGACTGTATTTTTTTAATCATCCAACAGAAGATTCCTAATTTCGTACATTTTTATTAGGGATTTCGTTTGGGATGGATCAATAAGAAATCAGAAAATAAGAAATCAGTTTCAACAATGCATTTGAAGGGTGAAGAGTCAACTAGTGGCTTGTTATTTCACTCTAGATCAACAGAAACCTGTGATCGGCTTCAAGAAAGCAAGAAGAGAAAGAAGGGTGTGATCGATTAAAGAAGAAAAGATATCCAATTTCGAGTTTAATATTGATACCTGTGATTTATTCTTGTGTGTGTGGCGTCGATAAAAGGTGGAGACAGAACAAGAGCCATATCGATTTTTGGGGACGTGATTGTTGAAACACGAACAGGAAGAACCGAAGAAGGTACACAAGGAGAGCTGCAGTTTTTTTCTTATTTCCTTGGCTCATGTCGATCAATTTTGCAAGAGGTGAAGGAAGGCGTGCCTATTTTCGTCGATTTTGACCTGCACCTACGAATATGTGATGGGTCAAACGGTGGTTGTTGCCTTGCTGATCGCTACTTGCTATTGATTATGGAGGGAATGAGTCAATGACGGCTGGAAGAGTCAATGGCGGCTGGAAGAGAAGGGACGTGATTTTGGTGTCGACAAGATCCGTCGGTGACAGGCAAATGATACACCTTCCCGCTTCTTGCTTCAGCACTTGGCGGACCTAGGTAGATGGTGGTTTTAAAAAGCCGATGGATGGAGAAACCCTAGGTAGCTGAAGTCAATGGTTACCATAATTATAGGATATTATTTGTGGAAACTAATTATCAAATTACCTATTTATATTTATTTATTTAATTATTTATTTTTATTTTAAATTTTGATTGCCCACATTTATGCATACAATAACACAATAATTACTTTAAATATCTGAACCTATATATATATATATATATATATATATATATATATATATATATATATATATATATATATATATAGAGAGAGAGAGAGAGAGAGAGAGAGAGAGAGAGAGAGAGAGAGAGAGAGAGAGAGAGAGAGAGAGAGAGAGAGAGAGAGAGAGAGAGAGAGAGAGAGAGAGAGAGAGAGAGAGAGAGAGAGAGAGATGAATCCAATGGAAGAGTAGTAAAACAATCGACCAAGATATGGATTGTGAAAAGTTCTTTTGCAGAGAGATTAGAAGGTAGGGTCATGATAGAAGCACACGTCTTATTCCATTGCATGGGCACAAAAGCCATGGATAATGATTACCCCTCTCTCTTGCAGTAACAAAAACGACCCTTCTTAGGTGCACTGCCAAAAGCAGAACTGGATATTTGTGTAGGCGAACATGGGAGACTTGACAATAAAATCGCTGGGGTGCGTTAAACCTCGAGAAAGCATCTGGCCAGTGCATGGTTCTTATTTTGGTATGTTTATGTTCTACATTAATCTACTTGCAATCCTTACTTCTTTCCATCTCATCAATTAATGGAGATGTCTTTTTTTTTTTCCTTAACAGCAAAAGGGAATTATATAGAGAGAAAAAAAAACAAGCATGGAGGCATAGTAAGGGAAAGATTGGATGAGCGTTGAAATCAATGTAGAAAAAGGTTTATTTTAATTAATTAGTCTTTTAGTCTTTGTTACTCTTAATACTTTGTTTAAAATAGCAATATAATATAGAGAACTAAGTCACAAACTCATGTGCTGGCTCTCGCTCTCTAGCTAGAATTCTATTTTGTCTCTAGTATTTTAAATAAATTTCATTTCTTATTTAACCCTTTCCTTCACATTTCATCCTCAAACATTCTCCGCCATTAATATTGTTTCTACCATTATAGGGTATTGGCTGATCTTTTCTCACTACCAACATCAACAGGATCCTGTGGATGTGGAACACTAATTCAGTGGTGATAAACTCTCAGGAGGAAGTTGATTCATGGGAAGTGAAAGCTTTCGCTGAAGACACCGGAAATGTCATGGGAAGTACTTGGCCACCGCGGTCATACACCTGTACATTTTGTAGAAGAGAATTCCGGTCAGCTCAAGCTTTAGGTGGTCACATGAACGTCCACCGCCGGGATAGGGCTCGGCTCCACCAAGCCCAGCCTAATTTTAATAGCCCTAATATATCTTCTTCTCGGCCTTCTTCCACTCTCTTGATTCCATCACAAGAGCTTGTTGGAAATGGCGGTCTATGCCTTTTGTACTCTTTACCAAACCCTAATGCCATTTTCAACCCTTCTTCTTTAAATAATGTTAAAGATAATCCGTCCACTCTTCTCTCCATTTCTCCCCATCCCAATACTGATAATTTCATGAATTTTCCAACAACCATGTCTCCTCATAGCTTCAATTCTTCCCTCTCTAATTCCTATAACACTGAAGCATCAACGTCAACAAATTATAAAAGCAACCAACAAGTTAGTACTGGCAACAAGTTACAGAAGAATGATTCGGCAATTGAAGGTATTGATCTAGAGCTTCGTCTAGGATGCAGCTCATGGGCTTCATAAAAGAGATACATGGTGTGTTTTTCTACCTTAATTGAGTGTGTGTTGCTATCCTGTTCTTTTAGAAGCTTCAATCTTTTTCGTTTTTTTCATTTGAAAAAGGTCTGATTTTTTGATTTGTTGTTTGTGATTATCAAAGTATATTGTATATTAGAAGAAATAGAGGGATCAATTTTAGTTGAATAATGAAGCTGGGATAGTCTCGAGGTAAATAAGATGTCCATGAATAAGCTTACACGCAATGTAGTGTCATTTTCTTGTGCATAATCATTTCATGGAGATATCCATCCATCTACGATCCATTACACCTGTTGTTAGAGTGATTATAAATTGAAATAAAATATCAATCATAATTGTATTAATACTGATAGTTCTCATCCAAATTCTAAATGCGGATCATTCATGAACGCTTTGTGAGTTCCAATTTTCCTAATTTCCTTTTAGCTAACACTTTGTTCGTTGAATTGGTTGATAAAACTCTAAAACTTTGTTTTGTTGATGCAAACGAGGTAGTATTTCATTATTAGCTCTTAAACATGATATTAATATGGTTGTTTAAATCTAGGTTTTGATCTTACGAACTTATGATCTTAATATCATACAAGTCTTGCTGTTAAAAAAAAAAAAAAAAAAAAAAAGACTGTCCGATAGATCCCAACTTTTTAGTCATTATTCTATGGTAGACTTTTGTCAGTTAAACCTTAGGCAATTCGTTTTTTCTACTAAAAAACTCATACAATATCTAAAACAATGTCTATGTTATATTGAAATTGAGTCTAAAAAATTGGTTTATTCAATTCGATCTTCGAAGTTGAGTGTTGCAAATTGCAGGAAAATCCATAGAGCATCACTACTTCATTACTTTATATCAAATTAGGCATGCCAATGCAAAAAGGAAGTAAATTCCTATGCTTTTTTTTTAAACAACAAGAAAGTTTTCATTCTAAAGAAAATGCTAGCGAGAAGCTAGAATTACAAGACATTAAGACATTAAGCATTCAGATCTAAACACCAGTTATTTCAATTTAACATGCAACCTCTCCTAGCTCTAATATTAAGCCAATAGAAGGCAAGAACCTATGATGCACGGAAACTTCTCTAAGGTTCACGTTCCCGTATCAGAAACTCCATGGAAACGGATACTCCATGGAAACGTTTCCTGGAAGTATCGTGTATCAAGGAAACGTTTCTTCAAAGTTTCATTGAAATTTCGGTGAAGTTTCCTAACCGTTTCTATTTTATTTTAGGGTTTACATGGGCTTTTTAAGTTTAAATCAAAAGAAGGCTAATGGGCTACTATTTTTAAGGCTCAATACGTATTCGGTATTCCCCTAAGTCTCTTACCAATCATCGATCAAAGTCTCATGTCGTCTCCTGTCTTCTCGATCAAAGATGATCGCAATTCACAAGGATCATCATTCATCACCAATTCACCATTCTTGATTCTCCTAATTCCTAATCCTATCATCGATTATGGCTTTTCAAGAAACACAATGATCATCAACTACATCAATAGACCAACCTCCATTGTGGGTCTATGTGACTAAACTGAAAAAACTTGTTGGAGCCAGGAGGATGTTGGAAATTTAACTGTATATATATATATATATATATATATATATATATATATATATATATATATATATATATATATATATATATATATATTGTTGTATCTCTGCCGTATCTGTATCTTGATTTTTTGAGTTTTGTCGTTTCCCGTTTCCCGTTGTCGTATCCGTTTCCATGAAACTTAGGCAAGAACCTTAATCTCGCTAACAAGAACAATGGTGTTCTTCGTTTTGCTGTGAAATACAATCCCATTCCTGAAGGTTCATATCACCCAAGCAAAGGCTAATAAAACAACAGAAATATTGGTGTGTTCCTTCTTTAGGTTATTAGCAACACACTCAGGAGTGAAATCATGTTGAATCGAGGTTGCAACAATAGGAAAATCGATCCACTAGTTATGAAGGGCAGACTGAACCTCCAAAGCAATGGAGCAATCCATGAAAATATGACCTTCTGTTTCCTGTTTTGTATTGCATAAGGGACATAGAAGAGAACCCACATTAACTCCAATGCGCTCAAGATTGGTTTGAATTGGTAATCTACCTAATCGTGCCCTCCAAACAAGTAAATTAGCTTTACCTGGTGCAATTTTATTCCAAGCGGTCTTGAGCGGACATTTGGTCAGAATTTTAGCATCGATAATCCTCCTAAGGGAGGAAACAGTGAAATTACCGTCAGGTTCTTCACTCCAGCTCCACTTTTGATTCTGCCACAGAAACATGTTTGCAAGGTGGATGTCTTGATGATCAAGTGCAAGGTGCAAGTGGCTAATGTTTCCCCAAATACCACGTCTATTGGTAGTAGATCTAACACGACCAATTCCACCATCACTACAATGAATTGCTTAGATGACTTCTTTCCAAAGAGCATCGTCTTCATTTTTTAAGCACCGCCATCACTTGCCAAGTAGAGCGAGATTAAAGGCATGAAGGCTTCCAATGTCAAGGCCTCCATTTTGATTGTAATTCAAAACTTTTTTCCAAGCAATCCAGGTTGTTTTGCGGTTGTCCAAACTACCACCCCAAAAAAATTTATTACGGATTCTTTCAATGTGTTTGATCACTCCCATATGTGCCTTAAAGAGTGAAAAAAAAGAGTAGGTAGCAAGGCTGCCAAGCACATTTTTACAAAGGATTAATCTACCGCCGAAGGATAGGTTACATGCCTTCCACAATGAGAGCTTCTTTTGGAAATTTTTAGTCACAGGTAGCCAACTCCAGTTTCTGGACATGTTGGCCCCGACCGAAACTCCAAGATAGGAGAAAGGGAGGGACCCAACCCCACAATTGAGTCGGAAAGCCATAGAGGATATATCTAGGTTGCTAACCCCGATACCCATCACCTTGCTTTTGGAAAGATTTACTTTGAGACCGGAGGTGATATGAAAACATCTAAGGATGTGAAGAAGATTAAGAGCATTCTCTTTGGGCCATTCGCCAAGAAAGATCGCATCATCCGCATATTGAAAGATGGAGAGGTTCGGTCCATTGTTGGAGAGATAAACACTTTTGTCTAAACATTTTTCTGCTGCTTCGAAGATTGCCGCTCTAAGACCCTCTGATGCGATGATAAAGAGGAAAGAAGACAACGGATCGCCTTGACGAACTCCTCTTTGGGGTTTGAATTCTTTGACATGATTTCCATTAACAAGAACTGAAACTTTAGGGGACGAGATACAAGCCATAATCCATGAAATCCATTTGTCACAAAACCCCATAAGCATCATCATATTTTTCAAGAAAGACCAACTTATGTTGCTTTGTCAAAGTCAACTTTGAAGACAAACATTTGCTTTTTCCTATGTTTATAAATGTGATAATGTGCTTTTAGGTTCAGTTTTTTTCTTATTTATTTACATTTCTTATTTTCATGTAGGGATTCTACAATTTCATTTTAAGCTGAATTGAGAATTCTCGAATTAACTTATTATTGTGCAACTCAAATTATATATAGAGTTTAAAATAGAGTTTAGATAGAGAGTTTAAAATAGAGTTTAGATAGGTTCATTTCCAACCTCACTATAAAATCTATTTTACCCTCTAAAATTAGAGTGCCTGGGAGATGATAAAATTTACTCTCCAAATTTAGAGTGTACCTATCAATTTCTCATTTTATAGAGTTGCGTTCGAGTTTTAATTTAGTGGGGTCAAAGATGCTGTTATTGGATCTTTAAATGTGAATCATCCACACTGAATTTCAATATCTTCATCAAAAAATTACTTCTAAAGAACTAAATCCGATCTAGTATGTATATATAACATACAACAATTGTAGAATAACAGAATTATTTAATTGTACAGTAATACTACCTTATATTGCATTTTGCATTGATTCATTTGTCATAAGCTTAAGCTAAATCTCATGAATACCGTTCTTTTTTGCTAGAAAAGAAGATTAATACACACTGTAAAAAATAAAATTTTGCTATAGACTTGAAATTTGAATGGTTTATTATAGGAAAAACAAAGATAAACCCTTGAAACAGAATAACAACAAGATCCCTAGGGCTGACATGCTTATAAATTCATATCACTGTGGGACTGTATCACTTTTCTTTCTCTTTTTCTTCTTTATGAAAACACACACACACACACACCCAGAGAGAGAGAGAGAGAGAGAGAGAGAGAGAGAGAGAGAGAGAGAGAGAGAGAGAGAGAGAGAGAGAGAGAGAGAGAGAGAGAGAGAGAGAGAGAGAGAGATGAATCCAATAGAAGAGTAGTAAAACAAATTGACCAAGATATGGATAGTGAAAAGTTGTTTTGCAAAGAGATTAGAAGGTGGGGTCATGATAGAAGCACACGTCTTATTCCATTGCATGGGCACAAAAGCCATCGATAATGATTACCCCTCTCTCTTGCAGTAACAAGAACGACCCTTCTTATGTGTACTGCCAAATTAAAGCAGAACTGGATATTTGTGTAGACGAACATGGGAGACTTGACAATAATATCGCTGGGGTGCGTTAAACCTCGAGAAAGTATCTGGCCACTGGTTCTTATTTTGGTATGTTTATGTTCCACATTAATTGTACTTGCAATTCTGACTTCTTTCCGTCTCATCAATTAAGGGAGATATATATTTTTCTTTTTCTTTTTTTTCCTTTGCAGCAAAAGGAAATTATATAAAAAAAAAATTAAAAAAAAAAAGAGAGAGAGAGAACAACAAGCGCAGAGGCAGGATGCATGTCTTTTGTTAGTTACCCTTAGGTAAAAGTACAATTTCCTAATTTGAGTTTTCATCTATTTTATTAAAAACCCTACATTTATTTAGAATTAATATTCAAACCAAAACCTTAAATACATACGTTAGAAGAACAATATCATAGCAATATTCAACTGAAGATTACAACGACGTAATGGCATAATTACCTATATACACTGACACAAGTTCTCGCTAGAACGAGGGTCGTTGTTCTTTATAAAATTAATTGTGCTAATAAGAACACAAATTCTTTCTTAATGTATGCCTGTTACCATAGTGTTTGCAACATATCTTCACAACTGAATTAGACCGCTTCCATGAAAATATTGAAATTGAATCTTTATGTTAGCTGGGGGGGGGGGGGGGGGGGGGGGGGGGGTGTTAAGAACAAATTCATTAATTAGTACCATGTACAGTTGTGTATGCTCCAATGATGTAATGAAGAGAGAATCACATTTAGAAATAACTTTACTGCGATATGGATTTCCTTAAACACACAATCCTTTGGTCCTTTTTTTTTCCTTTTTTTGTTAGGTTAGTAAAAATAAACAAGTTAGAACCCACTAATGTCAATGTGAAGCCTCGAACTCACAACTACTTGATTTAAGGGACTCGACAGATACAACTCACAACCAACATCTGTTGCCAAGTATTTGTTTAGAGCCTTAATTAAAGGATCCTACAAATAAAATTCTACGATGACTTTGATAAACCTAATCCCCAACTTTACGATGTCAGAATAACTGAACTGCTAGCTGGTTGGGGGATTTACATAAATAGCCAATGATTCCAAAGCCGATCAACTTTCATGCATAGCTGTCACCTCCAAATATTACTGGATAGCTTGGCTGGGGGATTTACATAAACAAAACCTATAATCTTTTAATATTTTTTTTTATAATACCAACATTATTTAGAGCATTATGTGTGAGCAACAAGATGCAACATCAAGTTGTGTCACCTCTCATGACACATAAGCAAATGGTGTTATAATACCAAGTGGTGAAATGGTTTGCTTGTTATAACACCAACTTTTTGAGAATAAATGTTTTATTTTTAATTTTTTTTTTCGAATTTGGTTTTTTTTTCTTTACCGTTTTTTTTATTTTTTCATTTTTTTTGCCTTTTTACGTTTTTTTCTACTAAAATGAATATATTTTCTTAAAACATAAAATTTTAAAAACAAAAAAAAAAAAAGACATAATATTTGAAATCTAAGATTACGATTACAATTAAAAAAACATAATTTTAAACCTAAAATCACAACTAAAATATCATTCAAATCACTCCTAAAACCACACAACAATACTACTAATTCAACAATACTCCTAAAATACCATTCAAATTACTCCTAAAATCCTAATTAACCTAAATATTTTTTCCTAATTTGTTCCTTTATCGCTTGTAGCACCGCTAGATCATCAGTCGTCAAACTCTTCCCGCTCGTCCGAAGAATTGACAACTGATGTGTCATTAGTTCCCTCTTTTTTGCTCCTGCTTCTCCCGTGCCTGCCTTTCTAGCAACCCCAAATGACGACGTTTCAAGTCATTTTTTTTTCTTTTATTAATAAATAGTGTGCTCGTCGAATTTCGCTCTCATTTCCGCCACCTCTTTTGCTTTCGCTTCAACCTCCTTCGCATGTCTTGCAGCGCGCCTTGCTTTGTCGCGTCCGGACGGTCGTCGTGGTGGGGATATCTCCTGAATATCATCCGGGATCGCATCGGTGTCGGCGTTTAGGTCGATGAGAGTCCATGCGTCCGACACGTCGACCGAGCTCGAATTGCGAGACCTTTTGGATTGAACCTCCGACGATGTACGCGTTTTATTCCACTTTGGATCCGCTCTTAACAACTCCCATGATTTCTCAAACTCGAAAACATGTCCCATTTCGACCCGATATTGTTCTTTTGCAGATTTGAACAAATTGAAGTCGTTGGTTCCGCTTTGCTGTTGCGCCTCAAGCCGGTTGTAAATACCGTTGAATTTGCTACACCGCTTAGTTATTTGACTCCATTTGTTGCTCAACATGTCTTTGTTGCGATACGGATTTTTCTTCAAAATAGCGTGAAACTTGTCGCGCACCGCCCCCCAATAAGCTCATTTCTTCATTCCATTTACGCAGAGTTCGTCTTTTGAAGTAGTACACCAAGCCGCCGTCGAAGCATATTCCTCCTCTGGTGTCCACCATTGTGGAACGTCTACATTTTATGTTTCAACTGCTATCGATTTCCCTTTCGTTTTTCCTTTCCCTTTCCCTCTCCTACTACCTCCCGCTTCTACTTCAACCGATGGTTGTATTGTAGGTGGTGGTTGGTTGGTTGTTTGTTGCATTGAAGCAAAAGTAGGGAAAAGATTTTGTTGAAGGTAAGGTGAGTTGGGAAATTGTAGTGGTGGTGAAACGGGATTGAAAGCGGCGCCTTGGTATGGGATTTGTGGTGATCCTTGAGACGATAAAAGATTGAAATAATTTTCATAACCCGCAAATCCGAGAGGTGAGGTTGTGTTTGGTTGTGTGTTTGGGTTTGATGATGGAGGGGGTGTTTGGGTTTTGCTCCATTTTTTTATTAAAAGAAAGTATAAAATATAGAGAGAATGAGAGAAAGATGTAAAAAAATTGAAGTAAAATGAGTATTTATATAAAGTAAAAAGGGTAAAAAAAATTATTTTAAATTTTGACCGTTGCAAACGGTTACATACCCAACGTATACATTTTCCTCGTTTCAATAAGTGGTAACGGGCACGAGAAGTGTCATAACAAGTAGAAACGAGAAGGGGGCGGTGTTCCCCCTATTATAACGTCGTTTTTGTAGTGGTGGTGAAACGGGATTGAAAGCGGCGCCTTGGTATGGGATTTGTGGTGATCCTTGAGACGATAAAAGATTGAAATAATTTTCATAACCCGCAAATCCGAGAGGTGAGGTTGTGTTTGGTTGTGTGTTTGGGTTTGATGATGGAGGGGGTGTTTGGGTTTTGCTCCATTTTTTTATTAAAAGAAAGTATAAAATATAGAGAGAATGAGAGAAAGATGTAAAAAAATTGAAGTAAAATGAGTATTTATATAAAGTAAAAAGGGTAAAAAAAATTTATTTTAAATTTTGACCGTTGCAAACGGTTACATACCCAACGTATACATTTTCCTCGTTTCAATAAGTGGTAACGGGCACGAGAAGTGTCATAACAAGTAGAAACGAGAAGGGGGCGGTGTTCCCCCTGTTATAACGTCGTTTTTGGCGTCCACCTCAGCCACAACGAGCACGAGATGTGCCCACACCATATCTTCTTAGAGCATCTCCAACCCACTCTCATTTTCCATTATTTTTTTCATTTTTTCTCTCATTCCTCTCCAACCCTATCTCATTTATTCTCCCATTTTGGGAGAAATGAATAGTATAACATCATATTGGTGTTATACTATTCATTTCTTTCAAAATAGGGATGAACTTTGAGTTGTCGGTTTTAGTCTCTTTTTTTATATATTTATACATTTCTAATGTGTTTTATCTATTAATAATAATTTAAATATAATATTTAATACTTATAATATTTTCTTATATATTAAATTATATTAATTAATTATAAATATAAAGTTTATTTTTTGTTTATCAAATTCATATAAAAGTTTAAATACATATTGAAATTTTAAAACACGATAAAGTATTTTACAAAAGCTTATAATTAAGTGTTATAAATATAATCTTATTTATTTAATATTATTGTAATGAAAAAAATATAGATTATATATTTGTTAAAACCAAATTAGTAGAAGGGTTTGTTTGACAATATATATAAGTTGAAAGAATAGAATATAGTAGGAATATACTTTTTGGGAGGTAAAAATGGGGTAAAAAATGGAATATGGTTGGAGATGAAACACTATTTAGCATATTTTTTTACTATATTTGAGGGGGGGGGGGATGGAAGTGGGTTGGAGATGTTCTTAACATATATATATATATATATATATATATATATATATATATATATATATATATATATATATATATATATATATATAGGTTGTTGTATTCTAACTATTTATTGTGTGGATGTATGATTGGTTGTGGACCAATCATTTTAGTTATTTTAATAAAGTGAATAATACATATTATTGAATTAAAGATAATTGAAAAATATCATCTAATTTAATTGCAATGGTATTTTAGTCAATTAAGATAAATTTAATAAAGGAAAATTGCATTTTTTAAGGGATCATAGAGTCTATTAATTTTAAAAATCTGATTTTACGAATGATAATTCTTTTAATTCAGAAATTCTTCCAGAATATGTTTATGAGTATATTCACAAATAACAATATTCTTGAACCATAAAATAATAAATGTTCTTACAGAATATATATTTTGATTGACAGAACTTTTTGAAGAATAACAATTTATTATAATAGAACACTCTCTAATAACAAAAAAAATACTGTATAGATTATTTTACTTGAATATTCTATCATAATATACTATTACATATATCTTATTGTTCTATCGTCGATTATTCTGTCAGAAAATAACGATTAATAGTGCATTCTTTTTGGAAGATTGATGACCATTGTTCATCTTCATCTCATGCAGCATACCTTGAAGCCTTTGATCATCACATTCCCTTCACACATTCTATGAGAATAACTTCAAATCGAATTATGCAGAATAAAAATTTGTGAGAATGATTTAATATGACAAATAATACAACAAACTGTAGTAATTTTGACAGAATATACTGATATATATAAAATAACAATGTTACATTATTGCATAATAGTTCATATTTGAAGCTTTACCAAGTTCATATTCTTTAAGAATGCTTGTTTTCAAAACCTTACTTACAGTTCTACTAGAATCGTTACAAAAAAACACAGTAAATAACACAAAAACCTCCAACTGATAAAGGGTTTTTGAATTTAGAAAACAGTTCTTATATACATAATGTTATTCTCGTAGAATATACGAACAAGAATCAATAAATTGAAAAAAAAATCAATAATAGAATATACTTACATTGGTCTTCCTCATTTTAAAAGAATATGCTAAAATTTTGATTCTGAAAGAATATTATCCATACTTGCTTTGCATGTGCTCCTTCATAAGGTTTACTTCATACCTCCTATCATGTTGATTTTGTACACCAAACATATTACACTCAAATGATAAAAATAACAAAGTAACAGGGTGAAGTTTAAAAAAATACATACCAATTTTGCTATAAAATATACTACTAAGCCATCAAAAATCAAATTAATCTTTCTTCCCAAATGTTGGGAGCAGCTCACTGAATATGAACAACTCAAAATATCATAAAATCTATGAAACAAACAACTAATTACAACCATACCTGTAACAGGTGATGTGTGATGATGATTGATAAGGGTCAGGTGATGTTTAGCCTTCTCCAGCAATAAAAAAATAAACAGTGGTTACCTGACAAGAAATCAGGAAATATTATAGTTGTGTCGCCTTAGTCTTTCTTCTCCATTGTCACCTCTGGCCTTCACCCGTGAGCAGTACAAATAGAAACCACATATTTGTTGTCCTTCTCTCCCTCTAGGCTCGATTTTGCTTGTTTTCAAGTAACAGAAGAACACCCATCAGATGTAGAGATGATTGTTCTTTGAATCGATTGTTGGAATCGATGGAGTGGATGAACAAAACAAATGCTCTAGAAAAGAAGAACGGAAGGACGGGAAGATGGCGGTGGTCGTTGGCGATGAAGATGATGTTGGTGGTCAGCAACCGGTGATTAGATGGCCGGCATGAAGGGGTCTTCAACCGGTGTCTACAATTGGTGATGAAGATGGATCCTATATCAGTCGGAGGCACCTTTCTTTGTAAGGATTTCACGATTGAGATCTTAGGTCGATGTTCTTTCATTGGTGGAATGGGGGATTTTCAAAGTGATGTCAGTCGTATATAAAAAGGGGATAAATTAGGTTAAAAATCAACTAGCATAATTATAGGGGAGTATTTGGGGAAGTTATTTATCAAATTACCTAATTACCCTTACTTATTTATTTAATTATTTATTTTAATTTTAATTTTTGATTGGTCCACAATCAATCCTACATCCACACAATACTTAGTTAGAATATTTGAACCTATATATATATATATATATATATATATATATATATATATATATATATAAACAAAATTACAAAAATGGTCCATGTGGTATTGTCACACCCCCAAACCAAGGATGGCGGAAATGTCCGGGGGTGGAGGACTTCATGTATAGTATCACAACAACGAGTATAATAGTGCTCAAAGTAAATACAACCATCATAAATATAATTGAAAATGTTACACCATAGTATATGTTTACATGTTTCAAAATCAATTACATTATGATGACAAAATGAACTGTTTGACGATTTAACGTCCCATCCTCAAGATGTTGTTGATTTCCTGTGTCACTGATTTCCTGAGAATACAAGTAGGTTTGAAAAAGTGTCAACAATTAAGGTGGTGAGTTCATAAGAGTTTTATTTGAGAAAGAAGTCGTTTTCCTTGTAAAAGCGATAGAGTATGATTCCAGAAAATCCAATATTTTCTTTATTAAGTGTGAAATGAACGCTCCTATGTTATGCGATGATGTACCCTAGAAAGACCCGTAGATTCTTTCTATAATCACCCAGCATATATAAGTTATATAAAATTTAAGTTAAATAAACTGTCGAATATAATGGGTCTGCCCTAGGTCCACAACCAAACAAGGAACATGAAGTAAGGCGGGCCCACCAATTCTAAGTCGATTACAACTCAATTTTATATAACTCCAACATGTACACTTAGCAACTATAGTTGAAAACTAACAATTCTAAATGATATGTAGTTTTAATACCATAAAACCATTTTTGTGTAAACCCGGTACTTTGTATTTTGTGTAAACCCGGTACTTTGTAATGTACCCCTTTTATATGAAAACCCGGTACTTTGTAATGTACCCTTTTTTGTATAAACCCGGTACTTTGTATTCGTACCCCATTTATATGAAAACCCGGTACTTTGTAATGTACCCCTTTTTGTATAAACCCGGTACTTTGTATTCGTACCCTATTTATATGAAAACTCGGTACTTTGTAATGTACCCCTTTTTGTGTAAACCCGGTACTTTGAATTCGTACTCCATTTATATGAAAAACCCGGTACTTTGTAATGTACCCCATTCTTATGAAATGAAAACCTTTTGTAACGAGTTCGTAATGTAAATGAAACATAAACTATACCTATTATAGTTTATCATAATTTTTGTAATGTATATGCAACCTAACTATACCTATTATAGTTTAGCATATTTGTTTGTGGTGTATGATAGACTTAACTATACTTATTATAGTTTATTATAATTATTTGTAGTGGTACTAACCCTTTGTATATGATTCATACCTTTAAACTAAGGTAAATAATATGTACTATCAGCAACATGTATTCAAATAATACTACACACCTTGCTCAGCAAGTTACAAGGTGTAAATACGATTGTTAACTATTTTATAGTTTTTAACTTTTATGCATTGTTTTAAAAATATCATAGAAAAATCATACGAAGTCGAAAACTGAATCCGTAAACTCTGAGAGTTCACAAAATGTGTCTAGTTTATTCATAATTTTTATTATGATTTTTAGAAGTCTTTAACTTGTGTGAAAATGTTCATATTCACAGACTGGTCCGAATTCGTTTCTGAAATGATAGGCAGTTTTGTAAAAATCACCATAAATTGTAGAAAAATCGTATGGAGATGTGCAAGTAGTCATTTTAAAGGTAGAAATCTGAACTATTTGCACCTTATACAGTTTTGAAAACTAAAAAGTTTAAGATTTTCAAAACAGTCCGTGAATGGAACTAAACTTTCTTGATGAAAGTTGGAGTTTGAGTTTAAGTTATATTATGATGTTTTAACTTGTATTCCCCCCTTAAAACAGAAAGAAAACATGAAAATGTAGGGGTATGAACTCACCTTGAGTGATTTCAGAAGATGGATGATGAATAGAAGAAGTTTCCAAGTCAAGAACACTTGGGAGATGCTTGAAGATTCGAAGGCCAAGGTGGATGAGAACTCAAGAACTCCTGGAGGAATCTCGAAAATTTGAAGAGATGTGAGAGAGAAAAGGTGTTTTTGCTTTTTGATGAAGTGTTGGTGATTCTAGGGAATGAGGGTGGTATGGGTTAATTGTGTGTGTGTGTGTTCAAGGAAACTTGTGGGGAAAGGTAAAAGGTACAAAGAGTGGGTAATGGCTGATGTGAATAGTGATTGGGGATGGCCATGGAGTGGGTGTAGAGGGTTGCTTGTGTCATGACTCAAAGGTAAAGTCAACACTCCACCTCTAAGCCATACCCACTAGATTTTATTCCTAAATAAAGATTTCCCTAAAAATGTGTTTAAATTATGAATATATAGGGTCTTATATGTCAAAATAAGAGTTTGGGTGAAAATCTCACGTTAAAATAATGAAAAAACGGGCTTAAAACGAAGTCGTGGTCGAAAACCAGGTGAAATGGGCCTTCCTGCGAAGTTGCTCGGATAGGACCAAGGTTCGGTCCCTACTGCCATGGACCGAAGGCGAGATGACCCGAAATAGCCCGAAGGCGAAATAGGCCGAAAGTGGGTTCGGTCCGAAGTGGCTTGACCCGAAGGCGAAATGGAGCGAAAGGGAGGCTTCGGTTTCGGTTCAGCAGGGTTCGGGTTCGGTTCAGCAGTTCGGATCAGCAGAGTTCGGTCCCTTATGGTCTCGGTCCTTAGCAGCTTCGGTCCCTATAGGGAGGCTTCGGTTCTAAGGGCTGATTTTTCCATCATTACTCCGTTTTAAGTAGTTTTTGACCCGGTTAAGGGTCGGGATGACCCGAATGATTTTAAAAAGTTAAAAGAGATTTTGAGAGAGATTTGGGAGAGATTAAGATTGATAAAGAGAGATTGAAAGAGACTTTGCTTGTGACCTTTTTGAGTGTTTAGCTTCGCAAATCAAGGTTCGTAAACTCCGTTAAGCCATGTTTAAGGGTCTTACACACCCCCGAAGGGTATGCAATAGTGTTTTATCGTTTTGTTACCTCACTTATCCCGTTTAGGGTTTTGAATTCCTGAACACATGACACTTCTAAGTGATACTTTGTATTAATGTAGCGAGTTGTACAACGTTTGAACATAATGTAAACCCTAATATACGAGGGTTAGCTAGATTGACCGGTTTGAATTGTTGACTTTGTTTGACTTTGACTTGACCGGAAATTGACGGTTGTCACATGTATGTAGTTTTTTGGGGTTTTAGTCCAAACCTCGACTTTTTTGGATTGGTGGTCATTTTGAGCTAGTTTCATTGCTTTTTTGGTCCCTCCGAATAGTGAAATGACTGTAATACCCTTGGGGTATTTATTTTTCATTTTTCTTTCATTTTTTAAAAATCTAATACTAATTTATTTATTTTAATAATTAAAAAAATAAGAAGGGCTCACCTCTCTCTTTCTCTCTCTCTCTCTCATAAACACACACATATACCCAGCTTTGTCTTTCTCCCTCAGCTGTTAAAATTATAACACGAAAATACTTAGTAACCCAGCAACATTCATGTATAGAAGATCAGATAATAAACACCAAACACATCAAGCATCGAAAACAAGGTAAAATCGTTCTATTATAGTATCCCACTAAAATCAGTCAACACCTATATCAAAAGAACACTAATAGAGCTATCTAGTTCAACTTAAGGAGATCACCACCACAAAGACGAAGAACAAGGTGCAAATTGGACTCCTTCTGGATGTTATAATCAACCAAAGTTCGTCAATCTTCCAATTGCTTCCCTGCAAAGACCAACCTCTGTTGATCAGGTGGAATCCCCTCCTTATCTTGAATTTTGGTTTTAACGTTATCAATGGTGTTGGAGCTCTCAACCTCCAAGGTGATTGTCTTCCCTGTAAGGGTCTTAACGAAGATCTGCATACCTCCTTATCTTGTCTTCCCTGCAAAGATCTGCATACCTTACTCAGAAAACGCTCGATGAGGCCCAAATACCATAGTGTTTCCATAATCCTCGGAGTCACCGGAATTGTCGGAAACAGCCTTGCCAAAATCCTTCACAAACTCATCATAATCTTCCAGCATGTAGAAGGAGACGGTTGTATGTGAGGTAAGTCTGAACGGTTGTTTTTTGAACTTGATCCCGCAAGTTTGATACTTGGAATCTGAGAATCCTTATGGGGATTTTAAGAAGTCAATGAAGGAGACTCGTGATTTAAAAGATTGGGATTGTTTGGAGAAGACAGTGGGTGTATGTATGTGTGTTTTGTTCTTGGTTCACCGAAATCCCTACACGCTCTTCCTCACATAACCTATGGTGGCTGACGATTCGATGATGGAGAAACCATATCATAACCAGATCGGAGTTTTCATCTGCAGTTGGGGGAACCAAAATGAAGGAGAAACTAGATTGGTAACCACAAACAATGGCAGATTGGATGGCAGATCGGGAACATGAGAAACAACCACATTGGAGATGGCAACAGTAGCGGAGGCTGAAGAGGGTCGATGTTGTTTGTGTTGGGGTAGCGGGATCATATGGAACCTCCGTGAGCAGCATCATCATCATTGAACCACCACAGAACACCACCCTCCTACCTCTTCGACTCGCACCTGAGGAGTTTGTGGCCTCACTGTCGTCGGAGAAGAAAAATTCACCAGAGTTTGAGGAATCATCAGTCGCTACCAGTGTGTGTGTGTGTGTGTCTTTTAATCTTAGTGTGTGTATGTTCTGATGAAGAAGATGATCAGGTAAAAAGGGTATGGGCCCAAATTATATGAAAGAGAGAGAGAAAGAGAAAAGTGAGCCCAAATTAATTAATTATTTTCTTTTTCCTTTAAATTAAAATAGAAAAACATAAAAAGTATATCAGAAAGGGCATTGTAGTCTTTTCAGTTTTTCGATGGACCAAAATCACAAGCAAACATGGTCAAAAGGACCACGAAGCCAAAAAAGTCGAGGTTTTGACTAAACCCCCAAAAAAATGCATACCACATGGACCATTTTTGCAATTTTGTCATATATATATATATATATATATATATATATATATATATATATATATATATATATATATATATATATATATATATATATATATATATATATATAGGGTCCGGTTCCGGTGAATACTCTTTTTTCGGTAAGGACTCGTGAGGACACTTTTAAAAATTAAAAAAAAAATACAAATCATAAAATCGAGCATAGTACTATATCGAAGAGAAAAAAAAATTGGAAAAAAAATTTTGAATCATTAAAACTGAATCATGGATCATAAAAATGATCATTGCTTCAATTTTAATGATCCAAAAATGTTTTTCCAATTTTTTTTCTCTCATATATAGTACTATGCTCGAGTTTATGATTTGTATTTTTTTTTCAATTTTTTTAAGGTATCCTCACTGAAAAAATAGTCATCACTCGATCATCTCTCTCTCTCTCTCTCTCTCTCTCTCTCTCTCTCTCTCTCTCTCTCTCTCTCTCTACATATATATATATATATATATATATATATATATATATATATATATATATATATATATATATATAGGAACAGGGCCGGTCCATATGGTGGGCAACCGCCCAGGGCCCATGTCTCCAGAGGGCCCAAATTTTCTGGGCTATATATATATATATATATATATATATATATATATATATATATATATATATATATATATATATATATATATATATATATATATATATATATTATTGTCTAAATGATTGTTGGAGCCTAAAGTTGGTTCAAACTCAAATTAGCTCAAAATATAAACAATTTTGATTGCTTGTTATTGCTAATTGAACACGTCTATAATAAAAAATAAATGATATTTTTTTAATCTTTATTATATTTGTCTTTGAGAAACTTTTTTTTTTCCCCGGACCCTATATACGTTTGGACCGGCCCTATGTAGGAACTCAAAAATTGGTAGGAACCGCGAGGATAAATATTAGCTATAGGACTAAAAATTTTAAAGTATAAGATTTAATATAAAATCTAGTCAATTTTGAATATTTTTTTGGCAATTTTGTGTTTATAAAGGAAAGTTGATAAAATTCACTAAAATGGTAAATGTCCAGGGGCTATACGTAAATGCAAAAAAATTCAGCCAAAAATCTCTCCATAATCCTCGGACGTGGCTAATACTCCCGCCACCCAAGCCATGTGTCACTCATACATGAAGTGGATTTTTTTAATTTTTTCAATTTCGTTTTTAACTAATAACTTTTTTTTATTTGGAAAAAAAAATCTGAAAATACCAAAGTTTTTATAATTTAATTCTCTACAAAATAGCACAATCATGAAATTTTGAAAAACAATTATTTTTTATATTTATAAAAAAAAGCAGAAACTTTTTTTCCAGAAATTATAAAAATTCAAGGAATACTTCTACTCACGATTCTAATGACTTTGTAAAAAGAATTTTTTAAAAATAAGGTGTTTTATATACCAAACTTGATTTTAAAAGGTTAAAAAAATTAAAAAAAATGTTGAACATAATATGATATAAATAGAGATGATTCAAAATATTTATGATTCAAAAATATTATGAACGAAAAATATTATGATCCTTAATATTTTTCTTATTTAAAATTTTATAATTGTTAAATATTAAAAATTCAAACCGATATTTAGTTTAAAAAATAAAAATCAAAAATCAAAAATAAAAAAAAATCAAAAAATAAAAACAAAAAAAAAATTTCTACTATCTTCGAATATGTAGTAAAGATATTAAAAAAACAAAAATAAAATTAAAAACAAAAAAAAGTAAAAAAAACAAAAAAAATTAAAACATTAAAACCGAGCATATATCTATTTTATAAAAATTGAAATTTTTTAACGAAAAACAAAAAATAATAATAATAATAAACAAAAAAAAACCAAAATAAATGAAAAAGAAAAGAAAAACTCATTTAAATGACGTTTCATGGACGTTCGCCGAACATGATTATTCTCTCGAGTCTGTATTACGTTCCATGCACGTACGTCGTGTGCGAACGCGTCACGACCAAGTAAATGGGTTTGACGTTTCTACCGGATCCGGACCATATATATATATATATATATATATATATATATATATATATATATATATATATATATATATATATATATATATATATATATATATATATATATATATATATATATATATATATACACACGATTAAATGTAAATTGCAATTATAGTGTGAATCTATGACCAAATTGTATCTATCAGATTAAAAGAATGGAAGGTTAGGTTCAACAATGGCATGATTGTAATTAAATGGAAAAAAATTAATTATTTTCTATATTGAAACCATTAGAAGGGTAAACTTGACATTTTGGTGATAAAGAAATTATGAATGAAGAATTTTAAGGATATATGTTTGACTGTTTTTTGTTATCACATTTCAATCTATTTCGGTTTCAATTCTAATATTATTTTATTAAATTTCAATTGTACAAAGCATTCTTATAGAATGTAGTGTTTTTAAAGAATCTACAGCATTCAATTTTAATTTGAGTTTAATTGATGGGTTATTGACATAAAAGCACAATGATGTTTTCCGTTTGGTTTTAAAAGGTCCTTCAATTAATTTTCGTACTTCTTACCTCACTAAAGTGACAAATTACTTGTCGTTTATACCATTAAAGCCGGTTACCCGGTAATTAAATGTGACGTGACCTTTAGATTTTAGATTTCTTTAATTAAATGACATCTCATCAATGACATGTCAACGCCTTCGTATAACTATTCAAAAAATGGCTTTACTCCAGTCGGTTATCAAAATCGTGTTGAAGTGTTGAAGATTCTAGGGCTTTTCTCTCCTATTTCTGTAAGTTTTCTCTCGTCTAGGGTTCTTTTGTAGTTAAAGTTCATCTGGTTCTTTTCTAGTTAAAGTTCATGGCGAACCCAGACCCTATTTTCTTGAAAGTGCATTTACACTATAACGGTGTTTTTACAAGACACCCACATAGATATACTGGAGGTGAAACGTTTATGTTTACTGATCATGATTTCTCTTGAATGGATTTACATGGGTGTTGTGAATTTCTAGATAGATTTGTTGGAGAACCTTTTGAGAAACTTTATTACTTAGCACGTGATCTCACTATGGCAAATGGTCTTAGGGTAATAACTAACGAAATGGATTATCAAGTGTTTATTGATGTTGCTTATCAATCACCTGAAAGGCAAATAGACCTGTATTTAGATCATATTGGGGAAGCATTTGAGGATTGGTTCGATGAAGAAAGTGATGAAAGTGGTTCAGTGATCCAGGGGGATGACAAAGAAACTACACAATGAATCCCCGATCCTGAACCAGCCTATATGTTTGATGCTGGGTTGGATGATGAAATCAATGGGGAATATTTTACCCCACTAAACAAGACTAAGGACGATGAGTTTCTTAACAAGTTATGCCCGGAAGGTGGAGAAGAGAAAAAGATTGAAGAAATAGATAATAGTGAGGAATTGGACAACGATGTACTTGAGGAACATCCTATCTTTAATCCTCATGTACACTGGAAGAAGCAAGAACCAATTTTAGGCATGAGATTTGAGGATCCAAAACAACTAAAGAGCATGTTATGTAATTATGTTGTTAAAAATAGATATCAACTATGGTTCGAAAAGAATGACAGTAAGAGGCTTCTAGTATTGTGTTGTAAAGGTGCTTGTACTTTCAGGCTATGGGCAAGTTGGATGAGTACAGAACACAGTTTTCAAATCAAATCTTTAAAAAGTGAGCATCGATGTGCTAGGAACTACAAATTGGGTTCAATTGTCAATTACAGATCGATTGGTAACCACTACACCAAGGAGATTTTGAATAGACAGAAACTTACAATTAGGCAACTACGATTGGAGGTCATCAAGAAATTTGGTATTGAAGTCAGTATTAGCCAATGCAGAAGGGCCAAACAGTATGCTATGAATATTATTGAATGTGCCCTTATTGAGCATTATGCTAAGCTCTGGTCTTATGGAGAGGAAATTAGAAGATCCAACCCTGGTTCAATAGTCAGCATGGATGTTCTTACAATGCCAGATGGAACTAATCACTTTAGTAAGTTTTATGTTTGTTTTGAAGGTGTAAAGAAGGGGTGGTTAGAAGGGTGCAGGAAGGTGATTGGAATTGATGGTTGCTTCTTGAAAGGGTATGTTACTGGTGAGTTGCTTTGTGTTGTGGAGAGAGATGCTAGGGACCAAATATACCCAATTGCCTGGGCTGTGGTATGTGTTGAAAACAAGGAAAACTGGAAATGGTTTCTGTCATTGTTAAGTGATGATATCAATCTTGGTATGGGACAAGGTTTAACTCGTATGTCAAACCAACACAAAGTAAGCAAAACATTTTATTATTTCTCTTTCACAAAGTATATTACCCAATTTATTTCTAACTACTTGTATGTTGGTATAGGGTCTTATGGAAGCTCTCAAGGAATTGTTACCACAAGCTGAGCATAGGCAATGTGCAAGGCACATTGTGGCCAACTTCAGTAAAAATTTTCCAGGGGCACAGTTTGTTAACAAGTTTTGGTCTGCATGTAATGCAACAACAGAACAATCTTTCAAGGAAATAATGAAGGATATTCAGCTTATGAGTCCAGAGGCAAGTAACTACTTGATAAAGAAGGACCCTAGAACATGGTCAAGAGCTTACTATCAAGTTGGAAGATGTTGTTCTGGTGTGGATAATGGAGGATGTGAAAGTTTCAATGCAGTCATAGTTGAAGCCAGGAAGAAACCTATCATCACAATGCTTAAAGAATTGAGAATGTATATGATGAACAAGTTGTACCCTGTAAAAGTTAATGGATGGTCAAGTGATGTTTCACCTGAAATAAGGCTGAGGTTGAATGAGTTAAAGATTAATCAAAGGTTTTGGGAGGTATTGCCAAGTGGACTCAACCAGTTTGAGACTAGGTCGGGAAGTGAGGCGTATGATGTTGATTTAGACAAGAGGACATGTTCATGCAGGCTGCCATTAGCTACCTCAATAAAGATGTTGAGAAATATGTGGATCCTTACTTTTGTAGAGCAATGTATATGAAGACCTACCAGTACAAAATTTGTGCAAAGTGGAAGGACATAATAAGAAGACATGTCCAAATGTTGATAGGTCAAGACCAAACAAGTTACCGACTAGGGTTAACAGGACTAAGGCACCAAAGGTAAATACAATTTCTTATTTATTAATTTTTTATTTGTTATTAATTATGTTTCATTTAAAAGGGTGAAAATGTGAAGAAAATGACTGCAGAAGTGGCAAGTGGTAGTAGGACAGGAATGGATGGTGGGGATACACATGGTAGTAGGGTTAAGAGGACTAAGACAACAAAGGTATATACAAACTCTTATTTATTAATTTTTTTATTTGTTATTAATTATGTTTCATTTAATAGGGTGAAAATGTAAAGAAAAGGACTGCAGAAGAGGCAAGTGGAAGTAGGACAAGAATGGAATGTGGGGATACACAAGGTACTAGGGAAAGTGGGACTACACAAGTGACAAGGGAGAGGGGTAATGTTGTAATTCCCCAGCTTAAGAGGAGGAAAAAGAGTGAAAGGATCATCAAGAAAAAATTGGCAACCAAAGTTATAGGAAAGGATGGAGAGGGTAGCACTTTAGAAAAACCTGTCAACTTAATGTAGTTTTTGCATGGGAACTACATGGGATGTTTCTTTTATTGTGTATTAAAAACATGTTAGGATGTTTGCTTTTAAATATTCTATGTCGGAATTGTTATGTAATGTATGGCACTCACTTTGGTTATTAATATATCACTTTGGTTATTAATATATTATCTTGTGGGATCCACTGTCCTCTGTGTCTATTTTATGCATTAGATGGTCCCTTGTTTCTTGTCCCTCCTGGAATTGTTATGTGGACCATGCTATTTAGTGGAATTTATTTGTGGACCATATAACAACTCATGCATGATATTATATAAAAATTTATGCACTATAACAATTCATGCAGTATACTATCAAGAAAACCATAAAGAGTAGTTAAAATAGAATAGATTCCATGCTTTCTATTATAAAATTAGTCCATACAAAAGGTGTTAGATGACCATACGTAATGGGGCTAAAGTACATTGCCTACACTAAAATGTCAAAAGGATCATCATTTCATATACCACCATTACACCATCAAACAACACTATACACCCTGCACCACTTACAAGAGCATCCCAAAAGACCATCTTCCAAATATCTAATCACCCAAAAGACCATCCCAAAAGAACATCCCCATATCCACCCTGTTCCAAAAAGCACCTATACACCATGACCCAACATCTTACACCAACAACTACAGCTTAAAGTACATGACCACAAACAACAAGCAGACCAGAGCAATCAAAACAACCTTTTTTAACATCTTCTTCAAAATTTCAATCTCAATGAGTAGTTCTTGGATCCTAGCTTCAGCAAGTTCCTTCTCAGCTTTCCTAAGCAAATTGTGCTTCTCCACCTTCTTCTGCAACTCAACAACTTGACCATTCCTAACCAAAAGGTCGTCAATCCTAAGTTTCATGTTCCATAACGTATCCTTGTAGTGTTTTGGTAATGTTGGGTCAAGCCACTAGAAGAAGTTGCAAATGTCGTTGGATATCTACAAAAAAAAGGTCACACAACAGATTAAGGGTTTTACTGTTCAAAATTTAGGGTTTTCTCATCGTAATTGGGGTTTTTTGTCGATCAAAATAGGGGGTTTGCAGTACAAAAATCAAAACTTTAGGTTTAAAACTTATCGATTGTAACGAAGGCTTACCATTGATTTTGCGCAATTGTAGAAGCGACGACCTCGGTTGTTAGGATTCCAAGCTTCTCTGAGCTTTGACGCAGGCTGATCGCGGCACAAGCAGGGAGGATTCACTTCAATCCGGTAAATGGCGACGGTGTTATACGATTCGGAGGAGGAAGACATGGTCGAAAGAGTTGTTGTTCGTCGGAGGGTAAGGAAATAGTGAATGTTGTTCTATTGAATCCTTACGAAGGCAATATAGTAGGCTGACTGGACACCAGCTGGGTATCATAGAACACGTCACATTTGACTTCCGTTGACCAACCGGGTAACCGGGAAAAAAATGGAGAAAACCTTAATTTGGCAGGTAATTTGTCACTTTAATGGGGTCATAGGTACGAAAATTAATTGAAGGACCTTTTAAAACCAAACGGAAAACATCATTGTGCTTCTATGTCAATAACCATTAATTGATTTCAACTGCACAGAGAATTTATTTGGAATATAACTCTAGAATATATAAACATATTATAACATATTTTTTAATGAATATACAATACTTTTGTACACAGTACTCACAAAATTTACATCAATTACAAAATTACATTCTTTGAGAATAAAATATATAACTTGTATAAGAAATTTCAAACGAAAACAATTTACAATTCTTGAAAAATTCAAGCATTCTTAAAGAATGCTTGAATAAAACTCTTGAAAAATTCGAGTATTACTAAAGAACTGAAGAATAAAAAATGATTTCATGGTCCGTAACACCATAAGTTTTTTATACAAACCGAATAATTCTTGAAGAATTCAAGAATTCTTGAAGAATTCTTGAAGAATACAATTCTTGAAGAATTCAATCCCCTTGAAGACACTTCTTACTAGTATCATACCTCCTTAGAGGACTTGACCCTATCTTTTCCTCAATTTTATCTGGTTTCTTCTTGATTGGAAAAGGACTTGGTGATGCCAAGCTCTAAATTAATTCAGGTGTACGAGAATTATATGATGGATTTTTGTTGCATATTTAGTTAATGATGTTTCTCTCCATGACCTTCTTAAACCAGAGGTACGAGTTAATCATATGACTCAAGTAGGGGAGGTATATTTCTCCGTTGATTTAGTTTTCTAATACAAATCCAGAAATATTGGGCCCAAATGTGGGTAATGTAACGTCCCTAAAAATAAGACCCAAAAGGTTCACTTTTAATTTAATAAAATTAGTATTCCAAAAACATCATCAATACGATCCAATTAAAACAAGTGTATCAATCGTCATATGAAATCAGAGTAAATCACAAAACGCAGAACGAGGTGGTCTGTGCTCTGCAATCATCCCGAGCTCTTCTATTTGAAAACCAAAGTACCTGAAACATAAACTGAAAACTGTAAGCACAAAGCTTAAGTTCCCCAAGATACCACATACCATACATAAGTAAACAAATATTTGCCTCGCGCCCTCCTTCAGGCCCCACCCGGCATCGAGCCCTGCTCGGTAGCGAGAAGCCGCTTTGCAGGGTAGACTCACTCCTACCTGCAACTAAATCTGCTTCTATATCCTCCTCTTAGGGGGTAATCAAGCCGGAAGAGTGTTGCAGAAAGATCTGCACTTCCCTTTTATTCTTAGGCCCCGCCTGACATCGGGTCCCGCCCACTATACACATATAATACATATATCACATAATCATGCTAACACATACAATGATTGTAAAACAATAGCATACGATACAGTCTTCAGGCCTCACCCGGTAAGCATAAAACACATACTGATAATTAGCACACAATATACTTATCATGCCCCGCATGGCATCAAGCCTTGCTCGGTAAGCATACCATCACATAACACATGCAAGAGTCACGCAGACATCTAGCATCCTAACATATAAATCATGGGCCGGCATTGGTGCCTTCAACCCACTAAACTCAGTGAGGAGACTCACCTCGAACTGCTGAACCACACTGGTAAATCCCTGTCTGCTGGTCCGAAAAATCACCGAGCTATCAACATCAAATAACATCCAATTAATACTTGAATTCCACTCCATAACTATCATCCCACAATTAGGGTAAAAAGACCATTTACCCCTTATCTAGTTTGGTCCAAGACCAAGGCCCAGACCTACTATCCAAAAGGCCCCAAAACCAATTAATCATATAAGGCCCAATCATGGCCCAATTTTTCAAATTGGGCCCAAATCCCTTCCATGGCCTTAACCCAAGGCCCAATAATATTCCCAGACTAAAACACTTGTAAAACACTTGAAATCCGATGACCCAACAAAGCCCTAAACATCTAGGCCCACAAGAATGGCCCAAACCAAAGCCCAACGATTTGAGGCCCACTCTGCTAAGTATGCGGGACGTACTCAGCTCGTACACGCAGCGTACTTGCCTCAGGGCTTGTACGCGAAGTGTACCTGCTTGTACGCCCAGCGTACCCTTACATACAGACAATCTTCCACGTTAAGCTCTTATTCCATAAAGACTTTACACCGCAACCTAGATCTGACTTCCTTGGACTGATTTATCACGTAAAGTTACTAACTTTACGTGCATGTCTAAATGAAGCTCTTAAGCTTAAAAAGGACTTAATATGTGACTTAATGCATGCATGAGACCCAATACCCCATAAAGTTGGCACCTTTATGCTTAAGGAACTCCCAATAAGCTCAGATCTAAAAGAATAAGTCCTTCAATCATCTTAACTCAACACCCAACCCAAAAAGGGACCAAAAACATAAAAAAATCAAGCCATAAAGAGATCTAAACATCTAGAATCCAACGTATGAACTTGATACCTCCAAAGTCTTGAAACAAGGGTGATGATTCTAGATCTAAACGCTCCTCATCAAGCAAGGCACATACAAACTACTTTACTTCCTTCACAAAGGGCAAAAATGACACCACAATCTTCTCAATAGATCAAAACACCATCAAGAAGGCTTAAGGGTCGATTTAGGGTTGTAGGAGGTTTGGGGACCGGTAAAGAGGCCAATCCTAAAGACTTAAGGTCCTCAAATAGGGTATAACACACTTAAATTAGGGTTTCCTTCATTCCTCGTACACCCAGCGTACTCCTCTTACACCCAGCGTACTCCTTGTACGCCCAACGTACTCCTCATACGCCCAGCGTACGAGGTCGAGGCTTCGCGATCAATCCTTCTTGGTACACTTAGCGTACACCAGTGTATGCCCCGCGTACTCCACTTCGCATTAGTACGCCCCGCGTACCCCCTATGTACGCCCCGCGTACTAGGGTTTTCCTTAAACCCTAAATTCTTTCGAAGGCCATAACTTCTTCATTATAAATCCGATTTCGACAATCCTTATTTCCATGAAAAGGTAACGAGAAGCTCTACGCTTTTATCAAATCATACTTGCCTTAAAATTTCCCGAACAAAAATCCAATTTCCATAAAAGCCCGAGTTGACACATTACCGAAATACCCATTGGCTCCAAAACGCAAACCAAACACCCGGATCATCTAAATTAGGTCACCCATACCCAAATGGGAAACAATTCGGGACAGAGCGTTACAACTCTCCCCCACTTAAATTAGATTCCGTCCTCGAAATCATTCCTTACTATCCCAAGCGCCAGACGACTTGAGCAACACAATCACAACCCCGAATACACAACACCCTTCCCTAAGGCGACCGAGCCCAGCCCTAGCAGGGCTCTCCAAATCCGAAAATGAACGAATCTTTTCCCAGTCTAAATCAATCCCATGTAGAAGAGCCACATCTACTCAACCTTAAATCTGAAATCTCGAATTGATCTGACTCCCTGACAGACCGCCCACACTGAACCGTTGCTAATTCCATTCCACTTATCTCTCAACTGAGTATTTAATTTCTGATTACCTGAGGTTCCCGCTAGAAATAGGATCACAGATCATATGCTGCTGCCGAAAACATTTCACTTGTCTAAAGGGATTAGATATTCTTTCGAGATAGGCTCATCCTGATGATAACAATCCCACGATCATAATGAGCAACGAGAGACAAATTGGAAGATAAACCTTCTAATTCTGAACAAGACACTGCTTCCTTGAACTGTCGAACCAACATATCACTGCTGAATTTTCGAAACCCCACACTAGCCTGACCCCTATCCAGATAGAACCAAACCAAAACACAATCACAAGAGCCTAATCTACCATCAAAACTGAAACCATCCTTTACCTGAACTCTTCAACTGAAACCCTTGGCATACATATTCCGTAATTCTATTCCCCTGAAATGAAGACCTTGCACACAAATACCTGTGATTCCCAACGCGAGTTACCACTAAGAACCAACTCAATACTTAACTAATAACCCGAGATCCAAGGATCTACACTTTCATTTCACCTGAAACCTTCTGATTCACAACAACCCCTCACTAAACCGGGATATAAATGTTCCTAAACCACCGTAGAGACTACCAGTTTCGCACCTGGTCCAGCCACCAGGTTCCCAGTAGTCCAAATGAAAAGGATATCCTAGCCTAAGCATCCCTCGACACCACTCACTGACCACATACTTAATATTGCGAATAAAAATCCAATACTTCGACCCAACGATCTCTATCAGGTCCCACCTACATTGCCATATACACATGGGCCTCGTCCACGGGTCCCACCCAAACTATACCACGGAGCGGCCTTGCCCACGGGTCCTACCCATCTAGAGTGACACAGGCCCGACTCCGCCTCGTACCCCTAATGGTCCTCAACCTAAAACAGAGAAATGTTCCTCGACAATCCTGTCCATCGCTCCCAAGGCACGAACTGATCCACATTTATCCTCATGACCACCTCAACGATATGTTATCTCAACTGGTGAATGCTACGATCCCATCGCAGTCTTACAACACTTCTAAACAACCATGGTCACCATCCATGATCTTACCACACCCAAACCATCTCAACCCCAATCTTCCTGTGTCGAACCCTCATCCGACTGCATTCCAATCAGGTGTTTGAGTCATGCTTCGAACCCCAAAGCCTTCATCAGACAAGAACATGAAGTGAGGCTCTAACACAACCCTCAACCTGGATTCATCCACAAGCCTGCTAAAAGAAGACGTCAACCAACTGTTGGAAGTTTCCCTGAACTCCCACTTACACAACCTCAATCCAAACGGCTACTTAGGTCGTCTCTCCTTCTGACCAGGATATGAAACTTTCCCTAGTTCCACACCCGATCTAACTCTCGGAAATTCTGATCGCTTCTCCCCCCACTGGGATTCGTCGAAGCTCTCCCATCCCATTAATCTGATGGATTCCCAACCCATCAAACCTCAAATAGCATGATCCGCCTATAACATGCGCTTACCAATACTAGCGTTCCATTACTAGCCAATCTCGATGATCATCCAACTCTTGAAATCCAGAAGAATATTCCCTGAAATCTTAGCAAGTCCGATAACTCCAATCACCTCCCATGATACTACACCAATTCCTTAAGTTCTTATGCTGGTGACTAAAAACCATAACCCTTTCTCTGAACTGGCGAATCTTCACCCCAACTTCCATCCTTAAAGAATTACTGAATTCTAACCATCTACAACCCATGAAAAAATATAAAATTCCCCCTAACACTTCCCATGAACGAACAACTCATGCAACTGTCACCACCATCTTCTTGATACCGCTCCTCCCCTAGCAACGGTAGTGTTTGGACCCAAAAGTTCTTCCATAGACGACTGCCGATCCCACCGGATCAAAAGATAAAACAACTGAACCCTGACTTCATTGGAGAACTAACCCGCTAACCCTGACCATAGATCCTTCAAACAAGAAGGGGAGACATAAAGCTGGAGACCATGGTCCAAAGTGCCCTGAATGTGGCGAAGAATACGTTTAAGAGCAGTAAAGTGAGGCTCCCTAGGGTCATTCATGTAGAGACAGACCTGCTGAACAGCGTAGGTAATATCCGAACGGGTGAAAGTCAGATACTGAAGAGCACCTGCAAGGCTAAGATACAAAGTGGGATTAGAGACAGGGGGTCGGTGCCATCAAACTTAGCTGAAGTGTCAGCAGGAGTACAGGTCGGTTTGCATTTATGCATGTTGGCTTGCTCAAGAATCTCGGTGTCATATTTTTGTTGAGAGAGAAACATGTCATGATTGTCTCTGGTTACTGCAATACCCAAAAAATAGTTAATGAGCCCAAGTTTGTCATGGCAAACTCTGAACGAAGGGTAGATATGAGCTGCTGGAGAAGACCCGTGGTGGATGCTATCAAGACAATATCATCAACATAGAGTAACAAGTAAGCAATCTGATCTCCATGTTTAAATATGAACAAGGAAGAGTCATATTTGTTGTTAGTGAAGCCGATCCTAGTAATAAACTGAGCAAATTTGTGGTACCAAGCCCGTGGTGCTTGTTTGAGGCCAAAGAGATACCTCTTGAGTAAGCACAAATGATCATGAGTTGATGGGTTACGAAACCCTTGTGGCTGGTGCATGTAAACAGTCTCATGTAAGTGACCATGAAGGAATGCATTTTTGACATCAAGCTGATGAACCGGCCAATGATGAGAAACGGCCAAGCTGAGAACCGTTCGTATAGTAGCTGGTTTGACAACCGGGCTAAAAGTCTCATCACAATCAATCCCAGGTCATTGATTGCACCCGTTGGCCACAAGACGAGCCTTGTAGCGAGCTATAGAACCATATGCATTGTACTTCTTTTAAAACAGCAAAATACAATTAACAATATTAGCATTAGCAGGACTAGGTACAAGTTCCCAAGTTCCGTTAGAAATGAGTGCATTATATTCTTCTTTCATAGCATTTAGCCAATTAGGGTCTCGAAAAGCTTGAGAGTAATTACGTGGAACAGGGGACGAGATTGTACTAACATGAAGATTTAACATGTCAATTGGCTTAAAAATTTCATGACGAGCACGAGTTGTCATAGAGTGAGTACGAAGAGAGGGTTGGGTGGAGTTAACCGGACTAGGAGAGGCAGGGTGAGAAACAGTAGAATCGGTATGAGGAGAGAACTGAGACACAAAAACGTCAATAATTGGGGGAGAAGTATTGACATCATGAGAAGACGTGGTGGTAGGGTCGTTAGAGACCAATCCAAAGGCAGTATTAGAGTCGGTGGCAATAGAGGAGTGAAGAGTGGGATATATGGGTTAAGCCGAATGGAATGGGTTATTGAAGATATTGCGAGATTCATCAACACTAAGAAATTCATAGTTAGGGGAACGGTCGGGGGAGACAGATCCAAAAGGAAAAATAGACTAATCAAATGTTATGTGACGAGATATGATAATTTTCTTAGTATGAAGATTGAGGCACCGAAAACCTCTATAGTTAGAAGGATAACCAAGAAAAATACATGGGACCGAACGAGGTTGGAGCTTATGAGTGAGGTTGAGATGAGGGTAGCATAAACATCCGAAGACACAAAGGTGCAAATAAGATGGGTAGACATTAAAAAGTTTGCGATATGGAGTGTCGTTTTTTAGGGCGGTAGAGGGTAATATATTTAAGAGATGAGTGGCCATGTGAAGAGCTTCAACCCAATAAGTAGGTGGAAGATGAGCTTGAAATAAGAGGGTACGCATGATGTTCTTAATGGTGCAAATCATACGTTCGGATTTACCGTTTTGTTGAGAGGTATAGGGACATGAAAAATACATATGGATGTCGTGAGTGTCATAAAGGTGGTGAAGTTGAGTATTGTTAAATTATTTACCGTTATCACACTAAAAAGTTTGTATGTTGGCTTCAAATTGATTTTGAACATAAGCATGGAAGTGAAGAAATTTAGAAAACACTTCAGATTTCTTACGTAACCGATATACCCACAAAAAATGAGAAAACTGATCTAAGAACAGAACATAATATCTAATACCACCATCACTTTGTAATGGAGAAGTCCAAACATCCAAATGTATAACTTGAAAAGGAAAAGAAACTTGATTTTTAGATAAAGCAAACGACAAACGAGTATGCTTGCCAAGTTAACAAGCATGACATAATAATGGATATTCCTTTTATTACAAGAAATAAACTTATTAGAGTCTAAAAACGCAAAACATGATGACCGAGATGACCAAGCCTTCAGTGCCACGTGGACGAGCTAACATTAAGGAGAGCTTGATGAATAGAACTTGTGACCGGATAGAGATCTTCGGTGCTATCACATCGGATGAGAGTTTGTTTGGTCAAGAATGCCTTCACAGAAAAACCAAAGGCATCAAATTCAATCGAACATTTATTATCACGAGTAAATTGACAGACGGAAATAAGATTTTTGATGATCTGGGGGGTAATAAGAACATTTTGTAAACATAAAGTACGAAAGGGATTGAGATTAAGGGTAGTGTTGCCCGATTGGACAACCGGAATTCGAGACTCGTCTCCAACTAAAACAGAAAAATTATTGAACTTATTTGTAACAGAATTTAGGATACATGCATCGTTATTGAGGTGAGCGGTCGCCCGGTATCCATGAACCAATTTGTGTTTCCCGGATCTTGAAGAGTCATAGTACTGAATGCTTGAGGTAAGGTAGTTGCTTGGTCGACAGATGACGGGTATTGAAAAACTACAAGCCATTTGGATGATAAATGGGTTGTCCACTGGTGGGTTGACCAGAAGTAAGCATCGCTTGTTGTTGCTGGGATGGAGTGACATTGGTCTACTGGGCTGTTTGGTGTGGATGCGTCGGACCTGCAAAAAATGGCCATTGGGCCGATGGAGGAGGCTGTGTAAAAAGACCACGCTGAATTGGGTAAGACATGGGCCAAGCATAGAACCCTCCCCACGCAGCTGAAGGGTGTAAGAAGCCACCACCGTCGTTTGAATGGCCACCTCGTCTGCCGCCATTCCTCCCACCAGAATGACCAAATTGTCTGCCCCGCTGATGACGCCCCGATCTTTCGCCGGTTGATGAGCCACGGTTGAAGCTTGGCTCTCGATTTTGATGTTGGGTATTGAAGATTGTCGGGGCAGAAGGTGTATCAAGATGCGGGGACTATACAAGTCGGTTATTCTCTTTATTCATCGATCGTTCTTCAAAAGTAAGCATGGAGCGCATCTTCAAGAAGGTCGGAAAGGGTTTTTGATGGCTGATCGTTGTAACAATGTGAAAGAGCTTTATAGATAGTCCGTTTAACGCATAGATGACAAGATTTTGTTCATTCATCGGGGAACCAATATTAGCGAGCATGTTAGATGTGGACTTAATCTTAGTGCAATATTCCATAATAGTTGAGTCTGAAATGGTTAGAGAGCGCAATTCATCGTCCAATTCCATGGCATTACTCTCTTTATTCTCATGAAAGAGATCTTCAATAGCTTTCCAAACTTCAGCAACAGTGGCATCGGGTACAAGAATGTATTGAAGGACTGATTGAGTGAGAGCCCCGTATAACCATTGTTTGACAATGTTGTCAACCTCTTTCCATGACGAAGACTGATCTACAGGTTGTTTTGAGGAGGATGAAGATGAGTTATCAAGGTGATCATATACATAGTACCCAATGCAGTGTGTTTTGAACAGCTCTTTCCAGGAATCGTACTTTAAGCGATCAAGATCAAGCAAAAGAGGGATATAAGATTTATGTTTGGTATACCTTAGATCTTATCTGATGGACCAGAAGAGGGAGTGGAAGAACCTGTGTCTGGCATGATGAAGATGAACAGGGGATAAGATGTTGCGAGAAAAAAAATTGAGTTGGGGCAGTCGGCAGGTAAGGATCGGAGGCTAGGTTTAGCATATACCCTATGATACCATGTTGACGCACATAATTCCCATGAATTGGCCTTAGGCCATTCATTCCAAAATATATACAAAACATACAATTTGGACCTAGTATGCGAACACGGACTGAATACAAGCAAAGCCTATCTAACAACATGGGCTACATAATACATACAATATATACGCCAACATATCTGAATAGGTATTTTAAATATAATTAACATAGTAGGAATTAAATTTTAGGTTTAGTTTTCATTATTAAATATTATGTTTGTTTTTTATTTTAAGAGAAAAAACATTGTTTTTACTTTGTTAGCCGTAGCTTATTTAAATAAATTCATGTTTTTGTTATAATTTATCAGCAATGTAGCACACAAAGTTTTAACCATATGTGTCTATATATATATATATATATATATATATATATATATATATATATATATATATATATATATATATATATATATATATATATATATATATATATATATATATAGGGTTTGGTTCCGGTGAAAACTCTTTTTTCGGTGAGGACTCATGAGGACACCTTACAAAAATTGAAAAAAAAATACAAATCATAAAATCGAGCATAGTAATATATTGGAGAGAAAAAAAATTGAAAATTTTTTTTGAATCGTTAAAATTGAATCGTGGATCATAAAAAGTGAATCATGGATCATAAAAATGATTCATGCTTCAAATTTAATGATCCAAAAAAAAAATTTCCAATTTTTTTTCTCCAATATAGTATTATGCTCGATTTTATGATTTGTATTTTGTTTCTAATTTTTTTTTCAGTTTTTTTAAGGTGTCTTTACGAGTCCTCACATGATCCTGATTATATATATATATATATATATATATATATATATATATATATATATATATATATAGAGAGAGAGAGAGAGAGAGAGAGAGAGAGAGAGAGAGAGAGAGAGAGAGTGTGAGAGAAGTTTTTTAAGAACCAATATTTACATAAAAACCTGAAAATTCTTAATTCAGTCAACATTTTTCGAAATCAACGTCACAATTGGCCTCCTAAAGTTGCTTATAAGACATATGCTTTCAAAAAAAATTAACAAACATTTTTTAGTTGAAATGTGCATGTATATTTGAACGAACAAAAACTAAAGATACAAGAAACCAATCGTGAGCATTAAAATGCAACATATGAATTCTATAATATAAGAATTAGTTGGCCATTATTAGTTGGACATGCATTTATTGGATTATAACAAAAAAAAACTTATTTTTTTTTATTTTATTATTTTTTTAAATTAGAATTTATTTTTATTTAAAAAATGAAATACATCAAAATTCATAATTTTTTGTCATCTAGATATCAATAGACATCCGTACCCATCTCGTTCATTTTTGTTTCGGCTCGTTCAGATTCATATTAAATCTTAACAATTTTTGTAGTTTCAGTCCCTTGAAATTCATATTATAACTGCATCTAGTTTCTTCACATATTAATGCACATAAAAATGACAATTGTATCTTATTTTGAAAACCATTTATGATCATTTAAATGTGAATTTGAGTAATTTCACTTGTGAATCTCAGTAAATTCATTTGTCTATGATCAGAATGTTGCAATGGTAATTATATACATACAAGTAATCAATGAATACTAATTAATTATTGAAAAAAAAAAGTTGAATACAAATCATTCATATTTGAATTATCATCTTAAAAATATTTGATACCACTAGACCATTTGGTATAACAATGTCATAGTTACTTTACGATAGGAAGAACATAAATAACACTTATAAAATCCTAACTCATGGTCTATAAACTGTTTACAAAAATTTTTAATCTAAAATTATACTTGTGAATGTTTAGGCAAGCAACTATGTTTACGGATATTAATATTTGTACTTTTAACTAGATTAAGCGTAAGTCAAGAACGAATTTGAATGATTGGCCTATTTGTTGTAATTCTTTAATTTTAAACGCTTTCTTGTAATCACTTGAGTTCCTTACTTAAGTCTTCGTTTTGTTTATTACTGATATATTTTGTTTGCGTTTCTAAAATAAAATTTTTAAAAAAATAATAATAATAAAAAGTTGGGTTTCGTTTTTAACCGCAAGGACTTCTTCATAGAAAATTCGGGAAACAAACCGTCGTTTTAGAGTAAAAAATATTTACCGCTGATTACTCTCATTATCCTAGTTTACTAATGGGAAGTTACGATACATTTAACTGGTGGAAGTTTTGTAACAAAAACTGAACAAGAGAAAACTAACAAAATTAAGAACTAATTTTGGAAATTATAGCAATTAAGCAATTTATGAGCGTTTTCCTTGTTGTTGAGTCTACATCTGTCATCTGAGTAGCAAACTATGTTCGACATACGCAAAGTTCAAAGAAAAATTCTTGGAACGGTTAGGCGACTCATAAATCTAGTTCCTAGTAAATGTTAGGTGCACATAGATAGGAACGGTCAGGCAAGTACAAGAAAAGGATAGCTCAAGTGGCATATTATATTATCAAATATATATATATATATATATATATATATATATATATATATATATATATATATATATATACACACGACGACTTAATTTTGTGAAACCGTGAGACGTAATCTAACCACTCATTTTGTAGATAAAAAAAATCATTTTTAAAATGCAAAATAATTAAAAATTTTCGAAAAAAAAAATTTCAAATGTTATTTTCGTCATTTATATTTTCCAAAAAAAAGACCAAAATTTTTTTTTAAAAATTAAAAAAAAAATACATTTTTTTTACATATTCTAGTAGAATATTATAATATTTACATATCTGATAAATCTAGTAGAATATTTTAACATTCTAAAAATCATATTAGAATATTTACAATGTAATATTCTATGAGAATATTTCACGTATTTTAAAAAAACGGTAATTTTTTTTTATTTTTTAGGTAATTAAAATGGCGAAAATAATAATTAAAAAAAATTCGGATTTTTCCTTTTATTTTGCATTTTAAAATTATTATTAGATTTGGTCTCACGGTCTCACAAAATTAGCATGGTCTCAAATGAATCTGAACATATATATATATATATATATATATATATATATATATATATATATATATATATATATATATATATATATATATATATATACAGAGAGAGAGAGAGAGAGAGAGAGCTAGGTTCAAATGTTTCTAGCAACTATTGTGTGCATGCATGCACCAATCAGATTTTAGATAAATTAAATCATTTAATAAATAGTATAAGGGTATTATAGTAATCTTATTAATGGCTAATTATGGTATAATAGAGATATAATAGGATATTAGATGTATTCCTGATAAGGCGCAAGGAGCATAGATAAATTTAGAGCATTCTACATCTCGATGATAACTATGAATAGCCCTAAATCGAAGTCACCTATCCACCGCTTCTTCTTCTACAATCAATCATCAAGATTCAAAATCGAAGTATCCTTTTCCAGGAAGCTTTTCTTTCTTTTATTAAACTCGTTTTTTTTAGTCGATCAATCTCCACCGATTACAAGCCCTAGCCACTCATACAAAGCCGCCGCCACCATCATCCGCCCCAAACACCTTCCTCCCTAATATCTAGCAATCGATATGCACTGAATCGACGTTCTAGTGATAACGATTACAAGCTGGCAAATTTCATTAAATATTTTGTGGTCAAGTTTGTCAACCAGGTATGGAGTCGTAGTTTTTTTTTCTTACATTAGTTTATTTAGGCCTAGACATCTGGACCTTATCCCTGTCGTCACTTTCTTTGTTGATGGAAGTCTTGTTAATTTTTTTTAGCTCCATCTGCATTTTGTTCAGTTATGCTTTTATTTTATGAGTTTTTGATGGAACATTTGTTAAATTTTTTTAACGCCATCCGTATTTTGTTCGATTTTCAAAAATAATATAATGATTTTGTTATTTATGAACCCTATTTAAAATTCATTTGTGTTATGGCATCTAGTTTTCATAACGTCATTATATAATTTTGAAGTTGGTTAGTGTATTTTGTTAGTGATTTTTTACTTATGGTGTAGCTTTAGTTTCTCAACATATGATTAGTGTATTACCACAAATTTTTTATTATGGGTGTATCTAACAGCAATTCTACCGGAATGGAAGATCAAGTTCTAATTCTTTTAGAATGGAATCTCGATTTTATGGCATGGAATCTCAAATTACTCGTTAGTATTTGAAGGTATACACTCTTTTATTGTAAATTTAGTCACATTCATGTATTTATTAATTACAAATGTTGTATGTTTCATTAAATGGAGTATACAGATCTGAGCATCCGATTTTGCCCGCCAATTGTTTGCTAAAATGCTTGAATCAAATATTTCAGCCAATTTTTTTGTAATCTTTGAACTATCATATCCCTCTCATACTAGCTTGGAATGATTTGAAAAAAAAATTCTGCATGTTCTCCTTTGTGTTAGCTACAAGTTAGGTTCCGAAATCATTTTAATTGGATTAATATTGGCTGAGTTAAAGTCCTTCGAACATTGGATGTTACAGCTATATTTTTAGCACTTTTACTTTGTTCGGAAAATTTTTGTGATCTTTGAACTGTCATATTTCCCACATTCTTGCTTGTAATTGTTGGATTAGTGTCTAAGCCCGTAACTATATTTGGTAAGTATTTGACCCGGTTGTGCATGGTCTTTTTGGGTTGCCTTCATCAAAGCAACTAGATAGGATGATTTATGAAGAAAGAGATTAATTATGGTTTATTAATATATTATATGAATAATATATTAATAGAGAAATCATAGAGTTTAATTAATATTGGACAAGAATTAATTAAGAAATTAATTCAGTGGCTAAAAGAGATTAATTAGACTTGGGGGACTAATATTGTAATTATAAGATAATTGCATTGTGGGCTATGGATTCCTAAAAGGAAAGGGGTTGGACGAAATCTATGGGAAGCCCATATGATTTTCGTCGAAGGGCCTTCTAGAAAGGTTTCATGGGTTGCTTAAGGCCTAAGTAGAGAATTAGGGTTTCTCTTGAAACCCTAGCAGCCCACACAAGTATAAATAGACCCCTAGGGATCCCAAAAACGTGGCTAAGCTTACTTGTAGAGATCTTGGACGGTTTTGGTGCTCTTCCCTTCTTTCCAATATCATCATCTTGCTTATGGTGTTTGTAAACCATTAGAGGAGTGACATTTGTGACTCTAAGCTCCAAGGAAACGAGATTCAAGCCATTCTATAAGAGGTATTCATCTAGATCTGTTCTTACATGTTAATTTCGATATACATATGCTAGATCTGGGGTTTATGAGCTTTGGATGATTATTGCATGTTCATTAGACAAACTAGATCCAAAGCTTTAGGGTTTGCATGTACACCATAGGATTGATGTAATGCTCAAAACCCATCAGTGGTATCAGAGCCTAGGCTGTTTGTTTGATGTATTTGATGCTTTACATAATCGTTCAAGCTGTAAATCGCGAAAATTTGCTTTCTGGAGCATGAACTCGTCGAGTTCATAGTGGAACTCGCCGAGTTCACTGCCAACTCGACGAGTCCATTGTTGGCTCGACGAGTCGGAGTGTCAGATGCCATATTTTTCGGGATTTTGAGCTGTTTTGGCTTGGGATAATTACCATAAACGTTTTTCATTAATAAAATTCGAATTTTATCAATATTTGGTGATTATCCTTACCAAAATAGAAGATAATTGTCAAAATTAAGATAATTATTTGTTTTATAAGATAAATATTAATTATTTGTAATTTTGTTTTGAATTATCTAGTAAGAAATTGAATTAGGTCAAATTTAGATAATTACCAATTATTTGATTAATTTAATTATTTGTAATTTGATCTAGATAGTTTTGAAAAGTTTCAAAACTTGCTCTCACGTTTTGGAATTTAAAATTTTGATTAAAAGTTTAACTTTGAAATATTAAATTCTAAAACCCTAGTTTTTGAAAAGTTCAAATTACACTCTTATGGTTTTATTAAGTTAATTAAGTGTATAATTAAAAGAGAGTTAATAAATCCATAATAATTTGGTTTATATTTAATTAAATTAAAAGTATAATTTATTAAATTAGACCACATAGTATTTTAAAAGTGTAAAATACACCTTATACTATATAACATTTAAAAGGTTTAACATATTATATATGTATGAGTAAAGAGTCAGTCTTACCGTTAGTAGGCCTCATTCACGAAGCTGGTCTCTAAGGGGTGTTTAAGGAAATTGCCTATAAAATGACGATTGAATGGGTATCCACTCTTACCCACCGCACTCTTGACTAGTGGATGGTCGTTAGCCGAACGGGTAGGATAGGACACAACCTTCCATTATAAGTATGATGAAATACGAAGTAACTAAACACTTTTATAAATTCCCAAACCATTATTAATGTAATTCCTAAACGCTTTTAACCATTCTTAGTTTTAATCTTTAAGAATAAATGTAATTCCTAAACCATTATTAATTATTTTTTTCAGAATGAATGTAATAATTGTTTAGTCTTATTCTTTACTAATTAATGTAATTAGTAATTCTTAAAAAATAAAATCTGTATTCTTTAGAAAATGTTATTCTTGATAATATGTTGTATAATTTTTTAAGCATGTTAATTATAAAAAATATATTGAATGAACCATATTCTGCAAGAATAAAATCGAAAATATATTTACTAGTTTATGTTTGACTCTCTGTCATTCTGACAGAATAAAATCGGTTAGTATTAGAAATTATAATAGAATTAAATTTGAATTAATTTAAAAAAATCAGATTTAACAAAAGGAAATTAATTATCCCTTAAAATCTGGAATTTCCTTTTTTAATGTAGGTTAATTGACCAAAACACCCTTCTGCTGAAATTTGTGTGATTATATGGTACATGTTATTCTATTGTAATATCGTAGACCCTTATATCATCACCATTGATTTTATTCATCCATTGGTCCAGAATTATGCTTACGAGCACACAATAAATGTAAAAAACAAAATAACTTAGCCCTATATATATATATATATATATATATATATAGGGTGAGGTTCAATAGAAAACCATAATTAACTAGGAACCAATGAACCAATCGTGAGCGTCGGAAATCATAATGATCAACGGCCAAGGAAATAGATGAACACTTGTACATTGGACGTACACACACCAGATATACCAAAAAATTCGCCTCCTTACCAAAAAACTCACCTCTTTTTTTCGTTTTAAATTTTTTTTAGGCCACATCTTTTATCGAAAAAAAAAAACGAATATACCGTTGTTCTCGATTTTTCGTCCTCTTTCCATAGAGATACATGTTGATATATAAAAAATGAACTTTTTTTTCAAAAAACAAAACCCACTTCATTTTGTTAGTTTTTTCAATATTTAAGTATATTTTTATAAAAAAAAACTAATTATACCAAAAAAAAAATAATTTTTTGTACTCTCGATCAGTGTAGATTCACACTGTGAATCTAAACTGTAAATATTTTAATTTTTAACATTCACAATGTGAAAAAGCTCGATCAGTTCAGATTCACATTGTGGATCTGACTTATTATTATGTACACTGTGAATCTGAGAAGTTTCACAATGTCAATCTGAACAGGTTCACAATATGAATCTGAACAGATTCACAATGTGAATTTGAAATGAAATATCGTTTTTTTTATAACAAGAATATGAATCTATGTTTAAAAAGTATGAATTTTGATATATTTATTAATTTTTTTCTATAAAAAAATAGGCATTAATTTTTCAAGAAAGAAACTGAAGTGAGTTTTTTTCGAAAAAAAAAATTCGTTTTTTATATATCATCATTGATCTCTATGGAAAGATGACGGAAAATCGTGAACAACGGTATATTCGGGTTTTTTTTTTTCGATAAAAAACATAGCCTAAAAAAAATTTAAACGAAAAAAAAAGTGAGTTTTGTTATAATCTGGAAATAATAAATCATTAAATAAATTAAAAAATTATATAATGGTAAACTTAGTATATCTAATTATGGTAAAAAAATAATTCAATTAATCTCTGCTTAATTAGTTAAACCCTACAAAACCAACATCCCTTTATCAGTCAGTCGTCGGTCACAAAATCATGTCGTCTCAAAACCCTAAGCCCCTCCATCGAATGTCTGAAATCCTTGCCTCCTCCGGATGGCGCTTATTGCCGCCACACCTACAGATGGTGTCGACTCAATGTTTTCACAGAGGGTGTCGACTCCATGTCTGCAACATGATGCGAAATTTTATAATAGGTTTATTATTTCATCCCACTCTCTCAATATTGTGGGTCTCTCTAATCAATTAATTTATTTGTAAATCCAACTTATTATCGTGGGTTCGGTTTATCTCGATCTGAATTTGATTAGATTCTTTACGGATGTAAAAAATCATTGATACTTCTACATGGTAAAACAATGTAATTGTATTTTGCCGATAATCGATCCCCTGACAAATTAATCAAAAAAGCAAGCAGAAAGAAAGGATATAGGAATACATCGTCTGTTAATCACCCTGTTAAGTTTCCATATTTCTTATTAGTTCTTTTTATATAAAGGCTTCCACTACAAGATAAAATGCATTCAAATTTGTATTAACCCAATTAATAATGCTTTAAACCTTGGATTTATAAACAATACAGTAAAAATGGTTAGGTGAATGTATCATATATATATATATATATATATATATATATATATATATATATATATATATATATATATATATATATATATATATATATATATATATATATATGATCCTTCTATTAGAATATATTTACATGATCATTCTAATAAAATATTTACATTCCAGATTCTACAAAAATAAATATTACATATTAGAATTTACATGAAAAGGGTTAAGCTGAGGATTTTTTTTTTTCATATCAGAATGCAAACACATATTCATTCTATGAGAATATAAATATTACATAAAACATGTGTTGCTAGTACTTCTGACAGAATACATTTATACATGCCTTAGAATGTTTATGCATATAGAAGAAAAAACTATGATTTAAGTGCATTCTGTAATGTATTCTGTTAAATTTATTTATATAAATTCATTATGTTAGAATGTCATTTGAGAATGTTTCTTAACAACAAGTATGTTTGTTTAACTGGTAATACTAACGAGTAATGTATCTTATTCTTTTAGAATTGCATGGAGATGGAATTCAATATTGATCATACAAGAGAAATATTTGGAATCTGATTCAACAACAAGTATATATATGCGAAAATCATGTGGATTATATGGACCACTGAAGAAGATCAAGTGTATTTGTTCAATAATTATATATTCAAGAATGCTATTTTTTAAGAAATTTATTCATTTTTGATGATATTCTGTTAGAATATGTATAACTATATTAAAATGTATAAGGATATTAGTCTGTATGAATTTGTATTTTATTTCGGATGTGTATTAAGAATAAAATCATAGACCCGACTTGGATGTATATGAATAATATCTAGAATTTTTAAATCAAATATTTGCATTGGATATATATTCTGAAAGAATAAAATCGAAAATATATTAACTAGTTTATGGTTGGCATTATGTCATTCTGACAGAATAAAATCGGATTTTTAAATTTGAATTAATTTAAAATATTCAGATTTTCAAAAATAAAGGAATTAATTATCCCTAAAAAAACGAAAATTTCCTTTTTTTAATATATAGGGTAATTGACTAAAATGTCATTATGCTGAAATTTGTGTGATTATATGGTACATGTTACCCTATTGTAATATCATAGACCATCAGATCATGACATTTGATTCTATTCCATCCGGTGGTCCAGATCTATGCATTCTGGCACACAATAGTTAGTAAAAACAAAATATCTAAGCATATATATATATATATATATATATATATATATATATATATATATATATATATATATATATATATATATATATATATATATATATATATATATGGTTAGGTTAGTGTATTCTAACTATCTATTGTGTGCATTTAACATTTATTGTGGACTAATCATTTTAGTTCTTTTAAGAAAGTAATTAATGCATATTAAATGTTGAAGATATAATGAGTGTTAATTAAATCTTCAGCATTTAATATGCATTAATTACTTTGTTAAAATAATTAAAATGATTGATCCACAATAGATAGTAGAAACATTTGAACCTAATTTTCTCTCTCTCTCTATATATATATATATATATATATATATATATATATATATATATATATATATATATATATATCAGTAAATTACACAACTGGTCCTATGGTTTGAGATAATTTGCGCGCTTGGTCTCTATCTTATTTTTTTAACTCGGAAGGTCCCTACTGTTTGTTTTTATTACGCGATTGGTCCCTACTGTTTGTTTTTGTTACGCGATTGGTCCCTATCTTACCTAAAAATACTATTATTTAAATAGGAAAAAATGCTGGGGTGGGTAAGGTAAAGTGAAGGGTGGGGTTGGGAGTGTTTTTATTTAAATAAATTAAAAAATCAAGGGCAAAATAGTATTTTTAGGTAAGACATGGACCAAACACGTAACAAAAACAAACAGTAGAGACCCAAAAAATAAGTTAGGGACCAAACGTACAAACTAACCTAAACCATAGGGACCATTCGTTTAATTTACTATATATATATATATATATATATATATATATATATATATATATATATATATATATATATATATATATATATAGGGTCTGGTTCCGATGACAACTTAAAAAATGGTGAGGACTGGGAGAACAATTCTCCACCATCCATTCCGTCAATGGCACAAACATCAAACCCAAATATTTCGTCGTGGTGCCTTCGCATGTGACCCACGTCCATGTTAACTAATACGGACTCGAAGATTTAATCACGCACGGCGAACGTCCATGGAACATCATTTATGTAGGTTTTATTATATATTTTCCTTTTTTTTTTCTTATTTTTTGCTAAAAAATTCAAAAAAAGAATTAAATAGATATATGCTCGGTTTTGACGTTTTTCGTTTTTATTTTATTTGATTTTAGTTTTTTTTTTTGTTTTTTTTAAGTTATTTTTTTTATTTTTTTATTTTTTTATTTTTTAATATCTTTACTACATACTTGAAGGTACTAGTATTTTTTTTTTGTTTTTTTTTTCAGTATTTTTTGTTTTTTGTTATTTGTCTTTTGTTTTTTTTTTTATTTTTTTATATCTTTACTACATACTTAAAATTTTAATTAAGAAGAATATTAAGGATCATAATATTTTCCGTTCATACTTGTTTTTAATCATATTATTTTTTTGTTCATAAAATTTTGAATCAAATTATTTTGAATCGTAGTATTTTGAATCATAGGATATTTCATCAATAACAACTTTAATTAAACATAGTTTTTGTTCAAAAAAAATTATGAGTCATTATATATTTTGAATAATTTAATTTTTAATCATAAAATATATAATTAAGGATTATAAAATATTTGGGTCTAAATATTTTGAGAAATCGTGCATGGAAAATCAACACGTGTTCATACCATTTGCATTTGATACGTTTGGTTTCCTCGTACCGGATGCGGTAGAGCTTCTTAAAAGAGTACAACGAATAATGCATAATAATGTTATATCCCCTAGATCTTCGGATGTAGTCTTTAAAAGAATTAGTTTTACCATTCAAAAAGGCTTAGCGGCACAGCTTGTTGCCCGTTTGTCATCTCACTCATTGTACGATGACAATTAAAATATTGACACAAAAAAAAAATTAAGAATCATAAACAATTTGAATCAAAAGTTTTTTTTGAATCATCACATTTTGGGTCATATTATATTCAATATTTCTTTTTTAAATTATTTTTTTTCTTAAAATTAAAAATAAATATTTGAAAAACTTATTTTTGAAAAATTCTTTTTACAAAGTCACTAGTATATTGAGTAAAGTATTCCTTAAATTTTTATGATTTTTGAAGAAATTTTTTTCTGAGTTTTTTTTATAAAAAATAAAAAATAAAAAAAAAATTTGTTACAAATTTTCATGATTGTTCTCATTTTGTAGAGAATTAAATTTTAAGAACTTAAGATTTTCTAGATTTATTTTTCAAAGAAAAAAAAGTTATCGCCAAAAAACGAAGTGCGTGGAAAAAAAAAGTTAATGATCATAAATAAATTGAATCAAAAGTTTTTTTTTGAATCTTCACATTTTAGATCATACTATGTTCAAGATATATTTTTTTAAAAAAATAATAGTTCTTAAAATTAAAAATAAATACTTCAAAAACTTATTTTTGAAAAAATATTTTTATAAAGTCACTAGTATATTGAGTAGAAGTATTCCTTAAATTTTTATGATTTTTGGAGAATTTTTTTTTGTGTTATTTTATAAAAAAAATAAAAAAAAATAATTTTTTTTTCAAATTTTCATGATTGTGCTAATTTAGTAGAGAATTAAATTTTTAAATTTTAGTTTTTTTAGATTTTTTTTTTCAAAGAAAAAAAAAGGTTACGGCCAAAAACCGAAGTGGATGGAAAAAAAAAATACATCAAATGGTGAGGACTACGAGGACAATTTTTCACCACCCATTTCCTCAATGACACAAGCGTCAAACCCAATACTTGGCATGGTTCATTTGTATGTGTGACATCCCCTAATTTCTCGGCTAGAAAAGACCGATTTAATATATGCTTTTAAAATAAAATCAGAGTAATCCTTTTAAAAGATGTTGCAGAATTTGTTCCCAAAATAAAACATGATAAAAATTTATCAAAACCTTTCTTTAAGAAAAATATATATTTTCATTTTATATCAAAACCTCGGGATGTCATGTTCCGATACGTATCAAAAGCATAAACAAGACATTATAAGCCTTACAACAGTTATTTACAACTACTGGCCTATAATCCAAAAATCTCTCATCATCATCCGACTATGCTCGGGGTCCACTACCTGTAATATAAAAAGCTGAGTGGGTCAGGCTTGGGAGCCTGGTGAGCATATAGGGTTTTCAACCCACAATAATAATAAATTTATTAAATTAATCAATCAACAATAACCCTGATTACCCATTCCTGTTATCCTCACTTTACGTCCCTAAACACCTATCACAAGGGACCTAGCCTAAGGATTATCATCGGGATGGACACTACTGCTGAGGGGACTCCTTAGCCATACATGTCCTAAAGGCAACCATGAGGGGGATGGAGTACACCAATGAACATATAGTTCACCAACACCTACAGGATGCGAACCTGCTAGCGTTCCACTTGACTGTCTAGAAAGGTCTGTGGTCGTCATCTATACTCCGCTAGACGACTATAACAACAACAACAACAACAACATCGATGCCTCTCATCATTTTAACACGCATCGACTATTTCGTCTACCCATGTTTTACTCAACATATTTGTAGATAAAATACATATACGGTTTAAAACTTGTATAAAACATCTATTCAACAGTCACCTCAAATAAACAATTAATATAATTACACACAGCACGTATTTTATAGAAAATAGGGTAAATTACACCAATCGTCCCTCGTGCACATGCCAGAAAGCGTGTTTAGTCCCTATTTTCAAAATTTAACTCGGACCGCCCCTTGTTTGGTTAAAGCTTACATGTTTCATCCCTCATTAATTTAATTTTGCACGCTTCATCCCTTACAGTACCTGAAATGACTATTATGCCCTTTTGGTATTTATTTTCTGATTAATTTAATGTTCTTCTTATTATTGTTAACTAAAAAAAGAATAAATATTATGACCCACTTAATCTCTTTATTTCCTTTCCAATTCATTTAATGTTCTTCAAGATCCCGATCACCATATTCGTTCACAAACCCGGTTCCCGGCACCACCTCCAGTCACCATCTCCGTCTATAGACTTAGTGCCCGGCAGCAGCTCCGGTCACCATCTCCGTCCATAAACTCGAAGTTGCGACTCAAATACAAAACAAAAATCCAATCTACAACTTAAAACCAAAACAAAAATCAAACCTGACGAATTAAACCCTCACCTAGTATTCCGGCGACGCTATCAAACTCTTACCCTCTAGTATTCCGGTGATGACATCTATGTGTGAGATCGAGTTGTCAAGAGCTCGAGGATTGGGTTTTCAAATCTAGTTTCCGGCTAAGATGGTGGTTGTCGGATCCATGGCCTCGTTCCTCACTTGAAATTTGCACTACCATGGAAATCGACCCTCACCTCACCCACCCCAGTCGTCGGTTTAAAGATCAAGACCACCACCATCCTTCCATCGAGCACCTGTTTCACCTCCTCCTTATACCACCTTTTACTTGGAAAATAACCATAAACCACCACCTCCTTCACCAACAACATCTTTCTGTACAAACACCAGCTGATAACAACCCCAATTCGAAAACCACCTAACCAGTAACATCATCACCCCCAACAACTTCCACTAGAAACCCCACCTGCAAGAACTTCAAACACCAACTACAGAATCTCGAATAATCACCATTAATTACTACCCAAATACCACCAGTCGACCTCCTTTTTGTAGATCTGTAACCCTCTCGCTAGATGGAGAGGTGGTCCAATGACCTGGTTTCAGTGAAGGCAACATGAAAAGGGGAAATGGAAGGGGAAGGGGTGGATTGGGGTGTGGTGTGGTGATGAGGGTTTTATTTTGTTGCCGGAGATGTCTTGGAGTGGCCGGAGATATCTTCGAGTCGCCGGAGTATTGGAGTCGACGGTGATGGCGGTGATCGGTGTTGGTGGTGATGGGGGAAGAGACGAGTTATGAAGGTGCTTAGATTTAGAGTCAATTTCTTTTTCTAAAGGGCAGCAAATAATTATTTTTTATGATAAAAAATCAATAAATAAATAATAAATAACAAATAAATAGAAAATAAATCAAAAAATAAATAATTAAGGGCAAAATGGTCTTTTTATGTTTGGAGGGACTAAGCGTGCAAGACGAAACACGCCCAGGGACGGTCCGAGTTAAATTTTGAAAATAAGGACTAAACACGCTTTCTGGCATATGCACGAGGGACGATTGGTGTAATTTACCCTAGAAAATACTTCATATCAATGTGTAAGATGAAAGTGACTACACACTCACTTGATTTAATGATAATCGGGCAGCACTTCGTTTCCTAAAACAATCGTTTCTAATAAAACCGGGAGTTTTATTGAGAAACCGGGCTCTGCGAGGGTTGGGCTTCAAAACCGAAAAGATAAATTTTTTTCGGGTCTTCGAGCACTTCGGGACGTATTTTGGGTGTTTGGTATAATACCGGGGCTTTGGGGGAAGTTGGAATGGAAGAAATATGGGTTTAGGGGTGTAAAATGACAATTTTCCAAATTATCCCCAAGAGGTCTCGCACCCTTCTATTTATAGGGGGGGGGTGGGGGCTTCGGACCGAAGGGGAGGATAAGTGAGCACGCGGCTCGCATGCGAGGCTCCAGGTGGCTGCTTCTGATTGGACCGAGGTCTAGGGTGCGAGGGGGAAGAGGTGGCACGCCTGCGAAGCTCGGACACACAAGGAGGGCACGCGTCGGACGCCTATTGGACTGCGCTTCGGATCTGCCACTGGTGCGAGGCGTGTCGAGTCCTTACCGGGCCGCACCTTTGGTCGAATCAGCAACGAGCACGTGGAGGACGCGAGGCGGCCTGCGAGCGAGGGTGACGTGGCCGAAGTCTCACCATGCGAAATTTCTCGGATTTTGGGATTTTCTCGATTTTTGTGTCCCGAACTTCTAAAATCCATATCTTTCGCATACAGGCTCCGTTTTTGACGTTCTCAATATGCACGCGTAGGTAAAACTACGCTCTACAACTTTCGTTTAGACTTCGTCGGCTAATTTTGACTTTAATTTTAATATTTTTATTTTTAACAGACCGGGACAGGAAATCTGTTAAAAATTCATAACTTCTTCATCCGACGTCCGTTTTCGTCTGTCTTTTTACCGTTGTACTACTATTGATGAGACCTTCGATTCTCGTTTAGTTTGTGTCGGCTAAAAATCACTCGATCTAAAATTCGAGTTTTTAGCTGTCTACTGCTAAGCTGAAACTTAGAAAAATCATAACTTCCTCATACGAAGTCAGATTTGGGCGTTCTTTTTATGCATATTCTCGGTTTAACAAACACTACGACTTTCCTTTAGATCACTAAGGCTAAAAAGTAGTTTATCAAAAACTCACTTTTTACGTCATTTGGCACCGTGCCGGTTTTGTCGCGAAACTTCGACAAGTCATAACTTCTTCGTTATAACTCGGATTTCGGTATTCTTTATATATCCGAAATCTTTGTCACGACCACTAAAACTTTCTTAATAGATATCGGCTTTATCTAATATTTATTTTCGACCCTTATTTTTATTCTTAATTAATTAAATCCTAATAATTAAGCATAAAACACATAATTCACATAATAATCACATAATTTCTCTTCATTTCTTCAAAATGAGTTACAAAGGTTAACCTAGACTATTATGTCAATATTAATGCCTAGCCTAGAAACACGAGCGTTACAGTATGCGACCCACGTCCGTGGTAATTAATATGGACTCAATGATTTAATCACGTGCGACGAACGTCCATGGAACGCTATTTAAGTGGATTTTATTATTAATTTTTGTTTATTTGTTTTTTATTTTAATTTTTAAAAATTTCAAAATAAAATTAAACTGATATATACTCGCTTTTAACGTTTTTTTTCTTTTTTTTTTAAATTATTTTTTTTCTTTTTTTTTTGTATTTTTTTTCCATTTTTAAGACAAAATTGCTAGAATGGTCTCTATGTTATGTCAAAACCGGTAAACCGCCGCCACCACCTGGAAAACGAGTTTAGAGATGCAGCGACGTCTCTTTCCTTCTCTGGCGAGCCTCTTGTGTTTGTAGAAGATGAAGGGCATTGTCATCTTCCTCAACGAACCCTAGCTCGTCGTCGCCTTCATTTCTTTCCTTCTCCGGTAAACAGATCTGAACTTGGACCTACGGTTTGCAAACCCTGAATTAGTGATAAGCCCCCACTGGTATAGGTTTACAGCAGGAAGACCAAGAAGAATGTCCATGGCCCAACTAATTAAATGGGTTACAAACTAGTTGTCTTAGTCTATCTTTCCGTTAATGTTGTTTTATTTTCATTAGTTAGCTTTTCTTTTGTGTAGTGGGGTGAGCTTGATTTGTTGCTCGTTGTGTTGTGATCCCCTCCCCCTTGTCTCTAGAGTATTTAATCTCTGTCATTCCCTTGTTTTTAGCAGCTAAGAATTACAAAGAGAATTGTTTCTTGGAGAGTAATTTTCCTCTCAAAAAATTGGGGTGTTTATCAATACATTTGAGCTGCCTTTTTTGTTATCTTGTTTACCGTTTCATTGAGTTGTGAAGTTAAGATCTTCAAGAGCCTATCAATTAGTGAGGGTGAGAGCGAGACATCGTCACCGCCATGGAGGTTTCAGATCTGAACAACAAGTCAAAAAATCCTAAACTATCGTCTGTGTCAGGTTTCAGTGTCGCAACGTGCCGATGGTTTATAGATGGGAGTTAGGGTTTGCAGGGGTGAAGGATTTGAAGATCCAAAAAGGTCGGCATTAGTAGTGATTATCTCCGGCAAACGTAAATCGTGGATTTTCTTTTCTTCCAACCGGTGGTGGTGACGGTATTTGCTCTTTGTAAGAATCAGAAGAGGTCGGCATTCCAGGAAATATGACGAGCTTCCAGCAACTAGTGGTGGTTGTTCATATTTTTCAGGCAGGTGTTCATATTTTTCCAGCATGTGATGTTTTGGTAGTTCTTTTTTGAAAATCAGAGAGAGATAGAGAAAGAGATGTGAAGGGTAAGAAGGGGTAGGTAGGTGGGGTAGGGGTGGGTGAGTTTTTGTCTTTTCTTTCTAATTAAAAAATGGGTAAAGTAATTAGTAAAAAGAAAAAATAGTACCAAGGGTAAAATTGGCTTTATAAAAAGTTTTGAAAATTTTGGACCAAACTCGCAACAAAATCAAACTTTTTGACCACTGATGCGAGTCCAAACCTTTTTGGATCAAACTTACGAGTTGTGACATAACACATGGACCATTCTTGCAATTTGTCTTTTTTTTAATATATTTACTACATACTTGAAGATACTAGTGTTTTTGTTTATTTTTGTTTTTATTATTTGATTTTTTTTGGTTTTTTTTTATTTTTTTGATTTTTTAAAATAAATATCGGTTTTAGTTTTTTAATGTTTAACAATTATAAAATTTTAAATAAGAAGAATATTAAAGATCATAATATTTTCTATTCATACTTTTTTTAATCATATTATTTTTGTATTATAAAATTTTAAATCAAATTATTTTGAATCATAGTATTTTGAATCAAATCATTTTTGAATCAAATGATTTTGGATCAATAATATATTCAACTAAATAAAGTTTTTGTTCAAAAAAAAATATGGATCATTATATATTTTGAATTATTTAATTTTAAATTATAAAAGATATAATTAACGATTATAAAATATTGGATTATTATCATTTTTAGATCATAACAAATTAAGTATCATAAACAAGTTGAATAAAAAAAATTGAATTATAAATATTTTGAATCATCACATTTTTTATCATATTATGTTCACCATTTTTTTTAAACTAAAATGTTTTATAATTAAAAATAAATAGTTCAAAAACTTATTTTTGAAAAATTTATTTTATAAAGCCACTAGTATATTGAGTAGAAGTATCTGTTAAAATTTTTATGATTTTTGAAGAATGTTTTTTCTAGTTTTTTTATTAAAAAAATAATAATAATTTTATTTCTCAAATTTTCATGATTATGCTTAGTGTTTAGAGAATTAAATTTTAAGAACATTTAGTTTTTACAAAAAAAATTTCAAAAAAAAAATATCACAAAAAAAACAAAATATATAGGAAAAAAACCCTAGCAAATAAGAATGCGACAAGTGTGACTGGGGAGGGAGGGAGGAGAGGAGCATGTGGAATGCGTGGGTTGAGAGTAGAGGCACGTCTCTCTTGACTGCAATTACATTAATGCCCCTCCAAGTTTATGCTTTTGCACATTTTTTTCTTATAATTACACAAACAGCCCAATAGGTTTTAAGAACTTGTCATTTTTTCACAATAAAATTTATCCATCCAATTTCACAAATAAAGGGCAATGATTTGTCATCCCTGTCCTCATCAATTTTTGAGACCTCATCTATATATATATATATATATATATATATATATATATATATATATACTAGTTGTAAGACCCATGTATTACATGAGTTTATTTTAAAAAAAAAAGTTAAACATAAAGGTCTAAATATCTGAGAAATTTAAATTTATAAGAAAAATACGAAAAATATTGAATTATTAAAATTAAAGTGTTTTCTTCTCTTTTAAATTTATATATATATATATATATATATATATATATATATATATATATATATATATATATATATATATATATATATATAGATAAATAAAGAAAGGAAATTAATGAGGCTTTAATTTAAGAATTTTGAAATTAGAAGATAAGTCTATTAATGAAATTGATATTCATTTATTATCATATTTATTGTAATTATTACATTTAAATACTATGTGAAATTTAATAAAATAGAAAAAAACTATAAAATGACATGCAGGTAAAAATTAATTTAAAATAACCACAAAATCACATGTGAAAAAATAAATTGGAATATGACATGTGTTAAAAGGATTCTTATTTATTATATTCGATATTAAATTTAAACAAATAGTTTATATATATATATATATATATATATATATATATATATATATATATATATATATATATATATATATATATATATATATATAAAATAATCCACATAGATCTTAGGAATAGTATTTTTGAGTGCTTCAGATTTTGGCCACAAAACTTTGTTGCTTTTGGCAGATTTAACCCATTGTCAAGTATTCTTTGAGTGCTTCAGACTTTGGCCACAATACTTTGTTGTTTTTCACAGATTTAACCTCTGATCAATGATGGTTAATGATCGATGGTTTATAGCTTCTATATTTTTCTTCTTGATGCTTCCCACCGCCATTATCTCACCTTCTCCATCGCCATCGCTCTCCAATGTTTCTCTTCCCAATCACCTCCTGCCCCTGCTTCTCCCCCACATGTCTTCTTCTTTATTAGATCCATTCTCATGGACAAAGGTCCGTTTCTTCCAAGAAGCTTCATGTTCCTTTCAGTCCTCCATATTTGCCTCTCCTATTCCTATAAATTCTCTTATAACATCTCTTCTTTATTCTCCATTGGATCCTTACCTCACTGTTGACAATAATTTTGAAGATGGAGATTGATCTTCGAAAAAAAAGGAACTTTAGTTACAATGTTATGTACTCTCATACTACTTTATTGATGGTGAAATTTAGATCAGTTCATACTACTTTTCCCTTGAACACTTCTATTCAATGGATTTAATTAGGTTTTATACAAAAGGGTTGTAATTTAAATGAAAGTGTCCAATGCATAAGATGAAGCAACTAACTTTTAGTTACAATGGTATGTACTCTCAATTTCTATATTAATCACAAATAGTTTGAATGGAACTGAAATGACGTTGATTGAAATTACAACAAAACCATTCCCATGTATGAATCAACAACTTTTCAAATTTAATGCTAAACCGATGAATAATAGTTGTCAATTACTAAGAAGGAAAATGTGTTGAATGTTTTAAGAATTGGTTTTGTAAGAAAATATAAAGTCTGCATTACTAAATTAATTGAGAGGTTATTAAAAAAAGGACAAGAAAAGGTAATAAGTTTGATGATTAGCCCTTGGTAATGAAGATTTTCCAAAATAATAAGTACTTAAGAGAAGCACACAAGGCATACAAATTGCTATATTAGTTCTAGACAGACCAAAAACCATAAATTAACATGTCACTACTCAGTGTCTCACCACCAGCATCTTCACTCATTGATTTATTTTCTCTAATGTGATTTAATTTATGCAGCCAGAAGGCCTTTACTTTGATCAAAACTTCAAATGTTTTCCATTTCTTTCCAAAGACCAAATACTTATGGATATCTTTACTGTATTAATGATGTATTGCCTAATATTATTCTTTCCCTGTTCCAAATATTGTGGGCTACTTTTCATCAATGGAAAAGATCAAAGTGCCAGGTGCTTAAAAAATAAGAACAATGTTTGAAAAATGTCAAAGGTGTTTTGTTGCCATTACGGTGGAAGTGGGTTGCTATTATGATTAGCTTTATTATAGAGTTAGCAAAAGTTCATTACTTTATGGGTTTGATAAGTTTTAATATAATAAGTACTGCATCGACATTCACATAGAACTCTTTTGTAACGTGCATATTTCTTTGATGCATTAATGTACCAATTTTATATTCAATGTATCAAAAAAACATTTTGCCTTCAACTCCAGACCATTCAAATCCGCGCCAATGACGTGGGGGGCCTTCATCTAGTTTTCCTAAATAAATAAAGAAAGTTATAGGGGATTTAGTTTAGGAATTTTGAAATTAGAATGTAAGATCATTAATGAAATTGATATTCATTTATTATTATATGACTGCAATTATTACATTTAAATACTATATGAAATTTAATAAAATGGAAAAACCCATAAAATGACATGTGGATAAAAATTAATTTAAAACAACCATAAAATGACATGTGGAAAAATGAATGAGAGTATGACATATGTCAAAATGACAACGAAACCGTAAAATAGAAAAAAAAAATCATAAAATACTATGTGGAATTTAATGAAATTGATGGCAGAGAGGTATAATCATATATGTTTATACATGTTTATACATACACACCTAATCATAAATGATTATATATATATATATATATATATATATATATATATATATATATATATATATATATATATATATATATATATAAAGAAAGGTTATTTCGAAAACCAAAAAACCCTAAAAAAACCCCAAAAATCATAAAAATGCATAAAAAAATACCTAGAGATCACAAAACTTTTTTTTGACATTTTTTATGAAAAAATCGCAGGTTTTTAAAGAAATTCGTTGAAAAAAAATTTGAAAAAAAAACTTTTTTTTTTTTATAAAAAAAATTGATTTTTTTTTTCAGCGAATTTTAATAAAAAGCTGCGATTTTTTATAAAAAAAATTCAAAAAAAGTCTTGTGATCTCTAAGTATTTTTTTTATGCATTTTTATGATTTTTAGGGTTTTTTTAGGGTTTTTTGTTTTCCATAGAACCTAAACCTATATATATATATATATATATATATATATATATATATATATATATATATATATATATATATATATATATATATATATGTGTGTGTGTGTGTGTGTGTGTGTGTTCACAAAGTGAGTAATCATATATGATTATGAGAGTTGGTGGCGTAGGAAGTGGTGGTGGCAGAAGTGGCAATGGTAAAGTGAGAGGTCAAAGTCGTGCCAATGGGTGGGGAAGCTTGGGCGACGGCCTAGGGCCTCTAAATTTCTAGGGCCCCAACTTTATATACCTTATTATGTTAGGATAGGGAAAAAAAAGAAAAAAAGACTATGATATATCGTGTATAGAGGCTGAGCGGAAAAAGAAAGAAAACTAAGTCAAAGAAAAATAAGAAGAGAAGACTAAAGGATGTGCAATTCTTCTAGAATAATCATCACATCGGACATCTCACCAACATCAATCAAAGTAGGCCATTAATCAATTATAGTTTTTTTCAACGTTAACAAAATAATCCATTCATAGTAAAAGGATTTCGATTTTTTCATGCATCCTTTGATTTCTCTTTTGAGATTTTTTATTTCAATATTTCTTAATGCACCGATTTCGATAATTTGATTTCATGCTTCCTTCAAAATAGTTGATCTTTTTTTCATGTTAATATGAGGCAGCCTCATCGATTATGCTTGCCGATCATTTCTGGTCCGTGTTAATCTATTTTCTGATTTTTGTAAATTGTAAGATTTCGTTATTTTTCTTCACTTTTTTCATGTCAGTTTGCTGATAAAAAGTTTAAATTATGTGTTTTCTTTCTGATTTTCTATAGATAACTTCACACTTCAACCTCTCCATTTCAAAACCCTAGCCCCTTTGAGTGTTCTGGGCATTCTTGTCCATTTGAAGGTTGGTTTCTCATATTTTGGTGTGGAGCTTGAAGACCAAGTTTCTTGCAAAGCGTTTTGGTGAAGAGCTCAATTATAGATCTAGAAAAGGGACTTCATTTCTGGACTATTTTTGAATTAGGTTCAAACTTGGAGGAATTGGGTTGCTGACTGAGGATTTATCTGACTTGGTGATAGTCGGTTCGAGGGATTGATCAGTACAAGGAGTTATGTTATTGTGCTTCTCCGATTCTGCGATTCAGGTGAGTTTCTCACAATGCCACGTATCCCATTTTATATCCTTTTCATGGTAGGATAGAGATATTGTAAGAGTACAAATAATGTAAAAACGAATATGACTCTTTGTAACACCCGTAGATCCGGGCTAGTCAATTTAGAGATAATAGGGGTTGAAAACGACTTTTTGACAAAAGATTATTTAGAATAAATAATTTTAACCAAGCTGTAGAACACGTCTCAAGGGTTCCGTACATATAAAGAACGTTGAAATCCGAGTTATAACGAAGAAGTTATGGTTCGTCGAAGTTTTACGGCAAAACCGGTACGACACCGGGAGACGTAAATAGTGAATTTACGATGGATGACTTTTTAGCCTTAGAAATCTAAACAAAAGTTGTATTATACGTTAAACCGAGAACATACAAATAACGAACGCCCAAATCTGACTTCGTATGAGGAAGTTATGAATTTTTTAAGATTTGGCTTAGCAGTGCACAGCCCGAAACTCGAATTTTAGATCGAGCGGTTTTTGGCCTATGCGACCTAAATGAGAATTGAATATCTCATTAATAGGAACTCAACGGTAAAAAGACAGACGAAAATAGAGTCCGTATGTAGAAGTTATGAATTTTACGCGGACATTTAACAGTATAATCTCCTCGTACTGTTAAATTTAAGATCGGTCGAGAATTAGCCGACGGAGTCAAAATGAAAGTTGTAGATCTTATTTTTACCTACCCGTGGATATAAAGAACGTCAAAAACGGAGGTCGTATGTGAAAGTTATGGATTTTAGAAGTCGGAAGTGTGATGTGCGAAAATGGGTGATGTGGCACAATCTTGGCCATTGCTTTCTCCCCAAGTCTTGCCACTAGATGGTGACATGTGGCACCAAGTTCAGCCATTTTCAACCTATAAATAGAACCTCTCCTACCCTCATTTTCTTCACACCTTTCCCATTCTTTCTTCTCTTTACTCTCTCTCTCTAGAACCTCTCTCTAGCCCCGAAACCCCCCGAAAAGCCTAGGGAACCTCCCTAGCACGAGGCGGAAGCCCCGGAGTGCTCGACGGCTCCGAGAAGAAGAGCTTTTCGGCTCGGGAACGCTGCTCCAAGCAAAGCCCGGTTTTCTATAAAACCCGCTGTAAGTGAGCTACGTCTACGTTATTTTTAATATAGCTTTTATTTAATTATAGTAACGTTATTAGGAACTTATAATAAGTACTTGGGCTATTATTATGGGTTATATAAGTATTGTTTAACGCTTATATAATAGTAATAATAGCTAGACTATTAATTAGTCTCGGCGAATAATAGACTAAAATCTAGTGGTAATAATACTAGGTTTCGTCGAAGGAAATTATTTTTAAGAAGCGAAGCGCTGTCTGAGTTCGGAATCACCACCTTTTCAAGTGAGTGCATGGTCCCTTTCAGCTTACACATAGATATGAAGTATTTTATATAAATTACGTGCTGTGTGTGCATATTATCTGTATACTTGCTATCTATGCTGGATGAACGATTTTATACATGTTTTAAATGATTTAAACTGTATATGTATTTTATATCTACAAAATGTGTTGGGTAAAACATGGGTAGATGAATAGTTGCTGTGTGACAAAATAAAATAATGAGAGGCCTCGATATAGATGTTATTGATGATCCAGTCATCTAGCGGAGTATAGATGACGACCACAGACTATTCTAGACAGTCCAGTGGAACGATAGCAGGCTCGCAACCTGTAGGTGTTTATTTGAACTGTGTGCTCATCAGCAGTACTCCATCCCCCCACATGGTTGCCTTATTTGACAAGAATTGCTGAGGAACCCCCGAAGCATGTGTTGTCACCCCGATGAAAGTCCTTAGACTAGGTCCCTTGTGTTAGATGTTTTAGGGACGTAAAATGAGGATAACGGGAACGGGTAATCGGGTTTGTTTGGTTTGATAAAGTTAATAAACTTATTTATTGTGGGTTTAAAACCCTATGTACTCACCAGGTTTTCCAACCTGACCCACTCAGTTTATTTATATCACGGGTGTTGATATGAAGTCACATTACACTGAGAGATTAAGGAGATATAAATCACTAGTGATAATGAATGTAAGTTCTGTTTATGCTTATGTTTCTGTATTGACGATGACATCCCAAATGTTTTAAAATGAATAAAAATATTTTTCTTCGGAAATGCTTTGATAACGTATTTATCATGTTTTACTGGGAACAAATTCCGCAACTTTTTTATTAAAAGAGGTACTCTGATTTTTATAAAGCATAAACAAAATCGGTCTTTTCTGGGCGTGAAAATGGGGATGTCACAGTTGGTATCAGAGCATTAGTTTAAGCGAACTAGGAATATGGATTTATTTCTAGACTTAAACTCAGAATGCTAAGCAAGGATTGTGAGGAGTGTGTCTAATAAAATTTAGGTAAAGCACCTGAATAGACACAAGCACTAGCTAATTTAGGGAAAATGCCTAACATGCTTTTATGTGCTAAATGATTCATGATATGCATTGTATGATCGGATCTATGGTCTGTTGCCGACCGGATCTAGAAACATTATGTGTTCAGATTTCTAAACGTTTAATTACGGTATTAGAACTGGCATATAACTTTTCAGAGAAATAGGGAGAATTACACGTCGATCGTAAATAAAATCTTTCCTATCTTAATTCTCATCATTACACATCGAACGTCTGATTTGGTATATAGATCGAAATGGCAAGAACCCGTAGTGGAGCCGGGAATGAAAATGGGAACAGGAATCAACCACCAGTGATTGAACAAATACCTGTTGTAGCAGATGCTCCTGAGCCAATTACAATGGCCAGAGTACAAGCCATGATACAGGCTATGTTGGCTGAACAACGGGAAGAGATGAGGCAAATGTTGCATGAAAATAGGGACGAACCTACAATGCCAGTTGAACAACCCGAATTGAACGATGGGCAGTCAGAAGGAGGGAACTACAGTGGGACCGTTGGTCAAGCCAACCCACCAATAGTTCGACAAAACAACCAGTATGACGGAGTCGAGAGGAATGGATGCAAGTACAAGGATTTTCTGACTTGCAATCCATCGACTTTCACTGGAAAGGAAGATCCGATCGGAGTTATGGATTGGATCTCGGAGATGGAGTTAGCTTTTATGACGTGTGGTTGCAGAGGCAAGTTACAGACCACCTTTGCAGTACGTCAATTCCGAGGAGGTGTTGTGCGCTGGTGGAATAACCTGAGGAAGACTCTGAGCCCCAATGAGCCCCTGCAACTGACATGGGCAGAGTTTTTGGTGCAGTTCAAACGCAAGTACTGCTCAGCCCAAAACCTGCTCGAGCTAGAGAACCAGTTCCTGACCTTGAAGAAAGGAAGCATGTCAATTGATGAATACACCAACAACTTCACAGAGAAGATGGAGTTCGCCTTGCGTCTTGTTCCGGATGAGCTGGCGAAAATCGACAAGTACGCAAAAGGACTTCCATGGGAGTACGCGGTGCCAGTGCGTCAGGCACCTACTCTAAAGGCAGCTATCTGGGCTGCCAAGTCTGTGGAGGATATGATTAAGGGAAGAGCTGCCAAAAATATTGAGGTTGGCGAAAAGAGGAAGTTTGAGGGGTCTACGAGGCCCAATAAGAAGATCAAGTCTGGTTCAAAGGAGTTTAGCGGAGGAGGAAACAAAGTGAAATGGTGCGAGAAGTGCAAGATGTGACAACCCGAAACTTTGTCTGTTTCCGTTACGCGAGTTTCGTTAATAAAATTTCGAATTTGTTAACTTTTCCGTCAAACTTTTGGTTTAGAAAATAATCTAGTTATATTCAATTAAATTATTTACGAGTTGGAACCAAAAATCGCGCAGAAACCCGAATATCTCGAAAAATCAAACATTTGCGGTCTAAATAAGATTACGACCGTAAACCTGTTTATGGTCAGCATAAAGTGGACCCCCCCCACAACGCCCCTATAAATACGACACCCCCATCTTCATTAGAACATTTCTGGCCAAAAACTCTCTCCTTCTCTCTCTAAGAATCTTAACCGTAAACACTCAAAACGCCTTCAAACTTCGGAAAACATCGAGAAACCACGTTTGGAGTCACTTGGAACGCCTGGAAACGATTATCTCTTCGAAATCAGCAAGCAGAACCATTTTCTTGAGTTTACGGTCCACCTTCAGAAACCGTAAACTCTGTTCTTGAGTTTACGGTCCGAACCTTCAGAAACCGTAAACTCTGTTCTTGAGTTTACGGTCCGAGCCTTCAGAAACCGTAAACTTTGTTCTTGAGTTTACGGTCCGAGTCTTCAAGAACCGTAAACTCTGTTCTTGAGTTTACGGCCGTAAACTCACCAAGCATTCAGAAACCGTAAACCACTCTTCGACCGTAAACACCTTTTTAGTGGTGTTTTCACTAAAAACTCACCTTCTTCGATTCGATCAAGTCCCGGTAACATTCCTCAACCGATTTCAAGTGTACCTCTAACACGTTATCTAACGAAATCGCTAATTTAGATACATATACGTATTTATTTGATATTAGGATTCCGTTAAGTGTCGTGTGCAACAACTCGAAGATCTTTATTTCAGTCAACAATTTCACAACAAGAACGGTGAGTTCATACCCCTACATTCTTCCATATTTTCAATGTTTTCAGGGGGGGGGGGGGGGGAATACAAGCTAAACATAAATGTTTTCAAAACTTATGCAAATCTCATACTTTAACCCTTATGTGCTGTGTTGAGTATAAGGGACGTTTTCACAAAAAATTGCATAGTTTTCCAGACATGCTATTCACTATTCATGCAAACTATAATCGGTATAGTTTGGGATTTTTCTAAAAATATAACAAGTACATAAACTTTCACTATTAAACATATGCACTGAGACAGAAACCATTTACAGTTTACACCACCACTTTATCATGGTTTTCATAACTGTAATTATCATTATATACGGTATACATACGGATTTTCACTACAGTAGAACGCTACTACACTACATGTAAACTAGATTGTACGATACTGTGAGGCACTACTTCACTACTGTACCCTTACGTGTACAGGGATAAATCCTACCACTGTATAACCAGAGTCTCCTGGAAGGAGAGCGTGAGATTTGTGAATAGATCTATTCGGAACTGACAATCCCACATCTGGACTGCTAGCTACAGTTAGGCGGGCACGCCTGAGATGTACAAATGTCATTTAACTCGACGCCTGAAGAACGTTGGAAAGGTCTCTAGTCATATCAAGCATGGTTATACGACTCACATTATGTATAAATCACCTTTAGTTTACAACTTAACCCTCTTCAACAGTTCTATTTTTATTAAATAGAACTAACACACACTACGTATACTGGCTGAAGTCAGGGTTTTCAAACAGAACCGATTATGCCTTGGTTTCACACCCAAATACATATACTTCACGATTAGCTCTAGCTAGTCATAAGAGGTAGTATTTTCGCATATCGCTACTGTTTTCATTAACGAACACTCATGATTTTATACGAAACCGATAACGCTACCCCTTTTCACTAAAGAAAATATCAGATTTTCTTGAAACTATACAAACATTTTCCGAACTCATCAACGATTTTCACTACAAACTACTGCTTATGAACTCACCAGCTTTATGCTGATATTTTCAAACTGCTTGTATTCTCAGGAAATCAGTAGACAGGTACTTGCTGGATTTTGAGGAACTGAAGCATTAAGAGTTTTAAGTTTTTAAGTTTTTACTATACAAAGCTATTGGATGTAATTCAAACAAAGTTACAGACAAGTTTTAACTAATGTAAACATTTTTGTTTAAGTATTCACTGTAATGGTTGTGTTGCTATGATTGCTATTATTCATTGGTTGTGATACTACACATGACGTCCTCCGCCCCGGAACGTTTCTGCCATCGGTTTCGGGGTGTGACAGATTGGTATCAGAGCCCTTGTTTATAGCGAACTAGTATACCAAACCTTACGTGGTATACAACTATAAACACTAAGGGGCCTAAGTGCTCTACACTAAAAGTATACTTTCAAAATATAAAGTATTTTTATAAAAAGTATACGAGCATGCATACATAACAAAATTCATGTCGTTAGTAGAGCAGAACAAAAGTATTTGGATGCTGGAACGTTGCGGTTAAACCTGGGCAGTTATGTAATCATGTCTAGGTTGAATATAGCCTGATCAACTATATTCAGTCGAGAGATGACCAACATGTGCTTGGGATTGACTGTGGTGTTACAGCAGGCCTAAAACTTACCAAACACCATCTCACATAAAATACTATAGGAGTATTTCCGCTAGAACCAAACTCAGTATACAGATTCACTCTAAGTATTGCTACCTCTCCTTCCTTAAGCGATAACTTACTTGTATTAGTAACCTTTCTGTGTTTATCGCTTGGTGGAATACTTTCATTATCAGAATGAGATATATTTTGTTTTATATCTCGAGGACTTACCATCCTCTTCTCCCTGATTATTTCTAGAACAAGATGCCTCCCCGACCAAGACCCATCAGAAGGAACGACAACACTCCGCCACCACCACCACCCCCACAGTTCGACCCCGTCATGTTTCAGGCAGCAGTTACAGCCGCTGTGACTGCAGCAATGGCTCAAGTGAATGTTGGTGGGGCTGGAGGTGGAACCGACCCCTAGAGACAAGATGGAAGTCAGGGACATCAAAAAGAGTGTTCCTACAAGGACTTCATGACTACGAAACGTTATTAGGAACTTATAATAAGTACTTGGGCTATTATTATGGGTTATATAAGTATTGTTTAACGTTTATATAATAGTAATAATAGCTAGACTATTAATTAGTCTCGGCGAATAATAGACTAAAATCTAGTGGTAATAATACTAGGTTTCGTCGAAGGAAATTATTTTTAAGAAGCGAAGCGCTGTCTGAGTTCGGAATCACCACCTTTTCAAGTGAGTGCATGGTCCCTTTCAGCTTACACATAGATATGAAGTATTTTATATAAATTACGTGCTGTGTGTGCATATTATCTGTATACTTGCTATCTATGCTGGATGAACGATTTTATACATGTTTTAAATGATTTAAACTGTATATGTATTTTATATCTACAAAATGTGTTGGGTAAAACATGGGTAGATGAATAGTTGTTGTGTGACAAAATAAAATAATGAGAGGCCTCGATATAGATGTTATTGATGATCCAATCATCTAGCGAAGTATAGATGACGACCACAGACTATTCTAGACAGTCCAGTGGAACGCTAGCAGGCTCGCAACCTGTAGGTGTTTATTTGAACTGTGTGCTCACCAGCAGTACTCCATCCCCCCACATGGTTGCCTTATTTGACAAGAATTGCTGAGGAACCCCCGAAGCATGTGTTGTCACCCCGATGAAAGTCCTTAGACTAGGTCCCTTGTCTTAGATGTTTTAGGGACGTAAAGTGAGGATAACGGGAACGGGTAATCGAGTTTGTTTGGTTTGATAAAGTTAATAAACTTATTTATTGTGGGTTGAAAACCCTATGTACTCACCAGGTTTCCCAACCTGACCCACTCAGTTTATTTATATCACAGGTGTTGATATGAAGTCACATTACACTGAGAGATTAAGGAGATATAAATCACTAGTGATAATGAATGTAAGTTCTGTTTATGCTTATGTTTCTGTATTGACGATGACATCCCAAATGTTTTAAAATGAATAAAAATACTTTTCTTCGGAAATGCTTTGATAACGTATTTATCATGTTTTACTGGGAACAAATTCCACAACATTTTTATTAAAAGAGGTACTCTGCTTTTTATAAAGCATAAACAAAATCGGTCTTTTCTAGGCGTGAAAATGGGGATGTCACACTCTTTCACTTATACATCTCTAAATTGTAAGATTTCGTTATTTTTCTTCACTTTTTTCATGTCAGTTTGCTGATAAAAAGTTTAAATTATGTGTTTTCTTTCTGATTTTCTGTAGATAACTTCACACTTCAACCTCTCCATTTAAAAACCCTAGCCCCTTTGAGTGTTCTGGGCGTTCTTGGCCATTTGAAGGCCGGTTTCTCATATTTTGGTGTGGAGCTTGAAGACCAAGTTTCTTGCAAAGCGTTTTGGTGAAGAGCTCAATTATAGATCTAGAAAAGGGACTTCATTTCTTGACTATTTTTGAATTAGGTTCAAACTTGGAGTTGGGTTGCTGACTGAGGATTTATCTGACTTGGTGATAGTCGGTTCGAGGGATTGATCAGTACAAGGAGTTATGTTGTTGTGCTTCTCCGATTCTGCGATTCAGGTGAGTTTCTCACAATGCCACGTATCCCATTTTATATCCTTTGCATGGTAGGATAGAGATATTGTAAGAGTACAAATAATGTAAAAACGAATGTGACTCTTTCACTTATACATCTCCTTGATCAGGAATTACCCTCTTCCTTAGTCACATCTTTATAGATATATAATTCAATTTCTAACACTTTTGTTCAATTTTATAAATAGAACTTGAAAAATCCGTCTAAAAGCTCACTACATATAGTTGCTATTGAAATTTAGAGATATTTTTGTAAATTGAGTCTAGACGTGCTGATTTCCAGTGTAAAAAGTGATTTGTTGTTTTATTCTAATGTTCATGTAAACTTTTAAGTTTGAATTATTCCATGTAGGTATCACCTCCCATAGAAATCAAGTTTTTTTTTCCATTGTTGGTGGTACATATTAATCTCAAAGCTTCAAGTTATTTTTTTTCTGTAAACTAGACAAAATAGTTAATACCTTCTATAACTAGGGTTAATTCCGCACATTCTATTTTAAATGACACCCGAAGAAGGTTAGGTTTCAATACTATTTTTTAATCATCAATTCGAGAGATAACTGTATAAGTTAATTACATTATTGTTGTTCCAACTTCCATGGTCTTTGTTATCATTTCTTGAATTGTTATTACTGCATTAGGCAAACTCTCTTCTTCTACTTTTTATTCCATCTCACTTTAAACACTTTACCATGTGAATCAATTTAAAGGTAAACGATAAGAAATCAAAACATTTTTGGTGTAGTTGGGTGCAAGGACATATTTACAAAAAAAACATACATTCGGTTGTAGTTGTTCAAATTTGGTGAAGGCAACGTTGTTGGATTAAGTGTCTAAGCCCATAACTATAATTGGTATGTACTTGATATGATAGTAGCATGGTCCTTTTGGGTTACATTCACTCATGCAACTTGATAGGATGACTAGTGGAGAGAGAGTAAAATTTATTATTTGAAATAATAAATTGGTACTCAAAATGATTTTATTAATATATTACAAGATTAATATATTATTTGGAAATCATATTATTAATTAGTGATTATCAGAAGTTAGTCTGGGATTAATTTTGGGATTAAAGGAACTAATTAATAATGGAGGGGTTGTTTTGCAAATCATTGATAGTTGTGAAACTAGGCTTAGGACTCCATGGAATGGAGTGGATGAAATTTATGATAGCCCTATAAGATTTCATCCAAGGGCTTCTTTAAGGAGGTCCATAGGTTGCTTAGGGTTTTGGATGGGAACTAGGGCTTCCTTATTCAAGTCCAGCTTAAAGATTAAACAACTTAGCCATATATAAACCCCCCAAAACCCCTGGGATTTCGGCCTAAGCATATGATAACAAACCCTAGCCGATTTTCCTCCTCTCTCCTCTCATCATATTGTATTGGGTGTTTGTGAACCATTATAGGTGCAACATTTGAGACACTAAGCTTTCAAGAGTCAAGGATCTTTAAGGTTGTTCTTGTTATTGCTACATAACAAGTGAGGTAATATTCTAACCCTATTTTCATATGAATTTCAAAATTATATGCTAGTTTCTAGGGTTATTGATTTGGTATTCAACTTGCATGTTCAATTAGTGAAAAACTTAGATCCAAAGCAATTAGTGTTGCATGATCACATACGAATGTAGATATGCTCATAACCCATCAAACGCTGATTACTGCATTGGCAAGGCTTGGTGGTATACTTTTGTTAATTTCCAGAGTTGTTAGACATACAATGAGTTTCAAGGAGGCGTTGACTGATGAAGGTAACTGTTGACTTATTTTTTCATAATCATACAAGAACTTTACATGTTTACTATGATAGAAGTACTAATTGGGTATGCCAATCTCAAGTTTAATACCAACCAACTGCAAAATTGATATGATTTTGTTGTATATTCAACATCAAAATTTTATGCTTTTATTATTTATATAGAAAATTTTTAGTTGAAAACCTAAGAAGCTTCATATGCTGTGTATCAATTTTGTAGTTTAAAGCCTAGAAACTTCTGATGCGCAACTTTCCATGGTTTTATGTCCCAACAATGTCATGGCCAGTTCCATGAACACTTATGATTGAACCCATTGAAAGTGAAAGAATGGTATGCCTTTTCTTTTCCTTTTTAAGAGTAAAGTAAATGCTTTTTCGTTTCTTCCCATTTTTTGTATAGCATAACACGTGACATTTTTTAGTTGTAGGTTGAGTTAGACAAGTTTTGTGATGATTTGGGAAATGAACAATGGACATCAACAACAATTCCATCAAGGAAATTTTAGCAATAGCTAGGTGTCATTGTCGTGGATCAAGAATTATATTAGGGGTAATATGTGAAATTAAAATTTTGTAGGGAGTTCCTCATCCACCACAACTACTCATGGATGATAAGTGGACAAAACCATACTTTGGAGAATATGCAGCTTACCCAGCTCCATGGCTCCGTGCTGCTAAGTTCTCACCTACTACATGTTCGCCTCTTTTTCTCTTTCTCTTTCTCTCTCTCATGGATATAAATTTATCTAAATAATTAAAAAAAATTGTACTTCCAGTTTGTCGATGTGATTAAGAAATGATTAACTATGGTAAGGTTAATGGTGATATGTCGTTTGGATAATATGTATGCTGATCTGAACCTAATGTGCACCATTCAACGAACCACATGAATATCAAATAAAAGTTGAAGCTACTGCTTAAGAAACTATATATATATATATATATATATATATATATATATATATATATATATATATATATATATATATATATATATATATACATATATATATATAGAGAGAGAGAGAGAGAGAGTTAGGATCATATATAACAATCAAATATTGTGAGAATGTATGACAAATTCTAGACCAATCATTTGATAAAGGTATAATTGAAATTTTCATTCTTAAATAATTATGATAAAAAAATTAAATTAATTAATAACCCATTAAACTAGGTATATCAGTTTCACACTCTATAAGAATACCACTATCGTCTTCATCCCACCGCATCACCATCAACATTTGAACGCCCTCGACCACCGAATGCCACCACCATTTGTCGCTTCCTTCAACCACCAAACGCTTCCTTCATCGTTGTCGCCTACAATCAACAAAGTTAAGATTGCGTCTCGCTTGCCTACTTACCTCCCCATCTTAACGAAGCTTTTTAATTAGCCTCCTTATTGTTTTCATCTCTTGCTCTCGCTTCTACCCTAAAATCGACCATCACCCCTCATATTTTCATCCTCTTCCTTCCAATAAATTTAGTTTTGGTGTCTTTTCACCTATTGTCTCCAAATGGATACTAAGAAGAATCACAAATTGAGCGGTTCACCATGTGAACTGAGGTAGGGCAATAAACACGAGGTAAATTTTAAATTAAAGGGATAATCTTCTTGACTAAATTTATTAATATTTTCTGCAACCTGAACATCAATTTGGAGATAATCACTTCGAAAGTTATTAATTTTCCCTTAACTTGAACAAGGTATTCTAGATGAACCAACACATATGACATATTTCTGGATTTCAAATTTATATCTTAATTATAATGGTTTCGTTACTATCAGTTACATAAAACGAAATCTTTTTTGTATTGTTGTTTTTGTGTCATTGCTTGAAGATTTTATCCAAATCCAGATTTATAGCATATTTGTGGATAGTTGTCATATTTTTGGTTGGGAGTGTTTACTAATACATTGAGCATTTTACCTTGTCATGTCATTTCTGGTGTGCAGCGGATTTGGTTCCCCTGCTTGAAGTTTTCTTCTATTTTATTTACTGGTATGTCACTTGTTGCTATCTTGGTTCTTGGGATTTTTTTGTGATATAGTAACCTTTTTACCCTTGTTGGATTTCACTTATCTCTCAATTGTTTTGGTGTTTATGTTTCCCATGGTTTGTTTTCTTGTATCCTAATATTGTTTCTTGTATTTTTTTAGCTTCCCGCTAGAGTATTTGTTTTAATATATTCCTTGTTAAAAAAATACTTAATCTGTTACATGTTCATGACCGTCTGTGACATTCTTTGGCGAAGAAGGAGACGAGCAAAAAAATCAAAGTTCCCATTGGAATGTGAATGTTAGAAACTGCCCACGAGAATGACTTAGAGCTTGAAGGTTGTTTCATTATATGCAACCAAACTAAATATAGCAATCATCTTTCATTCACAATGATTTTGCTTAAAAAATCATTTTGAATTTAATTACAGGAGCATGTAAAGGATCGTTGGCTTGTTCTATGATGTCATTGTGATGATATGATGTTTATTACCTACATTTCATTCATGGAGGATATCATTTAGTTAGTGATATCCCCATATTCAATATCTTCTTAACAACTTTAAATTCCGATCCACCGTAATATGCTACATTGTTGTTGCAGGAATGGAACAAAGATATCTTATGTCAACAAGTTTTGAACCTGTACCACCTAAGTAATCCAAAACTTCACATGATGTAACAAAGTGAAGAATAATAGATGAGGTGGTGATCCCAAAATTCTCTTGATGTCATAAAGTTCAAGATCGTAAAGTGCAAGAACAATATATCCTTTGCATGCTTGTTAGAGGAATACTATATTATTCTTTTTTTTAAGAATGACTTTTTATATATTCAATAACGTAACTATTATTCTTAAAGAACATCATATATGAGCTTAAAATTGATGACTCATTCTTCAAGAATGAGCATGATAAGAATGGAAATTGAATTGGATCCCTAGAACGTTCAAAGCAATCTACATTAAAAACGTATTATTCAAGAATGAAAATGATAAGAAACAATCGTTAATAAAAATTCATTTATTAAGAATGAGAAAGATAAAAATGGAAACAATCTCCAATAAAAACTTATTCTTCAAGAACGATGATGATAAGAAACAATCACCAATAAAAATTCATTCTTCAAAAATGTAAAAGATAAACATGGATTGAATTATGTAACGTTTAAAAATGTTAACTTGTATTTGTATTTTTATATTTTGATTTTTCTTAATTAATGTGACTTACTTGTCTAAAATGTAGTTATATAGTAAATGCTAGTCCATGGTATTAAAATGTACCCTAAGATCACATCCTTTCATAATTTTCAATTTAATTGCCAAAATTTGGTTATACATTCACACAATTTTTATGATTCACATTTGATCCTAACCCTATATATGGTTAGAAACAAATGTGAATCATAAATATTGTGTGAATTTATAACCAAATTTTGGCCATTAGATTGAAAATTATGAAAGGATGTGATCTTAGGGTACATTTTAATACCATGGACTAGCATTTACTATATAACTACATTTTAAGCAAATAAGTCATATTAATTAAGAAAAATCAAAATATAAAAATACAAATACAAGTTAACATTTTTAAACGTTACATAATTCAATCCATGTTTATCTTTTTCATTTTTGAAGAATGAATTTTTATTGGTGATTGTTTCTTATCATCATCGTTCTTGAATAATAAGTTTTTATTGGAGATTGTTTCCATATTTATCTTTCTCATTCTTAAAAAATGAATTTTTATTGATGATTGTTTTTTTTTATCATTTTCATTCTTAAATAATACGTTTTTAATGGAGATTGCTTTGCACCTTCTAGGGATCCAATTCGATTTCCATTCTTATCGTTCTCATTCTTGAAGAATGAGTCATAAATTATAAGTTCATATATGATGTTCTTTAAGAATACTAGTTACATTCTTGAATATTAAAAGGCATTCTTTAAAAAAAGAAATTAAATACAATTGGATAAGTGACATTAAATAATATAAAATTTATGAAAAAATAAGATACATTCTTAAAGAATACTACAAGAAAGAATAAAATAAATTCTAAAAGAATAATATAGTATTCCTCTAACAAGCATGCATATGATATATTGTTCTTGCACTTTAGGATATATTGTTCTTGAACTTTATGACATCAAGAGAATTTTGGGATCACCACCTCATCTATTATTCTTGCACTTTGTTACATCATGTGAAGTTTTGGATTACTTAGGTGGTACAGGTTCAAAACTTGTTGACATAAGATATCTTTGTTCCATTCCTGCAACAACAATGTAGCATATTACGGTGGATCAGGATTTAAAGTTGTTCAGAAGATATTGAATATGGGGCTATCACTAACTAAATGATATTCTCCATGAATGAAATGTAGGTAATAAACATCATATCATCACAATGACATCATAGAACAAGTTAGCGGTCTTTTACATGCTCCTGTAATTAAATTCAAAATGATTTTTTAAGCAAAATCATTGTGAATGAAAGATGATTGCTATATTTAGTTTGGTTGCATATAATGAAACAACCTTCAAGCTCTAAGTCATTCTTGTGGGCAGTTTCTAACATTCACATTCCAATGGGAACTTTGATTTTTTGCTCGTCTCCTTCTTCGCCAAAGAATGTCACAGAAGGTCATGAACATGTAACAGATTAAGTATTTTTTAACAAGGAATATATTAAAACAAATACTCCAGTGGGAAGCTGGAAAAAAAGGAATACAACAAACAATACTAACAAACCATGGGAAACATAAACACCAAAACAATTGAGAGAGAAGTGAAACCCAACAAGGGTAAAAAGGTTACAATATCACAAAAAAAAATCCCCAAGAACCAAGATAGCAACAAGTGACATACCAGTAAATAAAATGGAAGAAAACTCCAAGCAAGGGCACCAAAGTCGCTGCACACCAGAAATGACATGACCCGATAAAATGCTCAATGGATTAGTAAACACTACCAACCAAAAATATGACAACTATCAACAAACATGTTATAAATCTGAATTTGGATGAAATCTTCAAGCAATGACACCAAAACAGCAACACAAAAAAGATTTCCTTTTGTGTAACTGATAGTAACAAAACCATTATAATTAAGATATAAATTTGAAATCTAGAAATATGTCATCTGTGCTTGTTCATCTAGAATACCTTGTTCAAGTTAAGGGAAAATCAATAACTTTCGCAGTGATTATCTCCAAATTGATTTTCAGGTTGCAGAAAATATTAATAAATACTCAAGAAGATTATCCCTTTAATTTAAAATTTACATCGTGTTTAATGCCCTACCTCAATTCACATGGTGGACCACTCAATATGTAATTCTTCTTAGTATCCATTTGGATACAATAGGTGAAAAGACACCGAAATTGAATTTATTGGAAAGAAGAGGATGAAAATATGAGGGGCGATGGTCGATTTTAGGGCAGAAGCGAGAGCAGGAGATGAAAACAATAAGGAAACTAATTAAAAAGCTTCGTTAAGATGGGGAGGTAAGCAGGCAAGCGAGGCGCAATCTTAACTTTGTTGATTGTAGGAGACGACGATGAAGGCGGCGTCTGGTGGTTGAAGAAAGCGACAAATGGCGACAACATTTGGTAGGGCTGTAAACGAACCGAACGTTCAACGAACTGTTCGTGAACCGTTCGGCGGGAAGTTCGCTTATGTTTGTTTATTTAATAAATGAACGAACATGAACACAAATTTTCGTTCGTTTAGTTAAACAAACGAACATGAACAATGGTCTCGTTCGTTTAATTATGTTCGTGAACATTTGTTTATGTGCGTTCATATAAGTGCGTTTTATATTCATATATGTTTAATTGAATTTGATTACATTACTACATTATATGTTCATTTATGTCCATATATGTTCGAATTATGTTTGTTTATCTTTGTTTATTTATGTTCGTTCGTTTATATGTTCGTTTAGCATGTTCACGAACATAAACGAACGAACATGAACAATGCAATTTATTAAACGAACGAACATGAACAAGAAAACGCGTTTGTTTATCCGTTCGTGTTCGTTCATTTGTTCGGCTAACTTAAACGAACGAATATGAACAAGCCTTGTTCGTGTTCGTTCGGTTCATTTACAGCCCTAACATTTGGTGGTCGAGTGCGTTCAAATGTTGAAGGTGATGGGGTGGGATGAAGACGATCGTGGTTTTCTTATAGAGTGTGAAACCGATATACCTAGTTTAATGGGTTATTAATTAATTTAATTTTTTTTATCATAAATATTTAAGAATTAAAATTTCAATTATACCTTTATCAAATGATTGGCCTAGAATTTGTCATACATTCACACAATATTTGATTGTTATATATGATCCTAAGTCTCTCTCTCTCTTTCTTTCTCTCTCTCTCTCTATCTATCTATCTATCTATCTATATATATATATATATATATATATATATATATATATATATATATATATATATATATATATATATAGTTTCTTAAGCAGTAGCTTCAACTTTCATTTGATACTCATGTGGTTCGTTAAATGGTGCACATTAGGTTCATATCACCATACATATTGTCCACACGACATGTCACCATTAACCCTACCATAGTTAATCACATCGACAAACTGGAAGTACAAAATAAAACTTTTGAATTATTTATATAAATTTATATCCGTGAGAGAGAGAAAAAGAGACGAACATGTAGTAGGAGAGAACTTAGCAACACGGAGCCATGGAGCTGGGTAAGGTGCATATTCTCCAGAGTATGGTTTTGTCCACTTATCATCCATGAGTAGTTGTGGTGGATGAAGAACTCCCTACAAAATTTTAATTTCCCGTATTACCCCTAATATAATTCTTGATCCACGACAATGAAACCTAACTATTGCTAAAATTACTATGATGACATTGTTGTTGATGTCTATTGTTCATTTCCCAAAGCATCATAAAACCTATCTAACTCAGCCTACAGCTAAAAAATGCCACATGTTATGTTATACAAAAATGGGTAGAAACGAAAAAACATTTACTTTACTCTTAAAAAGGAAAAGAAAATGCATACCTTGCTTTCAATTTCAATGGGTTCAATCATAATTGTTCATGGAAGTGGCCATGACATTGTTGGGACATAAAACCATGGAAAGTTGTGCATCAGATGTTTCTAGGCTTTAAACTAAAAAATTGATACGCAACATTTGAAGCTTCTTAGGTTTTCAACTAAAAATTTGTTATATGAATAATAAAAGCATAGAAATTTGATGTTGTATATACAACAAAATCATATCAATTTTGCAATTGGTTAGTATTAAACTTGAGATTGGCATGCCCAATTAGTACTTCTATCATAGTAAACTTGTTAAAGTTCTTGTATGATTATGAAAAAATAAGGCCAACATCTCTGTATGTCTACTTCATCAGTCGACAACACCTCCTTGAAACTCATTTTATGTCTAACAACTCTGAAAATTAACAAAAGTATACCACCATGCCTTGCCACAACAGTAATAAGGGCTGCCTTCACCAAATTTGAACAACTACAACCGAATGTATATTTTTTTTTTTGTAAATTTGTCCTTGCACCCATTTACACTAAAATTGTTTTGATTTCTTATCGTTTACCTTTAAATTGATTCACCTGGTAAAGTGTTTAAAGTGAGATGGAATAAAAAGTAGAAGAAGAGATTTTGCCTAAAGCATTAATAACAATTCAAGAAATGATAACAAAAACCATGGAAGTTGGAACAACAATAATGTAATTAATTTATACAGTTATCTCTCGAATTGATGATTAAACAATAATACTGAAACCTAACCTTCTTCGGATGTCATTTAAAATAGAATGTGCATAATCAACCCTAGTTATAGAAGGTATTAACTATTCTTGTCTAGTTTACACAAACAAATAACTTGAGGCTTTGAGATTAATATGGACCACCAACAATGGAAAAAAAAACTTGATTTCTATGGAAGGTGGTGCCTACATGGATTAATTCGAACTTAAAAGTTGACATGAACATTAGAAGAAAACAACCAATCACTTTTTACACTGGAAATCAGCACGTCTAAACTCAATTTCCAAAAATATCTCTAAATTTCAATAGCAACTGGATGTAGTAAACTTTTAGACGGATTTTTCAAGTTCTATTTCCAAAATTGAACAAAAGTGTTAGAAATATAACTGTATATCTATAAAGATGTAATTAAGGAAGAGGGTAATTCCTGATCAGGGAGATGTATATATATATATATATATATATATATATATATATATATATATATATATATATATATATATATATATATATATATATACTAGCTGTCTACCCGCGCAAAGCGGTGGCAGCAAATAGTTTGTTTCGATCAATAATTGTACGTTGCTATTTCGGTTCAGTTACGGTTAACTTTTTTTCACATGGTTAACAACCATCATTTTGCCTGACTTTGTATTTGATTAATACTTATTGAAAAATGCTATTTTAATATAAATATATACAATTTTCTATTTTTTATTATGTGACATAAACTACTTAGACTTTACCTCCTTTGACTCATTTTTATATGTTTCGAGAAATTCTGAATTATTGTTATTAATCAAAACATGTCATGAAATAGATGAATTTAAAAGAAAAAACAAATTAAGTTGTGATATAGTGACCTGTACAACAATGTTAGGTTTATTTGTTTTCAAATAACGTTAGACTTTTATATATAAATAATAAGACCATATGAGCATTTGAGAAACACCATTTAATTATAACATATAACAAAAAATACAAAGATAAGTCAAAATATGGAGCAATGGAGCACATAATTCTTCGACCTTTGAACGAACAAATTGAATGTAAAATAAAAATTGCAATTACAATTTTTTTTCACTCCACTGGATGCGAGTACATTAAACAGCATTAAACAGCAGGTGCCAAACTAAAGTAGTAAAGAGTCAAGAAAAACATTACTTTTCATTTTCCACTATTCCAACCTTTTATTTGAATTTAAAAAAAAACTTATGACCAAAAAATCCTCAATTAAACAAATGTATGATCTAATTTTTTTTTAATTTTGCATAGCAGTGACCTAGCTGATCATCGAAAAACTAAAACTATTGTTATACGCACACTTACACAAATATAAGATTATTTTCCAATGCAATTATAGCAATTATCTTGCATAAATTTCATCAGGTGAAATCTTTTATATCAAGACAAATGGAAGATAGGACGTCAGTGGAACATCCGGTTTCAGTTATCCAAGCACCCTGAAGTTCCGTAAACCTTGGAAAGGGTTGAGCAGTCTGACATCTTTGAGTTCAACTTCACTTCCCTTCATTTTATGTCACATTCTATTTCATGGAAATATCCACTTATCTCGTTATAATCTGGTTTTGTCGTTAAGATAGAATGAAATATAACTTACTTTGTATGCCCTTTATCCTGGAATGCTGGCATCTCCTTCATATAGTTTTCCCTTGAAATGATTACATTTCCTTTGAGAGTACAAAAAAAGGATAGGAGAACCCTTTGAAAATAAAACTTAAGCATCAAAGATACACTAATAAGTAAAATTACCATTTAACATCAAATAGAATTAACCCCCTCTCTACCATAACCTCGATTATTCTTCTATATAGTTAATAATCAAAACACTACCATTTGGTTTAAAAGGACCATGCTCAACAAAATCCCTTCTCCAACACCCGAAGACGAAGACGAAGATGAAAAACCAAGTCCTGCTAAAAGTGAAACAAAATGCTTCACTTGTTATGAATAAAAGTGCATAGGATTGGAGTAAAGAAAAGATAACCAAAATTACCTCCATTTAACCAAAGCACAAGCGGTTAGGAAGGATGAATCGATTTAGCTTCAAGACAACAGTAAAACAACAATTTCGATTTGGCTTCATCAATGGAGACATAAAGGTTATATTACTTGTAATGGACTGGGCGGTTGTGGCCTAGTAATTTCAGTCTCATAGAGACTGCATTTCAATGGTACAGAGACACGTATGTATTAGAATAATCACAAACAATAACTTAAAACTTGAACAACCTACTTGAGAACCCCATTTTTTGAAAGCAACCAACAATCATTTCTGTACTCACTATTTCCTGAGCTAAATCTTCACCTTCTTCATTTCCCTTCAATTTTTTTTGTCTTTTAGTTGTTCCTACCAAGTGCCAATAGTATATAAGATAAAATTTTATTAACTGTAATACCTTATTTATATTTAACAACATTTAGCCTGCATACCTTCAGCTGATGCCTATAACAACCAATTACATAAAATGCCTTTGACTTTGAACACACAATCCAACATAACATATAAATCCTACATAAATAGAAAATCTTGCATAAACATCCAACATGTAAGAAAAAAAATAAAAAAGAATGCTCCAAAATTTAAAATTATACAACATAATTATGGTAGAAAATGGCCATTTACACACGAAGAGAGAATAAAAATCAGACTGGGCCAAGTTCAGACTCAGCCACTAAAAAGAACAGATGTCAACATGGTAAAACTAAAGCTAATATGAGAAAAGTAGAAAACCTACCTACAGATTGAAGAAAAGCACACATCCTTTTAACTATTAATTTGTTACAACCTACCTACAAATCAAAGAAAAGTACACACCAACTCAGTTAAAAAGATACAAGTTTTGGATATGTATTCACAGCAAAAATCATACGAATTAAATTTGGGGGAAAAAGAACAGATGAATCAAAATGTTAAGGAGTAGCATCAGATACATACATAACTAAATTAGAGCACTCAAAGCATGATCTCTTTCTTCAAAACTGATTGGGTTGCTATGAAATTAGACATTAATAAATCACAAACAGAAAATGCTAATTCAAAATGAAAGATCTAATATGCCCAATAGTCATTATAAAATGATATTGCTAATAATATATGATCCTATAAGGTCACACCTAATAACAATTTACCATCAATTGATTATTTATTAGTATAATTTGATTATTAATAAATATATCCACACTTGTATTTAATTAGAAAATTAATATTTCATGGAAATAATATTTTACTAATTAGGAATTTATTATTTGTGGAAATAATATTTATTTGAGAAATAACAACTTATGAAATATATCATAAAGTATGATTATTTATAAGTTATATTTATATCTTAATAAGCTTGTTACAATTTATATAAAAGGTAGTTTTATATAAAATAAGATATTTATATATGACTAGTTATATATATATACACACACACACACACACATACACACACACACATATATATATATATATATACATATATATATATATATATATATATATATATATATATATGTTGGGAATTCTTTATAAATAAGATTGAATTTTTATAAAGATAACATGTATGTATATATAAATATATATATCAACTAGCTATGAGACAACTTTTGTCTTCTTTGGGCCTTGCTTTTCTTGAAAATTGAGAGGAGACCAAGCATGGTCTTCTTTTGAATTGTTTAATGGTGCATGCCATGCTTGGAAGAGGGTTGTCCCATGCTTTTACTTTTGTCTCTCCTTTCACCTTTTGGCTTTATGGGTTAAGGCATAAAAGAGAGGAGGATAAGGGTTTTGTTACTAGTTCTCGCAAGCCATCTTTTGTGGTCTTTGGAAAGCCAAAACCGGGAGCAACATGCTCTCTAAGAGGGCTGCCATTTTCGGAAGTTTTAGCCTTCCCTTCTCCTCCATTCTCTTGCATTTTGATGCTATACAAAGTCTGTTAGTTGCTTCACCTTAGAACATATATTTGGTATATATATTTCTAAGGCTTATGAATAACTAATTACACGTGTTTACTAGCATACTTTGATGGTTCTACTCTTGCTTGATGGATACTTCTAGAGAACTCTTGTCTTAGAGTTTCATGCCACACTTCATCAACTTCCAACCTCCCATGAGGATCAAAGTCTTCAAAGGTTGTTATGTTTTTTCTTCTATTGTTGTTTTAATCTTTCTAACTCTTGCAAAATGATCCTTGGTGGATGAAATAGTTTTAGTTTTATTCAACAGTTTTAAAGCTTCCGTTGTCATTTTTACCGGTTGTGAAACCGGATTTATAAATAAAAATCCAACAATTTGTATCAGAGCCATTTTTGCAAGATTAGTTAGATTATTTCTTTAGTTGATGAAATTTTTGTTTTTGGAAAACATGGATGGTTTTCTCTTTTCAAGAAAAAAATTCATGCATATTTTCTATGACAACTTTAAAATGTTTATAATTGTTATTTTTTTACTAAAAGTTTACATGCATCTTTTTGGTAATAAAAGTTGTCTTAGAAAAACAAAGAGTTGTTTTATATATCTTTTAGTGTGTGTGTGTATATATATATATATATATATATATATATATATATATATATATATATATATATATGATGTGCATAAACTAGCTATGGACCTTTGTGTTGTTGATTGTGTTCATTTATTTAAAATGGTTGTAATTATTTATTTATTCATATGGTATGTAATAATTAAATAGATAGTTTTCTTTTGTTAATTTTTGTAAATAATAGATTAGTTTTAGAAATAGTTTATTTTTATAAAAATGTAACAAGAATGAAGATGGTGACCATTTTGAAGATCAAAAGTTTATAAAGTTGATTTTATTAAAGTTTCTCAAACTTTATAAAATTATTTTTATAAGCTTGCTACAAGGTGTTGAAGCAAGTGGGAGCACATGAAGACTTTACAAGATAAAGGTCCCTTATGTCCCTTTAGGAATGGACTTGATAATTTTGTGATGGCTCACAAAATTATTACTAGTTAATGGTTTGGTTTATGCACATATGTTATAATTGTTATGCATGCTTGTGTTGTTTTATGTTTATGTTATTATTATTATGTTATGGTTGATAAAATTAGTTTTTCAAATGCAAAATAATATTTGAACATAATAAACATCACAAGGAGTTTGGTTTTAATGAAATTTACCTTTTAACATAAGATGCTAAAAATAGTTTTACAATAAAACAAGTTTTATCGTTAAAACTAGTAACCGGTAAAATTTTAGGATTAAAATTGTATAAGTTTAAAATTGAGATTTATAAACTTATCATACTCCAAACCTTATTTTATAAAAGAAAGTTTTATTAAAAGGTTTACAAATGTTATAAAGCGCTCAAGCATCGATTTAATACTAGCTATCAAAATTTGATCACATCAATTTTATGAAACCGGGTTTTATAGAAGGAACATTGTTAAAATGTGATTTTTTCATAAAATAAGATTTTTTAAAAGGTATACCATGGTTTATTGAATGCATGCAATAACCATGATATAACATGTTTTTTAAACTAGAATTATAAAAACATCAAAGACCCCTTACAAACCTCAAATCTATGCAATCCTTTTTAAAGAACACTCGCACGTTTATTGTATGCACTGGTGGGATAAAGGATACCTAACCGCTTGGAGTTATCTTTTGATGGCCGAGGTGTTTTCGCGATTTCTATAACCAAGTTATATGCCGATTACACAAGTTTTTCAAATTGGATGATTTGATTGCAAATCTCTTGTGATAAAGGATACCTAAGCAAGAGAGTTTCGAGGCATAGATGAGATCAAACATGACTAATTAAATTTGTTATTAGCAATCCCATAAATCTAGGAATTATATGGTAAGATATAATTGATAATCAATATCTACCGGGCTGAAATCGGATGAATGGGATAAATGATAACTAACCATTTATTTGTTTTGCAACTTGGATCCTAGACTTTGATAATTAATGTTTTTAGAAACTAAAAGGGTATTAATTATTAAAGATTAAATATTGAAAATACTAAATGAATTTTTTTAAAATTTTGTAGATATATAATCCACTCTTATAACCATGAATTGTCATTTCTCTTTAAATGACTTAATGAAACAATAACATTCAATAGATACAACTTCAATGAAAGGGTTCATGTCTTAGAGACAATCTCATGAGAGATGTGAAATTGTATACACTTAAAGGACCTATTCCTAAACAAATTGCTTTGAGCAATAGACCTAAATATGATACCTAGTAAATGCATCACAGTGATGCTCAAGATGCTTCTAACATCATACTAGGAACAATTATTTATGACTTCTAGGAAGTTTTGGATAATTTATATATATATATATATATATATATATATATATATATGATAATATAACATGTTAAGCAATATTCCAATAAATATAGTGATATTTTGTTAGAATAGTGCAAGGCTAAAAGAGTCACATTGTGTGATCTAAAAGGCCCATGTTTTATGGAATAAACATCTTTAAGCCCAAGAAATCCAATAAGGCCCACATAGATGGATCTTGTTTCTTTTGTGAAGAAACTGGACACTGGTAGATGAACTGCTCCTCTTATCTAGAAAGAAAGTCTGAAAGAGACTAGTACTTCAGGTATCTACTGGATAGAACTCATACTTTTCGCGTAACACTTAAGTACTTGGTACTTAAATGTTAATCTAATATTTGTAACTTGATTGTAAATATTTACAGAAGAGTAACTAGCTGAGCATAAGCAAGTTGGAACTACACTCTCGAAGTTTAGTTTATTATTTATGCATAGAACATAAATTGCTTGTAATATAAAACAATGTTTGTTTTGGAACAATGTATGTTTTAAATTTAGCATGTATAAATATTTATGTCTCAGTTATTTGTTTAAATGTTTGATTATTTACTAGATCGTTTTTCATAACGATAATACTCATATTTTGAGATGGTTGACTTCTATTTCTGAGACTAGATCTCTTAATAGAATTACAAAGTAAATATCTACATTTTATAAATAAAATTAGGTTCTATATGCAAGCACTTTTGACTTAAACTTGTTTTAAATCAAACTTATCCATGACATTGTTATCTTTATTGTATAAATGAAATCTACATATTCCAACTTCAAGAAAAGGATCTTTGAAGGCAAATACTGTAGTTTATTTGACATATGTGAATCTTATTTATATATAAAAGATTCCTAATAATATTTTTACTAAAGTCTAGAGAAAATAATTATTAAGGAACTATACACTTTGGTGTATGACTTCCTTTCTAATGAATGTCTATGATTGAGCACAAGATACAACCCAGTAGTACCATCTAAAGCCTTCGTGATGATAAATAGTGAATTAAACTTTACTTGATATAGTTTACTTTCTAATCGGTAGAAATATCCTCCTTTTAACCTTTTTGGGATTATACTTCAATCACTATTAAATGTATTTAAAATACAAACACCAACTAATTACATAATTGTAGAATATTCTAAAAGGGCATTTAGATTATTATATACAAACCCACCAAGGATAAGTTCATTTATTCCTCTGAAAGCTGAGTTAGCAGAAAGCAAGCTTCTAATGACGAAGCAAGTGGGAGGCACGTGGAACTTGAAGTAGCTCAAGAACCATAGCCGTATGTAACAATTGTTGACACTAGTTTCAACAAGGAATTGTTGAACATGAATAGTAGATATTCATAAACACAAATTGTTCACAATAATGGTAGAAATCATCTATGACTTGAGAAATGTGGAATCTCTCATTGATGAGTTCTTGATGTTTCTAGTTAAACCATCAACTACCAAAATGTTATATCAGATCTTGAATCTGACAAATAACTTAGAGTCATGAACATTGAGATGTAATCCATGTTTAATAATCAAGTATGAACTTGATTAATCTTTCTCTCTATAGCAAGGCTAGAAGGAGTAAGAGATTCTTCTACAAATAATATATACATGGATATATATACACATTTAGTAATACTTGTTATATAAGGATTTTCTCATACTCATGGCATTGACTATGGTCCTTATCATACTCATGACATTGACTATGATCAAACCTTTTCACAAGTAGCTATGATTAAATCAACAAGGATATTATTTACTATAACTTTATATTCTTAATATGATATATAGCAAATAGATTTCAAGAAAAATCGCTTTTCTTAATAGACATCTACTAGAAGATATTTATATAGCTTAGCCTGAAGGTTTTCTTAATCCATGTTATTCTAACCAAATGTGTAAGGCTTAAGATCCACTTGTGGATATAAAGCAAACATCTCATGGTTGGAATAGTCATTTTAATATAAAGATACAAGGTATGCTTTTATATCAAAATGAAAAGAACATGTGTTTTTTTACTAAGAACTAGTGGGAGGATAGTAATATTCTTAATCTTGTATGAAAGAGACATACTTGATCATTTGAAATGACATTTCGACTATGCAAGTTGGTTTTCACCTTGACTCGAAAAGTATTTCTAAAATGAAAGACTTAGGAATGACAAGATACATTCTTGGAATGTAAAATCTATAAGAGATAGATAAATATGAATGTTAAAGGTTTTAAAATTCTTTTTGCATAAAATGACAATATCTTGAAAGAGGTCAAGATACAAGATTCCTTTGGAAGATTCTTGACATTGTCACATGACACCATTTTTGAGTTTGTCTCAAATGGATCTAGCACATTGGTTTGAGCTAGATAAAATGATTTATATTCTATTTGCTTGGCAAATGAATCCATCATTTATGTCATATCATGAGATACAAAATTGAATACATGGTTAAGTCACTAAATGACTGTGAGAACATTCTAAAAGTACTTAAGAAGAGCTAAGAGAATGTATATGACATAATTAGTTTAGAACAAGATCCTAATGTAAAGAGCTACATATGATTTTGATTTCTAAATAAATATAGATAATTATGAATTATAATTGGATTATGACTTCATTATGGAATGAAGAGTAAGTTTAGTTGGAATGAGGTCCAAGCAAAACAAAATAGCACAATATACTAAATAAGAATACACTAGTTTTCAAAAGTTGAAATCAAATATAATTGGATGAACTAGGTCATTGAAAAACTAGGTTGAAGCCTTCCATTCAGGGATAACCTAGAAATCTTTTGTGAGTAATAGAGTGTACTTAATCAAGCTAAGAAACTTTATGTCACATAAGAGCACCAATTATATTCTCCAAAATATTTAACTATACTTAGAGTAATGTCAAATATGGAGATGATTGTATTCGCAAAATTCATACAAATTAAAATTAGTCGGACCCATTAATAAAGTCCATATATGGGCTAAGCATGATTAGTCATACTTCGGCTATAGGACTTCATTATTTTAGAAATGAGATTTTGATTTGAATTTAGTATTTGGATATTGAAACATTGTAACAACAACTATTAAATAATGTTTTGATATACTGGGATATGATCATTACATTAATACTTGGTGTGTTCTATATTAACATGTTTAATCCATGAATAATCTTATTATTCTAAAGGTTCATAGTCGGTCATAATTATGGGAGAAATTATGAAGTAAGACTAATATGAAATGGATTGGTTGACTCTCACCAGATGAAAGTAGGCAAGAAGTTGTAACCAAGTTTCATAGGTACTTGTCAGAGAACTAGTACTGAACGGACCTGCATCAAGATCAACTCATAGATCGCAGTTGTGAGTGACACTTGATTAAAAGGTATTATTTTTGTATCCTTAATACCTGAGACACATAGTGGGACTTAAGTACAGGGAGTGTTGTGCTTTGATATGACCAAATGTTGTTCCTTAACCGGGCAGTTATAAAAGTCATTTTCGGGTATGGAATGAACTATGCAAGAGGCTTATGTAGTCAAGATGGGATTTGTTCCTCTTATGTGTTGAGATTTAGACATCTAACGCGCGTTACCCAAAGTTGAATTTCAAATGAGATTGATTGCGATCCAAGGCTCATGTTCAACAGGATGTCTGTAACAAAGGGATAATTGATAAACTTACCTTAATACATCAATTGAAGCTTAGAGGTTTTGGAAATTTGATGTTGATGAATGGCATTCTTCTTCATATGATATTGGGGGCAGTGAAATGTTGCTAGACGTTCACCACTGTCTATACCAATCTATGATGAGTCTTGTGCAAGTGGGAAATTGAAAGATCTAGTATGCCCAAGAGTCATTATAGAATGATATTGCTAATAATATATGTCCCGCGAAGCGAGGATGATCCGACCAGCGAATGAAGTGGGTCAACTTTTTGTCTTCGGCCAAAAACTTTTTCTTGCTGGTCGAGCTTTCAACAAAAAAAGCGAAACGTATTCTCTTATCTAAGCTTCTTCCATGTGCATTAGCTCCCCCCATGGTAGATGGTTCAACCACGCCCGGTTCCACGAAAGGATTGAGAACTACGACGGGGTCGAAATGCATTTGGTTCTTTGTCTTCAATAAGTAGCTTGGAATCGTCGATGCGAAATCGCATTGCACGACTCGAGGGGGACGGTAGCTCCTATCTGCTGGATAAGGAAAAGGGAGAATATTGGTCCGAAATCAAACTCGCGATGGGGCAAGCTCCCTCCCAGAAAGAGTATCAAAGATTACTCGAGTTTGAGAACAGGGATCTATAGATCCGAGAATTCAAACATGAGTGTCTACGACTTTTTCAAAAAGTCTTAACCCGGAATCCTACCTTGGCCGCCCAGGCCCCTTACAACCCCCAAGAAGCGTTTAACGACTTATTGGGCCAACATCGCGACCGACTGGACCGGAGGGAATTGGAAGTGGACGTGGGAGAAAGGGACCAAGAAGAAATCAAGTTTTTAGATCTCTTGAGACAAAGGCTCAAAAAAGATGGCCCTGCCTATGTCACATACATCTTTAAATAACTCATTTTGGGATTCTAGTGTTTTAGCGGAAACGCAACCGAATGTAGTCATTTTAGTTTTGCTTTGATTGTGCATGACGAACCGGGTGAACAAAGTCACGATTAGAAGAAATGGTAGTTTGCTGGGATTGTCTTCATTTCCCATAGGTGCTGGTTCGACTCCAGCTCGTGACAAGGCCTTTTTGGTCATCTATTCATGAATAGCTCTTCTCTCTTGCTCTTCTATCGGTACTACGGTTCCAGTTCTGGCTTGCTGTTCAAAGGGTAAAAGGACATAGGAAAAGGAATAGGTTAGAGACAAAGGTTAGGGATGATTACGAGTGCCTGTTTTGGTTCTTATGAGTAGGAGAATAGGAGATTAGTAGCCCGAGTGAGAACTCCCAAGCCGAATCTGTGCTATTTCAGTAGTCTTGGTAAATATCCTTTCTCCCTTCCTAACCTAACCTTCTATTTCCCGCGGGCTAGGCAGCTATTTTCTTTCTTTTTTATTTATGATCTTTCTTATTTACCTTTAAGGCATCCTATTCTCCGTTTTGAGTTTCTTTCCTATAGGGTCACACCTTATAGCAAGTTACCATCAATTGATTATTTATTAGTATAATTTGATTATTAATAAATATATCAACACTTGTATTTAAGTAGAAAATTATTATTTCATGGAAATAATATTTTACTAATTGAGAATTTATTATTTGTGGAAATAATATTTATTGGAGAAATAACAACTTATGAAATATATCATAAAGTATGATTCTTTATAAGTTATATTTATATCTTAATAAGCTAGTTACAATTTGTATAAAAGGTAGTTTTTATATAAAATAAGATATTTATATATGAATAGTTATATATATATATATATATATATATATATATATATATATATATATATATATATGTTGGGAATTCTTTATAAATAAGATTGAATTTTTATAAAGATAACATGTATGTATATATAAATATATATCAACTAGCCATGAGACAGCTTTTGTCTTCTTTGTGCCTTGCTTTTCTCGAAAATTGAGAGGAGACCAAGCATGGTCTTCTTTTGAATTGTTTAATGGTTCATGCCATGCTTGGAAGAGGGTTGTCCCATGCTTTTACTTTTGTGTCTCCTTTCACCTACTGGCTTTATGGGTTAAGGTATAAAAGAGAGGAGGATAAGGGTTTTGTTACTAGTTCTTGCAAGCCATCTTTTGTGGTCTTGGGAGAGCCAAAACCAAGAGCAACATGCTCTCTAAGAGGGCTGTCACACCCCCAAACCAGAACGGCGGAAACATTCGGGGGCGAAGGACATCATCTATAGTATCACGACAATTGAATCATAGTAATCAAAGTAACAACAACCATTGTATTGATAATATAGTGTTTACATTGTATTTGAATCACATATGATTGACTCCAAAAGTAAATAGCAACACGAGACTTGAAACTACTATGCCCCGTCATCTGGAACCGTGTACGTGTACCTGGCTACTAGTGACCTGAGAATACAAGTGATTTTGAAAGTGTCAACATTAAAGTTGGTGAGTTCATAATCATTTGTATTTGGAAAGTATGTTCTTTGTTCCTTGAAAACCTTAGTTTGTTCTTCCAGAAAATCCTATATTTTCTGATGTATTGAAATGAATGTTCTGCTGATTCGTACTTATAAAAGTAATGTATTACTGTTGTGTATGTATACAACTCTGTTTGTATGTATGCCCCTAGCTAAACGTTTTTTTGGAAAAGTATGTTCTGTACTAGAAAATAGCATGTTGATTCTTGTATTTAGTGACCCTTGTTGTACTTGTATTTAGTGACCTGACCCATACCTGCTTCCCTTAGGATTACTTAGTGTATACAGGTTACATATAACCAAGATCGAATAAATAGTAGACTGTATGAATCTGCTCTAAGCCCACAACCAAACAAGGAACAGGAAATAAAACGGAAATCACCCATTCTACTGTCTACCGGATCTTATATATATATATATATATATATATATATATATATATATATATATATATATATATATATATGACCTGATGTATAGACTAAGGGATCATAAAATCAGCATTATAGGTCCCTTCTACATGTATGTTCATGATACTAGAACCGTAGTGTAGTATTTATAGTGTAGTAGTGTCTATGATGACTGTAGTGTCTGTAATAGTGCCTGGAATCCACCAGAAGTAGTGTAAATAGCGTACTGCAGTTTGATTTGTTATCCAAACATTTGCATAAATGATTTTCCAAAAATGTATGTGTTTTGTACTAGAAAAGTAACGTAATAAAGATTTAATATTTAAATAAAACCTTTAATGTAGTGTTAATCCCGTAAACCTTTTTTATACTATTGTGAGTTTTATATAACCATGCTAATATAACCTAGTGGCATCTACGACGTTCTTCAGGCGTCGGTATTTTATGACATTTGTCACCCCCAGGCACGCCTGCCTAACTATAGCTAGCAGTTTGAGTGTGAGATTGTCAGTCCCATATAGATCTATACACAAATTTCACGCTCTCTATCCGGGAGACTCTGGTTATAATTTATAGGAGTTGAACCTGTACCCTGGTGGGTACGCGAAGTAGTGCCTCACAACCCTGTATTAACTAGTTTATGTGTAGTGTTATAGTGTTCTCTTGTAATTGAAACTGTATGTATTACTTTGTTGTGTAAAATAATTATACTTAAATAATTATTTTAGTAGTGTGTCCTTGTAGTAGTGAAATAGAGTAGTGTTTCATAAACCATACCTAGTATAGTTTATATACTTGTTTTTGTGTAGTGTCCTTGAACTTTGTAAAATCATGTTGCGTTTTCCCCAAACTATACTTTTAGTAGTTTGTACGTATGTTATTGTATGTTTCTTGAACTTAGTAAAATATTGTATTGGTTCACAAACTATACCTATTATAACTTAAATGTATGTCTGGTATGCAATGAAAGTCTTAGTAATTTAACAGTTTGAATAACACGATAAAACGATGAGATATGTACCCTTTTGCTCGACATGTTACAAAAGGGTTAAAACTTTATTTAGATAAGATTGTGTGCACATATGCAGAAGGCATATATATATATATATATATATATATATATATATATATATATATATATATAAAGATGTACTTTGGGAAATAAAAGTATAAAACATTTGCAGTAGTTTGAAGTACAATTTAAAATAGTTTGAATCGGTTGAAACGACTTGATATGCTTTAAAACTGTTTAAAATCTTTTGAAAGTCAACCCAAAATTATTTTGTGTTTTACTTGTATTCCCCCCTTAAAACATTGGAAAAATAGTGAAAACGTAGGGGTATGAACTCACCTCAAATGTGCGTTAACTTGAATTAGCGAGTTGTAGAGACGATCTTCGGGTAAGCATACGTGCGAATAACTTTATCCTAAAATAATTATATTCGATGTCGTATTTAAATAAATAATAATATTAATTTAAATAAAAGGGTTAAATAATTATTTAATTAGGTAAAGAATGCTTACAAATTAAATAGGAATTATTTGGAATGTTGCCAAAGGGTTCACGGTTGAATAAAATGGGTTTACGGTTGGAGGTAAGTGAGTTCACGGTTGGATCTTGTGAACTTATGAAGATTTGAATATATGATGAATGTTCTTGGGGAAATGGTTGAAGATTTGAAGATTATGGGCGTAATCTTTTAAAGACTGAAAGGAAATGGAGCTATTCACGGTTGAATATTGAGAGAATTTTGGAAGTGGTTCACGGTTGAGAAATGAGGAAATGAATTGATTTAGGGTGTAAACATATATATATATATATATATATATATATATATATATATATATATATATATATATATATATATATATATATGGGGTGTTTACGGTTGAAATAGTATTGGGCTTTAGTGTTTACGTTTCATAAATGGACTTGAATTGGGGTTTTCAGCCCAATAAGAGGGGTTCACGGTCATAAAGCAACTGTGAACACCCTTTGGTTCCAATTCCTAAACCGTGAACAACCTTAATGCTTTGAGCTTGGACCGTGAACTACCTTTGTAATTTAACCTAGGTCGTAAACCCTTTGTTCTAGAAGCTATTTTGGACCGTGAACTACATTCAAGAATTATTCTTTGCCGTGAACCTCACGTTCTAGATACTTTTAGGTCGTGAACACTTCTATTGTGTGTTATTTTATGTTTTAAACCTTGATCTTTTACCAAATGTTGGATTATACCTTCTATTTTAGTTTAGGTTTCTTTCTATACTTCTTTGTTAGCTTTATAAACAAGCGCTAAGGCTATAGAGGACACCATGAAATCAAGGTTGCAATATGGGTTACACTAATACTTGGTTAGGGTTTAGACCATGCTAGGTCTAAAATTTGGAGTTGTGACATCATCCCCCCGTTAGAGGGAATTTCGTCCCGAAATTCAAATCCTAAATGGTTACTCGGAACTAGGAAAGTATGTGGGTACTCGGTTCTATTTAATACTTGCGCTCTTCAGTGAATTCAGATCCTTGCTTGGTGTACCAGCGGATCTTCACCGTTGGGTATGTTGTTCTGATCGGTAGGAAGTGTGTGGGTTTGACTCATTTGTCTATGTTTATCCAACTGGTAGGATGTCCACTTGTAGTTCTAGGCAGCTCCAGTCCTGCAGTTTATGGTAGAACTCATACTTGGTCCATCCATCATCGCCTGGTGTATACAAGTTGTATATAATTAAGATTTATAAGACGGTCAGATGGGTGACTCTGCCCCAAGTCCACAACCAGACAAGGAACAGGAGATAGGGCGGAAACACACATCCTAAGTCCGTAACATCTTAATTATATACCACTCTCGCGTATACACCTAACAGTGATAGGTTAACCGTATTTGTCCCTAGCCTCTGTGCTTAAACTTGACTTGCTACATATGTGGTTTTCTCAAAAGGTCTGCTAGGGATACTTCGGGAAGGTTACAGTAGGTATAATACTCCTCTCGTGAGTACTTCGGGGTTTCGCAACGAGAGATGACCCGAAGGTCGGTTTCGGGTTTGTCGTTAAGAGTGACGTAAGTTTTGTTAATCAGTCGGTTAAAGCGAAGGGTCGTTTCGATAGAACACGTGAGTGGTATGGTGAGGACCAAGCCAATCCATGTCGGTTGACGACATCGGATCTTCTTAGTGAAATATGTATTAAGCCGGTTCGAGAGAGATGTTTGTTAGGGCGATAGTGCGTCTTGCGTGTACGCGATAGTGTATTCTGTATGTACTCGATAGTGCATTCTATTTTATCCTTGTTATTACGACAACAAACGATTCGTACCGCAGCAAGCGAGTACTAGCAGTAAGAGTGTTCTGATAGCTAATGATGATACTTCATATTATGATCCCTATCAGGTCCCTCTATGATCTATTGGTGTATACAAGTCATGTGTAATTAAGATTGATAAAACCGTCAACTGAGTGACTCTGCCCTAAATCCACAACCAGACAATGAACATGAATTAAGGCGGAATCACTCACTCTAAGTCTATAAAATCTTAATTATAAGTAACCCTGATGTATACACTAAGTCATCACAGCTCACCTACAAGGATCCTAAGTTTATATATAAGTGTTGTGATTTAATCGAACGAGAAAGTATTTTAACTACTTTTTAAATGACAGTAGTTTTAGCAAACATACCACGTACTATACAAACATACGATACTTAAATATTCTTATTTTAGAAACACTCCCAAAAGTCCTAGTAAGGTTCCTCGTTGCTTCTACTGGTTTGGTTATCAAACTCCTCCTGCCCCTCCGTCATTCCTCTCGATTGGGCAGTCCCTCTTGAAGTGCCCCATTTCCCCACACTCGTAACATGCCTGGCTTACTCCGTCGTATGGGATCTGGGAGATTGGTCGCGTCGGTGCCCTGTAGAAACGGATAGTGTGTCCCCTCCTGAGGCAATTCTTGCAATACATCTTCCGGCACACTCCGGTATGATGGAGGTTGCACTTATTACATTTCGGGAGGGTTTCAGCATATCGAGTGACAGGGGATGGAGTGACGGATGTTGAGGCAGATGTTGTGACTTCTGTTGTGACTGTAGGGACAGCCACGTGCTGTTGTCTCTTGGTAAGACCTTGAGTCGAGTATTTCCCTTTCTTGTTCCAGAATTTACGTTTCTTGTTCTTAGGTTTGCGGTCTGAGGTGTCCTGGTCAGTAGACACTCGCTGGTGCCCTTGATTGTTACCCACGATTAGTATTGTCGGCACCGCTTCTGCTACCGTTGGTGTTGTTAGCGTTGAGTTGTGCCATGACGGCTGTCACGGCTGCTGCTACCACAACTTGAAAAGTAGCGGAGTCTATCTGCAGAATTGGTGTCTCGCCGGTTGGCTGATTTCCTCCTTGTGAAGACATGATTCTGTTGCATGGCGAGAAACGATCTCGTGAGTAGCGATGATCATTGCTAGTTGTATTCTTACAATTTATATACACATATATAAATTTCGCGCTTTGCTGAACTATTCTCAATGTTTCTGCTAAACATTCCTGAGATGGAGTTATGGTAGTGGGTAGAAGTAGGTTCTGTACGAGTGTTAAGTTTGCCCAAGCATGTTTATCTGCGGAGTTCTGATGGGATCTGGTGCATTAGTGCTAGTATGATCGCACCCTATAGGTCTATGAAGAGGCATCTTTCAACCATAAAGTTTACAAGATGAAATGGTAATAAGTCTTTAGTAGGGGCTACTAGTCGAGTGTTATTTGAAACTAAGCTATCTTAGTTCCGAGTGTATCATGTTCCGACTTTTATAGTGTTCTGAAAACAATTCATAACAGAATAGACTTATGAATTAGTAGTGGCTACCATCGAATGAATTTCCAGTGGATTGTATAACTGTTACTAGTTGTTACGAAAGACAAGATAAACCTAACACATAGTGTGAGAAGTGTAATCACTAACTCACTAGGTTATATTAGTTTATTAAGTGTTAGTGTGACGTATATAGTGCTTGGTCCCTTCGTGTATCTCGTGAGTGGTTTCCCTTGTTCTATGTCCTTACTATGATTGTCCTAGTTTCGGTTGGTAGGGATTGGTTGCCTCTGAGCAGTCCTATGGTGTTCGTGTTCTCCACGAGTGTGTTGAATCCTTGTTATGTCATGCTTCGAGTCTTATCACTGATCTCCATCACTTCATGATGGAAAGTTTGACTCCTCATATGATTCCTTCTTGGAATCCACCCCATGAATCCCTTCATGTTCTTCCTTGTCTGCTTTGTTGGCTGTTGTGGTGGAGTGGCTATATCTACCTATGTTGTTTGTGTGAGAATTGGAATGTCTAAAGGATCTATGAGATCAAGTAAAAATCATTTCTAAAGAGAATTTTTATGGTGATCCTTACCGGGTCCTCCTATAATCACGCAGTGTATGCAAGTTATATATAACCAAGATCAAATAGACCTTCGAATAAGTGATCCTACTCTAAGACCACAACCAAACAAGGAACATGTATTAGAGCGAAGATCACAAATTCTAAGTCTATAAGATCTCAATTATATATAACCCTGGAAGCATACACTTCGCAATTATAGACCTGCCAGTAAAGGTCCTTTAGTTTTCACATAAGTTAGTTATAGTGCCTAAAATACTCCTATAGTATTTTAATTGTATGATTGATTCTAAGGTTTCTTGGTATATCGACTTGGTAAGTTTTCAGACTTGTTGTTATCTTATAGTACCATAAAATACTCCTATAGTATTTTAACTTTATGTTTTGTTCTAGATATCCCTTGTATATATAGGTTTGGTAAGTTTTAGACTCGTTGCGACACCACTATCACTCCCAAACACATGTTGGTCGTATCTCAAATAAATATAGTTGATCAGGCTATATTTATCCCAGATATCATTACATAACTGCCTAGGTTTAACTGTAGTGTCCAACATCTAAATACTTCTGTTTTGTTCTTCTTGTATCCTTGTTCTAGTATGTATGCTTGTTCGTATACTTATCATAAAATACTTATATTTTAAAAGTATACTTTTATTCAGAGCACTTCGGCCCCCATTGTATTTATAGTTGTATATCTTTTATGGGTTGATATACTGAGTTCACTATAAACAATGCTCTGATACCAATCTGTCACACCCCCAAACCGGAACGACGGAAACGTTCGGGGGCGGAGGACATCATGTATAGTATCACGACAATTGAATCATAGTAATCAAATTAACAACAACCATTGTATTGATAATATAGTGTTTACATTGTATTTGAATCACATATGATTGACTCCAAAAGTAAATAGCAACACGAGACTTGAAACTACTATGCTCTGTCATCTGGAACCTTGTATGTGTACCTGTCTACTAGTGACCTGAGAATATAAGTGATTTTGAAAGTGTCAACATTAAAGTTGGTGAGTTCATAAGCATTTGTATTTGGAAAGTATGTTCTTTGTTCCTTGAAAACCTCAGTTTGTTCTTCCAGAAAATCCTATATTTTCTGATGTATTGAAATGAATGTTCTGTTGATTCGTACTTATAAAAGTAATGTATTACTTTTGTTTATGTATACAACACTGTTTGTATGTATTCCCCTAGTTAAACGTTCTTTCGGAAAAGTATGTTCTGTACTAGAAAATAGCATGTTGATTCTTGTATTTAATGACTCTTGTTGTACTTGTATTTAGTGACCTGAACCATACCTGCTTCCCTTAGGATTACTTAGTGTATACAGGTTACATATAACCAAGATCGAATAAATAGTAGACTGCGTGAATCTGCTCTAAGCCCACAACCAAACAAGGAATAGGAAATAAAACGGAAATCACCCATTCTACTGTCTACCAGATCTTATATATATATATATATATATATATATATATATATATATATATATATATATATGTATGTATATATATATATATATCACCTGATGTATAGACTAAGGGATCATAGAATCAGCATTATAGGTCCCTTCTACATGTATGTTCATGATACTAGAACCGTAGTGTAGTATTTATAGTGTCGTAGTGTCTATAGTGACCGTAGTGTGTGTAATAGTGTCTGGAATCCACCAGAAGTAGTGTAAATAGCGTACTGCAGTTTGATTTGTTATCCAAAAATTTGCATAAATGATTTTCCAAAAATGTATGTGTTTTGTACTAGAAAAGTAACGTAGTAAAGATTTAATATTTAAATAAAACCTTTGATGTAGTGTTAATCCCGTAAACCTCGTTTATACTATTGTGAGTTTCATATAACCATGCTAATATGACCTAGTGGCCTCTATGACGTTCTTCAGGCGTCGGTATTTTATGACATTTGTCACCCCCAGGCATGCCTGCCTAACTGTAGCTAGGAGTTTGGGTGTGGGATTGTCAGTCCCGTATAGATCTATACACAAATTTCATGCTCTCCATCCGAGAGACTCTGGTTATAATTTATAGGACTTGAACCTGTACCCTGGTGGGTACCCGAAGTAGTGCCTCACAACCCTGTATTAACTAGTTTACGTGTAGTGTTATAGTGTTCTCTTGTAATTGAAACTGCATGTATTACTTTGTAGTGTAAAATAATTATACTTAAATAATTATTTTAGTAGTGTATCCTTGTAGTAGTGAAATAGAGTAGTGTTCCATAAACTATACCTATTATAGTTTATATACTTGTTTCTGTGTAGTGTCCTTGAACTTTGTAAAATCATGTTGCGTTTTCCCCAAACTATACTTTTAGTAGTTTGTACGTATGTTATTGTATGTTTCTTGAACTTAGTAAAATAGTGTATTGGTTCACAAACTATACCTATTATAGCTTAAATGTATGTCCGGTATGCAATGAAAGTCTTAGTAATTTAACAGTTTGAATAACACGATAAAACGATGAGATAGGTACCCTTTTGCTCGACATGTTACAAAAGGGTTAAAACTTTATTTAGATAAGATTATGTGCACATATGTAGAAGGCATATATATGAAGATGTACTTTGGGAAATAAAAGTATAAAACATTTGCAGTAGTTTGAAGTACAATTTAAAATAGTTTGAATCAGTTGAAACGACTTGATATGCTTTAAAACTCTTTGAAATCTTTTGAAAGTCAACCCAAAATTATTTTGTGTTTTACTTGTATTCCCCCCTTAAAACATTGGAAAAATAGTGAAAACGTAGGGGTATGAACTCACCTCAAATGTGCGTTAACTTGAATTAGCGAGTTGTAGAGACGATCTTCGGGTAAGCATACGTGCGAATAACGTTATCCTAAAATAATTATATTCGACGTCGTATTTAAATTAATAATAATATTAATTTAAATAAAAGGGTTAAATAATTATTTAATTAGGTAAAGAATGCTTACAATTTAAATAGGAATTATTTGGAATGTTGCAAAAGGGTTCACGGTTGAATAAAATGGGTTTACGGTTGGAGGTAAGTGAGTTCACGGTTGGATCTTGTGAACTTATGAAGATTTGAAGATATGATGAATGTTCTTGGGGAAATGGTTCAAGATTTGAAGATTCTAGGGGTAATCTGTTGAGGATTGAAAGGAAATGGAGCTGTTCACGGTTGAAGATTGAGAGAATTTTGGAAGTGGTTCACGGTTGAGAAATGAGGAAATGAGTTGATTCAGGGTGTGTATATATATATATATATATATATAGGGGTGTTTACGGTTGAAATGGTATTGGGCTTTAGTGTTTACGTTTCATAAATGGACTTGAATTGGGGTTTTCAGTCCAATAAAAGGGGTTCACGGTCGTAAAGCAACCGTGAACACCCTTTGGTTCCAATTCCTAAATCGTGAACAACCTTAATGCTTTGAGCTTGGAGCGTGAACTACCTTTGTAATTTAACCTAGGTCGTAAATCCTTTGTTCTAGAAGCTATTTTGGACCGTGAACATAAGTTCCCAAACCGTGAACTACATTGAAGAATTATTCTTGGCTGTGAACCTCAAGTTCTAGATACTTTTGGGCCGTGAACACTTTTATTGTGTGTTATTTTATGTTTTAAACTTTGATCTTTTACCAAGTGTTGGATTATACCTTCTATTTTAGTTTAGGTTTCTTTCTATACTTCTTTGTTAGCTTTATAAACAAGCCCTAAGGCTATAGAGGACACCATGCAATCAAGGTTGCAATGTGGGTTACACTAGTACTTGGTTAGGGTTTAGACCATGCTAGGTCTAAAATTTGGAGTTGTGACAAGGGCTGCCATTTTCGGAAGTTTTAGCCTTCATGTCTCCTCCATTCTCTTGCATTTTGATGCTAGACAAAGTCCCTTAGTTGTTTCACCTTAGAACATATATTTGGTATATATATTTCTCAGGCTTATGAACAACTAATTACAAGTGTTTACTAGCATACTTTGATGGTTCTACTCTTGCTTGGTGGATACTTCTAGAGAACTCTTGTCTTAGAGTTTCATGCCACACTTCATCAACTTACAACCTCCTATGAGGATCAAAGTCTTCAAAGGTTGTTATGATTTTTCTTCTATGTTTGTTTTAATCTTTCTAACTCTTGCAAAATGATCCTTGGTGGGTGAAATAGTTTTAGTTTTATTCAACAATTTTAAAGCTTCGGTTGTCATTTTTACCGGTTGTGAAACCGGATTTTTTAATAAAAACCCAACGCAAAATTCGAAATACAAGTCTATACGTAGAATTGTACCTTTAATGTTATGAACTGAAGAATTTGAAGAAGGGTTAGTGACACTAGTATTCCTCTAAACAATCTGATAGGATGAACTGTAGTGGTAAAGGTCGGTAAAGGCGGTTACTCTGAAACGATTGTGTAACAACCCAGAAATACGGACATAAAATTTCATTTAATTTATAAATAAAGGATCATCAATTAAATTGCTTAGATAAAACAGGTACATTATAATCAGATTATAAATCCCAGAACAAGTCAAATGCGGAACAATTAGTGTGCGTGTCATCCTTGCGTAGGGGTCATGCTAATCTTCTCTGTATCATTCTGATACAATTGGAATGCAAGGAGAGATGCCTTTGTATGCCTATTGTATGAGCTTGTAGACTTGCATGCTAGTTCTGTTTAGCCAGTGATAGGTTGGCCTGATACGTGATGCCTCGTAGTCTAGGAAGCATAGGATGCTGGATTGAGTTTGAGTCGGATGTGTAAGGCAATCAGTAAAGGGAGTGGGAACTCCTAGTATGTGTTGTAGTAGGTTGGATTGGAGTGATACTGCATGAATGCTGCTTGCTTTGTGCTTTGTGGAACTCCAAGGTGATGGGAGTCAGCTACTAAGTGAATATATCAAGTCACATGTGACAAAGGTTATATAATCTCAGAGTGACGGATTTGACGTTATTGCACAACTCTTGTCTGATTCCAACCGTTGTAGGGATGAGTCTATTACTCGAAGGATTAGCTAAGTTTGGTTGCATGTGATTTTGTTCATGAGGTAGGTGATTGGCATTATGAGGAGTTCTTCAACAGCTGATGGCAGGGTGAGGTCTGGAACATAGGAAAGCCTAGGGATTGCTTCAGTGGGATTTGATGCGCCATTTCGTGAGTGGGTTGAGTATGGAATTGAGAAAGTGACTTGGAGGATTCAGGAGGATTCTTGAGGAAAGTATGGGTAGGTGTGGAAGGTAGTATTGGGCCCGTACTACTGAAAGCACATGATCCATACTCGAATCAAGGAGAGTCTTGGATAATCTAGGAAGTTTTTGAGGTGAGGATTATTGGGTATGTTTGTATCTTTTGCATGTTGTTTCGGTGTGGTATTGAGCACTTAGGAATGTGGTTCAGATTATGGTTTCGGGTCAGTAGCAGGTACTAAGCCGATCGATGCACGATCGTGGGAGTTCATCTCATCAGATATTACTCGCGGTGTTTCGGATTGGACCTTAGTTGTCTTGGGTTCAGCCAAGAGAGGGAATTTGGGGTCCTTCGATGGTCATCTCGAGGCCTTTCGGGCCGGGATTGTGGTAGGGCAGTTGGGGGCTCATCGGGAGCCCAAGGCTTGGAGGATCTTATGGTTAGTTCCTGTCATTTGGGATGAGGAAGTCAGGAATTCTTCAAATGCTTTTGTGGGTATTTCATCTTCTGCTTCTCCCACATTGATATCAGGATTTGGTGTTATGTTGAAATTTTGTTTGAGTTTGCGTAAGCTATATCTTGGGTTGATTCTGTCCCAGTTTCTGGGTTATAATGTCAAGGATTATGATAAGCCATTCTGCATGTCGGAAGTCTTCTATGAATCTTCAGATGGACGTATCTTGTGGAGTGGATTCCACGTGTTCTTTTGTTGTTCTGGGTTCTTGTCAGGATCAGTTCAGGAGTATTGCCTGGAGGATCTTTGGTCAAGGTTAGCGGGTTAGTTCTCAAGTGAAGTCAGGTTTTAGTGGTTCTATCATTTGTTCGGGTATGATCGACAGTTTCTTATAGAAGAACTTTGGAATTCAAGGCACTACCGTTGCTAGGAAAGGAACGGTAGCAGGAAGATGATGGTGTCAACTGTATGAGTTGTTTAATCATTGAATGTGTCAAGGAAATTGTATTTTCGAATGGACTAAAGTCGGTTAGAGTTCATTGATTCCTTGAGGATGGAAATTAGGGTGAATGTTCGTCAGTGCGCGACAAGGGTTATGGTTCTTAGTCGCCGTCAAAAGAACTCAAGGAATTGGTATGGTATCATGGGAGGTGATTTGGACCATCAAACTGGTTAAGGCCTCAAGAGTATTCTTCCGGATTCTAGGAGTTGGGCAATCGTTGAGATTGGCTAGTAATGGAACGCTAGTTTTGGTAAGCGCATGTCATAGGCGGTTCATGCTATATGAGGTTCGAGGGGTTGGGAATCCATCCGACTTATGGGATGTGTTGAGAGAAAAACTTAGAGACACACTTGAACAAATGTTAGAACAAGTAGATTGCGGAATAGTTAATCTCAAAGGATCTAAAAGCTCAACAATAATATAAATAAGTTATAGTTAGATAGTTAGAGTGTTAGTTGCGGAAAAGTAAAGAAATAGAAATGACAACAATTGTTATATCAAGTATACACTTAAGTTGATTCATAACGAGGAATGCATTCAAACCAAGTTAATAAGGAAGATCAAACTTAGTGATTAAGTCACAGAAGACTTGCTCCGAAGAGAGATTATATTCAGATGAATTCTGGTAAGTAGAAAGAGATAAGTAATGGAGAGATAGAAAAGATAACTTCAGAAATGTGTATTCAGATAGAATGCATAAGTTATCCGTATCAAATACAAGAGAGTGAGCTCTTATTTATAGAGACTCATGAAGAACACTAGATTACATCTCTATGAGTAGCCAAGCAAGGCATACTGGTCCATAGAGTGTATTACAATAAAGACAAGTAAAGTAATCTAGCTAAATTGACTGTGGAAGATTGACTCCAGTTGCGGTTGCGGATGAACAAGATGACTGCGGGTGCTGAACCGTTGCGGTAGCAGAAATGGTTGCGGTAGATGAAGTTCAAGAGGGTCACTTTTATGCTTCAACAATTTCCCCCTAAGTGACCTCTTTAACTTCGGTTCAGCTATCAAGTTTGAGAAACTTGATCAGGATCCACCAAAACTTCCTGATGTTTTCCAGCCAATTGATCCTTCTTAAGATCTCGAATTTGACTTTTGCGGTAGTATGCTTCGATCTTTCAACTCCGACTCTGCAGATGTCAAGCTGCTTTCTTGTGAGGCGATGCATGGCAGTCATAGGAATGAAATATTTGACTTTGTCAGTCTTCCTTTTGAATATGACTCCAAGTTCAGGAAAGTTTGTTACGCCTAAGGATCTTTCTTGAAAGCCATCGGTAGTCATTGGCGCAGGTTCTGTTGGGTTATGAGCATTCTAACACTCCTAAGTATACATGCAACCCTAAATACCTTGGATCTATGTTTTCTCTATTATACATACAATTATGAACATCCAAGGTATTATCCTAATTTAGCATACAAAATAATAAATATAACAAGATAGAATACATACCTCTTTGATGTAGAATGTCTTCATGAAGCTTGAGTGCCTAGTGCCCCAAGTGTGACACCTCAAATGGTTCACACAACACCAAATACACTTGGAATAACTTGAGAGAAACTTGAACACTCCTTGAAATCGTCTATCCCTCACACTCACACATTAGTGCACGATTTCTTGAGCCATGGGATTCTTTTATATGGTGGCTATTAGGGTTACACCATGTAACTCATAACTTTACCCATTCCTTATGCTCCATGGATTTTAACCTCCATGGAGTATCCATGGGTCACCCCATGGACTTAGTCCAACATAAGGAATCTTGGATCACAAGCCCACATATATAAGAATGAATGATTTACACAATCAACCCATATATTTAATTAGTCTCCTTTTGATCACTTAATTAATTCCAAATTAATTCTTGATCAATACTAATTAAATAACCTTATTAATATATTAGAACTTATAATATATTAACCAACCTTAAGTGTTATTTCTCTCATTATAGTCTATCCAAATGCATGATGTCATGCAACCCAAATGGACCATGCCGGGTCGGGTCAAGTCTTACCAATTATAGTTATGGACTTAAACATTAATCCAACAGTCTCCCACTTGGATAAGTCTAAAACTATTATTGTGTATGACTTTAGGAACCGATCAGCAATCGTAGCTCTCAAAAGCTTCTGTCGAACTCTGACCTTGTCGATGAACTCTGACCTTTATCAATGACTTGTCCATTAGATAAGGGATCATATATTCCTCCATTCTATATATCATATGGACTGAGACATGGATTATCAATCATTCTCTCTGTCCATTTGTTGTTTCCCGATTTCCGATTCATGATGACTGACTGATTGAACAAATCAAATCAGTCCTGGCTTGGCCAAGCACTCACATGTATCATCTTTAAATCATCGAGGGGCCCCCAGATATCCCTTTTATCCCGAAGGTAAAAGGAATGGATAAACTTCGACTCATATGGCTTGTTCTACTACTTGTTGAATCATACACAAAGGCACGTTTTATAACATCGAGTTACCAATGCGTTTTCGTGCAATCAATGTATAACCAACTCATAGTAACAACTCATATCTCTAGGTTTGAAGAATATAAGATATTATCGTCTCATGATCACTCGTGATAAAATCCATGAAGTGATTCAAATGAGCGCGGGTTGAATCCAATACTCAGAACTTATGAGCACTCATGAGTGTTGTAGCACCACTTTGTCCACCAACTTGGACCTCTACAAACCAACCCATGACAGTCTTGATTCATATCTACTTCCAACATATGACCGACTGTGGATGGTTTGAATAACTTAATCATTCAGGAAGAGCGACTTAGTTATTCTGGAAGTCAAAACATGCAAAGTGAAACACAAGAATAAATGAATCAAATATGGTATCAAACCCTATGAATATAAATAAACACTTTTATTTATCACCATACTGATTACTCATTATTCATTGTTTCGGTTTTATCAACTTTATACTTGAATTTAAAACAATAGTTGTCCCATGCTCCAAGCATGTACATTATGTTTTCTAAACACTAGTTATGCCATACACCAAGTATGCATACTATGTTTGTCTATGATCTTTACTTTGTAAAATAGATCAATTGAACATCACTCCAATGATCCTCTTTTCACAGTCCCAAATCCTTACTGCAACTGCAAGAATTCCAAATTAATGCCATTTACTGAAATCTGTTAGATTCTAAACTTATATGCATTGATCCTCTTAATGATTATGCACGAAGTCAGAAAGACTTGACAACAATCATTACAGAGCATTCCAAAGGAGATCAGCTCCTTGGAAACATCCTTCTTTCATTAAGTTTCCTAATCTTACACAGATTGAATAATTTCTAACTTTGAAACATTTCCATATTCCATTTTGACTATCACTTCTGAACAAGAGTTGCCTCCTTACAGATTATGTCAATATGGTCCTTCCAGAATTAACATTATACTTCCAACTGTCCTTGAGCAACCAATCTTTGGTAAACCTTAGATTGTCCTCGACAATTGCTTAATCATTTTAGTCATATCCAATTCTAGACCTTTTCCCTTCATAATGCCCCAGGCATTTGGAAAATTTTAGAAAGGATGAATATAGCACATGTAATCGATCCTATATCCGAAGCATATGGGACACGATTCATGATGTCTCACATAAAGACTAAACCAGTCTTTTGCTATAATATTTCCATTTCAATTTGCCAAGTTCTCAAAATTCAGATTATGAAAAGGGATGTCGTAATCATAATCGAATTTTAGAACGCAAATAATGGACCCATATATAGAATTTCCTTATGTTGGCCCATTCCAACATGAAATTCATATATATATATATATATATATATATATATATATATATATATATATATATATATATATATATATCCTTGATTAAATACGATTAAAATCTCAATCTAAGCTTTTAGAATTGAAATGAAGTATAATTTCCTCTCCCTTAATTATAGCAAAACAACTTTTTCAACCTCTGCAACCTCACGAATTGCAACTTTTGTTTTCTATAATTAACATTGCTAACTTGCAACCTTTGTCATAATTATCATGCTCCCACTAACATGATGATTATTAGCATAACACTTATGCTCCCACTAGCTTTGACATGTACTCAGAAATCAGCTGACTTTCTTACCAAAGTTCAGATTTCTGATACTAGATTGTTTTGATAAAACTTTATCAAAATCATACACCTCTCTTAGATAGCTCACATGTGTGTCTAAACAATTTTAGAACTATGAAAAGGGATGCCGTAATCATAGTCTCAATTGTTTAGACCTTTGCCACTTCTCACAAGTCCATGTTAGTGTGCCGGTAAACCACACACGCTCCACTAACGACTTTGAGAATGCAAATATCACAATTGCTATCTAGCTAAAATCTACTTAGTGAAAGTGTTTCCTCACCATCATTTTCATGAATCGGAGAGAAACCTTATGACCCTTAGATTTTATGGTGTATGTGTTCTTATCCATGTGATTTTGTCAAAACCATAATCACAAGACAAGGTTAGTGACAAATCCAAACTCATATTGATTAAACTTGTGCAATCTTAAATTCTTGTCATTTGGCAGCTCAGGTGCCTGCCATTGCTTCCAAGTAGTTGTGCAACCAATTGAGAACTCTCAGAACTCCTATGCAAAGCCAACTTGAATAGGCACAAAAATTTCAACACGATAGGTTATAAACCTCAAGTCGTGTGCTAGTGAAGGACTTTAGGTTTTATTCTTGATTAAGTCTTGAAACTTTCAAGAGCTTTAAGACTCCCACTGTCCTCTTGACATATAAGACTCCCTTGTCAAATATTCAAGAGATAGTGCAGATTCTTTATCAAGACTAACACTTTACACAATTGGCCTAAGTTGGTCTCTGTTTTATCCAAAACATCACAACTTACCAATTTCAAATGTATAAGAGTAGATAACCTTTTACTCTTACATTTGACTAGTGTTAACAAACTCACTTTAAGATATGTCACTCAAGTTACAATCTTGGAGTATGACTCTAAGAATTGTTTTGGAACGAAGTATGACTCATCTTTTTGATTTAACCATTTCAACAATTCATGACTCCTCTTCTTAGTCATAAGAATGCACTAAGATGACTTTAGAGGACCAATTGTGATATGGTATCTTAATCATTAAGATGATCATAAACATGATACTAAAGTACTCTCCCATCTTTTCAGATTTGAGAAACTTTTATCTTTCTGCCATACTTTGATTCTTCTTATTCGTTCTGTCTCACATTGAAACTTCTCCAATGCTACAGACTTATACTTAAACTTATAAGTATAACCATATTTACTGAACTTAAGTAAATCATGACGAATAGTCTTCTTGATCTTTTGTGGTGGACTTGACCAGTGCACAAGAATGTGTACTCGATCCCTTAGTCCTTTCCTTATTCACATAAGGAATTAGTCTTAATTTTCCAAGCTGAAAGTTCTCATTCATCATACTATACAACTTGCATGATTTCAAGTTTCGGTCCAATTGACCCTTGGGTGATGAGAATCTTTCCTTATTTGGTAATATTAGACACTACCACAACCGAAAGAATCAAATCCATTTTTCCAATATTGCTATCAATGGAATCTTATAAGCAACAACTTTTCACAAATGCCATTGTAAGGATACTTAAAATAAATAAAATCAAAACCTTTTTCTTTTATTTTAAAACTTTGCAGAAAAACTTATCCTTACAATCCATATGAAAACCTTGTTGTTATCTATTCCTAAGCAATATAAATATCATAACTCTTAAGTAATAGCCCAAAATTCTGATCACCGAACCATGCGATTGAAATCCATCTTCGCGATCAGAATCAGCATGTACTTAATAGAGTTAGACAATGGACTTTACCTGAAGTAGAGCCAAACTTATTGACTTTAACATCCTTAGGTAAATTTGGCAGCTTCGTAACCAATGCCCCTTCCTTTGGCAATAGTTACCTATGGACCCTTGATAATGTGACTATCTCAGACTTCGCCTCTCTCTTTACCATTGGGTCAACCGAGTTGACTATGGCCGATCCCTTTCCATTGGGAAGAGAGAGCTTTACTGGATATCCAATGTCATCATTGTCAATGTCCACAGCGTTTTAGGAAGTTGATCTTAGCAAATAGATAAGATCATTAAGGGTCTTGTCTTAGTCTGTTTCATAGGATTCCCAAAAGTACTCACTATGTGTCTTAGAAAGTAGTTGAGCCACCAACTTTCTCAAGACTTTGACACCCAACTCTCCCGGCTTGTCAATATGTGACTACATCTCCAAGATGTGATCACACCTAGACCTTGCCTTGCCAATAGGGCTTGAGTGACCTTAAACTTTTTAGGAACTTGTGGGTTAGGGAGAATAATTGGAGGAGGTGAAAGAAGTATGATATCCATGGGACATCATCTTCATTTAGGAAAGCTTGTTTCAAGAGATTTGGGAAGATCATAAATGTCTAGACCAGACATCTTTTTGGGAGATATTCAAGATAGTTGATTTAAAGTCCTTAATATGACACCCAATATGAAATATTAAGGCTAGGACCCAACAAACTATTTTATAACTTAAAAGAGGGATGCCGTAATCCAAGCTATAAAATATTTGAAGGTAGGTGAATGACGATTCACCAATTTCCACCATGAAAAATGAAATAATTTATTAGGTTTTAATTGGATTTGAAAGTCCTAGATCTTTAAGATTCATTGAACTGTTCAAAGGCATGTTTCAATCTCGAGTGTGCCCTTCAGGTTTTGTGACTGGGATGCCGAGGATCACAAAACAAGGTGTGAATAACCATGCAAATATACTTGGTACCCTTAATATTTACCCCTTAATCAGTGTGTCGGTTAACCACACACGCTCCACCGATACTATGATAAATATTAAGTTACCCTTTGCCTACCTTGTTAAGTCTAGGTTAGTGTGTCGGTTAACCACACACGCTCCACTAACGACTTAAGCAAAGTGCAAAGTGTAATTTCATGGGTTAGCACCAAATTCACATTTTCCTAAGTAACTAAGATTGGGTATTAATAAGAGTTTAGTTACTTAGTATTTATCATTAATACTTTTAATGAAAGGAGAATTATAGTCCTTGTCCTACCCGTTCGGCTAACGACCCTCCACCAGTCAAGGAAGCGGTGGGTGAGAGTGGACACCCATTAAACTGCCATTTTATAGGCAGTAACCTTATACCCCCCTTATAGACCGGCTTCGTGAATGAGGCCTACTAACGGTAAGACTGACTTTACTCTTATACATATATATAAATATTATTAACTTATAATATTATAAAGTATAAGGGTTGAATTTTAACTTTTAAAATTCTAAGGGCTAACTTGGAATTAAAGTATTCATAAGTGAAAACTTTTCAAATTCCAAAACTTGAGGGCAAGTTTTGAAACTATTCAAAACTAATTAATTCCATAACTTATGAGTTTAAAGTAGTTTTAATTAAAAAAAAAAAAAAAAAAAAAAACTCTTCAAGTTCCATAACTTGAGGACAAGTTATGGAAGACTTTAAACTAATTAATAAACAAAAATAACTTTTTTTTATTGTAACTTATGGAACTAATTAAGGTTACACTTTTTTTTTAATTTAATGAAGAGACTCTTGAACCTCCATAACTTGAGGACAAGTTATGGAGTCATAAAACCATTTAATTAGAACTAGACTCTTCATTTTGTAACCTTTGCCAACTTTTATGAGTTTTATGATTCTTAAATGTGACTTTTCATATAACTTGAGGACAAGTTACAAAAACACACTTTGGAATCAACTCTTAGATTAAAATGGATTGAAAACAACTATTTCACACAACTTTTCTATTAATCTAAGAACCGCATAAGAACAAGAAAATTCAAATCATCAATCTTCAAGAAATTAGCATGAACATAGAAACTAATACAAATCTTGAAATTATGACAATTATCTTAGAAATTGGATTAGCATGAAATTACCACATCAAAAACAAGTCCAAAAACATCTTAGGGTAATGTTCCTAGTCCAATTCCAGCCAAAACAATCGAATATATGCATCCAACTCGATTTTTCAGCTACTTTTGCAAGTATAACAAGAAAACAAACCTGGCTCTGATACCACTGTTGGGTTATGAGCATTCTAACACTCCTAAGTGTACATGCAACCCTAAATACCTTGGATCTATGTTTTCTCTATTATACATACAATTATGAACATCCAAGGTATTATCCTAATCTAGCATACAAAATAATAAATATAACAAGATAGAATACATACCTCTTTGATGTAGAATGTCTTCATGAAGCTTGAGTGCCTAGTGCCCCAAGTGTGACACCTCAAATGGTTCACACAACACCAAATACACTTGGAATAACTTGAGAGAAACTTGAACACTCCTTGAAATCGTCTAGCCCTCACACTCACACATTAGTGCACGATTTCTTGAGCCATGGGATTCTTTTATATGGTGGCTGTTAGGGTTACACCATGTAACTCATAACTTTACCCATTCCTTATGCTCCATGGATTTTAACCTCCATGGAGTATCCATGGGTCAGCCCATGGACTTAGTCCAACATAAGGAATCTTGGATCACAAGCCCACATATATAAGAATGAATGATTTACACAATCAACCCATATATTTAATTAGTCTCCTTTTGATCACTTAATTAATTCCAAATTAATTCTTGATCAATACTAATTAAATAACCTTATTAATATATTAGAACTTATAATATATTAACCAACCTTAAGTGTTATTTCTCTCATTATAGTCTATCCAAATGCATGATGCCATGCAACCCAAATGGACCATGTCGGGTCGGGTCAAGTCTTACCAATTATATTTATGGACTTAAACATTAATCCAACAGGTTCAAGAGGTGGGAGGTCAAACTTCTTGAAGATGGTGGGGTATATATCCGCATCTATCTTGGCAAAGTCGCAGACAGTTTCCTTCAGAAAAGTGTTGGCCTTTTCAAGCGCAATCTTCATTTTGGGGTGCTTTTCTGATTTGTTTTGAAACACCTTGGCAATGATGAAGATTTCTTCCGGATTCATGCAAGGGAAGTCTGCCTGGGTGCGGACGTAGTCATGCTCCCTTCTCGTGAGGGTGTATTGGATGTAGTCAGCCTTCATGAACTTCCGGACTTTATAGTTCTTGACTGTGGATGGTCTATCGTTAGACCATATATTTTCAATGGAGGAGGCATGTTTAGCGTGAAAAAGACTAAGTCTCTCAAACTCCATTGGCAGTCTCTTGTGATCAGGAAGGCTGCGGTCGAATTGCTCAAATACTGTGAAGAATTTGGCATTTGGTGAAATTGGTACATCCCAGTAACCGTCCGAGGGGGGTTCAGCGTAGGTAAGGTAGGGTCGGTAGTCTTCATCCAGCAGCCTGCGGTGCGGATTGATCCAAGAATTTATCAAGGATTCATCCATCATGGTATCAAAACCGCATTCTCTCCAGATAAGCTCTGCAAGTTTGGCTGCCTTCCAGTCGTGTTTCCTTTGGGCGGTGGCAGGGGAGTCTGTTGAGCTTGGAGATGACATGTTCTCCGCAAGGTTTTTGAAGTGAGGAGGAGTCTCTGGCTTGTTGGGAGTGAACTCCTTTTGAGGTGAAGTATGAGGAGGTGGAGTATGTTGAGATGGTTGCGGTGAAGGCTGCGGTGTGGGAATTTTTTCTGTGATGATGGGAGGGCTCTGATGTTGAGAGATGGATTGCTCAGAGTGATGGACTTCTTCTTCTTCTTCTTCACTTCCCCCTCTTGAGGGATGCAACGGAGTAGCTTCCTCAAGCCATTGTTTAAGTCCATCAACCTTGGCATAGACTTCTTGGAATTGAGCTTTGAGGGCTTCTGCCAATTGTTGATTGTTGGGAATGGAGGAGCTGAAGAGAAGCTTGTGGATTTCTTTTGTGAGCTGGAGGATCTCGGGACCATGGAAGTTGGAGGACAGGGATTTCTGCAGTCTGTTAATTGTGGCTTGAAGAACAGAGATAGTGAACTCATAAGCAGTATGAGTCTCATCTATCAATTTCTTAGAATGAGTGGCTTGATCCGCGATGGCCGCTTGGAGATCCGTTTTGATTGCGGTCACCTCAGTGATGAGGCGTTCCGCTGCAGCCATAAATTCCTTGTGGTCGGCCTTGCGGTTGTTGTCAAGGGACCGGATCCTCATCTCCACTTTGAGAGAAATTCTCTCTGCAGCCATGCGTTCCCTTGTTTCCAGACGTTCAATACGTTCGATCAGGGACTGTGGTCCTGGGGTGTCTTCTTGTTGCGGTTGTGTTGGCTTGACCGCAGCTAGGATCTGATCAACTTTGGCTTGTAAGCTCATGAACTCCTTCCTGGTGACAACATTCTTCTTCTTTTTCTTCTTTTCTTTTGGCTTGGAAGTTGAATGTTGAGAACCGCTGGATTCCTCTTCCTCATCAAACATCATGAGATCATCATCAGAAGGGTTGGGCTTGTTGACTTCCTGTATGTCTTCATCATCAAGACCGAAGGTGGGAGCTGAACTGAGTTCGATTGCGGTTCCTTCGTCTTGTGATCCATGGACTGATGGAGTGGGAATTAGATTGGGAGTTGGAGTTACTCTGGAGGTACCTGCAGCTGCACCTGTTGCTTGAGCTTTACTGATCATTTCAGCCATTTCGTCCATCCAGTCTTGAACTTTGAGAATGGTGGCTACGGTATTGGCATTATTGATTGCGTTTGCCCAATACCGTGCCACGGACTGGATTTCCTGCTCCTTTTGTTGTTGCTGCTTGATCTGTTGTTCCTTGCGGGCTTGGAATGCCCTTCTGAAGGCAGCATATTTCTTTTTGTCTGACTCGGTTACAGGTGTGTACCGTAACCATGAGTCATTAGATTCTTCTCCGTCAAATCCTTGGAAACCCACCGAAGTGTCCTTCGGGTCCACGGATCCTTGCACGTTTGTGCTCACCGTGCCTAAACCACCTGCTGCGGATGTAAGCAGAGTAGGATTTCCTGAGCTTCCTCGGTCTCCTTGACCCGTGGTCAAGTGTGGCCTCGGCTCAGTTCTGGCATGGGCGGAAGAAGTGCCCTGCGGTTGGGAAGGTGTTTGCAGTGTTTGGGTGACGTTCAAAAGGATGGAGTGCAACTCCTCGGGTGAAAAGAAATGCAATCGGGAAGCCCTGGAGACCTTAGGGTGTGCACCAGTATCATCCCCTTGGGAGTGAACTGGGGGGAGTCTCCACGATGTTGTGAATCAGACTCACTTTCTGAGTCTGATTGTAAAATGATTGTGGTGTTGAATGGGTCTGCGGCCACCCCAAGGACTACTGGAGCCTTTTGAGAGGCTTCAGTATAGGTCCGGTCACGCATTTGGCCAGGGGAATCGGTTTTTCTTTTCTTAATGATAGCAATTGGTTGCCTATCCTCATCAGAATTACTACTAGAAGAGATTGTGGGAGGTGTGATTTTACGTTTCTTGGTGGGTGCGGTTCGTTTAGAAGCATCCTTCTTAGGTGTTCTTTGTTTCTTGTTGGTGGCCAATTGCTTTCTTTTTTAAGAAAGATTGGAGAGTGTGGTGATAGAAGGGACTGCGGTACCTTCAGGGTTAACAATTGCGGATAGTTGTGGAAGAGGCGGGGTAGGAGGGTATGGGGCAATACCTTCCGTAGCCTCAATGTGGTCTGAGATATCAGCAGTCTCAAGACCAAGTGTTGTAAGAATGTGGGTAGGGAGTCTGCGGATAGGTCCAAAAACAGTTTGATTGGAAGAGGGATTGTACCTTTTGAGATCCTTAGTGAAAAAGAAGTTGATGTCACTACCCATATCGATTCCAGCATCTGCATGAAGGTCTGAGATGCAGAGTGACCAGAACCTTGCAAATGTGAGCTCGGTTGGGTTCTCCCTTGGGCTTTCTTTGGGAATGTATTGAAGGAAATTGTCCCATAGGATCTGCCCGTAGTTTACGTCGTGTCCGGTGAATATGCTCCACACCAATTCCAATAGCTTGAGTCCCATGTTGTCTATGCCTGCGGTTCTGCCGGATAGACAGCGGATGACAAAATGGCACACAAACTGCCAAACCGTAGGCAATTGGTTTTTCTTGAACTCACCAATTCCTCGAATTGGTTTTTGATACCCCATTTGGTAAAGGGCAGAGGTAACATCCGCCATGGAAGGAGAAAAGATCTTGATGGATGGATGAACCAGAAGGTTTATGGCAGTGAGAAACTTTTCTTTGGACAGGATGACCAAAGAATCGTTAATGAGGTTGAGGTGAACTTCTTGAGGGTTTTCGATTGGGCGGTAAGCAGAAAATGCACATTTGAAGAGGGTAGAAACTGGAACAACATCTGTAAATGCGTCGAAGGGACCAAAGAGTGGATGGTTCTTCAGAAATTTGATCATAAGCTTGGTTGGAGCATTGTATGAAGAATGATCTTCAAACACTGCTCGGAAATTGCCTGACGCGATTGTTGGAGAGTCGGAACCAGTGGGATTCATCGAGCCTGAAGCTTTGGATTGTTTCTTTGATGCACCTGATTTCACCATTGTTGGAGTTTGAGAGATAAAACAGAAAACAGAGTTCTTGAAGGTTTTTTGAGAGGGAATGATCGATGTTCAGAAAGCGTAAAGTGAATTTGGGGAAGAAGATGGGTTTATAAAGGGTTGAAAGATTTTAACCCTAGGTAAAAGGTAAAGATAAGGTAAAAACGTCGTTTGGTATTTGGGGGGAATCTTTGAATTTGAGATTAAATCTCAGCCACAAATAATTAAAACGGTTTAAAAAGATTTGGGAGATTTACTAAAAGAGGGCTGCATTTAATGAAAAGTCAGACATCTATCAATGTGTCAGGTAATCGTGGGGTGAGGGGAAAGGAAGTTGTAACGGATGGGACGTGCTGGAGAGAGGAAAAGACAGATTAAGGATGAGTTTATTGAAACACGTTCTTTTTGTCATCATCCCTAAAATAGGTCTGACTCAAGGTTTATTCAGAAAGAGAATGAGACAGTTTCGCAAGGGAATGTTTTTTTTTATTTAATGTTCTTATTTAATGAAGGATCATTAAATAGCACACAAAGGTTCAAGCGTTGATGAAACAGTTGAGAAATTATCACAATGATCGCGGATGGAAACTTTATTGCGGTTGGGAACGTCATCGCGGATGAAAATTTCATTGCGGTTGGGAACGTCATCGCAGATGGAAATTTCATTGCGGTTGGGAACGTCATCGCGGATGGACAAGGAAAAGACTGCAGTGAGGAACTGAGAAGAAACACTTGTACAAAGATTAGTAATAACAGACAATAAAGACCCATGAGAGATAAGTATGATATATGGTTGCGGTACCTAGACTGCGGTACCAAAACCATCTATCATAAGTAACTCTCAGTTAGAACCGCAACGGAGACCAAGGATGGTCTGCGGTAGCTAACAACTCAAAAAGAATTGCGGGTCTGGATTCATCATTCCTAACATTTGCAGGAAGGTGTTAAGCTTTGTGGAGTCGAGCGCTTTTGTGAACACATCAGCAATCTCTTCATGAGAAGGGACAAAGATGAGTTCAATGTTACCTTTCAAGATGTGGTCTTTGATGAAATGATACCGTAGTTCAATATGCTTAGTCTTGGAGTGCTGAATTGGATTGTGAGAAATAGCAATAGCACTTTCAGAGTCACAATAGATCGGTATCCGCAACATTCTATACCCGTAGTCCATTAGTTGAGTTTTCATCCAAAGGACTTGAGAGCAACAGCTGGCCGCGGCCACATACTCAGCTTCTGCAGTAGAAAGAGAAACACAACTTTGTTTCCTTGAAGACCAGCTGACAAGTCTTCCACCCAAAAATTGACATCCTCCTGAAGTACTTTTACGGTCTAATCTGCATCCGGCATGATCCGCATCTGTGAAAGCTTGCAGGCTGAAGTCATTGCCTGCGGGGTACCATAGACCAAGAGATTTGCTTCCTTTCAGGTACCGTAGTATCTGTTTGGCTGCAGTCATATGTGACACTTTTGGGTCCGCCTGATATCTTGCACATACACCAGTTGCAAAGACAATGTCTGGCCTGCTTGCGGTGAGGTACATCAAAGAACCAATGATACCTTGATAAGTCTTGTGATCCACAGATTCGCCTGCGGGATCAGCAGAGATCTTATAACCGAATGCCATGGGGACCTTAGCAGAAGAACAGTTGTCCATGGAATATTTTTTTAAAAGTTCAGTGGTGTATTTCTCTTGATGAATGAATATCCCTTGCGGAATTTGTTTCACTTGAAGTCCTAGAAAGAAATTGATCTCTCTATTCATGCTCATTTTGAACTTATTGGTCATGAGCTTAGCAAATTCATCCACCATGCCTTGATCAGTCGAACCGAAGATGATATCATCCACATATATTTGTAAAAGCATAAGGTGGTCATCATTTGCTTTTCTAAATAACGTGGGGTCAATTACTCCTCTCTTGTACCCGGATGAGACGAGGAATTCAGAAAGAGTCTCATACCATGCTCTTGGGGCTTGCTTCAGACCGTAGACTGCTTTTTCAAGCTTGTAGCAGTGGTCTGGGAATTCAACATTTTCAAAACCTGTAGGTTGCTGAAGATAAACCTCTTCTTTTAGTTCCCCATTGAGAAAGGCACTCTTAACGTCCATTTGGTGTACCTTGACGTTCTTGTGGGCTGCGTATGCAAGGAAGATCCGGATAGCTTCCATGCGTGCTACCGGAGCATACGTTTCATCGTAGTCAATGCCTTCAAGTTGACTATACCCCTTTGCAACTAGCCTTGCCTTGTTTCTGACTACCACACCAGATTCATCCAGCTTGTTTTTGAACACCTATCTAGTGCCAACAATGGAGTGACCACGTGGCTTCGGAACGAGCTGCCAAACTTTGTTTCTTTGAAATTCTTCTAGCTCTTCTTGCATTGCAGCTATCCAGTCAGGTTCAAGCAATGCTTCTTTGATCGTTCTGGGCTCTACCGAGGACATGAATGTTGCGTAGTGGCAGTGGTTAGATAGGTCCTGGGAAGATCGAGTTTGGATGCCTGCGGATGGGTTGCCGATGATTTGACCTGGTGGGTGGTCCTTCGTCCATACATGTAGACGGGGCTGCAGATGATCAGCGGCTGCGGTAGAGGGAATATCTTGACTATCAGAAGAATCTGCGGTTGGAGATGGCAGTTCCCCCTGGATTTGAGAACATCCTGCTGAGTCATCTTGGTTTGTTGGAACGAGAGTGGAGTTTTATTGAACAGTTGGGAGAGGTTCCTCCTGGATTGCTGATGGGAGTTCCTCTGGAACCTGAGAAGGTTCCCCCTGGACTGCTGATGGGAGTTCCTCTGGAACCTAAGAAGGTTCCCCTGGACTGTGGATGGGAGAGTGATAATCCTTGGATCGGTTCTAGTGTCAATGTTTTCTATGATTTCATCATCCGAATCCGAAGATACGTTTGATGGTAATGCTTCTCTGCGGGTGGGACTTTGAACAGCATCAGGTACTGGAACCTCGACGGTTGTTGCTTGATCCGGAGTAGAGCTTTCCCCCTCAATCGGAGAGGTGAAAGTATTGAGAGATGCTACTTCAGATAGAGGTGGTCCAAAAACATTAGCGTATTGTTGTTGAGCTGCGGGTGACACAAGAACCTCGGATAGTTTCGCCGTTTCAACAGGGTCGAAAAGATCGTCATAATTGAATTCAACTAGATTTAAGGGACCTGAAGAGGCAGGAATATTGCTTTCCATGATTTCAGTGGTTTCAGTGGATGGAGGGGCGTTGCGGATGTGAGAATCATCAAATTTCACATCGAAGCTTTCAATGATCAGCCTTGTACGCCTGATGAGCACTCGATAAGCAACCTTGTTAGTGGAATAACCAAGGAATATGCCTTCATCAGACTTCGGTGCAAACTTGTTGAGCTGATCTCTGTTGTTGATCACGAAACATCTACACCCAAAAATATGAAAGAAGCGAACATTTGGCTTGCGGTTGTTAAGGCCCTCATATGGTGTTTTATTGAGGCGTTTGCACACAATGCTTCGGTTTTGGACAAAGCATGCGGTTGCTACAGCTTCAGCCCAGAAGTAGAGAGGAAGATGGGCGAAGTTAAGCATGGATCTGGCTGCTTCTACTAGTGTGCGGTTCCTTCTTTCAACTACTCCATTTTGTTGCGGTGTATATGGGGCTGAGAAGTTGTGAGTGATGCCCTTTGACACCAAGAAACTGTTGAGAAGATGATTAGTGAACTCAGTGCCATTATCACTGCGGATGCGTCTAACTGGAAGCTTGATCTGAAGTTCGATTTCTTTGATGAAGTTGATGAAAATCTGCGGTGTCTCTGATTTGAGTCTGAGGAAGAAGACCCATATGAAGCGTGTAAAGTCATCAACAATAACCAGTATGTATTTCTTGTGGTGGAGACTGGCTACGGTTGATGGACCGCAGAGATCAATGTGCAATAGCTCCAGTGGTTCAGAAATAGAAGAGTCCATTATCAGAGGGTGACTTGCTTTGGATTGTTTACCACATTCATAAGCCGGACAGAGAGTATCGTTGCTGAATTTGAGAATAGGGAGACTGCGGACTAGTTCTCCGGTGACTAGATTGTTGATGTACCTGAAGTTGAGATGAGCTAGCTTGCGGTACCATAGCCAGCTGACTTCAGATATAGCTTTGGATAGGAAACACAACTGCGGTCTACCAATGATCAGAGAGACATCCAAAGGGTACATGGTACCTTCGGATCGGGATTTGATCAGGCATGTGTTCCTGTCACTTGTCATTACGTAGCAAAATTGATCATCAAATTTAACACGATGTCCTGCTTTACATAGTTGGCCAACACTGATGAGATTGTGTTTGAGGCTTTCTACATAAGCAACCTTCTGAATGGAAAAGTTCCCCGTAGTGAGAACACCGTAACCGCGGATGACACCATTCGCATTGTTGCCGAATGTGACATTTCCACCATTGCATATTGGCCTGAAATCCCGAAGGTACTCTAACCTTCCGGTCATGTGCAAGGAGCAGGCACTGTCAATTAACCACTCATCTTCTTGTTCCTCCTTGCACAAAGCCTGAGAATTACATGGTTAGTTTAGGCATCCAAACTAGTTTGGAGCCTGGGACTACTGATGCGTTTCTGAATGATGCATGGACTAAGGTTGCAGGGACAGGTCTCTTGTCAACTTTTGATCCTAGTCCTGGGTGTTTGAGCAGATTTGGAGTGTTGTGAGTTTTTGAAAAAGTACGAGGTTTCTGACTCCGATTGGATTTGACATAAGATAAATCCTTCTGACAACTACACTGACATTTACAAAAGGAGGTTTTGTTTTTTGATCTGACACTATGTTTGGTCAGCGGTTTAAAGGATGAATTGGACTTGTTACCGGTCCAAGGTGGGTAATTCCTGACATGAGTGTTCTTGGGTTTTGAATAAGTGCATTTTTGAAAAGATTTTGCACGTGTAGATCTCTCAGTTCTTTTTGGTAAAGTTGGTAGAATGCCTTTCCACCTTTTGAAATTCTGATGTGACTTTAAAAGTGTTGGAATGGGTAAGATACCCTTCCATTTTGGATCGTCCAAGGAATACACTTGAAAGCCATTGTTTTGAAAAGACTTTACACTCTTTTGATTTTTGTTAGAGGAACTAGGAATGACTGATTAAGCTTGACATTCCTTATTGTTTGTTTTCTTGGTAGGAGAGTTTCTTGACATGTAGTGTGAGAAGACAAATTTTTCTGGACTCTTGGACTTTGGAATTTTGACATGCTTCTTAATTTTTGAAAAAATTTGTCTGTTTGTGCCTCGAGATCTAATTTCCTCTTTGAAGGTCTTTTTGGCCAAGGATTTTGGTGAACCGCAGTCATTGTTGTTCAACTGCGGTTTCTTGGAATTCTTAGAATGATTGTGAAAACGTGGGCTTGAGTCATCTGAACTTGAAGATTCTGGGATCTGAGAGCATTGTCCCACTTCAAAGTTCTCTATAGGTAATTCATGATGAATCGCCTGAAGAGTCACAGTTCCTTTTGCTGAGGACTGCGGTAGTGATGTTTTAACTACTGCAGAGTATGTCTGAGTTGACACTGCAGTGGGACTTTTGTGGAACTTTTGGCTACAGTGTGATTCACTGCGGTCTGAGGACAGCGGTGGAAAGTCTTTTGAGACTTCGGGACCTTCAATGACAATTTCTTCATCAACTACGGATGATGTTTGAGAATTTGGGTAGATGGTGCCACAGATAGGTATTAGATCACATGTGTGACCCGAAACTTCAGGCACAATTTCCTCAGTGACACAATTATTGCTTAGAGTATGCAGTCTACCGAAGTGAGTTTTGATATCTTCGTGAAAGGTCTTGTCATTGACTGGGAAATGAAATTCTCGGTCAGGAGGGACATACAGTCTGTCTTTGTTGAACCGGGGTGAGGAATCCATTGCGGTAGGATATCCATTTGACCAACCCCAATTGTATGTATTGTCCACGGTTCCATTGTTCACCAAATTTTCAATAGCTTCACTTTCATTAAACAATTTTTCAATTAAGAGATTTAAGCGTACAATTTCGCTCTGAGCTAAATCTCTCTGGTTCAAAGCTATCTCTAATTGGGTTTCACTTAACATTTTTGCATCTTTTTCTAACTCTAGGTCCTTCTCTAACATAGCCATCTTAAGTCTCTTGTTATCCAGTCGTCCTCTTACGTGGAACATCTTTTGGGACGCAATGTTCTTCTCATCTAAGGCTTTGTTATAGTCTGTAAGGACGGCAGCACACGTGTCATTAAGATCATCTATGTAGGGTTGACAGTCATGCATGCTATAATTTAGAGTTTGGATCATGAGTTTTACCTGTTCGACGATGCTTAGAGTTCCATCCTTTGCCATGTAGCAGTAGTTCTTGTTCAGCATTGTAGACCCATCATCATCCGCAGTGGCCAGCATGCAAATTTTCCCTTTTCCTTTGACATTGCTGATGGCTTCATCTTCGTCTCCGGATGACCAAACTTGATGGTCTCTTTTGACATGGGCCACGTATGCCCTTGCTTTTTCTTTATCTTCCAACTCTTGAGCCATTCTAAGGTAGAATGCTCTGTCTTTCACTACATTGGCCTTACAATCTCTTGCAAAGTGATTCTCTTTGTTGCATTTGTGACAAATTACAACATCAGTCTTGGCTTCTGAAGGAATACCGGAGTCAATGGTTTGAGGAGACTGTGGTACCTCCTTTGGTTGATTATTTTGAGATTGCGGTGGTGGATGAGAACTTTTGGGATATCGAGAATGGTTATTCTGGGAACCGAAGTTACGGTTGAATGGAGGTTTGTTGAACTGTTGATTCTTGCGGAAGGAAGGAGGTGGTAGACGGTTGAACTGTTGGCTAACCAGAGCAATAGCCTTCTGAAATTCTTCTTCATCATCATACTCTGAATCAGCTTCGTATGACTGCGGTGGAGTGTCATACGTGGAAGAGTAAGGTGACTGCGGTGGAGTTTGTGCTATGAGAGCAAGTGGTCCTCCAAAATCAGCACAGTCTTTGAGTACGGTGAATTCTTGTGCTTGCAGCTCTCCATAGAGCTTGTAGAGTGACAAAGAGTGAATCTTTCTATCGCCTTGGACTATCATCTTAGCCGTAGTCCAATGTCTTCCCAAACCATTAAGAAACGGAAGATTGGTTTCATGGTTACTGCGGATGGTGCCCGCATTGGATAACTTGGTGACTATCACGTTGAACCTTTTGAAGGAGTCTTCCAAACTTTCGCCAGTATGAGCTTTGAAGTTGTTGAACTCATTGAGTGCGGTTGTAAGCTTCTTGTCTTATGCTTGTTCTGAGCCTTCGTACAAATTCTTGAGAACTTCCCATATCTCTTTTGTTGATTTGCAATTTATGATAATATCGAAGTTGTCAGGAGCAACTCCACAGGAGATTTCATAAAAAGCAACAGCATCATTTTCCATTTTATCGAGATCATCCTTGGTGGGACGGCTCATGACTGGTTGACCTCCTCCTAATCTGGTTGTAGCGCCGTCGGTTTGAACAGGTGTAAGGACTGGGACATGTGGTCCTTCTTCTACGGATTGCCATACATCTCTACCAAGTCTTCTCAAGTACCTTTCCATTCTTTGTGACCAGTGATGATATTCATTTGCTACCAGTATTGGGGCTCGGTTAGAACCACCAACACTGTTGGAAACATTCAGAGATAACGATTGTGCCATTTTGAAGTTGTTTTTTTTTTTTTTGAGAAATGAGCTTAAGTGGTATAGAAAGCCTTTTGGAAAATCAGAGTTCCGTTTTCAAAAAGCAACCACTATGGCTCTTATACCAATTGTTGAGAGAAAAACTTAGAGACACACTTGAACAAATGTTAGAACAAGTAGATTGCGGAATAGTTAATCTCAAAGGATCTAAAAGCTCAACAATAATATAAATAAGTTATAGTTAGATAGTTAGAGAGTTAGTTGCGGAAAAGTAAAGAAATAGAAATGACAACAATTGTTATATCAAGTATACACTTAAGTTGATTCATAACGAGGAATGCATTCAAACCAAGTTAATAAGGAAGATCAAACTTAGTGATTAAGTCACAGAAGACTTGCTCCGAAGAGAGATTATATTCAGATGAATTCTGGTAAGTAGAAAGAGATGAGTAATGGAGAGATAGAAAAGATAAATTCAGAAATGTGTATTCAGATAGAATGCATAAGTTATCCGTATCAAATACAAGAGAATGAGCTCTTATTTATAGAGACTCATGAAGAACACTAGATTACATCTCTATGAGTAGCCAAGCAAGGCATACTGGTCCATAGAGTGTATTACAATAAAGACAAGTAAAGTAATCTAGCTAAATTGACTGCGGAAGATTGACTCCGGTTGTAGTTGCGGATGAACAAGATGACTGCGGGTGCTGAACCGTTGCGGTAGCAGAAATGGTTGCGGTAGCTGAAGTTCAAGAGGGTCACTTTTATGATTCAACAGGATGAAATAGCTTCGTCGAATCCAAGTGGGGGAGAATCGATCAGAATTTCCAGAGTTGAATCGGGTGTGGAACTAGCGCAAGTTTCACATCCTGACTAGGAAGAGAGACGACCTAAGTGGTCGTTTAGATTGAGGTTGTGTAAGTGGGAGTTCAGGGAACTTCCAGCAGCTGGTCGGCATCCTTTTTTTATGCATCGCAGGTTTGTGGATGGATCCAGATCGAGGGATGTGTTAGAGCCTCTCTGCCTGTTTTTGTCTATTGAGGGTTTCAGAATCCGAAGTATGACCCGAACACCTGGTTGGATGTGGGTTTCGACTCAGGTGCCTAGATTTGTGATGGTTAAGGTGTGGTAAGGCCATGGGTGGTAACCATGGTTGATTTGAAGTGTCGTAAGACTGCGAGGGGATCGAAGCATTCACCAGTCAAGGTAGACTATCGTTGGCGATGGTCATGAGTGTAAAGGGGGAATCAGTTGTGCCTTTGGCACGCCGACCAGGATTGTCGAGGAGTATTTCTCTGTTTTGGGTTGTGGAATATTGGTGTCCGTAGCAGAGTCGGGCCTGCATAGCTCTAGGCGGATGGGACCCTTGGGCGAGGCCCGTGTGATTTTAGCAATACAGGTGGGACCTGGTCGAGACCGTCGGGTCAAGGATTTGGATCTTGAGTCGTTGGATCGAGTGGTTGGACAATGTGTGACGCAGAGAGGTTCATAGGCTATGTAACCTTGTTATCTGGACTATTAGGAACCGGGTAGTTGGATCAGGTGCGAGACTGGTAGTTTCAGCATTGGTTTGGGAACCGTTATATCTCAGTCTAGTGAGGGGTTGTCGGGAATCAGAAAGTGTCGGGAGAAATGCAAGTGCAGATACGTGGATCTCGGTTCACGAGTTGAGTATCAGGTTGGTTTATCGGTAAGACCTCGAGTTGGGTATCACGAGTGTTTTGTGCAGAATCTTCGTTTCCGTGGGTTGAGGATTGGGGTATCTTTATGCCGAGGGCATCGATCGAAGGGTTCAAGGGGAATGAATGGAGTCAGTTTTGGATGGTAGATCAGCTCTTGTGACTGTGTCTTGGATTGGTTCTAATGGTATCAGAGCTGGGGCACGGGTCGATGTGTTCGACGGGGACGTCAAACCCTATAATAGGGGGGGGTGAAGGTGGGTTGCATCTGATCCCACATCGGCTTGGAAGGAGAACGAAACATTTCCTTATAAGGGGTGTGGATACCTTCATTGTCACAACGTGTTTTAAAGCCGTGAGGGCAACAGATCTCATAAGAACTCTGCAGTTAAGCGTGCTCGGGCGAGAGCAATCCAGGGATGGGTGACCCCCTGGGAATTTTTCATGCCGGGAGCCCAAAGCGGACAATATTGTGATACGTGCCAGAGGGGGATGTTACAGATTGTGGTGAAAAAATTAGGGTTTTTAAGATAGGGGAAATAGAGAGAAACGGAAATCAAGATGGGAATTAACTTTGAGAGAGGGCAAGGGAAATCTAGATGGGAATCAAAAGGGATAAAAATAACCTTAAGACATCGATGGTTGTAGGTGTTGGTGTGGTGGTGTAGCTACGGTGGAAAATTCAGACAATTTACCTGTTAAAGGGTGACTTTGGCGAGGGACCATTTTGATGGTGAGTGAAAGCAGATGCGGCGGCGTTGGTGGCGATCAATGGTCGTGGTCGTAAATGGGGAGAGTGATGGTGGTGGTGTCAAAAACGAATAACAGTGGTGGCATGGTTGTATCGTGGGAAGGAGAAAGGGCGAAAACATCTAGTGTTACAGTGACCGAGAGGAAGAGGAAGAGGAAGAGGAAGAGAGAAATGGTCAATGGTGCAACTACGATTTGTAAAGGAAAGAGATTAAGCAAAGAGATTGAAAGTGGTTAACGAATGTGAAAGTATTTGGGAGGATGTTGTACCTTCAAACTGGTTATGGAGAGTGGTTGGCGTTGTGAGAGGGTGGGTAGCATATTCTAGGTTTCAAGTTTTTAAATAAGAAAGAATGTGGATGTGACTTTGGCGAGGGACCATTTTGATGGTGAGTGAAAGCAGATGCGGCGGCGTTGGTGGCGATCAATGGTCGTGGTCGTAAATGGGGAGAGTGATGGTGGTGGTGTCAAAAACGAATAACAGTGGTGGCATGGTTGTATCGTGGGAAGGAGAAGGGGCGAAAACATCTAGTGTTACAGTGACTGAGAGGAAGAGGAAGAGGAAGAGGAAGAGGAAGAGAGAAATGGTCAATGGTGCAGCTACGATTTGTAAAGGAAAGAGATTAAGCAAAGAGATTGAAAGTGGTTAACGAATGTGAAAGTATTTGGGAGGATGTTGTACCTTCAAACTGGTTATGGAGAGTGGTTGGCGTTGTGAGAGGGGTGGGTAGCATATTCTAGGTTTCAAGTTTTTAAATAAGAAAGAATGTGGATGTGAGGGGAATGGTAGAGTCATCATATAGTTTGGAAGAGATGTGAATTCAAATTTCAAAGTTTTGAATCCCAGATTTTATGGTATTAATGGTTTTATGATTTGAGAATTCTTATCCGAAAAGGTATTCTTATCGAAAAGAGTGTATAAGCTTTTGCTTTAAGCATTAGATGTTTGTATCTTCAGCTAAAATGTTTGGAGACTTTAAATTTAATATTATTTTATTGTTGGTTACTTGTACTATCAGTTTAATGGTTTGGACGTTTTAAAAAAATAATATTATTATATTCAATCTATTTTTAAAAATAGTTAGATTTCTTTTATAAGATAATATATATATATATATATATATATATATATATATATATATATATATGATGTGGTTTAAGGTTCTTTTTCAGCTTTATACTTTAAACGTGTTCTTGTATATACATGTTTCATATTTGTATGCCTTATAGCTACTGCTGGTTTTTATGATATTATTCGTGTAAAATCATGATGATCAACTGCTCTTAATTATAACAAATCCTCAGGGTCCGGTCCTGAGGATTTAAATATCCTCAAATGCGCCGGACGAACCAGAAAAAATGGTTCTTATCGCTATTTTATATATATATATATATATATATATATATATATATATATATATAGAGAGAGAGAGAGAGAGAGAGAGAGATAGGAAGGATCATTTGAGAACCTATAGTTTCCCGAGAACCCGAGAACTAAAGGTGGACCACTAGATCGAAAACTTTAATGGTCGAGATCAAAGATGGCATAATTGTAATTATAAATGAACTTAATGGCATTTTAGGTTTTTATCATTAGACCTTAGGGGTAAATCTGGTATTAACAATATATTCCAAAAAATCTAACAAAACTAAATTACTTAATTGAAAATCCCTAAATTAATGTTTCTATTTTCCATACGTGTTCTTCACTGTATACCTTCTAGTTCATCTACCGCCTCTCTCCTCCTTCAATCCACCACCTCTCTCCTCCTTCAATCCACCACCTCAACGTCTTCCGATCTTCCGATGATCAACAACAACTAGTAGTGAGGATCGAAATCGCACATAGAAAGTCGATCATTGCTCGTCTACCTCCCTCCACCCTCCAGTAGCCATCCCTGTAACTGAATCGAACTCCATCGGGTAGATATCCAAACGACATTCCATTGTCGATCATAGTCGTAGTTGCTATAGTCCAACCAAGCCGATCATCTTGTTCGTCACACCAAAGATCACTATCTATGGCAGAGATGCGAGAACATAAGTTCTATGATTTGTTTCTATTGACCTGATACAAAACGGAGCCGGAGAGAACAACGATCTATCTCACATACATGTCCGATGATAGTATGTATTTCTAAATTCATATCTCAATTAATCTTCCTTTTCTTTTGTCTTGATTTTACCATCGTTTTCACCATGGTACAACATCTTCATCTATAGGATCTCTTCTGTTAATATCCTGCTTCTACATCAGTTAATCAAATGAATTTTATGTTACTGAAACTTAAAAGTACAGTAGATTATGTTTAATTAATTTGATTTGAGCCCCTGTAATGCTTAGTTTGATTTTAATATACTTCGTTGCCCTAGTTCATTTGAATGTAATTTGTTATGATAAGTTGCATACTTAGTGCACTCCAACTGTTCGATGAATTGACAACTTTACTAAATAGGTTGGATGGGGTTTCAGATGTCACCTCTATATATCTCTCAAACTATCTCTCCCCAAGACATTCATATTTGTTTCATTCCTCAACTAATTTTATGATTCGTCTTATGTTCTTTATCCATATGATTGATAAATAGTATATAGATAATGTTCAATCTATATTTGCTTCATTTTAAATATCTATTTTTGTTCATATGTTGTACAGAGGCCAAATAGTGAGATATTCTTCCATTTACTTCAATCAAAGTTATCCTAATATGTTAGTAATGGAGTTTTTATTTTGAGTTTTTTTTGTCAACGTAAACATGTGAAACAATAATTTTAACTTTCAAATTGATCAAAAAAATCTTTTGAGGGTTTCGTTTTAATGTTTTAAAAAACAATAAAACCAAGAATAACTCTCAATTTGTTACAGTATGATTTTTATTGCATTTTTGTTATCTAAAATTTCATAGTATGATATTCTTATTTGTTTTTATTAACCTAACCAACTAAAAAAATCTAATTACTTTTTAATTGTTGGTTTATTAATTTGATTAATGCATGATTGAAGATTCAAAATTACCTGTGTTTGCATATTGCCACATAATACATTACAGTCCACTATCTGCAGACATGGCAAAGCATTACAGTCTACTATCTGCAGACATGGCAAGGTTCCAATGTTAGAAAACTTTGTCCCCAAAACACATTTTATTGATCCAGATCATTCAACCTGAGTTTTAATTTTAACAACCTCTTTCTTCGAGTTTATGAAGCGGGATTTCTAGGATTTTGATTTGCTTTAGTGAGTCTTTGCTAGATTCATTTGATATCTACACACTATAATCTTTTTATATGTTCAACAATTCTGTCCGATAGTAATTTTATAGATATTTTTGATGTTAAATATGTGCACCATGAATAAATTATTCATGTAAGTATCATCTGTCTTTGTGGATGTGCAGGAGGATCTTATGTTGTTAGTTCCTTATACTAAAGGACCAAACAAGAAGCCATATATGGCTATAATCAAGGTATTTCGGTTTGGTCTATTTTTTCTAAATCAAAAATTGCCTGGATACTTGATGTCTTGATCCATAAATTACATATTATTCACATATGAATCACATGTGATTCACATGTAAATCACAATTACACATGATTCACATGTAAATTACATGTAATTCACATATGGATAACCTGTAATTCACATTTAATCACAAGTTGGTCACATATGATTTACATGTAAATCACATTTACACGTGATTCACATGTAATTCACATATGAATCACATGTGATTCACACGTAAATCACATTTGATTCACATGTAAATCACATGCGATTCACGTGTAAATCACATGTGATTCATATGTGAATCGCATGTGATTCATATGTGAATCGCATGTGATTCATATGTGAATTGCATGTGATTCATATGTTAATCACATGAAAATCACATATGTATTTTTGTTAGTGTTTTTGCATCAATCATTTTTTTTTAATTTTCTTGTAGATTTGGAAGAAATTGTGGTGAATATTGAAGAGGTGAAAAATGATAAATTGAAGAAAATAAGTAAATATTGACACGAAGACATGAAAACGCTTTGAAATTTGTAGCATTTTTTATTTTTTATATTTTATTTTGTATCGAATAAAATACTTGTACTATTATGTTTATAGATTAATTAATAAAAATGTGATTTTTTTGTGATTTACTTACAAATATTATAGTATAAGAAATATACATATATGCATTTGAAAAAATATGCATATATGCACCTGAAAATTTATTTATTTTTTTCTAAAAAATGCATTTTTTTTGAAAAATATGCAGTATTTTTTAAATGCATTTTTTTTAAAAAAATATAAATTTCTTTAAAAAATTTGCAGTTGTTTTGAAAAAAGTGTAGTTTTTTTTATTTACAAAGTCAGTTTTTTAAAAAAAATTGTAGTTTTTTTTTTGAAAAAATGCAGTTTTCATTAGAAAAATTGCAGTTTTTTGAAAAAATTGCAGTTTTTAAAAAAATATATTTTTTTTTCAATTTGTTTTACAAATTCATGTTTTCTATAAAAAATTAAAAAATCTGCATTTTAAAAAAAAAACGAAAAATATTATATTTAAAAAAATCTGAAAATTTGATTTATGATGTAAATTTTTAGACATTTATATTAATATATTAAATAACACAAAAAATTAAACATTAAATGAGATTGGTAAGATGACGATCATGTCCTTAATGAATTACTTTTGATCCAACGCTCCATTTTTAGTTCTCGTGTTCTCGGGAAAATATGAGTTATCAACCTATCTAAACCCTATATATATATATATATATATATATATATATATATATATAAAACAAAATGTTGGATCTTGTGCAGCTGTCCACTTTACGCCCTCAAACACCCATGCAATTCCTTGATATATTAATGTATAGATTTACACTCTCTGTATGTGTGATTTACATTTTCTCTGTATGTATGTGTAAGCATTTTTTTTGCTTGCCTAAATTTTTTGTTAATATTAAAAAATATTTGTTTCTTACATGTTTTTGTTAATATATACTGTTTTTGTTATATATGTCTAAATGACTGTAAATGCTACTTAGATTCTGATTGTCATATTAACAATATTTGTTTTTTAATATAAAAAGCGATTTTTTTTTCTGTAATGTTACTTGCCACATGTATCGATAAATGAGAAATTTACATGTTATCGGTTAAAATTTTCAATGTATTCATTTGTTTTGTGACAATTAGATTTGATTTCGAAGGAAACCTCAACAACATTAGCTGGATAATGCTTCACTAGGTTGTCGAATGGGCATTTGCCTCCACCACTTTTCAATTTCAAATGAGTTAAATCTTATCTTATAGCTAATAATGTTATTTCAAAAGAAAAGAATTCATAAATGTTTCCAACACGTGCAAAGCGTGGAAATATCTTCTAATTATAATTAATTTTAGATATATTTTAAAATTTATAAATTAGTTGTTGATATGTTAATTGTCTTTAAACGATATTATATTGATTTGGATGGTAATTACAAAACTGACATGAAATTGTACTGATAAAATTACCGAGCCGGGAGACTTCAAAAAGACTGAAAGAGGTCTATTTTGCCCGAAACCTAAAACACGCCTCCACCTTTCTCTTTCAACATCCACGCCCCACAACGTCTTCCTCCACCATTCGCCGCCCATCAGACATACCATCGCCGGCCTCCGTCGACCAAGCAGCGCCGTCGACACCTGCAGTGCGTCTCCGCCGAATTCTTCCCCTCGTCCCCGACGGTACTCCTCAGTTCTCATTTTTTTTTTTTTTTCTGTTTTTCTTGCTGAAAATTTTAATGTTTGTTTTAAGTTGAGTTTAAACCCTTGTTTTATGATAAATACCTGATTTTAGTCGATTTCTTTGATGACCTTACCTTCTTACCATTCTACTGTACACGAAATTTCATTTTTTTATTTATTTATTTATCAATGTCTGGCATTGTCAATGTAGTGGTCTGCTGTCTGATACTCTTGTGCGAATTCATATGTCATTTGTGCTTATGGATGTTATGCAGACATATGACAATCACCTTTGTGTATAAGTCTTTGTTTTTAGAAACTCTTGATGAAGCAACTGTTGTTATTCTAGGTGTTTAGAAGCTTTTGCTGGATGATAGTTTATTGGTGTTGTTTCTAAATGTAATTGTTTTTTAATTGTACTATTCCAACATTATAGTTTCTATAACATTACATCATGCTATAGAGCTCTTGAAATTTCATTTAATTTGTTAATGGAGCTAAGATACTATATCCCATAAACAGAATCGCATAAACACAAACAAAATGGCTTTCGTTCTTGAACTCCCCATGAATCTACTTGGTAGACAACAACAACAACAACAACAACAACAACAGTTCACATCATTCTCAAGGTGTAGAACACCATCAAAATTCCCTAATTTTACCAGAAAACAAAGGTGTTCACTCTCAATATCAGCTACACTAAACACACAAATCCAGAGCCTTGATGACAAGCATTTAGCTCAATCAAAACCTCTTGCTCTCCCAATTATGGTACCTCTTCACTCCCATTCCAATTTCACACCATTCAAATACAATTTTTTTTCAGATAATTCCTTTTATTTTAGGTCAATAGTTGTATGGGGAAGATGGGTCAAGCAGTAATTGAAGCAGGAATATCTGCAGGGCTTCATATAGTTCCAGCATCATTTGGAATTGAACAAGATGCTGGAAAAACAATTCAAGTTGGAGGGAAAGATATTCAAGTTCATGGTCCTTCTGAAAGAGAAACCACTTTAGCATCTTTACTTGAACAACACCCTGATCTCATCATTGTAGACTTCACTGTACCTAATGCTGTAAATGGTAAATATGTAATTTTATGATATCAATCATCTATACATATTATCATATTAGTTTTTATTGAATCATCCACCATGTTATGTTATGTTATGTTATGCAGATAATGCTGAGTTGTATTGCAAAACTGGAGTGCCTTTTGTGATGGGAACTACTGGTGGAGATAGGGATCTTTTGTATAAAACTGTGGAGGAAGCAAAGCTTTATGCAGTCATATCTCCTCAAATGGGAAAACAGGTGAACAGTTTTATTTATTTATTTATTTATTTAAATGGATGTTTGATCTCATTTGATTTTTTTTAGGTTGTGGCATTTCTTGCAGCTATGGACATAATGTCTAAGCAATTTCCTGGAGCATTCTCTGGATATACACTAGAGGTGCTGTTTCTTTTTGACTTAATGAGGCTTTTCCCATTTAAGAAGTTCGAACTTTGTACAAATTTGTTCTCTTTTATTTTTCCTAAATGTGCCTTTAATTTCTTGAATAATTTTTTAAACATCATTTTTTGTTTTTGAAACCAAACAGGTGTTGGAATCTCATCAATCGACAAAGTTGGACACATCTGGAACAGCAAAAGCCGTCATCTCATGTTTCCAGAAACTTGGAGTTTCCTTTGACTTGGATGAGGTAGGAGGAGGGCATTTACGTCTTTTGCACATATTATTATTTATTATTTTAATTTGGAATTATCTTTGAACATGAAATCAGGTTCAATTGATACGAGATCCAAAACAACAGATTGAATTGGTTGGTGTTCCAGAGGAGCATCTTAATGGACATGCATTCCATATGTATCATCTCACATCTCCTGATGGAACGTAAGCTTTTTATTTTTGATTCATATTATAATCAAATAATTGATTTTGAATATTTCTCTATGAAAAATCTTAATTTATAATTACTTATTATTTGTAGAGTTTCATTCGAGTTTCAGCATAATGTTTGTGGGAGATCAATTTACGCAGAGGGTGCTATTGATGCTGCACTTTTTCTTGCTAAGAAGGTGCTTTTTTTGTTTTTTGTTTTTTTTTTTTAATTATCTTCATACCTTTAAACTAATGTTAATTGCTAAAAGAAAAAAAAATAACAAAAAGTTTTGTAATTTTTGAAATGCAGATACAAGGAAAAGCAGATAAGAAGATATATGACATGATTGATGTGTTGCGTGAGGGCAGCATGCGTTGAGAGATGATAATAAGATTATGAGTTTTTATTAGATGAGGATTTAGTTAGTTATAATGTTGTAAGTGGAGTTCAAATGTTCAATCACCCTGTTTGTTTTTGTTTTAAGAGTTTAAGGCTATGCGTAGGTTGTTTTTTGTAAGTCATAATAATGAGCATGTGATTGATGTAAGATATTCTGCTAATTAATTTTGGAACTTATGTAAGCCTTCTATTTTGTTTTATTTTTAATTTTATAAAATGTAATCACAAAAACCTACTACTCCCAATTGTTATATTACGACCACATTTATTTAGTTCAGTGGTTTTTCTTAAAACTTTTTGGATAGTTTATTAGCCTTTTATGTATTACCCCTTTATATTCCCCCAAAAGCTACATGTAATTTTTTACTAGTTGTATTTATTTTCAGAAACATTGTCAGAGTTCATTCAAATATCTACATGCTTTAAATTTTGAGTAAATTACACGACTAGTCCCTATGGTTTGAGATGATTTGTATGTTTGGTCCCTAACTTATTATTTTAACTCGGAAGGTCTTTATTGTTTGTTTTTGTTGCGCGTTTGGTCCCTGTCTTACTTAAAAATACTATTTTGCCATTGATCTTTTAATTTATTTAAATAAGATGGGGGTAAGGTAAGGTAAGGTAGGGATGAGAATTTGGCCCAGAAACCCGAACCGAATTAGGCCCGAATAAGCAATTCGATTGGGGTTTCGGGTATTTATATTATGCTTATTCGGTTATCGGGTTATTCGGGAAGAGCTTATTCGGTTCTAAATACCCGACTCGAATAAGCATTCCTCGTCCCCTTTTTCTTATCGACAAAAATCAAAATCATGATTCACACTTCTGTCATTGTCGTTCATAACAAAAAAAAACCCTACGCTCGTTCTCGTCGTTTCAAAATCGACCAATCTTCTCAACTATTTCCAAACTCGAAATCACTTCTGTAGATCCTTCCTCTTGTTTCAGAGTTTCAAAAATCGACCCTTCCTATTGTCTGTAAGGATTCACGAATTCCTACTTTGTCTGGTCATAGAAAACTAGGCTCCAACTCAAGAAACTCAAGTAAAAATTTAATTTTCATTATGTTAATCTACTATGTAATATTATTCTTTCAATGTGTTATTGTGTTATATTAGTCTTTGAATGTTTTATTTTGATGTATAAAAAATACATTGTTATTATATTATTCGGGTTATAGAATCCTAATACGGTTTATTCGGTTTTTTTCGGTTATATTAGATCCTTGGTCATCTTGTACATGTTATTCGGGTAATAACCAAACCAAACCGATTGATTAATACCTGAACCGAACTGAACTCGTATTGGTTAATCAGTTCGGTTTTCAGTTCATGCAATTACCCTTATTCGGTTTTCGGGTTATTCGGGTTTGGGTCAGTTCGGTCCGGTTCCAACCCGAATAACATCTCTAAGGTAAGGCGAGGTGGAAGTGGGATTGGAGGTGTGCTTATTTAAATAAATTAAAAAATCAATGACAAAATAGTCTTTTTAGGTAAGACAGGGACCAAACAGGCAACAAAAACAAACAACAGGGACCTTCTGAGTTAAAAAAATAAGTTAGAGACCAAACATGCAAATTACCCCAACCCATAGGGACCATTCGTGTATGAAAAACAACCTACTTTAAATTTACCCAACAGTGGGACATCCTTTTTACTATATCACAATTCACAAGTCATCTTTTCTTTCAATAAATAACAACCTATTTTATTTTTTTCAACAAATAGCAACGTACTTTAACAAATATCAACATACTTTAACTTTGCCCAACAAATACCACAGTACTTTAACAAATGACAACTTACTTTAATAAATAGATGCAGTAATAACTTTGTAAACCATGTCGGGTATTTAGTCGGTCATCTTTTCTTTAAACCTGCAGTTTGGTTGGATTTGAAAGGTAAAAAATAATTAATGAGTTTTTTTAACCAAAAAAGATGAATCACGTTGTATAAATGTATTAGTATCTGAAATCACTAACAAAAAAGAAAGAAAGCGTAGCGTGTATGTGAAAGATGAGAATGTAAGTGTGTGAACAAATAAAGATACGAAGCAATAGAAAGAGATCCAATTTTACTTTTCAAAAAATACAAGATAGATAGATAGATATTACAACTTTAAAGCAGCAATAGCCTCGGGTTTAAAATCAAGTCTCATCCCCAAAACCCTCCTAACCTCAGCAGGAGTCAACCTCCAAGTCATAGGCCCCGAATTCTCCCCCCAAAACTCCAAAATTTCCGACACTTTCTCCAAATTCAAAATGGTCGCCATCTGTGTCAACCTTGCAAACTTATCCCTCACAGTCCTCTGAGTCATCCCGGAGAAATGACTCACCAGGGCCCGCACGTCCCGGTCAAGTTGCAAACCTCCAAGTTGACTGAATCTCTTTTGCATCATGATAAGTTCGAGCCTTTTTACAATAAAGTCAATCACTAAATGGACAAAAGAGTCATAGATGTTGGCAGTCATGAGTGGTTGGAACCAGGATGTGTTGGATTCGACCGCGTGTAGGAGCCGTTGGACCCACGGGTCGTTTACCTCGTTTTCTGCGTATTCTGTTTCAGAGAGGTCGTAGGATACGGTTGCTACAGTGTCTAAAACCGGGCGGATGCGGTGGGTCACGGTTCCTACCAGATGTTCTAGACCCGAAATTAGGGTTTTTTTGAATCCGTTGCTCATTTCTCCTAATTCTGATAGACATGACTTTATTCTTTCTCTCTCACTCGCTCCAGGGAATACCTGTCAATCATATAACAATAAATGTATAACCTGTTTTGATAAAGTAAATACATAAAGGCGAATGAATATTCATATACATTTGGATGATGAGTTGTTTACTAGTTAGTTACCTCAGCACATTGTTCTTCGATCTCGTGTCTTAGTTTCAGGGCATACTCACTGCTCACGTCCATGTTATTTAAGGCAGTAGAAATATCAATACCTGTCTTTTGCACTCCAACACCACCCAAAAACAGCTTTCCTCCAAGGTTAGGCTCCCTCATTTTCTGCTGCAAAGCGTCGTTATACTCACCACCAAGCAAACTTACAGCACTGCTCAAAGCTGCAATGACAGAATTGATATTGGATGTGGATATGGATCTGCGACAGCAACTCTGAAGAACATAGAACACGTCATCAACCATGGAAGTTGTGAGGCTGTCCATTACATGCTCATCGATCTTAATAGCTTTCCTGACATTTTCAACCATGAAGAATCCTTCCAAGATCACGTAATAACTGGTTATGTCTTGAATAACTTTGCTAAAATTCCCACTCCTGAAAGCTTTGGTGGCTCTTGGTGTTAATTCTGGATCGACTTGACTTAGGCCCTTTATCTTTGAAACCATGTACTCGGTGTAGTCCTCACCTAGTTGTGTGAGTGACAATATTTCTTCCAGATACAACTCAATTTCCCTGGGGTCTGGCCCTTCTTCTCCGGCAGATAGCAATTCGTTCTTGTAAGAATTGATTTCGGATGTCAGTTTAGACAGCTTGCGAAACTCCATGTACTTTTTTAAGATCAGAGAACCCCTGGAATCACACTCTTCTTGGAGCTCGCAGATTGCATAGACAATGCCATCTTCTCCGCAGAGACTTCTCAATATCTCTTCATTCTCTTCGATTGCTAGCACGATGTCTTTAAATAAATTGGTTAAACAGGCAACGAAATTTACCTGGCTCTGATTCTGCTCCATGAGTTCCACTAACTGCTCAAATTCAAGTTTAGATCTCAAGGATATCACCTTCTTTAAGTAACCGACGTACACCTGCAATCCTTCTTCCTCTAGAGAGAGAGGGGAATAAAGTCTGATGAAACGAAGGACGGTTTGGTGGTCTCTCTGGTCGACGGCCGCTGATAGTCTTCGCCTGACAATGGATTCGAGTTGTTTCTTGGAAGCAAAGAGCTGCTCCCTCTGATCTGAACCGGAATCCTTGTATTTTGCGTCGATTTGAAGAAATGTTTGGACGTAATTAGCGGCGGACTCGAAGTCTTCGTTCTCCAGCGCCTTCTGAACGCCGTCAATGCAATTGGACCTCTCTACAATGGCGTCGATGCGGAGGAGGGTTTCATTGACGCGAGATTGAGCAAGGTCGAGTTCGCGGACCTTGCCGGAGACCTGATCGGCGAGAATACAAGTGGAATCGACGTTCGACAGCATGTGATCTGATTCAGATTTGACAATGTCTAGCACGTCGGCGGATTTCTGGAGGAAAGAAAGATGCTTGTCAAGATCAGGTCGGAGGGAGAGGATATTCTCGAGTTGGAGATCAAGGCCACGCTGGTAAGCAATGCACTCATGGAGAAGGCGAGTCATCGCCCCAACGTCAGTGAGCTGCTGGACGTGTTCAAGGGCCTCAGAGGTACCAAATTTAACTGCAGAAGAAGAGTTGAAGGTTTCTTCCTCCTCCGTCAACGACGGAGATGACGCCATAGTGAACCGCGGATACGAATTATTCCTACACCGGAAATATGCAGATCGGATTTGAAATCCCTAAAATGTTCCAGATATCGCAAAGCCAGACGCCGTGGAAGACACCCCCAAGACCTCACCAAACTAAATAATTTTCATTAGATTAAATTACAGTTTTGGTACTTGTGGTTTTTACCAATCTTCACTTTTAGTTCAATTTTTGATTGTTTGACATGCCTCATGTATGGTTTCAAAACATTACAATGTTGGTCCCTTAGACCATGTCCAACTCACTCCCATTTTTTCCCCAAAAATAGAGTAAAAAATGAGATAAATAGTGTTTAATCTCCAACCCTATTCCATTTTTTACCTTATTTTTACCCCCAAAAAATATATTCCTAGTTTATTCTATTTTTCCAACTTATATAGATTGTCAAGCATATCCCTTCTACTAATTTGATTTTAACAAATATATAATCTATATTTTTTTTCATTACAATACTATTAAATAAATAAAATTATATTTATAACACCTAATTATAAGCTTTTGTAAAATATGTTATCGTATTTTAAAGTTTCAATATGTATTTAAATTTCATATGAATTTGATAAACAAAAAATAAACTTTATATTTATAATTAACTAATATAATTTAATATATAATACAATATTATAAGTATTAAATAATACATTTAAATTATAATTAGTATATAAAATAAACTAATAATGTATAAATATATAAAAAGAGAGACTAAAACTGACAACTCAAAGTTCATCCCCATTTTGGGGGAAACTAATAGTATAACACCAAATATGGTGTTATAATATTCATTTCCCCAAAAATTGGGGAATAAATGGAGTAGGGTTGGAGAGGAATGTGAGAAGAAATGGAGGAAAAAATGGAGAATGGGAGTGGGTTGGAGATGCTCTTAATCGGTTACAGTTAGCACTCTATCGTTAAACGCCTATAAAATGACAAAAATACCCATGTATTTGTCCCTTATGATATTTTGAATTTCTTTGAGTTTTAGGGACCATTTTATATATATATTAAAAAAAAAGTGAAAATAAACCTTCTATGTTTCTTCTTTCCAAACACAACTTGTAACATCCCAAAAATCGGGTCCAAAAATTTCTTTTAAAAACATTACTAATTCATAGCGTTAAGTCTTTCAAACGTACTAAAAGGGTTTATATGACAAATCATAGTTTCATTTCCAAAACACTTGTTTAATTATCAGAGTAAACATCCCAGGCTAACTCGTCATGGTGTGTGCACTGCAATCCTCCCGAGCTCCTCTTCTGAAAACTGAATACCTGATACCAAAACTGAAAACCGTAAGCACGAAGCTTAGTGAGTTCCCCAACCTACCGCATACCATACATATCTACTGATCCATACATGCCATACATAATACTGAGCACATAACCACATATTGGGCTCCCGCCCGCTGCATTGGGCCTCGCCCGCTATCGGACCCCGTCCGCCACCAGGCCCCGCCTGGCTTCGAGCCCCGCTCGGCGTACATATCTATTTTCCTTAGGCCCCGCCTGTCTCCGGGCCCCGCCTGCTAACATATACTAGCATACAATCATATCACAACACATAACTAACATACTCTACTGGATTACTGTGCTAAGGCCTCGCCTATCTTGGGCATCGCCCCTGTCCTGCTACCGACGAATCATGGACACCGTCCACGCTCCTACTGATAGTGAGATACGGGCCCAGCCCACACTCACTCTTTTCCTAACATGGGCCTCGCCCCTGCTCTGCTGCTAATGAGGTATGGAACACCGTCCACACTCTGCTATTGGTGAGATATGGGACCTCGCCCACACTCACCTCCCTACCAGGCACATACATGTATCACACAGACAACAAGTATAACTATCATACAAACCATTCCTTGGGCACCCGCCCGCTAACATTGGACCTTAGTCCCGAATGTCATACTAGTATACTGTGCCTAGGGCTAACCCCCGGGTCTTCCTACTCATAACTACATGGGCCGGCATTGTGTCCGTAGACCCATTCACACAAAGGGAAACTCACCTCAAACTGTTGAAGCTGCTGATAACCCTCTGGCTGCTGACCGGCACTTCTGAACCGCTGATCCCTCGGCTTCCCGAACTATCAATACCCAAAACAACATTCAGACCACAATAGTCCAAAAGTCAACCCTGGTCAAACTTGGTCAAAGTCAACGGTCAAAGTCAATTTCCAGTTGACTCGACTCGCCGAGTTGTTCTACCAAGTCGTCGAGTCCTTAGTCCTCCAATTCCAAAACAACCCCGACTCTACACGTCGAGTCTAGCAATAACTCAACAAGTCCTCCTTCAACCATACACTCGGGACTAACTTCAACCGACTCGCCGAGTTCATCCTTGAACTCGTCGAGTTCATCATCATCCCATGAATGTCCAGACCATGACTCGCCGAGTTGTATGAACAACTCGTCGAGTCCGCCTTCATAACTAAGGAGATTGCCCCGGAATCGCTGAGTTCATCCTTGAACTCGTTGAGTACGATGATCATCCAGACCATTATGGACTCAGGTTGGCTGAGTCCTTAACCAACTCAACTCACACCCTTAGCAGAAGGGTTTCGGGGCAAGAAACTGGTCTGACTCGCCGAGTCCCAGAACGGACTCGCCGAGTCCCTCTATGTCCAACCCTATTCAGACGATTACAGACAAGCTCAATGCATCCAAGATCCAGATCTAGCCTCTAGGGGTCAGGATATCACACAAAGTCACCACCTTTGCACCCATGCATGGCCCTTTTTGCTCAAAAGGCCAAAACAACCCCTTAAACCTTGCATGGGGAGTCCTAGGGGCATAAAGCTCCCACCTTTATGCTTTCCCTTCTCTAAACACCTCTAGATCTGAAGGGATCCAGCTTGGGGATGTCCAAATCCCACAAAGCATCAATCTTGGTCCAATATTTCATAAAGAGGGTCATGAAGAGATCTGACAATTAACAAGGCAAGGAAGGAACTTGATTACCAAAATGAGCAGCAAATGAGAGGAATCTTCTGGATCCACAACCTTCCTCTTGAACCCTCAACTCCTTCTTCTTCTTCTAGACTCCAAGAACACTCAAAATCCTTCAATAATGGCTCACACACTCAAAGAGAGCACTAGGGTTTCGTGGGATAGCTTCTGGACAATGGGGGCTACAAATGAGGCTGATAGAAGGAGAATGAGATGTTTAAATAGGGTACCAAGTCCAGAAATTAGGGTTTCCCAACCCAGACCTGACTCGCCGAGTCCACTCGCCGACTCGTCGAGTCGGCCACTTACTCTTCCACCCGGATCCCGCTTCGACTCGTCGAGTTCTTCCTTGGACTCGACGAGTTGACCCCTTTGACTTAGGGTTTTCCTTTCCTTTCTTGGCCTTTCTGATTCTCGGTGTTACAACTCTCCCCCACTTAAACTAGACTTCGTCCTCGAAGTCCACCACGGTTAACTTCCTTACAAACCGCATACCACTACCACTACCTCCGAGTATAACACTTTCACCCAACCGGTAACCCTACCGGCACTCCCAGTACACTTGCACTGATACACAAGGGGTTCACCCCTCCTTTTCCGCACTAACACTGGCCTTTCCAAGGCACTTCCCACAAGCAAACAACCTTTTCGATCTCGATCAATGAAAAACCTTATGCTGAAACCGCAATCCCGACCACTCCCAGTGGTTGCCACCACACCAACACTCACGGCTTACTTCCTTCGAGTAGCAGATCCCTCTCTGCTACCGATAAGACTCAACCAGGAACTATACCACAGAGTCCATACAATTGCTCTGAGATCACCTGATCTCCCCGTGAGCAACTTAGCATTACCCGATCAACTCACTGCTCTCCGCCCTAAGTCCCTTAACATCATTCCTGACTGAAGTCCTCCTGACTTCCATCCGCCTACCGGATGAACCGAGACCATTCTGGTCCCAACTGATCTGCCATTACCGAAAATAAAATATCGGTTCCCCACCGGTTACCGAACGCAAGAACATGCCCACAGCCGCTCTCAGCGACTTAAGAAGATACCGCAACAACCTGAACTGCTCTACCAACCTATCCACTCTGGCTCTAGAAGATCTGGGATCCTCGATCCCCTACCTTACCCTAAGGTCTCTACCAGGTTCCACCTGCTGCTATAAAAACACGGGCCTCGCCCACGGGTCTCACCCAACTAGACTTCGGAGTGGCCTCTCCCCAAGGTCTCACCTATCCAGGGCTATGCAGGCTCACTCCTCCTCTAGTCTCATCTTGCTAAACTTTCCTGACTCTTATCATACTAACTCGGATATACGGGCCCCTGCCCGCACTCCGCTAACTCAGCTGCTAATGAACGTTACGACTTACCCGCAGTCTTACGACACTTTCCTCACGATTCGCTGCTGGGGAATGCTGCGGCTACCCCACAGTCTTATATCCCGCCTAAACTCGCACCTGGCAAAGGCTCTGCGACCTGGTTTCCCCGAACCAGTCATCAGCTAAACATGAATACACAAACTCAAGGTTGGAAAGTTTCTCCAACTCCCAACTAACCTGATCCTCAATCCAAACAGCCACTTGAGCTGCTTCCTTCCTTACCAAGACTGCGAAACCACCCCAGTCTTGTACTTACTTCTATCCTTGGCCACACAGATGGCTCTCCCCCACTTCAACTTGACTAGCTCCTCACATCTCACAACTCAAAAGAATTTCCAATTCTTCCTACCATCCCCTGGTCACTCCGCTGAAAACCCGACTTACCACAATTGGGGATCTAACCGATCCATTTCCAATCAACACCTTCCCGAACTAGCGAGGCACTACCAAGCCCCTCCCAGGCATGCTACAGATAATGCATCCTAGGTAACCCGCTCTAAAGGAGACGACCTCCAACTATCATTCTAACTTCCAAGGTATGCAGATGGCATATAAATCAATCACAAGCAGGCCGCAAAATTCCGAAATATCATTATCAATACCGATGCAGAACCATAACAATAAGACCACAACATAAGCTGATAGAGAAATGAAAGGAGATATGTACCTGACACATCAGGCTGCTCACACCTCATCTGAAACCAACTGATACGCCCTGCTCCTCGCTGCAGGCGTCTCTGCCCGGCCCTGACGGCCGTCGGTGATCCTCATGGTTGCAGGGGCAGGTGCTATCACCTGTCCTGCTGAATGTAAACTCGGACATTGGGCCTTCTTGTGGCCCCTCTGACTTCAATGGAAACATAACATGTCTGATCCTTGGGTGGTGGTAGCAGTACAATCTCTGCTGAAATGACCAATCCGGCCGCACTTGAAGCAACCAGGATCACCACCGCTGCCACTCCTACACGCACCCTCGTGCGTCCTGCCGCACTTGCCACAGCGGCCCCGGTCCTGAGGACCTCTCGATCTAGAGTCTGAGGTCTTGGGCCTCTTGCCCGATCCCGTAGATACCTAAACCTCCTCCGGCTTCCTCTTCCCGAGGTGCTCCAGATCGATCTCCCTTTCCCTGGCCCGAGCTATCATATCCTCCAGCGTCTTGCAGCTGGACCGACTCACAAACTCTCTGATGTCGTCTCTCAGCATATCGTGATATCGGGCCTTCTTCATCTCCTCATCCGCGACATACTGCGGAACAAGAAGAGCCCTCTCCCTGAACTTGGCGGTGATCTCCGCCACCGTCTCGGTCGTCTGCTGTAGATCCTGGAACTCCCGGGCTAACTGTTGCACCTCAATAATCGGTGCAAACTCGGCCTTGAACCTGGCCGAGAAATCACTCCATGTCATCGCGTCCAATGAAGCATCATCCTCGATAGCATGACCAACCTCCTCCCACCAATCCCGTGCTCTGTCTTTCAGAAGACATGAGGCGAGTCGAACCTTGTCCCCCTCGGGACACCGGCTAGAACGAAAAGCGTTGGCGACATCAGCCAACCATCTGCCACTAGCAATGGGGTCCCTAGCCCCATGATAATCTGGAGCTCCACAAGTCCTGAACTCCCGGAATGTCAAAGTACGCGCTCCCAACATATCCATCATCTCTGTGCGAAAGGCTCCAAGCCTCTCATCCAAAATCTCTAGCAAACCCTCCTTGACCGTGCCAAAGATCACAGGAGTCTGATCAAGAATACCACGCGTAATCTCAGCTGATACAAACTCTCTCATCCGCTCCTCGATCTGCTCGATCCTTGAACCCGAGCCTGACCCCTCTCTGACACCTGATCCATCCACTGGTCCATCTTGCGATGTCGCCATACTGAAAACATGACATAACAATCATCAAAATACACATCACAGCTGAGGGACCTCACACGCACCGCAAGTTCCCTGGTTTTCTCTCGGCCCTTCTTGAATCGAGTACGGATCCTCTGCTTTCAATAGTACGGGCCCATACTACCTTCCACATCTATCCGTACTTTCCTCAAGAGTTTCCTCGACTCCACCAAGTCCCTTGCACGACTACTATTGCTGCTCCCAGCACTAACTCATCCTAGGCCTACCCTAGGGAAACCTCCAACTCAACCAAAACCAGTCCTCAGCTGCTGAAAGTCTCCTCGTAATGCCAATTAGCCATCACCTGAATACCATCACATGTAACGAGGCTCGGATAATCCTTCGAGTAAGGGACTCATCCCTACAACGGTTAAGACTCAAACGAGAGCTACGCAATAGTGTAACATCCCAAAAATACAGTCTGAAAATTTTGTTTTAAATTGGTAATAAAACCATATTCATCAAACGTCATATACGAATCATAAACAATGTATCTCAAAATATCATAACAACTGTCAAATATATCAGAGTATAAACATCCCAGGCTGAACACATGGTGTGTGCACTGCAATCTTCCCGAGCTCCTCTTTTGAAAACTGAGTACCTGAAACCAAAACTGAAAACCGTAAGCACGAAGCTTAGTGAGCTCCCCCAAACTACCTCATACCATACAATAACATATAAAGCAACTACTGGGCCTTGCCCACTGCATCGGACCGAGGTCCGGAAACTGCATCGGACCGAAGTCCAGAACTAACCAGGGCCTTGCCCTCTGCATCAGACAAAAGTCCGGAAACTGCATCGGACCGAAGTTCGGAACTAACCAGGGCATTGCCCTCTGCATCGAGCCGAAGTCCGGAAACTGCATCAGACCGAAGTCCGGAACTAACCAGGGCCTTGCCCTCTGCATCGGACCGAAGTCCGGAAACTGACTAAACATAGCATAGCATAATCATAACTACTAGCATAAACACATATACTGCATACTGCATCTGACCGAAGTCCGGAACACATAACACAAAGACGTGCTTGAATCACAAAGACATCAAGCACACTGAACTACTGCATCGGACCGAAGTCCGGAACTACTGCTAACTAAACGGGTCGGCATTGTGGCCGTAGACCCGTTCCTACTGGAAGGAAAACTCACCTCACACTGTTGAAGTCCCGTAGACCACAATCCCACACTGCTGAAGTCCCGCAGACTCAACCCCAGCTGCTGGATGACAGATTCCCGAACTGTCAACACCAAAATAACACCCAATTAATAATTGGGTTCCACTACATAACTATAAATACATACTTTGGATAATTACAACATTACCCCAAGCTTAGCTTACCCAAGCCCAAGGCCCAATCCATAGGCCCAAAGTCAACTAGGAATCAAGGCCCAACATATGGCCCAATTTTCCAAATTGGGCCCAAGCCTCTACATGGACTTCCCTGAAGGCCCAATTGTTTGGTCCAGTCCAACATGTCTCATTCTATGGGCCCAATATCATACAACCATCCAGGCCCAAACTATGGCCCATCTATGGCCCAATTTTCCAAATTGGGCCCAATCCTTCATATGGGCCTTACTCTAAAGCCCAACTAAATATTCTAGTCCATAATCATTCTCGGATGGCCCATTACTGGCCCAATTACTAATACCCAAGCCCATTAGGGTTTACTAGGTCCCTTAGGGTTTCACTAAGCCCATTAGGGCTTCCTTGGGCTTTTAAGTCTATGAAGCTTCATTGGGCCCATTAGGGCTTACAAGGCCCATTAGGGTTTCAAGTCCCTTGCCCAAACGTCCCAAGCTAGTCACGATCCAATCAAGGCACGCCGCCACCCGACACGACGGCCGGTGGCGGCAGGAGGCGGAAGCCACCACCTCACGGTGGTGGTTTGGTTCATTTTCATTATTCCAAATTCAAATTACATTTTACAAGGCTAAATCTCAATTAACCACACACACACTAAACTAATCACACACACACAGCCACCCTAGTGGTGGCCGGCGGCGGCTCGTGGCGGCGGTGACTTTTTTCCGACCAATTAAGCACACACAACACATACACACGAAAATAGACACCCACCGGCAGCCCATCATTGTTCTTGATGGGAAAGTTGACGGCGGCAGCAACCTCTCTTCTTCAACAGTCCGTCAATGAGGGTGGCGGCTAGGGTTAGCGGTCTCGGCTGGCGAACTGCAGCAACAACAACGACCGACGATGGTCCCTGCTCGGTCTTGGTTAATGGCAACATCAACAGCCATCATCACGGAGAGAAAAGGGCAGAGGTGGCGGCGGCATCTTCACAGTTCTGTTACTCATCTGGCAACGACAGCAACAATGTAACAGTAGCGGCGCGACATGAAGGCTTCTAAGGTGGCGGCTGAACAGAAGAAGAAGAAGAAAGGGCGGCTATCGGACTCGGAGTGGCACTAACGCCTTAACAGATGGCGAAGCGCGGTGGCTTCGTTCTTCAACGCTCAAGACTCCTCCCCAGCTTGTTTCTCTGGCGATATTCCGTTCGTTAGCAGCCCACGCTTCGCCATATACAGCTCCAAGTCCGGTCTCGCTTGGTCCTTGTCGCTCACGGTGTCGCCGGCAGCAGATGGCGACCTGGTCCGCATCGGAGACGTGAGTGGAAAGGAGGTGGCGGCTAGGGGGGTCACAAGGTGGTGGCGGCTGAATGAATCCTTAGGGTTAGGGTTTCGCATGTCATGGGTTAAATATGGAGGCTGCACATAAGGGTGACGGGTTCACCCGTGTTTTCATTAAACTTTGGACTATTTTACCAATATCGGTCCCTCCCCACTATATTTCTTTTCAATTTAAACCCAAATCTTACCTTTTAGCCCCTAACTCCATAATTTCCTTTCATTTTAGGTCCAAAACTTACCATATAGCCCTCCACTTGAGAATCATTTGCAAAGCAACCCAACAATTACCTTTTTAACCCTGCCCTCTGATATTCTTTTCAAATCAAGTCCAAAACTTACACTTTAGCCCCTCGGCCCATAAAATCTTCTCAATTTTAACCCAATAATTACCAACATACCCCTACTTCTAAAATTCTTCCCAAAATAACTCCGTAACTTACTAACAACCCCCAACTATCAAAATTCTTCACCAATTAGTCTGGGACTTACATTTATTAATTTATTTAAATAAACGGGGCGTTACAAATAGGGTCAAATCCAATACTCTGAGATTATTCAACCCTGATTACATGTGACTTAACGTATTCACCTAACAGCTAACTCCCACCACTCGGAATTCCACAAAGCACAGAGCAAACAACATTCAGACAAAGGAAATTCTAACCATAACATACTCAAGCAGTTCTATCAAAATACAAGAATCTGTACTAGCATGCAATATAAGCTCACATAATCAGGCATAACCTAAACAGGCTATCCTACCACTGTCTAACCAATGCTAGCATATAGCTCAATGAGCGCATATAACAGGCACATAAGGCATCCTCCTAGATCCTTAGCCCTAAATCTAGCATGCTGATCACATAATCATATCATATCATAAACTTGTATGGGTAATTTGGGAGAACTTACTTGAGCTCGGCTGATTGCATGCACCACACCCTTTTCTCTTTTTAAAGTTCCTTTTTCTTTTTCTAAAACCCTTTTCTTCCCTCAAAATCCTTTTATAAATAGGGTTTTTCTTTTGAAAATTTATACTACTTCCTCAGTTTGAGTTCAGACACACCCGAGAGTGTGCCCGAATCCCTCAAACCAAGGCTCTGATACCAACTTGTAACATCCCAAAAATCGGGTCCAAAAATTTCTTTTAAAAACATTACTAATTCATAGCGTTAAGTCATTCAAACGTACTAAAAGGGTTTATATGACAAATCATAGTTTCATTTCCAAAACACTTGTTTAATTATCAGAGTACACATCCCAGGCTAACTCGTCATGGTGTATGCACTACAATCCTCCCGAGCTCCTCTTCTGAAAACTGAATACCTGAAACCAAAACTGAAAACCGTAAGCATGAAGCTTAATGAGTTCCCCAACCTACCGAATACCATACATATCTACTGATCCATACATTCCATACATAATATTGAGCATATTGTTGGGTTTTGAGCATTCTAACACTCCTATGGTGTACATGCAACCCTATAAACCTTAGATCTATGTTTTCTCTATTATACATGCAAATATTAACTATTCCTAGGTTTCATCCTAACTAGCATATTATGAAGCACCTATACTACAAAGTTCTAGTTAGATGACATACCTTTTGATGTAGCTTGATGTCTTCAAGCTTTAAGAGCTTAGCCCCAATAGTGTGGAAGCCTCAAATGGAATCACAAATCACCAAAACACCTTGGAAGAACTTGAGAGAATATGTATGCACACTAAAATCGGCCCACTCTTATTTTCACACACTTGTGCCAATTTTGTGAGCCAAGGATCCCTTTATATATTATGGAGGATTAGGGTTACATCCATGTAAACCCTAATACCCATGATCTTTCATTTACATAGGATCCATGGGTTAAAAGCTCCATGGACCATCCATGAAAGCTTAGCCCAACCTAAATGAACTTGGCCCATTCCATATATATAAGAGTCCATATTTGTGACAACCGTCAAATTTCGGTCAAGTCAAAGTCAAACAAAGTCAACAAGTCAAACCGGTCAACTCCAATAACCCTTGTATGTTAGGGTTTACGTTATGTAATCACTATACAATTCGCTATTTTAATGAGAAATCATCATTTGGAAAGTTCATGTGTTTGATTTTCCTTAGCCTTAACAGTGCTAAACAACGAACCAAAACGATAAAACATTATTGCACACTCATCGGGAGTGTGTACGACACTAAAACACGGTTTAACGGGGTTTACGAACCTTGCGTTATGAAGCCGGACACTCAAATTAATCACAAACGAAACCTCTCTAAATCGTTTTCACTCTATCTCTTTCTATTTGAAATCTCTCCCAAATCTCTCCCAAATCTCTCTTAAAAGTTCCCATAACGTTTTGGAATCATTCGGGTCATCCCGACCCTTAACCGGGTCAAAAACCACTTGAAACGGGGTAAAAACGGGTAAAGAAGCCTCTCAGGACCGAAGCCTCTCATGAGAAGCCTCTCAGGACCGAAGCCTCTCATGAGAAGCCTCTCAGGACCGAAGCCTCTCATTAGAAGCCTCTCAGGACAGAAGCCTCGCATGAGAAGCCTCTCAGACAGCCCATGCGAGAGGTCTCGCAGACGGCCCCTTTTTACCGGTTTTTCGACTACGACTTCGTTTTAACTCCGTTTTTCATTATTTTAACGTGGGATTTTCACCCAAAACTTTATTTTATAAACTAAGGCCCCAAAATATATAAATCTCCAGGGTTTTTATAAAAATATATTAAAAGAATTAGTGGTTGAACTAATTATTGAGCGAATATTTGCTTTTCCTTAATTTATGGCAAAAGCAAACCACCACCACCTCACTCTATGATTAGCCACTCTTTCCCACTACCCCTTGTCACCTTAGTGGACCTTTACACCCAATCTCCAGCTCTTCCCACGTTCTAAGAGCTGGAGAATTGGTCATCTCTCCTCATTCTCATTAACTTCTTTCATTCTACACTTAGCAACCAAAGAACACTCTCCAAAATTCTCTCATCTTTTCTCTCAACTTCAAGAACTTCAAGGCTTTCTCCAGGGATTTCTTTCTTCAATTAGTAAGTATCTTCATCATTCATATAATTATTACACTCCATTCTACTCAAATCGTTGATATCTTACACAAATTCCATCTTATTCGGTGTTAGATTCTCGAATCATCAAGACATCTTCTTAGTGTTCTTGGGTTGAACACTTCCTCTCTCTTACTTTCATCTACTGAAACCACATAGGGTGAGTTCATACCCCTACATTTACATGTTTTCTTAAGTTTTAAGGGGGGAATACAAGTAAAATCATCAAGAACACAATTAAACTTTTTCTAACAGATTACATCAGAAAAGATGGACTTTAATCACGGACTGTTTTGGTCAACTTAAATATTTTAGTTTTCAAAACTGTTCCAGGTGCAAGTAGTTCAAACTCTTAGCTTTAAAATGGCTACTTGCACATCTCCATATGATGTTTCTACAATTTATGATGATTTTTATAAAACTGCCTATCATTTCAGAGGCAAACCCGGACCAGTCTGTGATTATGGACATTTTCACCTCTGTTAGAGATCACTAAAAATCATGATAAAATTTACGAACAAACTAGACTCATATTCCAAACTCTCAGAATTTGCGGATTTGGATTTAGAGCTTTGATGATTTTTCTATAAATTTTCTAAGAACAGTAACAGAAACTGTATACAACAAAAAGTTGCTGTCAATTTCATTTCACCTTCTAACATGTTGAGCAAGGTGTATATCTTTATGTGATTATATGTTATTGCAATATATGACATTTTATCTTAATATTTAGACACACATCAGTTTACAAATGGATTTGGACATATAAAATATAAAGAATAACAAGTGATTATAATCAAAGTACAACTGATACATTCAAACATTTAATAAACTATTTTGAATATAGTTTGCATACATTACTACGTACTACCCTTGGTTGATAAACTATAATAGGTATAGTTTATGATACATTACATAATACATACATTTAAAAAGGGTACATTTATACAAAGGATATTTTCATTAAGCAAGGTACGGCCATACGGTACCAAGTTTTCATAACACGAAATTCCGTTAATGACTTTATGAAACATTACATAACACATACATTTAAAAAAGGATACATTTATACAAAGGATATTTTCATTAAGCAAGGTACAGCCATACGGTACCAAGTTTTCATTACACTACACGTAAATTCGTTAATGACTTCTGTGAGACATTCGATTCAATTTATAATAACTCACATGTGGTATTAACAAACATAGAATTTACGGGGATTTCACTAAAATCAAACGAGTTTATGTCGATTTAAACTTGCATTGTTTTACTATAAGGAACGAACACTACTTGTACATTTCGATCTTTGGGTTTTAAGACTACATTTACACATTAAGGAAACTATTGGATTTTCTGGAACGAACACTACTTTTACAAGAAAAGGCTTTAATAAACTCACATAAAGTATTAATGAATATTGGAATTTACGGGAACTTCATTAAAATTAAACGAGTTTATGTCGATTTAAACTTACATTATTTATTATAAGTAAGAAAAGTTACTTATACATTTCGGTCTTTGGATTTAAGACTACATATACATTTTAAGGAAAATATTGGATTTTTCTAAAACAAATACTACTTTTACAAACGAAAGGCTTTTAATAATACCAAACAAAAGCTTATGAACTCACCAACCTTTGTGTTGACACTTTTTCAAACAACTTGTATTCTCAGGAAATCATTAAACAGGTAACCAAGTGCTTTTGAGGATGGGACGCTAAGGCGTCTACTATTTCATATTTTGTCAACATATTGTAATTGATTCGTAAACATGTAATTCATACAATGATGTAACTTTTTCAATTATATATATGTTGGTTGTGTTTGCTTGAATTACTATTACAATTGTTGTTATGATACTATACATGAAGTCCTCCACCCCCGGACGTTTCCGCCATCCTTGGTTTGGGGGTGTGACAATATTTAATTAGTTCTTTTTGATCACTTAATTAATTCTAAATTAATTCTTGATCAATACTAATTAAATAATATGATTCCATATTAATATATTAGAACTTATAATATATTAATATAAATCATAAATATACTATTCTCAAAAGACTATCCATATAAATTGTGCCGGTGAAGTGCAACTCAAATGGACCATGCCGGGTCGGGTCAAGTACATACCAAATATAGTTATGGACTTAGACATTAATCCAACAGTCTCCCACTTGGATAAGTCTAAAACTATTATTGAGTATGACTTCAAAACCTAACTGGCAATCGTAGCTCTTAAAGCCGCTGTCGAACTCTGACATTGTCAATGACTTGTCCATTAGATAAGGGATCATATATTCCTCCATTCTAGATATCATATGGACTGAGACATGGATTATAATCATTCTCTCTGTCCATTTGTTGTTTCCCGATTTTCGATTTATGATGACTGACTGATTGAACAAATCAAATCAGTCCTGTCTTGTCCAAGCACTCACATGTGTCATCGCTAAATCATCGACGGGCCCACATATATCGCTTTTATCCCGAAGGTAAAAGGAATGGATAAACTTCGACTCATATGGCTTGTTCTAGTACTTGTTGAATCATACACAAAGGCACGTTTTATAACATCGAGTTACCAAATGTGTTTTCGTGCAATCAATGTATAACCAACTCATAGTAACAACTCATATCTCTAGGTTTTAAGAATATAAGATATTATCGTCTCATGATCACTCGTGATAAAATCCATGAAGTGATTCAAATGAGCGCGGGTTGAATCCAATACTCAGAACTTATGAGCACTCATGAGTGTTGTAGCACCACTTTGTCCACCAACTTGGACCTCTACAAACCAACCCATGACAGTCTTGATTCATATCTACTTCCAACATATGACCGACTGTGGATGGTTTGAATAACTTAATCATTCAAGAAGAGCGACTTAGTTATTCTGGAAGTCAAAACATGCAAAGTGAAACACAAGAATAAATGAATCAAATATGGTATCAAACCCTATGAATATAAATAAACACTTTTATTTATCACCATACTGATTACTCATTATTCATTGTTTCGGTTTTATCAACTTTATACTTGAATTAAAAACACTAGTTGTCCCATGCTCCAAGCATGTACACTATGTTTATCTTAAACAATAGCTTTGCCATACACCAAGTATGCATACTATGTTTGTCTATGATCCTTACTTTGTGAAATAAACCAATTGAACATAATTTCAATGATTCTAATTTCACACTCCCAAATCCTTATCGAAAAATGTGAGAATTTCAAATTCCTATCATTTATCGAAATCTGTTTAGATTTTAAACTTATATGCACTGACCCTCCTGTAATGAATATGTACAAAGTCACAAAGACTTGTCAACAGTCATTATAAGGTATTCCAATGGAGATCAATTCCATGGAAACTAAGTCTCATATTCAAAGTACATTGCTTTGGACATGCTTCTTGCATTAAGTTTTCTAATCTTACACAGATAACTTCCACCTATGGAGACAACTCCATATTCTCATTTTGACTATCACTTCTGAATAAGAGATGCCTCTTTTCAGAATATGTCAATATGGTCCTTCCAAAATTAGCACTATACTTCCAACTGTCACTGAGCAACCAATCTTTGGTAAACCTCAGATTGTCCTCGACAATTGCTTAATCATTTTAGTCATATCCAATTTTAGACCTTTTCCCTTCTTAATGCCTCTGGGCATTTGGAAAAATTTAGAAATGACAAATATTATAGCACATGCAATCGATCCTGTACCCAAAGCAAATGGTACACGATTCATGATGTCTCACATAAAGACATGATTCTAGACCAGTCTTTTGCTACAATATTTTTATTTGCCATGTTTTCAAAATTTGACTATGAAGAGGGATGCCGTAATCATAATCGAATTTTGAGAACGCAATATATAGAATTTCCTTAAGTTGAACCAATCCAACATGAAATTCATATATATATTCTTGACTAAAGATGATTAAGGTCTCAATCTAAGCCTTTAGAACTGAAATGAAGTATATCCTCTCCCTTAATTATAGCAAAACAACTTTTTCAATCCCTGCAGCCTCACGAATTGAAACTTTTGTTTTCTATAATTAACATTGCTAACTTGCAACACTAACAATAATTATCATGCTCCCACTAACATGATGATTATTAGCATAACACTTATGCTCCCACTAGCTTTGACATGTACTCAGAAATCAGCTGGACTTCTAGAAATCAATACTTTATTGACTTTCTTACCAAAGTTCAGATTTCTGATACGAGATGCTTTGATAAAACTTTATCAAAATCATACACCTTTCCTTAGATAGCATGCATGTGTGTCTAAACAATTTCAGTCCTATGAAAAGGGATGTCGTAATCATAGTCTCAATTGTTTAGACCTTTTGCCATCTGCTTCAAATCTACTTGGTGGAAGTGTTTCCTCACCATCATTTTCATGAATCGGAGAGAAACCTTATGACCCTTAGATTTTATGGTGTATGTGTTCTTATCCATGTGAATCGTCAAAACCATAGTCATAAGACAAGGATAATGACAAATCCAAACTCATATGGACTGAACTTATGCAATCTTAACTTCTTGCCACCTGGCAGTACAGGGCCTGCCATTGCTTCCAAGTTGTTATGTAACCAATTGAGAACTTTCAGAACTCCTATGCAAAGCCAACTTTAACTGGAATGGGCACAGAATATGTCAACACGATAGGTTATAAACCTCAAGTCATGTGCTAGTGAAGAACCTCAGGTTTTATTCTTGATTAGTTCTTGAAATTCTTTTTAGGATCTTTAAGACTCCCACTATCCTCTTGACATATAAGACTATCTTGCCAAATATTCAAGAGATAGTGCATATTCTTTATCAATACAAACACTTCACACAATTGGCCTTAGTTGGTCTTTGTTTTATCCAAAACATCACAACTTACCAATTTCAAATGTACAAGAGTAGGACACTTTTACTCTTACATTTGACAAGTGTTTTAAACCTTTCTTTAAGATATGTCACTCAAGTTACAATCTTGGAGTATGACTCTAAGAATTGTTTTGGAACGAAGTATGACTCATCTTCCTGATCTAACCATTTCAACAATTCATGACTCCTCTTCTTAGTCATAAGAATGCACTAAGATGACCTTTAGAGGACTAATTGTGATATGATTTCTAAATCATTAAGATGATCACAAACATGATACTAAAGTACTCTCCCATCTTTTCAGATTTGAGAAACTTTTATCTTTCTGCCTAATTTAATTCTTCCCATTCGTTCTGCCATACATTGAGACTTTTCCAATGTTTCAGAATTATACTTAAACTTGTAAGTATAACCATATTTACTAAACTTTAGTAAATCAAATAGTCTTAACGAGCTTTGTGGTGGACATGACCAGTGCACAAGAATGTGTACTCGATCCCTTTAGTCCTTCACTTGACTCACACATCCATGTGAACAAGTAATTAGTCTTGATTTTCCAATGCTTGAAAGTTCTCATTCATCATACTATTCAACTTGCATGATTCCAAGTTTCGGTCCAATTGAAACTTGGGTGATGAGAAACTTTCCTTATTTGGTAAATTTAGACACTACCACAAATGAAAGAATCAAATCCATTTTCCAATATTGCTATCAATGGAAACATATAAACAACAATTTTTCACAAATGCCATTGTAAGGATACGTAAAATAAATAAATCAAAACTGTTTTTTTTTATTTTAAAACTTCCGGAAAAACTTATCCTTACAATGCAAATGCATATGAAAAACTTTTTGTTATCTATTCCTAAGCAATATATCATAACTCCTAAGCAACAGCTCAAAATTCTGATCACCGAACCATGCGATCAAAAACCATCTTCGCGATCAGAATCAGCATATACTTCCTTTAAGTTTCTTCACTTTTCTTTGATTCTTAAAACATCAACATGTGACCATGTCACATCATGTAATAAGAATCTCATAATAGAAACTTAACAGAGTTAGATAGTGAACTTTACCTGAAGCAGAGTCAAACTTCTTGACTTGATCAACCTTATGATCTTTCAGGTAAATAGGCAGCTTCGCAATCAATGCCCCTTCCTTTGGCAAGAGAAACATATGGACTCACTGGGAATGGTACATGGGACTATCGCAGACTTAGCCTTTCTCTTTACCATTTGGTCAACCTAGTTGACTATGGTCAAACCCTTTCTTTGGGATGAGAAGGCTTTTCTAGATATCCAATGTTACCATTGTCAATGTCCATTGGGAAGTTGATCTCCTAATCAATTTGCTTTACTAGTCCTCAAATCATTGCTGACCAAGCAAATAGATAAGATCATTAAGGGTCATGTCATAGTCTGTTTCATAGTAGTCCCAAAGGAACTCACTAAGTGACTTAGAAAGTGATTGAACATCCAACCTTCTCAAGACTTTGACACCCAACTCTCCCGGCTTGTCAATATGTGACTTCATCTCTAAGATGTGATCACACATAGACTTTGCTTGCCATTAGGGCTTGAGTGACCTTGAACTTGTGGGTTAGGGAGAATAATTGGAGGAGGTGGAGGAAGAGAAGTATGACTTCCATGAGCCAAACTCGGGAAGTCATATTCATTAGGAAAGCTTGGTTTGGGAAGATCATTGTTGTCTAAACCAGACATCAACAATGGGAGAAATTCACGTAAAGTTGATTTAAGTCCTTAATATAACACCCAATATGATATATTAAGGCTAGGACCCAACAAACTATTTTATAACTTGGAAGAGGGATGCCGTAATCCAAGCTATAAAATATTTGAAGGTAGGTGAATGACGATTCACCAATTTCCACCAAGATAAACGAAATGTATTATTAGGTTTTAATTGGTCTTGAAACTCCTAGATTCTTTTGAGATTCATTGAACTTTTCAATGGCATGTTTCAATCTCGAGTGTGCCCTTCAGGTTTTGTGACTGGGATGCCGAGGATCACAAAACAAGGTGTGAAGTAACCATGCAAATATCCTTGGTACCCTTAATATTTACCCCTCAATCGATGTGCCAGTTAACCACACACGCTCCAACGATACTATGATAAACATTAAGTTACCCTTTGCCTACCTTGTTAAGTCCAGGTTAGTGTGCCGGTTAGCCACACACGCTCCACTAACGGCTTAAACAAAGTGCAAAGTGTAATTTCCTGGATTAGCACCTTATTCACATTTTCCTAAGTAACTAAGATTGGGAATTAATAAGTGTTTAGTTACTTAGTATTTATCATTAATACTTTTAATGAAGGGAGAATTATAGTCCTTGTCCTACCCGTTCGGCTAACAACCCTCCACCGGTCAAGGAAGCGGTGAGTGAGAGTGGACACCCATTAAACTGCCATTTTATAGGCAGTAACCTTATACCCCCCTTATAGACCGGCTTCGTGAATGTGGCCTACTAATGGTAAGACGACTTTGCTCTTATACATATATATATTATTAACTTATAATATTATAAAGTATAAGGGTTGAATTTTAACTTTTAAAATTCTAAGGGCTAGTTTGGAATTAAAGTATACATGGGGGGTAACTTTACAAATTCCAAAACTTGAGGACAAGTTTTGAAACCTTTCAAAACTCTTGGATTTTTCATAACTTATGAGACTTAATGACACTTTAAAAAGAAAAACTCTTCACTTTCCATAACTTGAGGACAAGTTATGGAGTTCATAAAAACCATTAAGATCAAATATTCCAATTAACACAATAATCAAATAATTTTTCTATGATCTAGATTAAACTCATAAGTAAAGATAATTCACATCAACAATTTTCAAGAAATTAGATAATCATATAAACTAATACAAATCTTGAAACTTTGACAATTATCCTTTGAAGACTCTTGGAATTCATAACCTAAAGAGTTAATAAATAAGACATTTCACATCCATAACTTATGGAAGTTTCAAAACTCTTAAGATCATAACTTGAAAAAAAAACTTTTGAGTTCCAAAATTTGATGACAAAATTTGTAACTCCTTAAAACCATTTAGATCAAACTTTTAAAACAAATAAAATAATCATATCATTCTATCTTTTAATAAATTGACCTAATTCAACTCTTGTAGTAAAGTGACTCAAATTTTATAAATAACTAGTTTTTTCATAAAATCAAGTAATTATCATAAAATTTGACAAACTTCATGTTTTTTTTTTCCTTCAACTTGAAAAAAAAATACATTTGCATCAAATATAATAGAAAACAACCCATGGCTCTGATACCACTGTTGGGTTTTGAGCATTCTAACACTCCTATGGTGTACATGCAACCCTATAAACCTTGGATCTATGTTTTCTCTATTATACATGCAAATATTAACTATTCCAAGGTTTCATCCTAACTAGCATATTATGAAGCACCTATACTACAAAGTTCTAGTTAGATGACATACCTTTTGATGTAGCTTGATGTCTTCAAGCTTTAAGAGCTTAGCCCCAATAGTGTGGAAGCCTCAAATGGAATCACAAATCACCAAAACACCTTGGAAGAACTTGAGAGAATATGTATGCACACTAAAATCGGCCCACTCTTATTTTCACACACTTGTGCCAATTTTGTGAGCCAAGGACCCCTTTATATATTATGGAGGATTAGGGTTACATCCATGTAAACCCTAATACCCATGAACTTTCATTTACATAGGATCCATGGGTTAAAAGCTCCATGGACCATCCATGAAAGCTTAGCCCAACCTAAATGAACTTGGCCTATTCCATATATATAAGAGTCCATATTTAATTAGTTCTTTTTGATCACTTAATTAATTCTAAATTAATTCTTGATCAATACTAATTAAATAATATGATTCCATATTAATATATTAGAACTTATAATATATTAATATAAATCATAAATATACTATTCTCAAAAGATTATCCATATAAATTGTGCCGGTGAAGTGCAACCCAAATGGACCATGCCGGGTCGGGTCAAGTACATACCAAATATAGTTATGGACTTAGACATTAATCCAACACACATAACCACATACTGGGCTCCCGCCCGCTGCATTGGGCCTCGCCCGCTATCGGACCCCGTCCGCCACCAGGCCCCGCCTGGCTTCGAGCCCCGCTCGGCGTACAGATCTGTTTTCCTTAGGCCCCGCCTGTCTCCGGGCCCCGCCCGCTAACATATACTAGCATACAATCATATCACAACACATAACTAACGTACTCTACTGGATTACTGTGCTAAGGCCTCGCCCCTGTCCTGCTACCGACGAATCATGGAACCCCGTCCACGCTCCTACTGATAGTCAGATATGGGCCCAACCCACACTCACTATTTTCCTAACATGGTCCTCGCCCCTGCTCTACTGCTAATGAGGTATGGAACACCGTCCACACTCCTACTGATAGTGAGATACGGGCCCAGCCCACACTCACTCTTTTCCTAACATGGGCCTCGCCCCTGCTCTGCTGCTAATGAGGTATGGAACACCGTCCACACTCTGCTATTGGTGAGATATGGGACCTCGCCCACACTCACCTCCCTACCAGGCACATATATGTATTACACAGACAACAAGTATAACTATCATACAAACCATTCCTTGGGCACCCGCCCGCTAACATTGGACCTTAGTCCCGAATGTCATACTAGCATACTGTGCCTATGGCTAACCCCCGGGTCTTCCTACTCATAACTACATGGGCCGGCATTGTGGCCGTAGACCCATTCACACAAAGGGAAACTCACCTCAAACTGTTGAAGCTGCTGATAACCCTCTGGCTGCTGACCGACACTTCTGAACCGCTGATCCCTCGACTTCCCGAACTATCAATACCCAAAACAACATTCAGACCACAATAGTCCAAAAGTCAACCCTGGTCAAACTTGGTCAAAGTCAACGGTCAAAGTCAACTTCCAGTTGACTCGACTCGCCGAATTGTTCTACCAACTCGTCGAGTCCTTAGTCCTCCAATTCCAAAACAACCCCGACTCTACACGTCGAGTCTAGCAACAACTCAACGAGTCCTCCTTCAACCATACACTCGGGACTAACTTCAACCGACTCGCCGAGTTCATCCTTGAACTCGTCGAGTTCATCATCATCCCATGAATGTCCAGACCATGAATCGCCGAGTTGTATGAACAACTCGTCGAGTCCGCCTTCATAACTAAGGATATTGCCCCAGACTCGCCGAGTTCATCCTTGAACTCGTCGAGTACGATGATCATCCAGACCATTATGGACTCAGGCTGGCTGAGTCCTTAACCAACTCAACTCACACCCTTAGCATGAGGGTTTCAGGGCAAGAAACTGGTCCGACTCGCCGAGTCCCAGAACGGACTCGCCAAGTCCCTCTATGTCCAACCCTATTCAAACGATTACAGACAAGCTCAATGCATCCAAAATCCAGATCTAGCCTCTAGGGGTCAGGATATCACACAAAGTCACCACCTTTGCACCCATGCATGACCCTTTTTGCTCAAAAGGCCAAAACAACCCCTTAAACCTTGCATGGGGAGTCCTAGGGGCATAAAGCTCCCACCTTTATGCTTTCCCTTCTCTAAACACCTCTAGATCTGAAGGGATCCAGCATGGGGACGTCCAAATCCCACAAAGCATCAATCTTGGTCCAATATTTCATAAAGAGGGTCATGAAGAGATCTAACAATTAACAAGGCAAGGAAGGAACTTGATTACTAAAATGAGCAGCAAATGAGAGGAATCTTCTGGATCCACAACCTTCCTCTTGAACCCTCAACTCCTTCTTCTTCTTCTAGACTCCAAGAACACTCAAAATCCTTCAATAATGGCTCACACACTCAAAGAGAGCACTAGGGTTTCATGGGATAGCTTCTGGACAATGGGGGCTACAAATGAGGCTGATAGAAGGAGAATGAGATGCTTAAATAGGGTACCAAGTCCGGAAATTAGGGTTTCCCAACCTAGACCTGACTCGCCGAGTCCACTCGCCGACTCGTCGAGTCGGCCACTTACTCTTCCACCCGGATCCCGCTTCGACTCGTCGAGTTCTTCCTTGGACTCGACGAGTTGACCCCTTTGACTTAGGGTTTTCCTTTCCTTTCTTGGCCTTTCTGATTCTGGGTGTTACACAACTTAGAGGGGTGTTTGGGATTGCTTTTAAACTCTAAAAGTACATTTAGATAAAAGTGTTCATTGGCTTATGATGATGATAAAATAAGTTTTTTAATAAATTATCTGGATTAGCTTTTGTTGTTGCAAAAGTTAAAAGTGTTCGCCTTAAAATTTTATTTTAAAGCTATTATGGTTAAAAAATTAAAAAGAGTTTCAAAAAGTCAAGTTTTACATACTTTTTAAATATCATTTTTGAAGGTTTTTTAAAACTAATGGAAAAATCATTTTGAAAAGTTCTTTTAAGATTGTCAAACACATTTTTTGACTTGTTGGCTTTCCAAAAAGCCATTAAGTCAATAATTTGTTTTGAAAAACAATCTCAAACAACCCTTTATTCCCCATCCTAGCCAAAAACCAATCAGGAAGAATGGCTTCGACATTTACCACCTCTTCCACGTCGTCCACCTCCTCTACCAAAATCTAACGCAACCTCCAACGTCGGTCACCTCCTCCATGCCACCCTCTCTCGAACATGGATCATCTCTAACACTTGATGCCCCTCATTTTCGTCCATCCTCTCATCGGTTCCCACTTCCTCATTTTCCCTATCGCTGACATTCATAACAACAATTCTCTCCTCCCTTTTATCACTTGTTCTTCAAACTGACCCCATTATCTCATCCCCTTTTTCAATTCATGTAGATTGTTCATGGATTTGAAGATTAGATAAGACTAGTATATGAGGATGAAACAAACGAGAAATGAAGTAGGCTGAAAGAATTGGTAATTGTGTGTGTTTTGCAAGTGAAAATAAAGGAACAAACAAGATTTTTCAACCCTTACCCCTTGGTTTGTGATTTGGATGAATCATCGCTTCCCTGACTTTTCTTTGGATGAATAACACTAATGTCACCCGCCTTGCGCGGCGCCACGTTTATGGCCATTTGGGATGATGTTCATGCGTTAAAAGCCTAGCTAACTTATCCCCACAGGTGCCTTTACGAACCCATGCCACATGCCTAATAGTTTTATGTCATGATTTTCCATATAGGATGTCCACATGTAATTTATTGTTGACATGGCAAAATAATTTTTTTACTTGGACCGAAACTTGATTTTTTAACCAATGTTTATATTTATAACATCAAGTTTTCATTTTCTTATTACAACATTGTACTTCTAGTTCTTTTTATTAAGACATTATACTTTGAATAAAATGTATACAAAAAAATATTTTCATGAATAAAACATGTTCACCAAAGATCACCAATTCATGTTCACATAAATTTAAATATGCTCACAAATTACTGTTTCATCGACATACTTCGCATCCTAGTTTGTAATGGCCAACAATGTCAAATTACTATGTGTAAATAAAAAATAATTTGAAAGTAGAATGTTATAATAAGCAAACAAAAGTACAATGATATAATAAGGAGAAAATGAAAAGTATGTTGCTACTTTTTTGCATTTAGCTCTAAAATTATACTTTCATAATACAAATTTTATATCGACTATACTGTTAGGTAACCAGATTAATCCATAATTATTATTCTATTGCAAGAATTTCAGGTGCATTGGAAGAGAACATACGAGAGCTATTCAAAAGCATACAAAACTGCATATTCTATAATCTGAATCATCGAAATCAATGCAATTGCTTCAAAAAGAGAAAATTTTCGCCAACACACGGAAATATAATACATTATGTGTTTTAGTTAATTTGGCGAGCTAGAAGACCAATCACGCATATCTCAAAAGCAACAATGACGTAGAAACTCAAAACTTTCATACAACTATACAAGGTTGAGATAGCATCTCAAAAGTTAGCGATGATATTTATATCCTTCATCTATGTATACTTTTGTCTACTTCTTCATCTCCATTTTCCATAAAATCACACGTCAGCATTCATAATAAAAGATTTATTTACTTTACTTATATAAAATGTCCAATCCAAAATAGTTGTAACAAAGATAAATAGACAAAAAGTTCATATTAAAATCGATGTGAATGGCATCTTATTGATCATTCGAGGAACAAACAATGACTGTTAACAAAATGAGACTTGGTTAAAAACATAATATAATGTTTTAATTTAAAATATTAATATAAGACAATATTTAGTATATTAATTTGTTGTGGAGAAGTTGGTAATTTCGCACTCACCAATGTTTGCCACATTCAGACGAATCTTTGGTGTTTGCTTGCCTTTCGATGGCCACTCCCCACCAAACAATTGCGCCAAAATTTAGCAATTTTTTGGTGAGAGGGAGATTAATCGGTGAATCTGGTCCTCAATTCTTCTGTATTCTCTTACAGGTTCATTTCTCATCTCCCTCCGTATATATGTGTTCCAACTCACACCAACGCAATCCTATCTTGTCCATATCCCTCTTTGTGGTTCTCAAATCTTTAAGATTTCAATTCCCCACAAACCTCTGTTTCTATTACCATCATCTCTCCATATTCGTCAAAAAAGATTCCACTTTTCAAGATTCATGCCTCAAAAGCTAATGGGAACTCACCAATAACTAACATCCGTTTGGTATTTTCCATTCTTTTTACATTTTTCACTCTTTCTTGTGTCGATTGAATCGAGAATGGGCACTGTCTTTGAATGCCCATCAACATTGTTTTTCGTTATAACTTTCAGGTAGAATCGTTTGAGGTATAGGAGCAAGATTTGCTCAATTTTAACTTTCTTCGATCAATCTCAAGTGGGTTTATCAAATAATCTGTAAAGGTATGATTTTTATTTCAAGAACCATGAACAATCACCTTATTCTCTTTTTGTTGCATTAAATATCTCAATTTGATGTTACATTGATGAACGAAAAGGTAAAGTTTAAATCTTGAGGTTGTATGGATAAAAATTGGTTACCCAATTCGATAAATTTACAGATGGGTGACGTTGCAAAGGACTTAGCCGCCGGAACGGTAGGAGGTGTAGCACAGTTGGTGGTTGGACACCCTTTTGATACCATCAAGGTGAAGCTCCAAAGTCAACCGACTCCACCACCGGGTCAACTCCCCCAATACTCCGGCGCCATTGATGCTGTTAAAAAAACCTTGGCTGCTGAAGGTGCAGGAGGTCTATACAAAGGTATGGGAGCCCCACTTGCCACGGTGGCAGTCTTCAATGCGGTGTTGTTCTCAGTCAGGGGAAAAATGGAGGCCATTTTAAGGTCCGAACCCGGTGCACCATTGACCGTGAAACAACAGACCATCGCCGGAGCCGGTGCTGGTTTTGCCGTCTCCTTCTTGGCAACCCCAACTGAGTTAATTAAATGCAGGTCTGTTTACGAGGGAGTAAATTAAGCTCTACAAAGTTCATGTTAGTTTATGACGCAACCTGTTTCTTGAATTTAGATTGCAGGCACAAGGTGCAGGTGCGGCGGTGGCAGAAGGTGGTGCAGCCGCGACGGCGGCGTTGAAGTACAGTGGTCCAATGGACGTGGCTAGGCAAGTGTTAAGATCTGAAGGAGGGGTAAGAGGTTTATACAAAGGAATGTTTCCCACATTTGCTCGTGAGGTCCCTGGAAACGCCACCATGTTTGGTATCTATGAAGCTCTAAAACAATATCTCGCCGGTGGAACTGATACTTCCGGCTTAGGCAGAGGCTCCCTGATGATGGCCGGAGGGTTAGCCGGAGGTGCGTTTTGGATTTCCGTTTACCCTGCTGATGTCGTCAAGAGTGTGATCCAGATCGATGATTATAAGAACCCTAAATATTCTGGAGCAATTGATGCTTTCAAAAAGATTCTTAAATCTGAAGGAGTTAGCGGTTTGTATAAAGGTTTTGGACCTGCAATGGCACGAAGTGTCCCTGCTAATGCTGCTTGCTTTCTAGCCTATGAAGTCACAAGATCCAGCTTGGGTTAAAATTAAAACCTATGATTTTTAACATTTATTGTACCAAATTATTTATTATTTTTCTTTTATGCTTCATGGGGTTTTCTTGAAATCCAGTGTTATCATGTTTTATGATAACTTCTACCTTGTGCATTAAACCTTGTACACCGCATATTCCAACATCCTTAACATGATTTACCTTTTTACGTTTTTATCTTTCATTTTACATCCCTAAAACAACGCATGTGCCTAAATAAATTCACATAAACCTTTGATTAATTCTTTTGACTGAGTAATAAACTTTGCCATAAAAAACTCCATGCATTTTGTTGAGTCAACAGATAAAAAAGGGAAAGGTTACTTTTAACAGTTCCAAATAAACTTGTATGACTTCCCGAATATGAAGGCACACAAGTTTATAAATAGATAAACATGCATGTGTATTAACAGTTCTACGAGACTGTAAAAAAAATGGTAAAAATGGACGATCAGTTGCAATCTCACTCGGCACTACCTCTTCTTTCAAAACCCGATCGCATGGATTCTTTCGTGAGCATGATTTCCACATTTCTCAAATCAAAATTCTATTTTTGTTTAAATTCGAAAGTTTAATAAATTCTTTTTGTTATATATGTGTAGATGAAGCATATCAGAAAGCACCCTAATTTATCAAGATGGCGATATATTTTTAAATTTGGAAGAAAGAACAGTGAATGTGTTCCATTGAATGAAACTATTGCGGATGTCAACAACAAAAGCTATTTGCTAGATAGGATTGAGTCCCTTGAAGATCGTCTTATTCAGGTAATATTATTTTCTTTTTTTGATCATAATCAAAGGTGAAAATTTATCTTCTTTTTTGGGGATTATTTCAGCTTTCTTTAGAGATTGAAACACGAAGAACATCACGAACATCAACAACAGCATCAGCAATTCCAGGGACACGGGAATTACCGATTTCTTCATACCCTGTTTTCAACAATCCTAAGCCAAAATGCAAGCGTGTAGCTTCTGATGTTCCCATTAGCACTGGTGGTGAATTACAGGTATGTTTAAGGACTCATTGTATAATTTGATGAAGCAAAAGGGCTTGAAGTGGAATTTCAATATATACGTTTTTTTTTAATCGTTGGTTGTATGTATGAACTGAAGAGATCTGAAACACTGAATCCGAAGCAAAAACGGAGGAATGGAAAGAGTAATGTCGAGAATTGTAAGACATTCAAGAATGGGAAGAATAAAGCTCACAGTTGGCCACACCTAAAGATATTAGGTTGCTAGTACTTGTTTTATTCTAGTCTTTTGATTTTTTTTTTTTTTTTTTTTTTTGCACCTTTAATGTTTTTATTGTTTGCCTTTTCTACATAAAGAATTATTAAAAAAAAAGTTAATGGACTAGTTAATGGTGTTGAAACTTATTTAATAAATTGATACGATACCATTTTTTAAGGCTAAAGAGAAGGGTTAGTTTGGATGGGGTAGGAGAGGAGCAATCTAATTTCAATCAATTTGACAAATATGATGTCATATGATACTATAATCTAAGGTTTAAGTATTTAATAGTGTTTAGCACGTGAGACTTGACATAACCGAACAAAATAAGCCTCTTTCAGATAGCGTTTGGTACGTACAGAACAAGATCGGATGTTGAGCGTGCCAAATAGGACTATTTTCTTAAATTTTAATCTCATCCAAAAATCTCCCCTGCCCTTGCCCTCGGCCTCTCGTATCGTCTCTTCTCGTTCATAACACACTTTTTTCTTAGATTGATGACATCACATCTTCCTCCATCGATACCATTTCCTATCGTCTGCAACAAATACCACACTTAAAATTAATAAACCACAACCAATATGACAAAATTATTTTTGAAAATAGTATTCAACATTAATGATGCTTAATAAGGTTGTACAAACCTTAACCCGATAGACTCAAAACTAAAGTCCTCACCCCCATCTTATTCTTCCCATACCTTTGTATGGCAAACAATCCTACATGTATCAAAATCGACTTGTTCTGAATCTTGCTATTTTATTATATGGAATATCATTCCCGATGATCATAGAAACTTTAATTAAAATGAGTAACAACATACGGGGTTTGTAAGGAATTTTGTTCTAACTTATCTTTGATATGCAGAGCCTTATCGAGTTTTTGAGTGTGTAAGTTGAGCCTAAAATGAGAGATACCTTCACGAGCCTTAGGGCGTGTTCGACACACAACTTTTAAAAGCATCTAACATTCAGCTTTTAAGAAAAAGATCGAAAAAAAAGTTTTGTTCGGCAATAGGAGCGTTTAGCTTTGAGCTAAAACAAAAAGTTACTTCGAGTAGCGTTTAACAAAAACTCTCTTGTAATTTTATAAATCGACTTAATTACCCTTCCTTAAAAATAATGATGTGTTTTAGATACGCATTTTTATGTATTTTTACATGTTTTAAAAGCTTCCAATTATTTTCGTCGAACAATCATATACAAATAAAAAGTTACAGCTTCCAGCTACCAACTTTCAACTAGTTTTATCGAACACGCCCTTAGACAATTTGGTAGAACCGTAAAATGTTGATTTGTGGTTGATCAATTCTTTCATAAAGGAATGTAGAAATGATTAAGTGGGATTAATATGTAGAAGTGATTAAGTGGGATGAAGATGTGGAGGTATCACACATGTCTGTCGTATGATGCTATGGAAATTGAGGTTAAGGAATATGTATAAAGATTTTAGGTATTTTTAATTATATATATATATATATATATATATATATATATATATATATATATATTAAAAGTTATGTAGAACTTGTGAGGATAATATGGTAATTTTACGTCGTGTTCTGTCCTAGATTTTCCAAATGATAAGTCATCTCAAGTACCGTTCAATCCAGTCTCACATATCAAACGCTATATAATAGAATACATATACAACAACAACAACATAACCAATGAATCTCATTAGAATTAGTTAGGGGAGGTGGAAGTCGACATTCAAGTCTCCATAGGATGAAGAGTCACTTAGATGACCTCTAACATGTGCACAACGAAAAGTTATATAAAGGGGAAAACTGGAGAAAGTACGTTTTAGCTTGCAGTAACAAATAAACATGGCTACTTTTTGTACCACTTGATTCAATATTTGGGCATTTTGGCAGATGCGCTTACCAAATTATTTATTTGAGGTTTCACGTTTTGGAGTTTTTAATTGTAACTCCTAAGTCCCGATTATGTCTTTCCCATACTAAGATTGGTGGTTTTAAAGTCCAAGGAAATGTAGAAGCGAAGATCGAAGTTTGGAGGAATTAATCGCAAAAATCTGAAAACTAAAAATCTAGGCAATTGTTAAGAGGGCACCAAGGCTTCTTTTTAGAGGGCGCGGAGTGCCCATGCCCATGAGTTGAACGACGTTTTATGGTATTAGGGACTTGTTAATGAACATTAGCCCTTAGGGTTTAATCATTCTCATCCTCCATCAACCCTAGATCAACCCTTGTGAAATCCTAGCCTCCCTTTGTGGGATTTGAGCTCACCCTCTTTCCTCTGATCCACTTTTGGTGCTTATTTAAGTGTTTTGATGAAACTTGAAGATGTGACAAACGCAAAAGAAAAAAATGTCACCGATCGCTAATCACTAAACGTAACAAATGTCAAATATAATAGACTTAATATGTAATATTTATCAATCTATGATAAAAATAAAAGATTAGGTGTTCCAATATATAAGAAAAATCAGTCAAATCGTACAAAAACTATAAAAATAAGTGCACGGAAACTTGTGTTATTTTGTATAAATAATAGCATATTCCGAAAGTACACGTCTTATCGATATCAGAAATATAAAATTCGTAAACATGTGACTTCGTATGGAGAACTTATGACTTTTCTAAGTTGTAAAATCAACCGTGCACAAAGGATGTGAATCGTAAAAAGTAAAGGAAAACTCGGTTGAGTTTTAGCCAAAACCATGTAAAGGAGAATCGAAGTACTCCTCGTTACAAAACCGACGAGATAAAGAATGCCAAAAACGGAGTCCTTACGAGAAAAACATGATTCTTGCAAAATCATGTAGGTACAACCCTTATAAAAATATGGGCTAAAAATAAAGTCTGAATTAGCCAATTCAATCTAAATAAAAGTTGTAGTATTCGTCGATAGCTACACATGGATATAAAGAACGTAAAAAAAACGGAGCTCGTATGAGAGAGAGATGCGAGTTTTAGAAGTTTGAAATTCGTACTTACCACACGAGGTGCACTTGGGTTGGTAGCGCGGCGCGCCCATGTGGTCCACCAATAATCAAACACGTGGCAATGCATTTATGGAGCTAGCACTCGAAGGAGCACACGCCCTCCCTTCAGAACCCCTATAAATAGAGCGCAAAGCTCCGTTGATTTTGCATAAAAATGAAGCAGCTCTCTCGGCAACCTTCATTCGTTTCTTTAAAGAAATTTCTTTTAAATTTGGGAAAATGACTTGCGAAGGTAATTAACTTTTCGTCTTGTTCACTTTGAGGTAACTTCATCTTTTTGTACACATTTGGTCATTTAACTTGTTAAATGTGTTCACATATTACCATTGCCACCTGATATATCAGGTGACAATGGTAATATGTGAACACATTTAACAAGTTAAATGGTCAAATATATACAAAAAAGAGAGTTGTCCAAATGTGAACAATTTTTGTTTTTTTTACAAATTTCTTAAGATTTTTTTTATAATTTCTTACAACATTTTTATGATAGTTTTTTCCTATAAGTTTTTCTAATACAATATTTTAAACTTTTCTTTTATATATATATATATATATATATATATATATATATATATATATAACATTTTTATACTTTCATATAATTTTAATATAAGTGCTTTTAAACCAAATATTTTATAAATGTTTTAAAATTTTCTTACAAGTTATTAACTTGTTTTTTTTAATTACATTTTCATACATTTTTTATAACTTTCATACATTTATTTCTAAACTTTCTTTTACAACATTTTTAAAATGTTTCACGGATTTTGTATGACAATTTAATATTTTTTTATAACATTTTAAAATACTTTCGTTAAATACTAGTTTAAAACATTATATTAATTTTTTTTGAAGTTTATAAACTTCTAATTAAAAAGTATTAAAAAGTTGAAATAATTTTAAAACATTTACATTATATAGATTTTTTTTTGTTTTTTTATTTGCTAAATAATATTTTATTTTTATTTTTTTAAAAGACCCTCCATACTTATTGTTACAGATTTAATTTATTTAATTTTATTGTTAGATACTATTTACTTTAAAAACATTGTATATGCTTAAAAACAAAAGAAAAAAAATTATAAGAGGCTATATAAAATATTTCACAAAACAAAAACATATTTATTAATTAAAAAATAAAGTTTAAAATTGATCAAAATTTAATTAATATTTAGGAAATTATGGATATTTTAAAAATAACGTTTGAAAAAAATAATACACACTAATATTGAAAATAAAATCGCTATTAAAAGTGAGAAAAATGACTTATCATGATAATTAACTTTTCGTTTTGTTCACACTTAGACAACTTTCTTTTTTTGTACACATTTAACCATTTAATTTGTTAATTTGTTTACATAGTATCATTGTCACCTGCTATAGTCGGTGACAATGACAATATGTGAACACATATAAGAAGTTAAATGGTAAAATGTGTACAAAAATAAAGAAGTTATCTAAATGTGAACAAAACGATAAAGATGATTACCTTTGTAAGTCATTTTCCCTTTAAATTTTGTTTTAATACCCCCCCCCCCCCCCCCCACCCCCTGAGTCCAAAGTAATCCTAAGCCTCTGACCGCTTTTCAGCAAGAAAAAAATATCGATTAAAGCACGCTACAAATGTGAGTTCATGGCCCCCACTTTTACGTTTTTCAAAGTTTTCCGGGGGGCTGGGGGGGGGGGGGATACATGCTATTTTAATAAGTTATTGATTTTATAATTATTATATCAATATTTATTACACAAAGATGATATGCTTAAAATTTTAGGATAATATTATAACCGGTAGTTACTCTGACCAAATGTTATGGATAATATTATGTCTAATTGTTATACTATCCAAAATTTTAGGATAATATTATACCTGATAGTTATTATGCCCAAATGTTATGGATAATATTATACGTAGTCGTTATCCTACACAAATTTTTAGGATAATATTATGTCTGGTAGTTACTCTGCCTAAATTTTATGGATAATATTATGCCTAGCCGTTTCTTTGGCCAAATCTCTCGGATAGCAATGTACCTAGTTTTTACTCTGCCCGAATATCTTTTTAAAAGTAATTAAACTATATAATTAAATATAATTATATAAGCTTAAGTAATGGAAACTATAAATCATATATTTAAGAAAAAACATTCAATTTCATTCTATATTTAACACCAGTTGTACCTAATAATATATTTGAAGATAATAAAAACTACCTATTAATTATTGATAAATAATGACAGATTTTGTGTTTACATAGATTAGAAAACGGACCTGGACAATATGTCTATTAACTTTCTTTCTTTCTTTTTTTAGAAAACATTTCTTTTTCCATTTATTCTAAGAAAAAGATTTTATATTTTTTAGATATGTTGCCATTATGAGTTCAAATTTTTTTGCTCAAGGATCAATAGTACCTATACATTAATGTGTTATTGGGTCACAACATTCCACATTCCTACAATAGGCACCACATTATTGAGTAAATTACAAATGTACCCCTGTTCTTATGGTTTCTTATATAATTGGAGGTGTATGTCTGAAGCCACAACAGGTAGATGGATTGTTCCGGTGTATCTATGTTGAAATATTCCAGTGTGGCATATATATTATTGATTTTTATATTCTTTTAAAAAAAACTTTAAAGATTTTTTTTCATATTCAGACAATATATGCAGCAGATTCGCAAAACTATTGTGGTGTCTATTTATGATTATTTATTTGTTTTGGGATGAAGACCTTGGTGCGGAGCACTTTAATCCCACAATGTATAATTGGTGCATTTAAGGCATCATTTTTGTCTGTCTTTTTTTTTTTTAATAATTCTTCAACATTACTTATGTCGTGAAATAATGCTCTGTCATCATACCTAAATCAAGCATCAGCAGTTTTTGTTTACTACATTTTTTCCCTACTAAGATATTATACTTTGAAAAACCTACCCAATTAAAGCAATGAAGAATGGTTTTATATTTGGATTACACTGTTACAACTGGATAGATTTTTTAAAGTACAATGTTGTAATAGGACGACATTGATGCATGATGCTCAGTAAAAAAAATATATGAAAGTACATTTATGTTTCGTGTATTTAACTGTTACTTTCAATACACTACTTTTTGTGTTGCCCGTGTTGACAAAAATGGTACAAAATTATTTTTTTCTAATTTTGTTCCATTAATATGGGTTTTAATCTGATGTATGTAAGTAACAATATGATTTGTTATGTTGATATATTTGGTGCAACAGCCAAGAAGGTGGATCTAACAGCAGGAGGCGAGGAGAAGGATAAGGGGAAATCGTGAGGTTTTATTTGATATTAAACATACACACATATTCTGAAAATAGCATGCTACTTTCTGAAAATAATATTGTAATAGAAACAAATGAAAATAGGATTATGTTTCGAATGACTACCTTTAGATCAAAACTGAATTGCTACACGGCAAACGAAAAAATTGTGACTTCCTCTATTTTTTATGACTCTCAACTTTATAACCACCTGTTTACTTTGTGGTTTCTAGGCCACATCACTAGTTAATAGTAATATCAATATATAAATTACATAAAGTAACCTTAATACAACGATTAATCTTTTTAAATAATCATTTATCATCGAACTTGAATTATGGTAAAAAAAAAATAATAATAATATTAATAGTTAAAAGTGTGATCAAATAAAAAATAATAGTTAATTTTATTGATGCGCAAGCTGTGTATAGAGATCATTAAGTAGTTTTGTTCAAAAACTATCCATCTAAAATTAATTTGCCGTAACATGTATTTATCTCTATAAACTGGTTAAATAAAAGAAGAAAATAAAAAATAGATAAAACCTTATAAATGGTGTTTTTGGTTTCTCGAAATCCAGAATATAGTACCTTAGTTTTAAAAAATCTTATAGATACTCATTGTGGTTTTCAATTTATATCATGGTTGGTCCCTCACCCACCTAAATCCATAACCCAATAGAGATCATTAAGTAGTTATAGCGTCAACCTCAAACAAACGCCTCAAATTGGTGCACTAGTCGGTTTACGACTCAAAGCATTGGTCACTATATTTAGGGGTGAGCATTTTGACCGGAGTAGACCGAACCAGTTTCGGAGAATATTGTGGACCGTGGACCGGACCGGATGAGACTCACCGGGTCCGGGTCCAGGTCCGTTTTTTCCGGTTTTTGGACACGGTTGAACCGGTACAACTTTACTTGTATAGAGTACAAGTCGTTAAAACAAGTTTTTGGGTTTGATACAACTCGTTAAAACGAATATGTTGTTGGGTTTGATACGTTACAACTCGTTAAAATGAATACATTTTCGGGTTTGATACGATACAACTTGTAAAAATGAATACATTTCCGTTTCGTACATAACTAATCTACCTTGATCGATAATATTATAACTTGCAAAATTAATTTTTCAAATAAAAGCAACTAACATATAAATCAAGTTCACCAACAAAAGTTAACAATCTTAACACAAACATACAAAAGTATCACCATAACACCAAAAATCATAGTTTAAACTTTAAAATCGATCAAACTAACAAACTTCATAAACTCATAATCTAATCTTTCATTCGCCTCTTCCCCATATCATTGTCATCCAAATCTAACATGTGTAAAGCTTGTGCAATCTCTAAATAAACACAAATGAAAATGTTGTTAGTATTTAATAAAAAGTAATAATTGTATAAAAAAGAACAAAGATTGTAATTTTTTTACCCAAAGCTATATCATCATCGTTCAAGATGTCGTCAACGTTGTCAATTATCGGATTTGTAGACTTTCTCACCCAATCTTGGGTGCATAACAAAGCTTCAACTATCACCCATAACAAAGCTTCAACTATCAACGTTGATAAACTAGTCCGATACTCACTTACAACTCTACAACATGTGCTAAATACGGACTTAGACGCCACACTTGAGATTTGTATCGCTAATATGTCTAACAACAAAGAATTAAATTGTAAAGACATTAATTTATAAATAAACTATGAAAGACTAAAAAAAGTAATCACCTTTCGCCATCCGGCAACTTTCAGGAACCTAATCGCGTTTACTCTCCACCACCCGAGAATTGAAAAATCTTTTTTTATAATTAATTATATTCTCTTTCAAATAAGTTCGTAACTCGTTATCTATTGGATCTGAGTTGCTACCTCCCGTACTAAGAAAATCGCCGAAAAAATCGTTATCGACTCGCTTCTTGTTGAGATGATCCACCATTGTCAAATCATTCCTAGTTGGTCATAAATAAATTCTTCATCATATTCTCAACCTCTCAGACCATTTGACGCGCTTTTATGTCTATTCCCATGGGGGTCAATGACGGTTCCATATACCCGATCATTTTTTTAAATGCATGTAACAAAAAAGGTGATTTGGTGGTAGGATCAAGTAAAACCGCAAAGTACATAGAATCGTTCATCTTGTTCTATGCACCCTAATACTTGTCATATTTCATATTCTTGTCCTTTACCATTTCGAGAAACATTGGTTTGGTTGACCACTTTCTTAGATGTATGTCCACATCTAAGACTTTCCGGATAAAAAGATTTACCAAAGGTTTTTATGTAGCCGAAACAAGCTCTGTTTTTGTCTTGAATTTTTCAAAGAACTTCGCCATATTCGTTACAATTTCAAAGTCATTATTTTCCGGTACTCTATCGACATCCCTTTCATATGATTTATCTGTCAAAGATACATAAAATTCAGAATTATAGTCTAAAATAACAGCTAAAAAGCAGAAATATTTCAGCTTTGATATCTAAACTTTAAAGGATTGTAATTCATTGAATATAACACCAAAAACAACAAAGTTATAGTATAAATTTATCTACAAACTGTAAATTAAACTTTCGAAAAAACCGCATGTCAATCCGACTTAAAACGAATAAGATATGGTTGTTTAAAATTTTTCACAAATTACAAAACTTTAAAATTCTTGTTGAAAAGCTAAAATATTTCAGCTTTAATATCTCAACTTTGAAGGATTGTAACTCATTAAATATAACACCAAAAATAACAAAATTATAGTCTAAATTCATCTACAAATTGTAAATTAAACTTTGAAAAAAAAACATGTCAATCCGACTTAAAACGAATGAGTTATGGTTGTTTAAAAATTTTCACAGATTACAAAATTTTAAAATTCTTGCTGAAAAGCTGAAATATTTCAGCTTTGATATCCCAACTTTGAAGGATTATAACTCATTGAATATAACACCAAAAACAACAAAATTATAGTCTAAATTCATCTACAAAGTGTACATTAAATGTTCGAAAAAACCGTATGTCAATCTGACTTAACACGGATGAGTTATGGTTTTTTAAAAAGTTTCACAGATTACAAAATCTTAAAATTCTTGCTGAAAATATGAAATAGAACTTAAAAATAAATAATACCTCTTACGCCAAATTCCATAAATGCCTCTCGTAACTGGTATGCGGACTTCAATAACTCGAAATTCGAGTTCCATCGGGTAGGGGTGTCACCACATAAAAACTTCTTCGTTTGTAACCAACAATCTTTCATCGCCTTCTTGAACTTGTTTATTCTTTATGGTGACAATCTAATATACCGTACCACCGTTTGGATACACTCTACATGATAGTTTTGGTATTTTAGTCCACCCTTTACGATAAGGTTTAAAATGTAGGCCATACACCTAACTTGGAAATGCTTTCCACCCTCGTAAAGATTGGGCAACTTTTCGACGAAAAAGTCAATTGCCTTGTCGTTTGTAGCGACGTTGTCCAAGGTAATGGTCATGACATTTTTCATTCCCCATCCCCGAATACAATCGAGTAATTCTCGGCCCATATCCTCTCCCTTATGGCTATCTATCTCCCTAAAGTTTATAATTCTCTTGTGCATTATCTAATTCTCCTCTATGAGGTGAGCCGTGACCACCATGTAACTAGTCCTTTGACAAGAAGACGTCCAAGTGTCTGTTGTCAAATGTATAATGGACTTTGGGTTACTTAAACGTTGAAGCATTTTGGTTCTTTATTCTATGTAAAACTTGGAAACATTCTGTGATATCGTATGTCTTGATGACAACACGACCTTAGCATTAAGTGCGTTGGTGTATTCCACAAAAGCATCGTTTTCAACAAACTTGAAAGGTAGTTCGCCTACCACAAAAGGTTAAGTAATTCTTTTTTGATACTAGCATTGTCATGTTTCCATGTTTTAACACTAGTCTCCCCATTTGACTCTTTCTTTAGATTCAATTTGGTTTGAGTTTGATCTTGTAGCTTAGCCGGGTTTTGTTTAGACCTACCTACGTGTTTGAGTAAACTAGAAGTCATGTTTCTGTCCACATCGGCCATAAGTAGCCTTTCACACCAATGACATTTCCTATGTATTCTTTTGACACCATCATCCTCGTCTATCATAACTTTATCAAATGTGTCCCAACAAGAGGATGTTTCTTTGCCCTTTGTTTTTTTTGCCACTAGTTTTTTCTTTGATACTTGTTCTTTTTCGTTTATTAAGATTTGGTTGATCATCTTTTTCCGAATCATCAATTAAATTAATTTGTGGTGTATTCTCAACAAATTCCTCTTCATTAACCTAAAAACAAATAAAATGATTCAATATATCAACAAACATAACAATATACTTTATAACATTAAACAAAATTTAAAAAAATCAACAAAATATAGCAACATACTTTATAACATTCAACAAAATTTAACAAAACTCAACTAACAATCGTAACATAGTTTACATATAATCACAAAAAAAAAATCACAATAAATCAACAAAATATAACAACATACTTTATAACATTCAACAAAAATTAACATCATTCAACCAAAAATCGTAACCTAGTTTACATATAATCACAACAATAACTTTTTGACAATAAATCAACTAAATATAACATACTGTATCACATTCAACAAAAATTAACAAAAACAACCAAAATTTGTAACCCTAGTTTACATATATAATCACAATAGAAACTTTTCACAATATAACAACTAAGTATAACAACAAACATTATGATATTCAACAAAAATCAACCTAAAATCGTAACCCTAGTTTACATATAATCACAATAAAAACTTTTACACAATATAACAACATAGTTTATAACATTCAACAAAATCCAACAAAACTTACTTGAGTTTCATCATCATCTCCAATCCAATTTTCATTCTTTTTTCTTGATTCCATTAGTTTTGATAACACCCTTTGTAGGCCCTCTTTTGATTAGAATGAAATCCAATTTTCAATGAGAACGAGAGAGATGAAGTGATGAAGAATAGAACTTGAACGTGAATGCCAAGGGTATCGAAACGGAGAAGCGATTTTTGGGTGGAGATTGGAGAATGATCAATTTTGGTTGAGTTGAGAGAGGGAACTGAGAATTCGTAGACGTAAGGAGTACAGAGAAAGAAATCGTCGATCGTACTATGGTTTATGGGAACCAGGAACCGAGGATCGTACGTCACTACGACTTTTTCCAAATCAAAACTATAATTAAAAAAAGATATGAAAAGATTTTTTTTAAATAAGCCGGTCCAAACCGGGTTTTACCTGGAACCGGCCGGACCGAACCGGTAAAAAAACCAGACCGATTTTGAGCAAATCATAGAATCGAGAATAGCCCGGGGGTCCAAAAAACATGTCCAGGTCCGGTCCACAGGTCCAAATGCTCACCCCTAACTATATTGGCCTTCCTAGGATTAAAAAAAATTCCACAGTCATAGTTATCTACCATATCGAGCCACTTCCGTTGTCTCATATTCAGATTTGGTTGATCGAACAAGTATTTAAAACTCTTGTGGTCCGTGTAAATGGTACACCGAACCCAATTGAAATAGCGACGCCAAATATTGAGGGAAAAGACCACTACCCCCATCTCCAAATTATGTGATGGATAATTCGCTTCATGAGGCTTTAACTACCTTGAAGCGTACATAGTAACTCGTCCCTGTTGCATGATTACAACTCCCAACCCTATGATCGATACATCATAATTGACCACAAGATCCCCAACACTTTCGGGAAGGGTCAAAACCGTTGCCTCGCACAACTTCTATCTCAGGGAATTAAATGCCACCTGCTACTCAGTTCTCCAATGAAAAGCAATTGTCTTCTTCGTCAACCAAGTCAAAGGTACTGCTATCTTCGAGAAATACAGGATAAACCTCCCATAATACCTAGCCAAACCAAGGAAACTTTGAATCTTAGATGCAGACCTCGGAACCTCCCACAACATTACAACCTCAATCTCAGCTGGTTCGACTAAGATACCATCCTGGTTGACGAGGTGCCCCAAAAACTGAACCCCCTCAACCAAAATTCGCACTTGGAGAATTTAGCATAAAGCATCTCCCTCCTCAAAGTCTCAAGAACCTCTTGCAAGTGCACCTCGTGCTGTTCCCTGTTCTTAGAATAGACCAATATGTCATCGATAAACATAATCACTGAATGGTCCAACATCGTCCTACACACCCAGTTCATGAGGCCCATGAACGTCTTCGATGTGTTGGTGAGCCCAAATGGCATCGCCACAAACTCGTAATTCCCACAATGAGTCTGGAAGACCGTTTTTCGAATATCTTCAACTGTGACTCTCATCTGGTGGTAACCCGACCTCAAATCAATCTTGGAAAACCAAGATACACCATGAAGTTGATTGAATAAATCATCCATCCTCGGAAGCCGATAAAGGTTCTTCACTGTGAGCTTTTTCAACTCGTAGTAATCTTGGAAAACCAAGATACACCTTGAAGCTGATTGAGTTTAGATGCACCCGATGCTTGCCCGAATCTCTCAAACCAAGGTTCTAATACCAACTTGTAACGTCCCAAATTATAGAGTAAAATTTTCAATTTTTAAACCCAAGCAAAACGTTCTATTCATATGTTAATAGTAATCATTCTAAATGTTTAGTTATAAAAATCAGAGTAATAATGTTACAGGCGGAACATCTCAAAACATAAAAGCCGATGGAGTGTGATCATGTTGGGCTCTTCCCCTTGCTACAAGAAGTACCTGAAACATTTAAACTTAAAATCGTAAGCATAAAGCTTAGTGAGTTCCCATAAATACCACATACCACACAGTTAATTGGCCTAACCCAAAAAATATGTTTCATTCATACGGGACCAATGTAACGCCCACATTCCTTGCTAGACATTAATATGATATGTAACCGACATTGGTCAACAATTATAACCTTTACATGAATAAATGGAAGAAATTTGTTTGAATATACATGGTTTATGTGTATATAGGTTTATAAAATAACTTAATAATTAGAGCTAAAATAAGCGTAAAAAATAAAAGATTATTTAGGACAAATAATCTAAACGGAAGTTTTGGTAGTCATGATGGTGATTCCATACATATAAAGAATGTCTAAACTTGACTACGTATGAAGAAGTTATGATCGTTTAAAGTTTCGCGTTCAACCTGATACCATAAACTACGTCGTAAATAGTGGATCAGAAATAGGTAGCTTATTTGTGACATCCCCAAATTCATGGTCATTTTAAAATTTTTATTTATGCTTATTTGAAAATCAGAGTATTCATTTTAAAGAATAATATTGCGGAATTTGTTCCCAGAAAAACATGATAAATATATTATCAAAGCATTTCCGAATAAATGTATTTTGTTCATATTAAAACATTGGGATGTCATCGTCAATACAGAAAAATAAGCATAAACAAACCTTATTTACACTAATGATCTACATATCCGTTAATCTCTCAATGTAATGTAGCTTCGTATCGACACCTGTGATACAAATAAACTGAGTGAGTCAGGTTGGGAAACCTGGTGAGTACATAGGGTTTTTAACCCACAATAATAAAGTTATTATGTTTCATCATCAAACAATTAACCCAAATACCCGTCCCCTTTAACTTAGGGATCTACCCTAAGAATCATCTATCATTCATTCATTCATTCCTAAGGATTGTCCTAAGGAATAGGCATGAAGTCCATCGTTGCCAGGGTTTATAGATTACAACTAGTGTACACGTAGTTCAAAACATCTGGTGAACACTTAGTTCAAAAATACCTAGTGAACACTTAGTTCAAAAATACTTAATGAACACCTAGTTCAAAAACACCTACATGTTACGAGCCTGCTAACATTCCACTAGACTGTCTAGAATAGTCCGTGGTCATTGTCTATACTCTGCTAGATGACTAGATCATATTAAACATCGAGACCTCTCATCAATTTTTATTTCATCACACATCGTCTAATTCATCTACCCATGTTTTACCCAACATATTTGTACATATAAAATACATATACAGTTTAAATCATTTAAAACATGTATAAAATTGTTCATCAAACATAGCTATCAAGAACACATATAATATGCACATATAACACGTAATTTATATTAAATACTTCATATATATGCGTAAGATGAAAGTAACTATGCAATCACCTTAGTAGCGTGATTTGATAGAATTTAACTAGAAGCGGTCAGCGGTCCGTGATCGTCGGGCTCAGGACGCGGAATACCTTCAGCAAACGAGAGAGAGAGAGAGAGAGAGAGAGAGAGAGAGAGAGAGAGAGAGAATTTGGTGTAAGGAATGAAAGAGTCGAACTTGCTATTTATAGGGTGTTTTTGGCTCTTTCGTGTCGTGAGAATCAATGCTCACGTCATGAGCCATGGTTGTATCATCTCGTAGACTTGCCATATGCGTTTCTAGCCTAGGAAGGTGCCCGTTTGACTCCTCACGTCGTGAGAAAACATGCTCACGTCGTGAGCCCTAAACTTATCACTCCATAGACTTTCCATCAGCATTCTAGCATTGAAAAGTGTCCGTTTGAATCCTCACATTGTGAGAAAACATGATCACGTCGTGAGTCTGGACAGATTAGGGTTTCTGCCACGTGTCATCCTCTCAGACAGCTACATCTTCGGAAGGTCATAACTTCTGCATACGAGCTCCGTTTTTTACGTTCTTTATATCCACGCGTAGGTGGAGACGTACTATACAACTTTTTTTAGATCACTAAGGCTAAAAAGTATTCTATCATAAACTCACCTTTTACGATTTCCGGTGTCGTGTCGGTTTTGTCGCGAAACTTCGACAGGTCATAACTTCTTCGTTATAACTTGGATTTCGGTGTTCTTTATATGTATGGAACCCTTGTGACATATACTATAACTTGGTTGAGATTATTTATTATAAATAATATTCCATCCAAAATTCATTTTTTGACGCTTATTGTCTCTAAATTGACTAGCAAGAATATGCGGGCGCTACAATTATCTCCCCCTTAGGATGATTACGTCCCAGAATCATCAAAAAAACATGGTTTATATAATGAGTCCATGCGTTATCTTTTCATCCTAGGTAATTGTGACATCCCTAAATTTCTCAGCCAGAAAAGACCGATTTAGTTTATGCTTTTAAAATAAAATCAGAGTAATCTTTTAAAAGATCTTGCGTAATTTGTCCCCAAAACAAAATATAATAAAATTTATCAAATCATTTCTTAAAGAAATATATTTTCCATTTCATAACAAAACCTTGGGATGTCATGTTACGATACAGACCAAAAGCATAAACAGTATATTAGAAGCCTTACAACAGTTATTTACAGCTACTGGCCTATAATCCAAAATCGCTCATCATCGTCCAACTATGCTCTTGTTCCACTACCTGTAATAATATGAAAAGCTGAGTAGGTCAGGCTTGGGAGCCTGGTGAGCATATAGGGTTTTCAACCCACAAATAATAAATTTATTAATTTCATCAACCAACAATAAATTTATTTATTATGTTTAAACATCAAACAATCAACCCAATTTCCCATCCCCATTATCTTCTTTATTCTTAAAGATCTTAAGAATCATCTGTCCTCCATTCATTCATTCTTAAGAATTATCCTAAGGAATAGGCACGAAGTCCATCTTTGCCTATGGCGCAGCTGCCAATGTTATTTATTAGGCGCAGCTACCAACAACATCATTTATTCTCTAATTGGCACAGCTGCCAATGTTATTTATTAGGCGCAGCTGCCAACAACATCATTTATTCTCTAATTGGCACAGTTACCAATATTATTTATTAGGCGCAACTGCCAATGTTATTTATTAGGCGCAACTGCCAACAACATCATTTATTCTCTAATTGGCATAGTTGCCAATATTATTTATTAGGCGCAGCTGCCAATGTTATTTATTAGACGCAGCTGCCAACAACATCTATATCATCTTTCATCCCTCATTCTTTATCTACCCATGTTTTACCCAACATATTTGTATATATAAAATAAATATACAGTTTAAAACCTATATAAAACATTCATTCATCATCCATCTCAAATAAACAAACAACATATATACACATAGCACGTAATTTATATAAAATACTTCATATCTATGTCTAAGATGAAAGTGACTATACCCTCACTTGATAAGACGACGATTGGACATCACTTCGTCCTTTAAAACAATATTCTTCGATGAAACCAGGATATTTTCTCAAAAAAACCGGGCTTCTCGCGGGCATAGTTTCGGCTCGAAAACTCTTTTTCTCGGGATCTTCGGGGCTTCGAGACTTGCTTCGGGTATTAGGGATGATACCGGGACTTCGGGGGTGTAGGATAGGCTAAAAGAGAGGCTAGAGAGTGAAAGAGAGTGGAATTAGTAAACAAAAACCGGAGCCTTCGCTTTCTATTTATAGTAGGCTGGCCAGGCCGAACGCAACGCGTTCCCGAACGCAGCGTGTTCATACCAACGCAGCGCTTTCTGGCGGGTGCGTGGCTTCAGACGTGTCAAGATGCGAGATACGTGTCACTGCATGCGAACACGGTGCGTTCCCTACGAACGCAGCGCGTTCCCTTCGGATAAGCTTCGAAGTTTGTGCCAAGAACTTCAAAAATTCATATCTTTTGCATACGAGCTCCGTTTTTTACGTTCTTTATATCCACGCGTAGGTGAGATTATACTCTCAACTTTATTTTAGACTCCGTCGACTAATTTTGACTTCATTTTTAATATTATATTTTTAACAGGCCGGGATAGGAAAAGTCCGTTAAAAATTCATAACTTCTTCATCCGACGTCCGTTTTCGTCTGTCTTTTTACCGTTGTACTACTATTGACGAGTCCTTCGATTCTCGTTTAGGTTGTGTCGGCCAATAATCACTCGATCTAAATTTCGAGTTTTGGGCTGCATACTACTAAGCTGAAACTTAGAAAAATCGTAACTTCCTCACACGAAGTCAGATTTGGACGTTCTTTTTATGCACGCTCTCGGTTTAACGTATTCTACGACTTTTGTTTAGATCGCTAAGGCTAAAAAGCACTTTATCGTAAATTCAATTTTTACGTCACAAAGCGTCGTGCCGATTCTGTCGCGAAACTTCGACAGTCATAACTTCTTCGTTATAACTCGGATTTCGGTATTCTTTATATCTCCGGAATCCTTGTTTCAACCACTACAACTTTCTTCATAGATATCGGCTTTATCTAATATTTATTTTCGACGCTTATTTTTATCCTTAATCATAATAATTAATTTTAAAGCACATAATTCATTTTTATTACTTCAAAACGAGTTCCAATGGTTGACCTAGACTATTATATCATCATTAATGTTTAGCCCAGAAACACGGGCGTTACAGTAATAACCGTAACTTCTATGTTCCTTCGAATGAGTATCTAACTCTTGGACTTCTTGACTGCAGGCGGTGCTCAATCTTGCACCCGCTCTCTATCTCGCATTGGACTTTGAATCGTAACCTTCGAGTTACAAAACCAATCCTTATTGAAGACTCCTTCTTCTTCTTAAAAGACTTAAGATAAGTTTTTCCTTCATTTATCGTAACAGATCAATGGGTCATGTTCTAATGACCTCTCATCGTATGATGCGACGCTTAGACTCAGGTCTTTTAGAGTCAAATTCCAAAATGAAAGATACCTTCCTTCATGATCTAATGTGATATAATCACATTCTAGTATGTCGTACTTCTAGCTACAAGCTCTTACAAAGATCGAGATACTTCTATTGATCGCTTCGATTTTATTTCACTTCAATCTCCTGGATTAAGTCAGATGCTAGATCGATCTTGGTTTTCTGAACCATGTAACATACTCGTCTTAGTCGGACTCGATTCTATATGACCACTAGGGTCGGAATAACAATCATCTTCTTATTTATCACCGAAACGATGGTAACGACATACTTGAACAAAACGGAATCAATTACTAGCTTCTTGCTAACCTTGTGACTTTCCCCGATCCAAATGCGAGTAATGTGCTTCCGGTAGTATAGGCCTCTAATACATTTCAAACCTAATCATACTTGTCCCAAGTATTGTCTTGTAGTCCCCAAGTTCTTATTTCCTAATATCACAAAACAATTTGACACATACGAATGTGTCCAAATAATCATAAAAATTTCCCTAGACTCTTTTAGGACTTTTTCCATGCGTATCTTCAATCATCAATTCTGCTTCAACTTGGTTGGTGGTGGTAATGCTAGACAATGGGATAACTTCAGGAATTACACCAATCGTTCTATTATCATGCCAATCGTACCGTACTCCTCTAGACGTGCTGCTTATTTTATCAGACGTATTCTAAAGGAAAGATACCACTCTTACGATATCTTTCGATAGGTATCATTCACTATCGTAAGCCTTCTTATTTCCTCTATTTGCTCAGTCTGGTACGAGTCCTTATCATGATGTTCCATACACCGTAATATTTGTTTAGGACGGGAAATTTAAGATAGAGAAGGTTTAGATGCGTAATCCTCCTTATTACTCCGAAAAGTTACATGTCGGTTCTAAGATCGTAATTAAACGTTTAGAAATTTGAAAACATAAAATTTCCAGATCCGGTCGGCAATAGACCATAGATCCGATCAAATAATAACATCCTAAATCATATAAGGCATCTTATAACATAAATTATTTAGCACATAAAAGCAATTTAGGCATCTAATCCTAAAGTAAGTTAGTGCTTGTGTCAATTCAGGTGTACTACCTAAAATATCATAGACACACTCCTCACGATCATCGCTTAACATTCTAAGTTTAAGTCTAGAAATAAATCCTTACTCCTAATTCACTTAAACTAATGCTCTGATACCAACTGTGATATCTGTTGGATTAGGTGTCTAAGCCCATAACTATAATTGGTATGTACTTGAATTGATAGCAGCACAATCCTTTTGGGTTGCCCTCAAACCTAGCAACCGGACAAGGAAATTATGAAAGGAGAGATATTGATTTATTATAAGATTAATAAATTAATATAAATGATTTATTAATATGTTAAAAGATTAATATATTAATTAGAAATCATAAGGTTTAATTAATAGTTAACCCGAAATTAATTAGAATTAATTTTGGGGTTAATTGTATTAATTATAAAGTGCAGGGACTCGTTTGCAATTATCAAATAGTTGAGTCGAAGGCTCCAGAACCTCCTTGGAAGGAGGTGGACGAAATCTATAGGGGAAACCCTAAGGATTTCGTCCAAGGGGCTTGGATAAGGCCTTTGGATTAGCTTAGGCCCCAAGCAAAGGAGTATTAGGGTTTTCCCTAAACCCTAGATCCCTCAGCTATATAAGAAGCCTCCCAGCTCCTAAATTCGGCGACTCCTTCCCTTGTGAAACCCTAGGACCGATTTTTGCATACCCTACTCTCTCTCCTTCAAGTTTCCTTCTTGCTATCTTTTGGGTGTGACTCCATTAGAGGCATTACATTTGTGGTGCTAGGCTTCCAAGAAGATCAAGTTCAAGAGGATTAATAATTGTTTGCTATAACAATTGAAAGGTATGTAATTCTAAAACCCTAGTTTGTTAATTTTGAAAATAGCCTCTCTCCTCTAGGGTTCTTGTTTTGCAATTCAAAGTTATATGTTCAATAGTTAAAACATAGATCCAAAGTAGGTTGCATGTGAACTGAGGAATTGTTTTCTAGTTTATTTGTTTCACCTAAAACTCATCAGTGGTATCAGAGCCATTGTTTGTTTTAAATTGAATTGCTATAACAATTGAATTGCAAATTAGGGTTTATAGCTATTAAACCCTAAAGGCCAAAATTTTCGATTTTTAGGGTTTTGGTTCAAAGGGTTTTCGAAAAATCCTAGCCTCCATGAACCCTAATCGAAATTAAGGGTTTTGGAAACCCTAGCCTCCTCCCTTGATTTTCGAATTTTACATGGTAATTTAGGGTTTCTTGTTTTTGGGATAATTGTTGCCTTATTGGATAATTGAGAAAAAATAAGGAAATTATCCTATCCCCATATTTTCGAAAGATAGAAGGGATATGGATTAGGATTAAATTAATTGTTTAATTTAATTAGATAATCCTTACAAGATTTAATAAATTAATTAAAAGTTAATTAATAGATAATTATTAAATCTAGTTATTTGGTTTATTTTAAATTTAAATTAATAGCTTAATTTTTGAAATTTATATATAAACCCTAAGGTTTTAAAAAATTTTAAAATACACCTTATATATATTATAATTAAAAGTTAAATATTATATATGTATAAGAATATGGTCAGTCTAATCGCTAGTATGCCTCATTCACGAAGCTAGTCTATAAGGGGGGTATAAGGAAACTGCCTATAAAATGGTAGTTGAATGGGTGTCCACTCTCACCCACCGCTTCCTTGATTAGTGGAGGGTCGTTAGCAGAACGGGTTTGATAGGACAACTACATCTCATTAAAAGTATAATGTTATTAAATAAAGTACTAGAACATTATTTTACAAAATCCCAACTCTAGTTACTTTAGGAAAAATGTGAAAAGTATGCTAATCCATGAAATTGCACATTATGCTTTATTGGTCGTTAGTGGAGCGTGTGTGGATTACCAGCACACTAATAGGCACTAATAAAGAGTAGTAATGGGTATCTCATAATTATCATTTTGGTGGAGCGTGTGTGGTTTACCGGCACATCAATAGTTAATGATAAAGACAATGAGGTTACCAAGCACATTTGCATGGTTATTCACATCTTGTTTGTGATCCTCGGTATCCCAGTCACAAATAGAAGAGCATAATCCGAGATTAAAACATGCCATTGAATAGTTTCAATGTATCTCAAAAGGATTTAGGAATTTCACTTCGTTTATTTCGTCTAATGGTGGAATTGGTGAATCGTCATTCACCTACCTTTATGAAATTTACACTTGGATCTCGGCATCCCATTTGTAAGTTGTGAATCTTCATAGTTGGATCCTAACCTTGATATTATATCTTTGGGTTATTATATTGAGGTATCTTGAAATCTAACTAAAACTTTCTTTCCTTTCAGATGTCTACTCCTGGAAACACTTCTGCTTCATCATCCTCCAACCACAACTTCTCTTTGCTCAACATTTGCTCCAAAGTCGTTATGGATGGCTCAAACTATAACGATTGGATGCGTAACATCAAGATGGCGCTTCGATTTTAGGACAAATAATATGTCCTTGAAAAGGAGCTCAAAGAGCTTGATGAGTCTAAAGCTACTCCTGAAGAATATGCTGCCTACAAGAAACATTATGATGATGCTACCAAAGTGGCATGCATCATGGTCGCAACCATGTCCCCAGAACTGCAAAGGTACTATGAGGACTACTGGCCCTTTGAGATGAACAAGGACCTTATGGAAAAGTACCATAAGCGAGCTTGTCAAGAAAAGTTTGAAGTAGTCAAGTCACTCATGGCTTGCAAGATGAAAGAAGGGGAGTCGGTTGTATCTCATGTGCAAAGAATGCAACACTACATAGAGCGTTTGGTCAAACTCAACATTCACTTTGATGAGGAATTGGCCATTGACATGGTCTTGAACTCATTACCTGATTGTTATGGCCAGTTTATCCTAACTTACCATTTGAACAACACTGAGTAGACACTGGACCAATTGCACAACTTGTTGCAGACAGCTGAAGCAGGGATGAAGGGTAAAAGTATAGCCTCCACTCCTGCAAGTGCCCCTGTCTTGGCTATTGGACAGGGAAAGGGGAAAAAGAGGAAAGGTCCTCCTAAGCAAAATTGGAAAAGTAAGGCTCAAGCTGGGTCATCTACAAATGGCCCAAAGGCTAAGCCCAATGCTACCATTCCCCATGTTTCTGATCCAAAGGATGCTGATTGCTTTTATTGCAATGACAAAGGGCACTGGAAGAGAAGCTGCCCAAAATATCTGCAGGATATCAAAGATGGCAAAGTGAAGCCATCTTCAGCAGGTATTTACACTATTTCTTCTAATAACTCATTATCTTCTCGTTCATGGGTCCTTGATACAAGATGTGGTTTTCACATCTGTTCTGATTTGCAGGAGCTAAAAGAAAGTGAGGAGATAGAGCAAGGAAGGATAAACTTGATCATGGGAAACAAGAAGTCTTCACCAGTGACCAAGATCAGAGTTTATCAACTTTTGCTTAGTAATGATGTTAGATTAGATTTATTGAATTGTTGCTATTCGTCTGAGATGACGAGAAACATTATTTCATTTCATGCATTGTTCAGACAAGGTTTTAAATATTCTTTTAATGATTTGAATGGTTCAATTTCTGTTTATAAGAATGATGTTTTCGTGTTTGAAGCTTTACCTTGTGATGGTGTGTATGAAACAGTGACTTGTGTTGATAGCTTAGGAAATAGTGTGTTTAATATTGACTTGTCTAATAGTGTAGACAAGGCATGCTTGTGGCATTGTCGTCTTGGACACATTAACAAGAAACGCATAGCCCAACTCCAAAAGGATGGAGTGTTGGAATCATTTGACCTAAAATCAGATGATATGTGTGAATCTTTTCTTTTGGGAAAGATGACGAAATCACCATTCACAGGGTCTTGTGAAAGAGGTGAAGGTCTGTTGGATCTCATACATACAGATGTGTGTGGGCCCTTCAGATCAAGTACAAGGGATGCTAATCGATTCTATGTGACTTTCACTGATGATTATAGCAGATATGGCTATATCTACTTAATCAAACATAAGTCAGAAACGTTTGAAAAGTCCAAAGAGTTTAAGCATGAGGTCGAGAATCAATTGGGTAGGAAGATAAAGGTACTTAGATCCGATAGAGGCGCGGAGTATCTTAGTATCGAGTTCAACGACTATCTAAAAGAATGTGGGATAGTCTCACAATTAACTCCTCCTAGGACACCACAGTTAAATGGTGTAGCTGAGAGGCGTAATCGAACCTTGTTAGACATGGTTCGTTCTATGATGAGTCGTGCTTAGCTTCCTATTCACTTCCGGGGGTATGCCTTAGAGACAGCCGCCCACATCCTCAATCTTGTCCCTACAAAGAAGGTTGCCAAAACACCTCACGAAATGTGGACAGGGAAAGTTCCCTCGTTAGCACATATTAAAGTCTGGGGTTGTGAAGCTTTCGTAAGACGGGAGACTCACGACAAGCTAGCAGCTAGAAGTGAGAAATGTGTTTTCATTGGTTACCCAAAGCAGTCTTTTGGATATTTGTTCTACAGACCTAGTGAAAACCGTTGGATTTTGGTATAATACAACATCCTATGGTGCACATACAACCCTAAATACCTTGGATATATGTTTTCACTAATTATACATGCAAATGGTTTCCAAGACATTAAACCTATAACTAGCATGCATTTGACATAAACCATATAATATACTAGTTAGGGAAACATACCTTTTATGTGGCTTGAAGTCTTGATGTATTTGGCCTTAAGAGCTTAGCACCAATAGTATGAAATGCCTCAAATGGAATCACAACACACCTAGGACAAAGGTGGCTCTTGAGAGAGAATTCCATGCACCAAAACACCTCCATATTTCTCTAAGAAAAGAAGTGGTGATTTTGGCTATGGAGTAACCTATTTATATGTAGGATTCCAAGGGTCATGGGTATAACCCATAATCCATACCCATGGGTTTTATGATCCATGGTTCATGTGGCCCAACTCTTTATGTATCCATACATAAACTTGGTCCAACATGGATCATAAGCCCAACACATATAAATATAACTAATTATCATAATTAGTCCCCATAGATTTAATTAGTCTCTTTTGATCACTAAATTAATTCCAAATTAATTCTTGATCGATACTAATTAAAACATATGATTTCATATTAATATATTATAACTTATAATATATTAATAAACCATAAGTAACCTTCTCTCAAAAGTACATCCTAACAAATTGTCCTGATGATATGCAACCCAAATGGACCATGCTACTCTCGGGTCAAGTACATACCAATAATAGTTATGGGCTTAGACATCTAATCCAACAGTCTCCCACTTGGATAAGTCTAAAACTATTATTGCAAGTACGACTTCATAACCCGACTAGCAATCGTAGCTCTTAAAGCCGCTGTCGAACTCTGAACAAATCAATGACGCGTCCATTAGATAAGGGATCATATATTCCTCCATTCTAGATATCATATGGACTGAGACATGGATTATAATCATTCTCTCTGTCCATTTGTTGTTTCCCGATTTCCGATTTATGATGACCGACTGATTGAACAAATCAAATCAGTCCTGGCTTGGCCAAGCACTCACATGTGTCATCGCTAAATCATCGAGGGGCCCACAGATACCACTTTTATCCCGAAGGTAAAAGGAATGGATAGACTTCGACTCATATGGCTTTTTCTACTACTTGTTGAATCATACACAAAGGCACGTTTTATAACATCGAGTTACCAAATGCGTTTTCGTGCAATCAATGTATAACCAACTCATAGTAACAACTCATATCTCTAGGTTTGAAGAATATAAGATATTATCGTCTCATGATCACTCGTGATAAAATCCATGAAGTGATTCAAATGAGCGCAGGTTGAATCCAATACTCAGAACTTATGAGCACTCATGAGTGTTGTAGCACCACTTTGTCCACCAACTTGGACCTCTATAAACCAACCCATGACAGTCTTGATTCATATCTACTTCCAACATATGACCGACTGTGGATGGTTTGAATAACTTAATCATTCAGGAAGAGCGACTTAGTTATTCTGGAAGTCAAAACATGCAAAGTGAAACACAAGAATAAATGAATCAAATATGGTATCAAACCCTATGAATATAAATAAACACTTTTATTTATCACCATGCTAATTACTCATTATTCATTGTTTCGATTTTATCAACTTTATACTTGAATTAAAAACACTAGTTGTCCCATGCTCCAAGCATGTACACTATGTTTTTCTTAAACAATAGCTTTGCCATACACCAAGTATGCACTCTATGTTTGTCTATGATCCTTACTTTGTGAAATAAACCAATTGAACATAATTTCAGTGATTCTAATTTCACACTCCCAAATCCTTATCGAAAAATGTGAGAATTTCAAATTCCTATCATTTATCGAAATCTGTTTAGATTTTAAACTTATATGCACTGACCCTCCTGTAATGAATATGTACAAAGTCATAAAGACTTTTCAACAGTCATTATAAGGTATTCCAATGGAGATCAACTCCATGGAAACTAAGTCTCATATTCAAAGTACATTGCTTTGGACATGCTTCTTGCATTAAGTTTTATAATCTTACACAGATAACTTCCACCTATGGAGACAACTCCATATTCTCATTTTGACTATCACTTCTGAATAAGAGATGCCTCTTTTCAGAATATGTCAATATGGTCCTTCCAAAATTAGCACTATACTTCCAACTGTCCCTGAGCAACCAATCTTTGGTAAACCTCAGATTGTCCTCGACAATTGCTTAATCATTTTAGTCATATCCAATTCTAGACCTTTTCCTTTCTTAATGCCTCTAGGCATTTGGAAAAATTTAGAAATGACAAATATTATAGCACATGCAATCGATCCTGTACCCAAAGCAAATGGTACACGATTCATGATGTCTCACATAAAGACATGATTCTAGACCAGTCTTTTGCTACAATATTTTTATTTGCCATGTTTTCAAAATTTGACTATGAAGAGGGATGCCGTAATCATAATCGAATTTTGAGAACGCAATATATAGAATTTCCTTAAGTTGAACCAATCCAACATGAAATTCATATATATATATATATATATATATATATATATATATATATATATATATATATATATATATATATATATATATATATATATATATATTCTTGACTAAAGATGATTAAGGTCTCAATCTAAGCCTTTAGAATTGAAATGAAGTATATCCTCTCCCTTAATTATAGCAAAACAACTTTTTCAATCCTTGCAGCCTCACGAATTGAAACTTTTGTTTTCTATAATTAACATTGCTAACTTGCAACACTAACAATAATTATCATGCTCCCACTAACATGATGATTATTAGCATAACACTTATGCTCCCACTAGCTTTGACATGTACTCAGAAATCAGCTGGACTTCTAGAAATCAATACTTTATTGACTTTCTTACCAAAGTTCAGATTTCTGATACGAGATGCTTTGATAAAACTTTATCAAAATCATACACCTTTCCTTAGATAGCATGCATGTGTGTCTAAACAATTTCAGAACTATGAAAAGGGATGCCGTAATCATAGTCTCAATTGTTTAGACCTTTTTCCATCTGCTTCAAATCTACTTGGTGGAAGTGTTTCCTCACCATCATTTTCATGAATCGGAGAGAAACCTTATGACCCTTAGATTTTATGGTGTATGTGTTCTTATCCATGTGAATCGTCAAAACCATAGTCACAAGACAAGGATAATGACAAATCCAAACTCATATGGACTGAACTTATGCAATCTTAACTTCTTGCCACCTCGCAGTACAGGGCCTGCCATTGCTTCCAAGTTGTTATGCAACCAATTGAGAACTTTCAGAACTCCTATGCAAAGCCAACTTTAACTGGAATGGGCACAGAATATGTCAACACGATAGGTTATAAACCTCAAGTCGTGTGCTAGTGAAGAACCTCAGGTTTTATTCTTGATTAGTTCTTGAAATTCTTTTTAGGATCTTTAAGACTCCCACTATCCTCTTGACATATAAGACTATCTTGCCAAATATTCAAGAGATAGTGCGGATTCTTTATCAAGACAAACACTTCACACAATTGGCCTTAGTTGGTCTTTGTTTTATCCAAAACATCACAACTTACCAATTTCAAATGTACAAGAGTAGGACATTTTTACTCTTACATTTGACAAGTGTTTTAAACCTTTCTTTAAGATATGTCACTCAAGTTACAATCTTGGAGTATGACTCTAAGAATTGTTTTGGAACGAAGTATGACTCATCTTCCTGATCTAACCATTTCAACAATTCATGACTCCTCTTCTTAGTCATAAGAATGCACTAAGATGACCTTTAGAGGACTAATTGTGATATGATTTCTAAATCATTAAGATGATCATAAACATGATACTAAAGTACTCTCCCATCTTTTCAGATTTGAGAAACTTTTATCTTTCTGCCTAATTTGATTCTTCCCATTCGTTTCTGCCATACATTGAGACTTTTCCAATGTTTCAGAATTATACTTAAACTTGTAAGTATAACCATATTTACTAAACTTTAGTAAATCAAATAGTCTTAACGAGCTTTGTGGTGGACATGACCAGTGCACAAGAATGTGTACTCGGTCCCTTTAGTCCTTCACTTGACTGACACATCCATGTGAACAAGTAATTAGTCTTGATTTTCCAATGCTTGAAACTTCTCATTCATCATACTATTCAACTTGCATGATTCCAAGTTTCGGTCCAATTGAAACTTGGGTGATGAGGAACTTTCCTGATTTGGTAAATTCAGACACTACCACAAATGAAAGAATCAAATCCATTTTCTAATATTGCTGTCAGTGGAATCATATAAGCAACAATTTTCCACAAATGCCATTGTAAGGATACTTCAAATAAATAAAATTAAACAATTTTCTTTTATTTTAAAACTTTTCGGAAAAACTTATCCTTACAATCCACATGGAAAATTGTTGTTATCTATTCCTTAGCAATATATCATAACTTCTTAAGCAACTGCTCAAAATTCTGATGCGATCGAAATCCACCTTCGCGATCAGAATCAGCATATACTTCCTTTAAGATTTCTCCCTATTCTTTGATTCTTAAAACATCAACATGTGACCCAGTCACATCATGTAATGAGGATCTCAGAATAGAACTTAACAGAGTTAGATAATGGGCTCTACCTGATGTAGAGTCAAACTTATTGACTTTAACATCCTTAGGTAAATTTGGCAGCTTTGCAATCAACGCCCATTCCTTTGGCAAAATAAACATATGGACCCTTTGGTAATGGGACTATCTCAGACTTAGCCTTTCTCTTTACCATTTGGTCAACCGGGTTGACTATGGCCAATCCCTTTCCATTGGGAAGAGAATGCTTTTTCTGGATTTCCAGTGTCACCATTGTCACTGTCCATAAAGTTTTTGGGAAGTTGATCTTCTAATCAAATTTGCTTTACTATCGTTCCAAATCATTGCTGATTCAGCAGCACCAAGCAAATAGATATGATCATTAAGGTTCATGTCATAGTCTGTTTCATAGTAGTCCCAAAGGAACTCACTATGTGACTTAGAAAGTGATTGAACATCCAACTTTCTCAAGACTTTGACACCCAACTCTCCCGGCTTGTCAATATGTGACTTCATCTCTAAGATGTGATCACACATAGACCTTGCTTGCCATTAGGGCTTGAGTGACCTTGAACTTGTGGGTTAGGGAGAATAATTGGAGGAGGTGGAGGAAGAGAAGTATGACTTCCATGAGCCAAACTCGGGAAGTCATATTCATTAGGAAAGCTTGGTTTGGGAAGATCATTGTTGTCTAAACCAGACATCAACAATGGGAGAAATTCACGTAAAGTTGATTTAAGTCCTTAATATAACACCCAATATGATATATTAAGGCTAGGACCCAACAAACTATTTTATAACTTGGAAGAGGGATGCCATAATCCAAGCTATAAAATATTTGAAGGTAGGTGAATGACGATTCACCAATTTCCACCAAGATAAACGAAATGTATTATTAGGTTTTAATTGGTTTTGAAACTCCTAGATTCTTTTGAGATTCATTGAACTTTTCAATGACATGTTTCAATCTCGAGTGTGCCCTTCAGGTTTTGTGACTGGGATGCCGAGGATCACAAAACAAGGTGTGAAGTAACCATGCAAATATACTTGGTACCCTTAATATTTACCCCTCAATCGATGTGCCGGTTAACCACACACGCTCCAACGATACTATGATAAACATTAAGTTACCCTTTGCCTACCTTGTTAAGTCCAGGTTAGTGTGCCGGTTAACCACACACGCTCCACTAACAGCTTAAACAAAGTGCAAAGTGTAATTTCATGGATTAGCACCTTATTCACATTTTCCTAAGTAACTAAGATTGGGAATTTATAAGTGTTTAGTTACTTAGTATTTATCATTATAATTATAATGAAGGGAGAATTATAGTCTTTATCCTACCCGTTCGGCTAACGACCCTCCACCAGTCAAGGAAGCGGTGGGTGAGAGTGGACACCCATTAAACTGCCATTTTATAGGCAGTAACCTTATACCCTCCTTATAGACCGGCTTCGTGAATGAGGCCTACTAATGGTAAGACGACTTTACTCTTATACATATATATATAAATACTATTAACTTATAATATTATAAAGTATAAGGGTTGAATTTTAAACTTTTAAAATTCTAAGGTCTAGTTTGGAATTAAAGTATACATGGGGGGTAACTTTACAAATTCCAAAACTTGAGGACAAGTTTTGAAACCTTTCAAAACTCTTGGATTTTTCATAACTTATGAGTTTAATTAAGGTTTAATGAAAAAAAAAAATTCATGTTCCATAACTTGAGGACAAGTTATGGAAGACATTAAACATTTAATGATGACATTAAAAATAGTGACTCTTCTATTTTCATAACCTATGAGACTTAATGACACTTTAAAAAGAAAACTCTTCACTTTCCATAACTTGAGGACAAGTTATGGAGTTCATAAAAACCATTAAGATCAAATATTCCAATTAACACAATAATCAAATAATTTTTCTATGATCTAGATTAAACTCATAAGTAAAGATAATTCACATCAACAATTTTCAAGAAATTAAATAATCATATAAACTAATACAAATCTTGAAACTTTGACAATTATCCTTTGAAGACTCTTGGAATTCATAACCTAAAGAGTTAATAAATGAGATATTTCACATCCATAACTTATGGAAGTTTCAAAACTCTTAAGATCATAACTTTAAAAAAAACTTTTGAGTTCCAAAATTTTATGACAAAATTTGTAACTCCTTAAAACCATTTAGATCAAACTTTTAAAACAAATAAAATAATCATATCATTCTATCTTTTAATAAATTGACCTAATTCAACTCTTGTAGTAAAGTGACTCAAATTTTATAAATAATTAGTTTTTCATAAAATCAAGTAATTATCATAAAATTTGACAAACTTCATGATTTTTTTTTCTTTTTTTTTCCTTCAACTTGAAAAAAAAATACATTTGCATCAAATATAATAGAAAACAACCCATGGCTCTGATACCACTGTTGGATTTTGGTATAATACAACATCCTATGGTGCACATACAACCCTAAATACCTTGGATCTATGTTTTCACTAATTATACATGCAAATGGTTTCCAAGGCATTAAACCTATAACTAGCATGCATTTGACATAAACCATATAATATACTAGTTAGGGAAACATACCTTTTATGTGGCTTAAAGTCTTGATGTATTTGGCCTTAAGAGCTTAGCACCAATAGTATGAAATGCCTCAAATGGAATCACAACACACCTAGGACAAAGGTGGCTCTTGAGAGAGAATTTCATGCACCAAAACACCTCCATATTTCTCTAAGAAAAGAAGTGGTGATTTTGGCTATGGAGTAACCTATTTATATGTAGGATTCCAAGGGTCATGGGTATAACCCATAATCCATACCCATGGGTTTTATGATCTATGGTTCATGTGGCCCAACTCTTTATGTATCCATACATAAACTTGGTCCAACATGGATCATAAGCCCAACACATATAAATATAACTAATTATCATAATTAGTCCCCATAGATTTAATTAGTCTCTTTTGATCACTAAATTAATTCCAAATTAATTCTTGATCGATACTAATTAAAACATATGATTTCATATTAATATATTATAACTTATAATATATTAATAAACCATAAATAACCTTCTCTCAAAAGTCCATCCTAACAAATTGTCCTGATGATATGCAACCCAAATGGACCATGCTACTCTCGGGTCAAGTACATACCAATAATAGTTATGGGCTTAGACATCTAATCCAACAAAAACGTGGTCTTTGTAGCACGAAGAGGAGTCTTTCTAGAAAGAGAGCTCATATTCAAAGAGGACAGTGGGAGCACCATAGACCTTGAAGAAATTCAAGAGTTGGCCAATGAAGGAACCTTAGATGACACTAGCACTCAACCAAAGGAAACAATTCCTATTGAACCAGTTGATAACCCATTACCTCTTCGAAGATCCACTAGGGTGAGTGTGCCACCTGAGTTGTATGGTTTTCATATTACTTTAGATGGTGAAATATTCATCAGTGATAGGACACTGGTAAATTTAGATGAACCAGTCACTTACAAGGAAGCAATGGCAGGCCCAGAGGCTTCCAAGTGGAAAGAGGCAATGGATAGCGAGATTAAGTCCATGTATGACAACCAAGTTTGGAATTTGGTTGATAGTGCACCAGGTCGTAAGACAATTGGGTGCAAATGGATCTTCAAGAAGAAGACAGACATGGATGGAAATGTGCACACATTCAAAGCTCGACTGGTTGCAAAAGGTTTCACTCAAACCCCAGGGGTTGACTATGATGAGACTTTCTCGCCAGTAGCTAAGATTAAATCTATTAGGATATTGCTCGCCATAGCTGCCTTTCATGACTATGAAATCTGGCAGATGGATGTCAAGACTGCTTTCCTTAACGGGAAGTTGGCTGAGGATGTTTACATGAATCAGCCAGAGGGTTTTGTTGATGCAAAGTTTCCCAATAGAGTGTGCAAGCTTAAGAAATCCATTTATGGATTGAAACAAGCATCTCGCAGCTGGAATCTTTGCTTCCATGAGAAAGTCAAAGAGTTTGGTTTCTCTAGAAGTGAAGATGAGTTTTGTGTGTATATCAAGGCTAGTGGGAGTATAGTAACTTTTCTGGTGTTATATGTCGATGACATATTACTCATTGGTAACGACGTTCCAACCTTGAAAGATGTTAAGTCTTGGCTTGGAAAGTGTTTTTCCATGAAAGACCTTGGAGAAGCTGCCTATATTCTTGGGATTAGAATATTGAGAGATAGAAAGAAGAGATTAATTGGACTTAGTCAGAGCATATACTTGGATAAGGTACTAAAGAGGTTTAGTATGGAAAATTCCAAGAAGGGAGAGCTGCCTATCCAAAGCAATACCAAATTGAGTAAGACTCAATGCCCGAGTACAGATGAGGAAATAGCTGACATGAGTCGTGTACCTTATGCTTCCGCTGTCGGATCGATCATGTACGCTATGACATGTACTCGCCCTGATGTGGCATTTGATTTGAGCATGGTCAGTCGCTATCAGGGAAACCCGGGTAGAGCTCATTGGATAACGGTTAAGAATATACTCAAGTATTTGCGAAGGACAAAGGACTGGGTCCTTGTGCTTGGTGGCAATGATACTTTGAGAGTAGATGGTTACAATGATGCCAGCTTTCAAACGGATAGAGATAACTTCCATTCTCAATCAGGCTGGGTATTTTTACTGAATGGAGGAGCAGTTACTTAGAAAAGTTCCAAGCAAGATACGGTGGCTGATTCTACTTGTGAATCAGAGTACATAGCAGCGAGTGAAGCGTCGAAAGAAGAAGCTTGGTTGAGGAACTTCATCGGAGATCTCGAAGTTGTTCCAACCATCCAGGAGCCTATGGATCTGTTCTGCGATAATGAGGGAGCGGTTGCCTTAACTAAGGAACCCAGAGATCATGGTAAAACCAGGCATATCGATAGAAAGTACCATTTCATCAGGCATAGAGTAGAAGAAGGCCATCTTGGAGTAAAGAGGGTGTCATCTGAAGATAACCCAACAGACCCCCTCACAAAGGCTCTGAGTAGGGCTAAGCATATTCAGCATGCTCGGAGCATAGGACTGAAAGATGATATTAGTTTTAGTAGTTAGATTAGTCTAGTTCAGAAACTTGTTACAAAGTAAATGTAATTGACTTTTGGTGATTAAATAATAAAGTATTATTTATGAGTTTGTTTACTGCCTTTTGTCGATTGTTTATTATTGTGTTTCATATTTTGCATGTTTTTTTCTTCCCGAATAATATGATTATTCAAACTCCACAGTCGCTCATACTTTTGAAAATTCCTTGTCGACACCAGACATAAGAAGCACGACGCGCGCTTCTAGAAGGGATCCACGTAGGTCTAGTGAAATTATGCCATGTCTCACGAGGAGAGCGGCCGACTAGAGCGAGGGCGCGATGCGCCTAGCCAAAAATCACTATATAAATTGATTTTCATACCCATTTCAATCCTCACACCTTCCAATCCCTCTCTCTTATGCATTTCCACTTCGTTGGTCCGAAAATTTTCTAGTATTTAGGATATTTTTGTTAGCTCGAAGGTCTCTTTAGAAGCTATCAGGTCGGAGTTCTGCCAGTGCAATTTCTGACTTTTTGCTAGAAAATCTATGTAAGTTAAGCTACACATATATTTCTTTCAATGTAAATTATATTTATATTCATAATCGCTGTTATGAAGTTATAAATAAGATTTATGAGTGATTCCATATCAAAATACCGATTGATCTACTTACGGAGGTGATGTCTAGGCTAGATATAGTGAGGTGTTTAAGGTGGGATTTCCAAACAGTATACTCTGTATACCAAATGGACCCTACCCCCGATATTATCTTACCTGGTTTCTCCTTACTTGATAGATCTTGATAATGAGATTGGATTATTGAGGAATCTATACTATCATTAGCCACCAAGAATATTAAACTAAGGCTTAGTAATATGAACCTATACCACATCAAAGGAAAAGCTAAGTGCTAAGGCGAAACGCTGCCCAAATTTCTAGTCATCCAATTCAACAAATGAGTGCATAGTTACATTCGTCTTACACATAGAAATAAGTATCTATATGATTAAATGCTATATGTTCTTATTATCTGCATTCAATGATATTTGTGTTACACGAATATATTATTTTTATTGGATTTAATCGTATATGTATTTTCATACATAAAATATACTAGGTAATGATTGGTTATGAAATATGAATTTTTCACACTGTAGTTAACATCCCAAAAGCTTAGTCTATTAAGCTCTTAACCCTTATCTTCAACGCTCCAAAGCTTAGATCTGGATCGACTTAAGCCATGCATGGATAAAGTTTCTAACTTTATCCATTCCTCAACCTCTAATGACCTAGATGTAACATCTCGATTTTCAAGTATTTACAATTTAGCCCCTTAGTATGGGAATTGTTTGCATTTTGACCCTTGGAATGAGTTTTGTTTGCGAATTGGTCCCATGTGGAATGAGTATGTTGGGCGTAAGGTCCATGAAAGAAAATGTCATCATTTTGGAGTACGCTGGGCGTACTCCTAGTGTACGATGGACATACTCGGACTAGATGAAAACCCTAATGTTTGGAGTTGTGCACTATTTAATCCCCTCTATAGCCTCAAGACCTTTCCTTACACCAGCCTCCATCACTCATCTCGGACTTTGCAAACCCTAACCTCTTGTGTAGACATTTTGACCTTGTGTGTGTGTTTTTGGTGACCTTGAAGGAAGGGGAAGGTGGTGGAATCATCTTGGGGACTCAAAGGGAGCTTAGATCCAGAAGTACCTCCCCCTGAGACATCATTTGGAGGTAAAAAGCTATGGCCTTGATGAATATTGCTCTTAGTTCTTGTCGTGGTTAAGTTTCATGCATTTTGGTCCCTTTTGCTTTGTGTTCTTGAGTAAGGTCTACTCTAGACTTCATGAGTTGTCCTTTCAGAGGTTTTGGAGTAGCTTGAGACATAAAAATGGGTTCTTGGTCATTATTATCCTTTCATGCATGAACTAGGAAGTATTGATAGGTTAATAGATTAAGATCTTATTGGAGTTTCAGGACTGGGCAGCGTACGTTGGGTGTACCTGGAGGTACGTTGTGCGTACGCGGTTAGCGCCCCGCTTTTTGGTCAACATCAGAGTACGCTGGGCGTACTCTAGTATTACGTCGGGCGTAACCCGCTGTGAAGACTTGTTCACTTTTGGGGGAAGTCACTAAGCATTGGATTACAATTTTAATTGTGTTTCGGGTACTTCAGAGGACCGTGGAAAGGCGAAGGCATGACCGTAAACATCCTTGGTTTGATGATTAATTGGAACTTGGGAGACTTGATTTTAAATAATGTTTTGGAAACAATGGTTTTGTAAACACTTCTTTTTAGTAAATGGGTTGTTTTGAAAAGTTTAAATTTATTGTGATTTTTGGGATGTTACAAGATGGTATCAGAGCCTTGGTTTGAGAGAATTGGATGAACATTCATGTGAATCCAAACTCAAACTGGGGAACTGCAAAAGTTTTTAAATTGTTTTAAAAAACAACCAAGGAAGGATGCGATGTGTACCATCAACCGGAGCAAGAAAGTATACCCCAAGTTACCCACACCGTTATTTGATATTATGTGTATCTTTGAACATCGTGCTAGTTGTAGGATGGGGATCTTCAGGAATTGCATGATAGAATTGTCTGATACATGATCCCTTATTTCCTAGAGTTTTATTGCTTATTGTTGAAGGACTCTTTCATGTGTGAATTAACTATTAACTGAATACGTTAAGTCACATGCTACATGGATTAAACAATTTTTGAGTGAAGGATTTGGTCCTATGGCACAGATCTTGTTTGAGTCCAATCGTTGTAGGTTGAATTTTTTATTCGAAAATTATTTAATTTATGTCGCATGTGATTGTATTCATGCAGTAGTCAACCGACACCAATATGGGTCATTTGACAGTTGATGGTAGGGTGAGGTGTGGAACCTAGAAGAGCATACAAAGTATTTTAGTGCGACTGCTATGTTGTTGAGCGGGTATTGGGAGTATTATTATGAGTAGGTGACTTACACGGCCCGAGATGATTCTTGAGGATAGTATGGATAGGTGTGGAAAGTAGTATTGGGCCCGTACTATTGGAAACACAGGATCCATACTCGAATCGAGGAAAATTTCAGGGATTCTAAGGGCTGGTCGGGGAACATAGCATGGTTTGACACCATGATTCGTGACGATGGTTCCATATTTATCGATCTTTTGGTTATGGTTGTTCAGGAATGAGGATGGGTCTGGCAACTGTTTTGGGCCTCAGTGGCGATGTCATTTTGGGTTTGAATGGTGCAGACCTAGGTGAGTTTGTTGGTTTTGACATCTCGAGGGCCTTGCTCGAGGCCGTACATTTGAGTCGTGGGACTCAAGAAGGAAACGATTGTTATGATCGACTTGAGGATTTCAGCTGGACGCTGAGTCGTTGACAGATGGATTGGAATGTCGCTAGCTATGGCAAGGATTATGTCTTGACAGTTTTCCGAGAAGGAGTGAGCAAGCTTGTGACTTTCAGAGTTGGGATGTAATCCCAGCATGGGGGCTAGTTGGTTGCGGTGTTTGGCGGCAGTATGACAATGTGGGAATACGCAGGAGGATTAATGTGGTATGGATGCTTAGTGATGCGATAAAGGGTCTGTTTTCCTTGGATACAGGCAGGTCAGGTACCAGATTGATGGTTGGGATTGCAGGAAAGGAGTGTATGTTTTGGATAGTAAGTTGGTGTTTTGCTTATACATTTGCATGAAATTCTTATTGTCAAAGGTGTTGGATTAGGTGTCTAAGCCCATAACTATAAATTGTATGTACATGATCCGAGAGTAGCATGGTCCATTTGGGTTGCCTTCACCAGAACAATATGATAGGATGGATATTTGAGAAAGAGGTTATTTATGATTTATTAATATATTACAAGTATAATATATTAATATGAAATCATAATATTTAATTAGTATTGATCAAGAATTAATTTGGAATTAATTTAGTGATCAAAAGAGACTAATTAAATTAACGGGGACTGATTATGTAAATCAGTGATATATATATATATATATATATATATATATATATATATATATATATATATATATATAGTGTTTGGGCTATTGATCCATGTTGGGCTAAGTTTTATGTAAGTATCCATGAAGAGTTAGCCCACATGAGATATGGATCATAACCCAAGTGTATGGATTAGGGTTTACCCATGACTCTTGGAATCCTACACTATATATGAGTTATCCCTTAGCGAAAATTATACACCTATGTATTCTAATATAATCATAACCGATTTTGGAGTGTCTAATCTCTCTCTCAAAAGTCCTCTATTTGTTCATGGTGTTTGTGAACTATTTCAGGCATCACATTTGAGGTGCTAAGTTCTTGAAGGCCAAAACCACAAGCTACAACAAAGAGGTAATTCTATAACTCAATTTTATGTTGTTTATTTCAATTGTATGCTAGTTGTAGGCTTCATGCTTTGGAAACAATATTGCATGTATAATTAGAGAAAACATAGATCCAAAGCAATTAGGGTTGTATGTGCACCATATGATGTTGTAGTATACAAAACCCAACAGTGGGGTTGTAAGAAGAATCATCTTAGTGATTATGTAACCATATTACAATTGATCCTCTAAGTGCAATTGTATGGCTAAGAAGAGGAATCGGGAATTATTGAAATGGTTAAATCAAAAGGTGAATCATACTTCATTCCAAAATTGAGTCTTAGAATCATTCTCAAAGATTGTGAATTGAGTGACACATCTTAAATAGGTTTAGAACACATCATCAAATGTGGAGTAAGAAATGGTTCTTGCTCATGCACATTTGAAATTGGTGGTTGTGATGTTTTGGATATAACAAAGACCAACTAAGACTAATTATATGAAGTGTTATTATTGATAAGAATTTGCACTAACTCTAGAATATTTGTTTGTCAAGGACAAGAGAATCTTATATGTCAAGAGGTCAGTGGGAGTCTTAAAAACCTTGAAAAGCTTCAAGAACTGAATAAAGAATGAACCTATTGTTAATCACTAGCGCACGACTTGAGGTTTGCAATCTATCGTGTTGACATGTTCTTGTTTCCGTGCCCATTCCAGTTGACGTTGACAATGCATGTGAGTTCTATGAGTGCTCAATTGTTTGCATAACAACTTGGAAGCAATGGTAGGCCCTTGTGCTTCCAGATGGCAATAAATTAAGATTGAACAAGTTCAGTCCATATGGGTTTGGATTTGTCACTAACCTTGTCTTGTGATTATGGTTATGACTAATTCACATGGATAGGAACACATACACCATAAAATCTAAGTGTCATAAGGTTTCTCTCCAATTCATGAAAGTGATTGTGAGGCAACGCTTTCGCTAAGTAGATTTTAAGGAGATAGCATTTGTGATGTTTGCATTCTCAAATTCGATTATGATTACGACATCCCTCTTTATAGTTCGAATTGTGAGAAACTAAACATTCGGGACTTATTACTGTAAGTTCTGAAATTGTTTAGACACACATGTGAGCTATCTAAGGAAAGATGTATGAGTTTGAGAAGCCTAGATAATGTCTTATCGAAGCATCTTGTATCAGAAATCTAAACTTTGGTAAGAATGTCAATAAGTATTGATTTCTAGAAGTCTAGCTGATTTCTGGGTACATGTCAAAACTAGTGGGAGCATAAGTCTTATGCTAATAAGGAAATTCTATAATTATGCTAGTGGGAGCACAATTATTATGTTAAGTGTTGCGAGTTAGCAATGTTAATTATAGAAAACAAAAGTTTCAAATCGCAAAGTTGCAGGGTTTGAAAAGTTGTTTTGCTATAATTTAGGGAGAGGAACTCATACTTCATTTCAAATCTAAAAGCTTAGATTGTGAGATTTTAATCAAATTTAGTCAAGGATATATATGAATGTTATGTTGGAATGGTTCAACATAAGGAAATTCTATATATGGAAATATTATAGCAAAAGACTGGTCAAGTATCATGTCTTTATGTAAGACATTATGAATCGTGTCCTGTATGCTTCAGATATAGGATCGATTGCATATGCTATAATATTCACGTGTTCTAATTTTCCAAATTCCTAGGGAATTAAGAGGGAAAAAGTATTAGAACCGGATATGACTAAAGTGGTTAAACAACTGTTAAGGACAATCCAAGGTTCGCTAAGGATTGGTCACTTGTGAGCGGTTGGGAGTATAGTAATCGATGGACCATATCGACATTATCATAAATAGACATGATTCTATTAATAATGAGTTGTCATATGGCAAATATGGAAATGTTTCCACAATGGAAGTTGGATATTAAGAATCTATGTGTAGGTAAGAAACTTTTATGCAAGAACGATGTTCAAAGGAATGTACTTTGAATTTGAGACTTCGCTTCCTTGGAATTGTTTTGTGATCTATCTCCAGTGGAAGGTTTTGTAATTTCATTGTCCAAGTCTCTGTGACTTTGGTGCATTGACATTACAAAAAGGATCATTTCATAAAGGTTAGAATTCCATTGACATTACAAAAAGGATAATTTCATAAAGGTTAGAACCTAACACATTCTAATAGTGACAAGAATTTTGTATTCTTACACTGGGGATAAAGATTTGGAATCATGAAATGAGCATCATTGAAATGTTGTCAATTGATCTATTTCACAAAGGAAGGACCATAGGCAAACGTAGTGTGCATGCTTAGAGCATTGCATAACTATTGTTTTAATTCAAGTATTAAGTTGATTAATCGAAACATTATACAATGAATAATGTGTAATCAATATGGTGATTAAATAAAAGGTGTTTTATTTATATTCATAAGTTATGAGACCGTATTAGATTCGATTATTCTTGTGTTTCATTTTGCATGTTTTGACTTCCTATAAATAATAAGATTATTCAAACTATCCACAGTCGATCATGCTTTGGAAATAGGTATTAAGGCAAGACTATCATGAATCTGACTGTAGATTGTCTAGGTGTTTTAGACATAGCACAAGTTTGTTGCAGTGTTCATGAGTACTTCTGGAATAAGATTCGAGTATTGGATTAAACTCACGCTCATCTGAATCACTTCATGGATTTTATCACGAGTGATTGTGAGACGATAATATCTTATATTCTTAAAACAGAGACATGTGTGTTGTAGCTTACAAATCGATTGCACATTGATGATGCGTAAACGCACAAGTAACTTGGTGTTATAAAACGCATTGTTGTGTGTGATTTGATGATTAATATAGCAAGCATATGAGTCGAAGTTCATCCATTCCTTTTACCCTTAGAGGGATAAAAGCGATATCTGTGGGCCCTTCGATGATTTAGTAATGACACCCTAAACGCTTGGCCAAGCATGGGCTAATTTGATTTGTTCAATTAGTCAGTTGTCATAAATCGAAAATCAGGAAACAACAGATGGACAGAGAGAATGATTATAATCCATGTCGCAGTCCATATGATATCTTGTAGAATGGAGGAATATATGATCCCTTATCTAATGGACGCGTCATTGACTAGGTCAGAGTTCGACAACGACTTTTAAGAGCTATAATTGCTAGTCGGGATTTTGGAGGCGTACTTGCAATAATAGTTATTAGAATTATCCAAGTGGGAGACTGTTGGATTAGGTATCTAAGCCCATAACTATAATTGGTATGTACATGACCCGAGAGTAGCATGGTTCATTTGGGTTGCCTGCACCAGAACAATCTGATAGGATGGATATTTGAGAAAGAGGTTATTTATGATTTATTAATATATTACAAGTATAATATATTAATATGAAATCATAATATTTAATTAGTATTGATCAAGAATTAATTTAGTGATCAAAAGAGACTAATTAAATTAACAGGGACTGATTATGTAAATCAGTGATATATATATATATATATATATATATATATATATATATATATATATATATATATATATATATATATATATATATATATATATATATATATAGTGCTTGGGCTATTGATCCATGTTGGGCTAAGTTTTATGTAAGTATCCATGAAGAGTTATCCCACATGAAATATGGATCATAACCCAAGTGTATGCATTAGGGTTTACCCATGACTCTTGGAATCCTACACTATATATGAGTTATCCCTTAGCCAAAATTATACACCTATGTATTCTAAGAGAATCATAACCGATTTTGGAGTCTCTAATCTCTCTCTCAAAAGTCCTCTATTTGTTCATGGTGTTTGTGAACCATTTGAGGCATCACATTTGAGGTGCTAAGTTCTTGAAGGCCAAAACCACAAGCTACAACAAAGAGGTAATTCTATAACTCAATTCTATGTTGTTTATGTCAATTGTATGCTAGTTGTAGGCTTCATTCTTTGGAAACAATATTGCATGTATAATTAGAGAAAACATAGATCCTAAGCAATTAGGGTTGTATCTGCACCATAGGATGTTGTAGTATACAAAACCCAACAAAAGGAAGTTATGGTCGAAAAATTTTCTGAGGTCTTTATCTGAAAACATAGATCCAAAGCAATCAGGGTTTGCTTGGTCCATATCTGGAATATCATCTTGCGTGTGTTATACATTCCAAGAGTCAGGGATGGTTTGTACCTGGTTGGGCCCGTTTGAGATATGGTTTTGTTATAACACTAGTGAGCGTCGTTCGAACCCTAAGTGGGGGAGAACTAGGTATTCTTCTTAAAGGATCATCGATTTGTTCGAGTTTATGGTGTCGTAATAATGGTTCATAGGGATCTGCGGTGCGGATATGCAGGATTTCGGTCTAAGACTTGGTCAAGGCGGGGGTGTAGAGCAAGTGGCTATCGGATGTATGTGTCCAGTAAATACATGAGTTGTCTCGTAGCAGGTGTAGTTGGTCAATGATCTCGTTGTAGCCATTGGTTCCTTTTTGGGATACCAATGAATAGATGACGAGGCGCTAGGCTCACTCAGTTTGAGTATCAGTTGTTGAGGGACTTGTCAACTTGTTGTAAGGATTTCTATTTACAGTCTAGATTGGGCAGATGTCGATCGGTAAATCAGTTTTAGAGACATGTATGTTTAACGGATTGTTCGAAAGTTTGAGCTGTATCAGTTGAAGTTCAACGGATTCATCAACCTATCGTCAAGTTCGGCTCGAGTTTGGAAGATGTCCTTGATTATTGGGAGTCTAAAATTTGGGACAGTGTTGCTTAGTTTTCCAGACGGGACATTAGATATGCGTGAAATCTAATGTTTGGCATGTTGTGCGTGACGAGTTGGTATTTGGATGGATCCGACTAGAGTCTTAGTAGCATTTCTGGATAACTTAAAGGTTTTACCAAGATAGTTACATATTGATGGGGTATGTTCAGTCTCATTCAAGGTATGAGATCTTGTTTCGATCGTTCATGAGTATGTCTTCTGTTAATGATTGAGGTTCGTAATTTCGTTAGAACTCTGGTACTTCTCCCCTTATGAGTAAGGTTATAGGTTCCCTAAGGGTGTGTATTGTGGTAAGTTCATTAGATATTGTCGTGAGGGTTGTATGTGGGCTGGACAAGATAACAATGTAGCAATTTTTTCGAATTATATGCATGGTTCTTATTTGGGTTATAGCATTTGAATTGAAACAAGAGTACGACCGTTTATCCTATTCTCAGGTCGTGTGCGGCCATGTTTTTGTCGGATTTTGTGTTCCTAGCAGCTTGTACGGTGAAAGGAATTGTGCTTTGAAAAAGAGTATGGCATTGTTACGCTCGATTAGCGTTGAGAGGGACGTTGATTGGGTTCATGAAAGGAGGTGGAATGAGTTTGAGTATCTTTAGGCCCCGTGGTGTTGGTTGTGAGTTTCCAGGTGAATGATGGAATGTCAACAAGATCGGTGTAATACTGGGAGCATTCCATATGTAGGTTGTGGGCCCAGTGATCTTGATTGTTTATTTCTTTTGATTGTGGTATTTTTGGTTTTGGTGCATTGTTGGAAGTTGGGAGACTCGCGAACCAGCTGGTTTGGATAAAGTGAGTAGTTAAGGGTTGTTAGGAGTATCGGTCATGCATTAGAAAGTCTCTTGCAGAGTGTTTGCATTATAAATCCCATTTGTTCGCAAGCCGCTAGTGGGGGTTTGGTTACCAAGGTTGGGTATCGGTTATGGAGTCTCGAGTCATGAAGTTCATTGTGAATGTCTCGAGTGATTTTCCAGGTGGGGGTACACCTGAGCTGATAAGGGTTGGATGCAATGTGAAAATTCTTGGATTGATCATCTTTGCTCATAGGAGAAGTGGTTGGTAATGGCGTGTCAGGGAGTCAAGGGTTTATTTAAGGTTTTTGGTACATATTATGAATTTGGAATTGGTTGAAATTCTCGATCAATTTGTTTTGAGTACTTCATTCTCGGTGTTTGGATGTGTTCTCAGTCAAAGACAAGGGGTGAGTTCATTGAATGGATGAATATCAGTCCTGGAATATGGGTTTGAAGTCTAGATATGATGGGTTCCCGGTCTCTGGAAGCATATTGATAGAGTTGATTCGGTGATTGTAGCTTTGAGAGTCCTTGGCTCTGTGGTTCTCACTAGAAGTTCGGTCCTATAGCTAGGAAGTTGTAGAATATGTTGGCATTGTATGTATTTACCTATAGTGGTTATCTAGCTGATGCTCATGTTAGGAGTCGCCTTGTTTTCGGATGAAGGGTTCAACAGCAGTAAATGGCCAGGAGTCATGATTCCCAGTGGTATCAGCAAGGTAAGTCAGGGTTGGAAAGGTTTCGTATGCTTCGGATTGTAAAGAGAAGTCGTAATAACTACGTTCCGAGATAGTTTTACTTGCTTAAGAGTCAGTCAAGGTATTGGATTTTCGAATTTTGGGAGAATTGTGATGGTTTTCTTCAGTGTTGAAAGTTAGCGGGTCAAAGATTCGTTATTGTTCGGGGTGCGTGAGTTTCGTTAAGATTGGGTTAAGGATAGTATGGGAAGACAGACGCCTGGATGAGCTGACTTTTAGTTTGGATCGGGTTCTGGGGAGGACCGTCTGAGTGGCCCGAGGTGGAGATGTGGGAACACTACCCTGGGTTAGTTGCAGCAACGGACTTCGAGGATGAAGTTTGATTTAAGTGGGGGAGAACTGTAACATCTAAATTTTCAAGTATCTACCTTTTAGCCCCTTAGTATGGGAATTGTTTGCATTTTGACCCTTAGAATGAGTTTTGTTTGCGAATTGGTCTCATATGGCACTTAAGGAAGAAAAGCACCCTGCATGAGTACCCTGGTCGTAAGGTCGATGAAAGAAAAAGTTGTCGTTTAGGAGTACACTTGGCGTACTCCTAGTGTACGTTGGGCGTACTCGGACTAGATGAAAACCATAATGTTTGGAGTTATGCACTATTTAATCCACTCTATAGCCTCAAGAACTTTCCTTACACCAGCCTCCATCACTCATCCCGACCTTTGCAAACCATAACCTCTTGTGTAGACATTTTGACCTTGTGTGTGTGTTTTTGGTGACCTTGAAGGAAGGGGAAGGTGGTGGAATCATCTTGGGGACTCAAAGGGAGCTTAGATCCATAAGTACCTCCCCTTACACATCATTTGGAGGTAAAAAGCTTTGACCTTAGTGAATATTGCTCTTAGTTCTTGTTGTGGTTAAGTTTCATGCATTTTGGTCCCTTTTGCTTAGTGTTCTTGAGTATGGTCTACTCTAGACTTCATGAGCTGTCCTTTCAGAGGTTTTGGAGTAGCTTGAGTCATAAAAATGGGTTCTTGGTCGTTATTATCCTTTCATGCATGAACTAGGAAGTCTTAATGGGTTAAGGAGTTAAGGTTTTTGGTATTGGACACTTTATAGCCATGAAAAGTCATAAAGTTGGAAACTTTATGACTTAGAACATCATTTTGGACTTGGATCTGAGTTTTGGGCGTAAGGGCTTAATAGATTAAGCTCTTAATGGAGTTTTGGGACCGGGCAGCGTACGTTGGGTGTACCTGGAGTTACGCTGCGCATACGCGGTCAGCTTCCCGCTTTTTGGTCAACATTAGAGTATGTTGGTCATACTCTAGTATTACGCTGGTCGTAACCCGCTGTGAAGACTTGATGACTTTTGGACCTTAGACCATTGACTTTGAATAGGGTTGACCAAGTTTGACTTAAGGGTATTTTGGGTAGTTTGATCCAATGTTTTAAAACCCGGGTGGACCCATCCGGTTCAACCGGTTAGACCGTCACCCGTGGTAGAAGGCGGGTCAATTGAGAACAACTTTTTGTAAAAATACGGACCGGATCGAACCAGCCGGGTTTCCCCTAAACCACAGTCGAACCGTTTATTTAGAACCGGTTAAAACCAGATTGACCAGTTTTAATAGGTCTTGGATAGTAGGATACATGTAGCGAACACCAAAAACAACTTCGGTTCTTCCTACTACAAATCAGCAACATCAGCGACTGCAAAACAATCAGCGACATCAACAAAGGTGGGTGTTTCTTCTCTCGTTCTCCAGTCGATTAACATGCTTTCTTCTCGACTTCTCCTATCAACAATCGGTTCTTTCTGTTTCATCTTTTTCTTTTCCAATTTCATCTTCTGAAACCTGTTTTCTTTTCTTCTCCTATCGACTGTGAAACCAGTTTCATTATGGACTGAAATCAATGTTTCAAGGTTTTGGTTAGTTTACTGATTATTCATCATTGCCTCTAATTAGCTTTTTTTTAAACCTATTTTCTTTTGAAACAAGTGACAGTTTTGGTTAGTTTACAAATTATTTATTGTTAATTGATCATTGTTTCAAGGTTTCTGATTGTGTAGATTATGTAATTAGGATCCAATTGACATATGTTTATTGATTATAACATTGCTTTTCAATGCAGTTAAATATGGAATCAAGGGAAGAAGAACCATTACAAGCACAATCTCAATCTCAATCCCATTCTTCGGTTCAATCAAATGTACGAACAAAGACGGATATATCATGGGAACAGGTAACTCAAGTCGTTGATGAGAAGGGGAAAAAGGCATAGATATGTAATTTTTGTCAAAAAGTTATAGGTGGTGGTGGAATAAACTGGGTTAAGAAACATCTTGTCGGTATTAAAGGTGAGGTAGTATCATGCCTAAAAGTTAGTCCAGAAGTTCGGTTTACTATGCAAGGGAAATTGAAAGAGACTGCCCAAAAAGAAAAACATACCACTAGTGTTACTATCTTGGATGATGATGAAGAGATGGAGGAAAAAGAAATGTCAACTGTGAAAAAAGGAAAAAGGAAATCTACTTCAAACTTGCATCCATTTTTTACGATAGGAATAAATGATCCTTCCCAACCCACTATCAAATCTGGAATGCAAAGTAAGGCAAAAATACATGATGTGGATTTAGCTATTGCTATGTGGTTTTATGATGCATGTATACCTATGAATGCTTGCAACTCTCCTTTTTTTCAACTTATGGTAGATAAAGTAGCAAGTATTGGTTATGGGTAGAAAGCACCTAATTATCATGTTCTGAGGGTTAATTTATTGACAGATGCAAAAAAGTCAGTTTCATTGTTAATTGATTCTTTTAGAAGTCAATGGGTTGATATTGGTTTCACAATTATGAGTGATGGGTGGAGGGATATTTCGCAACGACATTTGATTAATTTCTTGGTTTATTGTCCGAAAGGGATATCGTTTCTTAAATCTATTGATGCATCTGATATAGAGAGCAATGCTATAAATTTGTGTAATTTGTTTGCTGAGATTGTTGAAATGGTAAGAGAAGAAAATGTGGTTCAAATGGTAAGTGATAATGCTGCTAATTACAAGCTTGTTGGTACTAAGTTATGTGAAAGATATCATTCTATTGCTTGGTCTCCATGTGCAACGCATTGTCTTAATCTTGTATTAAAGGATCTTTTAGAATTGGATAATGTGAAAAGTTTGGTCAATCTTGCATCGAGGGTTACTGTTTTCGTTTATAATCATAAGTGGCCCTTGATTTGGTTAAGAAAAAGACCCGGTTGGAAAGAAATCATCCGTCCAGGTGCTACTCGGTATGGTACCGTGTTCATGGCATTGTAAAGTTTGTATAACCATAATGCAGATTTACAAGAAATGGTCATATCTAGTGAGTTTAAGAAGATGTTGAAAGTGGGAAATGTGGTTGAATGTAAATAGATTGTCTTGAATGAAATCTTTTAGAAGAATTGTTTGATTACAGTGAAAGTAATGAATCCTTTGTTAAAGCTTTTGCAGTTATGTGATTCGGATGAAAAACCTGCAATTGGTTATGTTTACGAGGGAATGCATCGGACAAGAAGAGGGGTTAAGGAATTGTTTAAGAAGAAGAAGGAATTATACAGGCCTTACACTAAGATAACTGATAGTCGTTGGGATAGGATGTTAAGAAAAAGTATTTATTGTGCGGCTTATTGGTTGAATCCCGTTTTTCAATATGATCATGAAAATCTTTCTAAGAAGAATGAGGTGTTTCAAGGCATTCTTGAAATGGGTGAGAAGACTTTTAAAGGTGACGACGTTTTAAATATTACATTGAATTTAGACAGGTTTCGTGATGCTGAAGGTACCTTTGGTAGATCTAGTGTCGTTGCATCTCGTAATCTTACTCGTCCAGGTATGATTTAAATTTAATGTGTTATTATTATATATAAAATATTGTATTTTCTAATATATTTTTTTTGCTAACTATCTCTTTTGTAGATGAGTGGTGGAAGTTATTTGGCGGAGATATTCCAGTTTTGCAAAAGTTTGCTATTAGAATATTAAGTCAAACCGCATCTTCTTCCGGTTGCGAACGTAATTGGAGTGTATTTGAAAGGATTCACACGAAATGCAGGAATAGGTTGGAACATCAAAGGCTAAATGATCTTGTATTTGTTCATTACAACTTGCGTTTACAAAATAGGTATGGTATCTTCCTAAGATATACTATGCCATAAAATGATCAAGTTATATTTGAGATTTTTGTGAATGTTTTTGTAGATTGAAGGTTGATATGAGGTCTTACGATCCTGTTGACTATGAAAATATTGATAAGACAGGATTTTGGGTGGTTGAAGAAGAGTGGGAAGGAGAACTTAATTATGATGAATTGGAAAATATGCTTGATGAGCAAGAGCATGAACCGGCTTCTGAATCACAAGGTGACCATGTTGATCATGAAGTTGACAGTGAATTTCAATTAAAAAGTCACCACGAGATAGGTTGTAGGCCCTGCGAGACGTTCCAGTCAGGCTGGCTTCTCATGTTTTCATGCTTGCTTGTTATGTGGTGTGTTGGTACTTTGGGGGAACTCACTAAGCGTTGGCTTACCGTTTTAGTTTTATTTCAGGTACTTCAGAGGACAATGGCAAGGAGAAGGTGTGAGCATACACATCATTGGTTTAATGATTAATTGGATCTTGGGAGACTTTGATTTTAAATAATGTTTTGGAAACAATGGTTTTGTAAACACTTCTTTTTAGTAAATGGGTTGTTTTGAAAAGTTTAAATTTATTGTGATTTTGGGATGTTACACTAGATCTTTAACCCTAACACTACAAGGGACAAAATGACCTAGAATTCCTTGCATGGCTGATTTGGGTTCAAGCACTCAACTTTATGGGACCATAATGTCCATAAACCTTCACTAATACAATCCAAGGTCTTGTAGTTTCTCAAAACTCCAAGAATCTTCCTCCAAAGATCAAAAAGGGACCTCTAAGCATGCACAACAACCAAATAAGGAGAAATATATGAACTTTATACATTTCAGAAGCCTAAAAATGCTTAGAAGATCAACTCTCAACAACAACAAACTCAATCAATAAGAAATGACCACCTCCTTCTTCTTCCAAGAGTCAATCATAAAACCCCAAACATCAAACTTGAAATAATTAAACGCTAAACAATTGATACCTAAAAACGGATGTTACATTGTTTTTTAGATTTAATTTTAATTAAAGTTATTAAAAAAAGAAAAACAAAATAAAAAACCCATCTTGGCTTCATCTCTCTCTCTCTCTCTCTCTATATATATATATATATATATATATATATATATATATATATATATATATATATATCGTATTCTTGAACTAAATCTTCATCTAGATTCTCTAATTTCGTCTTCTTTAACACACACATACACACAAAGTTAAGAAAACAAATGTATCAAAAATCACGAACCCAGAAACTGCCCCTGTGATTGTCCTCATCTCACTTTCTTCTTCTTTTTCTCTTATCCCTTTCCTTTTCTCTTTTATTTAAAAAGAACCAGATTCTAGGGATGAACACTAAACTTTCACCTCCCTCACAAGTCTGCCATGATCTACTCTGCCAATTGCCAAACCACCACCGCACTACTCACCATTGATTTCCTCTATCATCGTCGTCGTTGTCGTCTGTCGAAGCCTCCATTGGAGTTAGGGTTTGCATAACATAGATTAGCATTCAGCGATGATGAATCCATGTTATAGTTGCTAGAAAAATGTAAGAACAATGGAATTCTGAATTTCTAAATTTACTGCTCTTTGACTTTAATTCTGTTGAATAGTAAAATGAGTCTATGCTCATGCTCATGTCGCAGACTCACATGATACATATCCGATCTTTGATATTTACTCCAAAAACTCATGTCTAAAGAGACTCAAATTGTTTCTGTAACATCCATAAAATTCAAGCCAATTTAAAACTTTTTCAAGCATTCAAAAAACCATTATTTATTAAAAAATGTTTTCAAAATAGTTCCATATCAGAGTATCCCAGAAATCAAAATCATAAAATGTGAGGAGGTGCACGATGAAGCCTTCGCCTTCCCGAGATCATCTGAAGTACCTGAAGCAAAATCAACAACTGTAAGCTCGAAGCTTAGTGAGTTCCCCCAAAATACCAACGTCATACAAACCATAATAATATCATACAAACAACATGCATATATAGAGTCTACAATACGACTGGTCCGCCCTCACCGGGCCTTCAGTCTACCTGGTCCACTCTCAGAGTCTTCAGTATGACTGGACCGCCCTCACCAGGCCTTCAGTCTATCTGGCCCACTCTCAGAACCTTCAGCATGTCTGGTCTGCCCTTCCGGGCCTTCAACCTGTCTGGACCGTTCTCTGGGCCTTCGGCCTGACTATTAAGCCCTGACGGGTCTGCAGTATATCCGGGCCGCCCTGGGTATGTTGGCCTAGAGCACAAAGAAGGAACGCCTCAACCCACCCCCAATCACACAATCAACACATAAATATCATACGCTAGCTAACATGTACAGATAGTCATACAAATCTAACGGATCACTAATCATAGCATCATCCTATATACCAGGATACCGATCTAACAGATCACTAACATAACATCATCCTATAACCAGGATATAGATCTAACAGATCACTAACATAGCATCATCCTATAACCAGGATACAATCCAAAAAGGGTCGGCCTTGGTGCCTTAGACCCTGTTGATATAGTGAGAAGAACTCACCTCGCAAGTAGCACTGGATGATAATGTCAATCTCCCAAAAGACAGCTCCAAACTCCAACACCTACAACTACCATAGGGCAAATTCTATCAAGACCCAAATTACCAAAATACCCTCTGAAGTCAAACTTGGTCAAAGTCAAAGTCAACAGTCAAGGTCAACAGTCCATACTGACCTAACTCGTCGAGTGCAGCTACTGACTCGTCGAGTTCCTTCAAAACTCGGACAACCTGTGAAAACTCAAGTCAACTCGCCGAGTTGCCAAAACAACTCGTTGAGTCCATGCAGTGTCTAGAAGATCGAGGAAAACCCTAACCACTCGTCGAGTTATCTCACCAACTCGCCGAGTTCACTCAGAATCCAGAAGCGGGAAAACCCTAACGAACTCGTCGAGTTCCTTCAACCCTTTTTTCTCATTCAGATGCTTTTAAACGAAACCAATGCTCCAAACTGTAGATCTAGTCTTCTAGGGATGAGATACTACGTAAAGTTGCAAGCTTTACGTCCATGCATGACATTAAGGGGCTAACTTGCTAAAACAAGGCTTAACAAAGGGGTTTAAGGCATGGAAGGTGGCCAAAGCTTGATAAAGCTCGAGTCTTTAGGCCTAAGGGGCCTAGTGGTGTCCAGGTCCAAAGTCTTAGCTTCAAAGCATGCTCAAAACCAAAAATGACTCAAGAAGAAGCTAGAAATGACCATAAACTCTCTAATGGAGAGATCTAACAAACAAGTGATCAAGGTAGTGGATTTTACCTTCAAACGGTTGCTACAACTGAGTAGATGCCAGATCTATAAGCTCCTTCTCGTTCCAAGCTCCTAACCTTCAAGTTTCTTCAAGAAATGCACCAAACACACACTCTTTAGCCTTGTACACACTCAAAATGGAAGGTTAGCTCGTTTAGGGTTTTCTTCTGGACGATAGGGTGGTAAGGGAGGCTGGAGAGAGGACTTAAGGTCCTTTAAATAGGGTGCAAACCCTAAAAATTAGGGTTTTCATGCACAGCCTCAACTCGTCGAGTTGGTCCTCCAACTCGTCGAGTAGGCTTCATAATCCACGTGGCCATATGAGTTTCTACACGACGAGTTGGGGACTCCCAACTCGTCGAGTATGCTTTCTTAAGTGCATAAAATCCCTTAAAATCTCATTCCTGTAAATCGGGGTGTTACAGTTTCATATGTAGGTGTGTGTTCAGTAACTCAAGAAATCTCTTTCATCTATAATCCTCAATAGTAACTTGTCGTGATTTCAATTTAAGTGTTGTTTGTTAGAAATTCGCTCTATTTGTTCGATCAAATGCCTATGAGAAACACTAAATAAATCTTACCCATATCTTCATGTTTTTGGAACCTAAGAACTCAAGAAAACTTAGCTAGAACTCAAGAACCCAATAACTAAATTTTCATCACATAAAGATATTGTGCAAGATGTGTACGTGTTTTGTGTCGAAGAACTTGTGTTCATCAAAGCTCGAAAATCGAATTAAAAAGTGTGCAAGATGTATGTATGAATAAGAAATCATGCAAGAAGTGTGTGAACCAAAAACCAAAACCGAGTTCTTGATCTGCGTTTCCGTCATGTACAAGAGAGAGATAGATGTCGGCCCAAGATGGCTTTTTTATTTTGTCTTTCCGGCTTTAATAACTTTACTTAAAGTTAAATCTAGAAAAATAAAAAGGGTATAAAGTCTTTTTAGGTGGGTGAGGGACCAACGATGATATAAATTGAAAACCACATTCACCATCTATGAAGGTTTTTTTTTTTTTTTTTTTTAACTTGAGGACTATATCCCAGATTTCGGGAAACCATAAGAATCATTTATGAGGTTTTGTCTAAAAAATATGAAAGGTCAAAAATGGGCAACAGTCAAATTTTTTAATTGTGTTGCAACATATTACCGGTGCTACAAATCACCATGACACACACAAGGGCGGTGTGTCCATTTGGCCATAGCGTCAACTTTACGTATGTGTTGAATGTTGCCTGTATACTGTATATTTGATTATTCATATGTATATTTGAGTTATTGTAAATATTTTGTTAATGCATGACTTGGAATTTAATGACCCGAATGGATAATCCGACCCCATATATCAACGGACTCTAAGTTGTACATGACAAACACTTATCTCATGGGGGATGTGGGGGTGGAGTCCCCCGCAGTATGGACCTTTTTGGTTATTCGAATTCTCGTGTACATGGGCTCGACCATATAGCTGTTTGACTTTTACGGTTATAAATATTCGTTGTTAGGATTCTATTGTTATCACTTTAGAAACAGTTTGTAATTGATTACAGAAGAGTTGCTAGTAATTGTCCGTGAATATAGGTCAAATCGACGGAACTACATTAAATCCTTGTGTCCTTTTATGTTTCCTGTTGTTTTCTTGCGTAACATATTTCATTATCGTATTTTGAAAACTTCTTGAACATACCTAGCAATCTACCAAGAAATCATAACAAAAGCATTCGAATTATCAAACATTATATATAGTTTTCTATTTTTTTTTTGTTAAAATAAGAAAATATAAGTACTAGAAACTTGAAGGAACCTACAATATATAATTATTTTGAATTGTCATGGCCGACATCATACTACTTTTTGAAATACTTTCCTACATGCCCATAAATCTAACATAAATTAAATAAATTAAAAGGTAAAGTGGTGGTGTTGATGTGAAGTAATGACAATTTTGTTAACAACTTGCATGTTAATGGATGACTAAACACTCCATTCATCATTCATGTGTGTTTCTTTTGCTTTGTTTGAGGAGACTACCAATAATTAGAGAAAATTGTAGATAAAAACCTTAGTTATTTTTCTTAACGAAGTTAAATATTCACACTTCTAGAAAATTATAGAAGAAAATTTAAATTTACATTTATAAAGCGTCTATGCTTGAACTAAGAAAAAAAAAGTAAAACAATATTATCAAAAATTATGTCCTACATAGTACAATAATCGAACAAAACTTTGTTTCATAACTAACAAATTATCCACCACGTAGTAAGCATTACCGTATTTAATCTTCTCTTATTTTTTCTTAACATTGTAACATCATTGAGCCAGGAGAGCAATTCTCGTATATTCATCACGTTGGGAATCAAATATCACACCACCTCTCTCAACTGAAGCAATTTGACACGTGAACATAACGTCACTAGATTCCACTCCTAGATTACAAATTGGACAAGAGATATGTTGCAAATATACGCCTTTTTCGAAAGATTTAGGCAAGTTGGTAAACAATCATGCATGCCTTGCCAGAGAAAAATGTTTACCTTCTTAGAAACGCATCTTCACCATCTGGTAACCATATCCATCTCCGATAAAACCAAATGGTTTATACGTTTCATAGTAATAGCATCTGAGAACTCCTCATCACCACTTAAGTCCCACCACCATCGATCCAGAGTAGAATTAATGTTTATTTGCATTAAGTTACTCAACAAGTCATTAAACTGACTCTGTAATGTACCTGCCATAATATCACAACTCCAGTTCCACACCCAACTGCCTTTCTGAAAATGATCCATCACCCTACAGTTTTTATCGATTTCCAACCGAAAGAGCATATTAAACTGATTTCTTAAATCCATGAGTTTGTTTCGGTAATTTCGTATGTAGTAATCCCACATATGGGGGCGAAATAATCAATATTGTTATAGCAAATTTCCAAAATATGATTATTTTGGTGCCCATATAATTAACCAACTATGTTATTTAGTGTAGTTGTGTTGATTGTTTTTTTAAAAGGAACTTCCCTAACGAGGGTTACCGGGCCAACTTTAGCGCACCGGTGAATCCCCCACTGTGAACATGAGTCTATGCCTCATGTCCTTGAGTTACTACAGACGAACTTTCATGGTCACAGGAGTTGAGTAGTGTCATGATTTGAACATAGGTCAATAGGTTATCCACCATATCTTCTACATGTCTTACCAAGTCACCACAACCCAAGTGGTTTAGTTGTATTGATTGTTAAATGCATATACAATGATTTGTTATCCAAGAGATATGTTCGGAGTGAATGAAGTGAATCTTAGTACATTGCTATTTCTAGCATTTACCCCTAAAATCAATCTCTATGATATGGAGTTGGAATTTGACTAAGTGACCTTGATATACACGTATACACGGCAAAATGATATCACCAAAACAAAGGAGATATGACATTGCCGACACCTCACTACTATAAAGATCTAATGTGTTGATATGGTGAGTTTTGTTGCATAGAATTCCCACTACGAGGTATCTAAGCGAGACATGTATTAATGTTCCGACATGTTATCTCCGCTATGTGATCTTCATGTTGAAAATCGAATAACTAGATAAAATGTAAACATTACTAGGTACAAGCACATATTAACTTCATATAATTTGTTTCATTATAACAACTACATCTTTAAATTTGTCTTTAATTTTTGGAAAAAAAATTGTTGCTAATTTTAAAAGTTTTTACATACAAAAAAAATATTACGCATAATCAAAAGATTAAAACATACATACATTGCAATTTACAATGTCATAGATTACATTTTTATTTATTATTATCAAAGTTAGCTATGTAATCGATTCTTGTAGGTCTTGATTATCACGACGTGTATAGACATCTATTGTGCGGACGTGTGTGGACAATGTTATTTAAGTAGAATAACTAAGAGAATAAGTTGTTTGTTAATGTGAAAGCGTTTAACATCACATAACTATTGTCACTATCACACATTCTCAATAATTAAATCGCCTATAAGGGTAATATGAATTTTTTTTATCATTGTCATTCTCTCAGAATGTGTTCTTGATAATCGTATTCTGTAAGAATGAGAACGAATGAATAATGATGCGTGACAATAAGAATGAATAAGAATTATTGAGAATACTTGATAATGACAATAGTTATATGTTGTTGAACGTATTCATATTACCAAACAACCTATTATCTTAGTCGTTTTCATAGAATATCACCTATTATCTTAGTCGTTTTCATAGAATATCAATGTCCACATATAAATGTCATTCATATTTGAACCTAGACTAGTGTAACTCCTTGCTTATGCAAGGATAGTGGATAGGACTTTTACTTTGAACGATATACTAAGACACTGAATCATGTCATATATCTTGTCATGATCAAATTTTAGTTGAAACTTTCAATACTTGAACAATATATATAAACGCCAGTGACTTATCTAAGTAGGCCAAGCCACTATGATCGAAGTTATTATTATTCTTGTATATTTATAAAATAATAACTTAAATGTTAAAGAAGATTCACATTAACAATGTGGGTGGTGTAGGGTAAGGACGGGGTGTTCAAAAGGTGGTTGACCCTTATTAAAGATAATATAGCTTGATTCTTGATACTCATGGATTACATCAATTCAGGAGGGCAGAAAGGAAATAAAGATAATATAAAAAATAAATTGATAACAAAATTCAAATTTAATTAAAAGTTTTGGTAGGATGGTTGCCCAGCTGGACCAGCCATGGAATGAGGTGGATTCACCCTACTTTTCTTATCACATCTCACTCCCCACATCTATTTAGTAATTGCAGATACACCCCTTGTATTCGACAACTTAATACCGCAAAACCAATCTTTTTGGTCCCAACTTCAGTCGATGATTTGTAGTCAGCTTTCTGACTTTCAGCTGCCTTTCGATAGCACATAACTCAATAAAGTGAGCAATAACATTTGGAGATTGAAAATAAATATTGTTGATTAGATAAAGTTGATATGTTAGGAGTTTGTATAGGATTTGAGTTGCACATACAAATTCTTAGGTCTGTCCACAAGAAAACAAAGAAAAGCATGCAGAGGTGTCATAAAAAAAACTAAACCGAATAAAATTTGATTTATTTGGTTTTTGGTTATTTGATTTCCGAGTAACTAAATGATAAATTACCTAAAAGACATTAAGTTCGTACAAAATTCCGATTTTGACAAAAAAAAAAAATTATTAATTAAGTCCTTAAGTTACAATATTTTTGTAAATTTAACCAATCGATCATTTTATTTCATGTTTTACACTTGTTGACTAATCAAAAATTGCATGTGGCTTTCACATATGATTATAGTTGGCAAACATTTAGTTTAAATTTAATCATTACATAGATGATAGATTTGTACTAAATTTTTCTTATTTCTTGTTCTATTTTTTTTAATCTTTCAGAGCATCACATTTTTGTGAAATGACTTCCTAAGCTCGTTCAAGTGGTTCATTATCCTACGGTAATGTAAACAACACAAGGAAGGATTCGTTTAGGAAATGTTACTATAGACAACCTTGTTTGCCTTGTTTACAATACTCTGGGATGATAAACTCAAAATTTTGTATAAACTTAACTTTTGTTATGTAATTTTCCCAATTTTTTATTATTCGTATTAGGTAAAACTTCTAACATTTTCTATTGAAAAGTCATTAAATAGAGGATGGTTGAACACAAAGATTGCTACTAATAGTGGTTTTTTTATCCTAGAATTTCATTACCATCTCACTATATTTCTTTGATTCTTAATGCAAATAATATTGAAAGAAGAGTTATAAACAAGGAAGATTTCTTGCATAGTTGAATGTTTGTGTTCCAAAAGTAAAAATAGTTTCTACGAGATGAGAGAGTTGGCCGAGTAAGATATATTTAGCAATGGTGAATCATAGTATGCACATGATGAATCATATCATGTACAAGATGTGAGTCAATGTTCATACATCATATCGTCTTCAAACTTTTTTTTATTAAGGGTGTATGTTTTTATTAATATTGTTAGGAAGTGAAGTGGAAAAAAAAAACAAAACCAAAAGCACACAAGACACAATATTTACGTGGTTCGGTCAAGGTGACCTACGTCTACGGGCAGGAAAAGAGTATTCTTTATTTATGAGCTCTCAAACAGAGATTACAAGTACACTTCAACAAAGATTCGCCTATCACTCTAGAATATAATACACTTCAAATGACTAGCAGACATCTCTATTTATAATGAAGGGATCAGACCTAAAACCTAATGGGCCAAGCCAATTGGAATATATGCCCATGAATGGTGTAAACCAATCACAATCTGCCATGCAACAACTTCTGGAAGATTAATCCATGACAAACAACACATGAGCATCAACAACGCACACGATGGAGCACCATGAGCCATAGTGGAGCATCATGATGCACATGTGACACATCATGAACATTGGTGGCACATCATCCATCATGGTGGCGCATCATGGTGTATTCCTTGAGCATCTTCAACTTTTGAGCATCCTTGAACAATCTTGATCATCATGGAGGGTTTCATAGCATATGTGGTTCATGAAGGGATACCATGGCTTATCATGGAACCAAATAGATAGCATATCTAGCATGATGATGGTGCAGCTTGAGCAAGGGTTGGCACATATCCTCCAAGAATAACACACCTTCCTCACAAATGGCGTAACATCATTCCTAATGGCGCACCTTGTCACCAAAGTGGCACATCTATGCCTAGAGTGGCACACCTTGAGCATAGATGGTGCATCCATGTACCACGGTGCTCCATTTCACTCCTACGTGCTCCATACCTCTTCCAGGTATTCCATACCCCCTTTTAGAAGATTCATTCCTTTGTCACTTGATCCTTTCATTTGTTAGATGATCTATTCGCTTCTCAGATGATTTGTTCTTTTGTTACATGCACCATGAGTCCCAAGTGCTCCGTTGAGTTTCAAGTGCTCTATAGAACTCAAATGCTCATGAGAATGCTCCAAATGCACAAGTCACATCTCCACTTTGACTTAAGCTTCCTCTGAACTCCACCTTACGCAATAAATTCCTCTCCCTTCCTGCCATCCATCCCTAAAGTGACCTACCTCCTACAAACATCAACCAAGTCCAAGCAAAGCTTAAACTTCTTTATGGGCAACAAATTTGTCAACATATATGTTGGGTTTGAAGGGTTTTTGAGCATTCTAACACTCCTAAGGTGTACATGCAACCCTAAATACATCGGATCTATGTTTTCTCTATTATACATGCAAACTTTCATTTTCCAAGGTATTACCCTAACTATCATACAAAACTTTGATACTTGGGTAATAAAAACAAGTTAGATAACATACATTTTGTTGTAGCTTGTTGCTTGGAGCTTCAAGAGCCTAGCACTAATAATGTGAATGCCTCAAGTGGAATCACAAATCACCACTAACACTTGGAAACTTGGAAGAGGACTCTATAGCTCACAAAATCGGCCACACTCTTGCAAAGACTCTAGGTACCAATTTCTTGAACCAAAGGTCTTCTTATATAGTGTGGTTACATTAGGGTTACACCATGTAAACCCTAATGTGCATGACTTTCCACATTCCTCATGATCCATGGGTTTTAACCTCCATGGAGTATCCATGGGTCACCACACACGTTAAGCCCAACATAAGGAGTCATGGATCATTAGCCCACATTATAAGAATGAATGGTTTACACAATCAATCCCTATATATTTAATTAGTCTCCTTTGACCACAAAATTAATTCCAAATTAACTCTTGATCAATACTAATTAAATAATATGATTTCATATTAATATATTATAACTTATAATATATTAATAAATCATACATATACTCTTCTCAAAATTCCAAATTGTTCCGGTGAAGTGCAACCCAAATGGACCATGCTAAATCGGGTCAAGTACATACCAAATATAGTTATGGACTTAGACACGTTATCTAATAGTCTCCCACTTGGATAAGTCTAGTAACTATAGTTGCAAGTATGATGTCAGGATCCGACTAGCAATCGTGGCTCTTAAATGCCTTTGTCGAACTTAGACGTACCATTTTAGACAAGTAATCATAGAATATTCTGTTCTCAAGATATCAGCTGGACAAACACATGGAACACAGTCAATCTTATTGTCCAGCAGTTCGTTTCCCGATTTCTGATTTGTTTGACATAGAACTTAATCGAACACATCAATTTAGTTATGACCGGGCCTAGCACATGAGTCAAAACAAAATCATCGAGGGGCCCAAGATATCGCTTTTAATCCTCCAAGGACTAAAAGGAACATATAAACTTTGACAGTATATGCTTGTACTAACTATTCACTAAACCATACACAACAGCATGTTTTATAACATCGAATTACCGATGCGTTTTCGTACTATCAATGTACGACCAACTCATAGTCAAAAACTCATATATCTAGGTTTGAAGATTATATGATATTATCGTCTCACGATCACTTGAGATAAATTCCATGAAGTGATACAAGTGAGCGTGGGTTGAATCCAATACTCAGACCTTATGAGCACTCATGAATGTCATAGCAATGTCTAACCATTTATGACAATCTACAATCCAAATTCATAACAATCTTGATTCAATACCTACTTCCAAAGTATGATCGACTGTGGATGGTTTGAATAATCTAATTATTCTGGAAGTCAAAACATGTAAAATTGAAACAATAGTAAAACAATTGACATGAGACAGTACCATACTAGTAAATAAAAACACCTTTTCTTTAAGCATCAAACGTCAATTACAGTTTATCTATTACAAGTTTCGAAATAGCTATCTAATCACTAAAACTAATATCATCCTTCAGCCTAATGCGCCTTGCATGCTGTAAATTCTTAACCCTACTCAGTCCCTTCGTGAGGGGATCTGTCGGGTTCTCATCTGATGATACCCTCTTTACTACGAGGAGTCCATCTTCTATCTTGTGTCTTCTGAAGTGATATTTCATGTCGATGTGTCTGGACCTGCCATGATCCCTTGGTTCCTTGGCTAAGGCAACCGCACTATCGCTGTCACAAAAAATCTCCACAGGCTCTTTTATAGCTGGTACAACTCCCAGGTCTCCGATGAAGTTCTTCAGCCATATCGCCTCCTTCGTCGCTTCCCTTGCTGCTATGTACTATGATTCGCAAGTTGAATCAACTACTGTCTCCTGCTTGGAACTTTTCCAAGTTATTTCTCCTTCATTCAAGGTAAAGCCCAACCCGAATGAGAGCGAAAATTATCTCTGTCGGTTTGAAAGCTGGCGTCACTGTACCCCACCACTCTCAAGTCATCACTCCCACCAAGTGTAAGGAACTAGTCCTTAGTCCTTCGCAGGTACTTGAGAATGTTCTTTACCACAGTCCAGTGAGCCTTGCCAGGATTCCATTGATATCTGCTGACCATGCTCAAAGCAAATGCCACATCAGGGCGAGTACAATTCATAGCATACATGATCGAGCCAACAACGAAAGCATATGGTAATCGACTCATCTCAGCTATCTCGGCCTCTGTACTCGGACTCTGAGCCTTGCTCAGTTGGGATGTCATTTCCTATGATGTCATTTCCTATGAGCAGTATGTCATCCACATATAGTACCAAAAAGCTAACTATACTCCCACTAGATCTGACATATACACAGGACTCATCCTCACTTCTCGAAAAGCCAAACTCTTTGACTTTCTCATCGAAACAAAGATTCCATCTGTGAGATGCTTGTTTCAATCCATAAATGGATTTCTCAAGCTTACACACTCTATTAGGGTACTTAGCATCGATAAAACCCTCTGGCTGAATCATGTAAACATCCTCAGCCAACTTCCCATTAAGGAAAGCAGTTTTGACATCCATTTGCCATATTTCATAGTCATGAAACGCAACAATGGCTAGCATAACCCTAATAGACTTAATCTTAGCTACTGGTGAGAATGTATCATCATAGTCAACTCCTGGAGTTTGAGTAAAGCCCTTCGCAACCAGTCGCGCCTTATAAGTTTGTACCTTCCCATCCATGTCGGTCTTCTTCTTGAAGATTCATTTGCACCCGACCGTCTTACGACCCGGTACATTGCCAACCAAGTTCCAAACTTGATTGTCATACATGGACTAAATCTCGTTGTCCATCGCCTCTTTCCATTTAGCAGACTCCGGGCCTGCCATGGCTTCCTTGTAGCTGTTAGGTTCATCAAATTTACCAGTGTGCTATCACTAATAAATGTATCACCCTCAGATGTTATATGAAAACCATATAACACATGTAGAACACTAACCCTACTAGAGCGCCTCAGAGGTACAAACTCGTCAACTGGATCAACATGAGTTTCCTCATCAGGTTTATTGATAGTATTTGAGGTTCCTTCACCGTTTGACTCTTGAAGTTCTTCAAGGTCAATTTGTCTCCCACTGTCCGCTTGGAATATAAGTTCCCTCTCTCGGAAAACCCCTCTCCTCGCAACGAAGACAACATTGTCACTCGGTCTGTAGGAGAGATAACCAAAGGACTTTTGCGGGTAGCCGATGAAAATACACCTCTCACTCTGAGGTTCGAGCTTGTCGTGAGTCTCGCGCCTCACGAAAGCCTCGCAACCCCAAACCTTGATGTGTGCTAACGAGGGAGCCTTCTCTGTCCACATCTTGTGAGGTGTTTTGGCAACCTTTTTAGTTGGTACTCGATTAAGGATATGGGCGGCAGTATCCAAGGCATACCCCCAAAATGAGATTGGTAACGAAGCTCGACTCATCATGGAACGGACCATGTCTAACAAGATTCGGTTGCGCCTCTCAGCCACACCATTAAGTTGTGGTGTCCTAGATGGCATCAACTGTGAAACAATTCCACACTCCTTAAGATAGTCCAGGAATTCGATACTAAGATAATCACCACCTCAATCGGATCAAAGCATCTTTATCTTCCTGCCCAGCTGATTCTCCACTTCTTGCTTAAACTCTTCGAATTTCTCAAAGGTTTCTGACTTATGCTTAATTAAATAGATATAGCCATATCTGTTGTAATCATCAGTAAAAGTCACATAGAAGCGGTTAGCATCCCTTGTGGCGGTTCTGAAGGGCCCACACACATCAGTGTGTATGATATCCAACAAACCCTCACCCCTTTCACAAGAACTAGTGAAGGGTGACTTTGTCATTTTTCCAAGTAAACAATACTCGCAAGTGTCATCCGACCTTAAGTCGAATGACTCCAAAACTCCAGCCTTCTGGAGTTGGCCTATGCGCTTCTTGTTGACATGTCCAAGACGACAATGCCACAAGGATGCCTTATCCAAATCATTAGAAGAATCAATATGCAACACATTATTTCCTACGTTGTATACAACCATCAAAGTTTCATATACACCATTACAAGGTAATGCTTTAAAATAAAAAATACCATTATAATAAGCATTTATTGCACCAATTTCATTATCAAACGAAAATGTGAAACCTTGTTTGTACAAACCATGAAAAGAAATAACATTTCTCGCCATTTCAGACGAGTAGCAACAATTATTAAAATCTATTTCTAACCCACTACTAAGCAATAAAGAGTAAACTCCAATCTTGGTGACAAGTGAAATCTTCCTATTCCCCATGATCAAGTTTATCTTCCCGTGCTCCACATCCTTACTTTCTTTTAGGCCCTGCACATCAGAACAAATGTAAATTCCACAACCTGTGTCAAGAACCCAAGAGTTAGAATGCGATGAGGTTTTAGATAGAATTGTGTAAATACCTACATGGGTGGGTTTAACCTTCCCATCCTTAATATCCTGCAAGTACTTGGGGCGGCTTCGCTTCCAGTTTCCCTTATCATGGCAATAGAAACACTTTGTTTCTTTTGGGATGGCCGAGGGAGTAGCAAAACCTCCTTTGGTTCCACATGAAGAGGATCCATCAAGAGACTTTCCCTTGCGTCTCTTGGAAGGATCCTTCCTCTTCTTCCCCTTACCTTGCCCAATTACCAAAACAGAGGAATTAGCAGTAGGAGTGGTTAAAACATTTTTACCTTTGAGACCACTTTCAGCAGTCCTCAAAAGGCCCTGAAGTTTGCTCAAAGTGACTTCCTCCTTGTTCATATGATAAGTCATGCGGAACTGATCATAACATGGAGGTAAGGAGTGTAGGATAATATATATATAGCCAACTCCTCATCAAAGCTCACATTCAATTTGAGCAGACGGTCCACAAACCTTTGCATTTTCTGCAAGTGTCTCGTGATGAGTTCACCATCCTTCATCTTTGTTGTAATCATGGAGCAGATGATTTCATACCGCTCTTGACGAGAACTCTGATGGTATCTTTCCATCAGGTCCTAGTGCATTTCAAAAGGTTAGAAGTCCTCATAGGACTTTTGGAGTTCGGGAGACATGGTGGCAAGCATGATACAAGCGACCTTGGTGGCATCTTTCTCGTATGCCCTGAAATCAACAATCTCCTGAGGAGTAGCAGCAGACTCATTGATATCCTTAAGCTCCTTGTCGAGGACATATTCCTTGTCCTCGTAGCGAGTGACCATCCTGATGTTCCTAATCCAATCATTGAAATTAGTCCCATCAAAGATGACTCTCCCACAAAGGTTCATGAGAGAGAAGGAGCCGGTAGGGTTTGAGCCCAAAGCAGTGTTGGAAGACATCTGAAAAGAAAGAAAGACAAATTTTAGATTAGATATAAAGAATCCTTAATATAACACCCAAAACGAAATATTAAGGCTTGGACACAACACAATATTTTCCAATTTGGAAGAGGGATGCCGTAATCCAACTTGCAAAATATTTGAAGGTAGGTAAATGACGATTTACCAATTTCCACCATGAAAACGAAGTTTGTTAAATAAGTTTTAATTGGATTTGAAACTCCTAGATCCTTTGAGACTCATTGAACAATTCAATGGCATGTTTAAATCTCGATTATGCCCTTCAGGTTTGTGACTGGGATACCGAGGATCACAAACAAGGTGTGAATAACCATGCAAATGTACTTGGTACTCTTAATGTCAATTATCACCTTAGTCAATGTGTCGGTAAACCACACACTCTCCATTGACCTTATGATAAACATTAAGCTACCCTTTGCCACCCTTACTAGTCCAAGTTAATGTGCCGGTTAACCACACACGCTCCATCAACGACTTGGTAAGGTGCAAAGTGTAATTTCATGGATTAGCATCAATTTCACATTTTCCTAAAGTAACTAAGAATGGGAATTTATAAAAGGTTTAGTTACTTTATTACTATCATTATACTTTTAATGAGAATTATATTCTTTGTCCTACCCGTTCGGCTAACGACCCTCCACCAGTCATGGAAGCGGTGGGTGAGAGTGGACACCCATTAAACTGCCATTTTATAGGAAGTAACCTTATACCCCTCTTATAGACCGGCTTCGTGAATGAGGCCTACTAACGCTAAAACTGATTTTTTCTTATACATATATATATTATTAATCTTATAATATTATAATAGTATAAGGGTTGAATTTTAAACTTTTAAAATTCTAGAGTTTGGAATTAAAGTATTAATGTGTGACTTTACAAATTCCAAAACTTGAGGGCAAGTTTTGAAACTCTTCAAAACTTTTCAACTTCATAACATATGAGTTTAATGGTCTTTTAAAATGAGACTCTACATTTTTCTATAACCTATGACTTTTAATGATTCATTTAAATGAAAAACTTTTGGAATTCCATAACTTGAGGACAAGTTATGGAGTCCATTAAAATCATCAAGATCATCAATTAAACTAACAAGCATGTTCAAGTTCTTGATTAAACTCATATGAACAAGATAATTCAAATGAAACAAAGTCCATGTAATTAGACTAATCATATAAACTAATACAAAACATGAAATTTTCACAATTATCTTTTGAATTGGATAAGCATGATCATTACCACATCAAAAACAGGTTTATAAGTTCAAAAACAGTTTAGGGTAATGATCCTAGTCCAATTCCAGCCTTAAAACTCAAAAATATGCACTCACGGGCTCCGACTCGTCGAGTGTATGAACAAACTCGGCGAGTTGGGCTGTTTTGTGAAGGTACTCGGCGAGTCCACTGTCCAGACAGCAGATTTTTGATTTTTAAAGCATTTTCAAGCAAGTAGCATCAAGTATAATTGAACACAAGCCTAGGCTCTGACACCACTGAAGGGTTTTTGAGTATTCTAACACTCCTAAGGTGTACATTCAACCCTAAATACCTTGGATCTATGTTTTCTCTATTATACATGCAAACTTTCATTTTCCAAGGTATTACCCTAACTAGCATACAAAACTTTGATACTTGGGTAATAAAACAAGTTAGATAACATACCTTTTGTTGTAGCTTGTTGCTTGGAGCTTCAAGAGCCTAGCACCAATAATGTGAATGCCTCAAGTGGAATCACAAATCACCACTAACACTTGGAAACTTGGAAGAGGACTCTATAGCTCACAAAATCGGCCACACTCTTGCAAAGACTCTAGGTACCAATTTCTTGAACCAAAGGGCTTCTTATATAGTGTGGTTACATTAGGGTTACACCATGTAAACGCTAATGTGCATGACTTTCCACATTCCTCATGATCCATGGGTTTTAACCTCCATGGAGTATCATAGGTCACCACATGGGTTAAGCCCAACATAAGGAGTCATGGATCATTAGCCCACATTATAAAAATGAGTGATTTACACAATCAATCCCTATATATTTAATTAGTCTCCTTTGACCACAAAATTAATTCCAAATTAACTCTTGATCAATACTAATTAAATAATATGATTTCATATTAATATATTATAACTTATAATATATTGATAAATCATACATATCCTCTTCTCAAAAGTCCAAATTGTTCCGGTGAAGTGCAACCCAAATGGACCATGCTAAATCGGGTCAAGTACATACTAAATATAGTTATGGACTTAGACACGTTATCCAACAGGGTTCACATTGGTATCAATCTTCAGTATTGAGAACTGATGGGTTTTGAGCATTACATCAATCCTATGGTGCACATGCAAACCCTAAAGCTTTGGATCTAGGTTTCTCTAATTGTACATGCAAATCATCCAAAGCTTATAAACCCTAATATTGGCATACAAAATTCAAAACTAATGACTAAAACAAGTTTAGATGATTACCTTTCAATTGTAGAAAGAATCTCCAACCTTTGAGAGCTTTAATATCACAAGTGTAATACCTCTAATCGATCACAAACACCAAGGCAATTGGAAGAATGTAAGAGAGAGAGGAAGGAGGTGATTTTTGGCTCTAGCAATCCTTCTAGGGTTAGGGTAGGTGAAAATGTGATGCCTAGGGTCCCTTTATATAGGTGTGGAATTAGGGTTTCAGTCAAACTCTTATCCGGTTGCTTAGACTCCAAGCAGCCCATAAGATCCTTCTGGAATCCCTTCCTTGGACGAATTCTTAAGGCTTTATCCACAAGAATTCGTCCACCCTATCTTTAGGGTTTCCTCAGCCTACTTTGCAACTATCCAATAATTACAATATCAGTCCCCTAGGTTTAATTAATATCTTTTGATCACAAAATTAATTTCTTAATTAATTCTTGACCAATATTAATTAACCAATATGATTTCTCTTTTAATATATTGTTCATATAATATATTAATAAACCATAATAACCTCTTTCTTTATAATTCATGCAGTCAAGTTACTCTAGTGAAGGCAACCCAAAAGGACCATGCTACAACTGGGTCAAGTAAATACCATATATAGTTATGGACTTAGACACCTAATCCAACAGTCTCCCACTTGGATAAGTCTAATAACTATAGTTGCAAGTACGACTTCAAAATCCGATTAGCAATCATAGCTCTCAAAAGCCGCTGTCGAACTCTGACACGTCCTTTAGATAAGGGATCGTACAGTCCTCCGTTCTCAAGATATAATGTGGACAATCACATGGAGCATAGTCATACTTGTTCTCCAGCAATTTATTTCTCGATCTCTGATTCGTGTAACATAGAACTTAATTGAACACATCAACTTAGTCCTGACTGGGCCCGTCACATAAGTCAAACCAAATCATCGAGGGGCCCAAGATATCGGTTTTACCCTCATAGGATAAAAGGCACATATAAACTTTGACTTATATGCATTTACTATCTACTCATCAAATCGTACACAACAATGTGTTGTATAACATCAAGTTACTGATTCATTTATGCATTATCAATGCACAACCAACTTGCAAGCAATAAACCATATATCTAGGTTTAAAGACTATATGATATTATCGTCTCACAATCACTCGTGATTAATTCCATGAAGTGATTCATGTGAGCGAGGGTTTAATCCAATACTCAAATCATATTTCATAAGCACTCATGAACGTTGTAGCAAACTTTTGCTTTGTCTAAACGCTTATACAATCTACAAACCAATTCATGACAGTCTTCTTTCATACTTACTTCTAACGTATGATCGACTGTGGATAGTTTAAATAATTTTTTTATTTAGGAAGTCAAAACATGCAAAGTGAAGCAATAGTAAATATTTAACATAAGACAGTAACATTACTCATAAACAATACTCTTTTATTTAATCATCAAATGTTAATTACAATTTATCTATTACAAGTTTCTAAAGCTATCTAATCACTAAAACTAATATCGTCTGTAACGCCCATGTTTCTAGGCTAGGCATTAATATTGACATAATAGTCTAGGTTAACCTTTGTAACTCATTTAGAAGAAATGAAAAGAGATTATGTGAATATTATGTGAAAATTATGTGTTTTATGCTTAATTATTAGGGTTTAATTAATTAAGAATAAAAATGAGCGTCGAAAATAAATATTAGATAAAGCCGATATCTATTAAGAAAGTTGTAGTGGTCGTGACAAGGATTACGAATATATAAAGAATGTCGAAATCCGAGTTATAACGAAGAAGTTATGACCTGTCGGAGTTTCGCGACAAAACCGGTACGGTGCCGAATGTCGTAAAAAGTGAGTTTTTGATAAACTACTTTTTAGCCTTAGTGATCTAAACGAAAGTCGTAGTGTTCGTTAAACCGAGAGTATGTATAAAAAGAACACCCAAATTTGACTTCGTATGAGGAAGTTATGATTTTTCGAAGTTTCAGTTTAGCAGTAGACAGCTAAAAACTCAAATTTTAGATCGAGTGATTTTTAGCCGACACGACCTAAATGAGAATCAAAGGTCTCGTCAATAGTAGTACAACGGTAAAAAGTCAGACGAAAACGGACATCAGATGAAGAAGTTATGAATTTTTAACGGATTTCCTGTCCCGTTCTATTAAAAATAATAATATAAAAATTAAATTCAAAATTAGCCGACGAAGTCTAAACGAAAGTTGTAGAGCGTAATTTTACCTACGTGTGCATATAAAGAACGTAAAAAACGGAGTTCGTATGCGAAAGTTATGGATTTTAGAAGTTTGGTGCACAAAAATCGAGAAAAATCCCAATATCCGAGAAATTTCTGATAGGTAAGTCCGATTTGATGGGTTTTGAGCATTCTAACACTTCCTAAGTGTACATGCAACCCTAATAACCTTGAATCTATGTTTTCTCTATATACATGCAAATTACTTTTTCAAGGTTATTTCCTAACTAGCATGGCATGGGGATTACATAAAACATAAAACTAGTAGAAATACATACCTTGTTGTTGCTTGGATTCCTTCAAGACTTTGTGAGCCTAGCACCCCAAATGTTGTGCCTCAAATGCTTCACACAACACCACAAGACTTGGAATAACTTGAGAGAATACTTCTAGCACTCAAAATTGGTTATGCCCTCTCTAGTAACACTATGTCCACTAGCTCCACTTTTTGCTAGCTATAGGGTTCCTTTTATAGTGTTGTCACAATTAGGGTTTACACATGAATGCCCTTAATTGTCATGACTCTTGATTTCCCATGACCCATGGATTTGTAACTCCCATGGACCATCCATGGAGCTCCATTTGGTTACATCCATAACCCATAAACCATGGATCATTAATCCACCATAAAAGAATTGATGATTGTCATAATCAACCCTATATATTTAATTAGTCTCACTTTGATCACCAAATTAATCCTAGATTAATACTTGATCAATACTAATTAAATAATACTATTATTAATATATTAGAACTTATAATATATTAATAATCATAAGTGCCTTATTCTCTCATTTAGTCTATCCAAGTATTGCAATGCCATGCAACCCAAATGGACCATGCCGGGTCGGGTCAAGTACATACCAAATAAAGTTATGGACTTAGACACTATATCCAACACGATTTCGGTGAGTCATGCGCGCCACGTGTCCGAGCCGAAGACCCAGCTGATGACGCGTCGCCTTCTGATTCGTCCGAACAGCGGTCCAATGCGCGTCCGACACGCCTCGCATCAGGTGCCCCGCGTCCGAGCTGCTTCCGTGTCTCGCATCCGACATTGCCGCGTGCCTTCGCCTCCTGATGCCACCTGCCCTTGCTGCTGACTCCCTTCTCTCGGCCGACTTCGGATCTCACCCTATAAATAGAAGGCTTGCGAGCCTTCCCGGGTAATTTTAGGAAATTGCCATTTTTCACCCATTTTTCAATATTTTCACTATTTCCACTTCCCCCAAAGCCCCGGGATTAATTCCAACGTCCGGAACACGCCTCGGAGTGCCCGAGAAGCCTAATAAAATTATCTTTTCGGTTTTGAAGCCCGACCCTCACAGAGCCCGGTTTCTCAATAAAACTCCTGGTTTTATTAGAAACGATCGTTTTAGGAAACGAAGTGCTGCCCGATTATCGTTAAATCAAGTGAATGTACAGTCTCTTTCACCTTACATATATATATGAAGTATTTCTTTAAAATACATGTTATGTGTAATTATATTAATTGTTTATTTAAGGTGACTGTTGAATAGATGTTTTATACAAGTTTTAAACTGTATATGTATTTTTATCTACAAATATGTTGGGTAAAACATGGGTAGATGAATTAGATGATGTGTGATGAAATAAAAAGTGATGAGAGGTATCTATGTTTAAGATGATCTAGTCATCTAGCAGAGTATAGACAATGGCCAGAGACTACTTTAGATAGTCCAGTGGAACGTTAACAGACTCGTAATTGGTAGGTATGTTTGAACTATATGTTCATAAGGTGTTCTCGAACTATATGTTCATTAGGTGTTTTTGAACTATGTGTTCATCGGATAGTTCTTCTTTTTGACACTATTACGTGTCGGGGTACGGGAGCGTATGGGAGTACTTTATTAGTATTTTCCCTATACTTTTTATTTTGAAGAGCTTTGGAGTCTTCGTTTCTTTTATGAAGTGATCGGACGAGCTTCATGAGTCAGCGTTTCCATTCTCGATGCCGGATAGGGTGAGTCTGGGGGTTACCTACCTCACGATATTCAGACCACAGCCTAGGCATAAGTCAACGTTTCCATTCTCGATGCCGGATAGGGTGAGTCTGGGGGTTACATACCTCACGATATTCAGACCACAGCCTAGACAAAGTTCGATGTTGGATAGGGTGCGTCTGGGGGTTACATACCTCACGATATTCAGACCACAGCCTAGGCAAAGTTCGATGCTGGATAGGGTGAGTCTGGGGGTAAATTACCTCACGATATTCTGACCACGACTAGGCATTGATAACTACCCCTGACTTAATTGTCTTGTGGTTCTTTCTTTTACGAACGAAGGTTCGTGGTTAAACTTATTCCATTCATATGATGTCTTCTTCGATCCTCGTTTGCTGCTAGGGAATTTCCAAAGCAGTTTCGTTAGTTGGTTGTTCATATCGATCCTTTAGGCTAGATCTAGTAAGATCACTGTATAGGATCAGTATGTGGGGATCGACGTTTGTTAGTGCTTGTAGTATAAACCTTGGGCAGCGATGGACTTCGTGTCTATTCCTTAGGAAAATTCCTTAGGAGTGAGTGATAGATGATTCTTAGGGTAACTCCTTAAGAAATAAAGGAGATAATGGGGATTGGGTAATTGGGTTATTGTTTGATGTTTAAACATAATAAATTTATTTATTGTGGGTTGAAAATCCTATATGCTCACCAGGCTCCCAAGCCTGACCCACTCAGTTTATTTGTATCACAGGTATCGATACGATGTTGCTTTACACTGAGAGATTAAAAAGGAGAAGTAGATCACTAGTGTAAATGAATGTAAGTTTTTTTTATGCTTATGTTTTTGTATTGACAATGACATCCCAGTTTTTAAATGAATAAAATACTTTTCTTCAGAAATGATTTGATAACATATTTATCATGTTTTTATGGGAACAAATTCCGCAACACTTTTAATCAAATGATTACTCTGGTTTTATTTTAAAAAGCATAAACGAAATCGGTCTTTTCTGGCCGAGAAATTAGGGGATGTCACATCGTCCTTCAGCCCAATGCTCCTAGCGTACTGCAAGTGCTTAACCCTACTCAGTCCCTTCGTAAGGGGATCTGCTGGATTATCCTCTGACGATACCCTCTTCACTACGAGGAGTCCCTCTTCTACCCAATGTCTAATGAAATGATATTTCCTGTCGATATGTCTGGATCTACCATGATCCCTCGGTTCCTTGGTTAAGGCAACCGCACCTTCGTTATCGCAAAAAATATCTATAGGCTCCTTTATGGCTGGCACAACTCCAAGGTCTCCGATAAAGTTCTTCAACCATATTGCCTCCTTCGACACTTCGCTTTCCACTATGTACTCTGATTCACACTTTGAATCAGCTACGGTCTCATGTTTAGAACTCTTCCATGTCACTGCTCCTCCATTCAGGGTAAAGAGCCATCCTGACTGCGAGCAGAAATTATCCTGGCCAGTCTGAAAACTAGCGTCACTATACCCTCGCACTCGCAAGTCATTGCTCCCACCGAGGATAAGAAACCATTCCTTAGTCCTCCGAAGGTACTTAATAATATTCTTTACTGCGATCCAATGTGATCTACCAGGGTTCCCTTGATATCTGCTGACCATGCTCAAAGCGAAGGCCACATCAGGGCGAGTACATGTCATAGCATACATGATTGAGCCAATTGCGGAAGCATAAGGTACTCGACTCATCTCTGCTATCTCGACATCAGTACTCGGACTCTGAGTCTTACTCAGCTTGGTATTGCTTTGGATCAGTAACTCCCCTTTCTTGGAATTCACCACGCTGAAACGTTTCAACACTTTGTCCAAGTAAGTATTTTGACTAAGTCCTATTAGCCTCTTACTCCTATTTCTCAAAATCCTTATCCCTAGAATATAGGCAGCTTCTCCGAGGTCCTTCATAGCGAAGCACTTCCCAAGCTAGGACTTAACCTCCTGCAAGGTTGGGACGTCGTTTCCTATGAGTAGTATGCCATCCACATACAAAATGAGAAAGCTAACTATACTCCCACTGGCTTTCACATATACACAGGACTCATCCTCGCTTCTCGAGAAACCAAACTCTTTGACATTCTCATCAAAACAAAGATTCCATCTGCGAGATGCTTGTTTCAATCCATAGATGGATTTCTCAAGCTTACACACTCTATTAGGGTGTTTTGCATCGACAAAACCCTCTGGCTGACTCATGTAAACATCTTTAGCCAACTTCCTATTAAGGAAAGCGGTTTTGACATCTATCTGCCATATTTCATAATCATGAAACGCAGCTATGGCTAGCATAACCCTTATAGACTTAATCTTCACTACTGGTGAGAATGCCTCATCATAGTCAACTCCAGGAGTTTGAGTAAAGCCCTTCACAACCAATCGCGCCTTATACATGTGTACTTTCCCATCCATGTCGGTATTCTTCTTGAAGATCCACTTACAGTCGACCGTCTTACGAGTTGACACATTGTCAACCAAGTTCCAAACTTGATTGTCATACATGGACTGAATCTCGTTGTCCATAGCCTCTTTCCATTTCACAGACTTTGGGCCTGCCATGGCTTCCTTGTAGTTGTTAGGTTCATCCAAATTTATCAGTGTGCTATCACTGATAAACGTATCACTTTCAGTAGTAATATGGAAACCATAAAACTCAGGTGGAACACTAACTCTACTGGAACGTCTAAGAGGTAGGGACTCGTCAATCGGTTAAACAGGAGTTTCCTCCTCGGGTTGAGCGCCAGCGTTAGAGGTTCCTTCATCGCTTGATTCTTGAAGCTCTTCAAGATCAATTTTCCTCCCACTGTCCTCTTGGCTTATGAGTTCTCTCTCTCAGAAAACCCCTCTCCTCGCAACGAAGACAACATTGTCACTCAGTCTATAGAAGAGATATCTAAAGGACTTCTATGGATAGCCGATGAAAATACACCGCTCACTACGAGGTTCGAGCTTGTCGTGAATCTCTCGTCTTACGAAAGCCTCGCAACCCCAAACCTTGATATGTGCCAATGAGGGAGCTTTCCCTGTCCACATCTCGTGAGGTGTTTTGGCAACCTTCTTTGTAAGGACTAGATTAAGGATATGGGCAGAAGTCTCTAAGGCATACCCCCAAAATGAGATAGGTAACGAAGCACGACTCATCATGGAACGAACCATGTCTAACAAGGTTCGATTGTGCCTCTCAGCCACACCATTCAGCTGCGGTGTCCTAGGCCACGTCAATTGCGAAACGATTCTGCATTCCTTGAGGTAGTCGTGGAATTCAAGACTAAGGTACTCACCACCTCGATCGGATCGGAGCATCTTAATTTTCCTGCCCAGCTGATTCTCCACTTCCTTCTTGAACTCTTTAAACTTTTCAAAGGTTTCTGACTTATGCTTGATTAAGTAGATATACCTATATCTGCTATAATCAACGGTGAAAGTCACATAGAAGCGGCATGCATCCCTTGTGGTGGATCTAAAGGGTCCACATACATCTGTATGTATGAGATCCAATAAACCCTCACCCCTTTCACAAGTACCAGTGAAGGGTGACTTGGTCATCTTTCGAAGTAAACAAGACTCGCACACATCATCGTCCCTAAGGTCGAATGACTCCAACACTCCATCCTTTTGGATTTGGGCTATGCGTTTCTTGTTGACATGTCGAAGACGACAATGCCACAAGCATGTTTTGTCCAAACTATTGGAAGAATCGATATGTAACACATTATTTCCTAAGTTATCAACAATATTCACAGTTTCATATACTCAATTACAAGGCAATGCTTCAAAACAGAAAGTATCATTCAAGAAAGCATTAATAGAACCAATTTCATTGTTAAACGAAAATCTAAAACCTTGTCTGTACAAACCATGAAAAGAAATAATGTTTCTAGCCATTTCTGACGAGTAGCGACAATCATTTAAATATAAACCTAACCCACTACTAAGCACTAAAGAGTAAACTACAATCTTGGTGACAGGCGACGCTTTCTATTCCACATGATCAGGTTCATCTTCCCATGCTCCACATCCCTACTTCTTCTTAGACCCTGCAAATCAGAACAAATATGAAAACCACATCCTGTATCAAGGACCCAAGAAATAGCATGTCATAAGTCATTAGATTGTATAGTGTAAATACCTGCGAAGGATGGCTTTATCTTTCCATCCTTGATGTCCTGCAAATATTTCGGGTAGCTTCGTTTCCAATGCCCTTTGTCGTGGCAGTAGAAGCACTCTGCATCCTTTGGGTTGGAAAAGGGAATAGCAGATCGAACTTTGGTTCAACTAGAAGAGGATCCATCATGGGGTTTACCCTTGTGGCTCTTAGAAGGAGCCTTCCTCTTCTTTCCATTTCTGGCCGAATATCCAAAACAGGGGCAGCAGTAGTAGGGATTGATGCAACGGATTTGTCTTTCAGACCGCTCTCAGCAGTCCTAAGCAGGCCTTGAAGCTTGCTCAGAGTGACCTCCTCCTTGTTCATGTGGTAGGTCATACGGAACTGGTTGTAACAAGGAGGTAAGGAGTGTAGAATAATATCTATGGCCAGCTCCTCGTCGAAGTTAACATTTAGCTTCAGCAAGCGGTCCACATACCTCTGCATTTTCTGCAAGTGGGCCGTGACAGACTCTCTGTCCTTCATTTTGGTAGTGATCATCGAGGCGATGATCTCGTACCTTTCATGCCTTGCGCTTTGATGGTACCTATCCATCAAATCCCGATGCATCTCGTAGGGTTAGTAGTCCTCGTAGGACTTTTGGAGTTCAGCGGTCATTGTCGCGAGCATGATGCAATGAACTTTTGTAGCATCTCGCTCATGAGCCTCGAATGCAACAATTTCCTCTGGAGTAGCAGTGTTTGGGTTGACCTCTTTCAGCTCCTTGTCGAGAACATACTCCTTGTCCTCGTAGCGGGTGACCATGCGGATGTTGCGGATCCAATTATTGAAATTGGTCCCATCAAAAATCACCCTCCCACACAAGTTTATGAGTGAGAATGAGCCATAAGGGGTCGAGCCTGAAGCGTTGTTTTGAGTAGACATCTGAAATAGAAAAGGAACAAAGTTCGATTAGGTAAGAATCCCCAATTAAACGCCCAAAAATGAGGAATTAGGGCTAGGATCCAATAACATTATTTACAATTTAGAAGAGGGATGCCGTAATCCAAATTGAAAATAATTTGAAGGTAAGTGAATGACAATTCACTAATTTCCACCATGAAAAACGAAAAAGGTAATAAGTTTTAAATGTATTGAAACTCCTAGATCTTTTGAGATTCATTGAACTTTTCAATGGCATGTTTAAATCTCAATATGCCCTTCAAGTTTGTGATTGGGATACCGAGGATCACAAACAAGGTGTGAATAACCATGCAAATATACTTGGTACCCTCGATGTCATTTACCACCTAATCAATGTGTAGGTTAACCACACACACTCCATTAATCTATGATAAACATCGAGTCACCCTTTGCCACCATTGCTAGTCCATATTAGTGTGCTGGTTATCCACACACACTTCACTAATGACTTGGCAGGGTGCAAAGTGTAATTTCATGGAATAACATCATTTCACATTTTTCCTAAAGTAACTAAGATTGGGAATTTTATAAAAGCATTTAGTTACTTTATTATTGTCACAACCAGGAAATTCTAATGCTTTTGTAAACATTAACAAGGATAACATTTGTAACTAAAACTTGATAGCATGCATGATGTTTATTCAATGACAACAAAATTCCATCAAACACTCTATACAAACACTTCAAATAGTCAACAAAGGATTGGAAACCCTAAAAATTCCGTTTTAAGTCCAATATGGACTTGGATTTTCTTATTGGGCCTAATGGACCAATAAGCCTCCAATTTGACTAATTTGGGCTTAGAACCCTAAATTAGGCTCTAATTCAACCCACCTTCATAAGATTTGACATTTTGGGCCATATTGGGCCTAAAAGGGAATAAACTACTCCAATAAGCCTTATTGGGCCATAACTAGCCTAATTAACCTTAATGGGCCATAACTAACCTAATTAGCTTTAATGGGCCATAAAACCCATTTTCTTATGCTAATTGGGCCGTGAACCATCCAAAGGAGCCCAATGGGCCGAAAACCTTCTCCATAAACCTCATAGTTTCGAACATAGGCTAGAAGTGGGCCAAAATTAATCCATACCTTCTTTCACTAGGCCCATTTCGGCCCAAGTAAAAAAAAGGGAAGAATAAAAAGAATTAAAAGGAAATTAGGAGAATTAAGGAGGGTTAGACACCTCCTTATTACATGGTGGATTTCCATGCATGTCATTTCACTCCTTCTCTCCTCTCTTCTTCTTCTTCTTCTCGGCCGAGGAGCACAACCACACCACCGTCTTCAAAATTTCTCTTCAAACTCTCTCAAGAACATCTCCTTCCTTCCTCCAAATTTTCGAGAATCATAAGAGCTTCAAGAAAGTTTTCATCCAAAAATCACTTCAAGTTACATACTAGTGGTAAGATCTTGCAAACATACTTTCTTTCTACACTTAATCACTCTTCTTACCACCTTAAATTCTTGATCATACTCCCTAGAACTTTTCAAATTCGAAGGTCTCTTCAAGGAGCTTGCTAGGGCCGAAAAACCATACAAACCTCCTTCATCTTTGCTTCAAAACCGAAACAACAAACCCAAGGTGAGTTCATACCCCCTTGTTTTTGGTTTTTACTTGTTTTTGGGGGGAGAATACAAGTGCTATGTGTTGATCTATGTGTGTATGCTTGTTATATGTGATTTCTTTAGTTTGTGTTGTGAAAATATGATATTATTTGCTATATCTTGAAATCTATGGCTAAAGTGTGAAGGATACATAAACAAATAACATAATAAAAGAACATACTTCAAATATCTAAGAGTCTTTAGGCTTAAGAAGTGAAAACAAAGTCAAAAATCCTTATAAATGTCATTTTTGCAAAAATAACAAAGATTTGGGTAAAATATGATATTTTCGGATTTATAAGGATAAAATAGTATTATTTACATATAAATCTGACTGTTATGGAAATAACACTTTTCTAGGGGTCAAAAACATAAATTATAGCTTATAGGGCTTACATTTGGACCTCACGGGTTTTTGGGCCCAAAGTTGCAAAAAATGGAGAGTTTTGGGGGCTGAAGTGGTAAACTTATCAAAATATGAGTCTAAAACGTGAATAAACTATTTTAGGGGCTGAAAATGACTTTGATGCAAAATTTTGACTAAAAATGCAAAGTTTTTGATTTTGGGGTCAAAATTGTAAAACTTACGGAATTTGAGCCAAAAGTGTAAACTTTTTACAAATAAGGGTTGGAAATGTCAAATACAATAGTTTTGGGCTGAAATTATTATCTAAATAAAGTTTGGGTCGAAAATGTCAAGAAAAATGGTTTAAGGACCAAAAATGTCAATTTTCATAAAAAGGGACTAAAAGTGCCATTTTTATAGATAAAGGGGTTGCAATGGTCAAACTAAATGTTTTGGGCTGAATAGGCAAATATTAAATTATTGGGTTAAAAATATCAAGTTTATAACGCATGGTTTTAAATATATATATATATATATATATATATATATATATATATATATATATATATATATATATATATATATATATATATATATATATATATAACCAAGCTTCGTTATAAATCAAACGTCAAAGTATTTTAACTCTTCGAATAAACATTTAGCTTACAACAAATACCTACACTACGAACTTAAAATCGATAAACTATAAATGATTCAATGATTGGGCTCAAAAATCTTCTGTTCGTGCTATTGGGTCTTTGTGGCCCAATATCATGATTATTGGGCATAATATATTCACACATGTTTGTTGGGCTTCCGGTGACCCAATTACATACCCAAAGGGGCCTTTATCAGCTTTAACATGCTATTGGGCCTTAGTGGTCAATTTACATTGCTAGTAAGACCCTAAACATTCATAATATGCTTAATGGGCTATAACGTGTCCGTAGCATACTCGACAGTCTATAATAGCATACATAATTAGTAGACCATCGTTGTCCTCTTTCATGTCTGTTAAGCTTACTTCACATTCACGTAAACATCATTTGGGTTGTAAAACAAGGTTATTCAATTTCATTGGGATTTAGTGAGAAATAACGGGCGGCATTAATAAGTGTCGGCTGTAGCCTGTAGTTATAATCAGAGTCTCCTAGAGGGAGAGCGAGAGTTTGTGTATAGATCTATACGGGGGTGACTCCCGCACACCTGAGTTGTTCGCTACAGTTAGACTCGGCCAGTCTAGGGTGACAAGATCTTAATTCAAAACCGGCATTAGATAAAATGCCAAGACAGGCGAATTAGTCATTATTATGCATGGTTATAACGATTCACATAGAGATCCATTACCATCTAAGTAATCATGGGAAATCATATTCATACTCTGCGACAATGCAAAGTGATTATACAATAATACAAAACTATCATACTATTTATATTGGAAAACATCGGGTTTCCGGGGAACAACATTATTCACTTCTACTTACAACAACTATAATACAAGGAACTATTATGAAAGACATTTCACTTTTACCTGTTTTGAAATCATATACACGTATACTTATTGATCATCACACTTTTTTTTTCGTAAACAATTTTTGTTACATAAAATATCGGATTTTCTGGGTTTTACAAACATTACAAAACATTTTCACATCAAACCTGCTTATGAAATCACCAACATTATATATGTTGACCGTTTTCAAAATAACTTGTGTTCTCAGGTAACCGTTAGAATAAAGAATTATCAAGTGTGTTTCTGAAACGTCTTTTGTGTGATGTCAATCGATAAACAATTTATGTTTTGGATTATGTAATGTAAACAATGTACTTCATATGAACAATGACGGTTGTAATGTATTAATGTATGGTGATGTTTATGTTATGTTTCATGTATATTCATTGTGATGATATTTCAATTTAAGTCACACGAGCCCTCAGACGTTTCCGCCGTCTGGTTCGGGGTGTGACAATTATAATCATTATACTTATTAATGAGGAATTGGTTGCCCTATCCTACCTATTCGGCTAAGGACCCTGTACCAATCAAGGAAGCGGTGGGTGAGAGTGGACACCCATTAAACTGCCATTTTATAGGCAGCAACCTTATACCCCCCTTATAGATCGGCTTCGTGAATGAGGCCTACTAACGGTAAAACTAGCTTAATCTTATACATATATATTATTAATCTTATAATATTATAATAGTATAAGGGTTGAATTTTAAACTTGTAAAATTCTAGGGTTTAGAAATTAAATATTTCAAAATTAAACTTTTAATAAAAATAATAAATTCCAAAACTTGAGGGCAAGTTTTGAAACTTTTCAAAACCTTCTAGATCAAATTACAAATAATTTAATTAAACAATTAATTAGTGATTATCTAAATTTGACCTAATCCAATTCATGGCAAGATAATGCAATCAAATAATTCAAATAATTAAGGATTATCATATAAGGCAATAATTATCTAATTAATTTGCAATTATCTTCTATTTTGATAACCATAATCATATCTATTTAATAAAATTCGGATTTTATTAACAAAAAATGTTTTTGGTAATTATCCCAATCAAAAATAGGCCAAAATCCTAAAATTTTTGCTCCCTGACACTCCGACTCGCCGAGTCACTAACTGGACTCGCCGAGTTCATCTGACTCGTCAAGTTCATCAGGTGGCTCAACGAGTTCAGCAGTCAGAGGGAAGAATTTTCGATTTTGCAAGCAATGAATGATCAAACGAGGCATAAAATACAATAGAAAACAGCCTAGGCTCTGATACCACTGATGGATTTTGAGCATTACATTAATCTTATGGTGCACATGCAAACCCTAAAGCTTTGGATCTTGGTTTATATAATTGTACATGCAAATCATCCAAAGCTTATAAACCCTAATACTAGCATACAAAATTCGAAACTAATGACTAAAACAAGTTTAGATGATTACCTTTCAATTGTAGCAAGAATCTTCAACCTTTGAGAGCTTTAGTATCACAAGTGTAATACCTCTAATCGATCACAAACACCAAGGCAATTGGAAGAATGTAAGAGAGAGAGAGAGGAGGGAGGTGATTTTCGGCTCTAGAAATCCTTATAGGTTTAGGGTAGGTGAAAATGTGATGCCTAGGGTCCCTTTATATAGGTGTGGAATTAGGGTTTCAGTCAAACTCTTATTCGGTTGCTTAGGCTCCAAGCAGCCCATAAGATCCTTCTGGAATCCCTTCCTTGGACGAATTCTTAAGGCTTTATCCACAAGAATTCGTCCACCCTATCTTTAGGGTTTCCTCGACCTACTTTGCAACTATCCAATAATTACAATATCAGTCCCCTAGGTTTAATTAATATCTTTTGATCACAAAATTAATTTCTTAATTAATTCTTGACCTATATTAATTAACCAATATGATTTCTCTTTTAATATATTGTTCATATAATATATTAATAAACCATAATAACCTCTTTCTCTATAATTCATCCAGTCAAGTTGCTCTGGTGAAGGCAACCCAAAAGGACTATGCTACAACCGGGTCAAGTAAATACCATATATAGTTATGGGCTTAGACACCTAATCCAACAAGAACTTGTCTGTTTGCAGAATTTCACGAATGAAATTTAATCTGACATTAATGTGCTTCGTCTTCTCATGATACATAGGATTCTTTGGAAGGTCCAACGTATTCTGATTATTACAGTACACGACAGGCTTCTTCACCTTCATACCAAGACTCTGGATAAAAAGGTGTAACCATATCTCCTCATTTATTCCTTCCGTCATAGACATGTACTCAGATTCAATTATAGTCAAAGCAACAATATCTTGCAACATTGACTTCCAACTGATGGCACATCTAAACAAAGTGAAAATATAACACGTCTGTGACCTGCGATTCAACAAATCACCACCATGATCAGAGTCAACATATCCAACCAAGTCACTTTTTGTAATAGCTCCATACACTAAGAAAACATATTTCGTTCCCTTAAGCATCGCAAGATCCACTTGACTGCTTCCCATTGAGACTTCCTTGGATTGCTCATAAACCTGCTTACCACACTAACTGAATGAGCCAAATTAGGTCTGGTAAAAACCATTGCATACATAAGACTTCCAACAATACTAGCGTATGAAACCATGCTCATGTACTTCCTTTCTTTATTAGTTGTGGGTATAGTATCTGGACCAAGTTTAAAGTAAGCCGCCAAAGGAGTTCCAACTGGTTTGGATTGATCACAATATAATGAGTGTAGAACCTTCTCAATGTACACTTGTTGAGAATTACACAATTGCCCTGCTCTCCTATACCTTTGAATCTCCATTCCAAGTATCTTTCATTGTTTCTCTCAAATCCTTCATCTCAAACTCATTCTTCGAGGTCGCCTTCAAGTCATATATTCCAGCCATGTCCTTGGTTGTGATGATCATATCATCAGCATATAGCAACATATATATGTAGGAATTCAGTGATAATTCCTTTGAGTAAACACAGTTGTGAAACTAGTTCTAAGTGTAGCCATGAAAGATCATGAATGAATCAATCTCTTGTACCATTGCCTTGGAGACTAATTCAAACCATACAAAGATTTCTTCAGCAAACATACATGATTATTTTTAGAATCAAGGAACCCATTTGGCTGTGACATGTAAGTCTTATCTTCTAAGTTCCCATGAAGAAATGCAGTTTTCACATCAAGTTGTTCAAGTTCCAAATCAAATACACTCACCATGCCCAAAAGAACCTGAAGTGTTTTGTGTTTCACAACCGGTGAGAACACCTCATGATAAACAATTCCTTCTTTATGAGAAAACCCTTTTGCCACCAATATTTCCTTGAACCTAGCTACTTCAACTCCTCTTATCCTTTCTTTCTTCTTAAAGATCCACTTTCATCCCACTGGTTTCCCCCCCCCCCCTTTAGTAACAGAACTAGATACCATGTTTCATTCTTCTCCAATTATTGCATTTCTTCATTCATGGCCATCAACCAACTTGATGCTTCTTTATTCGCTATTACCTCTTTATATGATTGAGGCTACTCAGGGTCAATGTCTTCTCCAGTTGCCAAAGCAAATGCAATGGATTCAGGTTCACATGAATTCACACATCCTACGTATCTATCAGGTTGTCGAATAACCTTCTTTGTTCTCCTCCTTGCTATAGATTCAGATCCATCATCCATTTTGACATCCACAACCCTAGACGAAGATCCTATGGGTTGCTCTTGGGTTTCATCTGTTGGATAAGGTGTCTAAGTCCATAACTTATTTGGTATATACTTGATCCGACCCGGCATGGTCGATTTGGGTTGCACTTCACCCGAACTATTTATATGGATAACATTATGAGAAGAGTATATTTGCGGCTTATTAATATATTATAAGTTATAATATATTAATATGAAATTGTATTATTTAATTAGTATTCGTCTTAAATTAATGATGAATTAATTTAGTGATCAAATGGTGACTAATTAAACATGGGCTATTATATTTATATAGTGTGGGCTAACAATCATTATGGTAATGGGCTAAGCTTATATGGGAGTCCATGGATGATCCATGGAGCTCTTAACCCATGGATCCTTGGAAAGGAAAAGACATGGGTTATTAGGGTTTACCCTAATCATGTGCACTATATAAACAAGCTTGTGATGCATGAAATGACACCCAAGTGTGTGTGAAGAAAGGTGGCCGATTTCTAGAGCATAGATATACTCTCTCATAAGTTTTCCAAGTTTGTGGTGATTTGTGATTTCCATTTGAGGCATTCACATTATTGGTGCTTGGCTCTCAAACTCCTAAGGAATCAATTCACAAACAAAGGTATGTAATTCATCTAGTTCTTTTATGTTTAAAAGTTCCCCATGCCATGCTAGATAAGTTATAAACCTTGGAAAACAAATTTTGCATGTATTTTAGACAAACATAGATCCAAGGTTTATTAGGGTTGCATGTACACTTAGGAAGTGTTAGAATGCTCAAAACCCAACAGTGGTATCAGAGACTAGGCTTGTTTGTTGATACTTGATGCAAAATTGTGTTAAAAATCGAAATTGTTTGCTGTCTGAACAGTGGACTCGCCGAGTCCATGGGGGGACTCGACGAGTCCAAGTGAAAATTCATCCTACTCGTCGAGTAGGTTCGTGCACTCGACGAGTAGAATGAACTGACAGCAGATTTTCGACTTTTGTTGCTGGAAATGGACTAGAAACATTACCCTAAACTGTTTTGGTGTTTCAAAACCTGTTTTAGATGGTGTAATGTTTATGCTAATCCATTTACAATGGCTTATATCAAAATTCCATGATTTTATGTGCTCATATAATTCTTGAAATCTTGATGATCATGTTCATGTTCTTATGAGTTTAGAAAAATGATAGGAATTATTTGCTGAATTGTTTATCATTAATTCTTGATCATTTATGTGTTTTAATGGAGTCCATAATTTGTCCTCAAGTTATGGATATCCAAAGGTCACTTTCTTTTAAACACACATTTAAACACATAAGTTACATAAAAATGAAGAGTCTTCATTTTTATGAACCATTAACTCATAAGTTATGAAATGAAAAGTTTTGAAAAGTTTCAAAACTTGCCCTCAAGTTTTGGAATTTGTAAAGTTACACAAACTTTAATATACTTTAATTCCAACCCTTAGAGTTTTAAAAGTTAAAATTCAACCCTTATACTATTTATAACATTAATGGTTAATTATTATATATATGTATAAGATCAAGTCGTTTTACCGTTAGTAGGCCTCATTCACGAAGCCGGTCTATAAGGGGGGTATAAGGTTGTTGCCTATAAAATGGCAACTTAATGGGTGTCCATTCTCACCCACCGCTTCCTTGATCAGTGGAGGGTCGTTAGCCGAACGGGTAGGACAATGACTTTAAATTCTCATTAAAAGTATAATGAATATTATAAAGAAACTAAACCTTTTATAAATTCCCAATCTTTGTTACTTTAGGAAAATGTGAATATGGTGCTAACCCATGAAATTCACACTTTGTACCTTACCTAGTCGTTGGTGGAGCATGTGTGGTTAAATTTATCAAATAATGGAAATGTGCATTTGATTCTTTCATTAGTGGTAGTGTCTAAATTTATCAAATAATGAAAGATTCTCATCACCCAAGGTTTCAATTGGACTGAAACTTGGAATCATGCAGGTTGTATTGCATGATGAATGAGAATTTTCATTTTTGGAAAGTTAAGACTAATTCCCTGACCACATGTATATGTGAGACAGGTGAAAGACTAAAGGATCGGGTACACTAGGTGTGTGCAGGTCAAAGTCCACCACAAAGATCGATAAGACTATTCGTCATGATTTAATAAAGTTTAGTAAAGATGGTTGTACCTACAAGTTGAAGTACAATTCTGAAACATTGGAAAAGTTTCAATGTGTGGCAGGACGAATAGGAAGAATCAAATTGGGCAGAAAGATAAAAGTTTCTCAAATCTGAAAAGATGGGAGAGTACTTTAGTATCTTGTTTTATGATCATCTTAATGATTAAGAAACCATGTCACAATTCATCCTCTAAGGACATCTTAGTGAATTTTATGGCTAAGAAGAGGATTCATGAATTGTTGGAATGGTTAAAATCAAGAAGATGAATCATACTTCGTTCCAAAAACAAGTCTTAGAGTCATACTCCAAGATTGTAACTTGAGTGACACATCTTAAAGAAGGTTTATAACACTTGTCAAATGTAAGAGTAAAATGTTTTCTACTCTTGTACATTTGAAATTGGTAAGTTGTGATGTTTTGGATAAAACAAAGACCAACTGACATCAATTGTGTGAAGTGTTTATCTTGATAAGAATCTGCACGGACTCTTGAATGTTTGTTTGGTTGTCAAGGAATGATTCTTGACAAAGAGAAACTTGCATGTCAAGAGGACAGTGGGAGTCTTAAAGGTCTTCAGAGTTTCAAGAGCTAATCAAGGATAAAACCTATAGTTTATCGCTAGCACACGACTTGAGGTTTGTAACCTATCGTGTTGACATAATTCTTGTTCTTGTGCCTATTCCGGTAAAGTTGACTATGTATGTGAGTTCTGTGAGTTCTCAATTATGTGCATAACAACTTGGAAGCAATGGTGGGCCCTTGGGCTACCAAGAGGCAAGAAATCAAGATTGAACAAGTTCAATCCATATGTTTTGAGTTTGTCACTAACCTTGTCTTTTGATTACGGTTTTGATAAATTCATATGGATAGGAACACATACATCATAAAATCTAAGTGTCATAAGGTTTTTTCCTATTCATGAAAATGATGGTGAGGAAACACTTTCACTAAGTAGATTTTAAGTAGATAGCAATTGTGTTGTTTGCATTCTCAAAGTCGTTAGTGGAGCGTGTGTGGTTAACCGGCACACTAACATGGACTTGTGAGAAATGGCAAACAGGTCTAAACATTATGATTACGTCACCCCTCTTCATAATTGTTTAGACACACATGTGAGCTATCTAAACAAAGATGTATGAGTCTGAGAAGCTTAGATAAAGTTTTTTCGAAGCATCTCGTATCAGAAGTCTGAACTTTGGTGATGAAAGTCAATAAAGTATTGACTTCTAGAAGTCGATTTCTGAGTACATGTCAAAGCTAGTGGGAGCATAATTGTTGTGCTAAATAATTATTATGCTAGTGGGAGCATAATCAATTATGATGAGTATTGTTAATTATAGAAAACAAGAATTTCACTTGGAAAAAGTTGTTTTGCTATAATTAAGGGAGAAGATTATACTTCATTTCAATCCTAAAAGTTTAGATTGAGATTTCAATCATCTTTAGTCAAGGATATATATACGAATTTTATGTTGGAATGGTTCAACATAAGGAAATACTATATATATTGTGTTCTCAAATTCGATTATGATTACGACATCCCTCTTCATAGTCGATTTTTGAAAACATGGCAAATAAAAAAAATATTGTAGCAAAAGACTGATCTAGTATCAGGTCTTTATGTGAGACATCGTGAATCGTGTCCCATATGCTTCGGGTATAGGATCGGTCACATGTGCTATAATATTCATCCTTTCTAAATTTTCCAAATGCTCAGAGCATTAAGAAGGGAAAAGTCTAGAATTGGATAAGACTAAAATGATTAAGCAATTGTCGAGGACAATCTAAGGTTCACCAAAGATTGGTTGCTCAGGGACAGTTGGAAGTATAGTGTTAAATTTTGGAAGGACCATATGGATATATTCTGAAAAGAGGTAGCTCTTGTTCAGATATGATAATCAAAATGGGAATATGAAAATTTTCCATATTGGGAGTTGGATATTAAGAATCTATGAGAAAGTTAGAAACTTTTATGCAAGAAGGATGTTCAAAGCAATGTACTTTGAATATGAGAGTTCGTTTCCATAGAAGTGACCTCCTTTGGAATACTCTGTAATGATTGTTTATGCATAGTCATTGCAAGAGGATCAATGCATATAAGTTTGGAATCTAACAGATTACAGTAAATGACAAGAATTTGGTATTCTTTCATTTACGGTAAGGATTTGGGACTGTGAAATGAGCATCATTGGAATCATGTTCAATTGATCTACTTCACAAAGTAAAGATCATAGACAAACATAGTGTGCACACTTGGTGTATGGCATGACTATTATTTAGAAAACATAGTGTACATGCTTGGAGCATGGGACAACTATTGTTTTAATTCAAGTGTTAAGTTCATAAATCGAAACAGAATAATGTGGAATCAATATGGTGATGAATAAAAGGTGTTTTATTTATATTCATAAGGGCTGAGACCATATTGGATTCAATTATTCTTGTGTTTCACTTTGCATGTTTTGACTTCCATAATAACTAGGTTATTCTTTCCGAATGATTAAGTTATTCAAACCATCCACAATCGATCATATGTTGGAAGTAGATATGAATCAAGACTGTCATGAGTTGGTTGTAGAGGTCTAAGATGTTGGACATGGCTACAACACTCATGAGTGCTCATAAGTTATGAGTATTGGATTCAACCCACACTCACTTGCCTCACTTCATGGAATTTATCTCGAGTGATCGTGAGACGGTAATATCATATAAGTCTTCAAACCTAGAGATATGAGTTGTTGCCTATGAGTTGGTTGTGCATTGATTGCACGTAAACGCATCAGTAACTTGATGTTATAAAACGTGCCTTTGTGTATAATTCAACAAGTAGTAGAAACAAGTATATGAGTCGAAGTTTATCTGTTCCTTCTAGTCCTTGGAGGATTAGAAGCGATATCTGGGCCCCTCGATGATTTTGTTTTGACCTATGTACCGGGCCCGGTCAGAACTAAATTGATGTGTTCGATTAAGTTCTTTGTCAAACAAATCGGAAATCGGGAAACAAACTGCTGGACAATAAGTAAGACATTGTTCCATGTATTTGTCCGGCTGATATCATGAGAGCAGAGGATTATATGATCACTTATCTAAAATGGCGCTTCATAGTTCAACAGAGTTTTCGAGAGCTACGATTGCCGGTTGGTTCCTGAAGTCATATAGGCAAATATAGTTATTAGACTTATCCAAGTGGGAGACTCTTGGATAAGGTGTCTAAGTCCATAACGTATTTGGTATATACTTGACCCGACTCGGCATGGTCCATTTGGGTTGCACTTCACCCGAACTATTTATATGGATAACATTATGAGAAGAGTATATTTGCTGCTTATTAATATATTATAAGTTATAATATATTAATATGAAATTGTATTATTTAATTAGTATTCGTCTTAAATTAATTATGAATTAATTTAGTGATCAAATGGTGACTAATTAAACATGGGCTATTATATTTATATAGTGTGGGCTAACACTCATTATGGTAATGGGCTAAGCTTATATGGGAGTCCATGGATGATCCATGGAGCTCTTAACCCATGGATCCTTGGAAAGGAAAAGACATGGGTTATTAGGGTTTACCCTAATCATGTGCACTATATAAACAAGCTTGTGATGCATGAAATGACACCCAAGTGTGTGTGAAGAAAGGTGGCCGATTTCTAGAGCATAGATATACTCTCTCATAAGTTTTCCAAGTTTGTGGTGATTTGTGATTTCCATTTGAGGCATTCACATTATTGGTGCTTGGCTCTCAAACTCCTAAGGAATCAATTCACAAACAAAGGTATGTAATTCATCTAGTTCTTTTATGTTTAAAAGTTCCCCATGCCATGCTAGATAAGTTATAAACCTTGGAAAACAAATTTTGCATGTATTTTAGACAAACATAGATCCAAGGTTTATTAGGGTTGCATGTACACTTAGGAAGTGTTAGAATGCTCAAAACCCAACATCATCTTGTCTAGGTTGTTCACTGCCGCCTTGCTGTTCATCACTTATCACAACTCTTTCCAGAGTTTGAGACGCAAACTCCACCTTCTGGTTAGCACTCTGATCTTTGTTCCCTGCTTGACTTGTATCACCTCCTCCCAAGTTACCCATGATAGATTCATCAAAGGTTACATCTCTTATCATGATAAATTTAAGAGTTCTTCCTTATTCTGTACACCATAGTCGATAACCTTTTACTCATGTCACATATCCTAGAAATATACACTTCATTACCCTTGGCTCAAGTTTACCATCATTCACATGATTATATGAGGGGCATCCAAATATATGTAAACTAGAATAGTCAGAGGGTTTCCCATACCATACCAATTGAGGAGTCTACAAGTCTATAGCAGTTGATGGAGATTATTCACCAGATAGCAAGAAATGTTAACTGATTCCGCCTAGAATTTCTTAATAAGTTACCAAATATTTGCATGCACTTTTCACGCTGCATGAGTGTCTAGTTCATATGTTCTACCACTCCATTTTGCTTTGGTGTGTGTCATATAATGCGGTGCCTCACTATACCTTCTATCTTGCAGAAGTTATCAAATATAGCAATGTACAACTCCAACCCATTGTCAGTCCTTAGAGTCTTAACCTGTTTTCCAGTCTTTTTCTCAACCATGGTCTTCTACTCCTTGAACTTCCCCAACACCTCATCACTGGTCTTCAAAAAGTGTACCCAAATCTTCCTTGAATAATCGTCAATGAACGTCATAAAGTATGATCATCTACCATGAGACTTCACTGGAGTTGGACCCCATAGATCTAAGTGAACATATTCAAGGATTTCCTTGCTTGTGTGTTGACCGGTACGTAAGCTTCACAAAACTTTATCTTTCCAATAACCTCTCCACTAACATTCCTTGTTACTTAGAACTGACAAGTCGTTCTCACTCATGTGTCCCAACCTACGATGCCACAACTCTATCTTGTCTTCACCTTCATTCAAGGATTGGGAAATAGCCACCGTTCACATAACCGTACTACCTTCCAGGATATAAATCCTTCCACGATTCATCGTTCCTTTCATTATAACCAAATCACCTTTAGAGACTTTAACCTAGTCACCCTCACCAGCATATTGATGGGTTTTGAGCATTCTAACACTCCTAAGTGTACATGAAACCCTAAATACCTTGGATCTATGTTTTCTCTATTATACATGCAATTATGAACTTTCCAAGGTATTACCCTATCTAGCATACAATACTTGATACTTGGGTAATCAAATGGATAGAATACATACCTTTGTTTGATGTAGCTTGTCTCCATGAAGCTTGAGTGCCTAGTGCCCCAAGTGTGACACCTCAAATGGTTCACACAACACCAAATGCACATGGAATGACTTGAGAGAAATGGAACACTCCTTGAAATCGTCTAGCCCTCATATTCACACATTAGTGCCCGATTTCTTGAGCCATGGGATTCTTTTATATGGTGGCTATTAGGGTTACACCATGTAACTCATAACTTTACCCATTCCTTATGCTCCATGGATTTTAACCTCCATGGAGTATCCATGGGTCACCCCATGGACTTAGTCCAACATAAGGAATCTTGGATCACAAGCCCACATATATAAGAATGAATGATTTACACAATCAACCCATATATTTAATTAGTCTCCTTTTGATCACTTAATTAATTCCAAATTAATTCTTGATCAATACTAATTAAATAACCTTATTAATATATTAGAACTTATAATATATTAACCAACCTTAAGTGTTATTTCTCTCATTATAGTCTATCCAAATGCATGATGCCATGCAACCCAAATGGACCATGCCGGGTCGGGTCAAGTCTTACCAATTATAGTTATGGACTTAGACATTAATCCAACAGTCTCCCACTTGGATAAGTCTAAAACTATTATTGCGTATGACTTCAGGAACCGATCAGCAATCGTAGCTCTCAAAAGCTTCTGTCGAACTCTGACCTTGTCGATGAACTCTGACCTTTGTCAATGACTTGTCCATTAGATAAGGGATCATATATTCCTCCATTCTAGATATCATATGGACTGAGACATGGATTATCAATCATTCTCTCTGTCCATTTGTTGTTTCCCGATTTCCGATTCATGATGACTGACTGATTGAACAAATCAAATCAGTCCTGGCTTGGCCAATCACTCACATGTATCATCTTTAAATCATCGAGGGGCCCACATATATCGCTTTTATCCCGAAGGTAAAAGGAATGGATAAACTTCGACTCATATGGCTTGTTCTACTACTTGTTGAATCATACACAAAGGCACGTTTTATAACATCGAGTTACCGAATGCGTTTTCGTGCAATCAATGTACAACCAACTCATAGTAACAACTCATATCTCTAGGTTTGAAGAATAAAAGATATTATCGTCTCATGATCACTCGTGATAAAATCCATGAAGTGATTCAAATGAGCGCGGGTTGAATCCAATACTCATAACTTATGAGCACTCATGAGTGTTGTAGCACCACTTTGTCCACCAACTTGGACCTCTACAAACCAACCCATGACAGTCTTGATTCATATCTACTTCCAACATATGACCGACTGTGGATGGTTTGAATAACTTAATCATTCATGAAGAGCGAATTAGTTATTCTGGAAGTCAAAATATGCAAAGTGAAACACAAGAATAAAAAAATATGGTATCAAACCCTATGAATATAAATAAACACTTTTATTTATCACCATACTGATTACTCATTATTCATTGTTTCGGTTTTATCAACTTTATACTTGAATTAAAAACACTAGTTGTCCCATGCTCCAAGCATGTACACTATGTTTTTCTTAAACAATAGCTTTGCCATACACCAAGTATTCACTCTATATTTGTCTATGATCCTTACTTTGTGAAATAAACCAATTGAACATAATTTCAATGATTCTAATTTCACACTCCCAAATCCTTATCGAAAAATGTGAGAATTTTAAATTCCTATCATTTATCGAAATCTGTTTAGATTTTAAACTTATATGCACTGACCCTCCTGTAATGAATATGTACAAAGTCACAAAGACTTGTCAACAGTCATTATAAGGTATTCCAATGGAGATCAACTCCATGGAAACTAAGTCTCATATTCAAAGTACATTGCTTTGGACATGCTTCTTGCATTAAGTTTTCTAATCTTACACAGATAACTTCCACCTATGGAGACAACTCCATATTCTCATTTTGACTATCACTTCTGAATAAGAGATGCCTCTTTTCAGAATATGTCAATATGGTCCTTCCAAAATTAGCACTATACTTCCAACTGTCCCTGAGCAACCAATCTTTGGTAAACCTCAGATTGTCCTCAACAATTGCTTAATCATTTTAGTCATATCCAATTCTAGACCTTTTCCCTTCTTAATGCCTCTGGGCATTTGGAAAAATTTAGAAATGACAAATATAATAGCACATGCAATCGATCCTGTACCCAAAGCAAATGGTACACGATTCATGATGTCTCACATAAAGACATGATTCTAGACTACTCTTTTGCTACAATATTTTTATTTGCCATGTTTTCAAAATTTGACTATGAAGAGGGATGACGTAATCATAATCGAATTTTGAGAACGCAATATATAGAATTTCCTTAAGTTGAACCAATCCAACATGAAATTCATATATATATTCTTGACTAAAGATGATTAAGGTCTCAATCTAAGCCTTTAGAACTGAAATGAAGTATATCCTCTCCCTTAATTATAGCAAAACAACTTTTTCAATCCTTGCAGCCTCACGAATTGAAACTTTTGTTTTCTATAATTAACATTGCTAACTTGCAACACTAACAATAATTATCATGATCCCACTAACATGATGATTATTAGCACAACACTTATGCTCCCACTAGCTTTGACATGTACTCAGAAATCAGCTGGACTTCTAGAAATCAATACTTTATTGACTTTCTTACCAAAGTTCAGATTTCTGATACGAGATGCTTTGATAAAACTTTATCAAAATCATACACCTTTCCTTAGATAGCATGCATGTGTGTCTAAACAATTTCAGAACTATGAAAAGGGATGCCGTAATCATAGTCTCAATTGTTTAGACCTTTTGCCATCTGCTTCAAATCTACTTGGTGGAAGTGTTTCCTCACCATCATTTTCATGAATCGGAGAGAAACCTTATGACCCTTAGATTTTATGGTGTATGTGTTCTTATCCATGTGAATCGTCAAAACCATAGTCACAAGACAAGGATAATGACAAATCCAAACTCATATGGACTGAAGTTATGCAATCTTAACTTCTTGCCACCTGGCAGTACAGGGCCTGCCATTGCTTCCAAGTTGTTATGCAACCAATTTGAGAACTTTCAGAACTCCTATGCAAAACCAACTTTAACTGGAATGGGCACAGAATATGTCAACACGATAGGTTATAAACCTCAAGTCGTGTGCTAGTGAAGAACCTCAGGTTTTATTCTTGATTAGTTCTTGAAATTCTTTTTAGGATCTTTAAGACTCCCACTATCCTCTTGACATATAAGACTATCTTGCCAAATATTCTAGAGATAGTGCGTATTCTTTATCAGGACAAACACTTCATACAATTGGCCTTAGTTGGTCTTTGTTTTATCCAAAACATCACAACTTACCAATTTCAAATGTACAAGAGTAGGACACTTTTACTCTTACATTTGACAAGTGTTTTAAACCTTTCTTTAAGATATGTCACTCAAGTTACAATCTTGGAGTATGACTCTAAGAATTGTTTTTGGAACGAAGTATGACTCATCTTCTTGATTTAACCATTTCAACAATTCATGACTCCTCTTCTTAGTCATAAGAATGCACTAAGATGTCCTTAGAAGACCAATTGTGATGTGGTTCTTAAATCATTAATATGATCACAAAACATGATACTAAAGTACTCTCCCATCTTTTCAGATTTGAGATTAAACTTTTATCTTTCTGCCTAATTTGATTCTTCTCATTCGTTCTGCCATACATTGAGACTTTTCCAATGTTTCAGAATTATACTTAAACTTGTAAGTATAACCATATTTACTAAACTTTAGTAAATCAAATAGTCTTAACGAGCTTTGTGGTGGACATGACCAGTGCACAAGAATGTGTACTCGATCCCTTTAGTCCTTCACTTGACTCACACATCCATGTGAACAAGTAATTAGTCTTGATTTTCCAATGCTTGAAAGTTCTCATTCATCATACTATTCAACTTGCATGATTCCAAGTTTCGGTCCAATTGAAACTTGGGCGATGAGGAACTTTCCTGATTTGGTAAATTTAAACACTACCACAAATGAAAGAATCAAATCCATTTTCCAATATTGCTGTCATTGGAATCATATAAGCAACAATTTTCCACAAATGTCATTGTAAGGATACTTCAAATAAATAAAATTAAACAATTTTCTTTTATTTTAAAACTTTGCGGAAAAACTTATCCTTACAATCCACATGAAAAATTGTTGTTATCTATTCCTTGCTCAAAATTCTGATGCGATCGAAATCCACCTTCGCGATCAGAATCAACATATACTTCCTTTAAGATTTCTCTCTATTCTTTGATTCTTAAAACATCAACATGTGACCCAGTCACATCATGTAATGAGGATCTCAGAATAGAACTTAACAGAGTTAGATAATGGGCTCTACCTGATGTAGAGTCAAACTTATTGACTTTAACATCCTTAGGTAAATTTGGCAGCTTTGCAATCAACGCCCCTTCCTTTGGCAAAATAAACATATGGATCCTTTGGTAATGGGACTATCTCAGACTTAGCCTTTCTCTTTACCATTTGGTCAACCGGGTTGACTATGGCCAATCCCTTTCCATTGGGAAGAGAATGCTTTTTCTGGATTTCCAGTGTCACCATTGTCACTGTCCATAAAGTTTTTGGGAAGTTGATCTTCTAATCAAATTTGCTTTACTATCGTTCCAAATCATTGGTGATTCAGCAGCACCAAGCAAATAGATATGATCATTAAGGTTCATGTCATAGTCTGTTTCATAGTAGTCCCAAAGGAACCCACTATGTGACTTAGAAAGTGATTGAACATCCAACTTTCTTAAGACTTTGACACCCAACTCTCCCAGCTTGTCAATATGTGACTTCATCTCTAAGATGTGATCACACATAGACCTTGCTTGCCATAAGGGCTTGAGTGACCTTGAACTTGTGGGTTAGGGAGAATAATTGGAGGAGGTGGAGGAAGTAAAGGTCCAAGAGATTTGGGAAGATCATAGATGTCTGAACTAGACATCTTTTGGGAGATATTCAAGATAGTTGATCTAAAGTCCTTAATATAACACCCAATATGAAATATTAAGGCTAGGATCCAACAACCTATTTATAACTGGAAGAGGGATTCCATAATCCGAGTTATAAAATAGTTGAAGGTAGGTAAATGACGATTTACCAATTTCCACCATGAAAAACGAAATAATGTAATTAGGTTTTTAATTGGATTTGAAACTCCTAGATCTTTTGAGATTCATTGAACTTTTCAATGGCATGTTTCAATCTCGAGTGTGCCCTTCAGGTTTTGTGACTGGGATGCCGAGGATCACAAAACAAGGTGTGAAGTAACCATGCAAATATACTTGGTACCCTTAATATTTACCCCTCAATCGATGTGCCGGTTAACCACACGAGCTCCATCGATACTATGATAAATATTAAGTTACCCTTTGCCTACTTTGTTAAATCCAGGTTAGTGTGCCGGTTAACCACACACGCTCCACTAACGGTTTAAACAAAGTGCAAAGTGTAATTTCATGGATTAGCACCTTATTCACATTTTCCTAAGTAACTAAGATTGGGAATTTATAAGTGTTTAGTTACTTAGTATTTATCATTAATACTTTTAATGAAGGGAGAATTATAGTCCTTGTCCTACCCGTTCGGCTAACGACCCTCCACCAGTCAAGGAAGCGGTGGGTGAGAGTGGACACCCATTAAACTGCCATTTTATAGGCGGTAACCTTATACCCCCTTATAGACCGGCTTCGTGAATGAGGTCTACTAACGGTAAGACTGACTTGCTCTTATACATATATTTATTATTAACTTATAATACTATAAAGTATAAGTGTTGAATTTTAACTTTTAAAATTCTAAGGGCTAACTTGGAATTAAAGTATTCATAGGGAAAACTTTACAAATTCCAAAACTTGAGGGAAAGTTTTGAAAATATTCAAAACTAATTAATTCCATAACTTATGTGTTTAAAGTAGTTTTAATTAAAAAAAACTCTTCAAGTTCCATAACTTGAGGACAAGTTATGGAAGACTTTAAACTAATAAAAGAATGTAACTTTTCTTTATTTTTGTAACTTATGGAACTAATTAAGGTTACACATTTTATCATTTAATGAAGTGACTCTTGAACCTCCATAACTTGAGGACAAGTTATGGAGTCATAAAACCATTTAATGAGGACAAGACTCTTCATTTTTGTAACCATTGCCAACTTTTTATGAGTTTTAAGAAACTTAAATGTGACTTTTCATATAACTTGAGGACAAGTTACAAAAACACATTTTAGAATCAACTCTTAGATTAAAATGGATTGAAAACACATAATCAATTAACTTTTCTATTAATCTAATAAACTCATATGAACAAAGATAATTCACATCAAATTTTTTTCAAGTAATTAGCATAACTTTTAAACTAATACAAAACATGAATCTATTGACAATTATCTTTGAAATTGGATTAGCATGAACATTACCACATCAAAAACAAGTTTATAAGCCCAAAAACATCTAAGGGTAATGTTCCTAGTCCATTTCTAGCCAAAACAGTCGAATATATGCTGTCAGGGGTTCCAAAATTCGATTTTTCAGCTAATTTTGCAAGTATAACAAGAAAACAAGCCTTGGCTCTGATACCACTGATGGGTTTTGAGCATTCTAACACTCCTAAGTGTACATGCAACCCTAAATACCTTGGATCTATGTTTTCTCTATTATACATGCAATTATGAACTTTCCAAGGTATTACCCTATCTAGCATACAATACTTGATACTTGGGTAATCAAATGGATAGAATACATACCTTTGTTTGATGTAGCTTGTCTCCATGAAGCTTGAGTGCCTAGTGCCCCAAGTGTGACACCTCAAATGGTTCACACAACACCAAATGCACATGGAATGACTTGAGAGAAATGGAACACTCCTTGAAATCGTTTAGCCCTCATATTCACACATTAGTGCCCGATTTCTTGAGCCATGGGATTCTTTTATATGGTGGCTATTAGGGTTACACCATGTAACTCATATCTTTACCCATTCCTTATGCTCCATGGATTTTAACCTCCATGGAGTATCCATGGGTCACCCCATGGACTTAGTCCAACATAAGGAATCTTGGATCACAAGCCCACATATATAAGAATGAATGATTTACACAATCAACCCATATATTTAATTAGTCTCCTTTTGATCACTTAATTAATTCCAAATTAATTCTTGATCAATACTAATTAAATAACCTTATTAATATATTAGAACTTATAATATATTAACCAACCTTAAGTGTTATTTCTCTCATTATAGTCTATCCAAATGCATGATGCCATGCAACCCAAATGGACCATGCCGGGTCGGGTCAAGTCTTACCAATTATAGTTATGGACTTAGACATTAATCCAACACATATCTCATCCCATTCGTACCCAAAGTGGCAAGAAAAATTAGATTCTTTTGAGTTTCCAAAACGTACCAGCAATCTGACTTTCTGGCCATACCATCGTGCATCTTGATCTGCATAGTGCCACTACCCTTGATATTGCTCACCCAATCATCACCCATCTTGACTGTGTCATTCCACTCCTTGAAGGAGCGAGTCATGATTATACGTCATGTGATAGGATGCTCCAGAGTCCAAGACCCAAGTATCTGCATAACTGGATGTACTTACATTCAGTACATCACCATCATCTCCTTCATCATAACTTTCCTAAACCACAACAACAATGTTATTTTTGCTTGATTCAGTCTTGAACTTCCTATTCTTAAGTTGTGGACAATTTTGGTTGAAGTGCCCATTCTCCTTGTACTTATAACTGTTGGGTTTTAGCATACTACAACATCCTATGGTGCACATACAACCCTAAATGCCTTGGATCTATGTTTTCTCTAATTATACATGCAATATTGTTTCCAAAGCATTAAGCCTACAACTAGCATACGATTTGACATATAAAACATAAAAGTAAGTTAGAAGATTACCTCTTTTTTGTAGCTTGTAGACATTGGCCTTTTAAGAACTTAGTGCCTCAAGTGTTGCACCTTAAATGGTTCACAAACACCATGAACAAAGGAAGACTTTTGAGAGAGAATATCCTTGCATACAAATCGCCTCATATGAACTCATAGAATATTAGGGTGTGATTATAGCTATGGGGTGCTCTATATATATGTTAGGAATCCAAGAGTCATGGGTAAACCCTAATCCATACTCTTGGGCTTATTATCCATGATCCATGATTCAAGTGGGCTAACTCTTTATGGATTCTTCCATAAACTTAGTCCATCATGTATCATAAGCCCAAAAAACATATATATAACTAATTTACACAATTAGTTCCCATTAATTTAATTAGTCTCTTTTGATCACTAAATTAGTTCCAAATTAATTCTTGACCAATACTAATTAAATCATATGATTTCATATTAATATATTAGAACTTATAATATATTAATAAATCATAAATAACATTTTTCTCAAAAATCCATCCTATCAAATTATCCTGGTGAAGGCAACCCAAATGGACCATGCTACTCTCGGGTCAAGTACATACCAATTATAGTTATGGGCTTAGACACCTAATCCAACATTCTCCCCCTTGGATAAGTCTAATAACTATTATTGCAAGTACGACTCCAAAATCCCGACTAGCAATCGTAGCTCTTAAAAGCCGTCGTCGAACTCTGGCCTAGTCAATGATGCGTCCATTAGATAAGGGATCATATATTCCTCCATTCTAGATATCGTATGAACTGAGACATGGATTATAATCATTCTCTCTGTTCATGTGTTGTTTCCCGATTTCCGATTTGTGACGAACGACTATTTGAACAAATCAAATCAGTCCAGGCTTGGCCAAGTACTTAGGGTTGTCATCACCAAATCATCGAGGGGCCCACATATATCGTTTTTATCCTTCTAAGGGTAAAAGGAATGGATAAACTTCGACTCAAATGCTCGCTTGTACTTATTCATCAAATCACACACAACGATATGTTTTATAACACCAAGTTACTGGTGCGTTTACATATGTCAATGTGCAACCGACTTGTAAATTACAACTCAAATGTCTTGGTTTCAAGAATATAAGATATTATCGTCTCATGATCACTCATGATAAAATCCATGAAGTGATACAAATGAGTGTGGGTTGAATCCAATACTCAAATCTTAGTACATGAGTACTCATGAATACTACAGCAAACTTGTGCTATGTCTAACACCTTAGACAATCATACAAACCCATTCATGACAGTCTTGCCTCAATACCTACTTCCAAAGTATGATCGACTGTGGATGGTTTGAATAACCTAGTTATTCGGGAAGTCAAAACATGCAAAGTGAAACACAAGAATAATACTAATCCTATATGGCCCCAAAGCTTTGGAGTGTAAATAAAACACCTTTTATCTAATCGCCAGATTGATTACTCATTATTCATTGTATAATGTTTTGAATAATCAACTTAGTACTTGAATTAAAAAAATAGTTATCCCATGCTTCACGCATGCACACTATGTTTGCCTATCGTCCTTTCTTTGTGAAATAGATCAATTGTCAACATTTTAATGATGCTCATTTCACAATTCCAAATGCTTATGATAAATGTAAGAATACCAAATTCTTGCCATTTACTGAAATATGTTAGATTCTAAACTTATATGCAATGATCCTCTTGTAATGACTATGCACAAAAGTCACACAGACTTGGCAACAGACATTACAAAGTATTCCAATGGAGAGCAATTCCATGGAAACGAAGTCTCACATTCAAAGTACATTCCTTTGAACATCCTTCTTGCATTAATTTTTCTAATCTTACACAGATTTAAAGAATAACTTCCACTTATGGAAACATTTCCATATTTCCATTTTGACTATCACTTCTGAACAAGAACCACCTCTTTTCAGAATATGTCTATATGGTCCTTCCAAAATTTTTACTATGCTTGCAACTGTCCATGAGCAACCAATCTTTGGTAAACCTCAGATTGTCCTCGACAATTGCTTAACCACTTTAGTCAAATCATGTTCTAGTCCCTTTTCCCTCTTAATGCCCTAGGCATTTGGAAAATTAGAACAGATTAATATTATAGCATATGTAATCGATCCTATACCTGAAGCATATGGGATACGATACATAATGTCTTACATAAATACGTGACCAGTCTATTGCTATAATATTTCCACATATAGAATTTCCTTATGTTGAATCATTTTAACATAACATCCATATATGTTTTTGACTAAATTTGATTAAAATCTCAATCTAAACTTTTTAGATTTGAAATGAAGTATGAATTCCTCTCCCTTAATTATAGCAAAACAACTTTTCAAACCCTGCAACTTTACGAATTGAAACCTTTTGTTTTCTATAATTAACATTGCTAACTTGCAACACTTACCATAATAATTATGATCCCACTAGCATAATAATTATTATCTTACTAGCATAACACTTATGCTCCCACTAGCTTTGGCATGTACCCAGAAATCAGCTGGACTTCAAGAAATCAATACTTATTGACTTCCTTACCAAAGTTCAGATTTCTGGTACGAGATGCTTCAATAATACTTTATCTATGCTTCTACAACTCATACACCTTTCCTTAGATAGCTCACATGTATGTCTAAACAACTTTAGAACTTACAGCAATAAGTCTCAAATGTTTAGACCTTTGCCATTTCTCACAATTCGAACTATGAAGAGGGATGCCGTAATCATAATCGAATTTTAGAATGCAAATATCACAATTACTAACTCTTTAAAATCTTCTTAGTGAAAGCGTTTCCTCATAATCATTTTCATGAATTGGAGAGAAACCTTATGACACTTAGATTTTTATGGTGTATGTGTTCCTATCCATGTGAATCTGTCATAACCATAATCACAAGACAAGGTTAGTGACAAATCCAAACTCATGTGGAATGAACTTGTTCAATCTTAATTTCTTACCACCTGGCAGCACAAGGGCCTACCATTGCTTCCAAGCTGTTATGCAAACAATTGAGAACTCATAGAACTCACATGCATAGTCAACTTCAACTGGAATGGGAACAGAAATGAGAATATGTCAACACGCTAGGTTACAAACCTCAAGTCGTGTGTTAGCGATAAACAATAGGTTTTATTCTTGATTAGTTCTTGAAACTTGTCAAGATCCTTAAGACTCCCACTGACCTCTTGACATATAAGACTTTATTGTCAAGAACCATTCCTTGACAAACAAATATTCAAGAGTTAGTGTGGATTCTTATCAAGACAAACATTTCACACAATTGGTCTTAGTTGGTCTTTGTTTTATCCAAAACATCACAACTTACCAATTTCAAATGTACAAGAGTAGAAAACATGTAACACCGGAAATGTTCAAACAAATTTTTCATTTTAATTTCATATAATTCTCATAGCACATTTCACAAAAATCCCATTTATTTAATTTACAAAACACAACTCCATAATTATTTAATTAATAATCCAGGATCCTCAAAACATAACTCTTTCTCTGGTGTGTACAATCAAGCAGGCGCCTTCCCGCGATCCTGAAAAGAACCTGAAACACATATCACATAACACTGTAAGCACGAATCTTGGTGAGTTCCCCAAAATACCAAACATATCTCATTAGCCTCTCATGGCTATAACTCAGATAAGACCCTCCGGTCAATGTGTCTCAGTGGGACCTTCCGGTCCCACAACTCGGGTGGACCCTCCGGTCCTAACTCAATAACGCTCAGCATAACACACAACATAAATCACAAAAACATAATGCATGATATCACAATACTCAATATAAGCACATAAGACCCTCCGGTCACACAAATTACCACTCAAGGTATGTATAGTGAGAAGACTCACCTCGGATGATGAACAACCCCTATAAACGCTACTGCTACCCACCGGCCACTAACTCTGTGCCAAACCCACAATTATCCCAATTAGGAACTAAGTCCAGACTCTCATTCGTTAGGTCTAAAGGAAGTCCACTAACCAGACCATCAACAACCTAAAACCCATTGGGCCCACCAAGGCCTAATAATAAATGGGCTTTCCCGAGGCCCAACTCTCAATCTAAAAGGCAAGCCCAACTCAAGGGCCCAAAGCACTTATATATAAACCTCTGGTTCGAAACTCTATTGCAACAAGTCCAAACTCCAGGCCCAAAACTCAAGGCCCAACATAAGACTTAGCCCAAAAGTCCACAGTGAGGTTACGCGGGGCGTACCTCCCTTTGGTACGCTCAGCGTACTCAAGAATCCATATTGGCCATCGGGGACACTGGGGCAGTACGCGGGGCGTACTGGAATTACGCTCAGCGTACTTCCCAGATTTACTCCTTCTACTCATTTGGTCTTAGCCCGTTAAGACATTAACTCAAATCCCAGATCTGGACTCCATAATGGCTCTTACTCCATAAAGTCAGTGACTTTAAGCCTTTGCATGGCTGATAAGGTTACCAACACTCAAAACTCTTATTCTCTTAACTCAAAATGCTCATGTCTCATGCATGGGTTGATTCTCACGTTCAAGACCTCATTTTTATGGATCCTCTCTCCACTAGAAACACTTAAAAGGACAGATATTAAGCTCTAGAGTGCAACAACTCATAAAACCTCAAGCTTTGGGACCAAAAACCCTAAAATGGACCATATCATGCATAAAACAAAGGGATGGGAAAGCTTTGAGCTTTATACCTTCAAATGATGCTCCAACCACAGAAAAGCTCGGATCCAAAGCTCGGACTCCAACTCTATTCTCTTCCATGCTCCTTCTTCACTCCAAAATCCCACACACACACAAGCTCAAGAACGAGGATTAGGGTTTGAGAGGGTTTATTGACTGAGGATGGTGCCCAGGAATGAGGCCATCTTATTCTTTATATCGGGACAGTCCTCTCAATTAGGGTTTTCCTTCTGTGACTAGTACGCCCAACGTACCCTCTGGTATGCCCAGCGTACTAGGTGGCTCCGCTTAAAAGTCACGAACATGAGTACGCTAAGCGTACACACCCGTACGCCCAACGTACTCAGCTGCCACCTTTCTCAAATAAGGGACTTATCCTGCCAAAACTTCAAACTTCCATTGCTTCCTCGATATAACTCCGTTTTCAACGAACCTCATATCCTCGGAAAGGTATCAAGATGCTCTACGCTTCTAGCAACTCGTCACAACCCCGAGACTTCCTCATGCCCAGGTTGCAGCCCACAAAACCTAATCTCGGACGATCCGAAACAGGATGTTACAATTCTCCCCCACTTGAATTAGATTTCGCCCTCGAAATCGCTCCTTACCAACACATAGATCGAGCCCAAAAACCCGAGAAGCACCACCGAAGGACCTCATATCATACTACAATCACTTCCAAAGACACCTGATCCGAACAGGGACTCCCGACCCGAAGAAGGACAGACCCATCTGCCGCTGCGATACTCAATATGACTCTCCAGAACTTGAAAACTCTAGTGGTTTGTCTCCCTGCTAGACCACCCTCGCAAAATATCATCTTGTTAACTGCTCATCGAATAACAGACTCTAAGAACACTCTACCAACTCTCATTCTCTAATCGACCCCGGTCGTAACTCAAAAGGAACGGAAAGGTCATATCCCACCAAGGACCCACAACCTGAGAAGCTATCAGAACTCTTCTGAAGGAATGATCCTCAAACTCCCATAATCATAAGCCCCAGTTCCTCTCAAATATTCCTTCCGACACTGAATACCAGGTCAACTCCAGACCCGACGGTTGGACCTTCAAGGCTAATCATTTCTCGTCCAACCAGTCATTCTTTATAACTCCCTTTCACACTAGCTATCTCAGCCCTTCATGTGACACACGAAGTCACGAAGTTTGCCTTTCCTCAAGCGAACGCTACAATCCCCTCCTGGAGTCACCTCACTCCCGACCTCGGTCGTCTACTACTTACTAGTTCTGCGTGTCTCGTGGTCCTTCCCAAACCAATGATCTAGCTCACTCAAATCTAAAACATCAGACGGAAACATATCTCTCTCAGAATGAGATCCACCCGAAGTCTCAAACTGCTCGTCCTCCACACAGATAGAACCAAACTCACCCACCAGAGTCTGTTCCGACACAGAATTGGAACCACTCGTCCCAATCTAGCACTCAACTCATGACTCATGTTCCACGATTATATGCATGCATTACACCTCGATCCGTCCGATTCACGACAACCCCTCTTTAACTCAAAACACAACGGTTTTCGACCACTGCCGAGTTCCCATTCTCGCCCTTGGTTCGGCCCCCAGGTTCTCACAGACTCTTCTGGTAAGGCTACCCATGCCTAAGAGTCGCTCTGCGTTATATCCTGACTAATAAGGTTGCGGCTCCCCGCAGTTATACAACACTTTCTCTCACTTACTAACAAGTGCTACGGCTCCCCGTAGTCCTATGGCACTCTCTCATTGCCTCGAAAATGCTACCCCCCCCCCCCCCGAAGTCTTGTGATATTCTTTCTCTCTCTCTCTTTCTCTCTCTCTCTCTCTCTCTCTCTCTCTCTCTCTCTCTCTCTCTCTCTCTCTCTCTCTCTCTCTCTCTCTCTCTCTCTCTCTCTCTCTCTCTCTCTCTCTCTCTCTCCCTTGCTGGCTCACTAATGCTACGGCTCCCCGTAGTCTTACAATACTCTTTCTCTCTCTTGCTGACTCATGAATGCTACGGCTCCCCGCAGTTACACGATACTCTCTCTCTAACTCACGTATGATACGGCTCCCCGTATTCACACGATACTCTCTCTCTCTTACTCACGTATGCTGCGGCTCCCCGCAGTCACACGATACTCTCTCTCTAACTCACGTATGCTGTGGATCCCCGCAGTCACACGATACTCTCTCTGGGCTCTCCCCATGTTCTCCCTTGACAGTCCTAAGTGATTACTCCCACCAGATCTGTTTACTCTCTTATTACCCCATATTCTCATTCTCAAGTCGTCACTACACTGAGTCCATTATCAATTACTCCACATTCCAACATAGGTAGGTACACTCACCCACCCATGTTAAGCATCACTACTCCTGACGACAGCCGTCATGACAAGCACTTTCTCTTGCTGCAATTCACATACTTGGATAATCCCGTTTGATGACAATTAGCTGAAGGGTTCCCAGTGGAACAATAGCCACTCGGTACTCCACTTTCCATCTCACAAACTCAAGTCTCAAATAATCCCAAAAGTCTAGGGCGTGATACTCAGATACCCCGGTTCGCCATCACAGAACCTCACGATGTCTTGTCTCATCCACAGATCTTCCACTCACGGCACCATACTCGGATACCGCAACATACCCTCTCAGAACCTCATAATATCTTACCTCGACCGCTGATCTTCCACTCGCACAACTCGAAATCCTCGAAATATCTCATTTCCCAATTTGAGGCAAGGAGGAATCACCAATGATTGAGAACACCTTGGCGACAATCCAAACCTTATCTTCTTCTGAACTCATACAACATGCATTATCTCACTCTGCACCTTACCTCATCCACATATAACCCAAGTCTCAGGTGTACGTACCACATATATCAATAGCCAGTTCTCTAACCACTCTCGAACAAACCTCTGATCCTCTCAATAAAATACCCAGTTCTCCCCCACTCAGGGTTCGAACCATCACCAATTGACATACCCCAGTCTACCCCACAGACTGGCTCGCCAGATGTACCAATTCTGTCTCATAGAATGTACCACACAACACTCGAAGATCTTCCGGATAATGACCATATAACTCCAAGTATCCCGTAACTCAGACGAATATCTCAGAATTCTCCCGACGTGACTGCCTCTAGTTATCTCGAAGTCTCAGACTGACACGCCACCGGATACCCCAACTGTCCCGAATTAGTCCTGACTCTCAATCTGAAAGTAATGCACTATCACACACCTCGTCTCTGATTCCTCGACCAGCCTCCCATCGCGGTAATCATCATAAAGCAAGACACCACACTCTCACAGTCGATACACAATGTAGACAACGAGGGCCACCGCTCCAGTACACTCCTCTTAATCTCCTGGAACTGCTGCTAAAAGCATGCCCCACTCATAAAGGCACCTTCCCTGGTCTCTTCTGTCTCAGTCCCTACTAATGACTCCATGATACAAGAAATACCTCAGAGCAGACATACTGCCCAAAAACTCTGGTGAAAAGGTCACCACCATATGCTACCCCATGGGGTTTACCTCCAAACTCTACAACCGGAAACTCGTTATCCCTTTTGCTCCTCCCAGGAAACGGGGACAGCACAACTCTTGTCACAGAAGGTGACGTCTCATCTACCGGCCGATTGTTCAACTCAGACCGCGATCCTCCAATAAGCATCATCTATGCTTGTCCCTTGAGTCTTGCGACTCCAACTGGCATCTCACCAGTAAAATCTCTCGGAAACTAACTCAATTTTCCTCTCAAGGTATGCTCCATTAAAACTCGCTCGATATGGCCCTCTGGCCCCACACTCTATCATATCTGATCTCAGTCTAATCAATCACAACGTGATAACTGGTAAAACCAGAAGAACTAACCGCCACGAACCATGGTACTCGAACCACGTTATCTCTTCTTTATCTGCTACGAATCATGGTACTCGAACCATGTTCTCTCTTCTCAATCTGCTACGAATCATGGTACTCGAACCATGTTCTCTCTTCTCAATCTGCTACTTAGAACCTCTGATATTCTCCCTGTTTCGAGTATGGGTCCTCTGCTTTCAGTAGTACGGGCCCATACTACCTGCCACATCTACCCATACTTTCCACACGGATCGTCCCAGATTTCCTAAGTAGCTGCTCAACCTTCTCGATCACCAATCCCGTTACACATGTTCGCCCTCCAGCGAATACCCTCATCCATCAGTGTACTCATCTAACTCAAATCACTTCCTAGGCTCTTCCTAGGTTCTTGCTCTCCTCTTCCATCAGTTGCTGAAGAACTCCTTATGATGCCAGCCATCTACCTCCTGAATATCGTCATATTCACTTAGTAGCTGACTCCCATCATGAAGAGTTCCACAAAGCACAAAGTAAGCAGCATTCGGGCATCGAATAATCTCCACCAACACGTAAAACCACTCTAGGTTACAACTCCACTTGCTCTACTCATACTCAAAAGGTATCACCGCACTCAAGCAACTCTACCTCTCACAGGTATCTAACTACTCCCTCAGTAGGCTCCTCCAATGCTCATCTAGATATCTCTCCAAGATTATCACTCAACTCAGAACTCTCTCTAGGTAATTCCTGCTAAATACTCTTACTCAACTCATACTCAAAAGCACATCCCAAATAGCAGCAACTCCTAGGCTAAGGCATCACAAATCAAGCCACTCTAGTCCTAAAATATGAAATACCTAGCCTACCCTATAGCATGCATAATATCTGATAAAGTATCTCATAAATATCTCATAACACAAAAGTAAGGGTATTTTGGGAAATCACCGTTCGGGCTCAGGCTGATTATACACACGGGTCCAACTCGTTTTCTCTTAAACTCTTTCTCATTTTAGAAAAAATCATCTCTTTTGAAAAAATTTCTCAAATCCTCAGTTTGAGTCCAAACACACCCGGAGTGCATCTGAATCCCTCAAACCAAGGCTCTGATACCAACTTGTAACACCGTAAATTTTCAAACAAATTTTTCATTTTAATTTCACATAATTATCATAACACATTTCACAAACATCCCATTTATTTAATTTACAAAACACAACTCCATAATTATTTAATTAATAATCCAGGATCCTCAAAACATAACTCTTTCTCTGGTGTATACAATCAAGTCGGCGCCTTCCCGCGATCCTGAAAAGAACCTGAAACACATATCACATAACACTGTAAGCACGAAGCTTAGTGAGTTCCCCAAAATACCACACATGTCTCATTATCCTCTCATGGATATAACTCAGATAAGACCCTCCGGTCAATGTGTCTCAGTGGGACCCTCCGGTCCCACAACTCGGGTGGACCCTCTTGTCCTAACTCAATAAAGCTCAGCATAACACACAACATAAATCACAAAGACATAATGCATGATATCACAATACTCAATATAAGCACATAAGACCCTCCGGTCACACAAATTACCACTCAAGGTATGTATAGTGAGAAGACTCACCTCGGATGATGAACAGCCCCTATAAACGATGTTGCTATGCACCGGCCACTAACTCTGTGCCAAAATCACAATTATCCCAATTAGGAACTAAGTCCAGACTCTTATCCATTAGGTCTAAAGGAAGTCCACTGACCAGACCATCAACAACCTAAAACCCATTGGGCCCACCAAGGCCCAATAATAAATGGGCTTTCCCGAGGCCCAACTCTCAATTTAAAAGGCAAGCCCAACTCAAGGGCCCAAAGCACTTATATATAAACCTCTGGTCCAAAAGTCTATTGCAACAAGTCCAAACACCAGGCCCAACATAAGACTTAGCCCAAAAGTCCACAGTGAGGTTATGCGGGGCGTACCTCCCTTAGTACGCTCAGCGTACTCACAAATCCATATTGGCCATCGGGGACACCGGGGCAGTAGGCGGGGCGTACTGCAATTACGCTCAGCGTACTGCAATTACGCTCAGCGTACTTCCCAGATTTACTCCTTCTACTCATTTGGTCTTAACCCGTTAAGACATTAACTCAAATCTCAGATCTGGACTCCATAATGGCTCTTACTCTATAAAGTCAGTGACTTTAAGCCTTTGCATGGCTGATAAGGTCACCAACACTCAAAACTCTTACTCAATTAACTCAAAATGCTCATATCTCATGCATGGGTTGATTCTCACTTTCAAGACCTCATTTTTATGGATCCTCTCCACTAGAAACACTTAAAAGGACAGATATTAAGCTCTTGAGTGCAACAACTCATAAAGCCTCAAGCTTTGGGACCAAAAACCTTAAAATGGACCATATCATCCACAAACCAAAAGGATGGGAAAGCTTTGAGCTTTATACCTTCAAATGATGCTCCAACCACAGAAAAGCTCAGATCCAAAGCTTGGACTCCAACTCTATTCTCTTCCATGCTCCTTCTTCACTCCAAAATCCCACAAGAACATTTATAAGCTCATAATGGTCACACATAAGCTCAATAACGAGGATTAGGGTTTGAGAGGGTTTATTAACTGAGGATGGTGGCCAGGAATGAGGCCATCTTATTCTTTATATAGGGACACTCCTCTCAATTAGGGTTTTCCTTCTGTGCCTAGTACGCCCAGCGTACTAGGTGGCTCCGCTTAAAAGTCACGCACATGAGTACGCTAAGCGTACACATCCGTACGCCCAGCGTACAGCTGCCACCTTTCTCAAATAAGGGACTTATCCTGCCAAAACTTCAAACTTCCATTGCTTCCTCGATATAACTTCGTTTTCAACGAACCTCATATCCTCGGAAAGGTGTCAAGATGCTATACACTTCTAGCAACCCGTCGCAACCCCGAGACTTCCTCATGCCCGGGTTGCAACCCACAAACCCTAATCTCGGACGATCCGAAACAGGATGTTACAAAACATTTTACTCTACATTTGATAAGTGTTATAAACCTTTCTTAATATTATGCCACTCATGGCACAATCTTGGAGTATGACTCCAAGACTTGTTTTTGGAAATAAGTGTGACTCATCTTCTTGACTTAACCATTTCAACAATTCACGATTCCTCTTCTTAGCCATACAAATGAACTAAGATATCCTTAGAGGATCTATTGTGATATGGTTTTCCATAATCATTAAGATGATCATTAAACACGATATTAAAGTACTCTCCCATCTTTTCATATTGGAGAAACTTTTATCTTTCTGCCTAATTTGATTCTTCTCATTCATTCTGCCAAACATTGAAACTTTTCCAATGACTCAGAATTACACTTAAACTTGTAAGCATAACCACATTTACTAAACTTTAGTAAATTATAACGAATACTCTTATCGCTCTTTGTGGTGGACCTGACCAACGCACACCTAGTGTACCCGATCCCCTAGTCCTTCACTTGACTCACATATACATGTGCACAAGGAATTAGTCTTATTTCCCAAATATGAAAATTCTCATACATCACACAATACAACTTGCATGATTCCAAGTTTCTATCCAACTGAAACTTGGGTGATGAGAATCTTTCCTTATTTGTTAAATTTTGACACTACCACAAACGAAAGAATCAAATCTATTTTCCAATATTGCTATCAATGGAAACATATAAACAACAATTTTCACAAATGTCATTGTAAGGAAACTTAAAATAAGACAAAATAAAAACTTTTATTTATTTATAAAACTGCGGAAAAACTTTTCCTTACAATGCAATTACAAATGAAAACTATGTTGTTATCTATTCCTAAGCAATCTATCACAACTCTTAAGCAACAACTCAAAGTTCTGATCACCGAACCATGCAATCGAAATCCATCTCTTCGTGATCAGAATCAGCTTATTCTTCCTTTAAGTTTCCTTTCTTTTCTTTGATTCTCCAAAACATCAAAATGTAACTACATTACATCATGTATTAAGAATCTCCAAATAGGAACTTAATCGAGTTAGATAGTGGACTTACCTGAAGTAGAGTCAAACTTTTTGACTTTACCATCCTTATAATCTTTCAGGTAAATAGAGCAGCTTCGCAACCAATGTCCCTTCTCTTGGCAATAAGAACATATAGACCTTTTGGGAATAGTATATTGGACTATCTCAGGCTTAGCCTTTCTCTTTATCATTTGGTCAATTGACTTAACCATGGCCAATCCCTTTCCACTAGGAAGAGAAAGCTTTTCTGGACTTCCAATGTTGCCATTGTCAATGTCCATGGAAGTTTGGGAAGTAGATCTTCCAATCAAATTTGCTTTACCAGTCTCTAAATCATTGCTGATTCAGCAGCAACAAGCAAATAGGTAAGATCGATAAGGGTCATGTCGTGTTCTGTCATATAGTAGTCCTTAATGAGCCCGCTATATGACTCAAGAAGTGATTGAAGAACCAAGTCAAAAACCAACTTCTTTGAGACTTCGACACCCCACTCTCTCAGCCTATCAAAATGTAACTTCATCTCCAAGATGTTGGCACATACAGACTTCCATCTTTGTATTTGCTTGCCAATAGGGCTTGAGTGACCTTAAACTTTTCAAGTCTTTGAACTTGTGGGTTAGGGAGAATAATAGGAGGAGGTGGAGGAAGTGAAATATGATTTCCAGTCCCATTAATGCACGAGAAAGGGATTAATCTTTCACCTTGATCGCCATGTGGGATATCATCTTCATTAGAAAGCTTTTTCCAAAAAGATAAGGAAGACCATAGTTGTAAGAACTAGATATCTATGAGGGAGAAATTCAAGTTAGTTGATTTAAGTCCTTAATATAACACCCAAAACGAAATATTAAGGCTAGGACCCAACACAATATTCTACAATTGCGAAAAAGGATGTCATAATCCAATTGTAGAATATTTGAAGGTAGGTAAATGACGATTTACCAATTTCCATCATGAAAAACAAAAAAGATTATTAAGTTTTAATTGGATTTGAAATTCCTAGATCCTTTGAGATTCATTGACCTTTTCAATGGCATGTTTAAATCTCGATTGTGCCCTTCAAGTTTGTGACTGGGATGCCGAGGATCACAAACAAGGTGTGAATAACCATGCAAATTAGCTTGGTACACCCAATGTTACAAATCACCTAATCAATGTGCCGGTTAACCACACACGCTCCATTGATCTATGATTAACATCAAGTTACCCTTTGCCACACATTGTCAGTCCCAGATTAGTGTGTCGGTTAACCACACACGCTCCACTAACGACTTAACAAGGTGCAAAGTGTAATTTCATGGATTAGCACCATTTTCACATTTTTCCTAAAGTAACTAAGATTGGGTATTTAATAAAAGTTTAGTTACTTTATATTTATCATTATACTTTTAATGAGGGAGAATTAATGTCCTATCCTACCCGTTCGGCTAACGACCCTCCACCAGTAAAGGAATCGGTGGGTGAGAGTGGACACCCATTAAACTTCCATTTTATAGGCAGTAACATTATACCCCCTTATAGAGACCGGCTTCGTGAATGAGGCCTACTAACGGTAAGACTGACTTGTCTTATACATATATATATATATATATATATATATATATATATATATATATATATATATATATATATATAATAGTATAAGGGTTGAATTTTAATATTATATATAATTATTAAACTTTTAATATTATAACAATATAAGGGTTGAATTTTAACTTTTAAAACTCCAGGGTTTGGAATTAAAGTATTCAAAAGTGAGACTTTACAAATTCCAAAACTTGAGAGCAAGTTTTGAAACTTGTCAAAACTTTTTGTTTCCATAACTTATGAGTTTAATGTGGGTTTTATGAAAAACTTTTCATGTTCCATAACTTGAGGACAAGTTATGGAAGACTTTAAAACCATTTAAAATGAATTTTAAAAATGAGACCTTTCATTTTCCATAACCTATGAGTTTTAATAACCTTTTAAAAGAAAGACTCTTCATTTTCCATAACTTAAGGACAAGTTATAGATTTCGTTAAGGCAATTAGATCATATTTTTAACTAACAAAAATTATCAAATAATTTATTCATGATCTAACTAAACTCATAAGAACAAGATAATTCATATAATCAATCTTCAAGAAATTAGCCTAATCATATAAACTAATACAAATCTTGAAATTGTGACAATTATCTTTAAATTGGACAAGCATGATCATTACCTTATAGATAAACAGATTTCATGGTTCAAAAAACAGTTTGGAGTAATGATCCTAATCCAATTTGTGGCCAAAACTTGAAATTCTGCACCCTGGAGCACCTACTCGACGAGTTCATGAACTGGACTCACCGAGTTCATGCTTTACTGAGTGGACTCGTCGAGTCTGTTCATGGACTCGGCGAGTTTATCAGGCAGAATGCAGAAAATCGATTTTTCCAACTTTGAAAATTAAGCAAGCATCAAATATAATAGAAAACAACCCATGGCTTTGATACCACTGTTGGATTTTAGTATACTACAACATTCTATGGTGCACATACAACCCTAAATGCCTTAGATCTATGTTTTCTCTAATTATACATGCAATATTGTTTCCAAAGCATTAAGCCTACAACTAGCATACAATTTGACATATAAATCATAAAAGTAAGTTAGAAGATTACCTCTTTTTTTGTAGCTTGTAGACATTGGCCTTTTAAGAACTTAGTGCCTCAAGTGTTGAACCTCAAATGGTTCACAAACACCATGAACAAAGGAAGACTTTTGAGAGAGAATATCCTTGCATACAAATCGCCTCATATGAACTCATAGAACATTAGGGTGTGATTTTAGATATGGGGTGCTCTATATATATGTTAGGAATCCAAGAGTCATGGGTAAACCCTAATCCATATTCTTGGGTTTATTATCCATGATCCATGATTCAAGTGGGCTAACTCTTTATGGATTCTTCCATAAACTTAGTCCATCATGTATCATAAGCCCAAAACATATATATATAACTTATTTACACAATTAGTTCCCATTAACTTAATTAGTCTCTTTTGATCACTAAATTAATTCCAAAATAATTCTTGACCAATACTAATTAAATCATATGATTTCATATTAATATATTAGAACTTATAATATATTAATAAATCATAAATAACATTTTTCTCAAAAATCCATCCTATCAAATTATCCTGGTGAAGACAACCCAAATGGATCATGCTACTCTCGGGTCAAGTACATACCAATTATAGTTATGGGCTTAGACACCTAATCCAACAATAACATTTAGCATTTTATGAACCTTTAGACATCGATTTTGAATGTGATCTCCCTCTGTTTCCTCCTTTCCTCTCTTCTGTCCTTCCTTTCTCTCCTTGCAAACAAACCGAAACTGTAAACTTCTTCTCCAACATAAACTTTTATTTTTATTTCCTTAGACATTAAAGAGTCCTTCACATCATTCATAGTGATCGGTGTCCTACCATAGAGCATGGTATCAACAGAATTCTCATATGAGTTCGGAATAAAACATAAGAGAATGAGTGTCTGGTCTTCATCTTCAACCTTCACATCAACACCTTGCAGATCCAAGATGATGTGATTGAAGTTATCCATATGATCTTTCACTTGGGTACTTTCAGACATTCTGAGAGTGTACAAATGTTGCTTCTGATACAACATGTTTGTCATAGAGTTGTTCTGGTACTTGTCATAAAGTTTATCCCAGAGCCCAGAAGCAGACGACCTCCCTCAATACTTCATCTGTCAAACTCAACATAATGGCACTATATGCCTTCGTCAGGATGTCCACCTTCTTTTTAGTTGCCATGTCCTTTGGCAATTTTGCCGCTCCTTCTATTGTTGTTGCATATCCTTGTTGAACCAGAAGAGCCTTCATCTTCACCTTCTACAAAGTGAAGTCATTTGAACCATTGAACTTCTCCAAATCAAACTTATGAGTAGATATATTCAATCATAGGAACAAAAACCGCAAGTATGATACCACTTGTTAGGAAGTAAAGTAGAAGAAAAAACCAAAACCAAAAGCACACAAGACACATTATTTATGTGGTTCGGTCAAAGTGACCTACGTCCACGAGCAGGATAGGAGTATTCTTTATTTATGAGCTCTCAAACAGAGGTTACAAGTACACTTCAACATAGATTCACCTATCACTCTAGAATAAAATACATTTTAAATGACTAACATGCATCCCTATTTATACTGAAGGGATCAGACCCAAAACCCTAATGGGCCAAGCCCATTGGCCTATAGGCACATGAATGGTATCAACCAATCATAATCTGCCATGCAGCAGCTTCTGGAACATTCATCCATGACAAACAACACATGAGCATCAATAACGCACATGATGGAGCACCATGAGCCATAGTAGAGCATCATGATGCACAAGTTGTGCATTATGAACACTAGTGGCACATCATCCATCATGGTGTATTCCTTGAGCGTATTCAACTTCTGAGTATCCTTGAATAATCTTAAGCATCATAGGGGACTTCATAGTACACGTGGCTCATCAAGGAATACCATGGTTCACCAGGGAACCAAATGGCGCACCTTGCACCAAGATGGCATATCTAGGATGATGATGGTACATCTTGAGTAAGGGTTGGCGCATATCCTCCAAGAATGGCGCACACTCCTCACAAATGGCACATCAGGATTCTAAGTGGCACATCCTTCTTCTAAGTCATGCATCATCCTTCACAAGTGGCACACCTTGTTCCCCAATGGCGCACCATCCTTCCTAATGGCGCATCTTGTCACCAAAGTGGCGCATCTATGCCAGTGGCGCACCTTGATCATAGATGGTGCATCCATGCACCAAGATGTTCCATTCCACTCCCAGGTGCTCCATACATCTTCCAAGTGTTCCATACCCCCTTTTAGAAGTTTCATTCCTTTGTCACTTGATCATTTCCTTTGTTAGATGATCCATTCACTTCTCAGATGACTTGTTCCTTTGTTACATGCTCCATGAGTCCTAAGTGCTCCGTTGAGTTTTAAGTGCTCCATTGAACAAAAATATTCATAAGAATGTTCCAAATGCTCATGTCACATTTAACAAATATTTTTAAATTTGTTTGAATAGTTTTCAAGGCAGGAACAATAACATATTGAAGAAGTACTTAAGAGTTTTAGCCATAAAAAAAAGGTACTTAAGAGTTTTTGGTTTCAACCTTTTTCTCATTGGTTTGAACAACATGTGTGTATAACACAAAAAAAATGTATCTACTCTAATAAATGAAGGTTTATTTGCCACATGTCATACTCTCATTCAATTTGCCAAATGTCATTATGTGGTTATTTTGAATTAATTTTTTTCACATGTCATTTTATAGGTTTTTCTATTTTAATAAATTACACATAATACTTTAATGTAATAATTACAATAAATGTAGTAATAAATGAATATCAATTTCATTAATGGACTTACCTTCTTATTTCAAAATTCTCAAATTAAAGCTCATTAGTTTATTTTGTTTATTTATTTAAATTTAAAATATAAAAAAATCAATTTCAATAATTCATCATTTTTCTTATTTTCTTATAAATCCAAAGTTCTTAAATATTTATACTTTTATATTTAATTTTTTTAATTAACCCATGTATTAAATGAGTCTTACACCTAATTACCTAATAGTCTAGTATTATGGCTTAGTAAACTGTCAATTTTTTCCATTATAAGTTTGTAAAAAAGAAGATGATATCAATCATCATATAAAAAGCCTTGCACAAGGAACATTACATCATGATGGGTCAAATAAAGGATATTAAGCTGTTGTTTGTTTTTTCTGAGGCAATATGTCTGCAGTCTGCGGACCATATCTGTAGACCTCTGCAGTAGAAGAGGTGGACCAAACGTCTGCAGTCTGAAAAAAGAAGACTGTTTGTTTTTTTAACATCTGCGGGCTACTAAAATAAACTGAAATCTAAATAAACTGATTTTTTTAACTTCAAAGTGGTTTTTAAATATTTTTATAACTTTGTTATAAATAATTAACAAATCTAGATCAACTTTTATGTATTATTGTATAAAAAATAAAAATAAAAATAAAAATGGTATGAATTAACGAAATTTTCAATTAAATCCATTAAAAATGTATCATAAATATTTTCTCGAGAAATTGACGATACTGTATTAATAATGTTTTACAAAATTTGGCAAAAAAATATAAGAATATATATTATGATTTTTTTCATATTTATATAAACAACTTCAACGGCTGTCATTGTAATAAATATTTATTTATAAATTTGTCAAAAATATCATGTTTGTATCGTCGAACGTTTTTTTTAAGTTTTGTAATTTTTTTTTTCAAATTGTTTATCATTAATAAAGTTGGAAAAAATATAAATTTAAAAAAAAAAACTTATAAAAAATAAAGATATATGTGTTTTTTTAGGCTAGAAGATGTCTGAAGATGTTAAAAGACTATGATCCACATCTGCGCCAAGAAGAGGGCGCACAGACATTTTTAGGTCTGTAGTCTTCAGAAAAACAAATAGTCTGCGAAGGCTAATGTCTGCGCGTGGCCTGCGCGGCGCAGACAGAAAAGACCACGCAGATCTGCAGACAAAAAACAAACATCACCTAAGTCAATGTCTACAAGTTTCATATTAATAAATATAGTGGTGATGGGTCACACAAAATAGTAGGGGGTATCTATTAAAGGATTTCTTATATAATGAATCGGAGTTTACTTGAGGTTACTAGTTGAAGTCGTAGATGTAAAGTATCAAGGCATATGACATTGCTACTTCGGGGATGGTTTCTTTGGAGGTAGCATTATGGACCTTCAATCCCATGATTCATCCAATTTAACAACCAAACTACTCAATGATCCGACTAAGGAGAATGATAAGATAAACAGGACTGGTGGACCCGACCATTTTTACTTATTTCTTTAATATAGGTAATAACATTTAAAATTAAAGTACTTCTTTTTGGATAAATAATCTTCAAACCACAATAGATTTGTAAATATATTTTTCACCTATAATATTTTGGTAAACAAATCTCTATATTTTGGTCAAACATAAATTATTCTCAGTTTTTCATATTTAATAGATTAGGAATTGAATGTCGTAACAGGTAAAATGGCAATAAACAAATTCATAGTTGTCTAGTTTTGAATAAAAACAACGGCCCTAGAATCTATCATTAAGTGTCAACATAAATGAAAAAAAAAATAGAAATTAAAACAACAAATTTCAACAGTAATTAAATAAGGGCAATATATGAAAAAGACAAAATTGCAAGTTTGATCCCTATGATATATCAAAAATTAAATGTTTGTCCAAAATATTTTAGATTTGCAGCAGTGGTCCAAAAGGTTTCATTTGTAGTGAATTTCGTCCAAAGTTATTCTAAAACATTCAAAATGACGAATTTGTCTTTTTAATTTAGTTTTTATTTTCTTTACAACAACTAAAATCTCTTCCCCCCCCCCTTGTGTTTGATAAATACCCAAGAACATATTCATAGATTACAAAACACTCGAGAACATCTTCCGCCACTAACACGTTCGACCACCTTCTACCACCTCCATCTCCACCTAAACTTTTTTTGCCACTTCAACTCCGCCAAAAAAATCATCTCATAAACAAAACCAATACACAATATATGAGTTTGTTCTTGAGTTCGCCCCTATCTGATAAATACACACACACGAAATCATATTTGATGAACACACACACGAAATCATATCTGATGAACACACACACACACATAAAATCAGATCAGATGACACACACATACACACACGAAATCAGATGAACACACAAACAAAATCAGATCAGATGTACACACATGAAATATGATGAACACACACGCACGAAATCAAATGAACGTACACACACACACACACACAAAAAATCAGATGAAACACACACGAAATCAGATGAACACACACACGCACACACGAAATCAGATGATCACACACACACGAAAGCTGATAAACACACATCCTAACCAAACCAGAATCTCTCGATGAACAAATCTGAAGCAGATCTGACAACGAAAAGAAGCTCAAACGGAAAAGAAGCAGATCTACGTCGCCCCTTTCTCAAATCTATGTCGTCGGCCCCCTTTCTCAAATCTTACATTGACGTCGGAGAAGAAGGATCATCATCCTCAACCATCGTCGAGATCTGAAAACGCTTGGGGTTCTACATGTGGTGATATGTAATGATGGCTATATAAGCTTAATTTGTTGTGTAAATTACATCCAGGTTATTTGTAAATCTTAAGCTTATGTGTACTTTGTAAATCTTAAGCTTATGTGTATCTTTGTAGTCTGGATGTGTATTATCAATGAAATAACATTTAAGTCCTAGTTAGTCACTTCATCCATAACTAGAGTTTTATGTTGCTATTATTAGTGTACATATAGTGTTGTATCATTTAGTTGTATTAGTTTAAGCCTATTGGCATAGTAATTTTGTACATGTACTTGAAAACTCGTTCATTGATGCAATTTTCATGTAATAGGAAATAGTAGGATTCTACATAAAGAGAGATCTTAGAAAAATTGTCTATTTAGTATGTTTTTTTCTTTTTATAGTTTGGTGTTTTTATTGAAATGGTCAATGTAGTATGTTTTTTGCTGATTTGGTGAGGAAAAAATTGTTTTTTCACACATTTAACAGAATAAACACACATATTTAACAGAATAAACAGACAAAATTAAGTTCCAAGGACTAAAAGAAATACTAAAGAGTGAAATAAGAACCATTCATAATCATATTTCCCATCCATACATAATTATATTCCAATACTAAAACCAAAACTAATATTTTATGCAAACCACAAGATCAAAATTACATTGTACAGGTACGTATTATCTTATTCACATAAATTATCAAATTATATTCCACTTAAATAGACGTACAATAAACAGTTTTAGAGTTAAATATAAAACTTCCCTATTTTACCCTATATTTCTATTATCATTGTATACCCCTGTGTCACTCACGGAATACTCGACATTTTTAGTTTAAAAAAATAAAGCGACAAAGTGATTTCCTATTATACCCTCATATCACCTAGAAGTCCATCTCTTATAAACTTAAAACAAATCTTAGTCCTTATCTATCCCCCCACAACCCCCTCTTTCTCTCTCCTCCAATATCCATTTTTATTTCTCTCTCAAGCTGGATTAGTGTCAATGGAGAAAGGCGAATCCTCCGCCACGCCGGAAGAGGACAAACCGCCACCGCCACCGCCACCGCCACCGCCCCAAACGATCACCACAACGACGACCCACCACCTGTCGGCCCCACCAGGTTTGACCGAGGATGAGTTCAACCAGTTGAAACCTTTTGTAATCGACTTCCACACCTACCATCTCACCTCATCCCAATGTTCCTCCCTACTCGCCCAACACATCCACGCGCCGGCCGCCGTCGTCTGGTCTGTTGTCCGTCGCTTTGACAAACCGCAGACTTACAAGCACTTTATCAAGAGCTGCACCGTTAGTGAAGGCTTCACAATGACGGTGGGGTGCACGCGTGACGTCAACGTCATATCAGGATTGCCGGCAGCAACCAGCACGGAGCGGCTAGACTTGTTGGATGATGAGAAACACGTGATGGGGTTCACGATCATCGGCGGTGAACACAGATTGAGGAATTACCACGCTGTGACAACGGTGCATGAGATAATTAGCGCGGTGGATGCACGGCCGATCACGGTTGTCTTGGAATCGTATGTGGTGGATGTGCCGGAGGGGAACACGGAGGAGGACACACGGCTTTTTGCTGACACGGTGGTGAAGTTAAATCTGCAAAAATTAGCGTCTGTCACCGAAGCCATGGCGCATGACGGCGACGCCACCATCAAGACTCGCAGGTGATCCTGCTGCTGTCAGTTAATTGATCCCAATCCACGACCCCACTCAACCCGACCCGACCCGGGAAATAAATAGAAAAAAAAAAAATCCACCTACACTTTGCCCCTTCCTTTTTCATTGAATTCGAATATTTGTGAGTTTTTCCTTTTTGTTGATGTCTGTATGGAATTTACAAAAAGCACCCTTTGTCTGTAATGATGGGTTGCGACTGTCTCAATTGTATATTAGGGGTGTTTTGGTCAATGTCCATAAAGGAAATACTTTGTGAATGTTTAATATTGTCTAATACATTAGAGATGTGTTAATTGACATATGACAGCAAAATTTCACCAAATAATTATGGCAATTTTTAGATATCATATTGGAAATACATTGCTTCAATTATTACAGGATATTTGGATCATAAATTGGGTAAATGGTTGCATTTTTGGACAATTAAAGTAGTTATTTTTGTAAGATATAAGCATTATATTATAAATGATAAAATTTTATTCCATTTGTTTATTGTTAGTTTTGTAACCAACTATTTTGAGTAAGTAGAACTGAAAGTAACTACAATAACTGACATTTGGAAGAATAAAGTTACCAAGACACCCCTACATACTTAATTTGTTTCCCAAAAATAGTAAATTACATAAATTGCCCTTGAATTCGTTCACCACTTTTCTGAATTTGGAAAAACTAAAAAGTGAGCCGCTACAGGAAAGATGAGGAAAGCGACAAGTGATGTCAGCTATATTTTCAGTTTGAGTCCTTCATCTTCTTCCTAGATGCCTTTTTTCATGATGGGATCTTTTACCTTTGCGGTTACAATTTCTATCTTAATATATTGTGTAATATAATATGGTACAACACTACAACCCTTTTTGTATTTGCTTTTGGCTTGTACAACAGTAACAATTTCCATACCAACTTGTAATATTGTGCGCATTACAAGGGCCTTTTTGTAATTCATACAACCATGGCGACAAATCACTATGTTATTAAACATAATTGTGTGAGTGGGGAATAATAATAGGTGGGGATGAGTGTGACATGGAGTATGAGCATGACCCATATGACAACCATGACCAATTACAATATTCTTTAGCTCTTTTAATTTAATTTTGAGTGGTTAAAATAGGGTTTGCAGGAGTCAAAGCTTAATAGTTAGTTGTGCAATGTTGTCTTTCTGGTCATTATGCCACCAAATTTTATAAAAGATGCATCCTATGAGCCTAATTTCTATTTTTACCCTTTGTGATTGTCCTAATTTTAAAAATGGTCCAAAGTATGTCCATGATTATATATATATATATATATATATATATATATATATATATATATATATATATATATATATATATATATATATATATATATGATAAAAGTCAACTTTAGTTTTAAAACACCACAAAAACGATTATGAATGCAATTTTCACAATGATAAAATGGTCAAAATTGTCGGCTAGTGATTTATTGTAATTCTAATAGTATATGAGAGGTTTTATTGTAATTTTAATAGTATACGAGAGGTGTTTCTTTTACTTTAGAAATTGATCCATCACATAAAATGATGCTTCACTAACTTGTACGATAACTACAATTGTGTTATATTTTATATAGATAAATCAATTTCTTAAGTGAAATAGTTACCTTTTATATTATATTTATAAAAAGTATGATAATTAATTGTCACTTTTATATTTAAAACATAAGAATGATCTTTATGAGTGAAATGCTCACAAATGTAAAATTGTCAACGAAGCTATAGGAGCTAGCAAGTATGAAGTATTATAGGTTTGAAAAAAATAGGGTGAAACAAATGTTAGTATTATCATAACATGGTCCCAAAGTATGATGGTTTTGTGGATAACCCTAGTATAGAAGCAAGTATTTATATAAGATGTTACTGATTAACGTCATTTTGCCTTCATCATTTCAACTTGGTGCTATGGGCCCGTCTGATTATTTATAGTTGTATTTTTATAGTTAAGTTACAAAATAATATGATTTTTTTTGTAATATTAGAAGGTACAACCAAACAAAACTTCTTCTTTTTTTTTTTTTTTTTTTGTAATATTCGAAGATTAATATCATTAGAGAATGAGACAATTAAATTACAAGCGTTTCGTATTTAGGAACTTAGTTTGATCGTAAAATTCTTAAATTAACCTGTTTAATTCGAAACCAAAAAAGTTCCATTTATAACCCTAATTCCTTGGGTATATGGAGGGTTTCAATGTTCGATTTGAATATCTTTGAGTGAAATTTTATTGGATGAAAGGAGCTCTAATTCCCACTTTAGCTTTAGAATGGGGTCCCAACACCTTTTCGAAATATTGGTCCCTAAAGCATATATCACTTTCTCATCTTTATGATATACTAAATATGTTTATTTTAAAAAATATCGCATTAAATGTGATTATCTTTTTCGACAAAATGTTTTATTTTAATTGAAAAGTTGTCCTCATATTATCATTAGAGTCGAATACAATCCTAGGCTCATAGCTTTGCTTCAATCATTTTATTAAAATATTAAAAGTAGATTTTTATATATATTTTAGCGGGGTTGGGAGTGAAGGTGTGGTTGGGGCTCGTCGGGATGAATTATTAATAATGTTGGTTGTTAGTTGCAACAATATATATTTCTGTTATTTAGAATATATATATATATATATATATATATATATATATATATATATATATATATATATATATATATATATAAAACTGATTTAAAATTTAAAAAAAAAAATAGTTTTGAAAACAAACGAGTAAAAAACTGGTAGAAAACATTTGGAAAGCGATAGAGCAACCAGTAAGCATTTGGAACCCAATATTAGACATTGGATTCATGGGCCGGGATGTGATGGATCCACTTCATGCACGGTAGAGTTAACGATTGAGTTTTTAAATAATATAAAGAGTAAATTACAAGAATGGTCCTCAAATTTTCAAGTGTCTTTTTATATTTGAGACTTTAACATTCACTTTTTCGATTTTGGTCCTAACTGTGTCTTTTCTATTAAAATTTGGGTCTTTATTGACGCAACGTTATATTTCACCTCTTAGATATCTCCAAGGGCCCGTCCAACCTCTTGTCGGTGCAAAGAACTGCAACCCCCATTAGAACCATAAAGATCTTTAATAACCCTAACCCAAATCATGTTTGGATTATGAAAGAATCTCTAGTGCCACTGAAAAAACATAGCCCTTTTGAAGGAAAATAGGCCCCCGACTCCAAGATTGCCCTCTTTTCTGTCCATTAAAACTTTATCCCATCAAACCTAATACATGTGTCTCTCATCCAAATATGCACCGAAAAAAAAACCTAGCTCGAAAAGCCTCTAGCGAATTGAGCACAAAGATTGGAGGCATGAAAATCAACATCAAATAGCTACCCTGACTCCCTAGAACCGACTTAATCAGAGTAAGTCGATCATCAAATGAAAGGCATTTTGCCTTTCAACCCGATAATCTGCTCCGAAACGATATAGAATAGGATACCATGCCATAACCAGATACATATGTTGACCAACAGGCACACCTAAATGAATAAAGGGGATACAATCTAGAGCACAACCCAATCTATGAGAAACCACCTCCACCTGAGAATGAGGAACCCCCACTCCAATCAATTTAATTTTATGGAAATTGACTTTAAGACCCAAAGCAAGGTAGAAATACTGGAAAATATGGATGATAGAATTAGCATTCTCAGGATCCCACGAAGACAATGAGACAACATCATCATCAGCATAAAACAGATGAGATATCTCGATTCCACTAATAGAAATGCCTTTATAAACATTCACAGGGTGACCGTTATGTAGAGCAACATGAAAACCCTTCATAGACACAATAAACAAAAAAAAAAGAGATAAGGGATCCCCTTGCCTCACACCTCTCTGAATATGAAATTTTCCCAGTAGGAGACCCGTTAACTAGAACTGAAGCCCTAGTTGATCTCAAAAGCTCCATAATCTAATATCGAACCAAATCTTACCAATCTACATAATTTTCGAAAGATACTCCCATGAAAAAGAATCATAAGCCTTCTTAAAATCCACCTTAAAATTCATAAGTGGATTTTTCTAAGTCTTACTCCAAGCTACCACCTCATACAGAAGAAACAGACTATCTGAAATTTGTCTACCTTTAACAAAGGCATACTACTCCAAACTAACAACAACACCAATAACCTCCGCCAACTTATTTGTAACATCCGGTTTCTTAGAGGTACTTTAATTTATTATATTTTGGATTTTGGGCAACACCACTTCGTGTTGAAGGAATCCCACGACGTGGCTATGGTCCTTGTATCATGGGTTTTAAATGGCCGCCACGGCGTGGCAGTCTATGGCCACGACGTGGCAGGTGTTTAATGAGAAACCCTTATCTCCAAGGTTTGCACCGTATTTAATGGAATGTGATGGCTAGGTTTGCTCACCCTCAGCCTCCATCACACTCTCTCAGCCTCCAAGAAAACCCTAGCCTCCATTCTTGCTCTCTAAGCTTTTTGTGCTGATTTTTGGGAATTGAAGAAGAAGGATGTGGCTTCTATGCTTGGATTCAGCAAGCAACTATTCCCACCATCTCATTGTGCATCTTCTGGACTCTTGTAAGTCCCCAAGTTCCAAGCTTTTTGGTTTATGGTGCATAGATCTAGGTTTCTATGCCTTAAACTTCATGTCTTTGACTTTTGGGTGGTGAGATCCCATAAAGTTGCAAACTTTATGAATCTCCAGGTCATTTTGGACGTTAGATGCTTTGGAACTGGATTAACATTGAGTTTTAGCATCTTGCATGGTAGATTTGGCCAAAAACCCTCATTTTGACCTAATAGAGTCCAAGACATGCATTGGAAATGCATGTGTAGAAAGTAAGGATTTTTATGTTGTTATGTGATGCTAGAAACGTTCTAGATTAAGCGATCTTGTAGTCTTCAAGAGAAAGTGCTTAATGGGTTAAGCCAAGTTTTGTTCTTTCCCCTTTTAAGGTCTAGAATGGGATCCCTATCCCTTAGAGAGTGTAGAAGGATAAAGTTGGAAACTTTATCCACCTGGACCTGAGAATATACCAGATCGGGGCTTTGGAGCCCTTAAGATCAAGCAAATGGACTTAACCCATTCAGCTGTTTGGGAACCCAGTACCCACGGCACAGCCAAGATCCCTACGGCGTGGCCGCTGGGCTGGGACTCGACTGTTTTTTCTTTTGGTGGACACGACATGGCCAATGATGGTCGCGATGTGGAGACCTGTTGTAGTTAACTTTGACTTTGACCAAGTTTGACCTAAGGGTAGTTTAGGTCGTTTGAGTGGTATTTGAGATCGGTCATTATTTGGTGTTCAGGTGACCAATTGAGCTGTCATTCGGAGTTGTGTTCTGGCAGATATATTTTCAGACTGAGAGGTGAATTTTCCTCATTGTACCCATGGGTCGAAGGCACCAATGCCGGCATACTAGGTTATGTATCCTGGTTATAGGATAGTATTATGCTAGTATATGGTTGATTATAGATCTGCATGATTACTTGTATTTGTTGGTTTTGTGTTTATGTTTATATGTTACATATGTCGACATATTATGGTTGGGTTGAGGCGGTCCTGCTTTGTGCTGAAGGCCAAGACACCCGGGGAGGTCCGGATAGGTTGTAGGCCCTGCGAGGCGGTCCAATCATGCCGAAGGCCCAGAGAGATGTTCGGATAGGTTGTAGGCCCTGCGATGCGGTATAGTCATGCCGAAGGCTCGTAGAGCGGTCCAGATAGGTTGTAGGCCCTGTGAGCCAGTCCAGTCAGGCGGAAGGCTCACATTTGCATGCTTTGTTTGTTATGTGGTGTGTTGGTACTTTGGAGGAACTCACTAAGCTTTGCCTTACAGTTTTAGTTTATTGTTTTGGGTACTTTTGAGGATAATGGGAAAGCGAAAGCCTGACCGTGCACATCCTCCTATTTTTCATGATATTGACTTTTGGGACACTCTGACATGACTTTTACTTTTGAAACAATGGTCTTTTGTAAACAATGATGCTTAATGGTTGTTTTTGAAAAGTTTTAAATTTTTATGATTTTGGAGTGTTATATTATTAGTTAATAATTTACCAATAATATTATATTGGCGACCAATTAGACTAATAGGTCTAAAATCTCTAATAGTCTTCGGTTCACGAAATTTATGGGTGACCGTAAAGAAAAAGGCGTTACATCCCTTCGGAATCGGCGTGTGACTATAAAAATGAAGAACGAACGCCACCACAACATCATAAATGAGATCCCAATAACTTTTTAAGAAACCAAAAGAAAATTTGCCTTATCCGAACTACAGTCCCACATTCCCCTTTTAATCTCATCACGAGAGAAAGGAGCCTGAAGGAACTAAGCCCAAGCCTCCAAAAGCGAACGAAAATGAGTTGCATCAGTAGAAGGGTGCCTCCCTCTCTTTCTAGAGAATAGAATCTTGTAATAGAACTAGAATTCGTTCTTAACCTTCCCCGGGTCATCAAGCCACACTCCATCAATCAAAACACCCCTAATAGCTAATTGGTGCCTCTTCCGATTGATCCTTACCATCCTCACCATCCACTTCCTGCAAATTAAGAATGTTAGCTTGGTTGGTTCCCAACTAGTCCATACATAACACCGCGTTGAATCCATTTAGCTTTATTGATAATAAATGCATATAAAAGTTATTTATGTTTAAATCGACAATAGATTAATTCATTATATTCCTCACATGCATTAATTCGTCATTTACAATCTATTAATAGTGCAGATCCTAACCCGTGAAGTGGCAATCCCATTTTTTCAACAAAATCATATACAATAAAAAGATTTTTTTTCTCCCAAATCAAATATAATATTGGTAGGCATGATATTAAATAAGAACATACATGATTTCATATATGTTGCATCCTTTTCCACCACAATCATAATCTAAAAGGCCTGACTTAGTGTCTATGGTTGCTTTTTCCCTCTCATTTTCCTTTTGATGAAATAGCGATGTAGACCAACCTAGTACCATTGTATTAACGATGTGGTCAAATCTAGTACTATCGTACAAACGATGTAACGGAGTAACGATGGCCACCCCTGACTTAACCGTCTTGCGGTGTGATAAACCGCATGCATTGATCCCAGATGACAGATCATATGTAACATCCCGAGATTTTGCAAGTATTTCTGAATCCCCTCTTCTATTATTATTTGGTCATTTGTAGTCCCTGAGGTTAGAAACATCGACCCATGAGAAGCCTAAGGGCTAAAGTTGCAACTTTGAGAACAAGGCTAGTACGCTAAGCGTACATAAGGTACGCTAAGCGTACTAGACGTGCCTTAGTACGCCGGGCGTACACTTGTCTACGCTGAGCATACTCACATCAGGAGGAAACCCTAATATTTGGGGTTTGGGTGTTATATAAATATCCTTATGAGCTCATAATCCTCCCTTACCTCAGCGTCCACAGTTTAGAGCCGTTTTCCCTAAACCCTAATCATTTCCCTATGTGTGCGAGCTTGTAGAGTGTGTTTTGAGTAGTTGGAGAAGGAGGTGTTTCATCAAGGAGTTGGAGAAGGAGAACAAGCTTGTAGATCTGAAGTTGTTTGGTGCCCTAGAAGCTCCAGAAGGTAAAAAGCTTCAAACTTTATGCTTGTATGATATAGATCTTTCCATTCTAGCTTTAAGGAACCATTTCTTGTCCCAAAAGTCCCAAGTTCGTGAATGATGTGATTTGGACGAGATGGGCTGTCCTTTCAGACCCTTGAAGAGGCCCTAAGTGATAAAAATGAGGTCCCAATAGCTAAATGTGTCTCATGCATGGAGTAGGAAGGTCTTAATGGATTATGACCATGTGTTAAGAAATTTCTGGACGTCCAAAGTGTTAAAGTTCGAGACTTTATGATTCTTAGGCATATTTGGTCAATGGATCTGAAGTTTAGGCTTAAGTGTTTAAGCCATTAAGCACTTATTAGGGTTTTGGCAAAACCTCACGTACGCCTCGTGTAGTTTCTGTACGCCCAGCGTACTGAGTCAACCACCCCGATGGTGGTCAATGCAAATGGAAGTACGCCCAGCGTACCAGAGGAGTACGCCCCACGTACGCCCTCTGTTGGGCTTTTGACATTTTGGGCTTCGGGGATTGGGCCACTCTTGGGCCAGGTTGACATGGGCCTTACTGGACTTTCTTAACAATGATGTTTTGGGCCAGTTTTGGTAATGGATTTTAGAATGAGGCCCAATTAGGGAGTTGGGCCCAATTTGGAAAATTGGGCCATTAATGGGCTTATGTATATGGACTTTTGGATAGTGAATTTCATATTGGGTCATGGCCCAAATTAGAAACGGACTATGTGGATTCTTAGTCAAGATTAGTATTCCCATTTACTAACTTAATATTCGTTATTTTGGATAGTTGGGATTTTGGTGAGACAGCGTTTCGGGAGTTTGATTCATCAGTTGAGAGCGACATTGCGAGGTGAGTTATCCTCACTATACTAAGGGGTCTAAGGCACCAAGGCCAGCCCATTGGATTTGATATCCCAGTAGTTGATTACGTGTTGAGTATGAGATAGTTATACATGCTAGTTTGCTATACCAGTTTGGTAGATCTGTAGGACTACCTTTGTTACTGTTTGATTATCTGTATCTGCAGTTAGCTGTATATGTAGACATGTTGTATGGGTAGGGTTGAGGTTGCACTGCCTCGTCCAGTGACCAACAAACCCTGGAGTATGCCAGATATGAGCTAAGGGTCGGGAAGGCATACCAGACTCATACTGAGGACTCACTAGCATACCAGATACGAGTTGAGGACCGAGTGGTATGCCAGGATCGTACTGAGGGCTGATCAGTTATGTTTCAGTCTTAGGACCGAAGGAGGCAAGCCAGATGTGAGATGTGGGCCTGGAAGGCAAGCCAGACTCACACTGTGGGCACTGGGGGTAATCCAATCTGTAGAGTTGTGGACCCATTACATGTTGTTATTATGTGTACTATTTGTTATGTACCGACATATTGGGGGAACTCACTAAGCTTCGGGCTTACAGTTTCAGTTTTTGTTTTAGGTACCTCAAATGATCACGGGAAGGCAAAGGCATGATTGCACCGCTCCTCATATTTTATGACTATGTTTCTGGGATACTCTGATATAGAACTATTTTGAAAACAAATTTGTAATAACTGTTGGTTTCTAAATGTTTTACCAGTTTAAATTTGGCATGATTTTTATGGATGTTACAAGTTGGTATCAGAGCCTTGGTTTGAGTGAATTGGAGGAACACTTGTGTGAATCCAGTCTCAAACTAAGGAAAATATTTTCGAAATGATTTTTTTTTTAAATGGTTTTCAAAATGAGGATGCAGAGGGTACGATCAGCCGGAGCCAGAAAGTAGACCCTAAAATACCATGCAGTTAGTTGATTATGTGATATGTTAGAACAACATGCTAGTACTAGGCTAGGGATCTTCAGGAATTGCATGATAGAATTGCCTGATTGTATGATACCTGATAGCCTAGGGTTTTCCTTATATGAAATTGACATCATTACTGTAGTTGCTTAGTGTATGCATCACGGCCGTACATAATTAAGATCTTATTGCCTGAGAATGTTTGGTTTGGCCTTATTTCCTATTCTTGTTTGATGAAGGTCTTAGGGTAGGATCAGGTATTCGAAAGTCTATAGGGTCCAGCTTTATGTATGACTAGCATACACTAGTGTTGCAGGGTTGGTGGAAGTTTCATTGGTGGTTGAGTTGCGCGAGGCTAGTAGACCAGTTCTGAGATAGTTAGCTTTCCTCTAGGAGTGAGGATTGAGCGATCACCATGCATATGTATGATGTTAGGGCGTTGTGATGATACTTGAGACAAATATGGGTAGGTGTGGAAGGTAGTATGGGCTCGTACTACTAAAAGCACAGGATCCATACGCATAGCAAAGAAGTCACAATCCCTAGGGTTTAGTTGGGAGTTGATTCCCAATTATTTATGCGGATTATCTGATATCTTCCTGGTGTATTTTCAGTATGGTGGTTACCAGGCGTTTTGTGACCGGATCCGGATTGGGATCAGGGCAGGGCGATCAAGGTGCTCCGACAGAGCTCGAGATTATCGGCCAGGGTGGGCCAGTGTTGACAGAGGATCGTATCAGGGAGATCATACACGAGGAGGTGGTCGGGATTCTCCGGGGTCAGATTCTTGAGATGTTTGGGTCTATGAAGACCGCCATGATGGAGTATTTTGACGACAGATATGCAGCCCTAGCTGAGACGGCTGCCGCAGCAGCTACAACGGTTGTAACAGCGGCTGGGGGAGGAGCTGGCCGAGCATTTCAGTACAGGGACTTCGATAACACGAAGCCCCCGACATTTGATGGTACTCAGGATCCGATTAGAGCCATGAGGTGGCTGTCTGACGTGGAGGGCTGTTTCTTCACGTGCTCATGTCCTACTGACCAGAAGGTCAGATGTGCCCTGAACCTGCTGAGGTCCAGGGTAAATGACTGGTGGAGACTGATGATTGGGTCTTATTCGGATGACTAGAGAGCTGCAGTTACTTGGGAGCAGTTCAGGGATATGTTCCGCGCTCGCTACATCCTACGGGTGGAGTGGGAGCGGCTAGCTCAGGAGTTTCAGGACTTGAGACAGGATGGTGAGACAGTGGCGGAGATCACCCGCAAGTTTACTGAGAGGGCGATGTTCTGCCCGGAGTTTGCTTCTGAGCAGGCTCAGATAACACGTTATTTAAGCATGCTCAAGACTGATATTTGACAGTTTGTGGCGACCCAACGTTGTGATACGCTTCTGGATCTACAGGAGGCCACTAGGCGGCGTGAGTTGGAGATTGAGCTGCAGTTTAGGGAGCAGCGGCAGGCCCCGGCGTAGTCACAACCGACGCCGAAGCGGTCCAAGACCGCTGATACTAGGACCAGAGGTCAGCGCGGCTGCACTTATGGAAAGTGCAGAAAGGGTCATTTTGGAGCTTGTCGATCAGGTAGCGGGTGCCATAAGTGTGGCAAGGAGGGGCATTATGCGAAGGATTATCGCCAACCCCCCAGTTCCGAGTGTGAGGTTATGTTACCACTCTGAGCAGATTGGCCATATGAAGGCTAACTGCCCGTTGCTCGCCGCAAAGTCGGCGCAAGTTCCCGCACCAGCTACATTGAGGATCACTGACGGGCGTCAGGGTCGAGTAACACCCCCGAGGGCTCAGGGACGCGCCTTCCAGCTTACAGCCGAGGAGGCCAGAGCAGCACCGGATGTGGTTTCTGATATGTTTCTATCCCTTATCTTACTGATTATATCTGTTTTATGATTATATGTTTGTACCTGTGATTAGGTACGTTTTTAGTGAGCTCCTTACCTGCTTTGGTATTATTTGACTCGGGGGCGAGTCGGTCGTTTGTTTCTCAGACTTTCAGTAGGGAGTTCGGGTTGCTAGTGGGAGAGTTAGAGTGTCCGTTGCGAGTCTCCATCGCCAACGAACATGGGGCTTCCGCTTCTTCGGTCTATCGGGGTTGCATATTGGATATTTTCGGAGTATCTTTTCAGATAGACCTGATCCCGATTCCCATGGGGGATGTATGTGTGATTGTGGGCATGGACTGGCTTAGACGCTTTGGAGCTATGATCGATTGCGAGGGTCAACGAGTGGTGGTCCGAACCCCAAGTGGAGGAGAACTGATTGTCTATGGCGAGGGTACCAGATTGGGATCAGGGTTTTGTTCAGCTGCCAGGGCTCAGCAGTACATTCAGCACGGGTGTGCAAGTTATCTAGCGTATGTGGTAGATACACGGGCCAGATATCAGGTTTTAGTTTCAGAGGTTCCGGTGGTCAGGGAGTTTGCTTATGTGTTCCTGGAGGAGTTACCCGGATTGCCTCCGGAGAGGCAGGTCGAGTTTAGGATCGACCTAGTGCCAGGTGTGGCCCCTATCGCCAAGGTGCCGTACCGGTTGGCACCACCAAAGATGTAGGAGCTGTCATCACAGGTGCAGGAACTGCTAGGAAAGCAGTTCATTCGTCTGAGCAGTTCCCCGTGGGGAGCGCCGATACACTTCGTCAGGAAGAAGGATGGTTCACACCGGATGTGCATCGGCTACCGGGAGTTGAACAAATTGACGGTGAAGAACCGTTATCCGCTCCTGAGGACAGATGATTTATTTGATCAGTTGCAGGGTGCATCTTGGTTTTCCAAGATAGACTTGAGGTCTGGGTATCATCAGGTCAGGGTCAGAGAGGATGACGTGGAGAAGACTGTGTTCCGGACTCGTTATGGACATTACGAGTTTGTGGTGATGCCGTTCGGGCTCACCAACATGCCTGCAGTATTTATGGACCTGATGAATCGGGTCTGCAGACCGATTCTCGATCGCTCGGTCATCGTATTCATAGACGATATCTTGGTATACTCCAAGACCCGAGAGCAGCATGTGGAGCATCTACGGGAATTATTGGGAGTTTTGAGGCTAGAAAGGCTATATGCCAAGTTCTCGAAGTGTGAGTTTTGGTTACGAGAGGTCCAGTTCCTGGGGCATCTCGTTAACCAGGAAGGGATTTTGGTCAATCCGACCAAAATCGAGGCGGTTATGCAGTGGGAGGTTCCGAAATCTCCTTCAGACATAAGGAGCTTTTTGGGATTGGCAGGGTACTACATGAGATTTATACAGGATTTCTCCAAGATTGCAGTACCCCTCACTCGTCTGACGAGGAAGGAGGTGGATTTACGGTGGGGCCCTGAGCAGAGGGCGTTTGAGACCCTCAGACAGCGGTTGTGCGAGGCTCCAGTCTTGACCCTCCCCGAGGGAGAGGAGGATTTTGTGGTTTATTGTGATGCATCCATCACAGGTCTGGGAGCGTCCTCATGCAGAGAGGACGGGTGATAGCCTACGCATCTCGGCAGCTGAAGCCGCACGAAGCGAGATACCCTACTCATGATCTGGAGTTGGGAACGGTGGTATTCGCTCTCAAGATATGGAGGCATTACCTCTATGGGGTCCGATGTACTATCTATACGGACCATAAGAGTTTGAGACACATCATGGATCAGCCGAACCTAAACATGAGGCAGCGAAGGTGGTTGGATGTAGTCAAGGACTACGACTGTGAGATCCTTTACCACCCAGGTAAAGCGAACGTGGTTGCGGACGCTCTGAGTCGCAAGTCAGCTGGATCTTCCACTCCGGCAGTATGTATGAGGATATCAGTGGATTCTCCACTTGTGGGATTGATCAGGGAAGCCCAGGCAGAGGGTATGTGTCAGGAGAATTGGAAGCTGGAGAGGATTAGGGGTGAGAACACCCGGTTTCAGGATAGTCAGGGATTATTGACCTAATGCGGTCGAGTGTGGCTTCCGATGTCTGGTGGGGTCAGACAGATGGTTATGGAGGAGGCTCATAAGTATCACTTCTCTATTCACCCGGGGGCCTCTAAGATGTACCGGGATTTGAGTTTGAGCTATTGGTGGTCGTGTATGAAGCGAGAAATTTCTTGGTACGTCGAGAGGTGCTTGACCTGTAGGATGGTCAAGACCGAGCATCAGAGGCCGCATGGCAAGCTACATCATCTAGAGATTCCCATGTATGGGAACAGATCACGATGGACTTCATTACCAAGTTACCGAGGATGGCGAAGGGATTTGATGCTATATGAGTCATCGTAGATCGATTGACCAAGAGTGCCCCTTTCCTGGCCATACAGGAGAGCTCAACGGTCGAGAAGATGGTCGACATGTATGTCCGCGAGATAGTTGCTCGCCACGGAGTTCCGGTCTTTATTGTTTCTGACCGTGATGTTAGGTTTACCTCCCGCTTCTGTCACATCCCCAAACCGGAACGACGGAAACGTTCGGGGGCGGAGGACGTCATATGTAGTATCGCAACACATGCATCATAGTAATAAAAGCAACAAACAACCATTGCATTAATATTAAAGTGTTTACAATGTATTAGATTCACAAAAGATTGACTCCAAAGTAATTTACAAAACAAGACATGAAACTACTATGCTCCATCTTCTGAATCCCTGAGCGCGTACCTGTCTACTAGTTTCCTAAGAATACAAGTTATTTTGAAAGAGTAGATCAACATTTAAGCTGGTGAGTTCATAAGTATTTTTGTTGTAAAGAGTATACTATAAGTTCTTTTAGAAAAGTTCGCTTGTTCCTCCAGAAAATCCTATATTTTCTGATGTGATGAATGATAAGTAAAAATGACTCTACAATTCCTTCTATGAGTACTAAATGGATAAAAGTTATAAAAAACCCAGAGTAAACAGACAATCGATTGTGTGAATCTGCCCTAAGCCCACAACCAAACAAGGAACATGAAATGAGGCGGAAGTCACACATCCCATTGTTTGTTAGATCTTCATTGTATATAACCCTGGCGTATTCATTTGGTACTCATGGAGTTAACTGTAATAGTTCTTTTATATTTGAAGAAAACATTCCTTAAGAAAATCATACATTTCCTTTAGTAAAAATGGTAACCACAATAGTTCCTTCTATAATCACTTAGTTTATACTAGTTATATATAATCTAATATCGAACAGACAGTTAAATGTGTGAATCTGCCCTAAGCCCACAACCAAACAAGGAACAGGAAGTAAGACGGAAAGCACACATTCCACTGCCTATCGAATATTAATTATATATAAATATGATGTATAAGCTAAGGTATTATAGAATTAACCATTTAAGGTCCTTTAAGTTATACGGGTTTAATAAAGCATATCAAACCTTTCACAGATATTGAAGAATGGTTCACGACCCACTATTGAAGAATGGTTCACGTCCCACTTGAAGTTCACGGCCCAAATGATGATGGTTCACGAACCAATGGGAGTTCACAGCCCAAATGATGAACACAATAAGGGTTCACGGCCCCAAACTTGAAGATTCTTGAGGAAAAGTAATGAAAAGATGATGAATGAAGATGGAAAGGTAAGGGATTTCAAGGAACAACAAGAAGAGATGAGACACTTACGTTTTTAGGGTGAAATGAGAGCCTTTGTTGGATGATGCTTGAGAGAATTTGAGAGGTTTACGGCCAAGGATGGAATAAATGATGAATAAATGAAAGAAAGGTACATATATAGAGAGGGGTTCACGGCCACACTTGGGTTCACGGCCGTGAACACCCTTTGATCGGTTTTCTGGTTCGATTGCATTCCTCTAATCCTAAGCTAACACTTCTCAACATCCAATCCTTAAGTTTAATAGGCTTAGAAACTCTTAAACAGACCCTTAACACAACATAAAGGTAATAGAAACAAGTCTGACTTTTGATTGATTGGATTGACTTTACAAGTTAGAATTTTACGGGTTGTCACATCATCCCCCCGTTATGTAACATACGGAATCCCATGTATATTAATTATGTGTTTATTTTGAGATTAATTAAGTGACTCGACGAGTTGTGAGTCTAACTCGTCGAGTAGGGCCGAGTTGACCACGTGTGATTAGTGGTCTACTCGACGAGTCCGAGAGTCGACTCGCCGAGTAGACGCTGAGTGGTGAAACCCTAAATTCCCGAGTTTGGGACCTATTTAAGGACATTTATAGTCTCAATTACAGCTCACTAACCATTCTTCCACACTGAGAGAAACCCTAAGCGGCCATAGAGCTTAAAGAGATAGTTTGAGCTTACATTTGAGTGTTTGGTGCATTACTTTTGAAGTGAAGGGGAGGATTCAAGAAAGTAATGTGAAGGAGGCCAGTAGATCTGAGGTTATCTTGTCCAGAAGCTTCTGAGAAAGGTAAAAAGTGCTCACCTTTCTCCTTATGGTGACTAGATCCCATGTTGTGGTAGTTAGGGCTTTTTACCACTTATTGTTGGGACTTTGAATGCATAAGGTCCCTTTTGAGGTCTAGACTTCAGATCTGGACCTTGTGAGGTCCAGAGAGTCCCAAAGTTACAAGCTTTACCTAGCCATACAAGAGTTATAGTGTGAAAGCACATTGTTGGAATTGTTTTGGGCATTTAGAGCAACATATGTCATGCATGGACATAAAGATCAGAGCTTTACGTGACTTTTGGACCCTAGGAGGCTAGATCTAGGGTTTGGATTGATAAATCTGACTTTAGACGTCTAAATGGGAAATCAGATCGAAGGAACTCGTCGAGTCCATGGGCTGACTCGACGAGTCGGTGAGGCTTTGTCCCAATGAGCTTGATCATGAGATAACTCGGCAAGTTGGGGGTCAACTCGAAGAGCTAAGTTGGACCTTCACGAGACTTCTGAGGATGTGAGTGGAATCGACAAGCTGCATGAGTGCACTCGACGAGTCGGTTCAAACAAGGAGTGTTGACTCGAGTTCAACTTCTGTTGACTTTAGGGTTGAGTCAATCGTGAGTAATGGAGACCATGGAGGGGTAAAATGGTCTTTTACCTGCTTCCCGAGTAGAGAAAGAAAGAGTAACCTTTGGTTTACTTAGAGTTGAGAATTCGAGTATTGATTAGAGATATTTACACTATGTGTTAGGCGGTGGCTAGTTCGAGATTCAAGTTCGAGGGTAACTGCTTGCTTGCTTCGAGGTGAGTCTTCTCACTATACTATGAGTAGTGATCTATGTGTGATCAGAGTATCTTATGTGTATCTTATGTGCTTATATTGAGTGTTGTGATATCCTGCATTATGTATTTGAGATTTATGTTGTATATTATGTTGAGCTTACAGAGTTAGGACCGGAGGGTCCACCCGAGTTATGGGACCGGAGGGTCCCATTGAGACACATTGATCGGAGAGTCTTACAGTGATATAGCCTCGAGTGGCTACTGAGTTGTATGTGTGGTATTTTGGGGAACTCACTAAGCTTCGTGCTTACTGTGTTGTGTGTTATGTGTTTCAGGTTTTTCTCAGGATCACGGGAAGGCACCGGTTTGATTGTACACACCAGGGATAGAGTTATGTTTTGAGGATTCTGGGTTTTAATCAAACAAATATGGAGTCGCGATTTGTAAATTAAATAAACGAGATTTTTGTGAAATGTGTTATGAGAATTATATGATTTTTTTAATGAAAATTTTGTTTGAAAATTTACGGCGTTACAAGTTGGTATCAGAGCCTTGGTTTGAGGGATTCGGATGCACCTTTGGGTAAATCTGGACTCAAACTGAGGATTTGAGAAGAGTTTTCAAAGAGAAGATTTTTCTAAAATGAGTAAGAGTTTCTAAGAGAAAAACAAGAAGGAGCAGTGTGTACAATCAGCCAGAGCCCGAACGGTGATTTCCCAAAATACCTATATTGTTTACTTTATGAGATATTATTTATGCATGCTAGAGGATAGGCTAGGTACTTCATGTTTAGGGCTAGAGATGCCTGATTTGTGATGGCTTAGCCTAGGGATTGTTTACATATGTTATGTTCCTTGAGTATGTGCTGAGTAAGAGTATCTAGCAGGAATCATTTAGAGAGGGAGTTCTGAGTCGATAGATAATCTAGGAGAGATACCTAGACGAGCATTTGAGGAGTCTACTGAGAAGAGTAATTAGATTCCATGAGTGGTGATATAGCCTGAGTTCAGTGATGCCTTTTGAGTTGTGAGTAGAGCAAGTAGAGTTGTGTGCTCGAGTGGTGTGTTAGTGCCGGTGGGGGTTATTTGATGCCCGAATGATGCTTGCTTTGTGCTCTGTAGAACTCTTGATAATGGGAGCCAGATACTAAGTGAATATGACGATATTTAGGAGGTAGATGGCTGGCATCATAAGGAGTTCTTCAGCAGCTGATGGCAGAGAAGTGTGAGAACCTAGGGGAGCCTAGTGAGTAATTTGAGTCTTATGAGTACGTTGTTTGGGGAAGAGTATGCACCAGAGGGCGAGCGTGTGTAACAAGATTGGTAATCGGGAAAGTTGAGCAGCTACTTAGGAAATATGGGACGATCTGTGTGGAAAGTATCGGTAGATGTGGCAGGTAGTATGGGCCCGTACTACTGAAAGCAGAGGACCCATACTTGAAACAGGGAGAATTCCAGGGGTTCTAAGTAGCAGATTAAGAGGAGATAACATGGTTCGGGTACCATGATCCGTAGCAGATCGAGAGGAGATAACATGGTTCGGGTACCATGATCTATAGCAGATTGAGAATAGATAACATGGTTCGGGTACCATGATCCGTAGCAGATTGAGAGAAGATAACAGGGTTCGGGTACTACTATTCGTGGCAGGTCGAGATGATCACATGGTTTGAGTACCATGATTTGTGGCGGTTAGTGCTTCTGGTTATACCAGTTATCCAGTTGCGATTGATTTAGACTGGGATCAGATGTGATGGAGTGTGGGGCTTTAGGGCCATGTTGAGCGAGTCTCAATAGAGCGTACCTTGGGGGAAATTGAGTTAGCTTCCGAGAGATTTTACTGGTGAGATGCCAGATAGAGTCGCAAGACTCGGGGATGAGTAGAGATGGTGCTTTATGGATGATTGCGGCCTGAGTCGAGCAATCGGCCGAAAGTGAAGATGTCACTTTCTATGACCAAGTTGCGTTATTTTCGTTTCTTGTGAGAAGTAGAAGAGATATTGAGTTTCCGATTTCTGAGCTTGGAGGTAAACCCTGTGGGGTAGCATTGGTTGTGATCTTTTCACCAGAGTATCGGGGCAGTATGTTGTCGTAAGGTAATATTATTGCATGAGAGAGTCATCAGTACGGACTGAGATGGACGAGAGCAAGGATGTACCTTATTTGAGTATAGTAGAGCATATGTTAGCACCAGTGTCGAGTAATCAAGAGGAGTATATCAGGGCGGTGGCTCTCTTTGTCTATAATGGATATCGAGTGTGGGAGTGAGGTCTCTGCTCTCATGATAATTCTCATGATGGGACGTTGGTTGGAGAGTCGAAGATGAGGAGTGTGATAGTACATTATCTTTAGACTGAGAGTCATGACGGCTATGGGACAAGTGATGTCAAGTATGATATTTTGGATGACACGTTGTGAAGTTTCCAAGGATTTTATCTGAGATTCGGGATATTGGGAATTGCTGGTCTTTATCGGGAATATCATCGAGCGTTGTGTAGTACTTTCCAAGAGTAAGTGTGATGTACTTGGTGAAACAATCTGTGGAATGGATTGCAGGTGTGTCAAATGGTGACGGTTCGAACCCTGAGTGAGGGAGAACCAGGTATTTTATTGAGAGGATCAGAGATCTGTTCAAAGAGCAGTTAGAGAACTGGATGTAAAGACCTGCAACTCAGAATTGTGAAGTCTTGGGTATTGGTGGACGAGGCGATAGTGCATAGTGATATAATGCATGTTGTACGTGTTCAGGGAAGGATGAGTGTCTCCATGGCAGGTGGCCGATGGTCAGAGACCCTGTGGTGGTTAGAAATTCTTCGAGGTTGTGATGGTGAATTTGAGGTGGTTGGCTCGTAAGCATAGTTTCGGCGGTTGAGAATTTCTAGTTCAATGTATGGGTTGATGAATGCAATTTGGAAAGGGCAGAAGTTGATTGGTCAACCAACTTCGGGGTCGTTATGAGTATTCTTGCATGAGTTTTGAGCAATAGAGGAGGGAGTTTCGGATTGTCGTCAACGTGTCCTGAGTCATTGACGATTCCTCCGTGTTTCAAATTGAGAGTTGGAATATTCCGAAGTCACGAGTTGTGCGAGAGGAAGGTCAGTTGTAAGCTTCTAGGAGGGTGCATTACGGTATCTGAGTATGACGTCGTGAGTAGGAGATCAGTGGTTGGAGCAAGACATCGTGAAGTTCTGTGATTGTGTGCCGAGGTATCCGAGTATGATGATCTAAGTTTCAGATTATTTTGAGATTTGAGTTATGGGATGGCAGGTGGAGTACCAAGTGACTATGGTTCCATTGGGAGCCCTTCAGCTAAGTGTCATCGAGCGGGAGTATCCAGGAATGTGAATTACAGCGAGAAAAAGTGTTTGGTCACGACAGTTGTCATCAGAAGTGGTGATGATTAACCTGGGTAAGTGTGTGTACATATCTATGTTGGACCGTGAAGTATTCAATCGTGAACTCAGTGGGGTGATGACTCGAGGACGAGATGACGGGGTGATGAGAGAGTGAGTGGATCCGAGTGGGAGTGATCACTTGGGAGTATCAGGGGAAAACCATGGAGTGAGCCCATGGCCAGTCAGCGAGAGAGTGTTGTGATACTGCGGGGAGCCGTAGTATTCACCAGTCAGCGAGAGAGTGTTGTGATACTGCGGGGATCCATAGTATTCACCAGTCAGCGAGAGAGTGTTATGATACTGCGGGGAGCCGTAGTATTCACCAGTCAGCGAGAGAGTGTTGTGATACTGCGGGGAGCCGTAGTATTCATGGGTCAGTGAGAAAGTGTCGTAGGTCTGCGGGGAGCCGTAGCCTTCACGAGATAGTGAAAGGGAAGGTTATGATACTACGGGGAGCCGTACTATTCGCTAGTCAGAGCATGACGCAGAAGAGTTTTTAGGCTTGGGTAGCCTTATTATTTAAGTTTTTGGGAACCTGGTGGTCAGACCAGGGGCGAGACTAGGGGCGAAACTGGGGTCTTCTTAATGACCAGGAATTGTTATATTCTGAGTCAAGGTGTGGTTATCACAATCAGGAGGAATTGGAGAAGTGATGTACGCGTGAGTTGCGGGTCGTGGGTCTTGAGTTGAGTGATTCATTGGGACGAGTGGTTCCAATTCTGGGTCGGACCAGACACTCGAATTTGAGTTTGGCTCTAGTGGTGTATTGAGTAGGTGAAATGAGATTCTGGATTCAGAGATGGATTCCATTTTGAGGGGTACTATTTGTCATCTGATGTCTTAGACCTGATTGGGTCAGTTCGTTGGTAAGGGAGGTACTGCGAGACGCATAGGACTAATGAGTAGTAGACGACAGAGGTCGGAGAGGAGAAGATCTTCAGTTGGGATTGTAGTATTCGCTGGGGATAAAGCGAAATTCGTGACTTGTGTGTCACAATGGGCCGAGATAGCTGTTGTGAGAAGGAATCCGATGAGACGTTTTGGGGGTATGCAGTGGGTAACCTTTGGAGGTTCGACTGTTGGGTCGGGCGATGACCTAGTGCTCAATGTTGAAAGGTGTATTTGAAAAAGGAGATGGGGTTTACGATTGTTAGATGTCGGAGAATACTTCTGAGCAAACTTGATATTTTCTTGTGTCTGAGGACAGGGTGTTGAGAACTCATTGTTCAGATGGGTTTTGATTGCAGTGCACTGGATGGGACACTGGTGTGATGTGATTCTTTCATTCCTTGGAATATGATCGGAAGTGTTTAATATGTCTGGTATGAGTGATCGGTAGCCAATTTTTGGGCATTGACTTGTTTCTATCAGTCGCAACGAGAGAATCATAGGGGCAGTGAGTTATCGGGGTCTGTTATTCGAGGAGCGGATAACATGGTGAAATCTTGAGAGGGCGGTTTGGTAGTAAGACAGGCCACTAGAGTTTCCAGATTCTGAAGAGTCAGAAGGGGTATCGTAGCGACAGAGGAGTCTGTCCTTTTCGGGTATAGGAGTTCCTGTTGGATCCAGGTGTCCATGGAGGAAGATAGTTGTAGGGTATGAGATCCTTTCGGTGGTACATGTCGGGTTATTGGGTTCAGTCTACGTGTTGTTCAGGAGCGATTTTGAGGGTGAAATCTAATTCAAGTGGGGGAGAATTGTAACATCCGGAATCCCAGGTATATTAATTATGTGTTTATTTTGAGATTAATTGAGTGACTCGACGAGTTGTGATTCTAACTCGTCGAGTAGGGCCGAGTTGACCACGTGGGATTAGTGGTCTACTCGACGAGTCTGAGAGTCGACTCGCCGAGTAGACGCTGAGTGGTGAAACCCTAAATTCTCGAGTTTGGGACCTATTTAAGGACATTTATAGTCTCAATTGCGGCTCACTAACCATTCTTCCACCCTGAGAGAAACCCTAAGCTGCCGTAGAGCTTAAAGAGAGAGTTTGAGCTTGCATTTGAGTGTTTGGTGCATTACTTTTGAAGTGAAGGGGAGCATTCAAGTAAGGAACGTGAAGGAGGCCAGTAGATCTGAGGTTATCTTGTCCAAAAGCTTGTGAGAAAGGTAAAAAGTGCTCACCTTTCTACCACCTATTGTTGGGACTTTGAATGCATAAGGTCCCTTTTGAGGTCTAGACTTCAGATCTGGACCTTGTGAGGTCCAGAGAGTCCCAAAGTTACAAGCTTTACCCAGCCATACAAGAGTTATAGTGTGAAAGCACCTTGTTGGAATTGTTTTGGGCATTTAGAGCAACATATACCATGCATGGACATAAAGATCAGAGCTTTACGTAACTTTTGGACCCTAGGAGGCTAGATCTAGGGTTTGGATTGATAGATCTGACTTTGGACGTCTGAATGGGAAATCAGATCGAAGGAACTCACCGAGTCTATGGGATGACTCGACAAGTCGATGAGGGTTTGTCCCAATGAGCTTGATCATGAGATAACTCGGCGAGTTGGGGGTCAACTCGAAGAGCTGAGCTGGACCTTCATGAGACTTCTGAGGATGTGAGTGGAATCGACGAGCTGCATGAGTGCACTCGACGAGTCGGGTCAAACAAGGAGTGTTGACTCGAGTTCAACTTCTGTTGACTTTAGGGTTGAGTCAATCGTGAGTAATGGAGACCATGGAGGGGTAAAATGGTCTTTTACCCGCTTCCCGAGTAGAGAAAGAAAGAGTAACCTTTGGTTTACTTAGAGTTGAGAATTCGAGTATTGATTAGAGATATTTACATTATGTGTTAGGCGGTGGCTAGTTCGAGATTCAAGTTCGAGGGTAACTACTTGATTGCTTCGAGGTGAGTCTTCTCACTATACTATGAGTAGTGATCTATGTGTGATCAGAGTATCTTATGTGTATCTTATGTGCTTATATTGAGTGTTGTGATATCCTGAATTATGTCTTTGAGATTTATGGTGTATATTATGTTGAGCTTACAGAGTTAGGACCGGAGGGTGCACCCGAGTTATGGGACCGGAGGGTCCCACTGAGACACATTGACCAGAGGGTCTTACAGTGATATAGCCTCGAGTGGCTACTGAGCTGTGTGTGTGGTATTTTGGGAAACTCACTAAGCTTTATGCTTACCGTGTTGTGTGTTATGTGTTTTAGGTTTTTTCTCAAGATCACGGGAAGGAACCGGTTTGATTGTACACACCAGGGACAGAGTTATGTTTTGAGGATTCTGGGTTTTAATCAAACAAATATGGAGTCGCGATTTTTAAATTAAATAAACGAGATTTTTGTGAAATGTGTTATGAGAATTATATGATTTTTTTAATGAAAAATTTGTTTGAGAATTTACGGCGTTACACGTTAGATGGAATTTCATCCCGAAATTAGCTTTCTTAGCAGTACTCTTGGGGTCGTGCTCTTGTGAATGATAGAATATCCACTCGTAGATCTGGGCAACTTTTCCCTGACGCTCATGATAGGATTCATACCTGGTCCATCTATCATCACCTCGTGTATACAATTCGTATATAATTAAGATTAGTAAGACAGTCGGATGTGCGACTCTGCCCCAGGTCCACAACCAAACAAGGAACAGGAGATAGGGCGGAAACACACATACTAAATCCACACAATCATAATTATATACCACCCTCGTGTATACACTTGACAGTGATAGGTGGGCTGTATTCGTCCTTAGCCTCTGTGCTTGAACTTGATCTGTTGGACGAGTGGTAGTTCGGGAAGGTTTGTTGAGTATACGGCGGCGAGGTTTCGGAGGGAAAGGTACTCCTCGCATGAGTACTTCGGGGTTTAGAAGACAAGAGACAATTTTGAGGTCTGGGTCGGGTTGTCGTTACGAGTGACGAAGGTTTCGTTAGTTTGTCGGTTAAGGCGATGGATTTTCGAAACACATGAACTTGGAATGGTGAGGACCACGCCAATCCATGACGAATGATGACAACAGACTCTTTACAGAAACAAATGTTAGGCCAATTTGAAAGAAAAGTTTGTTATACGATGATGTATCTCGAGTGTGCTCTACAATGTATTCCGTGTAGCCTTTCTAGTGCTTTCAGTTTTCTCCTTGATATTACCACTGTCACGTATTGTACCACGATAAGCGAGTACTTACAGTGAAAGTGTTTTGATAACTAGTCTCGATACTCTGTATTATGATCCTCCTCGGTACCTCTATGATCGCCTGACATATATAAGTTATGTATAATTAAGATGAATAAGACGGTCGACTGAGTGACTCTGCCCTAAATACACAACCAAACAAGGAATAGGAAATGAGGCAGAATCACTCACTCTTAGCTGCAAAATCTTAGCTATGCACAACCCTGATGTACATACTAAGCCATCATAGCTCACCTGTACGGATCTTTAGTTCTCTTATGAATGTCGTGACTTGTTCAGACGAGTTAATAATTTATAATTACTTTTAAATTTCCCCAAGTTTTAATATTAATATTAATATAAACTTAAATTTTTAAAGAAATTTTTATTTAGGAGACGTACCGCTGCTCACTGGCGGTTCCGGGGCAGCTTCTCCTGTGGTGATCATCAGAATTCGTCCATCCGCGCCCGAGTTCTTCGTTATCGGGCCGTCCCTCTTGTAGTGCCCAGTCTCACAACAGCCATAGTAGGCCTAGTTTACTTCAACTCCGGGGACTTGGGAGATCGGTTGTGCCGGCGGCCTGCAGAAACGGGCAGTGTGCCCCTTCCTGCGGCAGTTCATGCACTGCATTTCCCGGCATACTCCAGTGTGGTGGTGTATACACTTACCACACTTCGGGAGAGTTCCTACATATCGACTGACAGATGCTGGAGTGGCAGGTGTTGTGTCAGCGTGTACAGTAACCATTTGTTGCTCTTGTGGGGGCTCCTGTGTCGTTCGCTCCTTCCTCTTGTTCCCCGACTTCCGTTTATAGTCCCCTCCCTTTGATGGCTCGGGAATGGGGACCACCACGCCATGGCAGACTCCATGGTCAATGAGTCGCTGGGCCAGGCGTTTGGCGCTATCGAAGGTAGTCGGGTTAGAAGATAGTACATCCCCTTGAATCGGGGTAGATAAACCCCAGATGTACTTTTCTATCTTCTTACTCTTCGGGGTAACCATCCCGGGGCACAGTGCTGCTAGGTCGCTAAACCTGTCAGTGTAGGTCACTATGTCTGAGCCGACCATGGTATGCTCCCATAACTCTTGTTCCAGCTTTTGAACTTCGCCCCTAGGGCAGTACTCTTCCAACATCATCTCTTTTAGGTTCTGCCAACCTATAGAGTTAGCCACTGATAGGGTCAGTGACTTAACATGGCCATTACACCATGTTAGGGCTCTGTCGGAGAAGGTGCAGGCAGCAAACTTCACTTTGCTCCCTTCTGGGCACAGACAGATTTCGAAGACCGAATCTGTTTTCTCGAAGCATCGCATCAGAGAAATGACTCCCCCATTTCCATTAAAGGATTTGGATTTGCAGTTCATGAAGTCCTTGTATGAACACTCCCGTGGGTGTCCATGGGTAACTCCGGGGTTAGTTAGGTGGGTTCCGCTACCAGATCCACTAGTACCACTTGCGCGGATATGAGTTATAGTAGCTGGTACTGCGGCTGTTACCGCTGCTTGGAAAGCAGCAGGGTCGAATTGTGGTGGTGGAGGCAGTGGTGGATTCTCTGTTGTGGTATTGACTACATGCCTTACAGGTCTACCGTGAGGCTTCTTTTGCTAGAATGGATACAAACATGAAACATACATATGTCTATAGTAGTGGTTATAAGCCGAATGCTGAATAACTAAGTTATCCTAGTTCTGAGTGTATCTGGTTCTGACTTTCATAGGGTTCTGAAAAACAATTCATAATGGGAGTCTATATAAAATAAACTTTATGAATCAGAAGTGGCTATCCTCGAATGAATTTCTGTGAATTGACTAACTGTTACCGGTTGCACGAAGAAGAAATAATCCTAACACATGATGTGAGCAGTGTATTCACTAGCTCACTAAGTCATTCTGTTGGGTCAAAAATATGGTTTATACTTTACTTTTCTAGGCATTAATAGTTTTTGGTCGTGTAATATATTTTTGCAGTTGTATTTACGGTTGTAAACCCATTTACGGCCATAAACCCATTTATGGCCCATATTCCCCAAGTATATATATATATATATATATATATATATATATATATATATATATATATATATATATATATATATATATATATATATATATATATATATATATATATAGGTGTTAGATGGTTGATGAGGGATTTGATGAACAGAAAAGGGAGTGTACGGCCAAGAGAGAGAGAAAGGAGTTTTAGTGTGTGTAAGTGTGTGAATCTTGTGTAAGGAACTTAATTCATATTATCAATACATACAAGATTCATCATCTTCTTCTTCTCCTTCTCTTCTATTTGATCTGACATCATCCGTTTGATTGGGATTCCGTACCATCAAACGGATCTGATTGATACACAAGCAGATTAGGGACTTACAATTGGTATCAAAGCAAGGATTGTATCAGTCAATTTTGTCAGATCTAGAGCTCATTTGATCTTATTTTTGAAGGATTTTTGCGTTTTTGGATAGATCTTGGCAAAATAAGGGGGGTTTGTTCTTCGCGTTTTTCATAAAAACAGGTTTTTGATCGAGTTTTGGAGCAAAAAGGGGCAAAAAACGTTGTTTTTGGTCGTAACCAGCGAGGGAGTGGCGGCGTGTACGACCAGCAGCTAGGGTTTCCGAAGTTTACGGCCTCAGAGTTTGCGGCCAAAGTTTACGGCCCCGGAGTTTGCGGTCCGAGATTACGGCCCTCGGAGTTTACGGCTCGCACGTGTACGCCTCGGTTTCCGGCCTCGCATCGCTTCTCTGCCTCGCATAGGATCCGAAGTTCGCACAACATCTTATTTAAAAAAGGTGAAGCGAAATTGAGGGTGCCGGGGATCGAACCCGAGACCTCTGATTGATACACAAGCAGTTTGGGGACTTACAATTGGTATCAGAGCACTTTACCAACTTGACTAGCGGACACTTTGTTTCACTCCTTCGAAATCTAATTCAAAACAAGTCATTCTCGGTTCCAACTTTCGAAATTTGACTCTTTTAACCCCAAAAATCAATTTCTTTCATTTTTAAATTACATTTTCAACCAAAAATTTTAGTTTTAAAATTTTGACTTTTATTTTTGACTTTTTACTTAAAATTTTGACTTTGACTTTTAAAATTTGACCTTTGACTTTAAATTTTGACTTTCTCATTTAACTTTTAGATTTTCAAATTTAGATTTTCGGTTTGATTTTAAGGTTGACTTTTGAGTTTTTAGTCAAAGAATTTTTTAAAAAATAAAAATAAAAATAAAAATAACAATAAAATAAAATAAAATAAAATAAAATAAAAATGAGTTCCGAATCCATTCCGGTAAATGAAGTTTCATGTACTCCAGCTTGTGAAACTACGATTAAATTTCTTCGGGAACAAATTGATTTATTAAAAAGAGAAGTTGAGGACCTAAGATATGAAGGATATCAACTTAGAAAAGGACAAAAACCCCTAAAGGCCCAGTTAGAAACAAAAATAAAGGACTTTAGGAGACTTTAGGAAGACTACAGTAACAAATGTGAAAATTATGATTATATCAAGAGACAGAATGCTGAGTTAATTACTGAGCTTGATACATTAAAAGGGCAATTTGAAACTGCAAATTTTGATTTTAAAAGGTTTGATGTATCAAGCGAGGTAGTTGCCAACATGATTGACCATTGCCTGCAGTTCAAACGAAACCAGCAAAAGGGTTTAGGATACGATAATGTACCTCCTCCTTTTAATCATACATATCAGTATCACCCTTTGACGAAAGAGAAGATTGCCAACGAACCATTCATGGTTTATGGAAAGCCATCTGGTTTTGTTTCAGGAGGATTTATTAATGTTGAAAGTACCAACGTTTCTACTTCCCCTGCAGATCAATCCTTAGATCAGTCAAAGCACGAAGTTGAAGGATCTGTTTCTGATAACAAAAATGTTTCTGAACCTGCTGTTTCTGTTTCAAATGATAACTCTTTTGTTTCCGATGTTAGAATCAATGATACATCTTGTGATGCTTCTGCTCCGGATCATGTTGAGTTAAATTTTTTTGACATATTTGATGATTTGTTTGAAAATACTGATGTTCCTGTTTCTAGCACATCTACTTCATGTGCAGGTAAAGTAGCAGAGGATGAGAACAAGGAGAACACCATTGAACAAACCAACATCTCCTTGAACTCTGAATTTGTTGCTTCGAACTCAGCTGCTTCTGATCAACCTGCTGTTGAGAAATACAGGCCACCAATTCTAGTGAAACAGAGTGCCTGTTGTAATTGTGCTTGTGGGAAAAATAAGAGACAAGGCAAGGACACGCCACCAGGGGCAGGAAGAAACAACTTCACAGTAAAGAAAAAGACATGTTTTCACTGTGGAGCACCTGGACACATTGCCAGAAATTGTCCTAATCGCGCATATGTTCCCTACTATGCACAAGGCTGGCAGAACGCGCCAAGAGGGAGATACTCCAAAAGAAACCCCTCAAGGTCACGTTCAGACAATGGTGACTGGAACGCGCAGAAGGCCAAGAATCAAACCCACAAGGCCAAGAATCTGAATCCCAAGGGCAAGAAGGGAATGTCGGCCAAGAAGCCCCAATCCAAGAGATGCTCCAGTGAAACAAAGACCGGTTAGGTCAAAGTCATCTCAACGGCCGACATCAAGATCAAAAGCAAGTACTGAGCCACCCATCGGATCGAAAAAGAAATGGGTCAAACCCAACTACAAATGGGTTCCGAAAGCTCACTCTCCCAAATCAACAAATGATTCTAATATTTCTTCATCTTCTGTTTGTGATAAACAGGACATGTCGTGGGAGAATGTTACTTGCAAAGATGACAAAGGTCGACCCAGTTTCAAAATGGACTGGGTTCCAAAGACCAACTGATCCCGCTCTGTGCTGGAGCAGCTATGGAGGCATATCATCAGACTTCGGTTTGTTGGTAGTGGCTGTTCCAGGCACATGATAGGAGGCATCTCTCAACTGTACAACACTCAGAACATTATTTGAGAGTATGTGTCCTTTGCGGGAAGGGAAGAAAGGAAGGGATCACTCATGGGGTTAGTGTCTAACGATGTGAAGAATTTTCGGATCTGTTCTGAGATTATGCGTGCTGCTCTCAGACCTTCTGGATGCAATTTCAATCGGCGACTTACGGTTTGAGTTTTCTTCTCGATACTCCTGAGTTTTTCTTCAGCTGATTCGCTTTAAAGACTAATTTTTGTTTTAGGATAGTTTAAATTTGTGCATTTACTTTCGTTTCTCTCCTATGCACAAATTTAGGGGGAAAAATAAAAACAAAACAAAAATTAGAAAATTTTGAAAAAAAAATCCAAAAACATTAGAAAATCAGAAAATCCAAAAATATGTTGGTTATGGAATGTGTTTGCAGGTGATGTGATGGGAAGTGATATAATCGTGTGATAACATGCAATTTGAATCTGTGTAAGGGACTGAATCTGAATTGTCTAGGCTCTGTGTTCGATGCGCTGGTAGGCACGAAAGATTAAAATGGACTTGACTAGGCATTAATGAACTTAAGGAATCTAGAGACTTGAAAAATCTTGACCTAGATAGATCCATTTAGCCTGACAATACGACGCCCAGATAGGTTGAGCAGGGAGATATACATGATAATCTACCGGTCACACTAAAATAATCTGTATCTAGAACCGTGGTTTAACTCTTCCTCGATGTACAGACTTTGTCCTTAATTCCGGTATTGATGGGGCGACTGAGGAATTCTGATAAAGTAGGTCTGTAGGAAATTATTTTCTTGCTTTCTTTCTGTTAGTCATATGTTGCCTCCTCTGCGTGATTGAAATACATCCGACCTAGACTGCAACATATGCAATTCTATTTCTATGCATCTTCTATCTATGCAATTCTTTCTGTCTGTTAGTCATATGTTGTCTCCTTTGCATGACTGAAATACATCTGACCTGGTACACAGCATATGCACCATTCTACTTCTAAATCCCTCTGAATCTGGTTAGTCATATGTTTCACCCTCTGCGAGATTGGAAGAGATCCGACCTGGGTGTATAGCATATGCACTCTAAATCTGACTTCTATCATAATAATTGTCTGCTCACCTAAAGTAAGGAGTACTTTGGAAGTTCCTGATTATTGGGGTATGTTAGGAAGCGGGAAACATGTTCTAGTACATTTAAAATTGAACAATCACTAGGTTGTCTATAGATCTCGCTGCTCAATTTAGGTGGACAACAATATCTTTGGTCGTCGTCAGCTGAATGGTCCTTAAGGAATATTATCTAGGAACTTAGGATCACATTGTCTTGTCACTTATAGTATGTCCTAATTTTGTCACAATCTCTCGTGTTTAAGTGGACCACAATATCGGCGATTGACCAGATCTATTCATGAAGGGAGAGGTACTGATAAACAGATAAAGGCTGTCTAAAAACTTTGATCCCAAATCACTCTTAAAGTTAGATATCATTTTTATTTTTGTTAAATTTGTTCATAGTTTTCTTCTAATTTAAATATTAGGGGAGAATTAAAAATTTTGAAAACCAAACAAAAAAAATCAAAAAAAAAATAAAAAAAAATTAATTAAAAATATTTCTATTTTATTTCTTTTTCAGAAAATATGAAAAACCCAAAAAAATATTTTGTGCTAAGTTTTCTTTTAGTTTTGTTTTGTCTTGAAAAGTGAATTCAGGTGTAGATGAGATTCATGGAGACTGTATCAAGATTTCTGAGCCAAAGTTCCATCCGTGATCATCGAAGAATTCTCATTCGAAGGAGCAAGAAATGAAGATTATTCTTTCGACATTCAATCTTTCAACCCCAAAAGCAAGGTGAAGCTGAAATTGAAGATTATGTGACGGATTGCATTGAAGCCTCCTCAATCAGTCTGCTGCTATCTTGAACCTGCTGAAGTGATCCAGAAGATTTGTTTCTCTCTGATGTTCTCTCTAAAGATTCTCAAGCTGAAAGCACTATCTTTCAAGAATCAGTACAAGAAGCCTCCTCACCCAATGTGCGTTCAATGTCAAATTCTGAAGAAAAGCCCAACTGCTTAAGATGAAGTCATTCATTGAAGATTCATCAAGTTCATCTTGAAGTTGTGAAGAATTTGAAGATTAATGCTGAAGCCAAGCTCTCGATGAAGATTGACAAGAAAAGCCAACTACTTTTTAGGGGGAGCTTGTTGGGTCAATTAAGAAAAGAAAGCTATAAACCAAGGGGAGATTGGTGGTCAAAAATATGGTTTATACTTTACTTTTCTAGGCATTAATAGTTTTTGGACGTGTAATATATTTTTGCAGTTGTATTTACGGCCGTAAACCCATTTACGGCCGTAAACCCATTTATGGCCCATATTCCCCAAGTATATATATAGGTGTTAGGTGGTTGAGGAGGGATTTGATGAACATAAAAGGGAGTGTACGGCCAAGAGAGAGAGAAAGGAGTTTGAGTGTGTGAATCTTGTGTAAGGAACTTAATTCATATTATCAACACATACAAGATTCATCATCTTCTTCTTCTCCTTCTCTTCTATTTGATCTGACATCATCCGTTTGATTGGGATTGCGCACCATCAAACGGATCTGATTGATACACAAGCAGATTAGGGACTTACACATTCAAGGTTATTATTTATTAGTGTGACACATAAGACGTTTTGGTTTCTTCGGCTGATCCCTCCTTGGAAAAACTCCTCATGAACCTCTTTTTGTTTCTCCTTGACTCCTCTGTTGACTGCTATGATGGAGTGGTTACATCTTTCTGGGTTTGTCGTGCGAGAATGGAAGTGTCTAAAGAATCTATGAGATTAAGTGAAACATTATGGGGTGATCCTTACCGGGTCCTCCTATAATTGTGCAGTGTACACAAGTTGAATATAATTTTAAGATTAAATAGACATTCGAATAAGTGATCCTACTCTAAAACCACAACCAAACAAGGAACAGGAAGTAGAGCATAGATCACAAATTCTAAGTCTATAAAATATCAATTATATAAAACCTTGGGAGTATACATTCCAAAATTATAGACCTACCCGTAAGGGTCTTTGAAATTTTCACATAAGTTATTTATAGTACCTAAAATACTCCTATAGTATTTTAATGTAATGAACTTGATAGGTTTAAAACTTGTTGTTATCTTATAGTATCATTAAATACTCCTATAGTATTTTAATGTAATGAACTTGGTAGGTTTTAAACTTGTTGTTATCTTATAGTATCAGAAAATACTCCTATAGTATTTTAACTTTATGTTATGATCTAGAAATCCTTTGTGTATAGAGTTAGGTAAATTTTAAGACTGTTGCAACACCACATCACTCCCAAACACATGTTGGTCATATCTCAAATAAATATAGTTAATCAGGCTATATTGATCCCAGATATGATTACATAACTGTCCAGGTTTGACCGCAGTGTCCAACCTTTAAATACTTATGTTTTGTTCTTCTTGTGATACTTGTTCTAGTATGTATATATGTATGCAGGTATGTATACTTTTATAAGAATATTGTTATATTTTAAAAGTATACTTTTAGTCAGAGCACTTCGGCCCTATTGTATTTATAGTTGTATATCTTTTATAGGTTCATATACTTAGTTCACTATAAACAATGCTCTGATACCAATCTTTCACACCCCCAAACCGGAACGGCGGAAACGTTCGGGGGCGGAGGACGTCATATGTAGTATCGCAACACATGCATCATAGTAATCAAAGTAACAAACAACCATTGCGTTAACATTAAAGTGTTTACAATGTATTAGAATCACAAAACATTGACTCCAAAGTAATTTACAAAACAAGACATGAAGCTACTACGCTCCATCTTCTGAATCCCTGAGCGCGTACCTGTCTACTAGTTTCCTGAGAATACAAGTTATTTTGAAAGAGTAGATCAGAATTTAAGATGGTGAGTTCATAAGTATTTTAGTTTGAAAGAGTATACTATAAGTTCTTTTAGAAAAGTTCGCCTGTTTTCCAGAAAATCCTATATTTTCTGATGTGATGAATGATAAGTAAAAATGACTCTACAATTCCTTCTATGAGTACTAAACGGATACAAGTTATATAAAACCCATAGTAAACAGAAAATCGATTGTGTGAATCTGCCCTAAGCCGACAACCAAACAAGGAACACGAAATGAGGCGGAAGTCACACATCCCATTGTTTGTTAGATCTTCATTGTATATAACCCTGACGTATTCATTTGGTACTCACGGAGTTAACTGTAATAGTTCTTTTATATTTGAAGAAAACATTCCTTAAGAAAATCATACATTTCCTTTAGTAAAAATCGTAACCACAATAGTTCCTTCTATAATCACTTAGTTTATACTAGTTATATATAATCTAATATCGAACAGACAGTTAAATGTGTGAATCTACCCGAAGCCCACAACCAAACAAGGAACAAGAAGTAAGGCGGAAAGCACACATTCTACTGCCTATCGGATATTAATTATATATAACCATGATGTATAAGCTAAGGTATTATAGAATTAATCATTTAAGGTCCTTTAAGTTATACGGGTTTAATAAAGCGTATCAAACCTTTTACAGATAAGTTTCTTGTTTAACCTACTTAATGTTCTATCCAAAAAGTATGTTTTTGTACTAGAAAGCGATATACTAAATTTGTATGCTATGACCTGAACCATACATGTTACTCCCTATGATTACTTGGTGTATACATGATATATATATATATATATATATATATATATATATATATATATATATATATATATATAAGATCGAATAGATAGTAGATTGTGTGAATCTGCTCTAAGGCCACAACCAAACAAGGAACAAGAAATGAAGCGGAAAGCACACATCCTACTGCCTGTCGAATCCGATTAATATATATCCCTAATGTATCCACCAAGGAATCATAAAGTTAGCATTATAGGCCCCCTTCTAACTGAATGTACCAAGACCCGACTGTTTTGTTTGTTTGTTCTCTCGTAAGAATGTATGTTTTCCCAAGTTTATAACTATCTTTATTAGAAAATAGTTTAGATTACTCGCTGTGAGAATATCACTATATGAGTGTAATGAAAATGAAGATGTACAGTAGTGTTGTATAAAACAACTACTGAAGTACTAACTACCTTAAAACCATTTAGTTAAATTAAGGTAAAATGTTCTAGAAATAGTAAGTACTAACCCTCTAAACTATACCTATTATAGTTTACTATTATGTTTGTTTGAACTGTTACTGGCCTGTAGAAAAGACATAATTGAGTTAAGCATGTACTTTAAGAATGAAGTTTTATAAACAACAAACTAACATCTTTGAAAAGAGTTTTTGAATTGATTTGATCACTTACAAAAGCATAAGAATCCTTTAATGTGGTGGTTATCACAGGTAAATATTATCACAATAACATTGTGTTCAACTTGTATTCCCCCCCCCCCCCCTAAAAGCATTTAAAAACATTTAAAAGATAGATTATAGGGGTATGAACTCACCTTATGTGGGTGATTCAATTAAAGATTCGAGTAAGGATGATAAGTTCCACGAATGAAGTCCCGAGGCACAAACGAGTCCTAAATGACATATAATGATACATATTGGCATGTAATTAGTGAATCTAACTACAAAGGTGATTGGGAAACAACCTAGGGTGAAAGAATAAGTCAACAAAGGAGTGCTAGAAGCAAGTTAGTAGGTTGAAGGAGGGTTCACGGCCCTATGGAGGTTCACGACCCAATATTGAAGAATGGTTCACAACCCACTTGAAGTTCACGGCCCAAATTATGATGGTTCAAGGCCCAATGGGAGTTCACGAACAAAATGATGAACACATGAAGGGTTCACGGCCCTAAACTTGAAGATTCTTGAGGAAAAGTGATGAAAAGATGATGAATCAAGATGGAAAGGTAAGGGCTTTCAAGGAACAACAATAAGAGATTAGACACTTACGTTTTTGGGGTGAAATGAGAGCCTTTGTTGGATGATACTTGAGAGAATTTGAGAGGTTGACGACCAAGGATGGAAGAAATGAGGAATAAATGAAAGAAAGGTACGTATATGGAGAGGGGTTCACGGCCACACTTGGGTTCACGGCCGTGAACACCCTTTGATGGGTTTTCTGGTTTGATTGCATTCCTCTAATGCTAAGCTAACACTTCTCAACATTCAATCCTTAAGTGTACTAGGCTTAGAAACTCTTAAACACACCCTTAACACAACATAAAGGTAATAGAAATAAGTCTGACTTTTGATTGATTGGATTGACTTTACAAGTAGAATTTTACGGGTTGTCACAGCTTCTGGCAGAAGTTCCACGAGGAACTGGGCACACGGCTGCACTTTAGCACAACTTATCATCCACAAACCGACGGCTAGAGTGAACGGACCATACAGACCCTCGAGGCCATGCTGAGGGCTTGTGTCATCGATTTCAATGGGAGTTGGGATTCCTACCTACCCCTTGCAGAGTTCGCCTACAACAACAACTATCATCCGATTGTTACATTTTATTTTACAGTTTGAATAGTTTACAAACAATTTTTTTTTAGAAATTTTTTTGTCTTATTAAGTTACTTGCATAATTTAATAAAATAGACCATTAAAATGATCATCAGGTTGAATGAAAAAATAGACCATTAAAATGATCATTAGATGTTCTTTATTGTTTATGATTGTAAAAATATTTGTAAATCATTTGGGTTGTAAAATTAGTTTTATACATTGTAAGTTTGCTTTGTAATCGTAAACATCAACAACAAAACGCTAATGTACTTGACCAAGCAAAAAAACAACACAAGAGTTTTAGATCAAGAGCCAACTTGACATTAATTAGACTTAATGGGGTGTTGGGTAATACTTGACCTAATGTGAACCAAGATCGATGATGGGTTTCCAAAGTTAACCCAACAGCTATCTCTCGGCTCACCCCCATCGACCCTATACCACTCACCTTAAAACTCATTCTTCATCTTTCTTTTCTTAAAAAAACAGCTACCACACCTTCATCCACTCTCCCCAGTAAACAAATATCGCCCATAACATAATGTTGGGCTCTTAGTTTAGTTGGGTAGTACTAGTAGTATATTGGCCTGGGGTAAAATAGTGAAAACAGTTTAAGAAAAGATTAATTCTGATCAAATTTATAAAAATTGGCCCATGCAGGTTTCGAACCTGCGACCTTCGCGTTATTAGCACGACGCTCTAACCAACTGAGCTAATGGGCCGATCTGTCTTTTGCTTATTTAGATATTACATATCTTTGTAGTTAGGGATAAACGAAAAAAAATAAAATATAAAAAGAATGGGGTGAGAGAGGCTCGAACTCTCGACCTCAGGATCACTCAGTAGCTATGAGACCTACGCGCTAGCCAACTGCGCCACCACCCCTTTATGTTTTTGTGTTGTTTCTAATTTAGAAGTAACTTGAAATAGTTTCATTAACTGGATTTAAACCCTTTTTTTTCTTGTGTCAAGATTCAAGGACATTAATACTGAAACAACAATAAGATATGATAATGGAGTGAGTGACCTAATAGAAAATGGAAATTCATCAAGCTTGTACTACAAGCTATAACATTTGTACACATTCATTAGATAATTTCCAATACTCAATGGTAAAGAGATACGTTACTAAATTTTGTGTGGCGTAACGTAATTCAAGAATCACAAACCAAAATTAGGTACAAAAAAATGGCGTCGTCAATTACAAAATTTTATCTAAATTCATTTGGTTAGGAACTTACCCTTTCATATTCTTCATCTTTCCCATCTTCCAATATTCATCCATCATCATCATCTACCAACAACAATCTTGATTCTTGAAACAACAAATGTACAAAACAAGACATCTCTTTTCACCCTTCTTCTCATATTTCCATATCTTCCCTCCCAAACACCCCAAAAGATTTGTCCATAAAACCATAGAATCATGATCAATCTTATATGTCTCGGTTGTCAAAGCGTTCCAAGAACCATTTCATACAATGATGTTACAGAAGGATGTGTGGTTGAACAAGACCCTCGTCGCCCTGGTTCATCAAAGTTGGTTCGTGGATCATCAAAGAAAATAAAGAATGATCAAATTGCAAATCAAGTTTTGCGTAAAGAAAGAAGCTCTAAACGAAAGGAGATTAAGAAACCGAGGTTAATGAGAAGCTGTGGGATGAGAAGGGATTGGAGTTTGGAAGATACAAGACGAATAATGAATACTACGTGAAAAGAAAGAGAAAAAAAGAAGTATTTGAAAATGGTATAAAATCTGTGTAAATATGTTTTATTGTTTTTGTAATGGTGAAAATGATTGATTAGAACCAAAAGTTTCGTCATGTATATGTATATATTTATTAAATTAATGTATGTCTTGTTGACAGTGTAAAATTACGCATTAAAATCATTATTAACATCATTAATAATTGATCAAGTGTTAGCCATAGTCTCGTTACACACGAACGATGGCAAAGGTCGTGTGTAAATGATGAAAAATTTCGTGATTAGTTTTATACTTTTGTTAGCCCAAAGGTATGTTTGGAGTATGGACTAACTTGGGCTCTTCTTAACTGGGCTACAATTTACATGCATAGCAATATAATTTGCAGCCAACCCCAAGAACCAACGAAATGGTTCAAAGTCTTTGGAAATGTAATTGTCAATTTGTCATGTGATTATGATCTAAATCATTTTATTGTATATTTTATTATTTAACAGTATAAGAATATGGGCTAATTTCAACTTATTTAAGTTGAACTTAACTTAAAATTGGTCTATATTATATTTTAATAGTAATCTATCAAATAAACAAGATAAGAATATTAGCTATGAAAACGATCAAAATGAAAAAATATATAAAAACCTCTAAATTACTTTATTGAAAAAGTAATATAATTACCTAAATAAATTTTGATAGAAAGCCAAATCATATACAGATTTTCGAACAACTTTATGATTTTTAAATTTAGTTGTACAATCAACAAAAAGTTCGATTTTTTTTTCTCTAAAAGGATCTGAATGTTTGAACTTCATTGTAAATTTTGAAGCTGCTTTTATGAAAAAGTTAGGGCAAAATTACGAGCATGTTCTTCCTATGATATCAAACATGGTTTTCTTATAAGTTTGGAACATTTTATTCATTGGGGTATAATGTTGAGCATGTTCTTCCTATGATCTTTGCATATGTTTTCCATATATGAATTTAAAGATATATATGTAAGGTTACAACTTATGATGCTAGATGTATAAATAATGATGACGATATTACTAGAACGATTAAAACTTGATTCCATCGGTACAAAATTTTTGAATTGATTTTTTTTTTTTTTTTTTTTTTTTTTTTTTGTCTTTGGATGAAAATTTATAGGAAGAGGTTACAGTGTAGTGTGGTTATATGAATTGTTGTTTAGATATTATGATTGATTAACCATCATCTAAAGTACTTCCAAAACTAATAATCTTTTGTGAACAAGGACTATAAGACCTCATTTTCGTAAATGACGAATTTAAAACGATTAAGAATGAATTTTAATTGATTTAAAAAAAATGACGAGTGTTTCATTTACTTTTTCTCGTGATATATAATAAAATTATAAATTATAAATTTGCAATTTAAATAAATATAAGAAAGTGACAAAGTGATAAACTAATATCCATATTACATTTTAAAGTTTACATCTTCTTTCTTTTATTTTCTAAAAGCGTCTCATCACATTTTCAATTCTAACATCCATAAGTGTTTAATTTTCTACACTGCGAATCAAACTATCATTGAAAAAATTATCACTGCAAATTTGTATACAAGAGTTTCATTGTAGAAAAACATCTTTTTAGTTGTACCGGACAAAACCAAAGTTAACTTTAATAATCTATATACCAAAGGAAAAGAATGTTGTTTCCTAATTTTCACCATCAAACAACAAAGATGTGCAATTCCCTTTGGTTTAACAAATTTTCATCATGTAGCAAATAATGATAATAGATATCAAGTTGACCATCAAGATAAACAAATTTTGAAGCAATATAATCATTTTTGTACATCTCACTTAACTTCATAAACTTTGATTTATCAAACTTAAAAAATGAATCACAATGACTTAAAACCGCTATGTTTTCTAGCAATTTGGTACTTAGTTCACTAGATCGCACCTTAAATTCTTAAATTTGCATATCAAAACCATGTTAAAAATGACAACTTCAAAATGATGTTGATTAATATTATTGGTCTTACAGTTTTGCAACGTCCCAATTTTAACAGTAAATTTTTTAATTTTTAAAATAAGATAAAAGTCATTTTCATATAACCAATCATTCATAAAACCATTGTTCCAAAAACATAAACACAAAAATCAGAGTATCATAACAATGTAGAATCTCTAACATGAAAGTTGTTGGTGAATGTGTACATTCACGTCTTTGCATTCCCACGATCCTTAGAAGTACCCAGAACATTTAATACACAACTGTAAGTCAAAGCTTAGTGAATTTCTCAAAATACCACATACAACAATAAACGTACAAGCATGCAAAAACAACTCTCGGTGCTTGAACCGATCCGCCTAAACAACATCGAGTGTTTGGGCTCACAACACTCTAGTTGTTACTTTCATCAACTCGCCCCTTGTGAGTGTCTAGACTCACAACATTTAATGTTGGTCTTATCGTCAACTCACATATTGGCCTTCAGCATAAAGTTGGTTCGCCCACATTTGACATTCCGCACAAGGCTGGAACGCCTCACCCCACCACCACATATGTTGACATATATATAAAATAGATAAACAGACAGCTCAGCATCACATGTAACTGTCTACAAGTCTACCTACCTAACAACATACCATAGTCTAATTGCACCCTAGCACACTAGGACACTTACTATAGTAAATAGTATAGTGAGAAAACTCACCTCGCTAATAAGATTGATAACACCACAACTCCTTGAGAAATGTGAAAGCTGGTCTCAGAAACCACTTAAACATTAAATAAAGTCAAACCTCAATCGAGGACCCAAAACCCTAAAGTTTGACCCGAGGTCAAACGTAATCAAAAGTCAACATGTTAACATGCTCGTCAACGGGCGCACCACGCTTCCTTCTAGGAGCCCTGTGTCCGCAAAAAGACAAAAAAGTCGAGTCATTTAGTCGAAAACAGACACCGTGTAACATCCCAAAATCGAGACCCAATTTTTTTTGTTTTAAAGTATATTACTTGTAAAAATAGCTAACGGAAAACATAATTGAAATCCTTTCAAACATTAAGTCACAAATCACAAGTCTCAAAACCAGTTTAGCAAATAGTATAATATCAGAGTACAATCCCAAGTTTCTCAAATGCGGAATATCATGTGTGAATGTGTGATGCGCTGCTACCCCGCCGACTCCTTCCCCTTAGATGAAGAGGTACCTGAAACCAAAACTAAAAGTCGTAAGCACAAAGCTTAGTGAGTTCCCCCATCATACCCATACCAAATAATGCATGATCTTCGGTATCTTTCAACAAGTAACTGTCGGGTATAGCCAGGAGCTCGGCTCCTGCTCGGTATCTTTCAACCGGTAATCGGGAACTAACCTCCCATTCGGTATCTTCCAACCGGTAACTGGGAGCTACCCTCCCTTTCGGTATCTTTCAACCGGTAACTGGGGACTATTTCATCCCTACTACTGCTAGCACATATCAAGCACAGTAAACATATCAAAGCACAATAATCATATCAGGCACAATAAAGATATCTCATATCAACACTAGATAATTATCACAAAGACAATCATCTATCCAACACTCTTACGTGTGGGTTGGCATTGTGGCCGTAGACCCACTCCTACGAGGAGAAGACTCACCTCAAAGTCGTGTAGTGTCTGCACTGATCCCGGTATGAAAACCAACTCTCCTCGAATCCTCAGTCCCTAAACAACAACTTTTCTAACTTATCAATTCATCCTCACAACCCTTATATGGGTTAACTCAAGTCCAAGACAAGGTCAAGGTCAACACCTTGGTCAATGGTCAATCATCTGGTCAAAGTCAACATCTGGTTGACTCGACTCGCCGAGTTGGTCCACCAACTCACCGAGTCCCCATATTCACAGAATGTCATAATCCCGTCCCTACTCGTCGAGTCTAGCAAGAGCTCGACGAGTTTGCCTTCAACAACACATCGGACTATCTTCAACCGACTCGCCGAGTTCGTCATTGAACTCGTCGAGTTCATCTTCATCCATATGAAGGTGTTCAGTCTATGACTTGCCGAGTTCTCCTTGAACTCGTCGAGTCCATCTTCATGTAGTTGGGTCATTGTCTTGAACTCGTCGAGTCCTTTGATCTTCCAGTCCAACACAAACCCCCTAACTGGTTGAGTGTCCCCTCCACTCAACCAGAACCACTTCCAGAAGACATTGGGGGAAGAAGAGACCCGACTCGCTGAGTCACCCAAGAGACTCGTCGAGTACCTCTATGATCAAAACTATCCAGTCAATTATAATGGGTCTTAATGCATCAAAACCATAGATCTGACCTCCTAAGGTCCATTTCATACGTAAAGTCCCAATCTTGACGTCCATGCATGGGGTTTTTTACTCAAAAAACCATAAAAAGATGTCTACAAGATGCATGGGGTGCTTATGGCAACAAAGTTGGCACCTTTATGCCATAAGGACCCCCAATAGCTCCAGATCTGGAGTGCAACTCCAAGCACACCCCCAAAAATCCGATTTTAGCTTCTCTAAACTCATAAAAAGGGTAGAAATAGCCCCAAATTAAAATCTAAGAGATAGATGGTCAAGGTTCCAGTTTTTTACCTTGATTGAGCTGAGAATGGAGCAAAACCTCTGGATCTTCTTGCTTCTACTTGAACTCCCAAGCTTCCTTCCTCCTTTCCAACTTCAAAAACACACAAAAAGGTACCAACAAGCTCAAGAACACTCACTAATGGAGGCTGGTTTTTGGTGTTATAAGTTGTTTAAATAGGGTGCAAACCCAAATATTAGGGTTTTGTCCAGACAGCTCCTACTCGTCGAGTCGGTCCCCCGACTCGTCGAGTAGATCACTAAAACCCCCGCATAATGTCAAGTCTACTCGACGAGTTGGGCCTCCAACTCGCCGAGTCCCAGAGTACAATACCAAAATACTTGAATTAAATACGTACCAGGAACCAGGTGTTACACACTGACCAACTTTACTTAGAAGCGCGTCGTGCCAAGGCCAAACTCAAACTTTAAAAACAACTTAGTACAATAATCCAAAGCTCCCAATTCTTAGATTTGGTCTTAAATGATGTCTTTACGGATAAAGTTTCCAACTTTGTCCATTACCAAGCTCCAAAACAACTAGATCTAGAACCCTAATCTAATACAAGTCCAGGTTTGCATTTTTTTTATACATGCATGGAGCACAAGAGAGCATGTATTCACCAAAAGCTCTAACCAAGAACTCAGATATGAAGTATTAAATGGTCCTAAGATCATGGAGTTGTCCAAACTCCATAGATCAAGCCAAAGAGGAACCAAAACATCATAAATATGGACACTAACACCAAATATTCCTAGATCCTAAAATGGAAATCAATAAAGTAGTGGACTTTAGGACTTAAAAAGGTCCAGAAGTATAAGGATAGCTTAATCTTAATTTGCAACAACACCAATGGCCAACCTTTGGATGTTTTTGTTGGGTTTTTTTATTCAAAAATAATCTAAAATAAATAGTCAAAACTACGAGTTTAGCAACGATTTTTTTTGTTTGAATAAACTGAAACCATTTTAACTCACCAATGATCATTTTTCAAGAGTTAGAAAGATTAAAACAACCATAGAAAGTTAATTGTTACAACCTTTGAAGACTTTGACTCTCATGGGAGATTGGAAGATGATGAAGTGATGCATTAGGCTCTAAAATAAGCTCTTATAATGTATCCACCAAAGAATGTGTAGAACCACCAAAATATGCTAGTACACATTTGTTAATAAGTTACTTTTAATCTATTAAGACATATCCAAATAAGTATTAATAGAAATAAACTTATATGTGTTTAACTTTGGCACCATTTGCAAGAAAGAAGAAGAGAGGGAGAGAGAGACTTTCATCGGATTTTGGCAGCCCCATAATGAAGAGAGTGTGTAAAAGCTAGCTAAAACCCTTTTCTTTTGCCTTTATTTTATACCAAAACTTAGTACAAAAGTAACACATATAATAATGAAAGCACATGGCTTTCTTACAAGCATTGTCTAAGCATTAAACAAATGAAAAAGCAACCTCATGCTTTGTCTCCTAACTTTCGGTCATGGAGCTATAAATAGACAGGTTTCAGTTGCCAATTACGTTATACACGACTAGCTAGTAAGATGTAACTAAGTTGGTTACCTAAAGTTCCCAAAAGTTTATACACAACTTAAATAATCATACTATATGATATATTACTAGTTTTGTTCTCTTTATTATTATTTTCTAGAAATAATAATTCCCAATATATTGGTAAATATTATTTTCATAAAATAATTTTTTTTCCAATTAAATAAAAGTGTTGATATTTATTAATAATCAAATTATACTTATAAATAATCAATTAGTGACAACTTGCTATAAGGCGTGACCCTATATGATCTTATGTTATTAGCAATATCATTCTATGATGACTCTTGGGCATACAACATCTTTCAGATTTCTTCACTTTATGCACCAAAACACATATAAGAGGATGAGAGGAGAGAGGATGGCTCATAACACTCAAAAGAGACTATGGTTTTACACAAAGGATGAATTAGGGTTGATGGAGGTTGAGAATGATCGGTCATTGGGTTTAAGGTTCCTTAAATAACCCCCAAAACCCTAAAATCCCAGGAAAATCCATGGGCCTAAAGCGCTCCACACCCCGATATAGGCGTGATGCGCCCCTCAGCCCGAAACAATGTTTAGCTTCCATATATGCAAGGGCCCAACAGGTTAAATTCAAATTAAGAATACATATTGGGAATTTGGATGTTTACAAGTTTCTTCGAGTAATAAAGTATTCTGACATTTCAATAATTCCAATACTATATCTTTGACAAAAAGAATTCATGAGCACCATCATGGTTATCTTAATATCAATGATTTTTCTTATTAAAGGCTTCACTAATAGATTAGTTTCTTATTATTAAATTTTCATACTTTTGTTGTGCTTTATTGTGATAACTATCATCGTTACCTAAATACATATACAATGCTTTTTTTTACTCCAAGTGATAAAGTCTTCTTTGTCACAAATACATCTATCCTACTTTGATTTCCTATAATATCTCCAAACAAGTAACATCACAAACAGTAACATTTGTTCCTTTCTAATGATATACTCCAAGCCTTTAACTAATCAAATTCATCAAATCATTCCACAACAAAAAGTTTTAGCTTCTTACTATTTTTTGTAGATAGAAAATATGCCATTTTGGTTTACAAGCTCCTTTAATCAAATATAACATCTTTATTTCATCCATTTTATTTGGATGATAAGATTCATATTTTGGTCTATCTCCGGAGTCCGAAGGAAAATCATTCAAATCAAAACTTGTTGGAGTATGTATAGTAGAGGTAGGTTGTGGTATTTGTGGACTTTTATCAAAGTTAATTCTTTTGGATGATCATACATCATTTTCATCACTACCAACATTTGATTGTCTTTTTAAAGATTTACCAATGGAACCCTATAATGAAAGATTTCAACAATTAGTATGTGACTTATGAAAATACCCTAATTTAAAACTTCAACAGTAACTAATAACTAATAACTAATTTCATGCTTCAACTAGTAATAACTAAGTACTAACCTTAATTAAATAAACATAATTGCTATGTTCAAAATTTCAACAAAATGATAAATAATTGAAATAGGCTTAAACTTGCTTAATGCTTATTTGTCTCATTCCTGCAACTTGATAGAGAAGTTGTGGGAGGCTATAAAATCGCCATACGCCGGTATAGGCGGAGCAAGCAGCTGAAGGAGGCAGATCAAGGGCTAAAGGTGTGAGGGGTGTCATTGGTAGTAGCTTCTGCCTTTTGTCTTCAAGATCAACTAAGCCGATTCCCAAACTCAACTAATTTAATTCTAAAATAGACTTAGCTCATGACTCATAAGTTTAGACTATTTTACATTTATCTAATTGGTGCATTGGCCTCCCTTTATTAGAGTTTTTTTCTTAACAATAGCTATCAATTAAAAACAAAAGCTAGTTAGGAGCTAGCAACATAAAAAAAAGGACACACTGGTTAAGAATTGGGTTTTTAATCCATCGAATCCAATCTTCCTAACTTAGAGTTTCTAGCACAAAACCAATTAAAAGAAAATGGTACTACATTATCGAAAAGAAAATCCTTCCTATACTTGTTTTGGCAAAAAATCAAAGCATTATGATAAGTCCAAAGAACCCAAAGGACTGTCATACACATTGAGTCCAAAGTCGCACGCTTCAAACAAGCTACATGATGGGTATCAGTCCACTCCATCATAGACAACAAGCAATCAAAAATCAGAAGTACGACTGTTCACTATTCAGATAAAACCGAATTATCCAATTGGACAATTTGGATTGGACTATTTGGTTCTGATTTTTGGATTTTTGGATGGGTTTCCAGTAAAACTGAATTATTATTTTGGATTTCGGATTGGTTACGGTTTATAAAATTAAAATCGAATAGTAAAAAAAACTGAATAAGAGTTTATTTTATATATATATATATATATATATATATATATATATATATATGTATATATATTTGTTTCGAATATACATCTTTTAGTTATTTATTAATTTGCTAAATTATATTTTCAAATAGATTATAAAATATTATCCAATAAAATACTTCAATGTATACTTTTCAATAGCTTTTTATCTATAAAATATTAAATTATAATAAATTATTTAATAGTTTTTCATAATTTTAACTCTCACTAAACAATTTCTTCTAAAGTTGATTAATATTTATGTTATATATATTTTTAAATGTCTCGCTTATTGAAAACCGAATTGTAAAAACCGATCCAACCGAATTGTAATTTGAATGGTTCGAATCAGATTTGAATTTAATTTGGACTATTCGAATTCACGTTTTGAAAACCGAAATTAATATGGATTCACCTGATTGGATCGGATCAAACCGATCCATCCAAACGAACACCCCTAAGCAGAAGTTGTATTTCAAACCAACTCACAATCTTGACGAAAATTGTGACATGCGCTATTTTCCAGAACCGAAAAAAAAACTTTTTCTTTATGCCTTCAAAACCATCTTATCTTTGTTTGCGGAAAATCCCAGTATATTAAAACATTTTGAGTACAATTGTTGTTTCAAAATAGAAAAACCCTAAGGATCTCATAATCAATACACAACATAAGTTATAGCATAAAGACCTATCGGTCTTAAATACTATTGCGGGTTTCCTCTTAATCACTCGACATCCTAATCAAGTTCCAACAGCCTTAGTCGTGCTACCTATGATGCATATAATTTGATTGGGTCATGTTTGGGAACCTGGTGAGACACATAGTGTTTTCAATCCCACAATATTATTATGATATATAACTCATAGATAATAATCCTACAAAACCAACTTTTACCAATAATATACACATATCATATGACATAAATATCTCTACCCCATCTCGTTGATTCTCACATTCTGATCCTATAACAATGATCTTATGAGATCTATCCTTATGGATCACCGTACGCAACGAGTTGACTATACTGCTTTGGGGATTCCTTAGCAACAGGTGCAAGTCAATAAATGCAACCATAGGGGGATAGAGTGCACAAATGAACACATAATCCTTTTCTCTAGATAAGTATAATTCATTAACACCTACAGACTTTGAGTGTGCTAGCATTCTACAAGACAGTTTAGTCAGCGGTCGTCCTCTTACTCCGACAGATGACCAGACATACCGATCAGTTTTCTGATACAGACACATCGTTTCTGGATGTCTAGAAAGAGGAGAAGTAATAGGACAAAACTCTGGTACGTAACATGTACCCGATACGTAATAGTTTCATATAAAATAAATCTACTCTCTGTTCCAATCTCACACACACCCCGGTATAAAAACTACCAACTTATTCAACTTACTTTGAACTATGTATCCTTAATAAGCTTTGGTTTATATCTAAACCATATTACAATACGTGTAATTCACTTTCAATATATTCTTCATGTTAATGCAATACTATCACAATATAGGGTTTAACTACTCACTTATTCAACTTACTTGGAATTAAGAATCCTTTATATGTCTTACATTATAACTAAACAAGACTAAAATCCCTGAAATCAACTTCTAATACAATTTCCTACTTATGCTATACTATCATAATACAAGTATATATTTAGCACAGACTAGTAAGTATTCAGTATACATTTAATCTTTTAAAGTAATAATACTTATGCTAAGATTTCCATGTAGTATTCCCAAATATACATTTAATACATATATAACCATATCTGGCTCGCACAATGTATGTTATGTAATATTACCAAATATACATTTAGCACATATTCTAGACAATGATCATTTAATCCACATATAACCTTTCAATATATATATATATATATATATATATATATATATATATATATATATATATATATATATATATATATATATATATATATATTCAATCGTTTAAGTAATATATACTTATATTAAAATTATGCTCATGAAAGTGACCATGTACTCACCTAATTAAGGTGGAAGATTCATGGTTAGGTGAGTTCCTCGCCTACTTTTTTTTTTCCGGTTTGAACGACCAAAATACGAATATTACTAAGTCTTAGTATTCGTTTGTATTTATAAGGTTATATTAGCTATTTCCACATTCTTCATTAATCCCAATGACTACCGAGTTCTATCAAATAAGGAATGACCAGGTAAAATCATATTGGGGGTAGGATCCGTTTGGTATATAAATATACTATTTGGAAAATCCACTTGAAACACCCCACTAAGATCTTGCCTAGACATCAATCTCATAAGTAGATCAATCAATATTAATACTGAAATTACTGATAAATCATATTCATAGATTCATAACAATGACAATGAACATGAATATAAGTTACACCAAAAAGCATAGTAAGTGCAACTGAACTTATGGGTTTTCTAGTGAAAACTCGCAAACTTCGCGGGCAGAACTTTAACGCTGAATACTTCATTATGTTGGGCTTCCAGCGTGACAGCGCCTCACTAAGAATATTGAAAAACTCATAAGTATGATCTCGGGGTGCTGGAAACGCTTCTAAAGAGAGAAAATCAAAATTTGCACAGAAGTATGAAGTAAATGGCTTGCTATTTATAATAGTCTTTGGAAGGCGCGTCGCCCCGTGGTCATGGGCGTGTTGCGTCGCGGCGACGTTCCTCTCTTCTGGTGGTGCCACATGTTGTTATCTTCTTGGGCCACATTGTCGTCGCATAGGCGGAAGAGTTGACTCTGGTTATGCCACGTGGCGCCCTCTGGGTGGTGTCATGTCGTCATCTTTGCAGGTATTTCTCGTAATCTTCAGAAAATTGTAACTCTCATATAGGAGTTCCATTTTCGATGTTCTTTATAGACCTGTCAATGGGGCGGGTTTTGACCCTGATTCGCTCCAAACCCGTAAGAATTTTATGGGTTTGGATTTTAATTTTCGATTCCTTTACCCGTTTACCCTTTTAATAAATGGGTCGGGTATGGATCTTTGTCGATCCGCTCCACTTATAACCTGCCCCATTATATATATATATATATATATATATATATATATATATATATATATATATATATATATATATATATATATATATATATATATATATATATATATATATGACAACAAAATATACAACTCGATGTCCAAGTAAAATGTGATTTTTATTGTATTGGACTTTGAGTATTACTTAATGTACATCTTGTTTAAATAGATATTTATCTTTTTGAGAAATATTACTTTCTGGAACACATAAAAATTATGAAAATTTAATATTATAAAAGGGTCGGGTTAATGGGTCGGGTATTCATTGAACCGATAGATACGGGTATAGATTCGACTATTCAAGACCCTGAGGGTTATTGGAGCGGGGCGGGTCATGTTTTTATTTTTTTAAACGGGTTTGGATCAAGGGTGATTCGCTCCAAAACCGCCCCATTTACAGGTCTAGTTCTTTATATTCACATATTTATATTGACGTCAACTACAACTTTCCTTTAGATCTTAATAGCTAATTCTCATTCCATTGTCACTTAATATTTTATAAGGATTACTGTAACAATTGCGACTTTTGGCACCGATCGTTATTTACGAAAAGTTACCAACGTCATGGATAATAGGCTTAATACATAATATATATATATATATATATATATATATATATATATATATATATATATATATATATATATATATATATATATATATATGATAAAAATATAGGTTTTGTATTAAGATAATGTAACATCCGGATTTTGAGGTACTGTGTATTTAAAAATTTTGGCATGTTTAGGGTTGCCACGATGTGGCAAGTCTGGATTAAAATGCATGTTTCATTTAGCCACCACGGCTTGGCAGCAGCTTGATGGTAAAAACCCTAATTACTCCCTATTTAAAAGAATGAGGAGGCTAGGGTTAGCTCATCCTCATCCTCCATCAGCCCCCTGAAGCCTTGAAGAAACCCTAATCGTTCCCCTATATTGTTGAAGCTCTTTTTGGTGTTATTGAAAGCTTTTGAAGGAAGAATGAGGAATTATTGAGCTAGGATCCAACAAACAAGTTTCCATTTTTTACCTTGGCGCACTTCTGGACCTTTATAAGTGTCCTTAACTTGAGTTTTGTCCCGTAAATCATAATCTTATTGTTCTAGTTAGTTAGAATGGTGGGATCTCATAAATTTTGCAACTTTATGAATCTTTGGGACATTTGGTGTAGTTTGTGGCTTGGATATGAAGTTTGTTTGTATTTTGAAGTCATGCATGAGATTTAGGTCATAAACTCTGATTTTGACCTAATATGGGTTCAATACATGCATTGGACATGCATGTCTATAAAGCACCAACTTTCATGTTGGTTTTAGGGTTAGAAACACCTTTGGAAAAGATGGACTTCGGAGTTAAAGGAATAAGTGCTTAATGGTTAAGTTCATGCCTTGTGGAACCTAAGATTTGAGTTTTAGACTTCTTGGATGGTCCTAGTGGGTAAAGTTAGAAACTTTATCCTTCTAGATCATGTTTTGAGTTAGATCTTAGCTTTGAAGCTCGTGAGGTTGCAGAAAACAGCTTAATCAACTAAGTTGTTTGGAACCCAGTTCACACGACGTGGCATCAGGTCACCACGTCGTGGCGACGGGGGTCAGATTATCTGTTTTGTCCTTTTGGGACCATAACGTGGCCACGGATGGCCACGACGTGGAGAGTCAACGTTGACCGTTGACTTGCATTGACTTTTAGTCAAACCCCTAGTTTTCGAGGAGAAGCTAAGGACGTACTTTATATGGTTGTATAGGTAGTTGGTAGCATCTGTGTTCGCAACTGTAGTAGAAGTTGCAGTTGACCATCATTTGATAGGTGAGTTCCTTCACTGTACTCATGGGTCGAATGCACCAATGCCGACCCACTGGATTATGTTTTTAGAATGATAGTTGTCTTTGTGACACTTACTGTTATGCATGTATGTGTTCGTTGTCTTTGTGAATCTTGTTGGTATAATTGTATGCTTAGATGTAGGGGTGAAATAGACTCGATACTGGTTGAAAGAGACCGAAGGGGGTGAAATAGACCCAGGCGCGGTTGAAAGAGACCGAAGTGGGTGAAATAAACCCAATATCGGTTGAAAGAGACCAAAGGGGGTGAAAAAGACTTAGTGTCGGTTGAAAGAGACCGAAGGGGGTGTGTAACATCCCAAAATTCAAGGCCAAAAATTTCATTGAAATTAAGTTATTATAAAACCAATAGTATACGAAACATCCATAATATTATAAAACAATATCAGAGTGTAATCCCAAAGATCTCATGTGCAGAAAACCATAGTGTGACGCGCTGCGATCGAACCGGCTCCTTTCTTTTAAAAACGAGTACCTGAAACCAAAATTGTAAACCGTAAGCACGAAGTTTAGTGAGTTCCCCCATCATACCACACACCATACAATAACATACTGTCAGGCAATTCTGGGGTGCCTGGCTACCCAGGTCAAGCCATTCTGGGGTGCTTGACTTACCCAGGTCAAGCCATTCTGAGGTGCTTGACTTACCCGTCGGTCTATTTCGCCAACTACCGGGGACTATTTCACCCCTACCACTACCACATAATAATGTAACACACATATACTGTCAGGCAATTCTGGGGTGCCTGACTACCCAGGTCAAGCCATTTTGGGGTGCTTGACTTACCCGTCGGTCCTTACGACCGACATACGAGGACTATTTCACCTCCTACTACTACCACATAATATCATAGCATAAACATACTGTCAGACAATTCTGGGGTGTCCGACCTACCCCTCGGTCCTAACGACCGAACTTGGGGACTATATTCGCCCTACTACCATTATAACATATAACATATCATGCTAGCACATAAACATATCAGGTAGTAGCAAACCCAGATGAATATCACAAAGACAATCATCCAACATACAACTCCTACTGGTGGGCCGGCATTGTGGCCGTAGACCCACCGCTACTGGAAGGTAACTCACCTCACACTGCTGAAGTCCCGTAGACACAATCCCAGCTGTTGGATCACAGATTCCCGAACTGTCAATCACATAAATAACACCCAATTAATAAATATGTTCCACTACATAACCATGAGTGCATTCTTTGGATAATTACTACATTACCCCAAGCTTGGCTTTATGCAAGCCCAAGGCCCAATCCATAGGCCCAAAGTCAACTAGGAAATCAAAGCCCAACACATCCCAGGCCTATACATGGTCTTATTCTAAGGCCCAACGTCATATAATCATTAAGGCCCAAACTATGGCCCAATTTTCCAAATTGGGCCCAAACCCTTTATATGGGCCTTACCCTAGGCCCATTAAATTATTCTAGTCCAATTGCTTGACTTTGGATGACCCATTAATAACCCAATCATCAAGGCCCAATAGAAAGGCCCAACAATAAACCCAAGTGAAATTAGGGTTTCTCATAAAATGGTGATTAGGGTTAAGTTTCCTACTTAACCCATTAAGTCCAATATTAGTTAGATTAATTTTTGCCAATGATTATTAATTAATATTCTAAGTTCATTAATTAATCCCGATGTGATCCCGATAAATCCCAAATGAGGGTTTCATGGCATTAGGGTTTCCAAACCCTAGTTAGGGTTTCCAACCCATATTATTCCATTAGGTCCAATAGTTAGGTCCTTAGATCCATTAGGGTTCAGTAAGCCCATTAGACACATGTTTGGGCTTTTGGGTCCATTAGGGCTTCATTGGGCTCATTAGGGCTTACAAGGCCCATTAGGGTTTCAAGCACCCCAAACGAATCAAACTCACAAGGCAAGCACACCGCCACCCGACACGACGGCCGGTGGTGGTTTGAGTTTCATTTCATTATTCTTCTACTAATAACATTTTACAACCCAAAATAAACACACACGCTAAGAGATAAACACACACACAACCACCCTTGTGGTGGCCGGTGGTGGCACGTGGCGGCAGCCACCACCACACGGTGGTAGTGGTGGTGGCTGTTCTAGGTTTTCCGGCCAAAATAGATCACACACAACACACCCACGACCGGAAACACACACACACACCCGTTTTTGCTTGCAAAGAACACCCAACAACCACCAGATGGCACATGGCGGCGATGGCAGAACCATGGAGAGGAGGCAGCGACGGTCTTGACGGTGACAAGGAAGCATTCATGGCGACAGCGGCGGCAGTAACTCCGGTGAGTCGGCAACGGCAGGTTGCGGTGTCAGCCACCAGAAATACATCTAAATACCACCACCCTTGCGGTGGCACACGGTATTCGGAGCGGCAGCAGCGAAATGCACACAACCTCCGACTAGGACCCAGCAGCAGCGACGTCGTGGTTTCTCGGCGGCGAAGGAGTAGCGACAGCGGGATCTAAGGGCCGGAAGCGGCGGCTGCAACGGTCTTGGCCTCCCTCGTTGATCTCAGCAACTTTTCCGGCTTCCCTTGCAGTTCTAGCAGCAACGACGTAGCTCCTCCATCAAGGTTCCTTCGGCCGGTCACGGTGGTTCCTCCCCGTCTACGTGCGATGTCCGGCGTCATGAGTGGTGGTGGCGGCGTCCGAGAGCAAGGAAGGGTGTTGGCGGATGAAGGAGTCCCGATGATGGCGGCTGGGTAGAGGGATTCCTAGGGTTAGGGTTTATAACCCTTAAATACCCGTTCCATCTTACAAGTTTGCCATAATGGCAAGATAGGTCCCTCCCATTCGAGTTCCTTTCAATATTATGCCATAATTTACAAAGCAGCCCCCCCCCCCCAATCGTCCAAAATCCTTTCACAATCAGTCCATAAGTTACCATTTGAACCCCACCATCCAAAACCCTTTACAAATTAGGTCTGAATGATCAAACTTCAGCCATGTTAACATTTTAGTCCCTCCTCCCCACATTCTTTTCAACTTAAGTTCCAATAATTACCACGAAGCCCCTGACTTCAAAAATTCTTTATAATTAATTCGGAAGTTATATTTTAACCCCCTAAACTTTTAATTATTTATTTTAGGGTCATTATTCGTTCATTAATTTATTTATTCATTTAATAAATAAACGGGGCGTTACAACTCTCCCCACTTAAATTAGATTTCGTCCTCGAAATCATTCCTTACCATTCCTTACTCGCCCACCCACTCTAGTAACATGGTAACCATCCTGGGCATACCCTGGCCTTTCCAGGGTAGCTGTGACCAATCTTCGCGAAACCCTAATCATCCGCAGGTGAACAAATTCCTCGCAACAAGTTCACATCCACTCTTTCTGAAATTTGTTGTCTTGAGATGGTCTTATTCCCTGACAGACCACTCATACTGAATCAGTATCGATAAAACCAGCCTGCTTATCCCTCAACTGACTACTCAACTCTCTGATATCTCGAGGTTCCCACTATGAAATAGGCTCACATACCTAATTATCCATGCAGATCACTTATTCTTGGTCAAGGCTCAGTTAATCCCACTGTGAGTGACTGGTCACTCCCCAATCAACCAGCTATTCCGTTAGTACTTGCAACCTAGAACACAAATACTAACACTGCCCAAATGCTGAAACTGCCCGAACACTGAACTGCCTGAAGCAGTATGCTGCCACATGGCCACTTACCAAAAGCTACCGAGACCTCCTGGGTCTCAATTCGCTCATCAATCCTCTGAAATACCGGGTTTACGCCCGGCTGCGGAGCCAAAGGACTCCCACTTAGTCATTTCACACGACTTCTGAATGAAATCCTTCTTTGGAACTAGATGCGACTAGTTATCATGCCACTGTGGTTCTAACAACCTCCCGATCCAACCGATCGGGTCCCTACGTCGAATCCTGACGTCGCCAAATCCGAGGCTAAAAGTGATTGCTACATGACCAACGCTAGAATTATATCACAAATGACCTTTAGCAATCCCTTGCTTCCTTGATCTCATAACTATAGTGGCGCTCCCACATTCTTATCACTGGCGCAACCGGATCTAATCCGTCCGGGTAATTCCAAAATCCAATCCGTGGATTTCCATATCCTCACTGCTACACCCGAACTGGTGGGTACTACTGTTCCTTCCGCGTCCTAACAACGCGCTCAAGCTATCTACCAACCTAGTGAATGTTACAGCTACACCCGCAAACTTACAACACTCTATCACTATCTGACCGCTAGTGAATGCTACGGCTACCCCGCAGTCTTACAACACTTTCCATGCTAACTGACTGCTAGTGAATGCTACGGCTACACCCACAGACTTACAACACTTTCCATACTACCTGATCGCTAGTGAATGCTACGACTACCCCCATAGTCTTACAACACTTTCCATGCTACCTGATCGCTAGTGAACGCTACGGCTACTCCCGTAGTCTTACAACACTTTCCATGCTATCTGACCACTAGTGAACGCTACGGCTACCCCCGTAGTCTTACAACACTTTCCGAACCGGGTCGAACACGCACTCGACCTAACACTCAACCGAACTTGAGTCCTAACCGAAGTTCTAGCCTGGTTCCCGAAACCTGTTGTCTGAAAGTCTCGAAGGTTGCCTGTTGCTCAGGCCCTCAACGAAAGGCCACCGACTTCTTGGTCAGTCGGGTCAAAGGAACTGCAATCTCGGAGGAGTCCCGTATAAACCTCCGGTAATAACCCACTAGACCCAGGAAACTCCGAATCTCAGTTGGAGACCTCGGAATCTCCCACTGCATCACAACCTCTATCTTGGCCGGCTCGACCAGAATACCCTTTTGGTTGACAAGGTGCCCAAGATATTACACCTCGTGCAACCAGAACTCACATTTGGAGAACTTTATAAAAAGTCTCTCCCCAACTTAGATCCGACTAAGTCTTCACTGTACGCGAGAATTGAAAGATTCCCAATCCTTCTCGCTTTCTAGTATCCCACTGATGACAACCTGTACTTACCAATGCTAGCGATAAATCACCGGTTGAACCTTGAGATCGCCCGTCCTCTGAAATCTTGACGAGTACTCTTGAAATCTGGTCCAGTATGACACCTCAATCCATCTCCCATGCTGACACTAGAGGCCTTAATCTTAACTTGGGCTGACGAGTCCTCGTTCCCACTTCCAATCTCGCAGCACCACTAAACTCTAACCGAACACAGCCCATGCGAAAATACAATTCTCTTGAACATCCAATGACCAACCACTTGTGCATCTGCTGCCTGCATATGACACTATCCTCTTCCTACTACCAATACCTTCCTGGCAGCGGTGGTTCCTTGAACTCCAAAGTTCTTCCGTAGAAAGCCGTCGACCATACCTGAACCATGATAGAACCACGGAATGCTAACTTCACTAAAGAACTATCGTTCTAACCCTGACCGAGTATCCTCTAAATAATACTCCTGCACAGATCCCGACAAGGATCCAGATTGATAACGGTCCACGCGGAACCCATTCCGCAAGATGCGTCCCTCTGTGGGTTCATCAAGGACCTTTCGGCATGCAGAATGGCATATATGATCCTTGATAACCCAAACACTAGCAGGAAAACCGACCCGAGGTCTGACTTATCCAAACCCACTCACAATTCCAAAGCGATACGTATTCCCAACATCCATCTAGCGGCAGTAGAAGACGACATACCCGCAACACTTGGAGGAATACTGATCACCTTCAACTGTCATGATCAACCCTGCCACACCTGTAGCAGCCTAAACCCTTGGAGTGACAAACTCCCTCGTGCACTTTCTCATACGCGTTGCACTGACTCCGGACCTGCTGGCCTTTCATCCGATGATTAGAAGTCATGGGTCTCTTCCTGGGACCCTCTACTATACGCACCTGGCACGAACCTACTTTCTCAAAGTGCTCCAAATCGATCTCGCATCTGCAACCTCTTGGAATTCATATCCTTCAGGTCCTGACACCCTGTCACGCTCACTAGCTCACTTGCCAATGGCTAAGCTGCAACACTGGAACATCCTATGTCCCTAAACTGGGTCACAAACTCTTCCTTGAAGCTTCTCAGATTCTCCAAGACTCTCACCGATTCAAGTATGGATCATGTGCTTTCAGTAGTACGGGCCCAATACTACCTTCCACACCTATCCATACTTTCCTCAGTAATCCTCCCGAATCCTCCAAGTCACTTCCTCAAACTGGTACACCCAAGTCTCACTGAACCTCACTCCTAACTCACTGAAATATATCCTAGGTTTTCCTAGGTTCCCGAACTCACCCAGTCCTCAGCTGCTGAAAGATTCCCAGTAATGTCAACTAGCTACCTTATGAATATAGCCACATGCAACAGAGATCAGATAATCCTACAAGTAAAAGATCCATCCCTAGAACGGTTGGACTCAGACAAGAGCTGCGCAATAGGGTCAAGTCTATCACTCTGAGATTATCAGGCATGTGTTCCATGTTTCTTAGCATATTCACTTAATAGTTAGCTCACATTACTAAGAGTCCCATAAAGCACAAAGCAAGCAACATTCAGACAATGGAAAATCTAACCATCATATTCCAATCAAATCATTCTATCCCCTAATCAAGAATCTGTACATGCAATTCAAAGGCTCAAACAATCAGGCATAACCTAAACAGGCTATCCTATTACTGACTATCAGTACTAGCATGCAAGTCTACAAGCACATACAATAGGCATATAAGGCATCCACCTAGATCCTTAGCCCTAATCTAGCATGCAATTCTCATAATCATATCATAACATAACATATCATAACATGTATGGGTATCTTGGGGAAAACTTACTTGAGCTCGGCTGATTGCACGCATCACACACCTTGTTCTTTTCAAACTTCTTTTCTCTTTTCAAATTCTTTTCAAACTTCTTTTTATAAAAGGGTTTTACTTTTGAAAACTTTCATACCAAGTGCTTAGTTTGAGTTCAGACATACCCGGGAGTGTGCCCGAATCCCTCAAACCAAGGCTCTGATACCAACTTGTAACATCCCAAAATTCCAGGCCAAAAATTTCGTTTAAATTAAGTTATTATAAAACCAATAGTATAAGAAACATCTATAATATTATAAAACAATATCAGAGTGTAATCCCAAAGATCTCATGTGCGGAAAACCATAGTGTGATGCGCTGCGATCGAACCGGCTCCTTTCTTTTAAAAACGAGTACCTGAAACCAAAACTGTAAACCGTAAGCACGAAGCTTAGTGAGTTCCCCATCATACCACACACCATACAATAACATACTGTCAGGCAATTCTGGGGTGCCTGGCTACCCAGGTCAATCCATTCTGGAGTGCTTGACTTACCTAGGTCAAGCAATTCTGGGGTGCTTGACTTACCCAGGTCAAGTCATTCTGGGGTGCTTGACTTGCCCGTCGGTCTATTTCGCTCGACTACCGGGGACTATTTCACCCCTACCACTACCACGTAATAATGTAACACACATATACTGCCAGGCAATTCTGGGGTGCCTGACTACCTAGGTCAAGCCATTCTGGGGTGCTTGACTTACCCGTCGGTCCTTACGACCGAGATACGAGGACTATTTCACCTCCTACTACTACCACATAATATCATAGCATAAACATACTGCCAGACAATTCTGGGGTGTCCGACCTACCCCTCGGTCCTAACGACCGAACTTGGGGACTATATTCGCCCTACTACCACTATAACATATAACATATCATGCTAGCACATAAACATATCAGGTAGTAGCAAACCCAGATGAATATCACAAAGTCAATCATCCAACATACAACTCCTACTGGTGGGCCGGCATTGTGGCCGTAGACCCACCGCTACTGGAAGGTATGTAACACCCAAAAATTTCAAGCAAATTTAAACTTTTAAAAACACATCAAATTCGTCAAACATTACATCTTTGTTTTCAAAATATTATTTATCAGAGTATATCCCAGAAACATAAACATAAAGTGAGGAGCTGTACGATCATGCCTTCGCCTTGCCGCGATCCCCTGATGTACCTGAAACAATAAACTGAAACTGTAAGCCCGAGAGCTTAGTGAGTTACCCCCCCCCCCCCCCCAAATACCGATACACATACAGTCCATATAACTACATCAGTAATAACATATCATAACAACTGAAACAATAAACTGAAACTGCATGCAATGGGTCCACAGCTTTACAAGCTGGATTACCTCTGGGCCCTTAGTACGAGTCTGGAATGCCTACCGGGCCCTCAGCTCGTATCTGGAATGCTCCCGAGTCCTCAGTATGAGTCTGGAATGCCTACCGGGCCCTCAGCTCATATCTGGAATACTCTCGGGTTTGTTGGTTACCGCACGGAGCAGTATAACCTCAACCCATCCCACATAACATATCCATATATAACATAACTACTGAGCATACATATATTCATATAGCAACACAGGTAGTCCTACAAATGTACCTAACTGGCATAACCACTAGCCTGCAACACTAACTGATACTCAACATAACCACTGCTAGGATAACATATCCAATGGGCCGACCTTGGTGCCTTAGACCCCTTAGTATAGTGAGGATAACTCACCTCGCAACTGTCGTCTGAAACCAGAAAGCTCAACTCTCGGATTACCAACACGAACTCCACCACCTATAGTTACCATAAAACCCTTTTTCATAAATCTCCAAATTACCAGAATACCCTTAGAAGTCAACTGGTGAACCCCTGGTCTAAGTCAAAGTCCACAGTCAAAGTCAACAGTCCATGTTGACTCGACTCGTCGAGTGCAGTTCACCGACTCGTCGAGTCCTTCCTGAACTCGAGAAGTCGTGAAATCCTTGATTGGCTCGTCGAGTTCCCTTTTAGCTCGCCGATTTCATACGTGTCCAAGAATTGGGAGAAACCCTAGCCGACTCGTCGAGTCTTCGAACGACTCACCGAGTTCAAGGCAATCTTCAACGGACTCGCCGAGTTGTTCATCAACTCGTCGAGTTCATGGCCATCTTCAGCGGAGTCGCCGAGTTGTTCATCCAACTCGCCGAGTCCTTGCAGACCTTTATCCATGCAAACGCTTTTTAAGCCATGGTAAGGTTCCAGATTACAGATCCAAGCTTCTAAGGCATGTTTATCACGTAAAGTTGCAAACTTTATGCACATGCAAGGCTCTAAAGGCCCTAAATGACCAATCTAAGCTTCTAATGGAGCTTTACACCGTGGGAGAGTCTCATCCTTACACAAGCTGGAACTTTATGGACTCAGAAGTCCAAGGGAGCTCAGTTCTGAAGTTACAACTTCAGATCTTAGTTTGCACAAAAGAATAACTTCCAATCATACCATGAAAACCCTAGCATTTGTCCAAAAAGGGGATCTATAATGAAATGAGGTCAGGGTAACGATTTATACCTTCCAGAAGATGCCCAATAAGGTAGATTTCAGATCCCACAAGCTCCTTGCTTCTGAATACTTGCTCTCCAAGCTCCCTTCTCCACAAAATCCTCTTCCAAGCTCAAGAATACACAAATGTAACACACACACTCGATTAGGGTTTGAGAGGGACAAGAAGAAGTAAAGGGGAGGCTGGGGGGGAGGCCAATGATCCTTTGTATAGGGTGCAAAACCCCAAGATTTAGGGTTTCATCTGCCAGCTCCTACTCGTCGAGTCCCTTCTTGGACTCGGCGAGTAGGTCATTAAAATACGCGGACCAACCCGCTGCTACTCGACGAGTAGGGCAATCAACTCGTCGAGTAGCCCTTGAAATCAAGAAACTCACACATTAAATCAATACTTGAGAATTGGGGCGTTACAATTCTCCCTCACTTGAACTAGACTTCGTCCTCGAAGTCTGCTGCAGCGAATAACTCCGGGTAATGCTCCCGCATTTCAGCCTCCGTCTCCCACGTCCACTCGGACCCCGCATTTCAGCCTCCGATGCTCCCACTGTACCTTCACCAAAGGTATCTCCTTGTTCCTCAGAATCTTCATCTTTTTCTCCAGTATGGCCACAGACCTCTCTTTGTAATTCAGGCGTTGATCAACCTGAATATCATCCAGCGGCACCACCTACTCTTGATCTATAAGGCACTTTCACAGCTGCGAAACGTGGAAAGTGTTGTGTATCCGACTAAGCTCCTCCGGCAGCTCTAGCCTGTAAGCTACCTTGCCAACCCTGGCAATGATCCTGAACGTCCCAATATATCGGGGACCCAATTTTCCCCTCTTCCTGAAGCGGATCACACCCTTCCAGGGCGAGACCTTCAGGAGTACCATGTCACCGACCTGAAACTCTAACTCGGAGCGGCGTCGGTCGGCGTAACTCTTCTGCCGACTCTGAGCGGTCTGCAGTAGCTGCCTAATCTGATGAATCTTCTCGGTAGTCTGCAAGACCACCTCCGTCCGACCCATCACCCTGTGACCAACCTCACCCCAACAAACCGGGGTGCGACATCTCCGCCCGTACAACAGCTCGAATGGCGGGGCGCCAAGGCTAGAATGATAGCTGTTGTTGTAGGCGAACTCCGCAAGCGGTAGGTAAGAATCCCAACTCCCACCGAAATTAATGACACACGCCCTCAACATATCCTCGAGGGTCTGAATAGTACGCTCGCTCTGGCCGTCTGTCTGCGGGTGGAATGCTGTGCTGAAGTGCAACCGCGTGCCCAGCTCCTCGTGAAACTTTTGCCAGAAGCGGGAGGTAAACCTGACATCCCGATCAGAGACAATGGAAACGGGAACCCCATGGCGAGACACGATCTCGTGAACGTACACTTCAGCCAATTTCTCGGCCGATGAGCTCTCCCGTATGGCCAAGAAATGGGCACTCTTGGTCAATCGATCCACGATGACCCATATAGCATCAAACCCCTTCGTCGTCCTCGGCAACTTGGTAATAAAATCCATCGTGATCTGTTCCTATTTCTACATGGGAATCTCCAGGGGCTGCAGCTTGCCATGCGGCTTCTGATGCTCGGCCTTGACCATCCTACAGGTCAAGCACCTCTCGACGTACCAAGCGATTTCTCGCTTCATGCACGGCCACCAATAGCTCAAACTCAAATCCCGGTACATCTTGGTGGCCCCCAGGTGAATAGATAAATGAGACTTATGAGCCTCCTCCATAACCGTTTGCCTAACCCCACCCGACATGGGAACCCAAACCCGGCCGCATCGGGTCAATAGTCCCCGACTATCCTGCACGAACCGAGTATTCTCGCCCTTGATCCTCTCCAGCTTCCAATTTTCCGGCCGTATGCCCTCAACCTGGGCATCTCTGATCAAACTCACAAGCGGAGAATCCACCGCTATCCTCATACATACCGCTGGGGTGGAAGACCCAGCTGACTTGCGGCTCAAAGCATCCGCAACTACATTCGCTTTACCAGGATGGTAAAGGATCTCGCAATCGTAGTCCTTGACTACATCCAGCCACCTGCGCTGCCTCATATTCAGGTTTGGCTGATCCATGATATGTCTCAAGCTCTTGTGATCCGTGTAAATGGTACAGTAGACCCCATAGAGGTAATGTCTCCATATCTTGAGGGCGAACACCACCACCCCCAGCTCCAAGTCATGCGTAGGGTATCTCGTCTCATGCGGCTTCTGCTGCCGCGATGCATAAGCTATCACTCGTCCCCTCTGCATGAGGACCGCCCCTAAGCCTGTGATGGATGCATCACAGAACACCCTCTGCTGCTCAGGGCCCCACCGGAAATCCACCCCCTTCCTCGTCAGACGAGTGAGGGGTACCGCAATCTTAGAGAAATCTTGTATGAATCTCCGGTAGTACCCTGCCAATCCCAAGAAACTCCTGATGTCTGAAGGAGATTTCGGAACCTCCCACTGCATAACCGCCTCGATTTTGGTTGGATCGACCAAAATTCCCTCTTGGTTAACGAGATGTCCGAGGAATTGGACCTGTCGTAGCCAAAACTCACACTTCGAGAACTTGGCGTACAGCCGTTCTCGTCTCAGAACTCCCAATAACTCTCGTAGATGCTCCTCATGTTGCTCTCGGGTCTTGGAATACACCAAGATATCATCTATAAACACTATGACCGAGCGATCTAGCATCGGTCTGCAGACCCGATTCATTAGGTCCATGAATACTGCTGGCGCGTTGGTGAGCCCAAACGGCATCACCACGAACTCGTAATGTCCATAACGAGTTCGGAACGCGGTCTTCTCCACGTCCTCCTCTCTAACCCTGACCTGATGATACCCAGACCTCAAGTCTATCTTGGAAAACCAAGATGCGCCCTACAACTAATCGAAGAGATCGTCTATCCTCGGGAGTGGGTAACGGTTCTTCACCGTTAACTTATTCAACTCTCGGTAATCAATGCACATCTGGTGCGAACCGTCCTTCTTTCGGATAAAAAGAATCGGCGCTCCTCATGGAGAACTGCTAGGTCGTATGAACTGCTTGCCCAGCAGTTCCTGTAGCTGCGATGACAGCTCCTGCATCTCTGGTGGTGCCAATCGGTACGACGCCTTAGCGATAAGGGCCGCACCGGGCACTAGGTCGATCCTGAACTCGACCTGCCTCTCCGGAGGTATCCCTGGCAACTCCTCCGGAAACACATCTGCAAACTCCCTGACCACCGATACATCGGAAACCGAAATCTGATCCCTGACTCGCGTATCTACCACATACGCTAGATAACCCGCACACCCATGCTGAATGTACTACCGAGCCCAGGCAGCTGAACAAAACATGTTGAAACAATGTTCAATTAGGATCGTTAGATTCTACGCAGGAAAACAATTAAGAACGTAATTATGAACACAAGAATGGCTTTGAATGTGTCGTATGATTAATGCTTTAACACCCCAGAAGATCTCGATTAAGAACTTCGACGTAGAGGTATTTAGGGTTACAAAATGATAAACGATAATCATCACCTTTTCTAATGCATACATGCATGCACTATATATAGTCTAACCCTACTAGATAATCGCGGATGGACAAGCCCAATCCGGATACAAAACATAAGCCCATGACGCAACACAATTAGACCCAACAATCTCCCCCTTTGCGTCAATGGAGCCAAAAGCTCACTTCGGTTGAGCTGCAGAAGACTTCTTAACTGTTTTGAACACCTTCGGTATGATGGCCAATAGATGATGACGAAACGTTATGTACCACCGAAGCATGTCTGTGAAGTTCTTCTTATCTGCTTCTGAGTTCTGCTTGCACCGATGAATAATGTTGATGATGTGCTCCAAGCAGTCTGTTGAAAACAGATGTTTATGAATAGAAATCGGTTGGCTTCGCCTCTTGTAAACATTACAGTAAGATGTGTAGAATCGATTTGGCCCATCTTCATTTTGTTCACATCTCCTGGTTTCGGTGTTGGCTTGACAGTTGGTTTCTTGTTCATTACTTTCGCTATCTCCTGATCCATAGCAGCAACCTCATGGATGTAGGAGGCCAACACTCTCTTCAAGTGATCCAGTATCGGCTCATATTCTCTCGGATTAGTGATCAGAATGTTAAACAATAGGATCCAGTCATGAGGATTTAAATTCGGAAGGTCTGCCAGGGAAATAATCGACACCGAGTTTGCTGATCCTCGTGTGATTTTGAAATTAACATTTATGAATTTCCCAGCAGGCGAAGGCTTGAGTACCTTGACAGTAACTATCTTCTGTGCACTCCATGTCAAGTACTGTGGTTGACCGTACTTCAGATAAAAGTCGCTAAGCTCACGATCAACTTTTGGATGAGGGTAAGGAACTTCAACAGTCGAATCGAAACAATGAAAGGTGAATGCCTTTCGTGTTATTGGCATGTCGAACTGTGAGTCCTTAGAATTATCACAATCAAACGAAGCGATAGGTTCCAACCAGTAAACACTTGGAAACTCTATAGCCTGATTGATAAGTGTCTCTTTTGTCCACAGGGGAAACAAGGCCTTCTTGAAATTTAAGGCTTCTTCTTCTTCCTTGTTCCTCCTTTCCCTTTCCTCAGCTTCCTTCGCAACTTTTAAAGTTTCATCCAACTCTCTGTCCCTCTTCTTTCTTTTAAGAGCCTCAGCAATAGTCTCTTCAACATCGTCATCACTGTCATCATCAATCACCTTCTGCTTGTCTTGAGAACTAGAACCCGAAGCTTCATTACCCTTCGGTTCTGTTGTAACTTTGACTTTCGGTTGAGCAGATTCGGTTTCAGTTTTCACAGGAACCTTCGGTTGAGCACCTTCTCGCCCTTGTTTTGGAGGTATGAATCTCTCCGAAACACCCTTCATCTCGTGTAATAATGCAAGGGCAAGAAGAAGTTTTGTAGTTAGATGATTCCTTATGGTCAAAGTAAGGATATGATCATGAGCACCAAGGAGATTGGTCAACATGTTCTTGACATCTCCAACACAGCTTCGAAAAACAGCTCTCTCCGTCTTCAACAAAGAAATTTCATTTTCAGCTTGAGCGAGCTTGACCTTCTGGACTTCAATTGTGGAAGCTTGGCGGGCAAGATCTTCCTTTAGAGCACTGTCTTTTGCTAAATCAGCGTGAAGAGATTCAAGCCGAGAATTCACAGAACTGAGAAGTGAAGTGTTCTCTGCTTGGATGGAAGAACGGACAACCTCAAACTTTGTTTGCTCTTCTTGAAGGGACTTGGATAAGGAATCCACAGAAGCATTCACCTTGGTGGCATTGGTATCAGCATGCCCTTTTAGTGACTCAAGAAAGATCTGAGTACTATGAACAAATTCTGCAACATCGGCAGTGGCCTTTTTGCAAGAAGAAGAAGATTCATTAACAGCCTTTGTAGATTTTTCAATGGAGTCAGTGTATTGCTCAAGATCAGTGTCCAAAAAGGCTTTGAGCACAACACCACTGTAGGACTTGTTATCATCAAGCAATTTATCCAGTTTCTCATCAATGCTCTGCAATTGTTGTCTCGTGACTGGAGCTTCATCATCCTTATCGGTAGGAAGCCTATAGGGACTGTAGTATGTAGAATCAAACTCATCATTAGCACCACCGAGAGTTGCACCGGAATCGGTTGAAAGTGAGGGTGAAAGTGGTTTAGAAGTAACTGGAGGTTCTGTTTTAGTATTCGCCCCCGCATCAGATACGTTGACGTTTACTGTCGGTTCTGGGATTGGAGTAGAAGTTGATTGGGAAATAATAGGACGTGGTAAGGTAGTTGTAGAAATAGGAATAGAAGTAACTGGTGGTGGTTGTGGTAGAGAAGTTGTTGTTTGAGATGAGGTAGGTGGTGGAATAGGAGCAACCGAAACTGGAACTGTCTGTTTCGGTGATAGAGGTGGGGTTGGAAGTTTGACATGAAGAGGTTCGGTTGGGGTTGGGGATCGGGGAGGGGTGTTACCTCTTGGTGATTCATGATGAGTTTCCTCTTCTTCATCCTCCTCAGCATTTTCTGAACTGGGAGGAGTAGGACTCTTGGATCTTTTCGCCATCTTCTTAATCTGCTTTGGTTTAGAAGAATCCCCTTTCGCAGACTTTCGCTTCCTGGACTTGATAGACTTAGACTTATCATCCTCTGTTGTCTCTTTCTTGGTAGTAACCCGTTTCCCTCGGTTTCCAGGCTTGTCCACAGCATCCAAGGCAGCCTGCTGTTCGGGAGATAAGACTCTTGGTTCCTTGGGAGGAAGTTTGCGATAATCAGCCATGACTTTACTCTCGGCTATGACACACCTGTACATCGTCTCTGGTATAGATCCATTGTGAGGGAACTTTTTAGGATCGGAAATTATGATTTTCTTGGTGTGAAACGTAGCAATAAACGCGACTAGGGCATCCTTCATTACCGGAATATCCAAGGTATTAATCGCCATTCGTGTAATGAGAGTCCATAATCGACCACACGAAATTTCCGAATGCCTCGTAGAAGTGTTGAGGCTTTGCACCACTTGGGACCAGATAATCGACCCATAGTCGAGATTGATACCATTGTAAAGACCGTATAGAAGGGTCAGAAAACCCTTGCTGGTGCCATCAGATCCACCACTCCTCTCCGCCAAACTCTTAATGAGAAGAGTAAGCAATCCATTCCATTGGGACGGTAAGCACGACTTCTTAACCTTCGTAACTGTGGTAAGCACGTCAGTGTAGCCCATCTCGTAGAGCATCGAGAACAGTTGAGTAGTGGTAATGAAGTCTGGTGAGATCACAAACGAATCCACAGCAAGATGCAATAGTGAACAAAATCTCCCTTTTGAAATAGAAGCCTTATGAGAATGGATTTGGAAGTAGATTCTCTCCTTGTTTTTGTCATATGAAGCAGTGGTGTAAACCTGTGATAGGAGTGACATAGGGACGGCTTCCACCTGTGTTAGGGCTAGAACCAGAGGTGAATACTTCAAACACTCAACCACTTGTAGCATATACGAATCGTACAGAAAAGGATTGAGTTCAATAATCATGTTTTGATTTGGCTTGATTGAGAGCAATGTGGATAAAGCTGTTTGATCTTGAGCTGATGAAGAAGTCACCATTGTTGATTGAAGGAAGAAGATGAACAGCTGTAAATCGCCGTGTAGATATATAGAGTTTGTTACAGGTGAAAGAAACAAACGTAATTAGAACCCCTTTATATACCGTTGCCAAGAGAGAGAAAGAATCATCATCATAATGATGAGATCACTGAAACGTCGCCTGAAAAAGCGCGATGTGACAGGTTGGTTTCTCCCAGGTATACGTCAGCACGCGTGGTTTTAGTAACCGTTCAAATTCACGCGCTTAAAATCTTATCCTCAAATCGTCGTTTGAAATTCAGCTTCGCTCCAAGATTTAGGATAACCCATGTTGCTCCAAAAGATAAACAAAAATCGAACCAACAGCAACCAGAATGTTGGAAAATAAAAATTTTCGTGCAATAGGGTGACAAAAGATAAAGAAATAAAGCAAAATGTGTATTGGATGTGAGTGATGTCTATTAGAAGACATAAAGCAGATGATTCCGGGCAAGAATCGCTTCCTTCAAAGTCAAGAGAGACTTGAAGTGCTTGTGTGGTATCCCGAGAAAATACGATCAACTGCTTGTAGAGAAACATTCAAAGGCTGCTTTTAATTTGTAGGCTAAGGGTAGCTTATCTTCAACCGAACGTCGATTCTTAACATAAGACCGAACGTTGGAAGAAGTACTTGTGAGACCATTGTGGTCTGTTGAACAAGTAGGTTGGGTATAATTTATAGTGACTGAGATGTGATAGAAATCTCAAAAATAAAAACAAACTGAATCTTTTTGGGAAGAAAAGCCTTGGTGTTAGACAATTTCATAAAAGACCACTCAAAAATAAAATGAGAATTCATTTGGTAACAAGTAAGATCTTGAATATAATAATTCACCATCAATGCATAGTAGGTGTTGAATGTTGGGTTTCACTCAGCACGTGGTGTACGTATCTAAGATCACAAACACAGATTTTGTGCAACCGTAAACCTCAGTGGTAAGGACCGAGAGTCTCAAGGGTTACATTGGTGAACCGAAAGTTGATGGAGAATGTAAGGAGGATGGTTAAAGAACCGAAAGTACCTTCTGCTATAAAGACATGACAAAGCAGAAAAAATCTTAACTCATTTGAGAAGAGTAAGGTAGCTCTTGACTTGAGTAGATTTTAACAGCCTGATTGGGAAGAAACGATAGGTATAGATCGAATCATTAAGGCCTTGCTCTTAGTCGTTGAGGCTTTGGTCAACATGCAGCAACATGCTTCTAGGGACCCTTAACTAGTTCAGATTAAAAGAATCATACCTGGCTAAGCTCCAAATTTTGTTGTACTGGTATACTTGAGACCTAATTAGAAAAACAAGCAAACAAACAAACAAAAACAACAAAAAAAAATATTGAGAAAAATATTTTTTTTTTGAAGTTTTGAGATTTTCTGAAAAATAATAAAAACAGAAAAAGAAAATATATTTGGATTTTTGAAGTTTTCTGAAAAATAATAAAAACAGAAAGACAAAAATAAAGTAGCACAAAACACTCTTTTTTAAAAAAAATAAGAGGAAAAAAAATAGAGTTAAAAGAATAAACAAAATGTACAACTGAAACCTTATCTTAAAAGAATGAAGCGAAATAAGCCGAGCGATCGGTTCATTTCGGTTCCTTAAATTCCAGAGCCGAAATAGACCGAGCGTTCGGTTCATTTCGGTTCCCGAAAATTATGGAGCCGAAATAGACCGAGCGTTCGGTTCATTTCGGTTCCCGAAAAATCCGGAACCGAAATAGACCGAGCGTTCGCTCTATTTCGCTTGTCTAATTTTTAGTAAGAGATTTGAGGATTCGGTACCGACTCTGCTTCCATCATTCCTAAGCCTTGTAAAATTTTATTGAAACTCGCTTCAGGTAAGGCTTTAGTGAATATGTCAGCCAGTTGATCAGAGGACCGAACGAAATGTACTTCCATGTTCCCATCTTCTACATGGTCCTTGATAAAATGATATCTCATAGCAATATGTTTTGTCTTTGAGTGTTGCACTGGATTGTGACATATTCTTATTGCACTTTCTGAGTCACAATATAGAGGAATCTTCTTCATACTCAGCCCATTATCTCTTAGTTGACTTTGAATCCATATTACTTGAGAAGTACAAGATGCTGCAGCTATATACTCAGCTTCGACTGTTGAAAGTGACACGTAGGTTTGCTTCTTGGACTGCCAGCTAACAAGTTTCTCATCAAGAAATTGGCATCCCCTTGTAGTGCTCTTTCGGTCTAGACCACATCCTCCAAGATCAGCATCAGAAAAAGCTTGATTGAAGAATCCAGATCCAGCAGGGTACCAGAGACCGAGAGATGAGGTTCGCTTTAGGTAACGGAAAATATTTTTCACTGCTACCATGTGAGGTTCTCTTGGATTAGCTTGAAACCTGGCACAATAACAAACAGAAAACATAATGTTCGGTCTACTAGCTGTTAGATACATAAGGGACCCTATCATTTGTCGATATAGTGTTATGTCAACAGCAGGTTTTTCCAGAGAAGGTGTTAACTTAGTTCCAAATGCCATAGGAACCTTCACTTTCGAATCTCCCGTCATACCGAATTTCGTCAGCAAGTTCTTTGTGTAGGCCTCCTGGTTGATAAAGATACCTTCTGGTCCCTGTCTAATATTCAAACCAAGGAAAAAATTAATCGGACCCATTGCGCTCATTTCAAACTTAGTCTCCATCAACTTCCTGAATTCAGCCGTTAGGCTAGGATTCGTGGAGCCGAAGATGATGTCATCGACATAAATCTGAACTATCATTAGATGTTCGCCTTCTTTCTTTCGGAAGAAGGTTGGGTCAACCGAACCTTGCTTAAATTTCGACATTTTCAGAAAGCGAGTTAAAGTTTCATACCAGACCCTCGGTGTTTGCTTTAAACCATATACAGCTTTATCCAGCACATAGCAATGATCATGGAATTTCTCATTCACAAACCCGGGAGGTTGCTCAACATACACTGTTTCTTCTAGTTCTCCATTCAAGAAAACGCATTTTACATCCATTTGGAAAACCTCGAAATTTTTATGAGCAACATATGCCAGAAAGATTCTAACTAATTCCAACCTAGCTACTGGAGCGAAGGTTTCCTCATAATCTATCCCTTCCTCTTGGCAATATCCTTTTACTACCAACCGAGCCTTGTTTCTAATAACATTCCCCTCTTTGTCCAATTTATTCCTGAAGACCCATTTCAAGCCAACCACTGAAGCATCCTTTGGTGTGGGAATCAGCCTCCAAACTCGATTGCGTTCGAACTCATGGAGCTCATCTTGCATTGCTTGAACCCAATCAAAATGATCAAGTGCATAATTAAACATACATCATTAACTCGCTTAACTGTTTTCTGATTCATCATTCTGATTAAACATACAAATTATCCTCCTTTAGCTCTGATACCAATTGTTGAAACAATGTTCAATTAGGATCGTTAGATTCTATGCAGGCATACAATTAAGAACGTAATTATGAACACAAGAATGGCTTCCATTAGCTCAATCCACATCCTTCTCTCCTCACTTTTTGAAGACACCCTGCTGAGTTGGTCAGTTAGGTTAGAATTCGCTAAGCGAGTTTGCATGAGACTACCACTTAAGTTAGAAAATTTTAATTTTAATTCATTTAATTCTTCTTCATAATCTATTACTGGAACTTTAAGTGATTCAAGGATGGATTGTACCTTTTTGATCAGCCGATCACAATCGTTGATCTTCTCGCTCACATGCTTGGCTGTAAAGCATTTGTCCTCAGTTAGGTTCGGCTCCTTACTTGCACTTTCGGTTGATGCACCAGCTGTGACCATCAAACATCTTCCAGCCGAACCTACATCCTTTGCCACATAAGCTCTTCCATGAGTGGGCTTTCTCACCTCTTCATCTTCAGAATCGGTTGACCAAACTTCAACGCCACCGAACTCATCTTCATCAGCATTCTCCTGGACAATCAAGGCATTCATAGAACTGTTAGTCGCCTTCTTTTTCTTGATCTCTTCCAACTTGCGCATGTAGTACGCCTCATCGTCTTCACCATCTCTTTTCTCAGCCATTTTCCTCAGCATGCAATCTTTGGCAAAGTGGTTCTTGCCGTGACAGTAATTGCAGTCGAACCCAGAGTCTCCTGCAAGCTTGCTCTCCTTCTTGTCTTCATCCTTTTGAGAATAATTTTTCACTTCATCCTTCACCTTCTCAGAGCTGTAACTTCCCTGCCAGTTTCGGTTCTTGTTGACAGGAAATTTTCTTCGAGCAAACTTCTTTGGATTGGTGACCATCATAGCATACTCCTCGCTTGTAAGGTCATACTCAGACATATCCGACTCTTCTTCTTCTTCTTCTGCAATGCTTTTTCCTTTTGAGACAAGGGTCAGTGATCCCACACCAGAAACTACCTTCGCCTCTTTGGTTACTACACTCTCATGGGACTTAAGTATTCCCACAAGTTTTGCTAGTGAGTAAGATTTAAATTGTTCATGTGCTTTCACGGTTGAAACCACAACCATCCATTCTGGTCTCAGACCGTTCATGAAGGTTACCTTCTGCTTGATCAACTTTCTTTCTATTCCATGCTTGATCATCTTACTTAGGAGATGATTGAACCGATCGAAAGTTTGTATGATTTTTTCTTCTGGTTTTTGTTCGAAAACTCCAAATTCTGATAGCAGCAAGGTTTGAATGGAGTGTTCTAGATCTTCATCGGTTGAATAAAGTTCTTTCAACCTATCCCAGATTTCTTTGGCCGTCGTGCATGAACCAACTAACCGAAAAATGTCAGATTGCAAGGCGAATCTGATCATTCTCATGGCCTTCACATTACACAGCAACTTGTCCTTCTCATCCTGTGGCATCTTCTCTACATCCGCCACCAGCTTGTTATATTCCTTTTGGGACTTAACTGTCGTGTTCGTTCCTGAGTGAACAAACGGCCCAAGCGTGATAACTTCCCAGATGAGATAGCCATTGTCTTCAGATCCAACCACGTAATCTTCAAAGTGATGCGCCCATACTTCATAGTCTTGAGTGTAAAGAATGGGAATCATGGTAGTGGATCCAATGCTGTTTGAGATGTTGATGGGATTTGTTTGCGAATCTTCGTGAGACATGGTGGGCTGCTAGAATCAGACCTGTAAACTTGAGATTAGGGTTTTATCAGAAACTGAGTTGCCGTCGTTAAGAAGAAGACGGCTTCTATTTATTCGATAAAAGCGGAAACCCTAAAGAATTCTGAATACAGAAGGAATGTGTATTGATCACACAGTCTCCCGCTCTGATACCAATTGTTGAAACAATGTTCAATTAGGATCGTTAGATTCTACGCAGGCAAACAATTAAGAACGTAATTATGAACACAAGAATGGCTTTGAATGTGTCGTATGATTAATGCTTTAACACCCCAGAATAGCTCGATTAAGAACTTCGACTGTAGAGATGTTTAGGGTTACAAAATAAAAAACGATAATCATCACCTTTTCTAATGCATACATACATGCACTATATATAGTCTAACCCTGCTAGATAATCACGGATGGACAGGCCCAATCCGGATACAAAACACAAGCCCATGACGCAACACAATTAGACCCAACCAAACACTGATCCCTCTCTGGTGCCCTCGCCATATACAATCAGTTCTCCCCCACTTGGGGTTCGAACTACCACTCGCTGGCCCTCGCAATCAATCATAGCACCGAACCGACTGAGCCAATCCATGCCTACAATCACGCACACCTCCCCCATGGGGATCAGAATCAAATCTATCAGAAAGGACACCCCGAAAATCTCCAAGTCACACCCTCGATAAACTGAAGAAGCAGAAACCCCGTGTTCGTTGGCGATAGACACTCGCAACGGACACTCTAACTCGCCCACTGGCGCACCGAACTCCCTACTAAATGACTGAGATACGAAGGACTGACTCGCCCCCGAGTCAAATAAGACCAAAGCAGGCAAGGAGTTCACTAAGAACGTACCTATTCACAGGTACAACAGATAAGCATACAACAGATATAGAAAACGAGATAAAGGATAGAAACATACCAGCAACCACATCTGGTGCTGCCCTGGCCTCCTCTGCGGTCAACTGGAAAGCACGACCCTGAGCCTTCTTAGGCTCTGCCCTGACTGGTCTCCCATCCGTGATCCTCAAGGTAGCCGGCGCAGGAGCCTGTGTCGGCTTGGCGGCAAGTAGTGGACAGTTGGCCCGCATGTGGCCAACCTGATCGCAGTGATAGCCTAACCTCATACCCTGAACTGGGGCGGACTGGCGATAATCCTTCGCGTAATGCCCCTCCTTGCCACACCTGTGGCACCCACTACCAACTCGACACACACCAGAATGACCCTTGCCACACTTCCCACAAGTGCGGCTCTGCTGACCCCGGTCCTAGTATCAGCGGTCTTAGACCGCTTCGGCGCCGGCTGAGACTATGTCGGGGCCTGCCGCTGCTCTCTCAACTGCTGCTCAATCTCCAACTCACGCGCGTCTGGCGGCCTCCTGCAACTCTAGAAGAGTATCACATCGCTGGGTAGAAACAAACTGACGGATATCCGTCTTGAGCATGCTCAGATTACGGGTCATCTGAGCATGCTCTGAAGCAAACTCCGGGCGAAACACCGCCCTCTTAGTGAATATCCGGGTCATCTCCGACACCGACTCCCTATCCTGTCTCAAACTCAGAAACTCCTGTGCCAAACGTTCCCGCTCAACCCGCAGAATGTAACGGGCGTGGAACATGTCCCTGAACTGCTCCCAAGTAACAGCAGCTCTCTGATCATCAGTGTACGACCCAGTCGCAAGTCTCCACCAGTCCTTGGCCCCGGACCTAAGCAGGTTCAGAGCACACCTGACCTTCTGGTCAGTAGGACACGAGCAGGTGAAGAAACACCCCTCGACATCTGAAATCCATCTCATAGCCTTGATGGGATCCTGTGTCCCATCAAAAGTAGGGGGCTTCGTGTTATCGAAGTCCCTGTACTGAAAGCCCCTACCAACTCCTCCCCCTGCCGCAGATACAGCTGTTGCAGCTGCTGCAGCGGCTGTCTCTGCAAGGGCTGCGTAACGCTCATCAAAATACTCCACCATGACGGTCTTGATCGACCCGAACATCTCCGGCAGCTGTGCTCGGAACACAACAGCAACCTCATCATGCAGGATCTCCCGAATCCTAGCATCCAACTCCTCTGTACTCATCTACACCACCGGCTCAGGTGCTGTTGGCCCCTCCTGGCCTCTGTCTCCTGATCCTGTCCCCGAACCGGATCCAGCCACAAAGCGTCTCGTCATCACCATTCTGAAACATGCCACAAGATGTCAGATAATCCACATAAATATCTGGGAGCCAACTCCCGACTAACCCTAGGGGTTGTGACTTCCTTGCTACGCGTATGGGTCCTGTGCTTTCGGTAGTATGGGCCCCTACTACCTTCCACACCTACCCATATTTGTCTCAAGTATCACCACAACGCCCTAACTGGATACACAACATGGCGAGCGCTCAACCCTCACTCCTAGAGGAATGCTAAATATTTCATAACTGGCCTCCCGACCTCTCACATTCCACCCATCCATGAAACTTTCACCAACCCTGAAGCACTAGTGCATGCTAGCCATACATAATGCTGGACCCTATAGACTTTCGAATATCCAGTCCTACCCTAAGCTCCCAATCAAACAAGAACAGAACATAAGGGTAAATCAAACATTCTCAGGCTATAAGATCTTAATTATGTATAACCACAATGCATACACTGAGCACCTACAGTAATGATGTCAATTTCATATAAGGAAAACCCTAGGCTAGCAGGCATCATATAATCAGGTAGTTCTATCATGCAATTTCTGAAGATCCCTAGCTCTAGCATGTTGTTCTAACATATCACACAATCAAATAACTGTATGGTATTTTGGGGTCTACTTACTGGCTCCGGCTGATCGTACACCCTGTATCCTCCTTTACTTATTTTGAAAACCATTTAAAACCATTTTGAAAATATTTCCTTGATTTGAGACTGGATTCACACGAATGATCCTCCAATTCACTCAAACCAAGGCTCTGATACCAACTTGTAACACCCAAAAATTTCAAGCAAATTTAAACTTTTAAAAACACATCAAATTCGTCAAACATTACATCTTTGTTTTCAAAATATTATTTATCAGAGTATATCCCAGAAACATAAACATAAAGTGAGGAGCTGTACGATCATGCCTTCGCCTTGTCGCGATCCCCTGATGTACCTGAAATAATAAACTGAAACTGTAAGCCCGAGAGCTTAGTGAGTTACCCCCCCCCCCCCAAAATACCGATACACATACAGTCCATATAACTACATTAGTAATAACATATCATAACAACTGAAACAATAAACTAAAACTGCATGCAATAGGTCCACATCTTTACAAGCTGGATTACCCCTGGGCCCTCAGTACGAGTCTGGAATGCCTACCGGGCCCTCAGCTCGTATCTGGAATGAACCCGAGTCCTCAATATGAGTCTGGAATGCCTACCAGGCCCACAGTCAAAGTCAACAGTCCATGTTGACTCGACTCGTCGAGTGCAGTTCACCGACTCATCGAGTCCTTCCTGAACTCGAGAAGTCGTGAAATCCTTGATTGGCTCGTCGAGTTCCCTTTTAGCTCGTCGAGTTCATACGTGTCCAAGAATTGGGAGAAACCCTAGCCGACTCGCCGAGTTCAAGGCAATCTTCAACGGACTCGCCGAGTTGTTCATCAACTCGTCGAGTTCATGGCCATCTTCAACGGACTCGCTGAGTTGTTCATCCAACTCGCCGAGTCCTTGCAGACCTTTATCCATGCAGACGCTTTCTAAGCCATGGCAAGGTTCCAGATTACAGATCCAAGCTTCGAAGGCATGTTTATCACGTAAAGTTGCAAACTTTATGCACATGCAAGGCTCTAAAGGCCCTAAATGACCAATCTAAGCTTCTAATGGAGCTTTACACCTTGGGAGAGTCTCATCCTTTCACAAGCTGGAACTTTATGGACTCAGAAGTCCAAGGGAGCCCAGTTCTGAAGTTACAACTTTAGATCTTAGTTTGCACACAAGAATAGCTTCCAATCATACCATGAAAACCCTAGAATTTGTCCAAAAAGGGGATCTAGAATGAAATGAGGTCAGGGTAACGATTTATACCTTCCAGAAGATGCCCAATAAGGTAGATTTCAGATCCCACAAGCTCCTTGCTTCTGAATACTTGCTCTCCAAGCTCCCTTCTCCACAAAATCCTCTTCCAAGATCAAGAATACACAAATGGAACACACACACTCGATTAGGGTTTGAGAGGGACAAGAAGCAGTAAAGGGGAGGCTGGGGGGGAGGCCAATGATCCTTTATATAGGGTGCAAAACCCCAAGATTTAGGGTTTCATCTGCCAGCTCCTACTCGTCGAGTCCCTTCTTGGACTCGGCGAGTAGGTCATTAAAATACGCGGACCAACCCGCTGCTACTCGACAAGTAGGGCAATCAACTCGTCGAGTAGCCCTTGAAATCAAGAAACTCACACATTAAATCAATACCTGAGAATCGGGGCGTTACAAGGTAACTCACCTCACACTGCTGAAGTCCCGTAGACACAATCCCAGCTGCTGGATGACAGATTCCCGAACTGTCAATCACAAAAATAACACCCAATTAATAATTGGGTTCCACTACATAACCATGAGTGCATTCTTTGGATAATTACTACATTACCCCAAGCTTGGCTTTATGCAAGCCCAAGGCCCAATCCATAGGCCCAAAGTCAACTAGGAAATCAAAGCCCAACACATGGCCCAATTTTCCAAATTGGGCCCAAGCCTATACATGGTCTTATTCTAAGGCCCAACATCATATAATCATTAAGGCCAAAAGTATGGTCCATCTATGGAAAATTGGGCCCAAACCCCTTACATGGGCCTTACCCTAGGCCCATTAAATTATTCTAGTCCAATTGCTTGACTTTGGATGGCCCATTAATAACCCAATCATCAAGGCCCAATAGAAAGGCCCAACAATAAACCCAAGTGAAATTAGGGTTTCTTATAAAATGGTGATTAGGGTTAAGTTTCCTACTTAACCCATTAAGGACTTAATCCACTAAGGACTTAATCCATTAAGTCCAATATTGGTTAGATTAATTTTTGCCAATGATTATTAATTAATATTCTAAGTTCATTAATTAATCCCGATGCGATCCCGATAAATCCCAAATTAGGGTTTCATGGCATTAGGGTTTCCAAACCCTAGTTAGGGTTTCCAACCCATATTAGCCGAATAGGCCCAATAGTTAGGTCCTTAGATCCATTAGGGTTCAGTAAGCCCATTAGACAGATGTTTGGGCTTTTGGGTCCATTAGGGCTTCATTGGGCCCATTAGGGCTTACAAGGCCCATTAGGGTTTCAAGCACCCCAAACGAATCAAACTCACAAGGCAAGCACACCGTCACCCGACACGGCGGCCGGTGGCGGCAACCACCACCCTACGGTGGTGGTTTGAGTTTCATTTCATTATTCTTCTACTAATTACATTTTACAACCCAAAATAAACACACACACTAAGAGATAAACACACATACAACCACCCTTGTGGTGGCCGGTGGTGGCACGTGGCGGCAGCCACCACCTCACGGTGGTAGTGGTGGTGGTTGTTCTAGGTTTTCCGGCCAAAATAGATCACACACAACACACCCGCGACCGGAAACACACACACACACACACCCGTTTTTGCTTGCAAAGAACACCCAACAACCACCAGATGGCACATGGCGGCGATGGCAGAACCATGGAGAGGAGGCAGCGTCGGTCTTGACGGTGACAAGGAAGCATTCATGGCGACAGCGGCGACAACAACTCCGGTGAGTCGGCAACGGCAGGTTGCGGTGTCAGCCACCAGTAAAGAGTGGACCCCCACCACCGACCACAAAACCCCTATAAATACGAGACCTCCACCTTTATTTGAACATTTCTGGCCAAAAACTCTCTCCTTCTCTCTCTAAGAACCTTGACCGTAAACACCTAAAAACACATTCAAATTTCGGGAAACATCGAGTGTGACATCCCCATTTTCACGGCCAGAAAAGACCGATTTTTGTTTATGCTTTATAAAAATCAGAGTACTTCTTTTAATAAAAATGTTGCGGAATTTGTTCCCAGAAAAACATGGTAAATACGTTATCAAAGCATTTCCGAAGAAATGTATTTTTATTCATTTAAAACATTTGGGATGTCATCGTCAATACAGAAACATAAGCATAAACAGAACTTACATTCATTTACACTAGTGATCTACATCTCTTTTAAATCTCTCAGTGCAAAGTAGCTTCGTATCGACACCTGTGATACAAATAAGCTGGAGTGGGTCAGGTTGGGAAACCTGGTGAGTACATAGGGTTTTCAACCCACAATAATATAATTATTATATTTAAACATCAAACAATCAACCCGATTACCCATCCCCGTTATCTTCTTTAATATTCCTTAAAGAATTATCTTAAGGGTCATCTCCTATATCATATTTACCTCTCATCTTTCTACCTCACATTTCCTTATATGCTCGTTCCTAAGGCATGAATACGTAGTTACAACGTCGCCTGAACTCGTAATTCATAGTAAGGGTTAGAGTATCATCGCATGAATATACAGTCACCACATCACCTGGACTCGTAATTCATCACCTACAGGTTATAAGTCTGCTGGTGTTTCCACGGGTTGTCTAGAATATTCTGTGGTCGCCATCTATACTCTAGTAGATTACTACATCTCCAAATTGTCGGACAAGGTTATAGTATCTTTCATCCTACATCACCAATTCATCATCACCTATCCATCACCTAATTATCATCACCTTCCTATCATCACCTATCTCTCATCATTTTATTTCATCACACACCAACTATTTCATTTACCCATGTTTTTGTTGGATTAGGTGTCTAAGCCCTTAACTATTATTGGTATGTATTCGACCCGAGAGTAGCATGGTCCATTTGGGTTGCATATCATCAGGACAATTTGTTAGGATGGACTTTTGAGAGAAGGTTATTTATGGTTTATTAATATATTATAAGTAATAATATATTAATATGAAATCATATGTTTTAATTAGTAGTGATCAAGAATTAATTTGGAATTAATTTAGTGGTCGAAAGAGACTAATTAAATCTATGGGGACTAATTATGATAATTAGTTATATTTATATGTGTTGGGCTTATGATCCATGTTGGACCAAGTTTATGTATGGATACATAAAGAGTTGGGCCACATGAACCATGGATCATAAAACCCATGGGTATGGATTTGGGTTATATCCATGACCCTAGAAATCCCACATATAAATAAATACTTCATTGCCCAAAATCGCAACTTGTATCTTTTTAGAGTTCATGGTGTCTTTTGTGTGCATGGAATTCTCTCTCAAGTTCATCCTTTGTCCATGGTGTGTTGTGATTCCATTTGAGGCTTCCACACTATTGGGGCTAAGCTCTTTAAGGCCAAATACACCAAGAATTCAAGCTCCATCAAAAGGTATGTCATGCTAACTAGTATATTATAATTTTATGTTAAATGCATGCTAGTTGTAAGATTAATACCTTGGAAACCATTTGCATGTATAATTAGTGAAAACATAGATCCAAGGTATTTAGGGCTGTATGTGCACCATAGGATGTTGTAGTATACCAAAACCCAACAGTGGTATCAGAGCCATGGGTTGTTTTCAATTATACTTGATGCAAGTTGCTGAAAAAAAAAAAACTGAAAAAAATCGAATTTTTTGATGTCGGGACAGCAGACTCGACGAGTCCAGTGATGGACTCGACGAGTCCATGAACAAATTCATCCAACTCGTCGAGTTGGTTCATGCACTCGACGAGTTGGACCCCCTGACAGCTTATCTTCGAGTTTTTTGGCCTGTTTTGGATTAGAATCATTACCGCAAAGTGTTTTTGTTCATAAAATTTGTTTTTTGATACTATGGTAATGTTTATTCTCATCCAAATAAAGGATAATAATCAAAGTTTCAAGTTTTATACATGTTTATATGATGCTTGAAAAATGTTGATTATGAATGTTCATGTTTATGAGTTTGTTTAGATTAATAGGAAAAATTATGAGATAGTTGTTTTCAATCCAAATTAATCTTGAAGTTGTTCATAATATGTGTTTTTGTAACTTGTCCTCAAGTTACATGAAAAGTCACATTTATGAATTTTAAAACCCATAAAAATTCCATAAGTTATGAAAAAATGAAGAGTCACATTTTTAATGCTTTTAAAGTCTTCCATAACTTGTCTACAAGTTATGGAACTTGAAGGGTTTTTTCCATTAAACCACTTTAAAATTCATAAGTTATGGAAACCATAAGGTTTTTGAATTGTTCAAAACTTGTCCTCAAGTTTTGGAATTTGTAAAGTCAAACCCCATATACACTTTAATTCCAAACCCAAGAATTTTAAAAGTTAAAGTTCAAACTTTATGGACTTCATTAAATTAATTAAAGTGTCTAATTAAAAGAGTTAATAATTCCATAAAGACATGGTTTAAGTTTAATTAAATTAAGAGTATAGTTTAATTAATAGATTAAACCACCAAGTATTTTAAATGTTTAAAATACACCCTTATACTATTATAATATTAATAGTTAATACTTATATATATATATATATATATATATATATATATATATATATATATGTATAAGAACAAAGTCAGTCTTACCGTTAGTAGGCCTCATTCACGAAGCCGGTCTATAAGGGGGGTATAAGGTTACTGCCTATAAAATGGCAGTTTAATGGGTGTCCACTCTCACCCACCGCTTCCTTGACCGGTGGAGGGTCGTTAGCCGAACGGGTAGGACAAGGACTATAATTCTCCCTTCATTAAAAGTATTAATGATAAATACTAAGTAACTAAACTTTTTATAAATACCCAATCTTAGTTACTTAGGAAAAAGTGAATAAGGTGCTAATCCATGAAATTACACTTTGCACTTTGTTTAAGTCGGTTAGTGGAGCGTGTGTGGTTAACCGGCACACTAACTCGTATTTAACAAGGTAGGCAAAGGGTAACCTAATGTTTATCATAGTATCGATGGAGCGTGTGTGGTTAATCGGCACATCGATTGAGGGGTAAACACTTAAGGGTACCAAGTAATTTGCATGGTTACTTCACACCTTGTTTTGTGATCCTCGGCATCCCAGTCACAAAACCTGAAGGGCACACTCGAGATTGAAACATGCCATTGAACAGTTCAATGAATCTCAAAGATCTAGGAGTTTCAAAAACCAATTAAAACCTAATAATATATATTTCGTTTTCATGGTGGAAATTGGTGAATCGTCATTCGCCTACCTTCAAATATTTTATAGCTTGGATTACGGCATCCCTCTTCCAAGTTATAAAAGTATTGTGTTGGGTCCTAGCCTTAATATTTCATATTGGGTGTTATATTAAGGACTTTAAATCAGCTATCTTGAGTATCTCCCAAAAGATGTCTGGTTTAGACATTTATGATCTTCCCAAATCTCTTGAAACAAGCTTTCCTAAATGAAGATGATGTCCCATGGAAATCATACTTCTTTCACCTCCTCCAATTATTCTCCCTAACCCACAAGTTCCTGAAAAGTTAAGGTCACTCACGCCCTATTGGCAAGCAAAGGTCTATGTGTGATCATATCTTGGAGATGTAGTCACATATTGACAAGCCGGGAGAGTTGGGTGTCAAAGTCTTGAGAAAATTGGTGGCTCAACTACTTTCTACGTCACATAGTGAGTTCTTTTGGAACACCTATGAAACAGACTATGACAAGACCCTTAATGATCTTATCTATTTGCTAAGATCAACTTCCTAAAAACTTTATGGACATTGACAATGATGACACTGGGAATCCAAAAAAGCATTCTCTTCCCAATGGAAATGGATCGGCCATAGTCAACTCGGTTGACCAAATGGTAAAGAGAAAAGCTAAGTCTGAGATAGTCCCATTACCAAAGGGTCCATATGTTTATATTGCCAAAGAAAGGGGCATTGGTTGCGAAGCTGCCAAATTTACCTAAGGATGTTAAAGTCAATAAGTTTGACTCTACTTCAGGTAAAGTCCACTATCTAACTCTGCTAAGTTTCTATTCTGAGATTCTTGATACATGATGTGACTGGGTCACATGTTGATGTTTTAAGAATCAAAGAAAAGTGAAGAAACTTAAAGAAAGAATATGCTGAATCTGATCGCGTAGATGGATTTCTATCGCATAGTTTGAAGATCGGATTCTTGAGCTACTTCTTAGGAGTTATGATATTTTGCTTAGGAATAGATAACAACAAGTTTTCATATGGATTGTAAGGATAAGTTTTTCCGCAAAGTTTTAAAATAAAAGGTAAATCTTTTGATTTTATTTATTTTAAAATATTCTTACAATGGCATTTGTGAAAATCTGTGTTGATTATAAGATTCCATTAACAACAAGAGTGGAAATATGAATTTGATTCTTTCATTTGTGGTAGTGTCTAAATTTACCAAATAAGGAAAGATTCTCATCACCCAAGTTTCAGTTGGATAGAAACTTGGAATCATGCAAGTTGTATAGCATGATGAATGAGAACTTTCGAGCATTGGAAAAATTAAGACTAACTACTTGTTCACATGGGTGTGTGAGTCAAGTGAAGGACTAAGGGATCGGGTACACATTCTTGTGCACTGGTCAGAGTCCACCACAAAAGATCGATAAGACTATTCGTCATAATTTACTATAGCTCAGTAAATATGGTTATACTTACAAGCTTAAGTGTAATTCTGAGACATTGGAAAAGGTTCCAATGTATGGCAGAGCGAATAAGAAGAATCAATTTAGGCAGAAAGATAAAAGTTTCTCAAATCTCAAAAAGATGGGAGAGTACTTTAGTATCATGTTTTAAGACCATCTTAATGATTTTGAGACCTTATCACAATTCATCCTCTAAGTGCATTCTGAGAGTTAAGAAGAGGAGTTATGAATTATTGAAGTGGTTAAATCAAGAAGATGATTCATACTTCGTTCCAAAACAATTCTTAGAGTTATACTCTAAGATTGTAACTTGAGTGACATGTCTTAAAGAAGGTTTAAAACACTTATCAAATGTAAGAGTAAAAGTTTTCTACTCTTGTACATTTGAAATTGGTAAGTTGTGATGTTTTGGATAAAACAAAGACCAACTAAGGCCAATTGTGTGAAGTGTTTGTCTTGATTAGAATCCACACTATCTCTTGAATATCTGACAAGAAAGTATTATATGTCAAGAGGACAGTGGGAGTCTTAAAGGTCTTGAAAGTCTCAAGAACTAATCAAGAATAAAACCTGAAGTTCTTCACTAGCACACAACTTGAGGTTTATAACCTATCGTGTTGACATATTCTGTGCCCATTTTGGCTTTGCATATGAGTTCTTAGAGTTCTCAATTGGTTGCACAAAAACTTGGAAGCAATGGCAGGCCCTTGAGCTGCCAGGTGGCAAGAAATTAAGATTGAGTTCAGTCCATATGAGTTTGGATTTGTCATTATCCTTGTCTTGTGACTATGGTTTTGACAATTCACATGGATAAGAACACATACACCATTAAATCTAAGGGTCATAAGGTTTCTCTCCGATTCATGAAAATGATGGTGAGGAAACACTTCCACCAAGTAGATTTGAAGTAGATAGCAATTGTGATATTTGCATTCTGAAAGTCGTTAGTGGAGCTGTGTGGTTAACCGGCACACTAACATGGACTTGTGAGAAGTGGCAAAGGTCTAAACAATTGAGACTATGATTACGGCATCCATTTTCATAGTTCTGAAATTGTTTAGACACACCTGTGAGTTATCTAAGATAAGGTGTATGATAATGATAAAGTTTTATCAAAGCAATCTAGTATCAGAAATCTGAACTTTGGTAAGAAAGTCAATAAAGTATTGTTTTTTCTAGAAGTTCAACTGATTTCTGAGTACATGTCAAAGCTAGTGGGAGCATAAGTGTTATGCTAATAATCATCATGTTAGTGGGAGCATGATAATTATGATAAAGGTTGCAAGTTAGCAATGTTAATTATAGAAAACAAAAGGTTTCAATTGGGAAAAAGTTGTTTTGCTATAATTAAGGGAGAGGAAATTATACTTCATCTCAAATCTAAAAGCTTATATTGAGGTTTTAATCGTATTTAGTCAAGTATATATATATATGAATGTTATGTTGGAATGGCTCAACATAAGAAAATTCTAATATAGGTTCCATTATTTGCGTTCTAAAATTCGATTATGATTACGACATCCCTTTTCATAATCTGAATTATGAGAACTTGGCAAATTGAAATGGAAATATTATAGCAAAAGACTGGTTTAGTCTTTATGTGATACATCATGAATCGTGTCCCATATGCTTCGGATATAGGATCGATTGCATGTGCTATATTCATCCTTTCTAAAATTTTCCAAATGCCTGGGGCATTAAGAAGGGAAAAGGTCCAGAATTGGATATGACTAAAAGGATTAAACAATTGTCGAGGACAATCTAAGGTTTACCAAAGATTGGTTGCTCAAGGACAGTTGGAAGTATAATGATAATTCTGGAAGGACCATATTGACATAATCTGTAAGGAGGAAACTGTTGTTCAGAAGTGATAGTCAAAATGGAATATGGAAATGTTTCAAAGTTAGAAATTATTCAATCTGTGTAAGATTAGGAAACTTAATGCAAGAAGGATGTTTCCAAGGAGTTGATCTCCTTTGGAATGCTCTGTAATGTTTGTTGTCAAGTCTATCTGACTTTGTGCATAATCATTACAAGAGGATCAATGCATATAAGTTTAGAATCTAACAGATTTCAGTAAATGGCATGAATTTGGAATTCTTGCATTTGCAGTGAGGATTTGGGACTATGAAAAGAGGATCATTGGAGTTATGTTCAATTGATCTATTTCACAAAGTAAAGATCATAGACAAACATAGTATGCATACTTGGTGTATGGCATGACTAGTGTTTAGAAAACATAGTGTACATGCTTGGAGCATGGGACAACTATTGTTTTAAATTCAAGAATAAAGTTGATAGCTGAAACAGTATACAATGAATAATGTGTAATCATATGGTGATAAATAAAAGGTGTTTTATTTATGTTCATAGGTTTTGATACCATATTCGATTCAATTATTCTTGTGTTTCATTTTGCATGTTTTGACTTCCAGAATAAACTATGTCATTGTTCTGGATGACTAAGTTATTCAAACCATCCACAGTCGGTCATATGTTGGAAGTAGATATGAATTAAGACTGTCATGGGTTGGCTTGTAGAGGTCTAAGATGTTGGACACAGGGCTACAACACTCATGAGTGCTCATAAGTTCTGAGTATTGGATTCAACTCGCGCTCATTGGAATCACTTCATGGATTTTATCACGAGTGATCATGAGACGATAATATCTTATATTCTTCAAACCTAGAGATATGAGTTGTTACTATGAGTTGGTTATACATTGATTGCACGAAAACGCATTGGTAACTCGATGTTATAAAACGTGCCTTTGTGTATGATTCAACAAGTAGTAGAACAACCCATATGAGTCGAAGTTTATCCATTCCTTTTACCTTCGGGATAAAAGCGATATCTGTGGGCCCCTCGATGATTTGGTGATGACAAACGTAAGTGCTCGGCCGGGCCTTGACTGATTTGATTTGTTCAATTAGTCAGTCGTCATAAATCGGAAATCGGGGAACAACAAATGGACAGAGAGAATGATTATAATCCATGTCTCAGTCCATATGATATCTAGAATGGAGGAATATATGATCCCTTATCTAATGGACATGTCATTTGATTTGTTCAGAGTTTGACAGCGGCTTTAAGAGCTACGATTGCTAGTCGGGATCTTGGAGTCATACTTGAATAACAGTTTTAGACTTATCCAAGTGGGAGACTGTTGGATTAGGTGTCTAAGCCCTTAACTATTATTGGTATGTATTCGACCCGAGAGTAGCATGGTCCATTTGGGTTGCATATCATCAGGACAATTTGTTAGGATGGACTTTTGAGAGAAGGTTATTTATGGTTTATTAATATATTATAAGTAATAATATATTAATATGAAATCATATGTTTTAATTAGTAGTGATCAAGAATTAATTTGGAATTAATTTAATGGTCGAAAGAGACTAATTAAATCTATGGGGACTAATTATGATAATTAGTTATATTTATATGTGTTGGGCTTATGATCCATGTTGGACCAAGTTTATCTATGGATACATAAAGAGTTGGGCCACATGAACCATGGATCATAAAACCCATGGGTATGGATTTGGGTTATATCCATGACCCTAGAAATCCCACATATAAATAGATACTTCATTGCCCAAAATCGCCACTTGTATCTTTTTAGAGTTCATGGTGTCTTTTGTGTGCATGGAATTCTCTCTCAAGTTCATCCTTTGTCCATGGTGTGTTGTGATTCCATTTGAGGCTTCCACACTATTGGGGCTAAGCTCTTTAAGGCCAAATACACCAAGAATTCAAGCTCCATCAAAAGGTATGTCATGCTAACTAGTATATTATAATTTTATGTTAAATGCATGCTAGTTGTAAGATTAATACCTTGGAAACCATTTGCATGTATAATTAGTGAAAACATAGATCCAAGGTATTTAGGGTTGTATGTGCACCATAGGATGTTGTAGTATACCAAAACCCAACAGTTTTATCCCAACGTATTTGTAGATATAAAATAAATATATATTTAAATCATTTAAAACATGTATAAAATCATTCATCCATCATAGACATCAAGTATTCAGATAATATGCACACATAGCACGTAATTTATATAAAATACTTCATATCTATGTGTAAGATGAAAGGGACCATGCACTCACCTGTTAAAGTGATGATTCCAAACTCAGACAGCGCTTCGTTACTCTTAAAACAATTTCCTTCGACAAAACCTAGTATCAATACCACTAGGGTTTAGTCTAACGTTAACTGCGACTAATTAATAGTCTAGCTATTATTATTATTATTATTATTATTATTATTATTATTATTATATAAGCGTTAGACAACACTCTTATATAACTCATAATAATATCCCAAATAATTGTTTTAAGGTCCTAATAATGTTACTATAATTAATTAGAAGTTATATTAAAAATAGCATAGGCGTAGCTCACTTACAGCGAGTTTTTATTAAAAATCGGGCTTCGCTGGAGCAGCGTTTCCGAGCCGAAAGCTTTTCTTCTCGGAGCCGTCGGGTGCTCCGGGGCTTTCTTCTCGTGCTAGGGAGGTTCCCTAGACTTGGGAGGGGTTTAGGGAGGTTAGAGAGAAGTTAGAGAGAGAAAGAAAGGTTTGAAGGTGTGAGGAAATTATGAAGAGTTCATCTCTTATTTATAGGAATTGTATAGTAAAGTAGTCTCCAAGCTTCGTCCGTAACTTTCGTATACGAGCTCCGTTTTTGTCTGTCTTTTTACCATTGAGTTCCTATTAATGAGATCTTCAACTCTCATTTAGACCTCGTTGGCTAATTCTCATTCTATCTCGGATTTACAAAACTGTATCGAAATCGCCGCGCTCGAAAAGTAAAGACTAAGTTTCGTCCATAACTTTCACATACGAGCTCCGTTTTTGTCTGTCTTTTTACCGTTGAGTTCCTATTAATGGGATCTTCAACTCTCATTTAGACCTCGTTGGCTAATTCTCATTCTATCTCGGATTTACAAAACTGTATCGAATTCGCCGCGCTCGAAAAGTAGAGACTAAGCTTCGTCCATAACTTTCGCATACGAGCTCCGTTTTTGTCTGTCTTTTTACCGTTGAGTTCCTATTAATGAGATCTTCAACTCTCATTTAGACCTCGTTAGCCAAAAACCGCTCGAACTAAAATTCGAGTTTCGGGCTGTACACTGCTAAGCCGAAACTTCGAAAAATCATAACTTCCTCATACGAAGTCAGATTTGGGCGTTCTTTTTATGGACGCTCTCGGTTTAACGTTTTCTACGACTTTTGTTTAGATCACTAAGGCTAAAAGTCGCTCCATCGTAAATTCACTATTTACGCTTCCCGGTGCCGTGCCGGTTTTGCCGTAAAACTTCGACGGGCCATAACTTCTTCGTTATAACTCGGATTTCAGAGTTCTTTATATGTACGGAAACCTTGAGAAATATTCTGCATTTTGGTTAAGATTGTTTATTATACGAAATCGAACATTCATGGTTTTATACGAAATCGATAACGCTACCTTTTCACTAAAGAAAATATCGGATTTTTTTGGAAACATACAGATATTCATGGTTTATTACAAAACTGATAACACTACATTTTCACTAAAGAAAATATCGGATTTTCTTGGAAACATACAGATATTCATGGTTTATTACAGAACTGATAACACTACATTTTCACTAAGGAAAATATCGGATTTTCTTAAAACTATAAAAATATTTTCCGAACTCATCAACGATTTTCACTACAAACCACCGCTTATGAACTCACCAGCTTTATGCTGATACTCTTTCAAACTGCTTGTATTCTCAGGAAATCAGTAGACAGGTACTTGCTGGATTTTCGAGGAACTGGAGCAATAAGAGTTTTATGTTTATACTATACAAAGCTATTGGATGTAATTCAAACAAAGTTTCAACTGATGTAAACATTTTTATTTAAGTATTCACTGTAATGGTTGTGTTGCTATGATTGCTGTTATTCATTGGTTGTGATGCTACACATGACGTCCTCCGCCCCGGAACGTTTCCGCGATCGGTTTCGGGGTGTGACAGATTGGTATCAGAGCCCTTGTTTATAGCGAACTAGTATACCGAACCTTACGTGGTATACAACTATAAACACTAAGGGGCCTAAGTGCTCTACGCTAAAAGTATACTTTCAAAAAGATAAGTATTTTATAAAAGTATACGAGCATGCATACATAACAAAGTTCGTGTCTCTAGTAGAACAAAACAAAAAGTATTTGGATGTTGGAACGCTGCGGTTAAACCTGGGCAGTTATGTAATCATGTCTAGGGTGAATATAGCCTGATCAACTATATTCAGTCGAGACATGACCAACATGTGCTTGGGAGTGACTGTGGTGTTACAGCAGGCCTAAAACTTACCAAAATCATCCCACATAAAATACTATAGGAGTATCGTCGCTAGAGCCAAACTCAGTATACAGATTCACTCTAAGTGTTGCTATCTCTTCTCCCTTAAGCGATAACTTATTTTCGTTAGTAACCTTTTTGTGCTTATCGCTCGGTAGTATACTTTTATTATCAGGATGAGATATATTTTTTTTATATATCTCGAGGACTTACCGTCCTCTTCTTCCTGACTGTTTTCTAGAACGAGATGCCTCCTCGACCAAGACCCATCAGAAGGAACGACGACACTCCGCCACCACCACCACCTCCTCAGTTCGACCCTGTCATGTTCCAGGCAGCAGTTACCGCCACCGTGACTGCAGCAATGGCACAAGTGAATGCTGGTGGGGCTGGAGGTGGAACCGACCCACAGAGACCAGGTGGAAGTCAGGGACATCAAAAAGAATGTTCCTACAAGGACTTCATGACTGCAAAACCCTAGTCCTTCGACGGAAATGGAGGTGTCATCGCCCTGACTCGATGGTTCGAGAAGATCGAATCCATCTTCGAAATTTGCGTTTGTTCTGAAGAAAACAAGGTGAAGTTCGCCGCCTGCACCTTCACCGACAGAGCCTTGACCTGGTGGAATGGTCGAGTCAAAACCCTAACCCTGCCAGTGGCTAACGCCATGGGTTGGGAAAGACTGAAGGAGCTCATGCTCGCGGAGTACTGCCCGAGGGGCGAAGTGCAAAAGTTAGAACACAAACTCTGGAACTTGAAGATGAAGGGTTCAGACATCGCTGCTTACACCGCTAGATTCTGTGATCTGGCTCTCCTCAGTCCGGGAATGGTCACCCCAGAAAGCAAGAAAGTCGAAAGGTAAATCTGGGGACTGACACAACCAACAAAAGGGAATGTCTTGGCTGCTAGACCGATTACTTTTGAAAGCGCCAAGGATCTGGCACAGACTCTGATCGATCATGGAATCGATCTAGATGAGGTGGCAGCTATCTTCGAGCCACAAAAGGAAAGCGGTGGGAAGAAGAAGTTTGGTAACAAACGAAAGGGCCAGTCTTCGCAGGAGCCCTCCAAGAAACAACAAACAGTGGCTGTTCATGTTGTTACTGCTCCTGCTGCTGCTCCAGCCACTATCCCAACCACCCAATCTCCGACCGGTGGTTTTGCTGGAAAACTACCCCTGTGCAACAAGTGTAACTTCCATCATCACGGACCCTGCCGTGAGTTGAGTTGCAACAGCTGTGGAAAGAAAGGACACACAGTTCGATACTGTAAGACACCGGCTCAACCAACCAACCAGGCTCCGGGAGCGGGCGCTGGTCAAACTTGTTATGGATGTGGAGAGGCTGGGCACTTCAGGAGAAACTGCCCCAAGGCAACAACTGGTGGCAATACAGGGAGAGTTCTGGTGATGGGCCAGGAGGAAGCAGTTGCTGATCCTACCGTTGTTACGGGTATGTTCCTCCTTGACAACTCTTATGCATGCATTATCTTCGATTCTGGTGCGGAGAGGAGTTTTGTTAGTCATACATTCAAACATCTAATCAAATGTAAATCCCAACCTCTAACCGAAACATTTACCGTCGAGATGGCTAACGGAAAGAAGGAGAGCACTAACGACATATTCATAGGCTGTACTCTTACTCTAGACAATTATTCGTTTCCCATCGACCTTATGCCTGTGTCCATCAAGAGTTTCGACGTCATTATCGGCATGGAGTGTTCTGGTGATGGGCCAGGAGGACGTCATGCTGATATTCTTTTCTTCGAGAAGGCTATTCGTCTCAATCTTCCCTCTGGCGAAACCCTCATGATTTACGGAGATAAGTCTAGCTCGAACCTCCGTACCATTTCGTGCATCAAAGCTCAGAAGTATCTGCGGAAGGAGTGCCATGCATTCCTAGCTCATGTTGTCGACAAAACGCAAAAAGTTAGAGACCTCGAGAGCATCCCCGAAGTCTGTAACTTTCCTGACGTTTTCCCTGAAGATCTCCCAGGAACCCCTCCCGAGTGCCAAGTCGAGTTTTGTATCGACTTGATCCCCGGAGCTACTCCTGTAGCTAAATCTCCTTACCGTTTAGCGCCAGCGGAAATGCAAGAATTATCCAGTCAGCTCAATGAGCTAATCAGCAAAGGATTCATAAGGCCGAGTTCCTCACCATGGGGAGCTCCGATCTTATCCGTGAAAAAGAAAGATGGATCCTTTCGGATGTGCATTGACTACCGAGAGCTGAATAAGCTTACCATCAAGAACCGATATCCCTTACCCAGAATCGACGATCTCTTCGACCAACTTCAGGGAGCCAGTTATTTCTCAAAGATAGATCTAAGATCAGGGTACCATCAGTTGCGAGTTCATGAGAATGATGTACCCAAAACAGCATTCCGAACTCGCTATGGACACTACGAGTTTGTAGTAATGCCCTTTGGTCTAACCAACGCACCGGCAGTATTCATGGACCTGATGAATCGGGTGTGCCGCCCTTTCTTAGACAAGTTCGTGATTGTGTTCATCGACGATATACTTGTCTATTCGCGGAGTGAGAATGACCATAAACAACACTTAAGGCAGGTGTTGGAAACATTAAGGGCAAAAAAACTATACGCGAAATTCTCGAAGTGCGAATTCTGGATCAGGAAGATAAATTTCCTAGGACACGTGATTAGCAAGGAAGGAATACACGTGGATCCTTCCAAGATCAAAGCGATTGAGAATTGGTCTGCACCAAAGACACCCACAGAAATCCAACAATTCTTGGGTCTCGCGGGCTATTATCGCAGGTTCATCCAGAAATTCTCCAGAATCGCTAAGCCTTTAACTACCCTGACACAGAAGGGTGTAACCTTCAGTTGGGAAGCCAAGCAAGACACTGCATTTCAAACATTGAAGCAGGCCCTGTGCAGCGCACCTATCTTGTCCCTGCCCGAAGGGACAGAAGACTTCGTGGTCTACTGTGATGCATCCAATCAGGGCCTAGGCTGTGTGCTCATCCAACGAGGAAAGGTCATCGCCTATGCCTCGAGGCAGTTGAAAACACACGAAGTCAATTACACAACCCATGATTTGGAGTTGGGAGTAGTGATCTTTGCGTTAAAGATCTGGAGACACTATCTCTATGGAACCAAGTGCACTATCTTCACCGACCATAAGAGCTTGCAGCACATCTTTGATCAGAAGGAGTTAAACATGAGACAACGGCGACGAGTAGAACTACTCAGTGACTACGAGTGCGAACTTCGCTATCATCCCGGCAAGGCCAATGTGGTAGCGGATGCCCTCAGTCGAAAGGAGTATTCAGGGCTTAAGGTGAAGGCACTGACCATGACTATCCACTCCCATTTATCCGCGCAAATCAAGGAGGCTCAGCTGGAAGCCTTAAAACCAGAGAACATGCCGGGTGAAGCATTGAGAGGAATGGAAAAGAACCTAGAGATCAAGGGAGACGAAGTCTATTATTTCATGGACCGGATCTGGACCCCAAAGTTCGGTGGTTACAGAGAGGTTGTAATGAATGAAGCTCACAGGACGAAATACTCCGTTCACCCAGGGTCGGATAAGATGTACTTGGATCTCAAACAGCTCTATTGGTGGCCAAACATGAAAGTAGAGATTGCTACCTTCGTGGGCAAGTGCCTGACTTGCGCCAAGGTGAAGGTCGAATATCAGAAGCCCTCAGGTCTACTTCAGCAGCCGGAAATACCTGAGTGGAAGTGGGAAGGGATAACCATGGATTTTATCACCAAGTTACCCAGATCTCCGAGTGGGCACGATGCCATCTGGGTAATTGTCGATCGGTTGACGAAGTCCGCCCACTTCCTGCCAATCAAAGAAAGCATCAAGATGGAGAGACTCACACGGATCTACCTTCAAGAGATAGTTCGCCTTCATGGTGTACCTGCAACCATTATCTCCGATCGAGATAGCAGGTTTACATCGAGGTTCTGGCAGTCACTACAGAAAGCTCTTGGAACTAAATTGGATATGAGCACGGCTTATCATCCGCAGACTGATGGACAGAGTGAGAGAACAATTCAGACATTGGAAGACATGTTGAGAGCCTGCGTCATCGATTTCGGCGCATCATGGGACACTCAACTTCCTTTGGTTGAATTTTCCTACAACAACAGCTACCATACCAGCATCAAGGCTGCGCCGTTTGAAGCCCTCTATGGCCGTAAGTGCAGATCCCCTCTGTGCTGGGCTGAGGTGGGTGACACGCAGCTAGCCAGGGGTCAAGTTCCCGGTAGTACTCTCACTGGTCCTAAGATCATCTGAGAGACAACTGAAAAGATTGTGCAACTCCGAGAACGACTGAAAGCCTCACGAGATAGACAAAAGAGCTACGCCGATAAGAGACGAAAACCCTTGGAGTTCCAGGTTGGTGACCGCATCCTTCTGAAGGTCTCACCCTGGAAAGGCATGATACGCTTTGGGAAGCGTGGAAAGCTAAACCCAAGGTACATTGGACCATTTGAGATCCTTGCTAGGATCGGTCCCGTAGCATACAAACTCCAATTACCGCGAGAGCTCAGCAACATCCACCCTGTTTTCCACGTATCGAACCTAAAGAAGTGTCTGTCCGATGAGACACTTGTGATTCCTCTCGATGAGATTGAAATCAACGTGAACCTCAACTTCGTGGAAGAACCGGTCGAAATCATGGACAGAGAGATCAAACGAACGAAACAAAGTCGCATCCCGATAGTGAAGGTTCTCTGGAATGCCAAGCGGGGACCTGAATTCACTTGGGAGCGCGAAGATCAGATGAAACAGAAATATCCGCATCTCTTTCCTAATCCATGATTTGTATTCTATGTTCGAATTTTGGGATGAAATTCCCTCTAACGGGGGGATGATGTGACAACCCGAAACTTCGACCGTTTCCGTTACGCGATTTCCATTAATAAAAATTCGAATTCATTAACTTTTCCGTCAAACTTCTTGGTTTAGAAAATAATCTAGTTATATATAATTAAATTATTTACCAGTGGGAACCAAAAATCGCGCGGGAACCCGGATATCTCGAAAAAAAAAACATTTCCGGTCTAAGTGAGGTTACGACTGTAAACTAGTTTACGACCGTAAACCCGTTTACGGCCAGTAAAGAGTGGACCCCCACCACCGACCACAAAACCCCTATAAATACGAGACCTCCACCTTCATTTGAACATTTCTGGCCAAAAACTCTCTCCTTCTCTCTCTAAGAACCTTGACCGTAAACACCTAAAAACACCTTCAAATTTCGGGAAACATCGAGAAACACCGTTTGGAGTCACTTCGGAACGTCTGGAAACGCTTATCTCTTCGAAATCAGCACCATCGTTCTTGAGTTTACGGTCCATCTTCAAAGACCCTAAACCCTGTTCTTGAGTTTACGGTCCAAGCCTTCAAAGACCGTAAACTCTGTTCTTGAGTTTACGGCCGTAAACTCACCAAGCCTTCAGAAACCGTAAACTCTTATTCACGGCCGTAAACACATTTTAAGTGGTGCAATTGGCTGAAAACCCCACTTTCATCGATTCGATCAAGTCCCGGTAACATTCCTCAACCGAATACAAGTGTTCCCCTAACACTTTATCTAACGAAATCACTAATTTAGATACATATCCGTATTTATTTGATAATAGGATTCCGTTAAGTGTCACGTGCAACAACTCGAGGATCTTCATTTTAGTCAACGCTTTCCCACAACAACTGTGAGTTCATACCCCTACATTTTCCGTATTTTTAATGTTTTCAGGGGGGAATACAAGCTAAACATAAATGTTTTTCAAAACCTATGCAAATCTCATACTTTAACCCTTTTGTACTGTGTTGAGCATAAGGGACGTTTTCACTAAAATTTGCATAGTTTTCCGGACACGCTATTCACTATACATGCAAACTATAATCGGTATAGTTTGGGATTTTCTAAACATAACGAGTACATAAACTTTCACTACTAAACATATGCACTAAGACAGAAATAGTTTACAGTTACATCACTACTTTATCATGGTTTTCATAACTGTAATTATCACTATATACGGTATACATACGGATTTTCACTACGATAGAACGCTACTACACTACATGTAATTTAGATTGTAAGATACTGTGAGGCGCTACTTCACTACTGTACCCTTGGGTGTACAGGGATAAATCCTACCATAGTATAACCAGAGTCTCCTGGAGGGAGAGCGTGAGATTTGTGAATAGATCTATTCGGGACTGACAATCCCACATCTGGACTGCTAGCTACAGTTAGGCGGGCACGCCTGAGATGTACAAATGTCATTTAACTCGACGCCTGAAGAACGTTGGAAAGGTCTCTAGTCATATCAAGCATGGTTATACGACTCACATTATGTATAAATCACCTTTAGTTTACAACCTAGCACTCTTCAACAGTTTTATTTTTACTAAATAGAACTGATACACACTACGTATATTGGTTAAAGCCAGGGTTTTTCAAACAGAACCGATTATGCAATGGTTTCGCATACAAAATACTTATACTTCATGATTAGTTTTAGCTAGTCACATGAGGTAGTATTTTAGCACATCACTATAGTTTTCCGTAACGAACATTCATGGTTTTATACGAAATCGATAACGCTACCTTTTCACTAAAGAAAATATCGGATTTTCTTGGAAACATACAGATATTCATGGTTTATTACAAAACTGATAACACTACATTTTCACTAAAGAAAATATCGGATTTTCTTGGAAACATACATATATTCATGGTTTATTACAGAACTGATAACACTACATTTTCACTAAGGAAAATATCGGATTTCCTTAAAACTATACAAATATTTTCCGAACTCATCAACGATTTTCACTACAAACCACCGCTTATGAACTCACCAGCTTTATGCTGATACTCTTTCAAACTGCTTGTATTCTCAGGAAATCAGTAGACAGGTACTTGCTGGATTTTCGAGGAACTGGAGCAATAAGAGTTTTATGTTTATACTATACAAAGCTATTGGATGTAATTCAAACAAAGTTTCAACTGATGTAAACATTTTTATTTAAGTATTCACTGTAATGGTTGTGTTGCTATGATTGTTGTTATTCATTGGTTGTGATGCCACACATGACGTCCTCCGCCCCGGAACGTTTCCGCCATCGGTTTCGGGGTGTGACACCAGCAGCAGCGACGTCGTGGTTTCTCGGCGGCGAAGGAGTAGCGACAGCGGGATCTAAGGGCCGGAGGCGGCGGCTGCAACGGTCTTGGCCTCCCTCGTTGATCTCAGCAACTTTTCCGGCTTCCCTTACAGTTCTAGCAGCAACGACGTAGCTCCTCCATCAAGGTTCCTTCGGCCGGTCATGGTGGTTCCTCCCCGTCTACGTGCGATGTCCGGCGTCATGAGTGGTGGTGGCGGGTCCGAGAGCAAGGAAGGGTGTTGGCGGATGAAGGAGTCCCGATGATGGCGGCTGGGTAGAGGGATTCCTAGGGTTAGGGTTTATAACCCTTAAATACCCGTTCCATCTTACAAGTTTGCCATAATGGCAAGATAGGCCCCTCCCATTCGAGTTCCTTTCAATATTATGCCATAATTTACAAAGCAGCCCCCCAACATCCAAAATCCTTTCACAATCAGTCCATAAGTTACCATTTGAACCCCACCATCCAAAACCCTTTACAAATTAGGTCCGAATGATCAAACTTCAGCCATGTTAACATTTTAGTCCCTCCTCCCCACATTCTTTTCAACTTAAGTTCCAATAATTACCACGAAGCCCCTGACTTCAAAAATTCTTTATAATTAATTCAGAAATTATATTTTAACCCCCTAAACTTTCAATTATTTATTTTAGGGCCATTATTCGTTCATTAATTTATTTATTCATTTAATAAAAAAACGGGGTGTTACAGGGTGAAATAGAACCAGTTATGTTTTGATTGTTATGTATATGTGGTATGCGGTATTTTGGGGAAACTCACTAAGTTTTGTGCTTACAACTTTATGTTTATGGTTTCAGGTACTTCCAGTTCGAAAGGGAAGGACTCGAGATGATCACACCGCATCCACCAGCATTCCACATTTTATGACATGATTTGTACTCTGATAACTATTTTATACATTATCACGATGTGATGAGTTTTAAATGAATGAATGATGTTTCTATTGGATTTTAAAAAATGAAATTTTTACTTAGTAAATTATGAGACGTTATAGATAAATAGGAAAAATCAACCGAATCGTCCGTAAGTCGTAAAAATTAGTGCGCCAAACCACACACACAAACACACACACACACACACACACACACATATATATATATATATATATATATATATATATATATATATATATATATATTGTGACATCCCCATTTTCACGGCCAGAAAAAACCGATTTTGTTTATGCTTTATAAAAATCAGAGTATCTCTTTTAATAAAAATGTTGCGGAGTTTGTTCCCAGAAAAACATGATAAATACGTTATCAAAGCATTTCCGAAGAAATGTATTTTTATTCATTTTTAAAACATTTGGGATGTCATCGTCAATACAGAAACATAAGCATAAACAGAACTTACATTCATTTACACTAGTGATCTACATCTCTTTTTAATCTCTCAGTGTAAAGTAGCTTCATATCGAAACCTGTGATAGAAATAAGCTGGAGTGGGTCAGGTTGGGAAACCTGGTGAGTACATAGGGTTTTCAACCCACAATAATATAATTATTATGTTTAAACATCAAACAATCAACCCAATTACCCATCCCCATTATCTTCTTTACTATTAAGGATCTACCCTAAGAATCAACTATTCCTCGTTCATTCATTCCTAAGGATCATCCTAAGGAATCGGCACGAAGTCCATCGTCACCGGGGTTTAGGCACTAAGTCTACATAGTCGCCAGGATTTATACAACATGCACTAAGTCCGCATAGTCGCCAGGGTTTAGGCACTAAGTCTGCATAGTCGCCAGGGTTTATACAACAGGCACTAAGTCTGCATAGTCGCCAGGGTTTTGGCACCAAGTCTGCATGATTGCCAAGGTTTAGGCTCCAAGTCTGCATGATCGCCAGGGTTTAGAGTACACCGGGTGAACACATCATTCACAACACCTACAGGTTGCGAGCCTGCTAGTGTTCCACTGGACTGTCTAGAATAGTCTGTGGTTGTCATCCATACTCTGCTAGATGACGGGGCCAACATTTGGAAACAAGGCTTCTCACATCATCCACCCCTCACCCTTACCTCATGGTCTATATCACCTCTCAACTCATCATCCAACTCATATTTCATCTACCCATGTTTTACCCAACATATTATGTAGATATAAATACATATACAGTTTAAATCATATAAAACTTGTATAGAATCGTTCATCCAGCATAGATAACAAGTATACAGATAATATGCACACATAGCATGTAGTTTATATAAAATACTTCATATCTATGTGTAATATGAAAGTAACTATGCACTCACCTGGTAAGGTGGTGACTTGGTACTCGGACAGCACTTCGTTATCTCAAAACAATTTTCCCTTGACAAAACCTAGTATCAATAGCACTAAGGTTTAGTCTAACGTTAACCGCGACTAATTAATAGTCTAGCTATTATTACTATTGTATAAGCGTTAAGTAACACTCTTATATAACTCATAATAATAGCCCATATATTTATTATAAGGTCCTAATAACATTACTATATTTAAACATAAGCTATACTTAAGGTAGGGTAAGCATATCTCACTTACCAGGGGTTTGGCTAGGAGTCGGGCTCTGCAGGGATAGAACTTCCGAGCCGAAAGCTCTTCTTCTCGGAGCGTTCCGGCGCTCCGGGACTCGCCTCTAACACCTAGGAGGTGCTAGGGAAGGGGGAAGAGGGTTTGGGGGTAATGGGAGAGAAAGAGTATGAAAGGTGTGAGTTTTGGGGGTGATTTACGCCTCTATTTATAGGCTGTCTGGGCCAATTCACGTCGTGAGAAAGGGTGCTCACGTCGTGAGCCTTGCGTAGGCTCCAAGGCGAAGTCTGGTGCTGACACGTGGCGCCGGACGCAGGTAAAACAGCCAATCTTTAAAAATTCATAACGTTCGCATACGAACTCCGTTTTTGACGTTCTTTAAATCCACGCGTAGGTAAAGACAATATCTACAACTTTACTTTTGACTCCATCGACTAATTCTCAACCGATTTTAAATTTAATAGTATGAGAAGATTACACTGTTAAATGTCCGCGTAAAATTCGTAACTTCTTCATACAGACTCCGTTTTCGTCTGTCTTTTAATCGTTGAGTTCCTATTAATGAGATCTTCAACTCTCATTTAGGTCGCGTAAGCCAAAAACTGCTCGAACTAAAATTCGAGTTTCGGGTCGTGCACTGCTAAGCCAAATCTTAGAAAATTCATAACTTCCTCATACAAAGTCAGATTTGGGCGTTCTTTTTTGTATGTTCTCGGTTTAACGTATACTACAACTTTCGCTTAGATCACTAAGGCTAAAAAGTCCTCCATCGTAATTTCACTATTTACGTCTCCCGGTGTCGTGCCGGTTTTGCCGTAAAACTTCGACGGGCCAGCAGTATTGATGGAATATTATTTAGAAGTATTTTCACTATTTCAGCGTTCTTTATATGTACGGAACCCTTGTAACATATACTACCACTTGGTTAAGATTATTCCTTCTAAATAATATTCCATCAAAAACTCATTTTTGATGCTAATTGTCTCTAAATTGACTAGCCCGGATCTCGGGCGTTACATATATATATCTATATATATATATATATATATATATATATATATATATATATATATATATATATATATATATATTATATTTAGAAATTATGTGTCATCCCGATTCCAAAAATATAAATTTCGTAAAAATCTGAGTTCATATGAAGGAGATATGAATTTTATAAGATATAAAAATCAGTCGCATGGTTAAAAGTTATTAACGTCAAAAGATACGAAGAGAAAGGTTTAAATTTTGGTAAAGTCACCAAGGAAAATCGTATTACTCTTTAAGATATAAATTTTAATAAAAGGAACGCCAAAATCGGTGTCCGTATGAGAGAGTTATGATTTTTGCAAAATCATTAAATCATTTAAAAATAAGGGCTAAAAATAAAAGTCAGAATTAGCCAATACAACCTAAAGGAAAGTTGTAGTACCCTTTGAGAGCTACGCGTAGATATAAATAACGTCAAAAACAGAGCTTGTATGAAAAAGTTGCGGATTTTTGAAGTTTTGCGAAAAGCGTCCGGCGCAAGAGGTATGCCCGACGCGCACATGCTTCTAGAAGGAGGTACGATGTACCAGAAGGAAATGGACACGTGTCAGACAAGTAATGGATCTACGTCGCAAGGGCGCAACACACACCTCCCTTACGCGGTGCGCACTCTTAGTATAAATGAGTGATGCCCGCTCACTTCTTTTCCTCACACTTCTTCCGTTTTCTCTCGTCTTTCCTTCGAAATTTCTTCATAAATACTTAGAAAATTTTATATTTTAGTTATATATTATTATATTTTCGAGTCCGATCGATCCCGAGGCGATCTTCGAGTCCCGAGTCCCGATTCTACCGTACATCAACGATATTGCGCTTCAAGGGTGAGTTCACGGCCCCTTTTACTATTTTAAAGGTTTTACAGGGGGTGGGGGAGAATACATGCTTATCAAACTACTTTATCAAAATATATTTATATTTATAAATATCAGTCGTTTTATAAAGCATGAAACCTTAGGATAATGTAGCTATAGATACTATGTCTAGTTGTAAGCTATGATATTATGCCTAAGAGTTATGATGGCCGATAGCCTAGGAAGAGATATTACCTAGATGTTATAATGACCAATTTTTTAGGATAAAATAGTACCTAGAAGTAATGTTGGTCAAATATAGGGATATGCATTGTACCAAATCGTTACTTTGCCCAAATATCCAGTTTTCAAATTAACCATAATTAGGGTATATACATATATGACAAACAATATATATATATATATATATATATATATATATATATATATATATATATATATATATATAGAGAGAGAGAGAGAGAGGGAGAGGTATATATATATATATATATATATATATATATATATATATGCTAGATAATTATGAGATCTACAAGGTATAATTATCAAATATATATTGTGATAGTTATAGAAAATCACTAAGAAAGAAAGATAAACGATAAAATACCTAAGGTTAATGCGTTAGTGAGTTGTTATTATTCATCTTTAGCCTGATTAAATTCGGCTACCCCGAACCTGTAATCATTAATCTTGTGAGAGCTAGAAATATATGTATAGATTTATACGGGGTTTGAAACCCCACGTGCAATTGCTAGCTACAATCCCAACATGATAACTTTCTTATTACTCAGTATTTGATGTCCGATGAAGCATCGTGTGGGAAAATCACTAGTCAAACAACGTTGATTATGGGAGCTCATGGTAATACATTACAACCGCCTTAGATATCCGACTACCAAGAGGGTCGCCTTATAGTGGTAGATAAAATACGTTAGGATTAATAAAATATCCTAAAAGATAATAAGATAGGATTGGTAAAGTATCCTATAAAGATAATAAGTTAGGATCGGTAAGTATTCTATAAAGATAGTAAGTTAGGAATGGTAAAATATCCTAAAAGACAATAAGATAGGATTGGTAAAGTATCCTATAAATATAGTAAGTTGAGGTTGGTAAAATATCTTAAGAAATGTTTTTCTAAAAGAAAAAGGATTCTTAATTTAATATAACACTCAAACTTATGAGTTCACCAACATTATGTTGACGCTTTTAAAACCACATGTATTCCTAGGAAACTGTGGGATGGAAGATAACACCTCTGGGAGTAGCGGATGAACGAGGAAGCTTCTAAAGACTTATTATATTTATAGTTAGGCATAGTTGTTAAGGCACATTTTGTAATCCAAAACTCTAGTATTTCAGAATCATATTCTGATGTAATATATTTTTATCGATAATGGAAGTAATGTTTATATTTTATATTGCTTTGTATTATTCTATGTATGTTCAATAACTGTGATCCAATATCCCTACGTTGCACAGCCTGACATTTCTACCGCCCGCTGGGGGTATGACAGATTGGTATCAGGGCTTTGATTATAGCAAACTTGTACTTCCTTACGAAATATGACTATAGGCGAAGGGCTTATACTCGAACTAGGTTTGTCGTCAAACCTACAAATAGAAGTATTATTATTAATTTCCCTACTGATAGACTACTTATGGGAGATGTGACTAGTTTGAACTATCGCATGGGTTGTTGGATTTCAGAACGCCTATATGCTAACATGGTACTGCCCTCCGAAATTTCTCATATGGTTGATCCCTACTTGATAGTCTTGAAGTAAAAAACAAGAATTAATAAAATACAAACAAAACTTCAGATAAAGATTTTTATAAACTCAGTCCCTCGATGAGAAAACACACACACACACACACACACACATATATATATATATAATGGAATCTATAGAGACCCAAACTCAAGAGCTTAGGTCAAATACGATATCTGAGATTAGCACAAGGTGTGGGTCGAACCACAACTAGGCATAGCCTGTACACCTATGCTTAATTATGGTTAGACCGACATACAACTAATCTTGGATATGGTAGTTGATAGACTAAACTCTCGAGAATCCCATAGAGCTTAGTACCCAACGATTTAGACTAACACTATCTAGGAAAGATAGCATGGTCATCACACGATAATGGCAGATCTTGCAAACAGGGTAACAAAACCATTTCCAGAGAAAGATCAGGTTATGTCATCTCCTCGTAAGACCAAGGGTACCCATGTTTATCTTTAACCCACAATGAGGAACCCCACAAGAAGGATGATTCCTCAGAAATAATTAGAGAGCTATCTGAATCGTCATAAGATCCCTCCAAGGAACCTTCAGAGTCCTTTGAGGAGGACGATCCTGTTGATGATGAGACAAATCCCACCAAGTAAAGAGTTGATTACTCGCATTAAAAGAACCAAAAGGCCATAAATCAACAAAGGATTCACTACATATCCCTATCCTCAAAATGTCACTTAGTTCCACCATACCTAGCCACACGTATCGCGAGTTAATGATGAGTTAGGAATCATCAAAAGAAGCGCCATAATTCGGTCTAATATGACCCAAATGTTAGATAAGGAACTAAGACTAGATAAACGGATTGAAGCTCCAAGCACAAGTTGTAGAGCAAAATTCATCACTGCAAAGGCAAGTGCTTGTGCGATAAAGATAAGAACTTGATCCGCTTAGAAATAGCTCCCTAACCTAGTATGGTAAGCTTCCAAGTTATGCCTTAAGATCTACGGATTATAAGAAGTTCGGTTATGGAAGAAAGTAGTATCGTCGCTATCCCCCTAGAGATAGCCTTTTAGTACACCGAAGCTTTCCCCTCCTAACATAGAAATATTTGTGATATTTGTTTTTATACTAACTCGTGCGCTAAATCATTAATACTCGCATCCGTAAAAGTCATCATCGACTAACACTCTCTCTTTCGCTAATTATAATAGATCTGAGCATTCCTCATAGAAGAGTCGTCAGAAGAAACCACAGGGCACAACCAAACCTTGATGCAACAACCATCGAGGCGCGAAAGCCCTAGCTAATAGGAATGTCAAATCCGAGCAATATGGAGGAACCGGAAGAGATAATACATAGGATAGTGACAGGAATCACCCAAGGGTCTGTACTTATAAGGAATTTAGAAACTACAAGCCTAAACCCTTCTTAGGAAATGAAGGAGTAGTAGGACTGACTCGCTAGTTCGAGAACATGGAGTCGATATTTGAGATCAGCTTCTGTGCTGAGAATTGTAAAGTTATGTTTGCTGCATGTACCTCCGAGGACACAACATTTTCATGGTGGAACAACCACATCAAAACCATGGAAGTTAGTACAGCTAATGCCATCTCATGGGATGAGTTAAAACAACTACTGATCGAAGAGTATTTTTCCAGAGAGGAGATGCAAAAGCTAGAACAAGAGCTCTGGAATCTTACCATGCAAGATGCAAACATTGCAGCTTATACCAGTCGCTTCACTGATCTCGTCATCTTTTTTCCCAGTTTTGTCACCCCAGAATATAAGAAATTAGAAAGATACATATGGGGTTTAGTACAACCTGTCTAATGATTGGTTACGGTTTCCAGGCCAACTAGTTATGATAGTTCCAAGAGACTGGCCTTTACCTTGACCAATCAGGTAATCCGCCAGAGCACTAAAGTTCTAAAGACTAATCTCCCAGGATAAAAAAATAGCAAAAGAAAGTCTGATGAAGATTCAGAGCAAGTAGCATGGAAGAAGCAAGACTTAGGGAATGTCTATATAGCAACCATTCTGTCACTCACTCCACTAAGACAATATGCAGGAGAACTTTAATTATACAATTAGTGCAATTACCATCATGTGGATGCATGTAGAGAACTAATCTATAATAACTGTGGTAGAAAAGGTCACACCACTAGGTTTTGTAGGTGCCCGACTCGCGTCCCAAACCAAGGAACTGGTGTTGATAGAAATTGCAACTGCTATAAATGTGGAGAGATTGGCCACTTCAAAATAGAATGCCCTAGGTTGGCAAATCAAAGGGGTAATGCTCAAGGAAGAGCATTTGTCATTGGCACGAGCAACGCTGCCCAAGATCTCCCCCTAAGAATTGGTAAGTCCTTCCTTATATCTTACGACCAAACTAGATAATGATATAGTTTTATAAACACTAGATAAAAACACGCTAAAATATAAATCTAAGAAACGCATGTTATTAGTTATAAATGAATACATAGATTGCATGCTTCGAATATTCAATGGTTTTAGAAAGGCTAATTTGGCTCTATTTCACAGCTCTCGTCTAAGTCTAACTGTTATAGAGTAAAATCATTCAATCGAAAAACTAGCTAATTTTAAACAAACATGCAATAGTATTCGTCAAGATAATTACATAACATTTTACCGATGATAATGAAGGGTGAAGGAGTCCTCGAAATAATAATAATAATAGGACTTATTAAGTAACCTTTCAGTTATTATAGACCCTCTTAAACTCAGTAAGTGCTTGTCTAGGGAAATCATTATCACTATGTATCAGACAGTTTATCTGAGGGAATCACTATCACTATGTCTCAGTAAGTACTTGTCTGGGGAAAATCACTATCACTATGTATCAAATAGTACTTATTTGAGGGAATCACTACCACTAAAATCACAGTAAGTGCTTGACTGAGGGATCTCTACTCCTCTAAGCATCAGTAAGTAATTTACTGATGGGCTATTAATCATGACTATCTTAAATGATAGGTGATTATTAGATAAAAATATATATTAATCACGAAATGATAGGTGATTCTTAGATAAAAGTATTAATCACTACCATTAGTTCTAAAATCTAAGAGTAAATTTACTCCCTGTAAAAGTAAATTATAGGAATGATTAATAGTAATTAAAAGTATGCTCTCGATATTCTCCCAATAGTGCCTTCGCATCAAGCACTCCTACTTGAATTTCGGGGAAAAAATTCCTTAAACGGGGGGAGAATGTAACAATTGCGACTTTTGGCATCGATCGTGATTTACAAAAAGTGACCAACGTCATAGATAATAGGCTTAATACATAATATATCAATATATGATAAAAATATAAGTTTTGTATTAAGATAAATAGTAAAAATCAACCGAATCGTCCGTAAGTCGTAAAAATTAATGCGTTGAACCATATATATTATTATATATTTAGAAAGTATTTGTCATCCCGATTCCGAAAATATAAATTTCGTAAGAATCCGTGTTCATATGAAGGGATATGAATTTTATAAGATATAAAAATCAGCCACGTAGTTAAAAATTATTAACGTCAAATGCTACGAAGAATGGTTGACTTTTGGATAAAGTCACCAAAAGGAAATTGTAGTGCTCTTGAAGATATGAATTTTTGTAAAAGGAACACCAAAATCGGAGTCTGTATGAGAAAGTTATGATTTTTGCAAAATCATAAAATCATTTAAAAATAAGGGCTAAAAATAAAAGTCGGAAATTAGCCAATACAAAGGAAAGTTGTAGTACCCGTTGAGAGCTACGCGTAGATATAAAGAACGTCAAAAATAGAGCTCATATGAAGAAGTTGTGGATTTTTGAAGTTTTGCAAAGAGCGCCCGACGCAAGAGGTATGTGTGGCGCGCACATGGTTCTAGAAGGAGGTACAATGAACCAACAGGAAATGGACACGTGTCAGACAAGCATAGAGATTGCTCTAACACTCATGAGTAATTAATAGAGATTTAAGTATTGGATCAACCCACGCTTAGAGATCACTTCATGGATCCAGCCACGAGTAATTCTAAGACGATAATATCTTCTATTCTTCAAACATTGATACATGTGGGATTTTGCTCCATGATTATGTTATGCATTGGTCTACTCCAACACTATCTGTAACTAGTAGTTATAAAGGGTATGTCTATGTGTGAGATGATGAAGTAGACAAAAACTATGTAGTCGAAGTTTATTTATTCCTCATACCTAACAGGAGAAGCGATATCTATGGGCCCCTCGATGATTTGGTGCTGGCATTTAAAGTGATTGTCCGATCCCAGACTGGAATTTATGTGTTCAATTTAGTAGTCGGATACAGCTGTCACAAATCTATATTAGCAAACATAATCTTGAATTCTGAGATTGACCATTAACCATGTCTCGAGTTGATACAAATATCATAGAACGAAGGGATAGTTGATCAATTATCTAAGGGCTGAATCTTGATTAGATCAAGAGTTCGGTAGTTGCATTGGATGACTAACTCCCTGTTGAATATTGGAGAATTATTGGTCCTCATATAGTTGATGACTTGTCCAAGTGGGAGACTGTTGGAAAGAGTGTCCAATGTCATTAACTATTGGTAATATTTCTAATAATAATAGGGTCCTTTTAGTTGCCCTCAATACCCAAATTGAATAGAATAAATAAAGAGAAATTGGTTTATTAATTGTTATGGTTAATAATTAATAAGAAACTAATTGGAAATATATTTTGAGAATTATAATCATAAATGTTCTATAACCCTTATGGAATTAGGGTTGGCTGAAAATCACTTCATCCCACATGGGAATAAGAGTGAATTTCGTTCTATGCTCCTTGTCCCATATGGGAAAGAGTACAAAACCTAGGAAGGCATCCAATGTTATAAATAGGGTCTTATGGATTTCATTCTTCCTTGCACCTTGGCTTGAAGTTTCGCCAACCCTTCTTCTTTCCATTCTTAGGGACGATTTCCAACCCTATTAGGGTTTGTGAAATTGACCATTCTCCTAGTTATTTTTATTTCACTCTTTGGTGTCATTGGGTGTGATACCATTAGAGGGATTCTGAGTAACTTCATGGAGGACAAGATCAAGATCTCAAGCATGGAGATCAAGGGCTACAAAAGAGGTATCTTTTACTTATTTATGTTTTTATGTTTTTATGTTTTTATAGGGTAAATGTAATTAGTATGAAGCCATGGGTCCTATGATGCATGTACACTTAGGTATATCATAGTTTGATTTTTCCGCTACCTAGTTGAAGTGTATTTGATGCATAGAGAACCCAACAGAAGATAACACCTCCGGGAGCAGCGGATGAGCGAAGAAGTTTCTAAAGACTTATTATCGTTATAGTTAGGCCTAGTTGTTAATGCACCTTTTGTAATCCAATACTCTAGTATTTCATAATCATATTCTGATGTAATATATTGTAATCCATAATGGAAGTGATGTTTATGTTTTATATTGTTTTGTACTTTTCTATGTATGTTCAATGACTGTGATCCAATATCCCTACGTTGCACAGCCTGGCGTTTCCGCCGTCGGCCGGGGGTGTGACAATTACATTGTTAAAACTCTTATGAAATTCATATCTTCTTCATACAAGTTCCGGTATTGACGTTCTTTATATCGACGGATTCATATTTACGAGAACATCGACTATTATTTACATTATTTTGGCTAAAAAGTAATCTATCTTTGTCTCATATTCTATGATACATACTAATGTAATGTATCGAACGCGAAACTTCGAAAAATCATAACTTCTTTATATGACGTTAGATTTTGGCTTTCATTATACTCACGGGTTCGTAATTACGACTACTACAACTTTCGTCAATATTTTTCATCCTAAATAATCTTTTATTTAAAAATGTTTGTTTAACACATATTGCTAAGTTTAAAATAAGTTTTTATACAAATATTATATACCCATAATATTTGCCCAGTCTTCATATATATATATATATATATATATATATATATATATATATATATATATATATATATATATATATATATATATATATATAAACACATATTATGTTTGAAGAATTCTTATTCATTTATTTGCAATTATCCTAATTGAGAATTTTAATTATTCAATAAAATTAATATTAATTACTATTATCTCTTAAACGTCTAGCCTGAACTCAATGACATTACAAAAAATGACGAGCGAGAGAACACTTGAAGAAGAAATAACTAACATCTTCGACTTCGTCACTATACACCATATACAATATTGACTCCACTTTGACGATGTGTCTATTTTAATTCAAAAAGTAGAAGCTCATTTTGTTCGAGTTGTTTAAATGATTATACCTTTTAAGCTTTTTATAATTTGGATTTTGAAGTATGGAATTAAACTTAAGGGTAACCTAATTCTTTTTTCCTTAGGTTGCACCTACATATAAAGATAAATTCGAAATTTTTAACAATATTTGGAAAATTTAAAAGAGTAACCTAAACTCTCCTAACAACATATAAATATGCTCTTAAAGATTACTATATGTAGTGTTTCATCGTTATAAATTATATGAGTTATATAATATAATGATTATTTTTTGAGAAAAGTATATCCATACTTCCATTACCACAAACAAATGTCGTCATATCCTCTCTTGTTATCTTTCTTCTTCTGTTAATCCTATAAGATTACGATCCATGTTTGTGTATATAACTCTATTACTATTTTAAATTATTTAAATTAGCTTTCATAAAATCTATTTGATCAAAATAGACGTCATGTCATAATCACTATATAATGGATTACGTGTTTATATGTATGACATGGAAGAGCATCAATAGCAAATAGTTTTTAAAAAAGGTTAGCTTATAACCTACCTTACCTTTTAAGCTATTTTTAGCGTTCTAAAATTCAAACATGACAACTTAGAAAACTTAAAAAGTAAGTTAGTCATGACGTATCAAACACAACATTCAGGGGCGTCTTGTGGATTTTGAAGGTCCTGCACGAAAAATAAAAATGAGCCCCTAAATATATTTTTATATACAACAAAAGTTCATTAATACTATGATAAGTAGATGAATATTATAAAAACAATCAAAACAAAAGTTCATTAATACTATGATAAGTAGATAAATATTATAAAAACAATCAAAACAAAATAAGGATAATACAATATATAATCTTACATGATGTTCTCCTAACATTATTGAAAATAAAATCATTCATGAATTTTTCATAATCAATGTTATCCAATATATATTATTATCAAACCATTATTTATTTGTTTTAGACCATAGTTACTAGGATCGCTTCCCCCCCTACGTTTTCCGTTCCGGATCGGACGATCCGGAAACGGGACCAATTGCGATCCAATCGCTTCCTGGATCGCGACCCAATCGCAAAATCCACCGACCCCGAATTGCTTGAAATGTCGATCCTGTTACAGGTGGGAACGCGATTTCAATCTACTAAATTCGTCGATCCATCAATTTCTAGAACGACAACCCATCAATTTCTGGAGCACGATGACAAAATTGCATATTAAACAAAAAAAAACATCGGCAGGTGAGAATAATCCCGTCGACCCATTAATTTCTATCACCCTATTTCATATTCACGATCCTGTTCTACATCTTCAAACATTCAGTCCTCTACTCCTCCATTCTTTAAGTTCTTTATTCTTCTTAGTTTCTTTTTTGGAAAGATGACATTTGGTAAAAATAATCCGGTTCTAGAGAGAGTTGATGTTACCTTGACTGATTCTGATAATGAAGATGGAGTTCTACGCGATGCAGAAAGTGTTGAAGTTCCTCAATACTTTCTATAGATTATCGATCATACATCGTACTACATTACATGGTACACCGTTCCACGTACCGAAATAGCGTTCCGGAGAAGACTACCCCCCCTCGTACTGAATTTTATAGTATACCGATCCTCGGTTCCGTTTTCGTTCCACGTACCGGAACGATCCCGTTTCCGTGTAACTATGTTTTAGACATTGGGACCCATAAGTAGAACCTTAAAAATATAAAAACAATATGGCGTATAAAATTGTAACATACTAACATCCATGAATCCGGATTTGTTTTTTTAACTTTAATATGTTATAAGAGACTTATTTATATCTAAATTAAGTTTCGGTTAATATTTAAAATGCATATTTTACATTTGAATAATAGATATGTGTTAAATGTGACAAACTAAATCGTGAATGAATTGATTAATTGGATCCAAATGTATTTGAAGACTTGAGGGGGTGAGTTTGTAAATTTAGAAAACTACAATCCTAAAGAAAATAAGAGAAAAGGTTTTGTAGTTGAAAGGAACAATTTTTTCAGGGGCCATTAATATAATTGAACTTTGAAAAGCAAACCAGTAATTGTATCATTTGACACAATGGAAAACAAAAGAATAAAAAGGAAAAACGACATAATAAGGACCGAACTCGGATCCATTTGTAGGAATAATTATTAAGCTGCGTCTCTTAGCCATTTGAACAAGGAAATATTTTTATAAAAGTTTACATAAAATAATATAGGGTAAATAGTACAAAAGACACTCAGTTTACACCAAAATTCAAATTTGACACTGTGTTTTTTTTTTCTTAAATTTGACACTGTGTTTTTCAATTTGTTACAATTCTGACCACTTGACCGGTCAATCAAGTTAAATGCTGATGTGGCATGATGATGTGTCAGTTTTGATGACGTGACATGCTGACATGATATGCTGACGTGTCAAAATTGAATTTTTTTCCACAAAAAACACTAAGTTTTCACTTTTTTCGATTTTGACACTAAGTTTAATTTTTTCTTTCAATTTTGATACTATGTTTTTTTGTTCCAAATCGAACATCATTTATCAAATTTTGTTCAATTTTGACCATTTTCTATTTGAAACCGTATAAATATATTTTTTTATTACATTTTAAACCGTATAAATACGTTTTTTTTTCAATTAAAAACCATAGTTTTGTATAAATACAAGTTTTTTTTTTTTTAACATTCAAACCATAATTTTATGTATAAATATGTATTAGTTATATAAAAACCGTATTTTATATTAAATACGCAACTTTAAAATGAGTTTGGAGGTTTGTGTCACACCCCAAAACCGAGAACGGCGGAAACGTTCTGGGACGGAGGACGTCATGTACAGTATCATAACAATGCATAATAGTAAAGACAAGCAACAACATCCATTGCATTAATATAATAATTGTAATACAAGCGTGTTCTGTAAAGTTTTTAAGACACCAAAAGTATAATCAAAATAAAAGATGAGTCTTGTATGTGCTCCATCTTCTCAAAAGCTTCATCTGTACCTGTCTACTGATGACCTGAGAATACAAGTTATTTTGAAAGTGAGTATCAGCATAAAGCTGGTGAGTTCATAAGTATTTAGTGTCATTGCTTGTATAAAAATGTTAGTAACAATGTAGTGTAGTAATCGATTTCAAATGTTTGTAAATAGTATACTCCCTGGAAAGCCCTATGTTTTCCAGTAAAAAGTAGTCTTCTACCCAGACCCGAGTGTTTGTATAATTGTCCTTTTGTAAGTGTAAGGGTTTTTCCCTAGTAAAACTATTAGTATAAAAATATAGTTTACTGAAACGAGTATGTGACCAAGTCACAAAGTAATGAAATACAGACTCCAGGTGGTACTGAATGAACAATACGCCTCGAAAAGTCTATAGTAGTAATATGTAGACTCCAGGCGGTACGCCTCGAAAAGTCCAAAATAGAAATGTGTAGACTCCAGGCGGTACGCCTCGAAAAGTCTATTTTTGCCTTAAATCCTTATTTAGTTAATTTAAGGTTTGAATGTGAACTCGTATGTAACCATACTGATCGACGGCTGAATAACTGATGACCCTCCAGGTCACACGTAGTATGGTCACATTTTGTCACCCCTTGGCCTAGTCGGCTCGGACTGTAGCTAGCAGTCGGGATGTGGGAGTGTCTGTCCCGTATAGATCTATACACATAATGCCCGCTCTCCCTCCAGGAGACTCTGGTTACACGGTGATAGCACAATGAAGTGTCGTATCGAGAAGTAGTATGTCACATTCTGTTTTAGTAATTAGTTTTTGTATAACGTATAGTATATTCTCTTGTATCGTGTATAGTAGGTTCTCTTGTATAGTGTATAGTATGTTCTGTTACTTAATGTAGTACTTATGTAATGACTCATAATGTATTGACTCTTGTATGGATCGTTGTAGTAGTAGTAATGAGTAGTAATCCCTTAACTATACCTATTATAGTTAAATAGTAAGGTTGTTTGGATGCCTTTGTTACACAAAGGGAATGAACTAATGTGAAAGCTTTTATATCCAACACACACACACACACACATATATATATATATATATATATATATATATATATATATATATATATATGATATATAACTAAGAATTCAACGACATTCGGACAAATAACAAGATACCCTAAGTCCACAACCAAACAAGGAACAAGAAATAAGGTGAGCTATCAGTCCTAAGTCCTTCAAGTCTTACTTATATAAATATACTAGTGTAGATATGGATTTGAAAATATTACAAGTATAAGAGAGTTTGAAAACAGTTTTAGCATCAAAAGAGTTATATAAAAAGGTTTGAAGGCTTGAAAATCCCTAAGTTTGATCGCATATTGAAAGTAGTAAGAAATCTTTCTGTTTATTCTAGTTATTAATCACATGTGATTAAAGCAATAACTATAAGTATTCAACTTGTATTCCCCCTCCCCATAAAAGCATTTAAAATCATTTAAAAGGTTGATTAAGGGGTATGAACTCACCTGCAGTGAGTGGATTTGATGGAAGTGTCGGGTAGGACGCTAGGTGTCAAGTGAGGACTTGAACACACACACGGATCCTATGTAACATGTAGTGATACACCAATGTATCTAATTAGTCATTTTACAACTAATTAATCAAGTAAAGACCTCCTAATACATGGAAACACTTTGATTTAAGTGCTAGGAGTGCTAAAGGGTTGCATCTAAGGAGAGTATGGCCTCACATTGGAGTTTACTCCTCATTTGGTAACCCTAGATGTGTTTACGGTTTCTGGACCATTTCCCCCATGAGTTTACGGCCGTAAACTCATGGTACTTGGTGCATTTGTGTGTTTTAAGGTCTTATACTTCACAAGAAAGTGTTCTAAGTTTGAATCAAAGGCTTAGGAAGTGGTTAGGGCTCGAAATGGACCTTCTTTGGTGTTTACGGTCCTTGGACCACCTTGGAGAGTTTACGGTCGTAAACCCTTGAGTTTACGGTCGTAAACCCATGAGTTTACGGCCGTAAACTCATGGTTACTCCAACCATTTCGTGTTTTGGTGTTTCTAGCTCATGCATGCAAGGTTCTAGTCTTTTATCCAAGCCATAGAAGGTGTTAGGGGCACATAAACACCACTTGGTGGTGTTTACGGTTCAAGGATCTCCCTTGACCGTAAACACATATGTTCTTGGGGATTTTGATGTTCTTCCAAGGGATTAACAAGTATCCTAATCAAATAACTAGATAGGAGGAGTGTACTTACTTATAGGAAGCTTGTAAGAGTGTTTAGGACCCAAAAACACTAGTGTGTGTTCTTGGTGTTCTTGGTGTTTTGAAGAACACTTGAAGATCTAAGTAAAAATCAAGAATCCATGGATGAAATGATGTATAAACACTAGATGAAGTGTTGTATGAACGAATCTAGGAAGGAAATGCTTACATTTTGGCGGATTTGAAGAAAGTGTGTGATGATACTTGAGAGAAAAGTGATGGGTGTTCTTGAGGTGGGAAGTGTAAAATGAGGAATAGTGGGTAAACTCATGCTATATGCATGAGTTCTTGGTAAAGAGGAGTTTACGGCCCAAACTCCTCATGTTTGGCCGTAAACACCTAGCTAAGGTGTTAAATGTTTATTTGTTATACAACCCTTCTAAACGACACTTCCTTTTATTTATTCGTTTGACGAATTTAAAAATAAAAACACCCAAACGGACTTAAATCCAGCCAAAAATGTGCTGAAATGTATTTGACTATTATTTGAAGTGTTTGACTGTAGAGATTACACAAAAGAAAATTTCGGGTTGTCACAGTTTGGAGGCGTGTAGTCGATCAAAACCCGGATGTCAAGTTTGCAACCCCTGAAATTTTCACATCTTATTAGAAGCTTATGGTTAGTTTGATTCTCATGATATAACTAATGCATATTTATACATTATACTTTGGGGAAATCTTCAGAAAAGTCCCAATATTTTCGGAAAAGTTACACTTTAGTCCCAAGATTTTTTTTTGAACGAAAAAGTCCTGAAAACTGGCAAAAATTTGCAGTTTTACCCTTTTTTGACCGGTTGAAACCGGTACCAAATTAATTTGGGACTATTTCGTAAACTAACCCAAATTATTGGGACTTTTCTATAAACAAAAAAATATTATGATTTTTCTGTAAACAAAAATATTAGGACTTTTCTACAAACAAAACCCTTATTATTATTATTATTATTATTATTATTATTATTATTATAAATAAGAATATTATTTTGTGAACTTGTTATTATTAATATTGTTACTAATACACATAAATGCATTTAAATAAAAAAAATAATATTAATGACATTGTTTAATTGTGGAGGTGGAGGAGATGGTGATGCTTTTAGCATTGAAATCGTGAATGTCAGCTTGTATATTTTTACTTGGATATGGTCATTTCACATTTGTTATTATTGTTTTCAATTCAGAATAATAATACTTAACAATTTAAAAGAAGTTGTATATTTGTAAAATTGTTTATAAATAGTTTAAGGTAGAAGGATTTCTTACTTTGTATATAAAAATGTTTAAGGTAGAAGGATTACTTTCCAAATCCAATAGATCCACTACAAACATCTACATAGGTAGCCCGTATCAAAATTCAAAAATATTAATTACAATATCTTGCTTGATAAAAAGTAATAGGATATGTTTTTTGGATTAATACTTTTGAATTTTGATTAATACTTTTGAATTATTCCTATTACTTTTTATTAAACAAAATATTATAATTAATACTTTTGAATTTTGATATGGGTTACCTATGTAGATGTTTGTAGTGGATTTGTTGGATTTGGAAAGTAATTCTTCTACCTTAAACAATTTTATATACAAAGTGAGAAACCCTTCTACCTTAAACTATTTATAAACAATTTTACAAATATGCAACTTCTTTTAAATTGTTAAGTATTAATATTCTGAATTGAAAACAATAATAACAAATGTGAAATGACCATATCCAAGTAAAAATATACAAGCATACATTCACGATTTCAATGCTAAAAGCATCACCATCTCCTCCACCTCCACACTTAAACAATGTCATTAATATTATTATTTTTATTTAAATGCATTTATGTGTATTAGTAACAATATTAATAATAACAAGTTCACAAAATAGTATTCTTATTTATATTTTTAATAATAATAATAATAATAATAATAATAATAATAATAAGGGTTTTGTTTGTAGAAAAGTCCTAATATTTTTGTTTACAAAAAAATCCTAATATTTTTTGTTTACAGAAAAGTCTCAATATTTTGGGTTAGTTTACGAAATAGTCCCAAATTAATTTGGTACCGGTTTCAACCAGTCAAAAATGGTCAAACTGCAAATTTTTGCCGGTTTTCAAGACTTTTTCGTTCAAAAAAAAAATCTTGGGACTAAAGTGTAACTTTTCCGAAAATATTGGGACTTTTCTGAAGATTTCCCTATACTTTGAATGTAAAAAAAAAAAAAAAAAAAAAAAAAAAAAAAAAAAAACCTTGTATTTAAATAAAAATGTGGTTTTTAAACAAAAAAATATATTTATACGGTTTAAAATGTAATAAAAATATATATTTATACGGTTTCAAATGCAAAATGATCAAAATTGAACAAAATTGGAAAAAATGATGTTCGATTTGGAACAAAAAAACATAGTGTCAAAATTGAAAGAAAAAAAATTAAACTTAGTGTCAAAATCGAAAAAAGTGAAAACTTAGTGTTTTTTGTGAAAAAAAAATTCAATTTTGACACGTCAGCATATCATGTCAGCATGCCACGTCATCAAAAAACTGAAACGTCATCATGTCACGTCAGCATGTAACCTGGTTGACCGGTCAAGTGGTCAGAATTGTAACAAATTGGAAAACACAGTGTCAAATTTGAGACAAAAAAAACACGGTGTCAAATTAGAATTTTGGTGTAAACTGAGTTTTTTTTATGCTATTTACCCAATAATATATTGTATATTAAATAGATAAATTCGACAAAAATCGGGGCCCTATTTTTTTCGGCGTCCTGTGCGGTTGCACCTCCCGCACATCCTTAGGGTCGTCCATGATAACATTATAAGTTAGCAGGTAGCGTTTCAGCTAATATTGAAACATCCCGAATTCATGATAAAATTTTTCATTTTTCAATTAAGTAAAACTATTATTTCAATCAAAACCAAAGTGATAAGAATCCAAGTATCAAATACAAATATCACGAAAATCAATGTATCATAAATTCTCCAAAACATGTCACCGAAGGATGTGTACGATCATGCATTCGTCTTGCCCCGATCATCCGAAGTACCTGGAGCATAACACTTAAACTGTAAGTCAAAGCTTAGTGAGTTTCTCCCAAAATACCACCATACATAACAAATAACAGTATGCATGTGGGGTCCACAATCATCGGACTGGATTACCCCTGAGCCCACAACATGAGTCTGGCTTGCCTTTCAGTCCCACAACTCATGTCTGGATTGCTCCCAATCCCACAACATAAGTCTGGCTTGCATTCTTGGCCCACAACTTATGTCTGGCTTGCTCTCGGGTATGTTGGCTTCCGCACAGAGCATTAATGCCTCAACCCACCCGCACTATGTCGACATATGCAATATATAAACATATAACAACAACAGGTAAACATACAGATCTTAACAGATCACTACAACATAGCAACATCCTAAACCAGGATACACAATCTACCGGGCCAATATTGGTGCCTTCGACCCATAAGTACAGTGAAAGAAAACTCACCTTATAGTTTGAAAAGATAGCTGAACGAATCATCGCTCCAAATACTGCCTCTACTGATCACCTATACATATAACAGGGACTCAAGCTTCAATCTACTACTCAAAATACCTCAAATGACCTAGAGTCAAACTTTGTCAAAGTCAAAGGTCAACGGTCAACGTCAAAGTCAACTCCAGATAGTCGCCATGCCGTGGCCTTCCTTGGCCACGTCGTGGTCACAAATCGCCAAAACAGACGACTTTAGCCTAGTCGCCACGCGCTACGTCGTGGGCACTGAGCTGCCAACAGCTTAACGGATTAAGTCAAATTCTTTGATCTTAAGGGCTCCAAATCCCATATCTGGTCCATTAAAAGGTCCAAGTGGATAAAGTTTCAAACTTTATCCTTTTAGACCCTCTAAGAGATAGAGATCTCATTTCCTAGTTCTTGAAAGGGCAAAACATAACTTGGATTAACTGATTAAGCACTAAATCAGGAAGGCTCCTAGTTCCACACTTCCATAATCATTTTTAACATTACATAACAACATAAAAACCCTTACTTTACAAGTATGCATGTCCAATGCATGTCTTGGACTTTATTAGGTCAAAATGAGGGTCTTTTTTTTTTTTTTTGCCAAAACTCCCATGCATGATACTAAAACTCGATATTACTCCATATCCAAAGCATCAAGGCCCTAAATGGCATGGAGATTCATAAAATTGCAAACTTTATGAGATCTCACTACTCAATAATAAGGACATGAAGATTTAGGTACAAAACTCAAGATCCAACCACCTATCATGATAAAAGTCGAGTCTTGGACACTTACAAGAGTCCAGAAGGTTGTTACAACAAAGGATGATGGCTTGCTTGCAGATTCTAAGCTTACTTCTTCTTCCTTTCTTTAGTGGCTTCAAAAAGCACGAACACAAGGTTTAAACAAAGGAGGAGGTGATTAGGGTTTTCAAAATCTTAAAGAGGTTGTTGGAAGTAAACCCTACCCTCATCATTCCTTTAAATAGGGAGAAAAACCCAGAAATAGGGTTTTGTCATTCGCCAACTGCCATGTCGTGGTCATATACTTCCACACCATCGCGACCTTAGATGACCCCGTGATTTTTCTTGAAGCGTCACGTCGTGGCGCCTTTCACATGTCGTAGCAACCTTAAAATGCTACAAATATTGTAAATTGAATTACCTTGGGATCCGAATGTTACAAGTACGTCAAACAAAACACAATTTTGGTTTAGAAATTCATATAATAAATATTTATTATTACTATATATCGGATTACATCAGTAGCGTGTTTATATGTACGACATAGAATATCATCAATAGTAGGTAGTTTTTAGAAAAGGTAGCTTATAACCTAGCTTTTAAGCTACTTTTAACATTCCAAAATCCAAACATGACAACTTACAAAAACTCAAAAAAAATAAGCTAACTGTGATGTACCAAACATAACCTTATAAGTTAATAGGTAACGTTTCAGCTAGTACGTCAAACATAACGTAATGTTGGTTTATAAATCCATATAATAAATATTTATTATTTTGTTAGATGAAGATTAAAAAACAATTTGAAATTCATTGATGCGGTTGTTTTAAATAAAGACATCATAATTGTTAAACTATATTTATATTTATCATATAAGATATATTTTGTTTCAAATAAAGATATCATAAATGTTAAAATATATTCATATTTAATCATATAAAATAATTACCTAAAGTATGAATACAATTTATTTATTTTAAAGGGTATTTAAGTAAATTTGTTAAAATCTGAAAGAGTTTTTTGTTAAACGCTAGTTGAAGTAGTTTTTGGATTTGAAGCTTTTTGTTTAACCCAAAAGCAAAACGGTCCTGCTGCCAAACATTTTTTTTAAGTTTTTTCTTAAACGGTAGAAATTAGAAGAATAGAAGCTTCCAAAAATTGTGCGTCGAACACACCCTATTTAATTACTACCTCCGTTCCATATTTATTGTCCATTTTTGATTTTTGAAGTATTTATTCTTCAATTTTGACCTTAAATATTTTTGGTTTGATATATAATACTTGATGCAAATATATGATTGGATTGTGTTTTGAATGTATTTTCATTGTTATACGCTTTATCAAGTAATACATAACACAAATAAAAATATTTAAGGTCAAAGTTGATGAGTAAAAACTTTAAAAGTCAAAAGTGGACAATAATTATGAGACGAAGAAAGTAATAAACTAATAAACTATATTTTTGGAAGACGTACTGAAAAAGTTATAACCTCGTTGGAAGTTGTTTTAAGGTTATGTTTGAAGTATTACGGTTGTTTTATGAGCTAGATTATCTTTAAAGTTTTTTTAGGTTGCTATATTTAACAAACCAAAAAGAATCTTAGAAACTTATTCAAACTAACATTTCAATGAGCTTATTGAACTTTTTTAAAGTTCTTCCAAAAATACCATTTATTATTTATAAAAAAAAGTCTCGATTTTATACATGTCTTTTATGTCATTTAAATATTCCAGCTAACTTATTAGTTACTATTATTAAACGTCATTTATTTTAGAGAGCACCTAGTCTTTCGGCTCTCGACTAGTTTTTAACCTATCCATTAGTTTTTCAGTTAATCTATCAAACATTGCCTAAAGAGTTTTTAAAATGTTAGCTTATTAGATACGTATTGGTTTGACAAGCACGGCAAACTTAAAAAACTTCAAAAATAAATTAGTATATAAACTGGTTGTGGTATGCCAAACATAGCCTTTATACAAATATTATTTTATTTCTTTCTTTTAAAAGGTAATCCCATTTAGAATGGGCTCTCCAGAAGTGTCACCTTTTTGGTGAAGATATGAAGTCGTCTTGTCTTGTATTTGCAATCGATGATGCATTACCACCTTTTGATCAGTCTCTAGTTGAAACCTCTAAGATTTAAATTTGATATCTCCTCTATGGAGAGGCCAAGCCTTATCAGGTGAGATACCAATGTTCTTTAATATACCTTTCAAAACTTTACATTCACTTTTACCAAACATTACTACATAAGTAAAGACTGACATCTTTCTAACTCCAAATAAAAACTATAGCTTTGAGCTTAAAACCACGGTTATCAGCTATTTTGTCAAATATACTTTAAGATTCTTGTAGTTGACGGAGGTAACATTGTACTGTTATTAGTCCACCACCATAGAGAATGTTTTGTGTCATATTCAAGAGAGACAGTAAAAGTATAACCCTTTTAAATTTTCTTAATTGCATAAGATACGATTTTCAACATATCTTAGTAATGTTCTCAATGAAATTGAGTTCTATAGGTTTGAATAGATGCTTGTATAGGGAATATGCACTAGAGAGCTACTGTCAGCAGTGGTTTTATTCTCTACATCAATTAAAAACAACCCTAAAATAAAGAGCATATAAATAAAATAACATCTATTTTGTTTTCTACATCAGTTAAAATATAATTATGTAATATCACTTTAATATTTAAAGTAAATACCGGTATTTGAATCCCAAAAACAATCATAATATCAAATGGAATTGTATGGTAGCAGTTGACTGTGCTTTCAGTGATAAACATAAAAATCTAACAACTTTTATTATTATTTTTTAACGAGTGGAAGCCAAAAGCCAAACGTGTTTCTTTTTTTTGGTAGAGACACTTTTATTTTTTATAGATATGGTCATGGTGGTGGCCCTAGCCCTCCTCATATGTTGTCACACCACTCTTTATGCCTCCTGCTCCACGTTTATTCAATGTCTCTTTTTTAATATTAGATATTTTATGTACACTTTGAGTGTTACATATTTATCTCATCCAAAGATAAACATATACATGAATATAATGAACTCCACTTGTTATACACAAGTAATATATCTAATATTTCAACTTTCAACTGCTTAAACGTTTAATTATTAATATTTAAAGAAGACATGAGCATGCTGTTTAAATAAGTAGTAAATCAAATTCATGATGGTTAAGTATGTAGTTGATGATTTTTTGTTTCTTTTTTACCAAATGACTTTTAGCTTAACGGTATCACCAATTGAAAGATCGGTTACTTAAAATAAAAAAAAATATAATAAGATTACAAGTACCTAAAGAAAACACTTTTAAAACCAAAAATGCAAGACCAAAATTTTAGGTTACTTAAATTAAAAACATAATAGGTTACAAATACCTAAAGGAAAAACTTTTAAAACAAAAATTGAAAGACCAAAATGTTAGTTACTCAAAATAAAAACAAATAATTGTGTCTATTGGTAGGCATGGCCTAATGTTTCCTTCACCACAAAACATGGTATGTTCATGTAACAGCCATCCATTTAATAACATGTTTCTTATCCCAAACAAAATAGGTATACCCGACTCACCAAATCCATACAAACATGTTACTTCATTTTGATTATTTGTAAAATAAAAAAACGAAATCTTAGAAAACGATGATAATATTTGATTTCATAAAAGACATTTTATTCACTCGTTACACTAACAACATACATTTTATGTTACATTAAGACCTTAATTAATAGTAGCTTCAAATAAAAAAGTTTAGCTACAGCTTCACTAATTGCCATAATAAATCTATAATGGATCTGAAAATCTGTTCGTTAAGGCTAACCGGAGCTGATCTTGAGTGTACAACCGACCACCCATTTTCACGGTGGCTTGTTGGATCATCAATTCATTCACCACCGACACACTGGCATGGTTGACTTCGAAATCGAGTTCTTTCAACGCCGCCATGAGCCGGGCGGCAGGGTGGTTCTTCTTGTTACATTGGACTCTAATCATGGCGTCCCACCCGATGACCTTCACTTCTACGTCTAAATCGAGTATAGGTTGGTGGGTGGTGGAAGTGTTCGACATTTTCATGTCTTCCGGGAGTGAGATGGCGGAGGAAGATGATTGTCGGGATTCTTTGCTTAGTAATTCCTTCTTTAGTTCATCGATTTGGTTTCTTAGTTCTTCTTTGTCGCATATGGTGTTATCGAGCTTTGATTTGAGTTCGTTGATGTATAAAATGGCGTCGCCGAGGAGGGAGGCTTTGTCCATTTTTGAAACGTTTGGGACGACGGCGCGTAGAGCGTAGAAACGCTGGTTTAGTTTCTCTCTCCTTTGTCTCTCTGCTTCTACGTGATTCAATGGCTCTTCTCTGCCGTTGGCCGGTTTTCGTCCTCGTTTTCGTGGCTTTTTTTCCGGTTCCACCATTCTGCTGCTTTCCACTTCTCTAATTACCGATGCGTCTAGATCTGAGTGGTCGGAATCAGCTCCGGGAAAAGTGCAACCACCGGATTTCACGGTACTGGACGACGGAAGCACACCGGAGACGAAAGAAAGCATCCCGTCTTCGTTACTTCCGCACGAACCGGGCGATCTCTTCTTCTTGTTCTTGTTATTCTCCTCTGCTCCGATGAACTGTGATTGACCGGAGAACAGCGCCCCGTTGTTGTTGTTGTTGGTAGAACTCCTTTTACTCTCGCCGAAATCCAGGATTCTGCCGTTCCCATTTCTGCCACCAGTTGCTCCGTCGAACGATCTGAATTCGGAGAAATTCAACTCCCTGCTCCCAAAAACTCCTTGATTTTGTAGGGAATCAGGATTGGGATTATGAATATATCTAGGGTTTTCAAGTATCGAACTGGAGCTAGGGTTTTCAAAGGGAAGATGTTTTGGAACGTGAGAAGTAATTGATGGAATGACAGTTGTCGCCTGAGAGCCAATCACATCAACGGAATCCGTGATTGTCGTGACGTCGGTAGTCACAGTTGACGTAGCCACCGGATCTGTGAGCCAAATCGACGATGGATCGTGATCTCCTCCGGCAACGGCAACCTGATCCGTATTGATTTGCATGATATCCGGGCTGTTACTAAAATTAAACGAAACCTTGACTTTCTTCATCACATCAGAACTCTGAAATATCAACTCCGTTGAACCTAATTCAATCACCCCATCGGTGCAAGGGATACACACAATCGTTTGCAATCCAAAACCTTGACCTTGACGAACTCGTTCGCAGTGAGATGCCATCAACCGTTCCCGTCCGGCAACCCAAACCGGTTGGTTAGTGAACGCCGCCTGACCAGGAAGTCCGTTACCGTTGGCAAACGACTGCGTCATGGAAATAAGGAAGAACCACTCCGTATCAGTAACTTCCTCATCAACGGCATCACTTTCCGGCGCTTGAGACCCGGAGATCAACGAATTCAACTCCCGGAGCACTTTCTTCCTGTACTGCTGCTCCGCCATAGAAGTCGCCGACGGCGCTGTCTTCACCTTATTCACCTCCCCCTTGTAGTACCCATCTCCCCATCCTAACACCGGAGTATCCGCGTAATCAACGTCAGACGACTGCCAGAAGATAGCGTAAGTCCACGACTCCCGTGCCGTATCAATCATCCCCTGGAGTCGTTGTTGTAAAGTATCCGGATTGAATTCGTTGATAATCTTGTGTGGAGCGGAGGTCGAAGCAGATGATGACGCCGGAGGAACAGTAACCGGCGGCGCGTGGGTGTGAGATTGAGAAGTACCCGGGTTGGCCCAAATGGATGTCATGTCGGAACTTATGAAGGCATCCATCATGGAGACGTTGTCATCGGGGGTCCAGTGATTCATAGTCTGTAGTCGGTAATCCGTCATTCCATAAACCAGGGAAGATGATCGGAAAAAGATGAGTTAGTTGGTGGCGGCGGAGGGTGTGTGTATGTGTGTGTGTGAAAAAGGTGAAAGTGGAGTTGAATTTGTAGGTCGATTAGATATGTGTATTTTAATATAGGTCGGAAATGTGTGATGAGGAATTGAAGATTGAATGATTTGGTTTCCACGAAGGATAAGAGAAGCCTCCGATTTATCGACACGGTTTTTACCCTCCACCATTTTACTGCTCGGAAAAAAAAATGCATCGCTTTTGATTCTTTATCATTTTTTTTATCTTTAATTTACTAAACACTACATCCTTTATCATTTTTTTTATTATTAACCTTTTTTATCTATTTTTTTATTATATTATATTATATTGTCTTTAATTTTAATATACACCTTTTTTTAAGCTTTGTCTTAAGTCCATATGTGATTCTCATGTGTGATAGTCACATGAGGAATTGGTCTTGATGATGAATGTATATGCAAACATATTATCTTCAGTCATTCCATCACTTCGTTAGATGGTGTATATCTCAAACTATACTGAAACACTGAAGAAAACATATAAAGTCGAATCAAATGCAACATGAGAATCATTTAAGAATGCATGAGTTTTAATAAGAATAACAAATTATTCAGGTATCATTGGCTTTCAAATCTTAATATATATAATAATATACTCTATGGTATTCTAACTATTTATTTGTTTCATGACAAAATTAAAAAATATTTGGATTCACGTCATTGCCAACTCATATGGATTTCTAATCCCACGTTTCCAAGAATTATACGGGTATTATTTAGCAACATGTTTTAGAAAACATAATAAATAATTGAACCCATACCAAAAAAAAAAAAGACAATTAAGATATTATGTACGAGACCTGAGGAGTTCGACCGTTCCACTTCAACTTCCTAGTTCCTAATGGCCAAATTTCATTCGATTCCCATTACAAATAAATATGTGAAATTAGTATTACAGTGAGTGAGTGGATCGGTTGGACTTTGAGCTTTTTGAAGATGCATTTTGATGTCTACATTTATCATGCATGTTTGCAATAGTAGACATTTGTTTTGTTTTGAAAACATTATTGATTAAGCTATAATTAAAATTTGTTTTGGAATGAATGCTGTCTGGTTTTAATGATTCATGTTATATGTGTTGTAATGCATAATTATAGTCTAATGTTAATATTGTAAATGGGTCAGGTAAAGGGTTGAAAATCCGTTGATCCGGTGGATAAAGGTATGAGTTTAATTATTCAAAACTCTATGGGTTACGGGTCGGGTTTGGATCAACATTTGAAAGTTGCTTAATGGGTTTGGATCAAGGTTGATCTACTCCAAACCCACTATATTATGTAACGACCCAAAAATCCAAGGTAAAAATTTCATTTTTAATATATTTAAAACAGTATTGTAACTTTGTTCAAAACATTGAAAAACATTTCAAATAAAACAAATATCAGAGTCCAATCCCAAAGATCAAGTATTGCGGAAAACACGGGTGTATGTGTTGCGATCATCCCGAGCTCTTTCATTTGAAAACTGGAGTACCTGAAACAAAACTGAAAACCGTAAGCACAAAGCTTAGTGAGTTCCCCAAATACCACATACCATACATATCCAATGATCCATACAAGTCGTACATAACCGCGAGCCATACATATCATTCATATATCATAATCAATAAAGGTGCTATGTGCCGCATATTGTCTTCCCATTATGCCACGGGCCACCTCGTGGTCTTTCTTGCCAGGCCGGGGACCACAACCCTGGGTCTTACAAACAGGTGCCAGGAGCCACCTCAGGGTCTTCCATGCAAGCATCACAAAGACAACTAGCATACAGTCTACAACTACTTAACTAATAATTGCCAGAGTTCAGACTCTGGTCTTGCATACAGTGCGCCAGGAGCCGTCTCCTGCTCTTTCATACATAAGGCCAAAGGCTAACCCCCGGGGTCTTCCTACAATACATAAATCAAATGGGCCGGCATTGGTGCCTTCGACCCATACAAACAGTGAGGAGACTCATCTCGAATGTTGAAGCTCACTACAAGAAATCCCTAGCCGCTGCCCTGACAACTTCCCAAGCTAACAATTACCAACACAATATCCAATTAGCAACCGAATTCCAAACCAAGATCCATAATCCAAACTTGGGGTAAAATGACCATTTTACCCTTGGCCCAACAAGACTCACAACCAAGGCCCAAGCCCAAAACCAAAAAGGCCGAAAACTATAAGAGCCATAAAAGCCCATTAATGGCCCAATTTTCCAAATTGGGCCCAACTCCATATGGTCCTTACCCAAAAGCCTAATAATTCCTGGTCCAATAATAATTCTCCGATGACCCAAAGGTCCAAGCCCATTGGGCCCACCAAGGCCTGGGCCCAATACAAAATCTTGGCCCAACTACACAAGCCCAATCAAGACTCCAAGTCTCTCGCATTCTTTTGACCAGAAATACCAACACAAAAACCCAACCCAATTTCGAAGCCCAAACACGAAACGAGCCCAAAAGCCCTCAGATCCACGAACGTGGGGCGTACGCTCAGCTTACGCTGGGCGTACTCGAGGAATCTGGATCGCGACCAAAGAAGATGTATGTTGGGCGTACCTCTAGTTACGCGGGGAGTAACCGCAGATCCTCCAAACTCAATTTATGACTTAACCAATTAAGCACTTTGCATCCAAACTTCAGGAAACCTCAAAATAAAGCTCTTAATGCATGAAGTCGGCACCTTTATGCGTTTGCATGACTCAAAGGGACCCAATGACCATCTTGACCCAATAATACCCTTCTTAATCCATCTATAACATGCATGGATCACATCTAAGCATAAATCAAGCATTTTTATAAACTTATAACCTCATGAGGTCAAAATGGAACCAAAACCCACGTAATCTTAAATCTCAACTTCTAATGATCAAGCTAAGAACTTTTACCTTCTATGAGCTGAAAATGTAGCAATGAGTCCAGATCTACAAGCCTTTTCTTGAACCACCACCTTGTACCAAGCTACCACTTCTTGAAATACACTAAAATCCACAAAAAATGCACATACAAGGCTCACAACACTCTTGGATGAAGCTACCACTCAAAATTAGGGTTTAAGGCAATGGAGGATGAAAGGGAGGCTCACACCTGGAACTTAATGTGCTTAAATAGTGAGCCAACCCTAAAAATTAGGGTTTTGGAACATAGCACACTACGTTGGGCGTAGTGTTTGTACGCTGGGCGTACAACTCTAAGTCCCGCGTCCATCATTCACACGTACGTTGGGCGTACCCCCAGCTTATGCTAGGCGTACCCAACCAGACACGCGCATGCATCCCTTGCATGCATGGGATTGATTTGCCAAGTATATCCATTAGGGACTAAAACTGCCAAAATCTCAAAATACCATAAATCCTCATTCTAGGTCTGTTTCCGACAAACCTTATATCCACGAAAAGGTGGCGAGAAGCCCTATGCTCCTAATAACACACCCAAGCCTTAAAACCTCCCGAACAAAACCCAAAATCCATAAAAGACTGAGATATCAAATTACGATTATACCATTGGCTTCCGAAGACACAATCAAATACTTGGATCACTCAAACCATGACACCCACATCTGAAATGGGTCAAATACTTCCTTTCCCGAAGCCCTAAGCCTCATGACAACTGATGACTGGGCTGCAACCCCAAGGAACGAAGTAAATCCGAAATCGAGTGTTACACATTGCCAAGTCTAGTCTTAGTTATGGGTTACATTGTGCGTATTAAATTAAATTGTAATTTATTTTAAAGTGGGTCATTCATTTCAAATATGTCGTTTAAACGCTCCAGTATACCAGTCCGATGGAACAGATCATATTCATATCTGAATACGTGTGTGTGTGTGTGTATATATATATATATATATATATATATATATATATAAGAATATGTGACCATGCGTATTTATACATAAATAAGTATATGAACAAGTGATTATTCATATATGAATATGACGGCGATGGTTGCTGGCGGTTGTGGTGGTTGGTGGTGGAGGGGTGATGGTGAATTCATATATGAATATTACTCATCCTCTGTCATGCCGGTATGACGAAGCCATTTGCGGCAAAAATAAATGATTGATTGAGAATGATTCCCTCATTCTCAACATTTATTTTTTTCTCAATTGAATTTATCTCATCGATACACATCGATTAATGAAGACTATTTCACCAACATAAGTTCTTTGTTGAATTACTTTTCATCAAATATTTTGGGAACTAAACATTGGTTTATTGTAACGTCATGATTTTTACTAGATTTTTTCATGTATTTTTAAAACCTTTTAGTAGAAAAACAACAACAAAAGACTTTATTTGTTTATTCCAAACAACCTCAATAACGGGAAGAAATTCACATGATTATAGTTATCATGTAGGAAAATGTTTTTTTTCATTACAAACACATATAATGTAATCTTTCATTGTTTTAGTAAACAACGTTCGACGACGTGCTTACCGCTAAGTTTTGGTCACAAGACATTTCAAATCATATAGCTATTGATATCGCTTCTGTTCAAATTGCTCATAATATGAATGTTGATTTACAAGGAACGTATCAAATGCCTAATGTTTTTTCATTATGGTGTAACTACATATAACAATGTTTGTTGGATAAGAAATCACAATGTTTGTTGGATAAGAAATCATATATAACGCTCGATTGAATGTCGACATTCAACAATTTGAAGAATTGAAATATATGATAATAAATAGAAATAATATTAACTAGAAATTGCCTATTCCCCGCTTCGCAGGCGACACATGTGAGGTTTTGCTTACTATGTTCTAGTCACACAAAAGAAAAATAGTACTATTAATTGTTTATCGTTTTGTATGCACAGTTTGGGGAGAGAAAACTTGCTGACGTAGGAAAATGTAGGGACCAAACCTGCAGATTTTCTATAAATTACGGGGATAATTTTTGTAATTTTTTAAACATGTGGATCGTTTCTGTAAAAAATGGCATGTTCTATAAATTACGAGGACAATTTTTTAATTTATTTTCTATATAGAGGCCAAACATGTCAACATATAAAAATTTTAGACATATGGACTGTTTTTGTCAAAAAAGAAACTTCATGGGGATCTTTTTTGTAAATTAAAAAATTGGAGGGACTAAATTTTCTAAAATATAAAACCTTTGTTGCAGTAACTAAATCTATCAAAATGTAAAGCTTTTGTGACAAAAATCTAAAAGTGAAAAACTATATTGTTGAGAAGTTTTGTTTTAATATAGACAAAACTGCAAAAATGGTCTATGTTGTATGTATTTTTTCGGGTTTTGTTCAAAACTTGGATTTTTTTGGATTGATAGTCCTTTTGAGTAAGTTTCATGACGTAGTTTGTCCCTAAAAATATTGAAATGACTGTAATAACCTTTGGGTATTTATGTCCTATTTTTCTTTCATTTTTTAAAAATCTAATACTTATTTTTTATTTTATTAATTAAAAAATAAGGACTCACATATCTCTCTCTCTCTCTCTCTCTCTCTCTCTCTTTGTCTTTGATAAACACCCAAGAACATCTTCATGAACTCAAGAACATCTTTCGCCACCACCACAGTCTGCCACCACTACCGTCTACCACCTCCATCTCCACTTAAATTTCTTTTACCACTTCATCTCTGCCTAAAAATCATCCAGAAACAAAAACCATACACAAACACAAAACAAACACACTCATAAATCTGGTCATATTTATGTTTTCACTATCAGGAATGCAAAATCGATTTTTGAATCTCGTTGGAACACCCACATACAAATTGATTTATGGGATGAACACCTACACACATATATTAATTTCTAGAAATGAAAACACACACACATACACGCAGTTAAATTGATTTTCTAGGATGAACACAAAACATACAAATCGATTTACAAAATAAACACCCATACTCATGGATCTGAAATCATTTTCGGGACTAAAGGAACCAGAAATCAAATATGAAATTAATTGATCCTATGATGTTCGATGACTAAATCCTAATGCTAATGTCTGATGACTGACTCCTAGCGCATTCTTTAGGGAAAGAAGAGGGAAATGGTCCATCTGCATCTGCATCACCTCGCTTTAAATCCTTAGCTTTACAAACAAGACGAAACATAACACCCTTTCATCTTTTAAAACCCTCTCTACTTCTCGAGTCTCGACTCATATTTCACGCACTCTTAGATCCGATTATGTATCTCAGATCCGATCAGATGCCAAATGTTTAGATAAAGATATTGTATTCTATTTTATAATGAATTTTCAACAGAAACCGATTACATGAGAGGACATCGATCAAAAAGCAAGTCATGGATTTGTTCAGTTAAGGTGTTGATGTTTAGTCGTTGACCAAAAAGTAACATAAAAAACGACCACCTCGCAATAGTTTTACTTCCAGAAAAGTCAAATCATGAAGATTATTTGTATCTTTTTCGATTTTGGTTCTCAAGGATTAAAAAACAAACTATTCTCCAAATAACAAATGAAAAAAATAGAGATTCAGATGAGGTGTAACAATGTGAAGGGGATGAGTTCAGGTGTGCATTAGAGGTGGGTGGTGAAGGGGATGAGTTCATGTAAGCTTTGGAGAGAAATAAGGACGAGTTGTGTTGAATCTGAACCCAATATCGTCATTTAGTCCATCCCTAAATCTTCATCTAGTTCATCAGTGTGGGTGTGTATGTGTTGAATCAGGAAGAAGGGGGGGGGGGAGAGAGAGAGAGAGAGAGAGAGAGAGAGAGAGAGTGTGTGTGTGTGTGTGTAACACCCTATTTCGAGTCGTTTCATAATTCGGGGTTGTGACCCGAAGATCAAGTATCTTAGGGCTTCAGGCTTGATGAACCCGCTTGTTGAGGAGGGTGTTGTGGCTGCCTTGGCTGAAAGTTCTGTGGTGGAAAAGGTGGTCTCTGTTGGTATTGATTTGGTTGACTTGGTTGATAACTTCCCTGTTGATTTCCTCCCCAACCTTGATTATTGTTCCATCTTTGATCACCTCGTGGCTGCTCATATCCCCTTTGGTTTAAACCAGAATAACCTCCCATAACTTTCGCTTCTTCATAATCCTCATCTTGAAGTTGAGGGCACATGTCGGTTGGGTGCCCCACTTGAGTACAAATACCGCAAGGGCGGGGTGTGGGTTGCACACCTTTTTCTTTGGCTAGCATCATTACAACTTTTGTAAGCTCGGACAATTGAGCTTCAATTTGAGGAGTTTGGACCTCCTTTACACCTCGGGGTGCATCAGTGTACCATTCTTCATCATGGCTTGAATGTTTAGAATCTTCAGCCATGTTCTTGATTAGATTGCGGATTTCGGTTGGAGTCTTATCGGGTAAAGAGCCGCCACTAGAAGCATTAAGAAGTCTTCTCTCCATTGGAGTCATGCCTTCAATGAAATATTGGAGAAGCTGATACTCGGTAATTCCATGTTTGGGACAGCGGGCACAAAGTTTCTTGAATCTCTCCCAATATGTGTGGAAAGCTTCTCTCTTGTGTTGCTTAATTCCAATGATTTCCCTCCGTAGGGCTGAAGCTTTCATCTCCGAAAAATATTTGTCCAAAAACAACCTCGCAAGATCTACCCAAGTAGTTACCGTCTCCGGTGGGAGGTCATAAAGCCAGTCTTTGGCTGCATCTTGCACCGCAAATGGGAATGCCCTAAGCTTGATTTGATCCTCCGTGACATTGTGTGGTTTCATACCCACACATACTACATGGAACTCGGTGAGGAACTTGTGAGGATCTTCATTCTCCAATCCTCTAAAAGTTGGGAGTAAGTGGATAAGCCCGGATTTTAGTTCAAGGTTTGTGGCAGCTGGATATGTGATACAAAGAGGTTGTTGAGTAATCTCTTGTCTTGACCATTGGCGGAGGGTTTGTTCGGGTGGTGGGTTTGGAGGTGGGTTTTCTCCATGGTTATCCCCCATGGCGTGAGAAGTAGTTGAAGTTTCGGTGGGTGTAGTGTTTGGGATATTATGAACAGGTGAAAAGGGTGGAGTGGTATTTATGGGTGAGGATGGTTGTGGTGAGAGTGATGGGCTTTCTGTTTCTGAGGCTGATACACTTAAGAGGGGTATGTCCTCCCAAATGTTGATGACCGGGGGAGTAGATGACGAAGAAGTCCCGGAACCCGATTGCTTCTTACGGAGCTTGGCTTGCTTCCTTAGCTTCTTTGCAGTCTTCTCTATCTCCGAGTCAATTGGCAATGGCGTACCTGTACGAAAAGATCTTGGCATAAAACAATTAGTAACACCGTGTCCCCGGCAACGGCGCCAATTTGTTAGGTGTGTCAAACCCAACAAATAAAGGGGTACAAATGACTCCAAGTACACTAGAAAAATAGTACAAGGCAAGTAGGGTCGATCCACAGAGACACGGGATAATTAGTATATACCTCTTTGCATAAGGTATTTGTTCACAAAAGATTAAATAGGGGGGGGGGGTTGAGTGTAATGATGTAGTAAACCAATTTAGAACACGAGTAAACAACTAAACTAATGAATTAAGTTCAGATTTTGTAAGGACTCCAACTCCATGTATGACAATCCAGCAATGTGAATCAAAGATGACAAGACATTTGTTTCATTCTATCTAAGTTGGTACTTGAAAGTGTTAACAAGCTCTAACACTTTCCATTCACCACATTAATCAATCAAAACAAGCTCTTTGATTAATCCTAACCTTATTAACCTAATCTAAACAAGCTCTTAGAAGTAGATTAAAAGATTGCATTAAGCTTATTGTGAATGTTCCCAACAACACCCAATACTCCTCACAAGCTCGGGAGCGTAAGAATGTGTGAAAAGATTTACACTAAATTCATTCATAAGAAATCAATTTAATGCTTGTTACTTAGTTCAATTCACAAAACAATTACGGATTTTGCAAAATGAATAACTTGAATGACCTAACCCCAATTCAAATGGCCAATAAGAATCATTATTAAAATCAAACATTCGATTGAAGTAAAATCAATTTCACTAGATAGAAATTAAACACAAACATCAGGTCATATGATTTGATTCACAACCAAAAAGTCAAAACATGAAATTGGAGAAGTTAGGGTTCTAGCCACACATGGCTAGAACAAGATCACAAGTCTAAAAGATGAAATTAAGTGTAATTACAACTTACAAAAACGAGAATTAATGTTTCCAAATGATTAACGGACAAACCCTTGCTAAAACCCTTGAATTCTTCTCTCCAAAAGTGCTCTGGTATGTTGTGTGTTTCTAAAAATGGCCCTCAACCCGTAATATGAAAGATAGGAAAAACTGCCAAAAGTTGGTTTTTGGGTCGAACACGGCCCGTGTTAAAATAGGCTAAACTGACACGGGTCGTGTTCAGCAGCCAACACGCCCCGTGTTGATTTGCACTAAACTGACATGCCCCGTGTTCAACATGGTCAACAGCTCCCATTTTGGTCAAACACGCCCCGTGCCCACTTTTCAGTGTAAATTCAACACGCCCCGTGTACCTCTCTAACTCCAATTCCAAACTTGATTTTTCCAACTTTTTCGTTCTTCGCTCGATCATCCCGAAATCTTCACCAATGCTTCCCGGCACTTCCCAAAGCGCGTTCCAACCTCCGGTTTACCTGAAAAAGACATAAAAGTGTGCAAATAAGGTTGTTCTAGAGACTAACATGAATATGATGAAATGCAAGAAAAAGGAAGAACAATTGTGCTAAATAGATGCATGAAATGGGACTAAAAGGTGTGCAAAAAGGTGCACAAATAGCACCTAACAAAATGTTTTAAGATTAAATGGTCCTATTTAAGATTTTGTAGTTGTAATTTGAATAAACACTTAAAATTTAAATTGGAAAATTTGGGTTGAAATTTAGGGTGTTACAGAGAGAGGCTCTTCTTATTTTTTTAATTAATAAAATAAAAAATAAGTACTAGATTAAATAAAATAAAATAAAGTAAAAATGTAAAATAAATATCCCAAGCTTATTGCAGTCATTTCAATATCTGGATGGACTAAATACGCAATGAAACCAGCTTACAATGACCACCATTAAAAAAAATCAAGGTTTGGACCAAACCCAAAAAAATGCATACCACAGGGACCATTTTTGCAGTTTTTTCTTTAATATATATAATAATATTCTAATAAAAATGAGAATAATAACAATAACAATGATGATGATGATGATGATGATGATGATGATGATGATGATAAAAGCCATAAATTTTTTTTGGGATACAAGTGTGCAACTAGGAATTATAAGAGTATATAGAAACAACCTTTTTTATTGTAAATTATATATATATATATATATATATATATATATATATATATATATATATATATATATATATATATATATATAAGAAGCTAAATAATTAATGAATAATAAGAAACAAGTGTAGCCTATGGAAAATCAAATGTTATTATATATGTTATGTTGTATAAATAATAATTATAGTTCTAAAATTTGTAATTGTTATTATCGAAGGCCAGTTTGTTTCATATTAGTAGTCCTAAGATGAAAAATGATTGTTTGATATTTTTAAATCGGACAATGACTTATAAGGTAATATAGTTAAGGTTTTGTTTGCATTTAGTCATTTAATTTCTTTTGTTTATATGTTATCATTGAACATGTTTTGATTTATCATATTACATTCTTATGACATGGTATAAATAACATACTTTAGGTTTTTATTCCCATTTAGTCTCATAAGTTTTTTTGTCCATATATTACCAATGAACTTATTTGGACTGTTCATATTAGGGGGTGAGCATTTGATCTTGTGGATCGGACCGGACCGTTTTTTTGGATCCCCGGGCAGGTTCTCGGTTTTAGGATTTGAGCAAAACCGGTCCAGTTTTTTTACCGGTTCTGGGTAAAGTTTTTTTGTATTCGATAAGTTACAATCATTTAATGTGTAATTTAGAGTTCGTAGATGATTTTTGAATATAATTTTGTTGTTTTTGGTGTTATATTCGATGAGTTACAATCCTTCAAAGATGAGATATCAAAGTTGAAATATTTCAGCTTTTCAACAAGAAATTTAAACTTTTGTATTTTGTGAAATTTTTAAACATGCATATCTCATTCGTTTTAAGTCGGATTGACATGCAACCTTTTCTAATGTGTAATTTAGAGTTAGTAGATGATTTTAGACTATAATTTTGTTGTTTTTGGTGTTATATTCGATGAGTTACAATCCTTTAAAGATGAAATATCAAAGTTGAAATATTTCAAATTTTCAGCAAGAAATTTTTAAACTTTTGTATTCGGTGAAATTTTTTAAACAAACATATCACATTCTTTTTAAGTCGGATTGACATGCGGTTTCTTACAACGTATAATTTAGAGCTTGTAGATGATTTTAGACTATAATTTTATTGTTTTTGGTGTTATATTCGATGAATTACAATCTTTCAATGATGAGATATCAAAGCTGAAATATTTCAGCTTTACAATAAAAAATTTAAACTTTTGTATTCTGTGAAATTCTTTAAACAAACATATCTCATTCGTTTTAAGTCGGATTGACATGCGGTTTTGTCCAACGTGTAATTTAGAGTTTGTAGATGATTTTAGACTATAATTGTTTTATTTTCGGTGTTATATTCGATGAGTTACAATCCTTCAAAGATGAGATATCAAAGCTGAAATATTTCAGTTTTTCAACAAAAAATTTAAACTTTTGTATTTTGTGAAATTCTTTAAACAAACATATCTTATTTGTTTTAATTCGAATTGACATGTATTTTCTTTCCAACGTGTAATTTAGAGTTTGTAGATGAGTTTAGACTATAATTTTGTTGTTTGTGGTGTTATATTCAATGAGTTACAATCCTTCAAACAAATGGTATAAAGTATAATCAATCAAAGTTTAACCGGTCTAAAGGGCATAAGAAACGGAAACATATTCATTTTTACGAGTTCTACCGTATCAAACCCAAAATAGTATTTCTTTTAACGGGTTGTAACGTATCAAACCCAACAACATGTTCGTTTTAACGAGTTGTATCAAACCTAAAAACGCGTTTTAACAAGTTGTACTGTATGCATGTAAAGTTGTACCGGTCCAAACAGGTCCAAGAACCAGAAAACCCGGACATGGACCTGGACCCGGTAAGTCTCATCCGGTCCGGTCCACGGTCCACAATATTCTCTGAAACCGGTTCGGTCTAGTTCAGTCCGGTCCTGTCCAAATGCTTACCCTAGTTCATATTATATCATTATAAACTTGTTTGGACTGTTCACATTACATCCTTATGACCCGACAGCTTTGACCATATTCTATGTTGCCATTGAACCATATTTCGACTACTTTGAACAAAAGGTGTTTTAGTTTGAATCCAATCCTATTAAGTCTTTCATCTTGTTTAAACTATCATAACTTCTTCGTTTGAAGTTGGAATGTCATGATTTTGTCAACACGTAATTTGTTATGTGTATTTCATTTAAGCTATATATACACCTTATTTGGTTACATATTTGTTGAGTTATAAGTCCCAGAACATAGGATATCAAAGCTGAATATATGTTGTTCAACATTGAGTTTAATGTTTGTACATCATTTAAGATTATATAAACACCTTATTTTTTTATATATTAAGTTAAAATGTTGGTTGATTTGATATTATTCTAATCATTCGGGATTAAAAGCAATAGCTAGTTGTACCAATTGCATAAGAACGTGTATCGGTTCCAATCGAGTATTTGACTAAAAACTAGGACTGACATCGATGTAATCTAATCGGCCCAGTTATCAGTTCTTATTATTGGTGTAAACTGGTTCTGGTTCCAAACCGAGTTCAGAACAGTTCGGACCGGTTGCTCACCCTATTTCCAACTAAGCATAATTGACTTGGTCGGCCTTTATCTGATCAAGTACCTAATACTATGCGGGCTCATCAAATAGCAAGACCAGACCCAAAAAGATCAGACTATTTTGCTAGTGATGTGATAAAACTATTGTAGAAACGGTTAATGATTTATAAGGGTAAAATAGTTTAGGTTTTTGTTCAGAGTTAGTCCTTTGTATTTTTGTTTACCCATATATTAGCATTGAGTTTGTTTGGACTGTTTACATTACATCTTCATGACCTGCTAAAACCTATACTAAACGGTCATAAGAATCTAATTTGAACAGTAAAAACAAGTTCAATTGTAATATGTGGACACAAAATATAACTTAAAGGCTGAAATATGAATAAAATCTAAACTATGTTACCCTTATAAGTCATTATCCCTTTTTAAATTTATCCTAGACATGACACTAAAGATTTTTATAATTAGTTGGAAACAAAAAAGTTTAGTAAAAGCATTTCTTGAAATATTATGACTAATTTGGATGATCAGATTGCTAATCAATTATTTTCAAATGTTGTAAATAAAATTTATATAAAAAATATTATGTTGTATTTGGATTTTATTATGTTTCCATGGATTTGAAAGGATTTACGTTTAATTTAATTTGAATTTTTTTATGATATTTTGCATTTTTCTAAAATTAGTTACCAAGTTGGTGTAGATATTTTATAAAATATAACATTTCATATATCATAAAATAGTTCAAAAGGTCAAAAAAACCATTCTTATCGTTCGATATATTCATAAGCCTAGCCAAACATGTTTTCACTCGGATACAGATTCATTCATAGATTTGCCAAACAACTCTTCATAAGTTTTCTTAACTACAAAGATAAGTTTTCTTTATCATGTGTTTGGTAAACAAAGTGTGATTCTAATGAAATGAACGAATAATAAAAAGAAGTTGTCGGGATTAAAAACGCCAGACGTGTTTTCCATATGTTACGCATGTTTTACGAAACGTTTCAACTTTTTGTCGTTGAAAATTTATATGTAAAATAATAGTGTTTATAACATGGGGCATTGAATTTATTCTTGTAAATATGCTTTATTTAGTATTTGTAAATCAATGAATGATGTTGCAAATTCGTAATTTTGTGACATTGAATCTATTCTTGTAAATATTAGGAAAATGATATTCTTTCCTCTTCCATGATAAACTTAATATTATCTAGCATATAATGTTATAAGGCGTTGTTAGATGTTTAAGTTACATTTCAATGTATTTTTAGTATAAGATCACAAGTAGTAGTGGTTTTAGAATTGTTATTTCCAAATAAGGTTAGTTGTTTGTTACTTGTTATCACAGTATTGGATAATAATCTTGAAATTATTCGACGAATAAATTTTTGTATAAAAAACCATTAATCATTAATTTGAGTATATTTATTATTCAAGCAATACAAAAAATGTGTCTCAGATATTTAGCAAATAGTCGATACACTTAACTTTTTTATTTTCTAAGGAATGATGGATTTTTTTCATTTCGTTTTTCTAATACAAGCATTTATTTACAACAAAAGCTAAAGCTACGAAGGTCCTAAAATCAAATCATTGTCTAATAATATAAGGGGTTTATTACAACAATAATAAAAAAATCAAATATGAATAATATTAAAGGAGTTAAACATTTTTCTTGCTAGTTTAATAAAATTTCGCCGTTCAAAGAAAAAGGAGTTAAACATTTCACTATCCAATAATACAAGGGCAATGTAGAAAATAGTCTAAAAATGGTGTATCGATTAGGGGCAGCTTTTGCTAAAGCGTAATCCTATGCCCAAAATAAGTAAACATTAAAGTTTGGGTTAATGTTATTATGTCGATATTTATCTTTTTATTTTCTAAATATTCTATGTCATTAAATTTGTTGTTGTTATCTTTGATTATTTGATTATATCATTTTATTCGGTTTAGCTATTATCAAAATGACTTGACATTCTACGTGGCAGATTGGCTCACCGTAACGTCTATGTGTTCATATACATAATATTTTACTTTTAGCGGATTAAACGGTTATTTCTTTTAAATCCCAAAGTTAATGATTATCTTAAAATATGAGCTCACGCTGTATTATTGTTGAATTACTTAGAAAAAATTGATAATCAGTTAAGCTTGGATCCATCGATAATGATCAACTACTAATAGTGTATGATTATCGAGTGTTAGATATAAGTCTCCTATCCTTATTTAATAATACTACAAATATTCTGAAAATAGTGATATAAGTAGGTATTATATATATATTACGTGTTAAAATTTCAATAAAACTATATTTGATTTTATGTTTTTTTTATAAATAATTTCGATAAATACATACAATGTCCTAGAAAAGCTTTTAACTTATCACCGAGCAAAAAGAAAAACTTGAACTTAAGCTTTGTGTAAAGTTAAAATGTTTCAATTATAACAACTAAAAAACAAAGTGTTTTCCCGTTGCACAAAGAGTACAAGCAAAACGGATTGTTTGCTATTACGCTTGGAGGAGTGGATGCGGTTTCACTGTATAAAAATCACGGCGGTCAAAGGGAACACCATCCCATGACCACAGTTTTGAGTGCGGTTTTACCACACACGGTAGTAGATGACCACATTCAAGTCTCACCCATTTTCTCCTTTTTCCCAGTTTTCAAATGTCAAATTTTGATTTTTTTTTATTACCTACGTATATTTTACATCCCAAAAATCAAAAGTAAAAATTTCATTGTTATTATGATTAAAACATTATTGTAACTTTGACCAAACATTAAAAAAAGCATTTCAAATAAAACAATTATCAGAGTTCATTCCCAAAGATCACAAGTTGCGGAAAACACGGGTGTATGCGCTGCGATCGTCCCGAGCTCTTTCATTTGAAAACTGGAGTACCTGAAACATAAACAGAAAACCGTAAGCACAAAGCTTAGTGAGTTCCCCAAATACCACATACCAAACATAAAATATACATGTAGTGGACCCCGCCCAGTCATCGGGCCCCGCCCGGTCATCGAGCTGAGCTCGGAGAGCATATAAATACATACAACATACAAATAGTCATCGGGCTCCGCCCGACATTGGACCTTAGTCCAAAGGCATATAAACACAGATACATGCAAGAGTCACAAAGACAACTAGCATTCTATCAGCATAACATAAACATGGGCCGGCATTGGTGCCTTCGACCCGCTGAACCCGGTAAGGAAACTCACCTCGAATGCAGGAGCACACTGAAAGAAATCCCTAGCTGTTGCCCTGACGACACCTCCGAACTGTCAGATCAAAACAACACCCAATAAACAATTGGGTTCCAATCCATAACCACGACTTCATACCTGGGGTAAAAAGACCATTTTACCCCTAACCTGGCCTTGTCCAAAATTATGATCCAAACTACAATCTGAAAGACCCAAAGGCCCACTAATCAACCAATGACCCAATTTTCCAAATTGGGCCCAAACCCCATTCATGGCCTTGGCTTAAGGCCCAACCATTCATTCTAGTCCAAACACTTTGAATCCCGATGGCCCAATAACACACCAGAAACTACTAGATCCATAAAAGCCCACTAATGGCCCAATTTTCCAAATTGGGCCCAACCCCATATAGGCCTTATCCTAAGCCCATAATTCCCTTAATTACAAATTCAGATTACCACAAGTACCCCTTGGGACAAACTTGCTCAAGGACATAAATCGAAAGTCAAAGTCAATGGTCAAAGTTCTCCCAACTCGCCGAGTTGTCCTTCAACTCGTCGAGTTTCTTTGTTAGTCTACAAAGATTGGGCAAAACTGTAACGCCCCATTCCTGGTACGTATTAATTTATTAAAAGTCTTTTATAAAGAGCTACTCGACGAGTAGTAGTCCTAACTCGTCGAGTAGATGCCAGGTTTGGACGCGGGTTTTAAGTGATCTACTCGGCGAGTCCGCGCCTGGACTCGACGAGTAGGCCAGTCTGGATGAAACCCTAATCCTCAGGGTTTGTACCCTATTTAAACGTCCTTATAGCCCCCATCCCAGCCTCCAGCACCCCTAGAGCGTTCCCCTTCAAAACCCTAGCCTCCATAGGTGAGTTTGAGTGATTCCTTTTTTATTTTTGAGTGTTTTGGTGTATTCTTGGAAGTGTAGAAGAGAAGGAAAGGGAGAAGGTGCAAAGGAGAAGAAGGAGATCCAGAAGCTAGCTTCCATTTGCTACTTCATCTGGTAATAAAGTCTCTACCTTGTCTATTTTCCTAATAAATCTTCATATATGCTTGTTTTGCCACTTTTGGGACATTTCAAGTTCCAAACTCGAGATTGGAGCCCCCTTAGGGTAGTGAACTACAGATCTGGACATCATTGAGCTCCAGGAGCTCAAAGTAGCTACCTTTATGCGAATATAGCCTTGTTCCAAACCCTAAGTGCTTAGTGTTGGATGATTTTGGTGTTTTAGCCCCATTCTCGTGTGCATGCACGTAAAGTTGGAAACTTTACGTGCAAAACCAGCCCTAGAAGCCCAGATCTATGAATTAGATGCACTGAAATTGACTAGAGTCGACTGTATAGTAATGGCATGCAGGAGACTCGGCGAGTCCAAGGCAATCTTCTTGCCTCAAGAACAGACTCGACGAGTTGTTCATACAACTCGGCGAGTCACAGTCAGGACGTGTTCTTACGATGAAGGAGAACTCGACGAGTTGTTCATACAACTCGGCGAGTCGGATGAAGTTGGACTCGATGTTAGTATCGAAGAAGAACTCGTCGAGACTTTGCCAAACTCGACGAGTAGAAGCGGGTAGAGGATTAGAAAGAATGATAAGGACTCGGCGAGTTGGCGGCCCAACTCGGCGAGTCCGGTCAACTGAAAGTTGACTTTGACCAGGAAGTTGACTTTGACCAGGGGTAAAATAGTCATTTTAACCTGAGATTAGTTATCAGTATTTGATTTAGTGTTTATGGGATTTGTAGCCGGGGAGTTCCGGAGCAGCAGTCAGACAGTCTCAGATTTAGCACCTCAGCAGCCAGCGTTACGAGGTGAGTTTTCCTTCCAGTAGGAACGGGTCTACGGCCACAATGCCGACCCGTTTAGTTAGCAGTAGTTCCGGACTTCGGTCCGATGCAGTAATTCAGTGTGCTTGATGTCTTTGTGATTCCAGCATGTCTTTGTGTTATGTGTCCGGACTTCGGTCCGATGCAGTATGCAGTATATGTGTTTATGCTAGTAGTATGATCATGCCATGCTATGTTCAGTTACTTCCGGATTTCGGTCCGATGCAGTTTCCGGACTTCGGTCCGATGCAGAGGGCAAGGCCCTGGTTAGTTCCGGACTTCGGTCCGATGCAGAGGACAAGGCCCTGGTTAGTTCCGGACTTCGGTCCGATGCAGCTTCCGGACTTCGGTCCGATGCAGTGGGCAAGGCCCAGTAGTTGCTTTATATGTTATTGTATGGTATGTGTAGTTTGGGGGAGCTCACTAAGCTTCATGCTTACAGTTTCAGTTTTGGTTTCAGGTACTTCAGCTAGCAAAGGGAAGGGCTCGGGATGATGGCATGGCACACACCGCAGTTTTAGCCTGGGAGTTAGACTCTGATATTTTGATATGATCTTGACACTAGTTTCGATTTGATAAATTTATTATGACATTTTGAGATACATGATTCATGGATTTATCTTTTAATATTTGATATTATGGTTTAGTAAAGTTTTCAAACAAAAATTTTTGGGTTGTATTTTCGGAGCGTTACAAGTTAGTATCAGAGCCTTGGTTTGAGGGATTCAGGCACACTCTCGGGTGTGACTGGGCTCAAACTAAGGAAATGGTAAAAAGATTTTCAAAAGAAAAAAATGTTTTCAAAGGAATTTTTGAAAAAGAAAACTTAAAAAGAAAAGAGTTTTTGAAAAGGAGAAAAATGGTGTGGTGCATGCGATCAGCCAAGCTCAAGTAAGTACTCCCCAAATTACCCATACAAGTTTATGCTATGATTTTCAGTTTCAGTAGAACAGCATGCTGGAATAGGAGTAAGGATCTAGGAGGATGCCTTATGTGCCTGTTATATGTGTTTCAGCTATATGAAAATTGCATGCTAGTATTGAGTAGACAGTAGTAGGATAGCCTGTTTAGGTTATGCCTAATAGTATGAGCTTAGCATTGTATGCTAGTACAGTTTCTTGTTATGAGGATAGGATTGCTTGATTAGTCTCTTGTGTCTGAATGCTGCTTGCTTTGTGCTTTGTGGGACTCTACGTGATGGGAGTTAGTCATTAAGTGAATACGTCACGTCACATGTGATCAGGGTTGAATAATCTCAGAGTGCTGAATTTGGCCATATTGCGCAGCTCTTGTTTGAGTCTAACCGTTGTAGGGACGAGTCTTCTACTCGAAGGATTATCTGAGCCTCGTCACATGTGATGGTATTCGGGTAATGGATAATTGGCATTACAAGGAGGCCTTCAGCAGCTGAGGACTGGGTTGGGTGGAGTCAGCGATTTCCCTAGGGCAAGCCTAGGATGAGAGTAGCAGAGATCAGTAGCAGTAGAAGTGACTTGGTGGAGTCAAGGCAGTTCTTGAGGAAAGTACGGATAGATGTGGAAGGTAGTATGGGCCCGTACTACTAAAAGCAGAGGATCCGTACTTGAATCGAGGAAGGCTGAGATGAGGCCAGGAAACTTGTAGTAGTAGCGATCCCTCGAGATATATCAGTGTTTCTGACGTTTGTCATGATGTGTTTTCAGAATGGTGGTTTTACACCCTAGGCCAGCAGTCGGCAGTTCAGGAGCCGGCGAGGGATCAGGATCAGGCTCGGGGGCCAAGCATCTAGATGAGCAGACCAGGAAGTTCCTCTCTTCAGAGGTTACTCACACCATACTTGAGCAGACTCCTGTGATCTTCGGTTCGATCAAGGAGAGTATTTTAGAGCTGATGGACGAGAGGTTGAGCACATTCCGTGCTGAGGTGGCGGCCATGATGGGGTCGCGCACACTCACCTTCAGGGAGTTCCGGGCTTGTGGAGCTCCAGACTACCATGGGGCACGGGATCCCATTGCGAGTACCAGGTGATTGGCGGATGTCGCCAATGCGTTCCGCACCAGCAGATGTCCCGAGGGGGACAAGGTCAGACTAGCATCCTGTCTTCTGAAGGACAGGGCACGTGATTGGTGGGAGGAGATCGGGCATGTTATCGGAGATGACGCAGCTTTTGATGCGATGACCTGGGCTGATTTTACTACCAGGTTCAGAGCCGAGTTTGCACCGGTTATTGAGGCGCAACAGTTAGCTAGGGAGTTTCAGGATCTTACCCAGACTACAGAGACAGTGGCAGAGATTACCGCCAAGTTCAGGGAGAGGGCTCTTCTCGTTCCTCAGTACGCAGATGATGAGGAAATGAAGAAGGCCCGTTATCATGAGATGTTGCGGAGTGATATCCGCAATTTGTGAGCCGGTCCAGCTGTAAAACGCTGGATGATATGATTACGAGGGCTCGAGAGAGAGAGAGATAGATTTGGAGATGGAGAGGAAGATGAAGCCAGAGGCGGCATCTGGTACAGGGAGTTCGGGCAAAAAGCCCAAGGTATCGGATCACAGACCTAGAGGACAGCAGAGCTACAATCGATGTGGCAAGTGTGGGAGATTTCACGATGGGGCGTGCAAGGCAGGGAGTCCCGGATGCTACAAGTGCGGCCGGACCGGGCACATGAGCAGAGATTGTACAGCTACTACCACTACCACCACAACATCTGATCTGATTTGCTTCCATTGCAATCAGAGGGGACATAAAAAGTCCCAGTGTCCGAGTTTGGCAGCAACAGGGAAGGTGGCGGCACCCGCCCCTGCTACATTAAGGATTACAGACGGCCGTTAGGGCCGGGGTGAGGCGCCAGTGGCAAAGAGTAGAGCTTTCCAGATGACAGCAGAGGAGGCGCGAGCGACTCCTGATGTAGTGACGGGGTCGTTCTTAGTGAACGGCATTTCAGCTACATTATTGTTTGACTCGGGGGCTACCCGATCATTTGTTTCACTTGCTCTTAGCAAGAGGTTTAGCAGAGCTCCGGGGGAGCTGGATTGTCCACTTGAGGTTGAGATAGTGGATGACAGGACCGTCAGGGTCGCGAGAGTACATAGGGGGTGTTCGGTGCAGTTATTTGATGAGCAGTTTTCAGTGGACTTGGTTCCTATTCCCCTACGAGGGAATAAGGTTATAGTGGGTATGGATTGGCTGAGCCCCAATGGGGCAGTGATTGATTGTGAGCTGAAGTTAGTGAGGGTTCGCACTCCCAGTGGGGGAGAGTTAGTGATTCAGGGCGAGAGGCCACAACGGTCCGATGCAGTTTCCGGACTTCGATCTGATGCAGTTTCCGGACTTCGGTCTGATGCAGAGGGCAAAGCCCTGGTTAGTTTCGGACTTCGGTCCGATGCAGTTTCCGGACTTCGGTCCGATGCAGAGGGCAAGGCCCTGGTTAGTTCCGGACTTCGGTCCGACGCAGCTTCCGGACTTCGGTCCGATGCAGTGGGTAAGGCCCAGTAGTTGCTTTATATGTTATTGTATGGTATGTGTAGTTTGGGGGAGCTCACTAAGCTTCGTGCTTACAGTTTCAGTTTTGATTTCAGGTACTTCAGCTAGCAAAGGGAATGGCTCAGGATGATGGCATGACACACACCACAGTTTTAGCCTGGGAGTTAGACTCTGATATTTTGATATGATCTTGACACTAGTTTCGATTTGATAAATTTATTATGACATTTTGAGATACATGATTCATGGATTTATCTTTTAATATTTGATATTATGGTTTAGTAAAGTTTTCAAACAAAAAATTTTGGGTTGTATTTTCGGAGCGTTACAAAAACCCTATCAATTCGCCGAGTTCGCCAGAAAACCAACATCTTAATTCATTAAGCCGACCCTATCGAAACCAAGGGTTTCACAACTTAGGTCTTAACTGAAATGGCCTCAAGAAGGGTGAAGTTTCCAACTTTACCCCTAAGAACCACCAAAATGGGTTCAAACCCAAACCCTAAACTTAAAAGGGTAAGGACTTAATCATTAAGCACTTATTCAATAAGGACATAACTCCAAAATGCAGATCTGACCATATAAGGCTAAATGACCATGTAAAGTTTTCAAATTTACACTTATCCATGACTAGAAGAACCTCAAAAGCTCAAAAGATGCCAAAAGAGGCCAAAATAAGGACTTAATGAATGCATGAAGCCCTTAAAACCATAAAGTTGGCACCTTTATGCCAAAAGATTTCATAAAGATCACATATTTGAAAAGATGAACACTTGGGACTTCTACTTCCCCAACAACCACCCATCCATGGCTAAAAGCATAAAAATAAACCCAAGAAGAGATCTAAACCAAAATTAAGCAAGGTTAGAACTTTATACCCGAAATGTGCTGGAAATGGAGTAGAGAATCAAGATCTGAAAACTCCTACTTGAACCACCACCTTGCACCAAGCTTCTATTCCTTCAAGAAGCTTCAAACACACCAAAACACACTCACAAAGAGCTCACAACACTCAAGGAGGCTCTAGGGTTTTGAGATTAGGGTTAGGGGCTATGGAGGCTGGGAATGAGGCCAACACCTGGAACTTAAGGTGTTTAAATATGGTATAAAAATCCAAAATTAGGGTTTCCTATATAGCGTCCAATTCGCCGAGTTCGCTCCTCCAACTCGCCGAGTTATCTCATTAAACCTCGCGACTAAAACAACTTCTACTCGCCGAGTTGAGGCTCCTCAACTCGTCAAGTAGACCCATTAAATCCCCACGATTCTTTATCTTCAACTCGCCGAGTTGGCTCCTCCAACTCGCAGAGTTCAACTTGAAATTGGCATAATTTTACAATTACCCTTCTAGATTTCGGGTGTTACAACTCTCCCCCACTTAAATCAGATTTCGTCCTCGAAATCGCTCCTTACTAACACTCATATGAAAACAAACAACCTACGGGACACAATCGAAAATTCCGCGCATAGAACAATCTTCCCAAGGCAACCAAAACCCAAACCGAAACTTCCAACCTGAAAACAACATTCAAACCTTCAGCCCTTGCAACCCACTTCTACCTTTCTGAGACCTGAAATCTATGATGTTCTGACTCCCTGACAGACTGCTCACGCGGAGACAACTCTATACCAAGCTCTCAATGAATAACCGAACAACATAACACTTCTAACTCTGTTCATACAACGACCTATTCAAATCTACTGAAACCATCTTTAGAATAGTTCTTTCAGCCCAATGAAGAACGAATCCTCAATCTCCCGAATAAAACCAATCCTACCTTGCATGAATTCTGAAACCTAAAGTCTCAATGGTTTGACTCCCTGTCAGACCTCTCGCACCGAACCGTTATGATGCCAACCCCATAGAGTTTCATTCCAACAAAATGCTTCCAATCCCTGATCATATCGCTACTTCCAAGGGAACATTATCACTGACCATAAACCGCTACAGAACACCTATACTCGACAGAAGGCTCAGATAATCCTTCGAGTAGAAGATTTATCCCTGCAACGGTTAGACTCAGACGAGAGCTGCGCAACAGGATTCAAACCATTACTCTGAGATTATTTAATCCCATTGCGAGTGACTTAGCATTTCCCAATCAACTAGTTATTCTACTCCCACACGAATCCTCAAATCACAACTTCTGCCCAAAGTACCACGCTGCCTCCTGGCTGCTTCCCACATGCAGTCGAGACCTCCCTGGTCCAAACTTGGCTGCCAATTATCTAAAATACCGAATTTCCGCCTGGCTGCTGAGCCAAATGACACTCCCACATTCGCCCCACGCGACTTCCAAAAGAAAACTTTGACTGACAATAATCATCTGAACCATCACGACATTGACCCGATGCTAAACCAAACGCTACAGGACCAACTGTAGCCTTATCTCATACCCGGTCTCCCGCGACCTACCAATTCCTGATTCCAAACATGTTGTGGCCCTCCCACAGCCTTGTGAACAGACCCACCTTGGCCTAAACCATCTGAAGAAATCCGCAAGCAAATCACAAATTTGCCACAATCTCCCCGCTGCACAGGGACTGGTGAATGCTACGGGCCACCCCACAGCCTTACAACACCCACCTTGCCACAACTGCCACCCAAAGCCTTACCGCTAATCTATCAATTTGAACACATCCCAAGTCGAGCACGCACTCGCCCCAACACCCGAATTGAACTCGAGTCACACCTGGAACCACCAACCTGGGTCCCCCAAACTCTGCTACTAAACACCAAGAAGACGCGAACCTAATGTTAGGAAGTTTCCCGAACTCGCAACTCACACAATCTTCACTCTAGACAGCTGCTTTGGCCGCCTTCCTCCCTGATGGAAACGCGAAACTCATCCTAGTTTTAAAACCACTCCTGCTCCTGAATCCCTGGATGATTCTCCCCCACTTTGATTCGAATAAGCTCTTATAGCACCCAAGATTGGAAAGGATTCCCAATCCCTTTAACCCTCCAATAATCAAAATGATGACAACCTGTGCTTCCCAATGCTAGTGACCCATTACTAGCTAAACTCAAAAGACTGCACAACCCCTGAAGACCAGCTGAACACTCTCCGAACCCAGTTGCACTGATAACCCCAAAGTCCATAGAATGGTACCACAGTCAAATCCTGAAGTCCAAAGAACAGATGCTCAGACCAAAACCTCTGCAATAGAGCACTTCCTTCGGTACATCCAAGAAACCAATCAGCGCACCAATGCTAAACCACTGAATCCTGGCGATGCTGGAGAATCACCCTGCTGAACCCGGACCATAAGCCTTCCACACAATGCCCGTGACCGAGCCCGACCAAAAACCATAATAACACCCGAACACTAGAAACCGCTATACAATAAACAACCCTTACTAATGTTGGGTTTTGAGAATTCTAACACTCCTAAGGTGTACATGCAACCCTAAATACCTTGGATCTATGTTTTCTCTATTATACATGCAAATATCAATTTTCCAAGGTATTGTTCTAACTAGCATATTATGAAGAACATATAATATAACTTCTAGTAGAATTACATACCTCTTTGTTGTAGCTTGATTCCATTGAGCTTAAGAGCCTAGTGCCTCAAGTGTGACACCTCAAATGGTTCACACAACATCACCAACATCTTGGAATAACTTGAGAGAAAAGGTTCCTATGCTTAAATTGGCTAGCCCTCATGTGTACACACAGTAGTGCCAATTTCTTGAGCCATGGGGTCCTTATATATGGTGGCTACTAGGGTTACACCATGTAACCCATGTCTTTCCATATTCTTCATGCTCCATGGGTTACTCCATGGGTTTAGCCCAACATGAAGAACTATGGATCATAATCCCACATATATAAGAATGAATGATTTACACAATCAATCCCCATATATTTAATTAGTCTCCGTTTGATCACAAAATTAATTCCAAATTAATTCTTGATCAATACTAATTAAATAATATGATTTCATATTAACATATTAGAACTTATAATATATTAACAAATCATAATTATCCTTTTCTCACAAAAGTATATCCAAATTGTTCTGATGCCATGCAACCTAAATGGACCATGCCAAATCGGGTCAAGTACATACCAATTATAGTTATGGACTTAGACACTAATCCAATAGTCTCCCACTTGGATAAGTCTAAAACTATTATTGCGTATGACTTCAAAACCCGACTAGCAATCGTAGCTCTTAAAAGCTGTTGTCGAACTCTGAACAAATCAATGACGCGTCCATTAGATAAGGGATCAAAGATTCCTCCATTCTAGATATCATATGGACTGAGACATGGATTATAATCATTCTCTCTGTCCATTTGTTGTTTCCCGATTTCCGATTTATGAAGACCGACCAATTGAACAAATCAAATCAGTCCTGGCTTGGCCAAGCACTTCGGGGTGTCATCACTAAATCATCGAGGGGCCCACAGATATCGCTTTTATCCCTTCAAGGGTAAAAGGAATGGATAAACTTCGACTCACATGCTTGTTCTACTACTTATTGAATCATACACAAAGGCACATTTTATAACATCGAGTTACCAATGCGTTTTCGTACAATCAATGTATAACCAACTCATAGGCAACAAGTCATATCTCTAGGTTTGAAGAATATAAGATATTATCGTCTCATGATCACTCGTGATAAAATCCATGAAGTGAGTCAAATGAGCGTGGGTTTAATCCAATACTCAGAACTTATGAGCACTCTTGAATGTTGCAGCAACTCTTGCTATGTCCACTACCTTGGACATCTACAAACCAGCTTCATGACAGTCTTGATTCATATCTACTTCCAACATATGACTGACTGTGGATGGTTTGAATAACTTAGTCATTCAAGAAGAACGACCTAGTTATTCTGGAAGTCAAAACATGCAAAGTGAAACACAAGAATAATCGAATCCAGTATGGTCTCAGAACTTATGAATATAAATAAAACACCTTTTATTTATCACCATATTGATTACCCATCATTCATTGCATACTGTTTCAAACTATCAACTTTATACTTAAATTAAAACAATAGCTGTCCCATGCTCTGAGCATGTACACTATGTTTTCTAAACACTAGTCATGACATACACCAAGTATGCACACTATGTTTTTCCAAACATTAGTTATGCCATACACCAAGTATGCATACTAAGTTTGTCTATGATCTTTACTTTGTGAAATATATCAATTGAACATAATTCCAATGATTCTCATTTCACAATCCCAAATCCTTACCGTAAATGCAAGAATTCCAAATTTCTGCCATTTGCCTAAATCTGTTAGATTCTAAACTTATATGCATTGATCCTCTTGTAATGATTATGCACAAAGTCACAAAGACTTGTCAATAGACATTACAGAGTATTCCAATGGAGATCATCTCCATGGAAACGAAGTCTCAGATTCAAAGTACATTGCTTTGAACATCCTTCTTGCATTAAGTTTCCTAATCTTACACAGATTTAATGAATAACTTCCACCTATGGGAATATTTCCATATTCTCATTTTGACTATCACTTCTGAACAAGAGTTGCCTCTTTTCAGAATATGTCAATATGGTCCTCTCCAAAAATTTACACCATACTTCCAACTGTCCGTGAGCAACCAATCTTTGGTAAGCCTTAGATTGTCCTCGACAATTGCTTAATCAAATTACTCATATCTAGTTCTAGTACTTTTTCCCACTTAATGCTCTAGGCATTTGGAAAAATTTTGAACAAATGAATATTATAGCACATGCAATCGAACTTCCGGAACTCTTATGCATCCACTCATAGTCAAAACTCCTTTGTTCCCACTAAGATTCTCAAAAGACCTTCCGAACCTCTTGGTCATGTAGAACCTAAGAAAGTCATCAGCTCAACTCAGTCTCAAGCTCATGTAACTGCCAAAACCGTCCGAAATACTTCAATAGAATCTCGGACTGCATTCTCTGTTCTTATTGCAAAATCTGATGGCACAATTTTTAAACCAAATCTTTCAAAAACCAATGGGTCATCAAGAAAATCCACAAATGAAAAGAAAACATCTCCAAAATCTTCCAAGAAAAATCATGTGTGGAAAGTCAACCCTCCAAGCCAGTTCAGAACCTTCAAATCATTGAATATGACTACTGGATAGATGAAAAGACATTAGCATTCTGTCAGTTTCCAAAGAATTCCAAGAATATCACCCAGAAACACAAAGTTGTTCCTAAGTCACAATCAAAGTCCAAAGCCCGTGTCTACGTCCCAAAGTCTAATTCGGAGCCTAAAAACTCCATTACTCACTAATTTTGCAGGCACTTTGTGCTTCGGAGCAAGAAACAATATGATATATTGATAGTGCTTGCTCCATGCACATGACGGGGCAGAAAGATTTTCTGCAAGATTTAAAGCTTTCTCCAAATGTTGGTTACGTGACGTATGGCAACAATTCCAACTCTCAAATTCGTAGTTATAGAACTCTCACCAACAGAAACTTCTCTATTTCACATGTGGCTTATGTGGCTGATCTGGCTGATCTAAAACGTAATTTGTTGGCAAACCGCAACTCTACCTTCTCTCAAAAGTTGTTCCTGACGTCAGTTGGTTATGGCACCGAAGGCTCGCTCATCTTAACTTTCGGTACATGAATGATCTTGTATCCAGAGAAATGGTGAGAGGTTTACCACTTTTCAAATTCGAAAATGATCATTTGTGTGCTGCTTATGAGTGTGGTAAGCAATCGAAAAAGGGTCATCCTATTATCATCGAAAAGTCCATTTCGGAACCATTGGAGCTTCTACACATTGATCTCTGTCAACCATCCACTGTAGAAAGTCTTCATCATAAGAAATACATTCTTGTGATTGTTGATGATTTTACAAGGTTCACTTGGGTCTTCTTCCTATGGCTGAAATCCAAAACAGCATTAGAGCTCATAAATTTCATCAAAGGAATAGAAGTTCTTACAAAAATCCCAGTTAGGAGAATCCGAAGTGATAATGGATCGGAATTCACTAATTCCACCATTGAGAAATTTCTCACAGACAAAGGAATCGACCACAACTTCTCAGCTCCTTATACTCCTCAACAAAACGGTGTAGTCGAAAGACGCAATATAACTCTCGTTGTAGCTACTCGATCTATGCTGAATTTCGCAAATCTACCACTCTACCTTTGGGTTGAAGACGTGTCTACTGCTTGCTTCACTCAAAATCGGAGTAGCATCAATCGACGCCTCAACATGACACCATACGAAGCAATGAATGGTAGGAAGCCATCAATCTCGTTCTTGCATGTTTTCGGATGCAGGTGCTTCATCAAGAACAACCGTGATCAGCTTACCAAGTTCCAACCTAAAGCTGATGAATCCATTTTCCTTGGGTACTCTTCAAAATCGACAGCTTACAGAGTTCTTAACCGGAGAACTCGTCTTCTGGAAGAAAGCTTCGACATTACCTTCGATGACAACTTCGTTCGGAATTCTGGCCCTACTCACATTACAACTCACATTATGGAGTCGGATGCTCCTCCGCCAGGATGTCCGAACCCTCAAACAATTCTTGAAGTTGACTTTGAAACTATCTTTGGTCCTTCCGAAACCACTCTTGATTCGGAATCTCGATCAAGACCATCTCTCATTCCAATTCCCTCTTCGGAAGCTCCAGTCTCTCAAAATGTCTCCGGTCCGATCCCAAGCCTATCTCCATTTGATTCCGCTCCATTTCAACCTTTCTCAGGTTGAGGGGGAGAATGCTAATTCCTCTCTTGAATCAAATGTGGATGGCTTCCAAGATGTAGCTGCTGATTTCGATGATTCCAATCCGCTCAACAATGATGAAAATGAAAACTTCTTTGAGTTCCCTTCTGATGATGATGTCAACCTCTCTGGTTCAGAAGTTCAGGGGGAGCATCATCCCAACATTCAAACCATTCAGGGGGAGCAAATCAATTCCACTGTTGATATCGGTTCGACGGCTGCCCAAGAACTCCCACGATTACATGTTTGGAGGAAGGATCATCCTCCGAACCAAGTAATCGGAAACCCCAATGCTGGTGTACAGACTCGTTCCGTCACTAATATTCAAAATGAATGTCATTTCTCAGCATTCATATCCATGGTTGAACCCAAATCCATCAAGGAAGCATTGGAGCATGCTGACTGGATTACAGCCATGCAAGACGGACTGGCAGAATTTGACCGAAATGAAGTTTGGACTCTCGTGCCCCCCCTCAGAATCAACCCATTGTCGGTATGAGATGGGTGTTTCGCAACAAACTGGATGACGCAGGAGTGATCATTAGAAATAAAGCAAGGCTGGTGGCTAAAGGATTCACTCAGATCGAAGGGCTCGACTACGATGAGACCTTTGCTCCTATTGTACGTCTTGAAGACATCAAAATCTTTCTTGCATATGTTGCTCATAAAGGATTCAAAGTTTACCAAATGGATGTTAAGAGTGCCTTTCTTAACGGTGAACTTGACACTGAAGTGTACCTTCAACAGCCCCCCGGATTTATTAATCTTTCCTTTCCGAATTACTGTTATAAACTCCGGAAGGCTGTCGACGGACTCAAGCAAGCTCCTCGGGCATGGTACGAGACCCTCACTGATTTTCTCAAGCGCTCCGGTTTTCAAAGAGGAATCCTAGACCCCACTCTATTCCGAAGATCAAATGGAAAGCATCTCATGCTGGTACAAATTTATGTGGACGGCATCATTTTTGGATCTACGGATTCATCTATGGTTGCTGAGTTTGCTAAACTTATGGTCAATCGATTCCAAATGAGCATGAACCGGGAGTGAAGCTTCTTCCTTGGCCTTCAAGTCAAACAGACTAACAGAGGAATTTTCATTCACCAAGAGAAGTATATTTCGGAACTCCTCAAGAAATACTCAATGGATACCCGTGCCTCCGCCAAGGTACTAATGGGCTTCGGACACAAGATATTTTCCGACCCTTCGGGTGCTTCTGTTGATGAAAAGAAGTACCGTGGAATGATTGGATCCCTACTCTGTCACACAGCAAGTCGTTCGGATATCATGTTTTCAACATGTTTATGTGCCAGATTACAAGTCAACCCAAAGATGTCTCATCTTTTGGCTGTGAAACAAATTTTCCGATACCTCAAAGGTACAAAGAGTCTCGGAATCTGGTATCCATCAAATGAGAGCTTCCTACTTCAAGCCTACTCAGAGTCAAACTATGGTGGTCTTCAACTCGATAGAAAAAGCACTTCAGGTGGCTGTCAATTCTTAGGTGGTCGTTTGGTCAGTTGGTCATCCAAGAAAAAGAGCTGCATTGCACTCTCTACAGCCGAAGCCGAATACATTGCTGCTGCCAACTGTACTTCTCAGGTTCTGTGGATGAAATCTCAACTCTTGGATTATGGTTACCGCTTTTAACGCATTCCTATCTATTGTGACTCTCAAAGTGCCATTGCGATTTCTCACAATCCAATTCAGCACTCAATGACCAAGCACATAGATATAAGGTACCATTTCATAAAAGATCATGTACTAAATGGTAACATTGAACTCATTTTTGTTCCATCTGACGATGAGATTGCTGATGTCTTTACCAAGGCATTAGACGAAACCAAATTCAATAGTTTTCTCAACAACATGGGTATGATGATACCGGATCCTTAGTTCTTTCAAGAGACTTGTTCTCTTTGATAGGCGTATTTGAAAGAAATCTAGTTCCGATCTCAAAATCTTTTCATCTCGGAACTACTTTCTCTCGGAATATTTAGGATCATTTTACTTATCTTTGTTTCTGACCTTCACTTGAGTTTTTAAGCTGTACAGTTCATCCTGATTGTTTGCTATTTTAAGTCAACATTTTTATAGTGCTCGAATTGTCATCTCGGAATATACTTCATGATAGCATCCGGAATTCCACTCAGGAGAAGGTATTACAAAAGGCGCTCTGGAATTTCAAATTTGCTCTGGAATTTCAAACTTGCTCCAGAATTTTAAATTTGCTCCGGAATTTCAAAAATTTGCTCCGGAAGGTTTCTTAAATTTTCAACCCGGAATGTTTCACAAATTTTGCTCCAGGATCCCTAAATCTTACTCCGGAAGACTGTCACAATTATGTCCGAAACCATTTTCAAATCTACTCCGGAATTTCTTAAAAATCAGCATTCCGAAATTTCCAAAACAAACTGAGTTTCTGCTCCGGAATTTTCCAAAAGAAAACAAACTGAATTTTTGCTCCGGAATTAAAACTCACTTCGACTCATCTTCGCATTCCGGTCCTCTTTTCAAAATAAGTATGTTCCGAAACACAACTCTTTACCCTCCGGATCATACTCTGTCCAGAACAGCTCATCCGGAATACCAAACGACAATAAGGTGAAACGGTTTTCTCAATGGTTACTTTTCAGGAAGATCCTATCCTATCCTCCTCGATTTGCGTGACACGATTGCACGCCCCCATAAAATAGCCATCGAATCGCCGATTAATTTCTCCATTTTTAGCCAAAAGTTTACTCACCTTTCACCTCCCCTGTCCAATCAACGTCTCTAAACATTAAATGCGACCCATTTCGTTTTCGGATCGTCATCATCACTTTTCTGACCCAACCCATTTCCCTTACCTATAAATACCCATTTAAAACCCCGTTTACCTCTTTACGCTCTCAAAACCCTCAACTCCCAAATTCTCTCAACTGTTCTTCGTGTTCTTCAAGAACTCATCACCTGCAACAATGGCGTCTTCTCAAGAACCCACACAAACTGCTCCAATTCCATAGAAGTTGATTGCGAAGAAGAAAACTTCCAAAGGCTCAAAAGGTTCCTCCTCCTCTGCCGATCAAGAACCATTCCTGAGAGACACTACCCAATTATTCTCTCTCAACCCACTGGACTATGATGAATCGATAAGAGTGATGATCGAGTTCATCGCAAATCACCCCATCTCAGTTCCCCTCACCAAAATCCCTGAACCTCCACTGCCACTTCATCACCTTCATCGCGCTTTCTCCAGCATCAGATTCGTTAATGGTGCTCTCGAAACCTCAATCATTGGGGACAGAATGGTTCCCATCTACAAATCGACCTTCCTCAAGGCGATTGGTGTCAAAGCAAATCCACGGGGTTTCAAAGTCGTTGAACCAATGACTGAAGAGTTTCAGATGTTCCTCAACTACATCGGGTACACTCAAGACTACAAAGACAAAGATTTCAAGAAGTTTGCTATGTCCGGACTATGGACTGTACTGATGCACCTCATCCTCAGAGGGCTATCCGGAAAGCATGGAGGAACGAACACCTTAAGCAAGGACTGGCTCAATGTCGTCTTCAACATCTACTCCGGACGCGAGAATGCTGTTGATCTTCCAGAAGTCTTGTGGAAAAACTTTTGCAAGTTTGCTACAAAGAGGAAGCCGAATGAAATTTCAAGCCCTAGGTTATGGGCACTGACGCTCCAACAAGTATTCAAGGAGCTTTCGGAACCGCTTCCGGTCAACACCATTCCTCCGGAGGTATGTGTTACTTTTAAACTTGTAAAGGCTTATAGGATTCCGGACCAATCCTCATTTGGTCCGGTCAGACGACTTCCGGACCACATGTTGGCCCTTATTCCTTCCGATTCTGTTTATCTTAAACAACATCTAGAGACTTTGGTTGTGTTTGACCCAACACAACCTGCCCCTGTCTCTGTTGAGCCTATTTCAGAAGAGGCCAAGCCTACCACGTCCGGACCTAAGATTAAGAAACCAGCCAAGCGAAAGGCATCTCCCACAAAGCCAAAGACTAAAAAGAAAGCCAAAGTTAGTGTCTCCTCTCAACAGGAGGGCACCCATGACATTCCGGCTGATTTTGGACGTCCGCACACCCTACCTACCCACTCATCTGAGGTACCCCTCGATGTTTCAAAATCACACGCACACACTCACGGGGAGTCTCCACATAATCCACCCTCACCTTCCCAAAAAGGTGATGCCGGTGTTGATCATAATTCCTTGCCCCCTGGAACACACCCACGCGTCTCTTTTGATGATCCCATTATTTCTTCTACACGCACACACTCCAGAACCACTTTTCCGGACCCTAAGCTTTCCGGAGCTGGAGCAGTCCCTCCTCCTCCGGAAGCCTCAACTGGTCTGATACCTGGAAGGCGTACATGACGACCAGGTGTTAACGATCCCCAATGGGAAGATTTTGTCAACAGGGCAGCATCCAGATGTCCGGATCTCACTCGAGCTCAAGTGGAGTCCACACTTATTTCCATGAGGAACAGGGCCATCCAAAGCAACTTGCCCTATGTTCTTCCCACTGACGCTGATGCTATAAATGAGCTCACATCGGAACTGCCTCTCATCACAACTCATCAAAGCATCTTCCATAACGATCCGGAAGAAGAGATCTCTGAAGAAATCATGCTGGATGAATATGAAAAAACCATTCCGGACGCACATCTCATGACTTCAGTTCACTACCAATCAAAGGCATCTGTATCCAAGTCTGCTTATGACTTCAGATCCTCATCCTCTACCACTCCGGACAGAGGTTCAAACTCCAAATTGCAAGAAGATGATGATGCAACCAAACCGGGTCCTTCCACAAATCCTTCTTCACACCAACCTCCTCCGCAACACTCAGATTCCGATTTGGAATCATCAGTTGGTGACTATGTTGACCCCTTTGCTCTCCTCGAGATACGAACCAACGTCTGAGACACCATGAAGAAAGTGTCATCCGTAGAGACATCCGTAACAGATCTTAACACAAAATTGAATAAAAAAGTCTCCGGACTTGATGCCAAACTTGATGCCATTCTCCAGTCACTTTCCCAGCAGTCCGGACCTTTTGTTGCGGAACGGGAAGCTTAACTGGATCAATTAATCTCCCTCTGGCTCAAGCATACCATTGAGGAAGTCGACACTAAATACGACATTCTGGTTGATCATTATCTCAACACCATCACTTCCATGCTCAAGGTTCATGATGATCTGGTGTCTGCTACCAACGACCTAATTAAGCAGACCCACATTCGTCATGAGAAGCAGATTCAAAGGCTGGAGAAGGAGATCCGGAAAAAGGATGAAATGAACATGATCATTCAACAAGTCCTCATTAAACTTATTCACTCAACTTGGAACATTGTTGATGTTCCGAACCAGAAGTTTGATGAGATGATTGCTATCCTCAGCAGCACGTTCAAACACCTCTCTGATCAAGCCCCCACTGCTGACGCCTATGATGCTCTCACTCTTCAACTTACCACAGGCCTTCAGAAAGTCTTCTCCAAATTCGAAGATCTGAAAGAGACCTTGCAGCTTGCACCGGTTCCGAAATTCACCGATGCAAGAGGGGGAGAAGGCCCAAGTAAACAATGGAAACCCGCCTCGGAATTTGTACTCCGTGATGATGATCTGGATTCCGAAGAAGAAGACGTTCAAATCGTCTCCGAAATTCTAGGGATCACTGAAGGAGAAGGAAGTGAAGATGAAGATGTATGTGTTCCGGATGAAGCTCCCAAAGGAGTTCTTGGTCTTCAAGCTCCAAAGTTGACCATTCCAAAGGAAATGACTGAAGAACAAAAGAGGATATGGTCCGCTGTCTCCTGGCCATCCTCTCTTCCGGACGCTTTTGAAATGCTGTTAAAAAGGCTAAGGCAAAATCTTTTTTAACCGCTCAAGCCTTCCGAGCCACTCCTTCAGTACAACCTCCCATTCCAGAACCAAAAATCGCTCCAATCGACCAGGGCTCTCCCCTCCGGACCCCTGATGAAATTCCGGAAGAACCTCTTCCAACTCCCTCTCCAGAATTCACAATTGATGAGAATATGACGCTGGTTATAAATGCTCTTCAAAGAGACAAAGGGAAGAAACCAATGACTGCCGAACAACAAGTCCTTCAGTCCGGACCTCCTCTCAAGCACAAACATGGATGGTCTCAGGAGGAAATCAATCAGGCATTAGAGGACAGCATCCGGATCCAAGCCCTAAAAGACAATCCTGATCCGATGCGTGGCATTTCTCCTCGCTGCCGTGGAGGCATTCTCAAGGCTCAGGAAATCGTTCCGTGCCTCTACTACGAACTTCCCTCCAATGATGCTGATCAGTTGGATCTTCCTCTCTCTCCTTACAGCAAATTCTACACCAAATTCGCTCCTCTTCACCCAACTGACAATCCGGAAGTGATCATCCAGACAGAGCGAGAAAGGCTCAAAACCTTCTATGCTAAGAATGCTCAAACCTTCAAGGAAGTGTGGACAAGGAAGAGGATCACCAAATTTCAAGGCTTCGGAAGAAAAATATTGGTGAAATTTGAGCTGAACTGTCCCTTATTCCGTTTCCACCTCCTCCGGAACAAGCCAACTCCCCGGACCGTTACTGATGCGGATTTTCCTTCAATGAATCCGAACGACATCCTCACCTTAGCTGCTTACTTCAGAGAAAATCAAAAGGATGACATCAGTATGGGTGCTTACCACGCAACTCTTAGCTTTCTAAAAGATTATATTGCTGAGCTCTGCCGATGTGACTACGAGCTTGCACACCTCTACGGAACAGAACAATTCGTTGCCAAGATCGACTTCGTTCTTCCGGAAGCTGAAATTCTTGCAGATGGTCCCATTGAAGAACCGGTTATAGGGTTTGTCTACACCACCAGAAGAACAAACAAGAAGGACTTCTTCCGAGTCCTTGACAAACACCTAGTTCCGACCAAAGCTCTGAAGAAGTTCATATCCCGGGCGTCCAAGTCTGATGCTCCGGAACAGGTCAACGCAAAGTTTGTAAGTCAACTGACGTGGTACATTGCGGTGCGAGAATGGTTCTTCAGATCCTACACCTTCAGCAAGGAAGATATGAACTAAGCTTGCTGGATTGCTAAGTTCACTTAGGGGGGATTGTTGGAACCTCAAAGTGAACCTCTAGCAATCCTAAGTCCTTATTCCGAAGGGTGTAACTTCTGAAGTGAAGAGTGGTCCAAAACATGTCCGGACCAAGTAAGAAGATGAGAAGAATGAAGGCATTCCGGAGCTGACCCTCATGTCCGGAATGCATGCTGATCCGGAACATCTATGTTTTGTCTTTTGTGCATTTATTACTTTTGTCTTGTTATTGATGTAAAGTTTCATAGGACTTAGTCTATAGTTGTATTTGGACAATCAGATTGTCAAATTTATCTCTTTTGTCCGGTCCTATGTAAACACTTAGGTTAATTCGCTGTAACATTCACTCCTATATATAGGAGCATTCAATACAAGTCAACCACGGATCTTTCACTCACTTTTGGCATTTACTCTAAGCATATTCAAAACATTCTTCTTGTTCTTCAATTATTAGCTTTACCTTGATCATTTACTATTCATTTAATGTATTGATCATTTGTTGAAAATTATTATCTAAGACTTGACTGGTCTTTCTAGTCTTGACTTGAACATCCATTAGCAAGCAGACATTGATCTTAAGCATTCACTCAAGGTTTGAGTTTTCAAACCTTGTCCCTGCGCATCGATCTTGTTCTCATAGTCTTAACTTCTTGCCACGTGGCAGCACAAGGGCCTTCCATTGCTTCCAAGTTGTTATGCAACCAATTGAGAACTCTCAGAAGTCATATGCAAAGCCAACTTTAACTAGAATGGGCACAGAAATAGGAATATGTCAACACGATAGGCTATAAACCTCAAGTCGTGAGCTAGAGATAAACTACAGGTTTTATTCTTGATTAGATCTTGAAATCTTTCAGGATCTTTTAGACTCCCACTGTCCTCTTGACATATAAGACTCTCTTGCCAAATATTCAAGAGATAGTGCGGATTCTTATCAAGAAAAACACTTCACACAATTGGCCTTAGTTGGTCTTTGTTTTATCGAAAACATCACAACTTACCAATTTCAAAAGTACAAGAGTAGAACTCATTTTACTCTTACATTTGACAAGTGTTAATAAACCTTCTTTAAGATGTGTCACTCAAGTTACAATCTTGGAGTATGACTCTAAGAATTGTTTTGGAACGAAGTATGACTCATCTTCTTGATTTAACCGTTTCAACAATTCATGATTCCTCTTCTTAGCCACAGGAATGCACTAAGATGTCCTTAGAGGACCAATTGTGATATGGTTTCTTAATCATTAAGATGATCACAAAACATGATACTAAAGTACTCTCCCATCTTTTCAGATTTGAGAAACTTTTATCTTTCTGCCTAATTTGATTCTTCTCATTCGTTCTGCCATACATCGAAACTTTTCCAATGTTTCAGAATTATACTTAAACTTGTAAGTATAACCATATTTTCTAAGCTTTAGTAAATCATGACGAATAGTCTTATCGATCTTTGTGGTTGACCCGACCAGCGCACAACCAAGTGTACCCGGTCCCTTTGTCCTTCACTTGACTCACATATACATGTGAACAAGGAATTAGTCTTAATTTTCCAAAGATGAAAATTCTCATTCATCATATAATATAACTTGCATGATTCCTAGTTTCTATCCAACTGGAACTTAGGAGATGAGAATCTTTCTTTATTTGGTAAATTATGACACTACCACAAACGAAAGAATCAAATCCATTTTCCAATGTTGCTATCAATGGAATCATATAAACAACAATTTTTTCACAAATGTCATTGTAAGGATACTTAAAATAAATAAAATCAAAAAATTTTCTTTTATTTTAAAACTTGCGGAAAACCTTATCCTTACAATGTAAATGCATATGAAAAACTATGTTGTTATCTATTCCTAAGCAAACTCTTAAGCAACAACTCAAATTTTTGATCATCGAACCATGCAATCGAAATCTATTTTCGCGATCAGAATCAGCTTACTCTTCTTTAAGCTTCCTCTTTTTTCTTTGATTCTTAAAACTTCAACATGTGACCCAGTCACATCATGTAATAAGAATCTCCAAATAGGAACTTAATAAAGTTAGATAGTGGACTTACCTGAAGTAGAGTCAAACTTTTTGACTTGACCAACCTTATGATCTTTCAGGTAAATGGGGTAGCTTTGCAACCAATGCCCCTTCCTTTGTCAATATAAGCATATGGACTCTTTGGGAATGGTACACGAGACTGTCTCAAACTTAGCCTTTCTCTTTACCATTTGGTCAACCAAGTTGACTATGGCCGATCCCTTTCCATTGGGAAGAAATTTTTTTCCTAGATATCCCATGTTACCAATTGTCAATGTCCATGGTAGTTTGGGAAGTTGATCTAATAATCAAATTTGCTTTACCAGAGCTCCAAATCATTGCTGATTCAGCAGCACCAAACAAACAGATAAGATCATTAAGGGTCATGTCATAGTCTTTTACATAGTAGTCCTTAAAGAACTCACTATGTGACTTAGGAAGTGATTGAACATCCAACTTCCTCACGACTTTGACACCCAACTCTCCCGGCTTATCAATATGTGACTTCATCTCCAAGATGTGAGCACACATAGACCTTGCTTGCAAATAGGGCTTGAGTGACCTTGAACTTATGGGTTAGGGAGAATAATTGGAGGAGGTGGAGGGAGTGAAGAATGATTTCCGGGACATCATCTTCATTAGGAAAGCTTGTTCCAAGAGTTTTGGGAAGATCATAAATGTCTGAACCAGACATCTTTTGGGAGATATTCAAGATAGTTGATTTAAAGTCCTTAATATAACACTCAATATGAAATATTAAGGCTAGGACCCAACACAATATTTTATAACTTGGAAGAGGGATGCTGTAATCCAAGCTATAGAATATTTGAAGGTAGGCGAATGACGATTCACCAATTTCCACCATGAAAAACGAAATAATTTATTAGGTTTTAATTGGATTTGAAACTCCTAGATCTTTTGAGATTCATTGAACTTTTCAATGGCACGTTTCAATCTCGATTGTGCCCTCTCAAATTTTGTGACTGGGATGCCGAGGATCACAAAACAAGGTGTGAATAACCATGCACATATACTTGGTACCCTTAATATTTACCCCTCAATCGATGTGCCGGTTAACCACACGCGCTCCATCGATACTATGATAAACATTAAGTTACCCTTTTCCTACCTTGTTCAATCCAGGTTAGTGTGCCGGTTAACCACACACGCTCCACTAACGACTTAAGCAAAGTGCAGAGTGTAATTTCATGGGTTAGCACCAAATTCACATTTTCCTAAGTAACTAAGATTGGGAATTCATAATAGTTTAGTTACTTAGTATTTATCATTAATACTTTTAATGAAGGGAGAATTTTAGTCCTTGTCCTACCCGTTCGGCTAACGACCCTCCACCAGTCAAGGAAGCGGTGGGTGAGAGTGGACACCCATTAAACTGCCATTTTATAGACAGTAACCTTATACCCCCATATAGATCGGCTTCGTGAATGAGGCCTAGTAACGGTAAGACTGACTTGCTCTTATACATATCTATATTATTAACTTATAATACTACAAAGTATAAGGGTTGAATTTTAACTTTTAAAACTCTAAGGCTTAACTTGGAATTAAAGTATTCATGAGGGGAAACTTTACAAATTCCAAAACTTGAGGGCATGTTTTGAACTATTCAAAAACATTTCAATTTCATAACTTATGTGTTTAAAATAGTTTTAATGAAAAAACTCTTCAAGTTCCTTAACTTGAGGACAAATTATAGAAGACTTTAAAACATTTAAAAATGAGACTCTCCATTTTTCATAACTTTTGGAAATCTTATGAGTTTTAATAATCATAAATGTGACTTTTCATATAACTTGAGGACAAGTTACAAAAACACATATTATGAACAACTTTTAGATTAATTTGGATTGAAAACATATTATCACATAACTATTCTATTAATCTAAATCAACTCCTAAGAACAATATAATTCAAATCAAACAATTTTCATGTAATTAGCCTAAGCATTAAACTAATACAAAACATGAATCTATTGACAATTATCTATGAAATTGGATTAGCATGAACATTACCACATCAAAAACAGGTTTACATGTTCAAAAACAGCTTAGGGTAATGTTCCTACTCCAATTCCAACCAAAAAAGTAGAAAATATGTTGTCAGGGGCTCCTACTCGTCGAGTGCATGAACCTACTCGACGAGTAGGATGATTTTCTTCACGGACTCGGCGAGTCCGTCAGTTGACTCGGCGAGTCCAGTGCCCAGGAAGCCAGAAAATCAATTTTTTCAGCTTTTTGCAGCAATTTGCATCAAGTATAATTGAAAACAAGCCTAGGCTCTGATACCACTGTTGGGTTTTAAGCATTCTAACACTCTTAAGGTCTACATGCAACCCTTAATACCTTGGATCTATGTTTTCTCTATTATACATGCAAATATCAATTTTCCAAGGTATTGTTCTAACTAGCATATTATGAAGAACATATAATATAACTTCTAGTAGAATTACATACCTCTTTGTTGTAGCTTGATTCCATTGAGCTTAAGAGCCTAGTGCCTCAAGTGTGACACCTCAAATGGTTCACACAACATCACCAACATCTTGGAATAACTTGATAGAAAAGGTTCCTATGCTTAAATTGGCTAGCCCTCATGTATACACACACTAGTGCCAATTTCTTGAGCCATGGGGTCCATATATATGGTGGCTACTAGGGTTACACCATGTAACCCATGTCTTTCCATATTCTTCATGCTCCATGGGTTAAAACCTCCATGGGTTACTCCATGGGTTTAGCCCAACATGAAGAACTATGGATCATAATCCCACATATATAAGAATGAATGATTTACACAATCAATCCCCATATATTTAATTAGTCTCCTTTTGATCACAAAATTAATTCCAAATTAATTCTTGATCAATACTAATTAAATAATATGATTTCATAGTAATATTTTAGAACTTATAATATATTAACAAATCATAATTATCCTTTTCTCACAAAAGTCTATCCAAATTGTTCTGATGCCATGCAACCCAAATGGACCATGCCAAATCGAGTCAAGTACATAACAATTATACTTATGGACTTAGACACTAATCCAGCAACTAATCCCCTAACGATTCATGGCGAGCAAATGGCTTATAACATTTCTTGAAGGTATAACCCAAACATAAATAGAGAAATAAACCAGGGATACACTTACCCAACCGATGCATGATTCAAACAACAAAATGCAGATAAACCTGAAAAGAAATCAAAAGATACATACCTGCAACATCGCCTGCTGGAGTCCTAACCTCCCCTGACTGACACTGCAAAGCCCGACTCCCCTCCTCTGGGGCTTCTGCCCTACCCTCTCGTCCATCAGTGATCCTCAATGTAGCTGGAGCAGGCGCACTCACTGCTCCTCTCCTCAACATTGGACACTCGTCCTTCTTGTGGCCCACCTGATCGCAGTGAAAACATAACAAGCTTGCCCCCTGAGGACAATCTCTGCTGACGTGACCAACCCTACCACACTTGTAGCAACCCAAACCCCTAGAACGAAAAACTCCATTATGCAGTTTCCCTCACATGCTGCATTGACCCTGGCCCTGCTGGCCTCTCAAACGCTGATCAAAAATCTTGGGTCTCTTCCTGGGACCCTCCACTGTGTGCACCTGATCTAATCTCTTCTTCCCGAGGTGCTCCAAATCGATCTCTCGCTCCCGGGCTCTAGAAACCATATCATTCAGGGTCTGACACCCTGACACACTCACTTGCCAACGACTGAACTGCGATAGCTGGAGCAACCTCTGCCCTAAACCGGGTCACAAACTCCTCCCAAGACATTGCCTCCAACTCAGAAGGCGAAGAAGATCGTGCAATCAATTCCCACCAACTACTTGTCGCTCGATACAGGAGATCCAAGGCGAATCGAACCTTGGCTCCTATTGGGTAGGGACTAGTGAGGAAAACATCTTCCATCTCCTCAATCCAACGCGAACTCAAAACCCTGGCAGTCATTCCACTAACTGGCTCACTACCTAAGCCGGAACTAAACCCTGGACCTCCCCATGCGTGCTCATCACCATTCTGAAAAGAAGCCATACCCATGATCAAAACATGACCAAGAGTCCTTCTCACCTAAGCTGCTTAAATTCTCCAAGACTCTCACCGAATCGAGTATGGATCCTGTGCTTTTAGTAGTATGGGCCCAATACTACCTTCCACGCCTATGATGGGTTTTAAGCATAAGAACAATCCTATGTGCTCATACAAACCCTAATGCTTGGATCTAGGTTTCTCTATTGTACATGTAATGAATCCAAGACTTACAAACCCTAGATCTATCAAATAAGAACTGAAATAAGGGTTTAGTAATTACCTTTGATTGTTATATAGCAATAACAATCAATCCTTGCTTTGATTGGCTTCAGAAAGCTTAGTGCCTCAAGTGTTGCACCTCTAATGGAGTCACAAACACCACTAAGCAACTTGGATGAAGAGGGAGGAGAGAGGAGGCACCAAAAACGGATGGAAACCCTAGAGGATTACTTGTCCACGTTTTTGGGGCTTAAGGGTCCTTTATATACATGTAGGCTATTAGGGTTTGCAACTAGGAAACCATAATCTGACTGCTTAAGCCCTAAGCAGTCCAATGGACCATTCCAGAAGGCCCTTGGACGATTTCTTTATGGTCCTCCATATAGAATTTGAGAGCTACGATTGCTGATCGGTTCCTGAAGTCATACGCAATAATAGTTTTAGACTTATCCAAGTGGAAGACTGTTGGATTAATGTCTAAGTCCATAACTATAATTGGTAAGACTTGACCCGACCCGGCATGGTCCATTTGGGTTGCATGGCATCATGCATTTGGATAGACTATAATGAGAGAAATAACACTTAAGGTTGGTTAATATATTATAAGTTCTAATATATTAATAAGGTTATTTAATTAGTATTGATCAAGAATTAATTTGGAATTAATTAAGTGATCAAAAGGAGACTAATTAAATATATGGGTTGATTGTGTAAATCATTCATTCTTATATATATGTGGGCTTGTGATCCAAGATTCCTTATGTTGGACTAAGTCCATGGGGTGACCCATGGATACTCCATGGAGGTTAAAATCCATGGAGCATAAGGAATGGGTAAAGTTATGAGTTACATGGTGTAACCCTAATAGCCACCATATAAAAGAATCCCATGGCTCAAGAAATCGTGCACTAATGTGTGAGTATGAGGGCTAGACGATTTCAAGGAGTGTTCAAGTTTCTCTCAAGTTATTCCAAGTGTATTTGGTGTTGTGTGAACCATTTGAGGTGTCACACTTGGGGCACTAGGCACTCAAGCTTCATGAAGACATTCTACATCAAAGAGGTATGTATTCTATCTTGTTATGTTTATTATTTTGTATGCTAGATTAGGATAATACCTTGGATGTTCATAATTGTATGTATAATAGAGAAAACATAGATCCAAGGTATTTAGGGTTGCATGTACACTTAGGAGTGTTAGAATGCTCATAACCCAACAGTGGTATCAGAGCCTATGCTTGTTTTCTTGTTATACTTGCAAAAGTAGCTGAAAAATCGAGTTGGATGCATATATTCGATTGTTTTGGCTGGAATTGGACTAGGAACATTACCCTAAGATGTTTTTGGACTTATAAACTTGTTTTTGATGTGGTAATGTTCATGCTAATCCAATTTCTAAGATAATTGTCATAATTTCAAGATTTGTATTAGTTTGTATGTTCATGCTAATTTATTGAAGATTGATGATTTGAATTATCTTGTTCTTATGAGGTTCTTAGATTAATAGAAAAGTTGTGTGAAATAGTTGTTTTCAATCCATGTTAATCTAAGAGTTGATTCCAAAGTGTGTTTTTGTAACTTGTCCTCAAGTTATATGAAAAGTCACATTTAAGAATCATAAAACTCATAAAAGTTGGCAAAGGTTACAAAAATAAAGAGTCTTGTCCTCATTAAATGGTTTTATGACTCCATAACTTGTCCTCAAGTTATGGAGGTTCAAGAGTCAATTCATTAAATGATAAAATGTGTAACCTTAATTAGTTCCATAAGTTACAAAAATAAAGAAAAGTTACATTCTTTTATTAGTTTAAAGTCTTCCATAACTTGTCCTCAAGTTATGGAACTTGAAGAGTTTTTTTAATTAAAACTACTTTAAACACATAGGTTATGGAATTAATTAGTTTTGAATAGTTTCAAAACTTGCCCACAAGTTTTGGAATTTGAAAAGTTTTCACTTATGAATACTTTAATTCCAAGTTAGCCCTTAGAATTTTAAAAGTTCAAATTCAACCCTTATACTTTATAATATTATAAGTTAATAATATTTAAATATATGTATAAGAGCAAGTGAGTCTTACCGTTAGTAGGCCTCATTCACTAAGTCGGTCTATAAGGGGGGTATAAGGTTACTGCCTATAAAATGGCAGTTTAATGGGTGTCCACTCTCACCCGCCGCTTCCTTGACTGGTGGAGGGTCGTTAGCCGAACGGGTAGGACAAGGACTATAATTCTCCCTTCATTAAAAGTATTAATGATAAATACTAAGTAACTAAACACTTATAAATTCCCAATCTTAGTTACTTAGGAAAATGTGAATAAGGTGCTAATCCATGAAATTACACTTTGCACTTTGTTTAAACCGTTAGTGGAGCGTGTGTGGTTAACCGGCACACTAACCTGGACTTAACAAGGTAGGCAAAGGGTAACTTAATATTTATCATAGTATCGGTGGAGCGTGTGTGGTTAACCAGCACACTGATTAAGGGGTAAATATTAAGGGTACCAAGTATATTTGCATGGTTATTCACACCTTGTTTTGTGATCCTCGGCATCCCAGTCACAAAACCTGAAGGGCACACTCGAGATTGAAACATGCCTTTGAACAGTTCAATGAATCTCAAAGATCTAGGACTTTCAAATCCAATTAAAACCTAATAAATTATTTCGTTTTTCATGGTGGAAATTGGTGAATCGTCATTCACCTACCTTCAAATATTTTATAGCTTGGATTACGACATCCCTCTTCTAAGTTATAAAATAGTTTGTTGGGTCCTAGCCTTAATATTTCATATTGGGTGTCATATTAAGGACTTTAAATCAACTATCTTGAATATCTCCCAAAAAGATGTCTGGTCTAGACATTTATGATCTTCCCAAATCTCTTGAAACAAGCTTTCCTAAATGAAGATGATGTCCCATGGATATCATACTTCTTTCACATCCTCCAATTATTCTCCCTAACCCACAAGTTCCTAAAAAGTTTAAGGTCACTCAAGCCCTATTGGCAAGGCAAGGTCTAGGTGTGATCATATCTTGGAGATGTAGTCACATATTGACAAGCCGGGAGAGTTGGGTGTCAAAGTCTTGAGAAAGTTGGTGGCTCAACTACTTTCTAAGTCACATAGTGAGTTCTTTTGGGAATCCTATGAAACAGACTAAGACAAGACCCTTAATGATCTTATCTATTTGCTAAGATCAACTTCCTAAAACGCTATGGACATTGACAATGATGACATTGGATATCCAGTAAAGCTCTCTCTTCCCAATGGAAAGGGATCGGCCATAGTCAACTCGGTTGACCCAATGGTAAAGAGAGAGGCGAAGTCTGAGATAGTCCCATTATCAAGGGTCCATAGGTAACTATTGCTAAAGGAAGGGGCATTGGTTACGAAGCTGCCAAATTTACCTAAGGATGTTAAAGTCAATAAGTTTGGCTCTACTTCAGGTAAAGTCCATTGTCTAACTCTATTAAGTACATGCTGATTCTGATCGCGAAGATGGATTTCAATCGCATGGTTCGGTGATCAGAATTTTGGGCTATTACTTAAGAGTTATGATATTTATATTGCTTAGGAATAGATAACAACAAGGTTTTCATATGGATTGTAAGGATAAGTTTTTCCGCAAAGTTTTAAAATAAAAGAAAAAGGTTTTGATTTTATTTATTTTAAGTATCCTTACAATGGCATTTGTGAAAAGTCGTTGCTTATAAGATTCCATTGATAGCAATATTGGAAAAATGGATTTGATTCTTTCGGTTGTGGTAGTGTCTAATATTACCAAATAAGGAAAGATTCTCATCACCCAAGGTTCAATTGGACCGAAACTTGGAATCATGCAAGTTGTATAGTTTGATGAATGAGAACTTTCAGCTTGGAAAATTAAGACTAATTCCTTATGTGAATAAGGAAAGGACTAAGGGATCGAGTACACATTCTTGTGCACTGGTCAAGTCCACCATAAAAGATCAAGAAGACTATTCGTCATGATTTACTTAAGTTCAGTAAATATGGTTATACTTATAAGTTTAAGTATAAGTCTGTAGCATTGGAGAAGTTTCAATGTGAGACAGAACGAATAAGAAGAATCAAAGTATGGCAGAAAGATAAAAGTTTCTCAAATCTGAAAAGATGGGAGAGTACTTTAGTATCATGTTTATGATCATCTTAATGATTAAGATACCATATCACAATTGGTCCTCTAAAGTCATCTTAGTGCATTCTTATGACTAAGAAGAGGAGTCATGAATTGTTGAAATGGTTAAATCAAAAAGATGAGTCATACTTCGTTCCAAAACAATTCTTAGAGTCATACTCCAAGATTGTAACTTGAGTGACATATCTTAAAGAGGGTTTGTTAACACTAGTCAAATGTAAGAGTAAAAGGTTATCTACTCTTGTACATTTGAAATTGGTAAGTTGTGATGTTTTGGATAAAACAGAGACCAACTTAGGCCAATTGTGTAAAGTGTTAGTCTTGATAAAGAATCCGCACTATCTCTTGAATATTTGACAAGGGAGTCTTATATGTCAAGAGGACAGTGGGAGTCTTAAACCTCTTGAAAGTTTCAAGACTTAATCAAGAATAAAACCTAAAGTCCTTCACTAGCACACGACTTGAGGTTTATAACCTATCGTGTTGAAATTTTTGTGCCTATTCAAGTTGGCTTTGCATAGGAGTTCTGAGAGTTCTCAATTGGTTGCACAACTACTTGGAAGCAATGGCAGGCACCTGAGCTGCCAAATGGCAAGAATTTAAGATTGCACAAGTTTAATCAATATGAGTTTGGATTTGTCACTAACCTTGTCTTGTGATTATGGTTTTGACAAATTCACATGGATAAGAACACATACACTATTAAATCTAAGTGTCATAAGGTTTCTCTCCGATTCATGAAAATGATGGTGAGGAAACACTTTCACTAAGTAGATTTTAGCTAGATAGCAATTGTGATATTTGCATTCTCAAAGTCGTTAGTGGAGCGTGTGTGGTTTACCGGCACACTAACATGGACTTGTGAGAAGTGGCAAAGGTCTACACAATTGAGACTATGATTACGGCATCCCTTTTCATAGTTCTAAAATTGTTTAGACACACATGTGAGCTATCTAAGAGAAGTGTATGATTTTGATAAAGTTTTATCAAAACAATCTAGTATCAGAAATCTGAACTTTGGTAAGAAAGTCAGCTGATTTCTGAGTACATGTCAAAGCTAGTGGGAGCATAAGTGTTATGCTAATAATCATCATGTTAGTGGGAGCATGATAATTATGACAAAGGTTGCAAGTTAGCAATGTTAATTATAGAAAACAAAAGTTTCAATTCGTGAGTTTGCAGGGGTTGAAAAAGTTGTTTTGCTATAATTAAGGGAGAGGAAATTATACTTTATTTCAATTCTAAAAGCTTAGATTGAGATTTTAATCGTATTTAATCAAGGATATATATATGAATTTCATGTTGGAATGGCTCAACATAAGGAAATTCTATATATGGGTCCATTATTTGCGTTCTAAAATTCGATTATGATTACGGCATCCCTTTTCATAATCTGAATTTTGAGAACTTGGCAAATTGAAATGGAAATATTATAGCAAAAGACTGGTTTAGTCTTTATGTGAGACATCATGAATCGTGTCCCATATGCTTCGGATATAGGATCGATTACATGTGCTATATTCATCCTTTCTAAGATTTTCCAAATGCCTGGGGCATTATGAAGGGAAAAGGTCTAGAATTGGATATGACTAAAATGATTAAGCAATTGTCGAGGACAATCTAAGGTTTACCAAAGATTGGTTGCTCAAGGACAGTTGGAAGTATAATGTTAATTCTGGAAGGACCATATTGACATAATCTGTAAGGAGGCAACTCTTGTTCAGAAGTGATAGTCAAAATGGAATATGGAAATGTTTCAAAGTTAGAAATTATTCAATCTGTGTAAGATTAGGAAACTTAATGAAAGAAGGATGTTTCCAAGGAGCTGATCTCCTTTGGAATGCTCTGTAATGATTGTTGTCAAGTCTTTCTGACTTCGTGCATAATCATTAAGAGGATCAATGCATATAAGTTTAGAATCTAACAGATTTCAGTAAATGACATGAATTTGGAATTCTTGCATTTGCAGTAAGGATTTGGGACTGTGAAAAGAGGATCATTGGAGTGATGTTCAATTGATCTATTTTACAAAGTAAAGATCATAGACAAACATAGTATGCATACTTGGTGTATGGCATGACTAGTGTTTAGAAAACATAGTGTACATGCTTGGAGCATGGGACAACTATTGTTTTAAATTCAAGTATAAAGTTGATAAAACCGAAACAATGAATAATGAGTAATCAGTATGGTGATAAATAAAAGTGTTTATTTATATTCATAGGGTTTGATACCATATTTGATTCATTTATTCTTGTGTTTCACTTTGCATGTTTTGACTTCCAGAATAACTAAGTCGCTCTTCCTGAATGATTAAGTTATTCAAACCATCCACAGTCGGTCATATGTTGGAAGTAGATATGAATCAAGACTGTCATGGGTTGGTTTGTAGAGGTCCAAGTTGGTGGACAAAGTGGTGCTACAACACTCATGAGTGCTCATAAGTTATGAGTATTGGATTCAACCCACGCTCATTTGAATCACTTCATGGATTTTATCACGAGTGATCATGAGACGATAATATCTTATATTCTTCAAACCTAGAGATATGAGTTGTTACTATGAGTTGGTTATACATTGATTGCACGAAAACGCATTGGTAACTTGATGTTATAAAACGTGCCTTTGTGTATGATTCAACAAGTAGTAGAACAAGCCATATGAGTCGAAGTTTATCCATTCCTTTTACCTTCGGGATAAAAGCGATATCTGTGGGCCCCTCGATGATTTAAAGATGATACATGTGAGTGCTTGGCCAAACCAGGACTGATTTGATTTGTTCAATCAGTCAGTCATCATGAATCGGAAATCGGGAAACAACAAATGGACAGAGAGAATGATTGATAATCCATGTCTCAGTCCATATGATATCTAGAATGGAGGAATATATGATCCCTTATCTAATGGACAAGACATTGACAAAGGTCAGAGATCATCGGCAAGGTCAGAGTTCGACGGAAGCTTTTGAGAGCTACGATTGCCAGTCGGTTCTTGAAGTCATACGCAAGAATAGTTTTAGACTTATCCAAGTGGGAGACTGTTGGATTAATGTCTAAGTCCATAACTATAATTGGTAAGACTTGACCCGACCCGACATGGTCCATTTGGGTTGCATGGCATCATGCATTTGGATAGACTATAATGAGAGAAATAACACTTAAGGTTGGTTAATATATTATAAGTTCTAATATATTAATAAGGTTATTTAATTAGTATTTATCAAGAATTAATTTGGAATTAATTAAGTGATCAAAAGGAGACTAATTAAATATATGGGTTGATTGTGTAAATCATTCATTCTTATATATGTGGGCTTGTGATCCAAGATTCCTTATGTTGGACTAAGTCCATGGGGTGACCCATGGATACTCCATGGAGGTTAAAATCCATGGAGCATAAGGAATGGGTAAAGTTATGAGTTACATGGTGTAACCCTAATAGCCACCATATAAAAGAATCCCATGGCTCAAGAAATCGTGCACTAATGTGTGAGTATGAGGGCTAGACGATTTCAAGGAGTGTTCAAGTTTCTCTCAAGTTATTCCAAGTGTATTTGGTGTTGTGTGAACCATTTGAGGTGTCACACTTGGGGCACTAGGCACTCAAGCTTCATGAAGACATTCTACATCAAAGAGGTATGTATTCTATCTTGTTATATTTATTATTTTGTATGCTAGATTAGGATAATACCTTGGATGTTCATAATTGTATGTATAATAGAGAAAACATAGATCCAAGGTATTTAGGGTTGCATGTACACTTAGGAGTGTTAGAATGCTCATAACCCAATACGTTGACCAAACATTAAAAAAGCATTTCAAATAAAACAATTATCAGAGTTCATTCCCAAAGATCACAAGTTGCGGAAAACACGGGTGTATGCGTTACGATCGTCCCGAGCTCTTTCATTTGAAAAATGGAGTACCTGAAACATAAACTAAAAACTGTAAACACAAAGCTTAGTGAGTTCCCCAAATACCACCTACCAAACATAAAATATACATGTGGTGGGCCCCGCCCGGTCATCGGGCTTTAGATAGCAATATATGCAACGAGCTAACAAATCCCTCAACAATGATTACTCAACTTGAGCGACCCAAATCCCCCATGACCTAAACGTCAACATTACCAAAAGGAACCACTGTCTACAACGAGCTTCTTGTCCACAGCTCCGTGCCATGAAGACAACTCATGCATTCCTGAGCACATATATCTGATAGCAACCTGCTCTACGCCCCCGTCTTGACCAAGTCTTGAACCAAAGTCTCACATACCCGAACCACATATACATGTGACCTTTTCTTCTAAAACCATGAACTCTAATAGATTGATGATTCTCCAAACAGAATACCCAGTTCTCCCCCACTTAGGGTTCGAACTACCACCAATTGGCATTATAACCAGACCAAATCTCCAAATCGGCTCAACCGGATACATAGCATCCCATACCTTTGGAATTTATAACACAACACAATATGATCTTCCAGATGAAGACCAAGCAAAATCCAATAGATTCCAAATCTCAGATGGAGACCTCAGAAACTCCCCAATCATAACTGCCTCTAACATCAAGAATCCCATGCAGATGCACAAGTAATACTTCTGAAAGTCCATTCATAATACCGATTCTCTATCTAGAAAAAAAGGAACTACTACACACCTCGTCTGTAAATACCTAATCATCAGTTCATCACGAGAATCATTCATATATACAAGAGGCATCAATAAAATAGTTGGGATATATCAGAGACAACAAAAGTTGTCATTCCCAATTCACCTCCCTTGATTACTTGAAACAATCATCTAGCACCTGACCCAACTGTATTGAAAGAAAGCAACTTTATAAAAAGAAAATAGACTCTTGATCTCATCTCAAGGAAATCATACCACAAGATTCATCTTGTGCATTCCCACACTGCCATACTTTTCGCTAAAGAAAACCCCAATTACCAAGTCTCATGATGGGTCTACTCCCCAAATCTGAAAATCACAGGCATGATCTCTCTTTCCTCTGAACATGGAAAGTTGGAAGAACATAACCCCCGTCATAGGTAGTGAAATCCTAATCCATCTGCCAATCACTCAGCCTCCGGCTGCAATCCTTGAGCCGATCATCACATTCACTTCTTCTTGAGTCCCGCGAATCAACTGGAACTACATCGAGCTAGGCCCTCGAGACCTCCAATCAACTAACTCACCTAGGTCTACACCATTCAACTCTTACTGACATGGCCACTAAGGCCCAAACAATCACTAGACCCATTCTCAGTCTGAAGAACGATAACCGAAAGGTTGATACAGATACGAAAACACTACAATTAATCATGATGCCAAACCATGCTATCTACTGTGACATCCCCAATTTCACGGCCAGAAAAGACCAATTTCGTTTATGCTTTTTAAAATAAAATCAGAGTAAACCCTTTTAAAAGATGTTGCGGAATTTGTTCCCAAAACAAAACATGATAAAAGTTTATCAAAACCTTTCTTTAAGAAACATATAATTTCCTTTTATATCAAAACCTCGGGATGTCATGTTCCGATACAGATCAAAAGCATAAACAAGACATTATAAGGCTTACAACAGTTATTTACAACTACTAGCCTATAATCCATAAATAACTCATCATCATCCGACTATGCTCGGGGTCCACTACCTGTAATATAAAAAGCTGAGTGGGCCAGGCTTGGAAGCCTGGTGAGCATATAGGGTTTTCAACCCACAATAAATAATAAACTTATTAAGTTCTCAATCAACAATAAATTTATTAATTTCATCAACCAAAAATAACCCTAATTACCCATTCCCATTATCCTCACTTTACGTCCTTAAAACAACTATCACAAGGGACGTAGCCTAAGGATTTTCATTAGGGGTGACAACATTGTTTTCCTCAACAATTTATGTCAAACAAGACAACCAATAAGGTGACAACATTGCTTTCCTCAGCAATTTATGTCAAACAAGACAAACATCAGGGTGACAACATTGCTTTTCTTCAGCAATTTATGTCAAACAAAACAACCTAACATAAAACAACCAATAAGGTGACAACATTGCTTTCCTTCAGCAATTTATGTCAAATAAGACAACCAATGTGGTGACAACATTGCTTTCCTCAGCAATTTATGTCAAACAAACATCGGGGTGACAACATTGCTTTTCTCTCAGCAATTTATGTCAAAAGGGTGACAACATTGCTTTTCCCTCAGCAATTTATGTCAAAAGGGTGACAACATTGCTTTTCCCTCAGCAATTTATGTCAAATAGGCACGAAGTCACATCGTCGCCAAGGTTTATACAACAGGCACTACGTCTCATAGTCGCCAGGGTTTATACAATAAGCACTACGTCTCATAGTCTCCAGGGTTTATACAATAGGCACTACGTCTCATAGTCGCCAGGGTTTATACAATAGGCACTACGTCTTATAGTCTCCAGGGTTTATACAATAGGCACTAAGTCTCATAGTCGCCAGGGTTTATACAATAGGCACTAAGTCTCATAGTCGCCAGGGTTTATACAATAGGCACTACGTCACATAGTCGCCAACGTACTAAATCCATAGCTACCAACGTACATCTATACTGTACTAAATTCATAGCTACTAACGTACATCTATACTGTACTATTATCCCTCATCCTTTATCTACCCATGTTTTACCCAACATATTTGAAGATAAAATATATATATTTTAAATTATTTTAAACATGTATAAAACATCCATTCAACATCCATTTCAAATAAATAAACAACATATATACACATAACACGTATTTTATATAAAATACTTCATATCTATGTATAAGGTGAAAGTAACTACACAGTCACTTGATTTAACGATAATCGGGCAGCACTTCGTTGCCTAAAAAGATCGTTTCTAATAAAACCGGGAGTTTTATTGAGAAACCGGGCTCTGCGAGGGTCGGGCTTCGAAACCGAAAAGATAAATTTTCCGGGATTCTCGGGCACTTCGTGGCGTATTCCGGGGGTTATAATCGATACCGGGGCTTCGGGGGACGTCAAGATGGTGAAAATATTGAAAAAAGGGTGAAAAATGCCAAATCTTAAATTCTAGCAGGGAGGGTTCGCACCCTCCTATTTATAGCAGCGAGGGTTGGATCCGAAGCGAGGAGGGAGGGGCACATGTCTGCGAGGCTCGGACCAGGTGGCAGCAGGGCGAAGCTCGGACGGACAGCTGCGAGCTTCGGATTGGTCGGATGACGCGGCTTCTTGCTTCGGATCGGGTCAGCAGCCTTGGTCGAATCAGGAGCCAACACGCGGGTCGGATCATGAGGAAATCATGCGAGATCACGTGACGACTTCGGACACCTGTGCGACACGCGTCGCTTCTCGGACGCGCCACGCAGCAGCTTCGGACACGTGGCCAACTCAGAGCGAGGGTGACGTGGCAGCACTATTCATGCGAAATTTCTCGAAAAATGTGCCCAATCTTGTAAAATCCATAACTTTCTCATACGGGCTCCGTTTTTGACGTTCTTTATATGCACGTGTAGAGAAAATTATGCTCTACAACTTTCGTTTAGACTTCATCGGAGTATTTTGACTTTATTTTTATATTATTATTTTAAACAGACCGGGACTGGAAAATCCGTTAAAAATTCATAACTTCTTCATCCGACGTCCGTTTTCGTCAGACTTTTTACGGTTGTACTACTATTGACGAGACCTTCGATTCTCGTTTAGGTTGTGTCGGCTAAAAATCACTCGATCTAAAATTCGAGTTTTTAGCTGTCTACTGCTAAGCCGAAACTTCGAAAAATCATAACTTCCTCATACGAAGTCAGATTTGGACGTTCTTTTTATACATACTCTCGGTTTAACGAACACTACGAATTTCATTTAGAGTACTAAGGCTAAAAAGTAGTTTATCAAAAACTCACTTTTTACGACATTCGGCACCGTGCCGGTTTTGTCGCGAAACTTCGACAGGTCATAACTTCTTCGTTATAACTCGGATTTCGACGTTCTTTATATGTACGGAATCCTTGTAACATATACTATAACTTAGTTAAGATTAATCCTTCTAAATAATCTTCCATCAAAAAGTCATTTTTGATGCTTATCGTCTCTTAATTGACTAGCCCTGATCTACGGCGTTACATCTACCCTCAACTAGCTCCTTAGAATCCATAAAATTTTCCTTGATTTGAGTACGGATCCTGTGCTTTCAGTAGTACGGGCCCAATACTACCTTCCATACCTATCCGTACTTTCCTCAAGAATTGGTTTGGATCCTCTAAGTAACTACTTATGTCCACTAGCATCAGACCCAACAACATATACCCACTCTCAAACGAGCATACACTGCTAATCTTCCTAGATTCTCCTTCTAGGGTCCCTCTTCTAAAAATGCTCACACAAGCACATTCTAACATTCTTCCTAGACTTTCCTAGGGTTCCCTCCACACCACTCTCCGCTATCAGTTGCAGAAGAGACTCCCTCTAATACCTTCTAACTACCTCACGAATACAATTATATGCCATATGCACTAAATAATTCTTCGACTACAAGGTCTCACACTACAACGGTTTGCCTCAAAGAAGAGATGCGCAATAGAGTTAAACCTAACCTTCTAAAATTATCTAATCCCTGCAACATGTAACCTAACGTATTCGCTTAATAGTTAGCTGATATTCTTGGAGGCCTCTAAAATCACAAAGCAAGCAGTATCCGTGCATCGAGTAATCTAAACTAGCGCCTCACTTAATCTAGCCATTCTATCCAACAATCTGAAATCTGTACTTGCATGTAGTTCCAAAAGCTCAATCAACAAGCATATAAAGGCATCTCTCCTAGCGTTCTATCATGCAAATCAAGAGTAAATCCTTATCCCTAGTCTAGCATGCAATTCTCATATACTCATACCAAAACAATAAGCATAAGACATGTATGGGTATTTTGGGAAATACTTACTTGAACACGGCTGATTGCATGCATCACACTCTTTTCTCTTATAAAACCCTTTTAGAAAATCATTTTCTTTTAAAAGATTTTAGGAATCCTCAGTTTGAGTTCAGACACACCCGAGAGTTTGCCTGAATCCCTCAAACGAAGGCTCTGATACCAACTTGTAACATCCCAAAATTTCCAAGTGAAAATTTAATTTTAATTAAGTCAAAACCATTCATTCATTATCCCGAAAGACGATTATAATAAAAGTATTCTCAAAACATTAGAGTAAAATCATAAACAGTTAATGCAGAATAAAACTCCATGGGATGCAGTGCGATTAAAATTGGCCCTTCCTTTGGCAACCAGAAGTAGCTGAAAACATTTTAAATATAAAACGTAAGCAAAAGGCTTAGTGAGTTCCCCAAAATACCACGTACCATACATACATACATACGTCGGGCCCCGCCAGACATCTATCGACCCCGCCCGGTACATATCTGTCATTCATATGTAGCGAGCCCCTCCCAACACATTCATCAGTTCCCGCTCGACATCGGTCCCCGCCCGGTATACATACAAACACATGCAAGAGTCACAAAGACAACTAGCATCCTATAACATAATAATGGACCGACATGCTGGGTTTTAGTATACTACAACATCCTATGGTGCACATACAACCCTAAATACCGTGGATCTATGTTTTCTCGATTATACATGCAAATGGTTTCCAAGGCATTAAACCTATAACTAGCATGCATTTGATAAACAATATAATATACTAGTTAGGGAAACATACCTTTTATGTGGCTTGAAGTCTTGATGTATTTGGCCTTAAGAGCTTAGCACCAATAGTATGAAATGCGTCAAATGGAATCACAACACACCAAAACACCTCCATATTTCTCTAAGAAAAGAAGTGGTGATTTTGGCTATGGAGTAACCTATTTATATGTAGGATTCCAAGGTCATGGGTATAACCCATAATCCATACCCATGGGTTTTATGATCCATGGTTCATGTGGCCCAACTCTTTATGTATCCATACATAAACTTGGTCCAACATGGATCATAAGCCCAACATATATAAATATAACTAATTATCATAATTAGTCCCCATAGATTTAATTAGTCTCTTTTGATCACTAAATTAATTCCAAATTAATTCTTGATCGATACTAATTAAAACATATGATTTCATATTAATATATTATAACTTATAATATATTAATAAACCATAAATAACCTTATCTCAAAAGTCCATCCTAACAAATTGTCCTGATGATATGCAACCCAAATGGACCATGCTACTCTCGGGTCAAGTACATACCAATAATAGTTATGGGCTTAGACATCTAATCCAACAGTCTCCCACTTGGATAAGTCTAAAACTATTATTGCAAGTACGACTTCATAACCCAACTAGCAATCGTAGCTCTTAAAGCCGCTGTCGAACTCTGAACAAATCAATGACGCGTCCATTAGATAAGGGATCATATATTCCTCCATTCTAGATATCATATGGACTGAGACATGGATTATAATCATTCTCTCTGTCCATTTGTTGTTTCCCGATTTTCGATTTATGATGACTGACTGATTGAACAAATCAAATCAATCCTGGCTTGGCCAAGCACTCACATGTGCCATCGCTAAATCATCGAGGGGCCCACAGATATCGCTTTTATCCCGAAGGTAAAAGGAATGGATAAACTTCGACTCATATGGCTTGTTCTACTACTTGTTGAATCATACACAAAGGCACGTTTTATAACATCGAGTTACCAAATGCGTTTTCGTGCAATCAATGTCTAACCAACTCATAGTAACAACACATATCTCTAGGTTTGAAGAATATAAGATATTATCGTCTCATGATCACTCGTGATAAAATCCATGAAGTGATTCAAATGAGCGCGAGTTGAATCCAATACTCAGAACTTATGAGCACTCATGAGTGTTGTAGCACCACTTTGTCCACCAACTTGGACCTCTACAAACCAACCCATGACAGTCTTGATTCATATCTACTTCCAACATATGACCGACTGTGGATGGTTTGAATAACTTAATCATTCAGGAAGAGCGACTTAGTTATTATGGAAGTCAAAACATGCAAAGTGAAACACAAGAATAAATGAATCAAATATGGTATCAAACCCTATGAATATAAATAAACACTTTTATTTATCACCATACTGATTACTCATTATTCATTGTTTCGGTTTTATCAACTTTATACTTGAATTAAAAACACTAGTTGTCCCATGCTCCAAGCATGTACACTATGTTTTTCTTAAACAATAGCTTTGCCATACACCAAGTATGCACTCTATGTTTGTCCATGATCCTTACTTTGTGAAATAAACCAATTGAACATAATTTCAATGATTCTAATTTCACACTCCCAAATTCTTATCGAAAAATGTGAGAATTTCAAATTCCTATCATTTATCGAAATCTGTTTTGATTTTAAACTTATATGCACTGACCCTCCTGTAATGAATATGTACAAAGTCACAAAGACTTGTCAACAGTCATTATAAGGTATTCCAATGGAGATCAACTCCATGGAAACTAAGTCTCATATTCAAAGTACATTGCTTTGGACATGCTTCTTGCATTAAGTTTTCTAATCTTACACAGATAACTTCCACCTATGGAGACAACTCCATATTCTCATTTTGACTATCACTTCTGAATAAGAGATGCCTCTTTTCAGAATATGTCAATATGGTCCTTCCAAAATTAGCACTATACTTCCAACTGTCCCTGAGCAACCAATCTTTGGTAAACCTCAGATTGTCCTCGACAATTGCTTAATCATTTTAGTCATATCCAATTCTAGACCTTTTCCCTTCTTAATGCCTCTGGGCATTTGGAAAAATTTAGAAATGACAAATATTATAGCACATGCAATCGATCATGTATCCATAGCAAATGGTACACGATTCATGATGTCTCACATAAAGACATGATTCTAGACCAGTCTTTTGCCACAATATTTTTATTTGCCATGTTTTCAAAATTTGACTATGAAGAGGGATGTCGTAATCATAATCGAATTTTGAGAACGCAATATATAGAATTTCCTTAAGTTGAACCAATCCAACATGAAATTCATATATATATTCTTGACTAAAGATGATTAAGGTCTCAATCTAAGCCTTTAGAACTGAAATGAAGTATATCCTCTCCCTTAATTATAGCAAAACAACTTTTTCAATCCCTGCAGCCTCACGAATTGAAACTTTTGTTTTCTATAATTAACATTGCTAACTTGCAACACTAACAATAATTATCATGCTCCCACTAACATGATGATTATTAGCATAACACTTATGCTCCCACTAGCTTTGACATGTACTCAGAAATCAGCTGGACTTCTAGAAATCAATACTTTATTGACTTTCTTACCAAAGTTCAGATTTCTGATACGAGATGCTTTGATAAAACTTTATCAAAATCATACACCTTTCCTTAGATAGCATGCATGTGTGTCTAAACAATTTCAGAACTATGAAAAGGGATGTCGTAATCATAGTCTCAATTGTTTAGACCTTTTGCCATCTGCTTCAAATCTACTTGGTGGAAGTGTTTCCTCACCATCATGAATCGGAGAGAAACCTTATGACCCTTAGATTTTATGGTGTATGTGTTCTTATCCATGTGAATCGTCAAAACCATAGTCACAAGACAAGGATAATGACAAATCCAAACTCATATGGACTGAACTTATGCAATCTTAACTTCTTGCCACCTGGCAGTACAGGGCCTGCCATTGCTTCCAAGTTGTTATGCAACCAATTGAGAACTTTCAGAACTCCTATGCAAAGTCAACTTTAACTGGAATGGGCACAGAATATGTCAACACGATAGGTTATAAACCTCAAGTCGTGTGCTAGTGAAGAACCTCAGGTTTTATTCTTGATTAGTTCTTGAAATTCTTTTTAGGATCTTTAAGACTCCCACTATCCTCTTGACATATAAGACTATCTTGCCAAATATTCAAGAGATAGTGCGGATTCTTTATCAAGACAAACACTTCACACAATTGGCCTTAGTTGGTCTTTGTTTTATCCAAAACATCACAACTTACCAATTTCAAATGTACAAGAGTAGGACACTTTTACTCTTACATTTGACAAGTGTTTTAAACCTTTCTTTAAGATATGTCACTCAAGTTACAATCTTGGAGTATGACTCTAAGAATTGTTTTGGAACGAAGTATGACTCATCTTCCTGATCTAACCATTTCAACAATTCATGACTCCTCTTCTTAGTCATAAGAATGCACTAAGATGACCTTTAGAGGACTAATTGTGATATGATTTCTAAATCATTAAGATGATCACAAACATGATACTAAAGTACTCTCCCATCTTTTCAGATTTGAGAAACTTTTATCTTTCTGCCTAATTTGATTCTTCCCATTCGTTCTGCCATACATTGAGACTTTTCCAATGTTTCAGAATTATACTTAAACTTGTAAGTATAACCATATTTACTAAACTTTAGTAAATCAAATAGTCTTAACGAGCTTTATGGTGGACATGACCAGTGCACAAGAATGTGTACTCGATCCCTTTAGTCCTTCACTTGACTCACACATCCATGTGAACAACTAATTAGTCTTGATTTTCCAATGCTTGAAAGTTCTCATTCATCATACTATTCAACTTGCATGATTCCAAGTTTCGTTCCAATTGAAACTTGGGTGATGAGGAACTTTCCTGATTTGGTAAATTTAGACACTACCACAAATGAAAGAATCAAATCCATTTTCCAATATTGCTGTCAGTGGAATCATATAAGCAACAATTTTTCACAAATGCCATTGTAAGGATACTTCAAATAAATAAAATTAAACAATTTTCTTTTATTTTAAAACTTTGCGGAAAAACTTATCCTTACAATCCACATGGAAAATTGTTGTTATCTATTCCTTAGCAATATATCATAACTTCTTAAGCAACTGCTCAAAATTCTGATGCGATCGAAATCCACCTTCGCGATCAGAATCAACATATACTTCCTTTAAGATTTCTCTCTATTCTTTGATTCTTAAAACATCAACATGTGACCCAGTCACATCATGTAATGAGGATCTCAGAATAGAACTTAACAGAGTTAGATAATGGGCTCTACATGATGTAGAGTCAAACTTATTGAATTTAACATCCTTAGGTAAATTTGGCAGCTTTGCAATCAACGCCCTTTCCTTTGGCAAAATAAACATATGGACCCTTTGGTAATGGGACTATCTCAGACTTAGCCTTTCTCTTTACCATTTGGTCAACCGGGTTGACTATGGCCAATCCCTTTCCATTGGGAAGAGAATGTTTTTTCTGGATTTGCAGTGTCACCATTGTCACTGTCCATAAATTTTTTTGGAAGTTGATCTTCTAATCAAATTTGCTTTACTATCGTTCCAAATCATTGCTGATTCAGCAGCACCAAGCAAATAGATATGATCATTAAGGTTCATGTCATAGTCTGTTTCATAGTAGTCCCAAAGGAACTCACTATGTGACTTAGAAAGTGATTGAACATCCAACTTTCTCAAGACTTTGACACCCAACTCTTCCGGCTTGTCAATATGTGACTTCATCTCTAAGATGTTATCACACATAGACCTTGCTTGCCTTTAGGCTTGAGTGATCTTGAACTTGTGGGTTAGGGATAATAATTGGAGGAGGTGGAGGAAGAGAAGTATGACTTCCATGAGCCAAACTCGGGAAGTCATATTCATTAGGAAAGTTTGGTTTGGGAAGATCATTGTTGTCTAAACCAGACATCAACAATGGGAGAAATTCACGTAAAGTTGATTTAAGTCCTTAGTATAACACCCAATATGATATATTAAGGCTAGGACCCAACAAACTATTTTATAACTTGGAAGAGGGATGCCGTAATCCAAGCTATAAAATATTTGAAGGTAGGTGAATGACGATTCACCAATTTCCACCAAGATAAACGAGATGTATTATTAGGTTTTAATTGGTTTTGAAACTCCTAGATTATTTTGAGATTCATTGAACTTTTCAATGGCATGTTTCAATCTCGAGTGTGCCCTTCAGGTTTTGTGACTGGGATGCCGAGGATCACAAAACAAGGTGTCAAGTAACCATGCAAATATACTTGGTACCCTTAATATTTACCCCTCAATCGATGTGTCGGTTAACCACACACGCTCCAACGATACTATGATAAACATTAAGTTACCCTTTGCCTACCTTGTTAAGTCCAGGTTAGTGTGCCGGTTAACCCCACACGCCCCACTAACAGCTTAAACAAAGTGCAAAGTGTAATTTCATGGATTAGCACCTTATTCACATTTTCCTAAGTAAATAAGATTGGGAATTTATAAGTGTTTAGTTACTTAGTATTTATCATTATACTTATAATGAAGGGAGAATTATAGTCCTTGTCCTACCTGTTCCGCTAACGACCCTCCACCGGTCAAGGAAGCGGTGAGTGAGAGTGGACACCCATTAAACTGCCATTTTATAGGCAGTAACCTTATACCCCCCTTATAGACCGACTTCGTGAATGAGGCCTACTAATGGTAAGACGACTTTATCTTATACATATCTATATAATTAAAATTATAATAATAGTATAAGGGTTGAATTTTAAACTTTTAAAATTCTAAGGTCTAGTTTGGAATTAAAGTATACATGGGGGGTAACTTTACAAATTCCAAAACTTGAGGACAAGTTTTGAAACCTTTCAAAACTCTTGGATTTTTCATAACTTATGAGTTTAATTAAGGTTTAATGAAAAAAAATTCAAGTTCCATAACTTGAGCACAAGTTATGGAAGACATTAAATCATTTAATGATGACATTAAAAATAGTGACTTCTATTTTCATAACCTATGAGACTTAATGACACTTTAAAAAGAAAAACTCTTCACTTTCCATAACTTGAGGACAAGTTATGGAGTTCATAAAAACCATTAAGATCAAATATTCCAATTAACACAATAATCAAATAATTTTTCTATGATCTAGATTAAACTCATAAGTAAAGATAATTCACATCAACAATTTTCAAGAAATTAGATAATCATATAAACTAATACAAATCTTGAAACTTTGACAATTATCCTTTGAAGACTCTTGGAATTCATAACCTAAAGAGTTAATAAATGAGACATTTCACATCCATAACTTATGGAAGTTTCAAAACTCTTAAGATCATAACTTTAAAAAAAACTTTTGAGTTCCAAAATTTTATGACAAAATTTGTAACTCCTTAAAACCATTTAGATCAAACTTTTAAAACAAATAAAATAATCATATCATTCTATCTTTTAATAAATTGACCTAATTCAACTCTTGTAGTAAAGTGACTCAAATTTTATAAATAATTAGTTTTTCATAAAATCAAGTAATTATCATAAAATTTGACAAACTTAATGTTTTTTTTTCTTTTTTTTTTCCTTCAACTTGAAAAAAAAAATACATTTGCATCAAATATAATAGAAAACAACCCATGGCTCTGATACCACTGTTGGGTTTTAGTATACTACAACATCCTATGGTGCACATACAACCCTAAATACCTTGGATCTATGTTTTCTCTATTATACATGCAAATGGTTTCCAAGGCATTAAACCTATAACTAGCATGCATTTGACATAAACCATATAATATACTAGTTAGGGAAACATACCTTTTATGTGGCTTGAAGTCTTGATGTATTTGGCCTTAAGAGCTTAGCACCAATAGTATGAAATGCCTCAAATGGAATCACAACACACCTAGGACAAAGGTGGCTCTTGAGAGAGAATTTCATGCACCAAAACACCTCCATATTTCTCTAAGAAAAGAAGTGGTGATTTTGGCTATGGAGTAACCTATTTATATGTAGGATTCCAAGGTCATGGGTATAACCCATAATCCATACCCATGGGTTTTATGATCCATGGTTCATGTGGCCCAACTCTTTATGTATCCATACATAAACTTGGTCCAACATGGATCATAAGCCCAACACATATAAATATAACTAATTATCATAATTAGTCCCTATAGATTTAATTAGTCTCTTTTGATCACTAAATTAATTCCAAATTAATTCTTGATCGATACTAATTAAAACATATGATTTCATATTAATATATTATAACTTATAATATATTAATAAACCATAAATAACCTTCTCTCAAAAGTCCATCCTAACAAATTGTCCTGATGACATACAACCCAAATGGACCATGCTACTCTCGGGTCAAGTACATACCAATAATAGTTATGGGCTTAGACATCTAATCCAACACGACATTGGTGCCTTCGACCCGTAAATACTGTGAGTAGACTCACCTGAACTACTCAACAAAAGCCCAATAGACACCTCATCATTAGAACAGCTAACCCAAACTTCCTAAAACCAAACCGAGACCAATCATTAGTTAAATACTCAATTCTACCCAAGTTTGACCAAAAGTCAACAAGTCAAAAAAGTCAAAAGAGGTCAACACAGACTGAGTACGCCCAATGTACTCAGTTGCTACGCTCAACATAGTACATCCCTTCCTAATTACGGGGCTCCAGCCTGGTACACTCTAACTTAATACACAAACCAAGGCATCATAACTCTTGCATGGAGGGAAGAAAGGGACCAAGATCACATTTTTATGGTTCCTAATAACTCCATAATGGATAAAGCTTCCAACATTATCCATTAGGATGGTCCAGATAACCAAGATCTAGTATTTAAGTGTCAAAGAGACAAAAATTCATCTTTCTCAACTTAATCAATTAAGTCCAAGTCTCTAACCTACAGATCTGAATCAATATGATGTTTAGATGGATAAAGTTTCCAACTTTATCCATAACATGGTCACAAACTTTCAAGATCTAAACTTTATGCACTAAAGTGACCAAAAATTGACAAATATGAAAACTAACAAGATCTATGAAACTAATTAGCAAGTTTGAAGCTTTTTACTCACAAAGGTCCAGAAATTATGTAATCTTGCTGGATCTATGCTTGAATCCTTCTTCCATACACTTTGTCACCACCTTGTTCTTCAAGATCCCATTTATGCGGAATTTTCTATTGGATTGACCAATCTTACGCCCGTTGGAGCAACATATTAGTGATGACTTGTCGGGAAGTAAAGTGTGTATCTGAGGCCTTTTAGGCCTAGTTTCTAGATTTAGGATTTGTTGGAATTCACAATTGGGATGCTTTGAGCATTCATTCTACATATTTTGGAGGTAATCCTAGTAAAGGATTAGGCGTTGGTCCGACAAATTGATGATCATCAGGCTTGAGCTTTATCATTGGAGTTTAGACTGATGAGTTCTCGATCTTGTGAAGTGTAGGTATTGAGTTGGTTTGCAGTTGTAGTTGCGAGAGTCTTCCGATTTGAGTGGTTTTCATTTTGAGATGGATCTTATAGATGGGTAGAGTGAGTTAGTTGTTGCAGTGGTGTATTTTCTAATGATTGGTTGGTTTGTCAGCAACGGTGGAGTTTCGACTGGTCTCTCGATATTTCTTATGGATGCCTTGATTTTTTGTGAATTGGCTGGAGAGACAATTAATGGAATTTATCAGTGTTGTATTTAGATACCCTAACTGTGGCGGATTTCGAGGACGAAATCTGATTCAAGTGGGGGATATTTGTAACATCTGTTTTCCAAGAATGCTTCTTCTGAGTTTAATTATTTAAATCTAAGTTTTGGGGTTCTGGCTTGGACACGGCATGAAATCTCAGTTCATAAAACGTGCATCCACGAACCACCATGACGTGGCAAGGCCATGGTCACGACGTAGTGGCGGCTGGGGTTCAAAACCCAAGATTTCGGGATGAGTACCCTATTTAAAGGCACTAACTCCTAGGGTTGCCTCATTTGGCAGCCTCCATCCTATGAAATCGATCCCCACCCAAACCCTAACATCTTTGTGTGTGAAGTTATCTTTCTGAAGATTGAAGGATCGAAGGAGTCCATTTTGTGGTTTGTGAGCTTCTTTCCAGCTTAGATCCAATATCTTCATCACATTTATAACTTTTGGAGGTATAAAGTCTCAACCTTTCTCATTACTTTTTTAGATCTTGTTCTTGCTCATTTTATGAGCTTTTTGGTCCCAATATTCTTGTCCTTGGAGTTTGAGTGAACTCCAGAGCCTTTGAGCGCATTATTTGGATTCTAGACCATGGTCTTGGTTGGAAAATGGTCGTGCATGACTTAGTTTGGTGTCCATGTTTTTGGTACAAGAATTAAGAAATTAGTATTAGAGATCTTGACTTATTGGGATGTTTTAATGAATAATGTTGGAAACTTTACCCATCAAGACCTTGAGAAGATTTAGATTTGAGCTTTGGAGCTCTTGGGATTAGAAATTAAGTTTTGGTACAAGAATTAAGAAATTAGTATTAGAGATCTTGACTTATTGGGATGTTTTAATGAATAATGTTGGAAACTTTACCCATCAAGACCTTGAGAAGATTTAGATTTGAGCTTTGGAGCTCTTGGGATTAGAAATTAAGAGCTTAATTCATTAAGTTGTTCTTGTATAGTTGCCACAACGTGGTGACATGCATGCCACGACGTGGTGGCTAGTCTGTTCACAACTACTTTGTTGTGAAGTTGCGACGACGTTACGACATGGAGGTCGGATGGAGTTGACTTTAACCGTTGACTTTTTTCTCTGGTTGACTTTTGGTCAAATTGCTAGTTTTGGAGTGTAGACTTAGGATTTACCTTAGGTGTTTAGATAGGAGGGTTGTAGCATCGGTTTCTCGATTTTGCGAGTTGTGGTATATTCGACTACGAGTATGAGGTGAGTTTTCTAACTATACTATGTAGGATGCTTTTTGTCTTTGTGACTCTTGCATGTGTATTGGGCGGGGGTCGTTTTGTATGTTGGGCGGGGCCTGTTTGACATGTTGGGTAGGGCCTATTTTGTGAATTGGGTGACGCCTATTATATATGAAGGGTGGGGCCCGATACATGAGTTGGGCAGGCACCGCTATGCTAATTGGGCAGGGCCCGTTATGCTAATTGGGTGGGACCCATTATGTTCATAGGAGGGATACGTATGGCTATGTGGTATTCTGGGGAACTCACAAAGCTTTTCGCTCACGAATTTATGTATTAATGTTTCAGGTACTTCTGGTCCAATAGGGAAGGGCTCGAACAGATCACACTGCATCTCCTGGAGATTTATTTCGCACTATCTTTTTATGATTCACTATAATGTTTTGAGAATACATTATACCTTGGTTGTCTTTGAACAAATGAGTGTATGGTTTTTAGTGATTTAAAAATTAAAAGTTATACGGGTATTTTTGGGAGATTACACTTATATTCCTAGGTAAGTTACCATTTCCCATGTGCATCTATTGTGCCATTCTCACTCTATACAGGTGACTACTCACCACTTTTCTAACTCTTTTCTAACTTTTAGTGAAATATTACATCTACTTACTTCACTTTCGTTCCAAAGTGTTGTATCTAACTACAACTCTTCTTACTCCATAATCTCTTGAAAGTTTATGCACCAAACTTTCACATCTATCTTTCTTTTACTCTCGAGACATCCAAGTCTCATCTAAACATGGCATATTCTTCCAAGTACCATGTTAATCTTTCTTGTACCACCACTACTAGAAAATAACCATTTAATGACAAACGGACAATGACACGCACTCATTTACGATACGTATTTTTTATATGTCCTAAAAACAATGTCAGCTTTCCAAAATATGAAGGATAAGGACACACATTTATGTGTGCCCTAAAATTAGTGTCCAAAAAAAGTTACAAACACGGAGGACACTTTATCTTAAATGTGTGTCCTCTACAAATGTCGCTTTATATTTTTTTACTAAACGAGCATTTCTTCTCACAAATCACAAGGACTATTTTTAGGGATTTTTTGAAGAACACTCAAAACACCTGATCATTCAAGAACATTTTCCATTTCTCCATTGTTTTCTATTTCTCCTGGTTTAAAACACAATTTAGCATTCGAATTAAGGAAAAGGGGTGGACGATTTCAAGGGCCGAATTTCATCTGTAGACTCACAAAATCTGTGTTACAGATTCTTTCTCATTTGCACATGCGATTTGACGTTTTGGCGATTTATGTTCATCGAAAAATTCAAAGTTGCCAGATGAGTTGATTTTGGAGCTCTTCCGCAACTTCGATTCGTTATTGAGCAGGGATGAGTACTCTCTTTTCAGTCGTCATTGGTTGATGCTAGATCCCTTCAGCAGCGACACAATCTAAATCGGTGTGTCAGGTAGCCTGATGTACTCGTTGACCGTCTCTCTCTCTCTCTCTCTCTCTCTCTCTCTCTCTCTCTCTCTCTCTCTCTCTCTCTCTCTCTCTCTCTCTCTCTCTCTCTCTCTCTCTCTTTATCTCTCTCTCTCTCTCGTTGTTTTCCTAATTTCACCAACGTTTACATCTCTCCCTATTGATTGCGTGAGTTCTATTTCGCTACATCTTTCTATGGAACAAAGTAAGAAACAAATCCATGTTATAAAAATAAAGTCTTAAACTCATGTTATTGGATCTGATTATGATGGAGACCAAATATGGTTCATCAATTGAGTTCGAGAGACACATCACAGTTCATAATAACAGTACAAGTTTTCACACCCACCAACTGTTTGATGTAATTCCTCAAACAAAATTTTCTTTTCTTTTTAATAAATGATCACTTGCTTCTTAATCTAATCAACTGAAGTTGCTTTATGAAATGTTAAACTGTCATGATAAATCAACAAGGAAGAATATTGTTACCATATTTTAGATTCTTGAACTCTATATCGACATGAGTCATGAGATATCCTCATCAATGATGTTTCCAGGTCAGCATCTTTTTTTCTTATGAATTATGTATAAGCATTTTAACCACCTCTAAAAAAATTATATAACAAAATCATCAAATATTGTTTTTTTTGCAGTTATTGAGATATTAAGAATGATCATTTTACATCCAGGCAAATCATATGTTCTGAAGCATGTTACTGATGAAAATGGTATCTAGTTATCTATACTGATTTCTCATAAATAATATAAAAGAACATAAGGTTCTAGAATATGGTTTGTATAGAGGGAAAGCATGATACTTTTTTGATAATTTCTAGAAATTATTTAAAAAAAGTAAAAACTTTATTTTCTTTTTTGTTATTGTCCAGTGAAATTGCAATATTCCCTAATATATATTAGAATATTGTAGGAGATGAGGGGCATGAAGGTTCAAAGCTATTCTCATAAATTATTCAAGGTAACTAAACCACTGATTTTATTTCTTCCAAGAACTTACATGATGACTCGGTTATGGAGAGCAACCCTCTAGACAGTGTTCTTAAGTTGATGACGGGCATGAAGGCTCTTTTTCATTTCTCTTCAATGTTTGATATGTTTGATGCTACTTTAGATCCTGAAGATGAAAGCACTTTTTCATTTCTGGTTTTTTATTATCATTTTTGTCTCATTGTTTTATATAATTATAACAACTGGTCCTATCAACAAAAAGTCAAAAGTATGATAAAAAAATACGTTTTGGGAAAGAGTAGCAAATTCTACATTTTTTATTAGAAACAAAACTAGTATGGGATTTTGGGTTTTCTGGGTGTTGATTATAGTTTGTAATTGCAGGGTACATCAATCCTTGAACATTCCTCTATCTGTGGAAACTATTTGTGTATTCACTGCTCCTGTATTCTCTACCTTTGTTGCATTGGCAACATATCTTTTGACAAAGGTTTGTTTTTTTATCTACACATTTTGGTCTTTAGATTGTAATAGATTGTTCTAAACCCATGACACACATAAACTTGTATATAAATATATCATTCTTGTTGCCTGCCCATGGTTTGTAAATCATTTAGTGGGTAGTTTTTGATGTTTCAGTTCTCTTTTAGATGGGAAATTTTCTGTTGCGCTGGAGGTTTTCCTTCAGGATGTGAATAAGGCCATGGATGAAAGTGAAATAAAATAAAGGGTGCAAAAACTTAACTTTTGGAATCTGATTTGGTTCTATGGAGTGTTCGGAATAAACCTTTACTTCCTAAAATAAAAAAGAACAGAGGCAAGAATTGGGAATGGCATTGGATTTTTGCAATCCCAGATTGACAATCCCTTTCGACTTCTAAGGTGTCCACTTTTTATTCTTTTTATTTGTTTTTTGTTTAGAATGATTGTAAATTTCATAAAATAAAAAAGAACCGACGAGAAGTTGGACAAAATTACAAGAAAATGAGAAGAAACTAGCTATTAATGACTAAATGCAACATTATCTATCATTTGTAGGACGCAATTTTAGCTTTGAATGATTAACTTATAGATTCTGATCAAGTAGAAAATTGTCTCAACATCTGTCCCACCAAGGTATCATGTATACATCACAGTAGTAGTTATTCAAATGTATGAAATGCATATATTTTGAGAAGTGGTTCACTTTTCAATATTGAGCAAAGTTAGTGGAATTTGTTAACCTTGATCAACAAAGTTTAGGCTTGGTGACAACAACAAAGAAACAAGGGACAGAAATAGGAAGAAATATAATAGTGAATAAGAACTGGGCTATTGATTATATCTTGTTCACTAAGGTATATTTAAGATAATCAAACTAATATCACAGCAAGAATAGGAACAAAGCAACAGGTACAAAACGTGATACAGAGGAACAGGGGAAGAACAAAATAGGGGAAAAAATCTCTTTTGTAAATTTTCCTTAATTACTAAGCTTTTATTAATACACATGAATACAAACTTCATAAAAATACTAACAGATAACCACCCTATATATACTAAACGAATTAGACTCCTAAACTAACTAAAAAACGTTTAAAAAGAAAGAATTCCAAAAATACCCTTGAGACTAATTTTGTCCCAGATTTCTATATTATTCCAACAAATACATATCGACTTTTCTTTTTCTTTTCTACCATTGTAAGGTGTTGTAAGTCTGGTGATGCAAGTCTACGGAGAGGAATTTTCTGCAATGGGTGGTTACCTTACTGATTCAGGTGGGGTATGTAATTTGTTACATTTATACAAGTTTGTCATATTCAATTTTTAGAGTTCTCATACGTATACTTTCGAGTCTTGCTAGAGAGTTGAGCAGTTTATTCAAGCAGTTTCGAAGCATGTGGCTCCATTAGTAAACAAGGTATCTGATGATAGTTTGTCTGATTTGGGCGATGTGTTGTCACTATTGGAGTTAATAGCATCTAAGATGGTATGTACTTTTAAAATTTTCCTTTAAATGATTTATCTTAGTTAATTTTATATTAACATGTCTTTATGTGTGAGACATAGAAGTGGGGTTGGGTTTTCTTTCTTTATTGTATTTTTATTTTGGATCTAACTCACACGTAACATTCCCACAGGTAGTAGAAAAGTCTTGGCTGGAGCTATAATGAGAGAAATAGCAATAGAAGAGTTTTGCACTAGACACAACACTAAAATTATGCAACTTATTTGTATGACAATGTACTACCAGATTATATAGTTAGGGAAAGTTCTTTAATGTAAATATATTACATTTATTTAGATTAGAATGGTTATTTATATTTGACATATTATATATTGTGAAATGGATTGTTTATTTTGTATGATATGTTATTTAGTATTATGATATATTAATTGTCATTTAATTTGAAAATTAGTAAATCTATTAAATTTTTTTTTTAAAAAAAACACTTAAAATTATGACACACACAAATGTGTGTCGTCTTCCTTTATGACAGGGGATTCCTTGACATGCAATAAGTGTCAAGAGTGCGTGTCGTAAATGCCCGTCGTAAGGTTACGACACACAAATGCATGTTGTCTTCCTTTATGATAGGGGCTTCCTTGACACGCATTTGCATGTCATCTATACCTTTTATGACACGCAATGTGTGTCATTAAAGGGTATTTTCTAGTAGTGCACCACTCGATCCCCAGGTAACTTAATGGTTTAATTGAACCACAATAAGTGTAATGTGTATGCAGAGCCTATACTTCTACTTACACACTATACTTATCTAGATTCGACCTTACCTTTACATTCCATGGTTCACAAGTATTCTATCTCTTTCATTGTAAATTCGTCTCAACCTACCATGCTATATCTTATCATATCAACCCACTTGATCCTTAGGCAACTTAAGGGATTTATTGAACCACAACACGTACCATGTGTATGTAGTGCCCATACACTGCATACACACCATATATATCCCATTTCAATATTATCATTTCAATCTTGATTCACATCTATTATATCTTCTTTCTCATAACCCAATTTTCACATGAAAATTCTTGGGTACTTATCTTCCTTAGTCCTTAGCCGCTCGCAAGCCAACTGCTATGACTTTCTCATTTCTTCTTACTTACTCTACCATTTTCTTACATTAAGAAGCCACACACTCCCAATGATTTTAGCTTCTTATTTTTAGATGACACCTAGTCATCTCATTCTCTACTGGGGCTCTACACCGAGCTCTAGACTCTTCTCATGAGTCCATTATCTTCCCACTTCTCTGTGCTGCTTCTCAATCTCTTTCTAAATGTCCCTTATTAAAAATAAGGCCCAATATTTCTTATTTTTCTAATAGTTACTCGCAGTTAAATTGTTACATAACACATACGAATCTACATACTCTTACGGGTTCATATTTTCTCACCTTTGGAGCTACACCTCCTATTATTTCTCTTTTATGGGCACACTTCCAAAGTGTCCTATTACTCTGTATATGCTATCTCTTACTTCCTCAGAAGTCTTGACTCTTCTTCTTATGTTCCTTAACTCTTAACACAACTACAATTGAACATTCTTACTATTTTTCTCTTTCTATTAAGTATCCATCATGACACTTATTGTACCACTTTCTCGTTATCTACATATCTGTCTCATCTTTCCTAATCTTTCTTTGGTCAATGATATCACTATAGCATTTAACAACATGGTGCAAGCTCTACTCTTCACATCTCATACATTATCCAAATAGCAATGGACTTTCTTTTATGCATGGTTATTTCTCTCAAGCAAAGCCACTCTACTCTTATACTCATTAGTACACTTCTTTACTCTTTAACTCTTTTTAAGATAGACTTACTCTATCTGTATTTTCTTTCTATGGGCATACCAACCCTCTTACCCTTTCTACTTTTTATATCCCCATTTCTATCTCTACATATTTTTTTCCTCTTCTTGTCCTCGTTCTTTCTAAGTCTCATTAACTCTACTTTTGGGGCACATACTCTATCTAGTGTCCATCTACAAGGACACATAATATCTACCACATCTTTCTTCCATGATACCATAATATCACTCTTTCTGCATACTCTTGGCATCTCTTTAACTAAAGATAGCATTCTTGTCATTTCTCAAAATGACCTTTCTTTCGTTCTTCACTAACAATCTGGACCCAAACCTTCAAGTTTGGTCAATCTACTAATCTCTAACTCTTCATATTCATTATCTTCACATCTCTTAAACTCTACTCCTCATCTATCTTCCATAGTTCCAGACTCGGAATGGATGCACCAAACCTTATTCACAGTTTAAGACTAGGAATGGATACACCAAACCTAAATATGGCTCTGATACCAATTGTAACAACCCAGATTTCCATACATCTAATCTAAGGGAAATATCATAATTTTCTTATAGTTGCGGAATGTTAAACAAATTAAAATACTTTACATCCCAGGACAAATCACGAGTTTATAATCAAATCTTTCATACAAATTATTACAAGAAGCAAACTACATCAATAGCAACCTACTATCTAAGTCTTGTCCTTGTGATCATGTCTTCTCTCCCGGTACCACAACTGTTGCTACATGAACTTGCAAGACATAAACATATCTACAACATCAAACACTACATTTCTAGTGAGTTGTTCTTTCTAATTTTCTTATCTTTTTTCTTTTTTCTCTTTCTTATACTCGTTCATCTAAACTTTTTTCTCTTAATAACATACGTTTCTATTCTTCTTATTCGTCTATTTCTTCTATCTTTATTTTCTAATCTTTCTTTCTACCTTTCTCATCTCATCTATCTCTTTCTCTTCCATATACTCTATTTCTTATACTCTTCTTTTTTTACATCTCATACTATTTATTAGCCTTTTCTCAGGCTCTTCTCATGCTCTACACATACTCTAACTCTGTCTCTTCTCTACTCTCTCTCTCTCGGTCTTTCTCTCTCTCTCTCTCTCTCTCTCTCTCTCTCTCTCTCTCTCTCTCTCTTATTTTATGTTTCTCTTCTTCACTATACCTCTTAAAATTCCATCTCATGCTCTACTCCATCCTTCATCTCTTTTTCTATTCTCAACTCTAATGCGTCAACATACTTTTCTCATCTAGACCCGACAGTCTAATCTCATACTCTAGTCTCATATATCCTCTAAAGGAAACAACATTCCACTTCATTGTCGGATGAATTCATCCGTACTTACTCTTTTCTCTTGTCATCCCACATGGATCCTTAACCTTTCTTTTTCTCTTGAGTCCCTCACAATTCCTTTCCCTTTATCCCTTGCGGATTACATTTAAGTTCTTACAAAGAACTCTCTTATCTTGTTCCTTTCAAGGAATCTTTCTTTATCTTCTCTATCTTTACACATTATAGATTCCCGCAAGAACCATATATCTAGATTACCAAAGGGGATCATCTTCTCTTTCCCCGTAGGGACATAATCTCATTCCCGAAGGAATAATACACTTGTCCAAGTAGTAACCATACTCTTATCCCTGAAGAAACCATAATCTTGTGCCCGTATGAACCATACTTTTGTCCCCATTGGAACCATATTATTGTTCCCGTAGGAACCATACTCTTGTTCCCATAGGAACCATACTCTTGTTCCTATAGGAACCAAACTCTTATTCCCAAAGGAATCTCTATCACTTGTCCCCAAAGGAACCATCTATCTAATATCTCTATCTTTGTTATGTGACTCGTCACATAACACTAGTCCCATGTAAAATCTATCTCTTTATCTCATGATGAGATCATCTAATATTTATCTTCTTGTACTTAAGTTATGCAATACTTAATCTTTATCTATGTTTAGTAACATATAGGTATTCTACACAATACCAATAATGTCTAGACATACATAGTTAATCTTATGATTATACTGCTTATAATCATCTTCTAAATTTTTTTTCAATCTCTTGGGGATTTAGAAAATACCTTTCTTATCTAATCTTACATACTCTAAGTATAAATACATGCTTTGTTACATGTATCTAATATATACCTCATGCATACTCTTGATATACATACCTGCTCTCATATATTCTCTTACACGTATAATCTTCATCTCATTACTTAGGGAGATTCACTTAGTGCGCCAAGATTCAAATACACACACAAAAACACACACACATACACACACACACATATATATATATATATATATATATATATATATATATATATATATATATATATATATATATATATATATATATATATATATATATGTTGTGATATGTCTTCGAGATTAACTCTGTCTGTGGTGGTTTCGCCTAAGTTAAGCCTGAGAATCACAACAAAGAAATAGCCGAAGTTAGCCGTCGTACGGGAGGGGGTCCCGGAACGAGACTCTGACTGTCTAGTCAGTAATTGTATCAGAGAATTAGGGTTTAGTTTGAGATGAAGAGAGAGACGATCCATTCTTCTTGAGAAGAAGGATCTCATTTATACCTATCATCATGGGAGCATGTCCCCTAGAGTAATTTTTGTCTTGCCTGGACCGTCAAGACGTGGATGTGTCCTATTGGCGGATCGTGCACCACTAGAGGTTATCTGTTATTGGTGCATAACCATCGAAGAGCAACGCTTTGAGTGCTTCACTTGTCGCTCTGGGGAGTGGTTGGCACTGTTTTGGCTTGTTATAGACCGGGGTCTCTTGTTCTGAGTTGGACCTTGGCGTTAGAACGTCGGGGCCTAAGTACGAGGCCGCGAGGGCAAGGGATCGGGCCTAGCAGTTACATTGAGTAGCGACCATTAGCTAGGTCGTCCGTTAGATATCTGTCCCGTTATCTTCGACGTATTCCTAGAGGGATACGTTAACAAGTACCCTAGGCTAGTAAACGTCAGTGTTAGACTCGGGTAGCATGGTTGTTCTAGCTTAAATCAAGCCACCTGTTTCGCAGAGACGCCTCTGACGTCCACTAATGTGATGGAGTTGGCTGCGCAAACGGTTTTATCATTGCAACCATTCGAATTTCCCGCCTCTCATTTAAAGCTTCCCTTATCTAGGACAGTTTCATTTTATTCACTCTCCTAAACTTCAATTGCATCTTCTTCTTCTTCTTCGCTTATTATCTCCTTCGTCTTGCACTCGTTACCAGTAAATGATGGCAACTCCGGACACCAGAATCGATCCTACAGCAAAGGAGTTTGAGTCCCTGCAGGCCCGTTTTGGCTTTCTTCCTGAGCACGGGGTACAATATCCTCGAAGGGGGCGCATCTTTCACGGCCGCCGGACGGGAAGGTCGGAGTCCCAATCCCAATCTTCGAGGCGGGTATCCGGATTCCGACGACCGATTTTTTCGATGAGATCATGCCCTAATATGGCTTCTCTGTTGACGATTTGACTCCTAATGTCGTCAACAAGATAGTTGGTTTTGATATGGTTTGTCGAACATTGGGCGTGCTCCCTCAATTATGGGCTTTCATGTACTTCTTCAACTCCTCTACTCAGTCTGGTGTGCATACGTTCTCTCAGCGGCGGCGGGTCCATGTTTTTATCATAAACTAGAAGGCTCCCAAGAAGAACTGGCAGGACAAATGGTTATGGGTCAACCGCAATTTGGTCCGTTTTGGCTACCCTCGCAGAACCACCTTCACCGACAGGACGCCTAAACTTTGGGGTGCCAGCAAGACTGTGGCACAGGCACTGAAGACCATTTCCTTCAATGGGAAGGATTGGGAGGACTATATTCTATGCGCTGTCGGGATGATCGCCACCTGGAGGGCAGTTGGGAAGATGCCCCAGTTCTTCGTGAAGAGGGATGAGTGTGCATCTCATCCCCCCCCCCTTTGTTTTTTTATATGAATCTTGGTGAGGTGAGGGCAAGGCTTTGCCGACCCTTATATATATATATATATATATATATATATATATATATATATATATATATATATATATATATATATATATATATATATATATATATATATATATATATCACGACTCTAAAAATCGTTCGGTGGTAGCTCGACGGTTGACGGGGGTCAAACGATTAATCTGTTTGGCGGGGACTAATCGGGGACCTTAAATTACTAATAAAACTATTTTAAAGCTTAATATATCCTAAGAAAATTAGTATTTGAAAATTTATTTATTTTTTCAAATTTTGAAATTTTAAAATATTTGTTATAATATTTGAAAATTCGAATATCTAGAAATTCAAAATTTTGAAATTTTGTAAATTTCGGTGTAATATTTGAAAATTTGAATTTTTTAAAATATTCCCGCCTAAGAGCGCCAAGGACTGCCAAGGACCGTCAATGAGCGCCAACGACTGCCTAGCCAAAGTTTGACCGATATTGATCAATTTCCACCAAGTATCCCTAATCGTAATTTGTTGCAGACCGCTTAGCGCCTAGGCTGATTAAATATGTGGTTGTCATGTATGTAATATTAGATATAAAACCATCTAAATTGATTTCATTTTAATTAAAAAAACAAAATTTTCTTTCACTGTTAGTTTATTCCTATTGCTTTTGAACTCATATTATTTTTTATTTTGGAATTCATTCCCAACATCTATGTATTTCGAATACGTTTTTTATTAGACCTCTAATAGAAGCTTTATAACTTCCTCCGACACCTACCTTATGTATATTTGCATTGTTTTTTTATGGATTATGGGAAGAGGTTTCTCGGATTTCTAATGAACAGTTTCAATTTTTCACTACAGTTTTCTGTAATAAACTTCAATATACCGAAGTACATGTAGTTGGTAAAATATTCTTATACATGCTTTGTGGTGCAAAATTAAACTTATAAAACTCCATAAAAAATATATACAAAGCTTAACATAAGCTCTAATATAGGATGCAAGAAATATGGTAGAGATATTTGATTGAATTTTGTTGAAATTATGTAGTTTTTGATGGTTTTATACCTAATATTAGGTACATAATTACCACATATTCCCCAAGCCCTATATATATATATATATATATATATATATATATATATATATATATATATATATATATATATATATATATATATACGGGTTGACGTGTTGACCTGCGAACCCAAACAAGTAACCTAACCCAACCCATGAAATAAACGGGTTGGCGGGTCAAAAATCTTAGCCTAAACTCGTCTATTTTCAGGTTGGGTCATTGTCGAGTTACGGGTTGGTTCGAGAGTTTCCACCCCTAATATTAATACTTGTGTTAGCCTATTAAGAGTGTAATGAATCTTAAGGTCAAAATAACCACTTAATGGATCAACATTCTAAATTTTTATTCTATATCTCCTTATCCAATCCAATTAATGAATTAAGAACCCCCATAATACCTAATTCATCATAATCTAACATCTAATGCATCAATTTATAATCTCATTTGTTAGGGTTTCAACCCTAACTTCCTATACATAGATTTCACCACGGAATTCACTTTCTAAGCTTGATTAAAGCATCTAAACACTATCATTAATATCATAATCAAGCTATAGCTTGATCAATTCAACCAATCTATTCTAATCAGACTTTTTACAAAAAAAAAATAGAGAAATCTTACCTTGATGTGGAGAGGATGACAACCCTAACAACCCACTATGTCTAGCTTCTCTTGACTCCATTTGGGCATCAAAATCACCCCCTTTGAGCTCCCAATCGATCTACCCATATAAATGGATTTAATGAGCTCTTAAGAGGTTATAACATGTGTTCTGAGTGCATAACCGCGTTATAGCCCTTGATATATTGCGTCGTGGGGGCCTGTTTACCTTGGTCAATGGCCGCTACTTAAGCCAACGTGTCATGGCGATCTGTTTGCCACTCCGTGGTGCTCTCCCTCCACTAGCATCATACTTTGGCCACCGTGTCATGACACCCATATACCGCGCCATTGCGAAAAGTACGATGTCATTTCTCTCTTATAACGAACTTTCCCCATACCATGGTGATTTATATACTACTCACCGGTGGTTGCTTGACAACAACTCCTATGGCTGATTTCATTCTAGTTTTGGGACATTTTTGTCCCAACTTCTAACCTTCATAACTTCTTTGTTTCTTACCCGTTTTCAATATCCTTTATACCCACGTGAAGGTGGGAACATACTCTACAATTCTATTAAGTCGCTTCTTAATTACTTAATCCAGGTGTTAATCTATTAAGTCATAAAGTTGGCCATTTTCATGAAGTCACCACTTCATATTCTCATCTTTTTCTCATACCTGACCATTTTTCCTTTTGGTCAATATTTGACTAAAAGTCATCTAAATTTCAGGTTCTTATAGGTGGCCAGCACCACTGGCGACGGTGGTGGTTGTCGTGGTTCCTAGTAGCATTGAGCAATAACAAGAATAATAGAGAATTGAAAGGTAGGGTATGTTACTTACAATTCATGGCCACCACAAAAGCCCTCCCTAACCTTCCTCCGACCTCGACTCCGACCCGCCACGATGAATTCCCTCGAGTACTACACCTCTATCCGTTCTTCACTTCTCAACCTTCCTTCTCTCGACAGTTTTTCCTTCTTTCTCCGGCTCCCTCTTTTTTCCTTGGTTCGAGTAAGATGGCAGAAAAAGAAAACAAGAGATGAGAGAAATTTTTAGCGTTTGTTTAAGAAAACACACATGAATAAGGAGATGTGGCTACCTCTCCCATACATGGATTTGGATTTCAAGTTTCGCATATTAGGCCCTTAGGTTTAGCCACTTGACAATAATTACACTAACCCTAGTTCCTTTCAATTTGAGTTTCCAAAACCCTAACAACTTTTTTTTTCCTTTTAAAGTCACTCATGAACTTTTATTTATTTTATGTATTTATTATTATTATTATTCTCTCTCTCTCTCTCTCTCTATATATATATATATATATATATATATATATATATATATATATATATATATATATATTCTAATATTTATATCGTCTTTAAACAATTAGAAAAAAATGGGGTGTTGCGGTTTTTTAGTTCGTCGTATCAATAATTAAAGAATACTAGTGTAAGTCCCGTTTCCAAAGCGAAGCCGCAAATAGCGACGCGACTATTTAAGGAGTGGAAAAGCGAAGCCGCAAAAAGCCCAAACCCTAATCTCGGTCCTTGTGTCCTATATAATGTCACTAATTCCTAGGTTTCCCCCTATTTCTCAGCCTCCAATATTGTAGCCTCCTTTATCTTATTTCCTTGTGTTTAATGCTTTAGAGAGAAAGATTGAAGACTTGGTTGATACGTTACATCAAGTGAAGCAAACTCGAGAGAATTTCTACCTTTTTAGGGCCTTCTAAAGCTCTGTAAGTTATTAAGTACCTACCCTTATGGATTTTGCATGATAGATTTAGGATTTAGAGCTTAGTTGATCCCTTTTTGTCTTGCTTCCTTGGAGTTTGGATAACTTTAGGATATAAAGGCGGTTTTTGTTGTTATTCTGGACCCTTAAGGGTGTTTTATGTGTGCCTTCAACCTCCCATTTGAACCATGTATGAAAATTGTTGCATTTTGGTCCCCTTTTAGACCAGGTTAGAGATGGATGTGTTTAAAGCATGCAAATAGATAAAGTTGGAAACTTTATCCATTAAGTCATTATTTTATTGAGATCTAGAAAGTTGGAGCCTTAGTCTTAAAGGATTAAGTGCTTAATGGAATAAGTATTCTGCCTCGAGAATCATGACACTGCCAAGGAAGGTTGGCGTCACAAATGTGGGTCTGATGTCGTGATTTTTTGTCATCTGGTGGTAGAGACACGACTAACGGATGGTCACAATGTGCTGACTTGCTTGACCGTTGACTTTGACTTTGACCCGTTGACAATTAACTTTTGACCAGTTTGAATTTCTAGTTAAACTTTGAAGGATATGAGTTTAAGACCAAGGACTAGTCTCTAGTTGATATTAGGTAGATCGTGCTATCAAATTATCGATGGACTCGCGTGTGAAGATTGTGGTTGATTAGCTAGCTCTAGGTTAGTTCTCTCACTATAGTACGTGTGACATTGAATATCCTTTGTATGGTAGGATATAAGTGCTATTAGGGTACGAGTATGCTAGTAGACTGGGTAGTATTCGTTATGTATATAGTTGATGAATTGTATGATATTGTTATGTGTCATGATAGGGTGTGTATTGCTAGTATTGATTGATCGCTAAGTGAATGTCATAAGGATTGTATGTAGTTTAAATTGGATAGCATGAGAACTCTGGTTTATGCCTTATTACATGGTTCTTGTTTGATTGATTTCCCTTGGGTAGGATCATATGTTCGACTATCTTCCTTATTTATTAGCTATGTATGATTATGCATTCATAAGGCGACTTGTCAATATTAGTAATAGCCTTAGTACGGTAGTGGGATGGTTGAGAGCCAATGGTTGTATGGAGGTTGGGATCCGGTGGCTGAGAGTCAGTAGAGGTATGATGGTAGGGTGTCTATGGTTGATATGCATGTTGATATGTTATGCTTGAGAGGATTGATGGTGGATCGGCCATAGTTGAGAGCTTCTGTTTTTATGCATTGTATGTATAATGGAGTATGTGGTATACTGGGGAACTCACTAAGATTTATGCTTATGTTGTTAAGTTAAATGTTTTTCAGGTTGTTCGTCGGAATGGCGCGGCATGACTATACATTCACACCGAATATTTATTATTATTCAACTTTCGTTGGTTTTTGTGTGATTTAATTTTGGTTGAACCTTAACTTTTGAATCGAATGAATAATATAATATGTTTTCAGGAACGAGTTTTAAATGTTTAATCAGGTTTTAAATGAAAATTTTGGTTTGACATTTGGTACATCACAAACTAACGAGTCCTTATAACAAATAAACACGTATGGGTCGACAATTTCTATCCATGTTATTACAATTACCATAAGTTGGTTCTTTGGAATTTTCCACTCATCTTGCACCACCAAAACCTACAACCAGAAAAATGTTTACAAATTAACATATATAAACATGGTCTTTTTTCACATAAGCTAAAAAGACTTTCGAGTTCATCAAATATTACATGTTTAACTGTCGGCTTCATCAAATACTATGATTTAACAAAATATAAAATTAATTTTGACAAGAAATCATCTCTAAATTATATCAATATATCATCTCTAAATTTACTTAAAATAGTTACACCCTAACCATGTTAAGGCCATGCTTCCAATGAGGAAGAATCTTGTTGACTCGGCTTCTACTTTTAGCTACATAAACATAAAAAAGAATTAAATGGGATATTTAACTAAATAAAGAAATATCTTGTTTAAATTTGAAGCATATGTTAGATCAAAATCCTCTTAATTTTTACCCTTAAATTGAAAAATGAGAATTTCACATCTTTTTTAAACATTAAAATATCATATTTGTCAAACTTAATTTCTTAATAACATATTTACCATTTATAAACTTTCAAAATATCATATTTGTCCAAAATCTTTTTTTACAATGTTTTTTATAGTTTACAATCATTTTTATATCTTAGAATTATTTTAATAATTAAATTTTTTTAGCCATATTATCCCTACATCTATAATAATGAAACGTCTACTTCTTAATTGTTGGAATGTTGCTCTTTTGACAAACAAAACGCTTCATCTTCAACAATCTCCATGGAATGTATGCATTGACTGCTTAGTTTTTATTGTTGTTGAATATTATCATTTTGTTGATGAATGATATTTTAGATATTACTATTGATATTTTGATGTTTAAGATAGACATATATATGATATTTTGATATTTAAGAAGAATATATATATATATATATATATATATATATATATATATATATATATATATATATATATAGAGAGAGAGAGAGAGGGAGAGAGGTAGGTTCAAATGTTTTTTCACATCTACTGTGTGCTAGAATGCACCAATAGGAATTAAGTATTAATTATATGTATATTAAATGTTATCCATACTTATAACTTATTTTTATGGAAACTAATTAAATTCGTCATTAATGTCAACAATAATATTTTTTCAGAATGAATTCATATCTAGAAGAATGAGAGTGTATTCCAGCAGAATGAGAGCGTATTCTAGTAGAATACACTCTCGTTCTTCATATTCCATGCAATTTTATTGTATTTTAAGTGAGTGAGTCCTGAAACAAAATACGAACTCATATATAAAACTTAGATGCGAATTCATTCTGAAAGAATGTTATTGCTGACATTAATGGCGGATTTAATTAGTTCCCATAAAAAGAGAATTATAATTATGGATATCATTTAATATACATATAATTATGGAAATCATTTAATATCTATATTTATTTAATTAAATAATTATTTAATTTACTAAATTCTTATTGTTGCATTCTAGCACACAATAAATGTAAGAAACAAAATAACCTAGTCCTATATATATATATATATATATATATATATATATATATATATATATATATATATATATATATATTGATGTTTAAGAAGAGCATATATGATATTTTGATGTTAATAAGGGCGTATATGATATTTTAAAATTTTATGAAAGATAAATATGATATGTAGAAATTAAGTTGAGCAAATATGATACTTTGATGTTAAATAAGGACACATACGAAATTCTTCCAATTGAAAAACACAAATGAAACTCAAATACAGAAATATACATGAACATGTTGAGTATAAATTCCAAAACATAAATCAAACTTTAAACAAAACCCACAAAATACTCACTTTTACCAAAACCAATTGAAACTCAAACATGTAAACAATACCACAAAATAAGCCGTTTTACCAAATGAAATTTCATTTCAAAGTATAAAATCAAACAAAAAGAGAAAATAGAAAGAACGTTAAAACCCGAAAAGACCTATTAGAACACAAAAGAGCTCAAATTAATCCTTTTAGAACACAATAGAGTAGAAAATCAAAATGAAATATGAAAAAGAAAAATCAAATCTCACTTGTTAGAACTCAAACACACCAAATCTAAATGTTGTCTTCTCTAGGTGGTTATATTCAATACCCATTAGTAGAGGAAGCAAGTTATAGACCCACGAAAAACCATGGTATCTGACAGTCCATGGTGGGGGTGAGGCAGGCCGAAATCGACGAAAAGAGGGTGTCGATTTGGGAAGGAGAAGTGAGGATGTCTGTTTCGGAGGGAGTGGTAGGGGTGTCGATCTGGGAAGGAGGAATTGAGGGAATGAAATAAATGGAGGGAAACTGAAAAATAGCGACCATCCAAACCTTTTTGGCATTTTTTCACTGAATTTTTGGAATTTAATCGTCGTTGATCCCTTACAATTCCATAGTTGATCTATTTTGATATAAGTTATATAGATAAAAGTATATTTTGTCGCTTATCCCTTTCAACTTCGTAGCTAGTTAGCTAGGGAATTATTATGTCTTGCTTAAAACTCCATTTCTAGTAGTGTTTGTCTAAGATTTCAAAGTGAAAACACTACATATTTTCTTTAACCAAAATGATTATAAACATGATTATAGGATAAATGGTTTGAAAATGCAAAAATTTTACAAATGAAATATTAAAGCATATTTAATATTTTGTCTCTAGATATCTTTTTTTTTCTAGGAGAAATTTTAAACGAAGCATATCTTATCGTATATTTGCATTTGTTCACATTTAAGTTGGTTGATTTTAGTGGAATGATCAAATATTGATGATATTAATAAAAATGACTATCATGATGAAGCATTTAATAGAATTGACATGTTTGTCCGTAATAATAGCCGAGCTTTAAACGTATTTTATCAAAAAAAAAAAAAAAAAAAAACATTTGAGACTAGATTTTTGGAATCCAGACTGAAAAAAACTATTCTGCAAATTCAAAAATAATTTCGAAACTGATGAAGAATTATGTATTTCAAGGCAATTGTTTGTTTTTTACTAAAATTTATCGAGAAGTTAAACAAATATAGTAAATAATAAGTATATGTGATACAATGTGTGTAAAATTAATGACTTCAGTGAAGAAACAACGTGAAATACCCATGTTATACATTTCTAATATTGCTTATTTCACATTGAGATCATAGTCACTGAATATACACATTTAAACATCATGTAGTATCTACTTATCGTTTGACATATATATTTTTTTGTTAAATTTCATTAAAAACGAATCAGTTACTCTAAATTTCGGAATTGCTCATTGGATTTCAGAAATGTTCTTGTACATTCATAATAAATTTTGTTTGGTTTTTAATTCAGAATTCAGAACTTTAGTTCAGAATGTTAATCTGAAATATATTTTTTGTTATAAAAAATACTTTTAATGTTAGTCTGGAATGTAAGAAATAACACATTACAAAAAAAATGTCATATTTTCAAAATACAAAATATTTAGTTATTTATATTAAATGGTTCACAAAAAATGTTATATTTTCAAAATACAAAATATTTAGTTATTTATATTAAATGATTTATTCAGAGATTCATAGTGATCGTTTTGTGTGTTCAAACTTCAAAACACCTAAAAAGAGGAGGAGCTCATTTGATCCACCATTCCCCTTGGAATCTCTGGGATATCTCAATATATTAGATTTGGAATAGTATTTAAGAAAAAGAAATGTTTGTTTTTGGTGTAATAAAACAACAGTAGGCGCGTTAGGGTTTATGAAATCATTTAAAACGAAAGAGATAAGATTTTATGAATATATGTTTTTAGTAACTGAATAAAATAATAAGACGACGATTAGGCGTGAAATTGACCTGCATAAATAATGTTATTTAATTGATGTATTCTAATTAATTCACTTGGACATTAGCATGTGATTACTTCCTCAACATTATGTTAGATATAACAATGTTTATAATCATGTAATACGTTCTAGAACATTGTTCTAACATAATCATTACATTTTCTATCCCTAAACATTGTTAGTGGTTAATAAAAATACAAATATTATAGAACTTTGGTATCGAGGTTAATTTATGGGACTTTCTCTCACATACGAAAAAAAAATAGCAAACATAGTATTAGAAGTGTTTAAAGCAATGTTTTAAAAATTGGTTTGAACCAGCCGGCCAAATCCGATTAGACCAAAAACCGGTGACAGAAACGGTTCAATAACGATGATTTTATGTCAATTTTTAGTCCGGATCAAATCAGACGATTTTTTTAAAAATCGGGATGAACCCGTGTGATAGAAACGATAAAAAAACAGTTTGAACCGGTTTATTGGACTTATGTAGTTTGATTTCACTTAGTGTGTTAAAAAACAACTCATTTTCAAAGCAAATGGAACACTTTTGGAGTGTACAAAACTCGTAGGCCAACATGCACCATCATCGGATGTAGGAAATCCTTAATTGAATTGACAGTCGAACCGGTTGAAACGAAAACTGATCACTAGACCGGTTCAATTATAAAACCGGTTTTTAAAACAATGGTTTAAAGTATTGGGTTACTAAAATTGACAATTATTGAAAAGGTAAGTTGTTGTAGCTATTTAGGACATTTTTAATCCATGAAATTCTCATATCATTCTATTTCTATACAACTTATCTTATAAAATCATACCAACTCTCCATCATATTTATCACATTCTTAATATATTTATCAGAGAAAACAGTGAAATTGATTTTTATAGAATAGTTTCATTAACATACAATTTTACACTTTACCTCATTACTTTCCAATCCATACCACACTCACACAACTCCACTTCACCCTCATATAACTACGACCTCTTGTAGTTTTCTTGACACTTATCTAGAGAGAAGAAGAAAACCATATGTGTAAAAATGTGGTCTTAAACTCATACAATCTTCAAATTGTTGTAGTTATTTAGGACATTTCCTATCTATACAACCCTCATATCATTCCAGTTCTAGACAACTTATCTTATAAACTCATACAACCCTCATACCACTTCACTTCACCACCATATAACATTCTTAATAATTTTTTCACAAAAGAATGAAATTAATTTCTATAGAACTGTTTCATTGACATACAACTCTACACTCTACCTCATCACTCTTCAATCCATACCATGCTCATACAACTTCACCTCACTCTCATACAACTATGGGTTGTGCTTATTTTCTTGACATCGATCTGGAGAATAAGAAAAAAATGCATAAGTGTGTGGTTTTAAACTCATGCAACCCTCAAATTGGTGTAGCTATCTAGGACATTTGCAATTTACGCAACCCTCATACCATTTCAGTTCTATACAAGCTATAAATAAGATTTATCAATGATTCCAGGTTGTCATGTTGATTGATCTGCTACGGGAGAGGTGCCTAGAATGGTCACATCGGCTTGGTTGTTGGATTCAGAAAGACTATATGTCGAAATGATCCTGCCTCCCGACTGTCCTGTCTGTGTGATCTTACTTGTTTAATCTTGAAGTAGACTTTGGAATTGTTGAGGAATCTAAACTCTTAAGATAATAGTTCCACGTAGTACGAAACTAGACTAAGACGTAGCGTTATATACATCTAGGTCTTTCGAGAAAGGTGTAAGGCGAAGCTCTGCCCGATTCACCAATCGCAAGACACTTTGTCAGGTGAGTGCGTAGTTAATATCAAGAACATAATCTTTACTTAAAAATATACATATAACAAACTTGCTTGTATTATCTGTGTTATGTGCTATTTGTAAAGATAAGATAGTAACATTTGGATTAGGAATTTTTGTAGAAATCAATTGCCTTTAGATATAGGTCTTGCCTTAGATTAGGAATAAGACTTATAAAGGATTGCTTAGTGTCAAATAGGCTTGACATCGATTAGGTCTCATAGTTGGGTTAGAGTGTGGGACTAGATCAAAGTGTAATCCTCCCCCTATTGGGATGACCAGAAGTGGTGGGTCCCGATCAGACAATCGGACGGAATGTTTGGGTCATCGACCAGAGTAGATGACCAACACTTGGTTGTTCTAGGCGGTCTTGTAAATTGCGTTGCTAGCATGACTTTATAACCCATGGATGTAGATGAAATGAAAAGCCATATTCATCAAAATCTCTGAACATTGGTTGCCTTATATGACTTACACTAGCCAAGGACTCCCATAGCAGGTGTAGTAAAACAGTTGCTTAGACAGTTCATCCAGTAAGGTGATTTTTCCAGATGATTGTCAAATTAGGATCTATGAGGATCGGTTGGGATTGGGTAGATGGTCTTAGGACATGTTATATATTTACACCTGATATATGTCTTGTAGGAATGATATTTTATCATTAAAATGTTATGGGCTTGAAAACCCTACGTATCTCACCAGGTTTCCCAAACCTGACCCAATCATTTTATTGTTTCACATGTAGTGGAGCCAAAGTTGAAATTGTCTAGTTAGGATGTTGAGTGGAATAAAGGATAGGCTTGCATTAAGTTATTTCAGGACCTTTTTATTTACGTTGTAATGTATGTTCGGATATAAACGAATGACATCCCGAAGATTTTAATAAAATAACTTTTGTTATTTCAAAAATGTTTATTTAACTGGGAACTTCCGCATTCCAATACTTAAAAGCGTCAAGAAAATTTTTAAATTGGTTCTGAAAAATGGGGGATGTCACAAATATTCTTCTAAAATTTTATAAAATCCTTAAATTTGTAATGCTTTAGGCGGAATGAACTACTTATTTGTACTCTAGAAGCTTATTCGAGCATCCATATAAGTTTATTGTGTTGAATTTTGGGCGACACAACGGTTTCATAAATTGTTGTTCGCCGTGTTCTTGGATCACGCCGCGCAGAAGCAAGTGCGCCGCGTACACCCGCATGCAACGCGCACTTTTGCGCATGTTGTCCATTTCAACACCTTTTGCAACATTTATCTTATCTAACTCATCCCTAACTGCTTTTTGTCTATTTTTCTTCAGATATGTCGAAACGAGGTCGACAAGATGCGGGTCGGTTACCTCCTAACTGGCCATCGTATTTATTCCTACAGTTCCCTGATGATCTTGTTGATCGGAGTTCCTTCGTCTCTTGCCTGATCGCTCTTCTGTACAAGAAGATCGGTGTTCCTTAGGCTCTTTCCTGGTGAGATGCGGATGAGTCTGGGTTGACAGCTCGTCTAGAGCCATTCCTTACCCGAGTCTTTGCGACAGTCCGCTTCCAAAATGTGTCGACGAGATGGGCTGATAGATTAGTCTTTTCATTTCACCTGGGAGGCGTATCCCGCTCCTACAACCTGATACAACGGAGGAGACTACGAGTCCATATTTTTGTGCTTATCTTGACAACTGCATTACTAAGACACCACAGGAGTACGACTACTTGAAGGTCATTCTAGGGGCACCTATGTTGCAAGGACATCATAGGAGAGTGCCTTTAGATCTCCCCTTTTTTATGACTTTACAAGCTCATAAACAACTAGAAACGATACCCATAAGGTATGGAGGAGCTAATATTCATTAAGACCAAGGTTATGGGACAAAAATCATAAAAACTCAAGACCTAACTAGTTCTAACATAAATGAACATCAAGATGCAAGCTTTATACCTCTTAGAGGTGGATGATGAAGAGAAAAGTCAAGATCTACAAAGCTTGGAGCTCACAAATTCTTCTCCAATGGACTCCTTCTTCAAGAATGCACACAAAAACACACTAAAGCTTCAAAACTTCATACAAGATGGTTAGGGTTTCTATATGACTGAAGATGGGGGGTGGAGGCTAAGCATGGGGAAGCCCTTAAGGAGTTAGAGCCTTTAAATAGGGCTCATAACCCCTCAATTAGGATTTAGATTGTACGATCCTACGCCTAACGTAGACATATCTACGCCCAACGTAGGGCATTAAGTCCCTCGACGAAATGTTTCACCTACGCCTAGCGTAGGAGGCCATCCTACGCCCAGCGTAGGGAACCAAAAATGTACAAATGGTAAAATTAAATATCAAGAAGCATACATGAGGATACGGGTGTTATACACGATCATCAAGCAAACCGTAAGTGAAATCTCGATGAAAATAGCGCTTAAATCTTCAACAACTTGCTTCAATCGACCCTCTACCTTCAAAATTGACCATAAAAATCAAAAATATAGGCTGCAAAAGTTTGCATCTCGATTAGGTTTAAAAATCTTGTGTTTTTATAGATTCAACGGCTCCACGATGTGGAAAAGGTCTCACCACGCCGTGATGATCGAGTTCCATGACACCCATGAATACGTAAACCGACACGGGGAAAATTCGAGAATCATGCATATTTTGAAAAGGGCGTTGTGTGCCTCAATAAAGACACAGCGCGTCTTTCATACATTTCTCCGGTTTTATTTGTATTTCATCCGTTTCAGCTTCGTTCTTTTCCTTTTGCATCCCAGCTACCATTTTAACTGTAAATGAACATTTCAAAGCATATTAAGTTTCATCTATCTTAAAGTATAAAACTTTTATCTAATTTGTTAAGATAATGACATAAAATATGAAGTCAAATTCGGCCATTTGAAAATACCCTACACTTATCTTTTTCTTGTGCTCAAGCAAAACTTATTTTAATACATCACATCAAAACTTTACTCACCAATATCATACAAAACAATTTGAATTGAACTCACCAATTACGTCTTGCCTCAATGTATATATTTGTGTATAAAAGATCATAAATATTTCTCAAGCCCTAATATGTCTTCTTGTTGCGTTTCCTATCCTTTGAATACATTCCCCTCCATCCAGCAACCACAAATTTAGAATGGACATGCCATGGTTATACACAACAACAAATTATCAATGTATTCTTTGACTCCTTAATACTCAAACAACCATGTATTAGACAACAAAATAGACCAATATAATAGGGTGGATTGGCATAGCTGATGTGGCCACGAAGCATAAGCCATAGCATCCTACAGTAGTCCTTACCTTGTCTCTTTAATATTTATGTTCCTACATAAGGAAAGAAAGAGAAAAATAAAAAAGATGAAGTGATAATAAGAGTTTGGACGCATACTCCATACATATTTTAAATATTATTTTATAGCATAATTACCTAGTGCATAAGTGAAAAAGAGACATCATAGTACTACAATTAATTTAAATTTAAAAGCATTGACTTATTTCTATATAGATTAAATCACATTACGGCTTATGAACAGTACTCGAATACTGTTCATCGGCTTTAGCTAAAAATATCACAGTCACTCACTTATTTCATACACGTATGCTTCTGCTCTACCACCGCAACCTCCACCAATCCTTTTCCTCCACTGAGTATCACCGCTTTTAATCTTCTCCAAACCTCTCTCTAGACCTCTTGCCTTTGTCTGCCACCCGTCGTTGTCTTCTACAGGTTTTTATCTGTCTCAAACCCTACTTCTTACCATATCCATGAAACATTTTCCATCTTCATTTTTTTGCACCGATGCAACTCCACTCCAACACCTCCAGTTTCTTCCCCAAATACAAGTGTCGTCCTCGGATGAATACGCTTCGATTACCTTTTCTGAGTTTGTGTCCATCAGCTTTTGATTCCTCGACGTTTTCTCGACGAGGAAAAAGTGCTTTTCCCCGATTTCTACGGTAAGTAGCTCTAAAATATTGGTTCCTTTATCAATCGGGTCAAAAAAATTCAAGTCACTCCTTTATTCGATTCTGATAAGCATGTTCACATCCATTTGAAGTATCGTTTCGTATTTGCATCCTAAGTTACTGGTTGCATCCCAAACAATTAATGGGTAAAATCTTTTGAAAATCGTGTATGTGTTTGACTGATTACCATTGGGAAGATGTGGGTTGTTTTGTGTAAGCTTTTTCCTGTTATGTCAATCTTCCTTCTTCACTGTGTTTCTTTATTATTATCATTTTTCTGTCAAAGAATGAAACATTACATTTTTGTTTTTGAATCCCATGTATGTTTCTTTCTTAATTTTCTCTGGTTTTATGATTGATGAAGGTGTTTGTGTTGGAAAGGCTATATCATATGTTGAATTGAAGATTAGCATAGACGATTCAGATTCAGGTTCAACTTTCACTACATTTGAAGGAACATCCGTGTCAATATCACTCAATTTTTCCCATTGACAAATCCTAATAATAAAAATGGTAAGAAAACGAAGATCTTTTAAGTGCTCAGTTATTTTATCTATATATGTATGTATTGAAAGTTTCTAATTTTTAGCTTTTAAATGTTGTAGTTAGAGGGGGATTTGGCGTTGAAGCAGCACTAAGAGTTGTATGTTGAGAGGGTTCATGATGTTGATCAAGGGTTACGGTTGGTTGATCTCGAGCGCATGAGGTACTAATTTTTGTTTATGTATTTCTCCATATAATACCTCCTGTGTTATGATATTCATATTTACTGTCGACAGTCGTTATAATGAATATGTTATATTAACTAACCTTTGATAGAAGAGGGATATTTGAGTGTAGATGTAGGTATGTTTTTCAATTTGGGAAACGGGTTCTTCTTTTCTTGTGTGTAATCGTTTCTTTGAAGTGGTTCTATGCATGCTTTAGTGATTTAGAGGCCTTCTGTTTTGTAGATTGTAGTATAATGTTTCATTTGGATTGTGTTTGATTGAAAAGTTGTGGTATGCTTGTGGGCAAAAAAAATTTCAAAGACTTACCCCTTAATAGAAGGTTGCAAATTTCATCTCTCGCAAATTTGCCTTTGAAAAATTTACCCAATAATAATATTGAATTTGAGGAAAATGTCAAATAGTTTATGATGTATAAGCTTTTGATTCATTTATTTGTGACTTCCATTTATACCAGATGACAACGCACATGTATGTAGGTAATTTGAGTTTTTGCATTTGAAGGACGCCAATCGCTGGAACAATTTCCACTGAGAGTTGTGTTTTTTGATTTATGCATCCTTCCTACAATCTTAATAGTAGAAGGGTTAGATCTCACCATCTTAGAAGTGTTATGTTGGAAACCATTTTATGTTCTTTTGATAGAACTATGGTTATGTATTGGTTACAGGTAGCAACAGAAATCAAAGAATGATTTTTTGAGAAGAGAACGAATATTTCATTCCAAATTAGGTACACGTGGCATGGATGCTTTGAAAGCAATATTTTTTAATTACTTTTATTTAAAGAACCAGATTGGGAAAAGTGCAAAGGACTATCAACAACTGCAGCTATTAATTCAAAGGTAAATGGTCAATTCACTATTCATATCTCGTTGGGTAGCATTTTCATTTTCTTGTGAGTGTCACGAAAACTTTTACATTATCCAAAATCTTTGTTGGTTACTACCTATTAAATGTAAAGGCCGGAAAGGCAAATGTGTCAAAATTTTGGGAGAAATGTAAGAAACTATGTTCAAGATCATTGATAAATGTGGTTAACTATAGTATTGTACTTTGAATTACTTCCTAAAACTCGCTCTCCCTAACAATATGGCTGATATACTTTATTTTTTCACATGAAAATAATGTACTTTCATTCCTTACGTTGTTCGCAAGGATATGTAAGTATGATGCTATTACATGTAAATAATTGTTAGTGTATTTATATTAGTGTCAACAAAAATAAGTTCGTTTCTATCTTAGGTAAATGAATGTAAATATATTTTTATTATAAACATCTGAAAATGTAAAACAGAAAAGGAAAAATAACAATATGATCTTTATTTTGTATATAGGCTTAAATGCAAGACGTACCATCGTACCTTCCTTGATTTGTTTACTATATCATCCTACTTTTGTTTCTTCTTACTACAACAATGTACTTCGAAAATCTACCCAGTGAAAGTAACATCATTTGGATACAAAATAAATTTTGTTGCTATAATAGGGTTGTACGCAAGAAATAACACCAAACTTTTGTTAATTTGCTTATAATAGCATGTGATTTTCATTTCTTTCTATTTCATCAGTGTATTTTGAAAATTTACCCAATTACAGTCGGATACAAATCAATTTAGATTGCTATAACAAGGTTTTAAAGTGCAATCTACAATGTCAAAATTGGATAAAAAAAAATAGAAAATGCAATGATGTAATTGGGTGGGTTTGCAAACTACATTACTTTCTCAAAAAAAACAAAAAAAAACAAATCAAAACAAAACAAAACAAAGGCTTCGGTAACTAACAGAAAGAAAAGGAAGTTGGCAGTTATAAAACACAATTAAACTAAAGTAGGTTACTTTTTTGCATTTACCCTATCGACATCGTTACTCTTTCGGCTGCAACCATGATTGGTATTGCTACTGCCATAACTACTACATCGAGTGCACCTTTAGAAGTGCTTATTGTAACATCCCAAAAATCAAGGTAAAAATTTTCCGTTTTTTAAAATCCAACAAAAACCATAATTGTTTACAAAATATAGTTCCCACAATAATAAACATGAATCATAGTATCCCAAATCAAATATCACTAAATCAGAAGGATGTGCACGATCACGCCTTTGTTTTTCCCCGATGATCTGAAATACCTGAAACATAAAACTTAAATTGTAATCCAAAGCTACCTAAAACATAAAATTTTAAACTGTAAGCCAAAGCTTAGTGAATTCCCCCAAAGTATCACACACAACCAATACAGATAATATATGAGCCTTCAGCCTAAATGGACCGCCTAGTAGGGCCTACACCCTATCTGGACCGCTCTCTGCGCCTTCGACATGACTGGACCGCCTCGCAGGCCTTCAGTCTATTCGGACCGCCCCGGATGTCTTGCCCTTCAGCACGAAGTAGGACCGCCTCAACCCAACAAACCATTACATGTCAACATATAAAATAACAATCAATAACCAGCGACATAGTTAATCATATAGATCTACCACTCTACCTCATACTCAACATAACATCAATCATATATATACCTGGATACATAATCCAGTGGGCCGGCATTGGTGCCTTCAACCCACAAGTACAGTGAGGAAAGCTCACCTCACAGTCTAACAAAATAGCTGAACGACACACTGCTCTGAATACCAACTTTATAGGTCACCTATACAACAAATAATTACCAAATCTCAAACCACAGCTCAAAATACCAGTTATTCGCCACGTCATGGCCTTCCTTGGCCACGTCGTGGCCATGAATCGGTAAAACAGACGGGCCTTAGCCCACTAGCCATGTTGTGGCAGTCCAGGCCACGCTGTGGTCATTGTTCCCCAAACAGCTTAATGAAATAAGTCGATTTCTTCGATCCTAAGGGCTCCAAAGCCCATATCTGGTCCATTCTAGGGTCTAAATGGATAAATTTTCCAAATTTATTCCTTAATACCCTCCAATGAGCAAAGATCTCCATTCTAAGTCCAAAAAGAGCAAAAGCTCAACATGGCTTAAACAATAAGCTTTTAATCCCTAAATTCCTTTCGTCCAAAACTCAGTTCTATTCCCACATAACATTCTAAGTCACTGATGAATTTTGCATGGCTAGAAAGTGTCCAAATCTTAAAATCCTAACATTTCACAATGTTCTAATCCATATAATATATGCATGGAGGAAAGTGAAAAGTCAAGATCCCATTTTTATAACTATAAACATCCCCACACATCCAAAAGGGCAACTCATTTGGTCTAGAGTAGCTCAAACCCACCTAGACCAAGAATATGGGACTAAAAGCACATAACTTCCAAAACTAGCAAGATCTAGAGATATAATCATCAAGTTCGGAACTTTATACCTTGTAGGGGTTGTTCAAGAAGTGTAAAACTCAGATCTACAAAGCTTGGAGCTCTTTTCTTGCTTCCCAATGGCTTCCTTCTTTCAAAAGTGGACACCAAACACCAAAATGAGCTCAAGACACCACAAATGGAGATTAGGGTTTGTAAGGGACGAATTGGGCAATGGAGGTTGATGGGGGAAAAGGTCTTGGGAGTTAATGATGCTTAAATAGGGGGCCAAACCCTAAAAATTAGGGTTTTCACCAACAACGGCTACCACGTCGTGGCACCAATATAAACTCTATGGCGGTCCATTAAAAGCCCGTGACCCATAAAATATTGTCACACCATGGTGAGACTCCACCACGTCGTGGCCACACAGAATAACATTTAACATTTGAAAATTAAACTCATACCTGGAAAGGGTGTTACAATTCTCCCCCACTTGAATAAGACTTCGTCCTCGAAGTCCTCAACTGCGAATAAATCAGGATAGTGCTCACACATCTCTGCCTCGGGTTCCCATGTCCACTCGGAACGCTTCCGGTGCTGTCACTGGACCATGACATTTGGTACTGCCCTGTTACACATGGCCTTTGTTTTCCATTATAGAATTGCCAATGGTTTCTCAACATAATTCAGGCATTCATCGACCTGAATATCATCAACTGGAACCATTTCTGAATCATCAGCCATACACTTTCGAAGTTGGAAAACATGTAAGGTCTTGTGAATATGACTGAGTTCCTCAGGCAGATCCAGTCGATAAGCTACCCTGCCAACCCTTAAAATCACTCGAAATGGCCCAATATATCGGGGCCCCAACTTTACCCTCTTCTTGAAGCATATTACACCCTTCCAGAGCGATACATTCAGTAAAACCATGCCGCTGACCTGGAACTCCAACTTCGATCGACGCCTGTCAGCATAACTTTTCTGCTGACTCTGAGCTGTCTGCAATCTCTTCCTGATCTGCTAAGTAAGCTCCGTCGTCTGAAGAACCACCTTAGTCTTTCCCATGACCCTCTGACCAATCTCTCCCTAACAGACTGGGGTATGACACTTCCTCCCATACAGAAGCTCAGATGACGGCACACCGATACTGGAGTGATAGTTGTTTTTGTATGAAAACTCTGCCAATGGAATGTATGAATCCCAACTCCCATCGAAATCGATGACATAGGCTCGCAACATATCCTCGAGCGTCTAGATGGTCCTCTTACTCTGGTCGTTCGTTTGCAGATGATAAGCAGTGCTAAAGTGCAATCTCGTACCCAGTTCCTCGTGGAACCTCTACCAAAATCGAGAAGTGAACTAAACATCTTGATCCGATACAATTGAAACAGGAACACCATGCCGAGCGGCAATCTCGTGCACATAAACATCAGCCAATTTCTCGGCCGAGGAGCTCTCCCAAATAGCTAAGAAGTGGGCACTCTTGGTCAGACGTGATGGGTTTTGAGCATTCTAACACTTCCTAAGTGTACATGCAACCCAAATAACCTTGGATCTATGTCTGTCTAATAATCATGCAAAGTTGAATTCCAAGGTTATATTCCTATCTAGCATACATGGGGAACATTTTTAACTTGAATGAAAGATAGAATAACTTACCTTGTTGTTGATTATGATCCTTGAAACCTTGTGAGCCTAGCACCCCAAGTGTGATGCCTCAAATGCTTCACACAACACCAAATGCAAAGGAGTAAACTTTGAGAGAATCTTACACTTGCAAAATCGGCTCTAGCCCTCTTGTTTCTTATGTGTAGCCTATTTTGGTGGAGAATGGGTTTCTTATATAGTGTTGACACATCTAGGGTTACACCATGTAAACCCTAATGTGTCATGACTCTTCATTTCCATGACCCATGGGTTTGTAACTCCCATGGAGCATCCATGGAGCATCCTATGGGTGGAACCCAACTTGATAATCCATGGAGCCTCTTAGCCCACTATATAAGATATGGAAGATTTACATAATCTACCCATATATTTAATTAGTTATCTTTTGATCACTTAATTATTTCTAAATTAATTCTTGATCAAACTAATTAAATAATATTATTAATATATTAGAACTTATAATATATTAATAAACCATAAGTGTTATTTCTCTCATTTTAGTTAATCCAATTGCATGGTGCCATGCAACCCAAATGGACCATGCCGGGTCGGGTCAAGTACATACCAGAAATAGTTATGGACTTAGACACCTTATCCAACAGTCTCCCACTTGGATAAGTCTAATAACTATAACTGCAATACTTCAGGAACCGATCGGCAATCGTAGCTCTTTCAAGGTCTCTCGGAACTGAGAAGATGATGATACGCCATTTAAGATAAGTGATCATATAATCCTCTGTTCTAGATATCAGCCGGACAAATACATGGAACAATGTCTTACTTATTGTCCAGCAGTTTGTTTCCCGATTTCCGATTTGTTTGACAAAGAACTTAATTGAACACATCAACTTAGTTCTGACCGGGCCCGGTACATAGGTCAAAACAAAATCATCGAGGGGCCCAGATATCAGCTTCTAATCCAAGAAGGAACAGATAAACTTCGACTCATATGTTTGTTCTACCACTCATTGAATTATACACAAAAGCACGTTTTATAACATCGAGTTACCAATGCGTTAACGTACAATCAATGCATAACCAACTCATAAGTAACAAATCATATCTCTAGGTTTGAAGACTTATATGATATTACCGTCTCACGATCACTCGAGATAAATTCCATGAAGTGATTCCAGTGAGCGTGGGTTGAGTCCAATGCTCAGAACTTATGAGCACTCATGAGTGTTGTAGCCATGTTCAACAACTTAGACCTCTGCAACCAATCATGACAGTCTTGATTCATACCTACTTCCGATATATGACCGACTGTGGAGGTTCGAATAATATGATATACCAAACATAATTATTCTGGAAGTCAAAACATGCAAAAGAAATATAGTAAACGATCGACAAGAGATAGCAACACTTTACTCATAAATAACACCTTTTATTCATCATCTAATGTCAATTACACTTCACAAATTTCAAGGTTATCTAACTACTAAATCTAATATCATCCTTCAGCCCTATGCTCCGAGCATGTTGGAGATGCTTAACCCGAGTCAGTCCTTTCGTGAGGGGATCTACTGGATTCTCATCCGATGATACCCTCTTTGCCACGAGGTCTCCACATTCTCACTTCTTCTTAGTCCCTGCAAATCAGAACAGATATGAATACCTTAACCGATATCAAGGACCCAAGAGTTAGAATGGGGTGAGTTATTAGATAAGATAGTGTAAATACCTGCATGGTTGGGTTTAACTTTCCCATCCTTCACATCTTGCTGGTACTTTGGGCAGTTCCGCTTCCAATGTGACTTTTCATGGCAATAGAAGCATTCAGCCTCTTTAGGGTCAGAAGAAGGAGTGACAAAACCTTTCTTGGTTCCACTTGAAGAAGAGCCATCAAGGGTCCTAGCCTTGGTACCCTTCGAAGAGCTCTTCCTCTTCTTCCCTCTACCTTTCCCGATTGCCAAAACCGGGGCGGAGTTTGGAGTAGGAGTGTTAACAACCGACTTACCCTTAAGACCTGTTTCTGCGGTCTTGAGAAGTCCCTGAAGTTTGCTGAGTGTGACCTCTTCCTTATTCATGTGATATGTCATGCGGAATTGATCATAGCACGATGGTAAGGAGTGAAAAATGATATCTATTGCAAGCTCCTCAGGGAAGTTCACATTAAGCTTCAGCAACCGATCCACATACCTTTGCATTTTCTGCATGTGGCTCGTGACGGATTCCCCGTCCTTCATCATGGTTGTTATGATAGAGCATATGATTTCATACCTCTCTTGTCGTGCACTTTGATGGTATCTTTCCATCAGATCTTGGTGCATTTCAAAAGGGTAGAAGTCCTCATAGGACTTTTGGAGTTCCGCTGTCATGGTGGCCAACATGATGCATGCCACTTTTGTAGCATCCCTTTCATGTGCCCGAAAGTCAGCGATCTCCTGGGGAGTTGCAATGGTCTCATCAATCTCCTTAAGCCCCTTGTCAAGGACATATTCTTTGTCCTCGTAGCGGGTAATCATCCTGATGTTTCTGATCCATTCATTGAAGTTGGATCCATCAAAAGTGACTTTCCCACACAAGTTCATAAGGGTAAAGGAGCCATTAGGATTAGAGCCAGAAGCAGCATTGTTTGAAGACATCTGAAAGAAGAGAACAAGATTAGTTTAGATATTAAGAGAGTCCTTAATAAAACACCCAAATGTAATATTAAGGCTAGAATCCAATCACAATATATTATAACTTAGAAGAGGTATGCCGTAATCCAAGCTATAACATATTTGAAAGGTAGGTGAATGACGATTCACCAATTTCCACCATGAAAAACGAAATATAGATATTAGGTTTTTAATTGGTTCTTAGAAATTCCTAGATTCTTTTGAGATTCAATGAACTTTTCAAAGGCATGTTTCAATCTCGAGTGTGCCCTCCAAGTTTTGTGACTGGGATACCGAGGATCACAAAACGAGGTGTGAAGTAACCATGCAAATCACTTGGTACACTCAATGTTTATTACTCAATCGATGTGTCGGTTAACCACACGAGCTCCACCGACCTATAATAAACTTTAAGTCACCCTTTACCTACCTTGTTAAGTCCAAGTTAGTGTGTCGGTTAACCACACGAGCTCCACTAACGACTTAAACAAAGTGTAAAGTGTAATTTCATGGATTAGCACCTTATTCACATTTTCCTAAAGTAACTAAGATTGGGAATTTAATAAAAGCATTTAGTTACTTTATAATATTCATCATACTTTTAATGAGAATTTATAAGTCCTTGTCCTACCCGTTTGGCTAACGACCCTCTACCGATCAAGGAAGCGGTGGGTGAGAGTGGACACCCATTAAGTTGCCATTTTATAGGCAACAACCTTATACCCCCCTTATAGACCGGCTTCGTGAACGAGGCGTACTAGCGGTAAGACGACTTGACGTTATACATATATATATATTAGTAACTTATAATATTATAAAGTATAAGGGTTGAATTTTAACTTTTTAAAATTCTAAGGGTTGGAACTAAAGTTTTAATCAAGACTTTACATGTTCCAAAACTTGAGGGCAAGTTTTGTAAACTTCCAAAACTTTTCATTTCTTATAACTTATGAATTAATTGAGTAATAAAAATGAAGACTCTTCATTTTTATAACTCTTGTGTTCTTTTAATGGCTTTAATAAAAGTGAGACTTTTGGTTTTCCATAACTTGAGGACAAGTTATGGACTCCATTAAAACACATTATGATCATGAATTAAACTACCATGAAGGTTACAAACAATTCCTATGATCATCTAATCTTCATAAGTTCAAGAACATGAATATGAACAATTTCAAGAATCAAAAATTACACTTAAAAAAAACTTGTAATTTTAATAATTGCCATTGTAAATGGATTAGCATAAACATTACACCATCTAAAACAAGCTTTAAAACATCAAAACAGTTTAGGGTAATGTTTCTAGTCCATTTCCAGCAACAAATGTGCAAACTTTCATACGAGCAGAAAACAGAAAAACGATTTTTTTTCAAGCTGTTTGCACACAAAAAAAAACAACAAACAAACCTAGGCTCTGATACCACTGATGGGTTTTGAGCATTCTAACACTTCCTAAGTGTACATGCAACCCTAATAACCTTGGATCTATGTTTGTCTAATTATCATGCAAAGTTGAATTCCAAGGTTATATTCCTATCTAGCATACATGGGGAACAAATTTTAACTTGCATGAAAGATAGAATAACTTACCTTGTTGTTGCTTATGATCCTTGAAACCTTGTGAGCCTAGCACCCCAAGTGTGATGCCTCAAATACTTTACACAACACCAAATGCTTTTGGAATGACTTTAGAGAGAATACACACTTCTAAAATCGGCCTAGCCCTCTTGTTTCTTATGTGTAGCCGATTTTGGTGGAGAATGGGTTTCTTATATAGTGTTGACACATCTAGGGTTACACCATGTAAACCCTAATGTGTCATGACTCTTCATTTCCATGACCCATGGGTTTGTAACTCCCATGGAGCATCCTATGGGTGGAACCCAACTTGATAATCCATGGAGCCTCTTAGCCCACTATATAAGATATGGAAGATTTACATAATCTACCCATATATTTAATTAGTTATCTTTTGATCACTTAATTAATTCTAAATTAATTCTTGATCAAACTAATTAAATAATATTATTAATATATTAGAACTTATAATATATTAATAAACCATAAGTGTTATTTCTCTCATTTTAGTTTATCCAATTGCATGGTGCCATGCAACCCAAATGGACCATGCTGGGTCGGGTCAAGTACATACCAGAAATAGTTATGGACTTAGACACGTTATCCAACAGTCTCCCACTTAGATAAGTCTAATAACTATAACTGCAATACTTCAGGAACTGATCGGCAATCGTAGCTCTTTCAAGGTCTCTCGGAACTGAGAAGATGATGATACGCCATTTAAGATAAGTGATCATATAATCCTCTGTTCTAGATATCAGCCGGACAAATACATGGAACAATGTCTTACTTATTGTCCAGCAGTTTGTTTCCCGATTTCCGATTTGTTTGACAAAGAACTTAATTGAACACATCAACTTAGTTCTGACCGGGCCCGGTACATAGGTCAAAACAAAATCATCGAGGGGCCCAGATATCAGCTTCTAATCCAAGAAGGAACATATAAACTTCGACTCATATGTTTGTTCTACTACTCATTGAATTATACACAAGAGCACGTTTTATAACATCGAGTTACCAATGCGTTTTCGTACAATCAATGCATAACCAACTCATAAGTAACAAATCATATATCTAGGTTTGAAGACTTATATGATATTACCGTCTCACGATCACTCGAGATAAATTCCATGAAGTGATTCCAGTGAGCGTGGGTTGAGCCCAATGCTCAGAACTTATGAGCACTCATGAGTGTTGTAGCCATGTCCAACAACTTAGACCTCTGCAACCAATCATGACAGTCTTGATTCATACCTACTTCCGACATATGACCGACTGTGGAGGTTCGAATAATATGATATACCAAACATAATTATTCTGGAAGTCAAAACATGCAAAAGAAATATAGTAAACGATCGACAAGAGATAGCAAGACTTTACTCATAAATAAAACACCTTTTATTCATCATCTAATGTCAAGTACACTTTACAAATTTCAAGGTTATCTAACTACTAAATCTAATATCATCCTTCAGCCCTATGCTCCGAGCATGCTGGAGATGCTTAACCCGAGTCAGTCCCTTCGTGTGGGGATCTGCTGGATTCTCATCCGATGATACCCTCTTTGCCACGAGGAGTCCTTCTTCTATTCGATGTCTGATGAAATGGTATTTTCTGTCGATGTGTCTGGATCTCCCGTGATCCCTTGGTTCCTTGGCTAAGGCAACTGCACTTTCACTATCACAGAAAATTTCCATTGGCTCTTTAATAGCTGGTACAACTCCAAGGTCTCCAATGAAGTTCTTCAGCCATATCGCCTCCTTTGCTGCCTCGCTAGCTGCTATATACTCTGATTCGCAAGTTGAAGCAGCCACTGTCTCTTGCTTGGAACTCTTCCAAGAAATTGCTCCTCCGTTTAACGTAAAGACCCAGCCTGACTGAGAGCGGAAATTATCCCTATCAGTCTGAAAGCTAGCATCACTATACCCTACAACTCTCAATTCTTCACTCCCACCGAGGGTAAGGACCCAGTCCTTAGTCCTCCGTAGGTACTTGAGGATATTCTTTACCGCAGTCCAGTGTGCCTTGCCATGGTTCCCCTGATACCTGCTAACCATGCTCAAAGAAAAGGCTACATCAGGTCGAGTACACGTCATAACATACATGATCGATCCTACAGCCGAAGCATAAGGTATTCGACTCATTTCTGCTATCTCAGCCTCAGTACTAGGGCTTTGTGTCTTACTCAATCTGGCGTTACTCTGGATGGGTAACTCTCCTTTCTTGGAGTCCTGCATGCCGAATCTCTTCAGCACCTTATCCAAGTAGGTACTCTGACTAAGTCCAATTAGTCTTTTACTCCGGTCTCTTAAGATCCTTATCCCTAGAATATAGGTAGCTTCTCCTAGGTCCTTCATAGAGAAACACTTCCCAAGCCAGGACTTAACTTCCTGCAGAGTTGGGATGTCATTTCCTATGAGTAGTATGTCATCCACATACAATACCAAAAAGCTAACTATACTCCCACTAGCCTTGATATATACACAAGATTCATCTTCACTCCTAGAAAAGCCAAATTCTTTGACTTTCTCATCAAAGCAAAGATTCCATCTGCGAGGTGCTTGCTTTAACCCATAAATGGATTTCTCAAGCTTACACACTTTATTAGGGTACTCTGTATTGACAAAACCCTCTGGCTGACTCATGTAAACATCCTCAGCCAACTTTCCATTAAGGAAAGCGGTTTTGACATCCATTTGCCATATTTCATAGTCATGAAATGCAGCTATGGCTAACAGAACCCTAATAGACTTAATCTTGGCCACTGGATAAAAGGTCTTATCATAATCAACTCCCGGAGTTTGTGAGAAACCCTTTGCAACCAGTCGTGCCTTATAAGTGTCTACATTACCATCCATGTCGGTCTTCTTCTTGAAGATCCATTTGCACCCTACAGTCTTACGACCTGGTACATTCTCAACCAAGTTCCAAACTTGATTGTCATACATGGACTGTATCTCGCTGTACATTGCCTCTTTCCACTTGGCTGACTCAGGGCCTGCCATGGATTCCGCGTAACTGTTAGGTTCATCCAGACCTATCAGTGTCTCATCACTGATAAGTGTATCACCTTCCGCAGTAATATGGAATCCATAGTAATGCTCAGGTGCATTCCTAACCCTTGTGGAACGCCTCAGAGGTACAGACTTGTCAATTGGCTCAACAGGAGTTTCCTCCTCAAGTTGAGTGCTAGGGTTTGAAGTTCCTTCACCACTTGACTCTTGAATTTCTTCAAGGTCAACTTGCCTCCCACTGTCTCCTTGGCTTATGAACTCTCTCTCTCGAAAGAAAGCCCTCCTAGCTACAAAGACCACATTCTCACTAGGTCTGTAGAAGAGGTAACCAAAGGATTTATGTGGGTAGCCGATGAAAATACTCCTCTCACTTCGAGGTTCGAGCTTATCATGAGTCTTGCGTCTCACGAAAGCCTCGCAACCCCAAATCTTAATGTGGTCTATTTTGGGTACTTTGCCAGTCCACATCTCATGAGGAGTTTTGGCAACTTTCTTTGTGGGAACTAGATTAAGGATATGGGCGACAGTCTCTAAGGCATACCCCCAAAATGAGATTGGTAGCGAAGCTCGACTCATCATGGAACGAACCATATCCAACAAGGTTCGATTACGCCTCTCAGCTACACCATTCAACTGCGGTGTCCTGGGAGGTGTCAATTGTGAGACAATCCCACATTCCCTAAGATAGTCGAGGAACTCTGAACTAAGATACTCACCACCTCGATCGGATCGAAGCATCTTAATGTTCCTGCCCAATTGATTCTCGACTTCCTGTTTAAACTATTTAAACCTCTCAAAAGTCTCTGACTTATGCTTGATTAAGTAGACATATCCATATCTACTGTAATCATCAGTAAAAGTCAAATAATAACGATTAGCATCCCTTGTGGCATGTTTGAAGGGCCCACACACATCCGTGTGTATAAGATCCAACAAACCTTCACCCCTCTCACAAGAACCTATGAAGGGTGACTTTGTCATTTTTCCAAGTAAGCATGATTCGCAACTATCATCTGACTTTAGGTCAAATGACTCCAATACTCCATCCTTTTGGAGTTGGCCTATGCGTTTCTTGCTTATATGTCCAAGACGACAATGCCATAATGATGCTTTATCCAAGTTATTATCATTAACAGAATCAATACACAATACATTATTTCCTAAGTTATCAACCACAGATACAGTTTCATACACACCATCACAAGGTAATGCTTTAAAATAAAGAACATTATTAAAGAAAGCATTAATCGAACCAACTTCATTATCAAATGAAAAGGTGAAACCTTGTTTATACAATGCATGAAAGGAAATAATATTTCTTGCCATTTCTGGCGAATAACAACATTTATTCAAATCTAAACTAAACCCACTACTTAGCGATAAAGTATAAACTCCAATCTTGATGACAGGTAAAGCTTTCCTATTCCCCATGATTAAGTTTATTCTTCCATGCTCCACATTCTCACTTCTTCTTAGTCCCTGCAAATCAGAACAGATATGAATACCACAACCGGTATCAAGGACCCAAGAGTTAGAATGGGGTGAGTTATTAGATAAGATAGTGTAAATACCTGCATGGTTGGGTTTAACTTTCCCATCCTTCACATCTTGCTGGTACTTTGGGCAGTTCCGCTTCCAATGTGACTTTTCATGGCAATAGAAGCATTCAGCCTCTTTAGGGTCAGAAGAAGGAGTGACAAAACCTTTCTTGGTTCCACTTGAAGAAGAGCCATCAAGGGTCCTAGCCTTGGTACCCTTCGAAGAGCTCTTCCTCTTCTTCCCTCTACCTTTCCCGATTGCCAAAACTGGGGCGGAGTTTGGAGTAGGAGTGTTAACAACCGACTTACCCTTAAGACCTGTTTCTGCGGTCTTGAGGAGTCCCTGAAGTTTGCTGAGTGTGACCTCTTCCTTATTCATGTGATATGTCATGCGGAATTGATCATAGCACGATGGTAAGGAGTGAAAAATGATATCTATTGCAAGCTCCTCAGGGAAGTTCACATTAAGCTTCAGCAACCGATCCACATACCTTTGCATTTTCTGCATGTGGCTCGTGACGGATTCCCCGTCCTTCATCATGGTTGTTATGATAGAGCATATGATTTCATACCTCTCTTGTCGTGCACTTTGATGGTATCTTTCCATCAGATCTTGGTGCATTTCAAAAGGGTAGAAGTCCTCATAGGACTTTTGGAGTTCCGCTGTCATGGTGGCCAACATGATGCATGCCACTTTTGTAGCATCCCTTTCATGTGCCCGAAAGTCAGCGATCTCCTGGGGAGTTGCAATGGTCTCATCAATCTCCTTAAGCCCCTTGTCAAGGACATATTCTTTGTCCTCGTAGCGGGTAATCATCCTGATGTTTCTGATCCATTCATTGAAGTTGGATCCATCAAAAGTGACTTTCCCACACAAGTTCATAAGGGTAAAGGAGCCATTAGGATTAGAGCCAGAAGCAGCATTGTTTGAAGACATCTGAAAGAAGAGAACAAGATTAGTTTAGATATTAAGAGAGTCCTTAATAAAACACCCAAATGTAATATTAAGGCTAGAATCCAATCACAATATATTATAACTTAGAAGAGGTATGCCGTAATCCAAGCTATAACATATTTGAAAGGTAGGTGAATGACGATTCACCAATTTCCACCATGAAAAACGAAATATAGATATTAGGTTTTTAATTGGTTCTTAGAAATTCCTAGATTCTTTTGAGATTCAATGAACTTTTCAAAGGCATGTTTCAATCTCGAGTGTGCCCTCCAAGTTTTGTGACTGGGATACCGAGGATCACAAAACGAGGTGTGAAGTAACCATGCAAATCACTTGGTACACTCAATGTTTATTACTCAATCGATGTGCCGGTTAACCACACGAGCTCCACCGACCTATAATAAACTTTAAGTCACCCTTTACCTACCTTGTTAAGACCAAGTTAGTGTGCCGGTTAACCACACGAGCTCCACTAACGACTTAAACAAAGTGTAAAGTGTAATTTCATGGATTAGCACCTTATTCACATTTTCCTAAAGTAACTAAGATTGGGAATTTAATAAAAGCATTTAGTTACTTTATAATATTCATCATATTTTTAATGAGAATTTATAAGTCCTTGTCCTACCCGTTTGGCTAACGACCCTCTACCGATCAAGGAAGCGGTGGGTGAGAGTGGACACCCATTAAGTTGCCATTTTATAGGCAACAACCTTATACCCCCCTTATAGACCGGCTTCGTGAATGAGGCGTACTAGCGGTAAGACGACTTGACGTTATACATATATATATATATATATATATATTAGTAACTTATAATATTATAAAGTATAAGGGTTGAATTTTAACTTTTTAAAATTCTAAGGGTTGGAACTAAAGTTTTAATCAAGACTTTACATGTTCCAAAACTTGAGGGCAAGTTTTGTAAACTTCCAAAACTTTTCATTTCTTATAACTTATGAATTAATTGAGTAATAAAAATGAAGACTCTTCATTTTTATAACTCTTGTGTTCTTTTAATGGCTTTAATAAAAGTGAGACTTTTGGTTTTCCATAACTTGAGGACAAGTTATGGACTCCATTAAAACACATTATGATCATGAATTAAACTACCATGAAGGTTACAAACAATTCCTATGATCATCTAATCTTCATAAGTTCAAGAACATGAATATGAACACTTTCAAGAATCAAAAATTACACTTAAAAAAAACTTGTAATTTTAATAATTGCCATTGTAAATGGATTAGCATAAACATTACACCATCTAAAACAAGCTTTAAAACATCAAAACAGTTTAGGGTGATGTTTCTAGTCCATTTCCAGCAACAAATGTGCAAACTTTCATATGAGCAGAAAACAGAAAAACGATTTTTTTTCAAGCTGTTTGCACACAAAAAAAAACAACAAACAAACCTAGGCTCTGATACCACTGATGGGTTTTGAGCATTCTAACACTTCCTAAGTGTACATGCAACCCTTATAACCTTGGATCTATGTTTGTCTAATTATCATGCAAAGTTGAATTCCAAGGTTATATTCCTATCTAGCATACATGGGGAACAAATTTTAACTTGCATGAAAGATAGAATAACTTACCTTGTTGTTGCTTATGATCCTTGAAACCTTGTGAGCCTAGCACCCCAAGTGTGATGCCTCAAATACTTCACACAACACCAAATGCTTTTGGAATGACTTTAGAGAGAATACACACTTCTAAAATCGGCCTAGCCCTCTTGTTTCTTATGTGTAGCCGATTTTGGTGGAGAATGGGTTTCTAATATAGTGTTGACACATCTAGGGTTACACCATGTAAACCCTAATGTGTCATGACTCTTCATTTCCATGACCCATGGGTTTGTAACTCCCATGGAGCATCCATGGAGCATCCTATGGGTGGAACCCAACTTGATAATCCATGGAGCCTCTTAGCCCACTATATAAGATATGGAAGATTTACATAATCTACCCATATATTTAATTAGTTATCTTTTGATCACTTAATTAATTCTAAATTAATTCTTGATCAAACTAATTAAATAATATTATTAATATATTAGAACTTATAATATATTAATAAACCATAAGTGTTATTTCTCTCATTTTAGTTTATCCAATTGCATGGTGCCATGCAACCCAAATGGACCATGCCGGGTCGGGTCAAGTACATACCAGAAATAGTTATGGACTTAGACACCTTATCCAACACTACCATCATCATGGAGTTTGCCGAGAGCTGCATTGCAATAGATGCAACATGAAGGGGCATACCGCCCGCATCTGTAGAACTCCGGTTGAGTTCATCACTTCAACTACCGATGTTGGAACCATTCCCATATGTCACCTTTGTGGTGAAATAGGACATTACAAGAGGGATTGTCCAACAGAGAAGAACGATGGGGGAGCAGGAGGATGTTGACCCCAATACATGGGGAAGCATCAAAGAACCCTGCTATATTTTGGTACGCTTCCAAACCCCGATAACTATCTATAATTATGATTACTCTTTCGTTCAAATTAAATCATAACACTTATATAAAAATTGAAACCCTAACAGGTAAGCTGTGATGACTTAGTGTATACATAAGGGTCATTTATAATTAAGATTTGTTGACTTAGAGTGAGTAATCCCGCCTCATTTCCTGTTCCTTGTTTGGTTGTGGATTTAGGGCAGGGTTGCTCAGTCAAAGGTCTTACCAATCTTAATTATACATGACTTGTATACACCAAGCGATTATAGAGAGACCTAGTAAGGATCGTTTCATGAAAAGTTCATAATTTCAAATTATCAGAACTCTCGTATTGGTAGTACCCGCCAATTTCGAATCAAAAAGGGGTTTGTAGTGATAATAACAGAATAAAACCAGAAGCGCTGAAAACTTAGGTACATAGGATATCATTCTAGTAATCATTCGTCCCAGAACGACTTAATACCTATTTCATCGAGAAAATTCCGACATCCTCATTCGACATGGTTTGGCATGGCCCTTACCATGTGAAAATTCTTATGTTGTATAAGGGAACTTTTTCCTTAATCAGCCGTAAGATGAAATTCTTTCAATCCATAACACAAAACCCTTAGGTTGTCTCTCGTTTAAAAATTCAGAAGTACCCATGCGAAGAGTACCATGCCATTCTAGCCTACTCAGTAGACAGGAAACTTCAAACGAAAAGCACCGAAGTAGTCTTAGAAGTCAGTAACTACCGAAGTACCTCAATAGATCTCGTAGGAAAATCATTATACCGCAGATCGAGTTCAAGAATAGAGACTAAGAGCTCATTAAGTTAATCTATCGCTGCTAAGTGTATACACGAGAGTGGTATATAAGTTAGACTTAACAAGATTAAGGATGTGTGATTCCGCCCTATCTCCTGTTCCTTGTTTGGTTGTGGACCTGGAGCAGAGTCACCCATCCGAACGTTTTGTGAAATCTAAAATATATACGACTTGTATACACGAGGTAATGGTGGATGAGCCAAGTATGAGTCTGATCATGAACTTCGGAGCAAAAGCGAGCATCATGTATTCTACCAGGTGGAATTCAACATGAGACCACAACGATGGGTCGAGCTACTAAATGACTACGAATTCGAAATTCGTTATCATCTCGACAAAGCCAATATAGTAGCTGACACCCTAAGTCGGAAAGAGTACCCAGGTCATAGTGCCAATCATGGACTATGATAACCCTTTCAAATTTCTCCACACAAAATAAGGAGGCTCAACAGGAAGCCTTGAAACCTTAAAATGTGGCAAGTAGAGAAGATAACTAGAACGTGTGAATGCACGGTATGCCAATATTTGTATCTCCACTGAGATAATAGAATCATCTCCTAGTTTAGGCCGTCACTCAAAAATCTCTAGGAACCAGAGTAGTCATGATTCTATGGGATCGACTATGGTAAAGAATAGGATACCCATTTACCAATTAGTCAAGTCCTTTATCACGCTAGCATTCAAGTTGCTTCATTCGAAACCTTCTGTGGTCACAAGTGCAGATTCTATCTGCACTGGACTAAAGTAGGTAATACGCAACTAGCTAGAGATCCAATTTCCACACAGCATCTTCGCTGATCTGGAATTCATCCGAGAAACTACCAAAAACAAAATACGAATCGGGAAGCGCCATAAAGCTTCCAGAGTTAACCAGGGAAGCTACGGCTTCGATAAAAGAAAACCCTTGGAATTCCAGGATTGATGACCTTGTCATATGAAGGTCTCACTCAGTAAGGACAAGATGCCCTTTAGAAAGCGTGAAATACAAAACTCAAAGTACATAGGACCATTTGAGGTTCTTACGAGAATCGGTCTTGTACTTTTAAACTTAAACTACCACCAAAAAAAACATAATAACATTCATCCCATCTTTCACATATCTAATCTAAAGAGGTATCTACCCGCTAAAACACTTGTTATTTCACTCGATGAAATCAAGTTAAATAAAAGTCTACACTCTGTAGTAGAACCAATAAAAACCATGGATAGGGAAATCTAAAGAACCACGCTAAGTCTCATCCCGTTAGTGAAGGTTCGCTGGATTACAAACCAGGGACCTGAATTCACTTGGGAAAGGAAAGATTAGACCGAGTCCATGAGTATCACTTTAGACTTAATTTCCGGACGAAATTCCCTCTAACGGGGGGATAATGTGACACCAGTCAAAGTTTGGTCAAAAATAAATTGATCAATAATCGTAATTGGGATGAACCAAGTGGTAGAGTTTGTAACAAGGTTTCCAAAAACATAAAGAACACTGAAATCCGAGTTATAACGAAGAAGTTATGACCAATCGAAAATCCGCGATAAAACCGGCAAAACACTGTTCAGTGTAAGAAGCGAATTTTTGATAAAAGGCTTTTTAGCCTTAACAATCTAAATGAAAGTTTTAGAATATGTTAAACCGGGAACGTTCATAAAAAGAACGTAAAAATCCGACTTCGTATGAGGAAGGTATGATTTTTCGAAGTTTCGGTTTAGCAGTAGACAGCTAAAAATTCGAAATATAAATCGATCGATATTTAGCCGACGCAACTTAAACGAGAATCAAAGGTCTCGTTAAAAGTAGCACAACGGTAAAAAGACAGACGAAAACGGACGTCGGATGAAGAAGTTATGAATTTTTAACGGATTCCCGTCCCAGTCTGTTTAAAATAATAATATTAAAAATAAAGTCAAAATTAGCCGACGAAGTCTAAACGAAAGTCGTAGAGTATGATTTTACCTACCCGTGCATATAAAGAACGCCAAAAACGGAGTTCGTATGCGAAAGTTGTGATTTTCGCAAGTTTTGGCACAAAAATAAAGAAAAATAGGAAAAACCGGGCAATTTCGCATGCCACGTCACCCTCGCACGTGGCGGCTGCTGATTGGACCGAAGCCTTGCGTGGCACCTCCTGATTCGACCAACTTCGCGGTCCAATCCCACTCGGACAGCCTCGCATGAGACACACCGGACATCACCTTCGCACGCCCCTCGGATGCCCCCTTCGCACGTGTACTCCTCCTATTGGACCGAAGCCTAGCCCAATCCGAAGACCCCATATGTCCGAGCCTCGCAGGTGTCCTTCGCTGCTGACCGACGCGTGTCTGCTGACTCTTCCCTCGCCTCGCCACCTGTCCGATGACTAAGCAGCTTCGGCCGAACCCTCGCACCCCTATATAAAGGGTGCGAGCCTTCTCGGATGGAAGGACTTTTTCACCCCAAAACTTCCCAAAATTCACATTTCACCCCCCCCCCCCTCGACTTTCTCACGATCCCCCAAGGCCCTGCTATCGTGTCTAAAGCCCGAAGCAAGCCCCGGAGCCCCGGAATTCTCGAGAAGTCATCCTCTCTCCTGCCGAAACTCTGCCCGGTTTGAGCCGGTTTTTCGTCAAACAAACTATTTTCCGGGAAACGAAACGCTGCCCAAATCACCGCCTATCAAAGTGAGTTCATACCCCTATAATTCACCTTTTCAATGGTTTTTAAATGCTTTTTAGGGGGGGAATACAAGTTTAACACAATAATAAATTGTGTTAATAACTGTGTGTGATAATAATCACACAGAAAATTTTCGTATGCTTTTAAGAATTATCAAATACTTCCAAAATAACATAAAGCCATGTTAAATCTTAAAAGTCATGTAAACTCCGTTAAATTCTTTGAAAAATATTTTATAAACTATTTCAAATTTAAATGCCAAAATCATGTTATATATGTATAAATATATAAATAAGATTTGAAGGGCTTAGGACTAATGAATTATCTTATATCATTTTCCTTGTTTGGATGTGGAATTAGGGTTGTATTATTTGTCCGAAGGCCCTTTCCTTCTTAATTATATATATATATATATATATATATATATATATATATATATATATATATATATATTACATATATGAGTACAAAAGGTTACTCCTTTTGGTATCTTCACTTTTGTATCAGGCTGAGCAAAGGTGTTCATCCATGAGAAACCATGCTAATCAGATAGAACATATAAATTATAATAGGTATAATTTATGATTCAAAACTAAAGATACAAGTATGATTCACGACTGTATACTTTCCAAGGAAATTACCAAAATACATTCAACTATAACAAGATATGTATAACACTTTTAATATACGAACAACATATTAAAGAAGTAAAGATACATCATACCGGGTTTGCATTAACAAAGGTACTATACAGAGTACCAGAGTTAGCAAACATGAGGTAATGCCGGGTTTGCATTAGCAAAGGTACTATACAGAGTACCCCGAGTTAGCAAACACGAGGTAATAATACATCCTGCCGGGGTTCCATTAGCAAAGGTACCATACAGAGTACCCGAGTTAGCAAACACGAGGTAATAATACATTATGTCGGGTTTGCATTAGCAAAGGTACTATACAGAGTACCCGAGTTAGCAAACACGAGGTAATAATACATTATACCGGGTTTGCATTAACCAAGGGTACGATACAAAGTACCAGAGTTAGCATTCACAGGGTAATAATAATATATTGTAAATCTCGTTGAAACAATAAATTTGTGAGACCCTTCACGGTGTACTTATCTAAGTACGACCTTTTAAGTCCTGAACTATTAGCCAGAATCTCTTGTAGGGAGAGCGTGAATTTGTGTATAGATCTATATGGGACCGACAATCCCGCACCTCTACTGTTCGCTACAGTTTGGCCGGCGGGCCTAGGGTGTCAAATATCATTCCAGTTCCGACGCCTGAAGAACGTCGCTGCAGGCATTTCCGTCATATTAGTATGGTTGATAGAACTCACATGGATAAAACAACGAGTGAATTACAAAGTAATATACTTCTCTTATAACAGTAAGAAAAGTTAATTACATCTCGACCAGATATACCTTTAGTAGTTTTTACTTACAGTAAAAGCTACGTATCATGAAATCAAGTATTGTACTTCTGGTTTTGAACATTTAAAACCACAAGGCAGTATTATGGATAATACAATACTCTCCAGGATTAATACTAAGGTTTTTACTATAGAACATATATAACTAAGAACACTTTTACAAATGAAACGGTTTATGGGATTAAACCACTTATACAAAGGAAACGGTTTATGGGATTAAACCACTTATCAAATGAAACTTAGTCATTCAATCTTTGTAAACTAGTATAACATAAAAGACCTTTAGTGGTTAATTCTATAATTCCTTAGTTATTACATTAGAGTTATACATATGTAATGTCTGATTGACAGTGAAATGTGTGACTTCCGCCTTACTTCCTGTTCCTTGTTTGGTTGTGGGCTTAGGGCAGATACACCCATTTGATTGTCCATTCGATATTGGGTTATATATAATCAGTATAAACTAAGTAATTACAGAGGGAAACTATTGAGGTTATCAGTTAATCACCTCAGGAAATATAGGATTTCCTGGAGAAACCAGTGAACTTATTCAAAGAACTTAGGGTATACTTATCAGAACTAAAATAATTATGAACTCACCAGCTTAAATGCTGATCTACTCTTTCCAAATAACTTGTATTCTCAGGAATCCAGAAGACAGGTACACTCCGGAAGCTTTTGAGAAGACTACCTAGTACCGTACCGCGACTCTTGTCTTCTATTGTACCTACTTTAGTGTTTGAATATGTAATGATTAAACACTTATGTAAAACTTATACTTATTAATGCAATGGTTGTTTGTACTTTGATTACTATATCGCATGTGTTGTGATACTTACCTAAAGTCCTCCGCCCCCGAATGTTTCTGCCATTCTGGTTTGGGGGTGCGACAGATTGGTATCAGAGCAGTGTTTATAGTGAACGCAGTATATCAGTCATAAAAGATATACAACTATAAACCCATTGGGATAAAAACACTCTGACCAATAGTTATACTTTAAAAATATATCAATATTTTATAAAAGTATAAGTACATGCAGAGGATATATACCAGAATGAGTATCACAAGAAGAACAAAACTAAAGTATTTGGAAGTTGGACATTGCAGTTAAACCTAGACAGTGACGTAATCATATATGGGATCAATATAGCCTGATCAACTATATTCATCCGAGATGTGACCAACACGTGTTTGGGGAGTGATTGTAGTGTTGCAACTGGTCTAAAACTTACCTAAGTACCAGAAGAATTCTAGAACCAAACATAAAGACTAAAATACTATGGGAGTATTTTAGGATGCTATAACAAGAAAACTGAAAACTTGTCAAGTTCTTATATCTAGAAGTACAAGAATCAAACTCATAACTAAAATAACATGGAGGTATTTTACATACCTTTGGGGAAATGTTAAAAAGATCTTTGCTGATAAGACTATAATTACTAAGTGGATACATTAAGGTTATATATAGCTGAGATTTTATAGACTTAGAATATGTGATTTTCACTCTACTTCCTTTTCCTTGTTTGGATGTGGTTTTACAGTAGGATTACTTATTCAAAGGTCTATTTGATCTGGATTATATATAATCGGTACACACCATGTGATTATAGGAGGACCAGGAAGGATCACCTTCGTAAAATTCAAATTTTCTCGTAAATTCTTTAGACATTCCCATTCTCATATAAACCCGTTAGATAAACATAGTTACTCCAGCAATCAATAGAAGAGTCAAGGAGGATCCAACAGGATTTCATTAGGGGAATTCCAAGAAAGAAACATAGGAGAAGTAAACAAACTATAGAAATCATTTAGTGCCCTTACCTTATTAAGGACACCAATGAGAGATTCACGTGAACTTCTGAGATTCAAAATCTTCATTATGAAGTAATGGGGACCAGTGTCAGAATCGGAAGTAAGACAGCTCGGGAATTCAATATACCTACTGAGGAGAAGGACACCCTATAGATACCAGGAGGAAACAAATCATTACCACTCGGAATAGAACAAAGAACAAAAGAAAACCACGTGTGATTCATATGAAGTGTTCAAGCACCTTTTCATCTAAGTAATAACTAGTAAATCGGTTCAACCTAGTGAGTTAGTGATTTCATTACTCACATTAGGTTTTGATCTTATCCTCTTTTCCTGTCACGGCTAATAACAATAAATCAAATCACGGAATCTTAATTGATAGTGATTACTTCTCAAATTCATAAGTCTATTTTATGTAGACACTGTTATGAATTGTTTTCGAATATTTTCGAAAATTGGGAAACGATATCCACCAAACGAAGGTAACTTAGTTCGGATGATACTCGGTTCCTAACCATTCTAGAAACTTAATTCTATTCCTTACCAGGACTGCATCATAGGGATGCAGGTCGAATCATTAAGAACAATATAACAAAACGAAAGATTAATACATATATACAAATGGTTAGAATACATCTAGAGACACGATAGTCGCTCACGAACTCATTTTCTTATCATGAAACAGAATCATGCCTCCAAAGAAGTGTAACCAACCCACCAGCGAAACATCAATCCTTCATATAAATGCGGCTACGTTTCAAGCTGCGGTCACAGCAGCTGTAACAGCTGTCATGGCACACCTTAATGCTAACAATGCAAATGTTAGTAATAATGTTATCGGTAACCCCGATCATGGTGATGGCCAAGTACAGCAACAAAGCACCTACTTGTAAGGACACCTCGAACCTTAAGCCTAATATCCTTAAACGAAAGTTCGAGAACACGAAAGGGAGTTGTTCAACTCAAGAACCTAACAGAGGGTAACGAACTGGGGCAGTCAATACCCCCATCAGCCCTGTTATTCTAGCACAGACTAAGCCTTATTTAGGAAACCTCCCACACTGCAACAAGTGCAACTACCATCATCATGGAGTTTGCCGAGAGCTGCATTGCAATAGATGCAACATGAAGGGGCATACCGCCCGCATCTGTATAACTCCGGTTGAGTTCATCACTTCAACTACCGATGTTGGAACCATTCCCATATGTCACCTTTGTGGTGAAATAGGACATTACAAGAGGGATTGTCCAACAGAGAAGAACGATGGGGGAGCAGGAGGATGTTGACCCCAATACATGGGGAAGCATCAAAGAACCCTGCAATATTTTGGTACGCTTCCAAACCCCGATAACTATCTATAATTATGATTACTCTTTCGTTCAAATTAAATCATAACACTTATATAAAAATTGAAACCCTAACAGGTAAGCTGTGATGACTTAGTATATACATAAGGGTCATTTATAATTAAGATTTGTAGACTTAGAGTGATTAATCCCGCCTCATTTCTTGTTCCTTGTTTGGTTGTGGATTTAGGGCAGGGTTGCTCAGTCAAAGGTCTTACCAATCTTAATTATACATGACTTGTATACACCAAGCGATTATAGAGAGACCTAGTAAGGATCGTTTCATGAAAATTTCATAATTTCAAATTATCAGAACTCTCGTATTGGTAGTACCCGCCAATTTCGAATCAAAAAGGGGTTTGTAGTGATAATAACAGAATAAAACCAGAAGCGCTGAAAACTTAGGTACATAGGATATCATTCTAGTAATCATTCGTCCCAGAACGACTTAATACCTATTTCATCGAGAAAATTCCGACATCCTCATTCGACATGGTTTGGCATGGCCCTTACCATGTGAAAATTCTTATGCTGTATAAGGGAACTTTTTCCTTAATCAGCCGTAAGATGAAATTCTTTCAATCCATAACACAAAACCCTTAGGTTGTCTCTCGTTTAAAAATTCAGAAGTACCCATGCGAAGAGTACCACGCCATTCTAGCCTACTCAGTAGACAGGAAACTTCAAACGAAAAGCACCGAAGTAGTCTTAGAAGTCAGTAACTACCGAAGTACCTCAATAGATCTCGTAGGAAAATCATTATACCGCAGATCGAGTTCAAGAATAGAGACTAAGAGCTCATTAAGTTAATCTATCGCTGCTAAGTGTATACACGAGAGTGGTATATAAGTTAGACTTAACAAGATTAAGGATGTGTGATTCCGCCCTATCTCCTGTTCCTTGTTTGGTTGTGGACCTGGAGCAGAGTCACCCATCCGAACGTTTTGTGAAATCTAAAATATATACGACTTGTATACACGAGGTAATGGTGGATGAGCCAAGTATGAGTCTGATCATGAACTTCGGAGCAAAAGCGAGCATCATGTATTCTACCAGGTGGAATTCAACATGAGACCACAACGATGGGTCGAGCTACTAAATGACTACGAATTCGAAATTCGTTATCATCTCGACAAAGCCAATATAGTAGCTGACACCCTAAGTCGGAAAGAGTACCCAGGTCATAGTGCCAATCATGGACTATGATAACCCTTTCAAATTTCTCCACACAAAATAAGGAGGCTCAACAGGAAGCCTTGAAACCTTAAAATGTGGCAAGTAGAGAAGATAACTAGAACGTGTGAATGCACGGTATGCCAATATTTGTATCTCCACTGAGATAATAGAATCATCTCCTAGTTTAGGCCGTCATTTAAAAATCTCTAGGAACGAGAGTAGTCATGATTCTATGGGATCGACTATGGTAAAGAATGGGATACCCATTTACCAATTAGTCAAGTCCTTTATCACGCTAGCATTCAAGTTGCTTCATTCGAAACCTTCTGTGGTCACAAGTGCAGATTCTATCTGCACTGGACTAAAGTAGGTAATACGTAACTAGCTAGAGATCCAATTTCCACACAGCATCTTCGCTGATCTGGAATTCATCCGAGAAACTACCAAAAACAAAATACGAATCGGGAAGCGCCATAAAGCTTCCAGAGTTAACCAGGGAAGCTACGGCTTCGATAAAAGAAAACCCTTGGAATTCCAGGATTGATGACCTTGTCATATGAAGGTCTCACTCAGTAAGGACAAGATGCCCTTTAGAAAGCGTGAAATACAAAACTCAAAGTACATAGGACCATTTGAGGTTCTTACGAGAATCGGTCTTGTACTTTTAAACTTAAACTACCACCAAAAAAAACATAATAACATTCATCCCATCTTTCACATATCTAATCTAAAGAGGTATCTACCCGCTAAAACACTTGTTATTTCACTCGATGAAATCAAGTTAAATAAAAGTCTACACTCTGTAGTAGAACCAATAAAAACCATGGATAGGGAAATCTAAAGAACCACGCTAAGTCTCATCCCGTTAGTGAAGGTTCGCTGGATTACAAACCAGGGACCTGAATTCACTTGGGAAAGGAAAGATTAGACCGAGTCCATGAGTATCACTTTAGACTTAATTTCCGGACGAAATTCCCTCTAACGGGGGGATAATGTGACACCAGTCAAAGTTTGGTCAAAAATAAATTGATCAATAATCGTAATTGGGATGAACCAAGTGGTAGAGTTTGTAACAAGGTTTCCAAAAACATAAAGAACACTGAAATCCGAGTTATAACGAAGAAGTTATGACCAATCGAAAATCCGCGATAAAACCGGCAAAACACTATTCAGTGTAAGAAGCGAATTTTTGATAAAAGGCTTTTTAGCCTTAACAATCTAAATGAAAGTTTTAGAATATGTTAAACCGGGAACGTTCATAAAAAGAACGTAAAAATCCGACTTCGTATGAGGAAGGTATGATTTTTCGAAGTTTCGGTTTAGCAGTAGACAGCTAAAAATTCGAAATATAAATCGATCGATATTTAGCCGACGCAACTTAAACGAGAATCAAAGGTCTCGCTAAAAGTAGCACAACGGTAAAAAGACAGACGAAAACGGACGTCGGATGAAGAAGTTATGAATTTTTAACGGATTCCCGTCCCAGTCTGTTTAAAATAATAATATTAAAAATAAAGTCAAAATTAGCCGACGAAGTCTAAACGAAAGTCGTAGAGTATGATTTTACCTACCCGTGCATATAAAGAACGCCAAAAACGGAGTTCGTATGCGAAAGTTGTGATTTTCGCAAGTTTTGGCACAAAAATAAAGAAAAATAGGAAAAACCGGGCAATTTCGCATGCCACGTCACCCTCGCACGTGGCGGCTGCTGATTGGACCGAAGCCTTGCGTGGCACCTCCTGATTCGACCAACTTCGCGGTCCAATCCCACTCGGACAGCCTCGCATGAGACACACCGGACATCACCTTCGCACGCCCCTCGGATGCCCCCTTCGCACGTGTACTCCTCCTATTGGACCGAAGCCTAGCCCAATCCGAAGACCCCATATGTCCGAGCCTCGCAGGTGTCCTTCGCTGCTGACCGACGCGTGTCTGCTGACTCTTCCCTCGCCTCGCCACCTGTCCGATGACTAAGCAGCTTCGGCCGAACCCTCGCACCCCTATATAAAGGGTGCGAGCCTTCTCGGATGGAAGGACTTTTTCACCCCAAAACTTCCCAAAATTCACATTTTCACCCCCCCCCCTCGACTTTCTCACGATCCCCCAAGGCCCTGCTATCGTGTCTAAAGCCCGAAGCAAGCCCCGGAGCCCCGGAATTCTCGAGAAGTCATCCTCTCTCCTGCCGAAACTCTGCCCGGTTTGAGCCGGTTTTTCGTCAAACAAACTATTTTCCGGGAAACGAAACGCTGCCCAAATCACCGCCTATCAAAGTGAGTTCATACCCCTATAATTCACCTTTTCAATGGTTTTTAAATGCTTTTTAGGGGGGGAATACAAGTTTAACACAATAATAAATTGTGTTAATAACTGTGTGTGATAATAATCACACAGAAAATTTCCGTATGCTTTTAAGAATTATCAAATACTTCCAAAATAACATAAAGCCATGTTAAATCTTAAAAGTCATGTAAACTCCGTTAAATTCTTTGAAAAATGTTTTATAAACTATTTCAAATTTAAATGCCAAAATCATGTTATATATGTATAAATATATAAATAAGATTTGAAGGGCTTAGGACTAATGAATTATCTTATATCATTTTCCTTGTTTGGATGTGGAATTAGGGTTGTATTATTTGTCCGAAGGCCCTTTCCTTCTTAATTATATATATATATATATATATATATATATATATATATATATATATATATATATATATATATATATATATATATATATATATATTATACATATATGAGTACAAAAGGTTACTCCTTTTGGTATCTTCACTTTTGTATCAGGCTGAGCAAAGGTGTTCATCCATGAGAAACCATGCTAATCAGATAGAACATATAAATTATAATAGGTATAATTTATGATTCAAAACTAAAGATACAAGTATGATTCACGACTGTATACTTTCCAAGGAAATTACCAAAATACATTCAACTATAACAAGATATGTATAACACTTTTAATATACGAACAACATATTAAAGAAGTAAAGATACATCATACCGGGTTTGCATTAACAAAGGTACTATACAGAGTACCAGAGTTAGCAAACATGAGGTAATGCCGGGTTTGCATTAGCAAAGGTACTATACAGAGTACCCCGAGTTAGCAAACACGAGGTAATAATACATCCTGCCGGGGTTCCATTAGCAAAGGTACCATACAGAGTACCCGAGTTAGCAAACACGAGGTAATAATACATTATGTCGGGTTTGCATTAGCAAAGGTACTATACAGAGTACCCGAGTTAGCAAACACGAGGTAATAATACATTATACCGGGTTTGCATTAACCAAGGGTACGATACAAAGTACCAGAGTTAGCATTCACAGGGTAATAATAATATATTGTAAATCTCGTTGAAACAATAAATTTGTGAGACCCTTCACGGTGTACTTATCTAAGTACGACCTTTTAAGTCCTGAACTATTAGCCAGAATCTCTTGTAGGGAGAGCGTGAATTTGTGTATAGATCTATATGGGACCGACAATCCCGCACCTCTACTGTTCGCTACAGTTTGGCCGGCGGGCCTAGGGTGTCAAATATCATTCCAGTTCCGACGCCTGAAGAACGTCGCTGCAGGCATTTCCGTCATATTAGTATGGTTGATAGAACTCACATGGATAAAACAACGAGTGAATTACAAAGTAATATACTTCTCTTATAACAGTAAGAAAAGTTAATTACATCCCGACCAGATATACCTTTAGTAGTGTTTACTTACAGTAAAAGCTACGTATCATGAAATCAAGTATTGTACTTCTGGTTTTGAACATTTAAAACCACAAGGCAGTATTATGGATAATACAATACTCTCCAGGATTAATACTAAGGTTTTTACTATAGAACAGATATAACTAAGAACACTTTTACAAATAAAACGGTTTATGGGATTAAACCACTTATACAAAGGAAACGGTTTATGGGATTAAACCACTTATCAAATGAAACTTAGTCATTCAATCTTTGTAAACTAGTATAACATAAAAGACCTTTAGTGGGTAATTCTATAATTCCTTAGTTATTACATTAGAGTTATACATATGTAATGTCTGATTGACAGTGAAATGTGTGACTTCCGCCTTACTTCTTGTTCCTTGTTTGGTTGTGGGCTTAGGGCAGATACACCCATTTGACTGTCCATTCGATATTGGGTTATATATAATCAGTATAAACTAAGTAATTACAGAGGGAAACTATTGAGGTTATCAGTTAATCACCTCAGGAAATATAGGATTTCCTGGAGAAACCAGTGAACTTATTCAAAGAACTTAGGGTATACTTATCAGAACTAAAATACTTATGAACTCACCAGCTTAAATGCTGATCTACTCTTTCCAAATAACTTGTATTCTCAGGAATCCATAAGACAGGTACACTCCGGAAGCTTTTGAGAAGACTACCTAGTACCGTACCGCGACTCTTGTCTTCTACTGTACCTACTTTAGTGTTTGAATATGTAATGATTAAACACTTATGTAAAACTTATACTTATTAATGCAATGGTTGTTTGTACTTTGATTACTATATTGCATGTGTTGTGATACTTACCTAAAGTCCTACGCCCCCGAATGTTTCCGCCATTCTGGTTTGGGAGTGCGACACTAAATCAGAAGGATGTGCACGATCACGCCTTTGCTTTTCCCCGATCATCTGAAGTACCTGAAACATATAACTTAAACTATAATCCAAATCTTAGTGAGTTCCCCTAAAGTACCACACACAACCAATACACGTAACAACATGCATATATTAGCCTTCAACCTTACTAGACTGTCTCGCATGGCCTACAACCTATTTGGACCGCTCTTTGGGCCTTCGTACTGACTAGAACACCTTGCAGGCCGTTAGTCTATCCAGACCGCCCCAAGTGTTTTGGCCTTCAGCATAAAGTACGACCTCCTCAACCCAACAAACCATAACATGTGGACATATACAATAAACATTAATAACCAACAACACATGTAACCATACAGATCTACTACTATGCCACATACTCAGCATAGCATCATACCCATTTACCATGATACATAATCCAGTGGGCCGATATTGGTGCCTTCGACCCACAAGTATAATGAGAAAAACTCACATCACAATCTGACAAAATAGTTGAACAACACACTGCTCCGAATACCAACTCTACAGGTCACCTATACAACAAATAATGACCAAATCTCAAACCACAACTCAAAATACCCAAAATGTCATTAAGTCAAACTTGGTCAAAATCAACGGCCAAAGGTCAAAGTCAAAGTCAACTCCAACTAGTCGCTACGTCTTGGCCTTCCTTGGCCACGTCGTGGCCACGAATTGCCATAACAGACGAGCCTTAGCCGAGTAGCCACGTTGTGGCAGTCCAGTCCACGTCGTGGTTACTATTCCCCAAATAGCTTAATGGAATAAGGCGATTCCTTCGAACCTAAGGGCTCTAAAGCCCAGATCTGGTCCATTCTAGGGTCTAAATGGATAAAGTTTCCAACTTCATCCCTTAAGACCCTCCAATGAGCAAAGATCTCCATTCTAAGTCCAAAAAGAGCACAAGCTCAACATGGATTAAACAATAAGCTCTTAATCCCTAAAGTCCTTTGGTCCAAAACTCAGTTCTAGTCCCAAATAACATTCTAAGTCATAAAGTTTCCAACTTTATGACTTTGCATGGCTATAAAGTGTCTGAATCTTAAAACCTAACATTTCACAATGTTCTAAGCCACGTAATACATGCATGGAGGAAATTGAAAGGTCAATATCCCATTTTTATAACTCTAAACATCCCAACTCGTCCAAAAGGGCAACTTATTTGGTCTAGAGTAGTCCAAACCCACCTAGACTAAGAATATGGGACTAAAAGCACATAATTTCCAAAACTAGCAAGATCTAGAGAGATAACCATCAAGTTCAGAACTTTATACCACCTGGGGTTGTTCAAGAAGTGTAAAACTCATATTTACAAAGCTAGGAGCTCCTTCCTTGCTTCCCACTGGCTTCCTTCTTTCAAAAGTGGACACCAAATATCAAAATGAGCTCAAGACACCACAAATGGAGATTAGGGTTTGTAAAGGACGAAGTGGGCAATGGAGGCTGATGAGGGAAAAGGTCTTGGGAGTTAATGATGCTTAAATAGGGGGTCAAACCCTAAAAATTAGGGTTTTCACCAACAGCGGTTGCCACTCCGTGGAACCTATAGCCACGTCGTGGCGGTCTACTAAAAGCCCGCGGGCCATAAAATACTGTCACGCCGTGGTGAGACTCCACCACGCCGTGGCCACCCAGAATAACATTTGACATTTGAAAATTAAATTCACACCTGGAACAGGTGTTATACTTATGCTCTCATCTATATTCTTGTATTTGGCTGCAACGGTGTTGGCTGAAGAACAAAGAAATGTTACAAGATTATTCAAACAACTTAAAAGAGAAATCCAGAAAAAATTATCATAGGTAATCCTACATTGCATGATTTGAATGAAGCAAGACATAAAAATTGAACAAAAATATGGGCTAAATCTAACATGTTGTCATCTTTTCGCAGGTTTGGGAAAACTTACGAATAGCATACAAGAACAAACCCAAATAACTTGACATAAACAATTTCAATAAACCTTGAAGAATTGTATAAACATGATGTTAGTTAATTTTTTAGGTTTAAATACAAAAAAATAGCAATTTACTTTGGAAAAATGTACTAATTTATAGCAATATCATTAGCAAATGTTAGTTGAATTTTGTAGGTTTAAATACAACATAATGGCAATGTACTTTGGAAAAATGTACCCGTTTATAGCAATATCATTAAGCAAACACGTACAACCCACGACCACACACGAACTTTTTTACTAGTTCATTTTATATCTACACATGCATAAGATGATAATAGATGTATAATATTTAGTTGATGGGTTTTTTATTTCAAAAGCGATAAGGCTGAACGGTGTGGTGCCGCCACACTCCACATAGGATGATTGTGACATTTTTGTCATTTTTCCTCTTTCAATTGAAGCTAGGGTGTGGTGTTCATATATTACCACCGGTAAAAGGGAGTGAAAGAGATTGGATTTGAACGGTAAAGGAAGAAAGAGATAGCGGTGGGATTCCACCGCCGGTATTATACCGGCGGTTTTTTTGATGAGGCCCGCTTACTGGCGGTAAACCGGCCATGTCATCACACCGGCGGTGGCTATGTTACGACACCGTATAGCCTAATATTTTACTCTGGTATGAATAAAATATAGAGTTGGTTTGAAAAAAATATGTATATTTTTTTATTTTTTTATTTTGACATCCAAAATGTTAGTTCACCAAAGAGTGTAACGTCCGCATGTCATGTTAGTTGTTATAGTAATCGGGTGACCGGATAAATGCTTAATATTTAAATAAATTGAAAAACATATCTGAATTAAAATAAAAATTAACATAGTGATAAAATCATATTTTCATATAAACTAGAAAAGTGTCCCCCGCTTTGCGGGGGTCAGAAGCCTTCAATGTCGTTTTTCCGGAATCCTTTAATGTTGGTTTTTTGTTATGGTTAAATGGTACCGCGTTTAATATTCATTAGCTTGATTACCACGTTTCTGTCAAACGCAGAGTAAAAACTCAATCTCTTTATAAAAGAAACCGGAAACCAAATTCAAAGCCTGTCATACCATATCAAAGATATAGCATACACAAATAGTAATGAAAAACATAAAAAAAAAAAAAAAACTATAGTCCCTTAGCAGTTGATGAATGAGCAAATAAAACCGTTGATTCAATAATGTGTATGTAACCCCACAACCTCTTTGTTCTCCAATCGATCCAACATCCTTTTACCTTTGTGAGAAAATTCACGACCACCCTCTTTTGCAACCTCTCCTTGACCCTACACAAAAAATATGTCATTAACCGAAAGAAAGTAAGTACAATTACCGCATTAAACATCATTGTGAAGTGTTCTTTATATATGGTGCAAATTGGCCAATCAATTATCTTTATTACTTTTATTTTAACAAAATTGTCATTAAAAATTACACAGTAAAAAATATACTGTTTTGCAATTTTACATTCCATTCTGTAATGAAATGAACAATTGCATCCCCGATTCCATTATACCAATTCATACAATTAAAAAAAAATAAACTGAATTACAAACAAAGAAAGCTACCTTTCTGGGACATGTTAACCAGTGGAAACGACCCATAAAATTAGCAAGCTGCACATAACAAAAGGGGAGAGAAAATGTTGTCATATTACATTATTTCAAATTAAATAATAACAATAAATGTATTCCACAATTTAAAAGAGAATTTTCTCACCACAAAGGAAAAAGGACATGTTTTGCCAATTAGAACATTGCTAGTAATTGATCTAACATTCTCAAAAACGTTAACTGAGACAGGAAAAAAAAAAAAAAAAAAGGTATATGGTTTGCATCTAAATGCATTAAGTCGGGATTTAAATAACATTAACTTCAAACCAATTGCTAGCTAGCCAAAAGTGAAAAACAACAGTAAGCAGAAAAAGAGCAGTTTGATGAAAATGCCCCTGATCCATTAAATGATAATTGAGAGAAATGAACAGCCCAATGATAAACTCGGAAAAAACTTGAGGAGTCTCCTTATTACGCAGATCAATTTCGCAGTCAACAAAATGGAAAAAAAAGAAAGAAAAATGCCCTTGGAGCCTTAACCAAACCTGTCTAAAACTGTTTAAAAACCTTTTACTTTTTTTGTTGTTTCCCTTTTTCTTTTTTTATTCCAATTTCGGCCTTTCATGATCACAAAACCATGTAATAACTTGCAATCTTTAAGCTTAAACAAAGATTGACCAAATTGCCCTTTAATAGCATAACACAAGTTACTGATTTTGAAGAAAAACCTGCACCAATTCCAAATATGGAATGATGTCAAGTTAGTTGTAAGCCTAAAAATGGAAAAAGTAATTGGGCATCCGTTAAAATCAAGACCTAAAACACATGCTTTAAACTGCACATTATGTTTAAAAACCAAGAATTCACCATCGCTTATTGAGACTCTCCTGTAAAACCAATTTCTTGCCGAATCCATCAGTTTCCCTCAGTCATCCCAAGGGATTCACTACCCTAGACACTCATCCAAATAAATCACTCAATCGGAAGAAGCAAAAGAAAAAATTAAAAAGATAGGAGTTGAAGAAATTGAACTGAAAATTCTATTCCATGTATTGTTGAATTGAAGGTGCATGCCTACCTAACCTGCAAAAATTGACATATATTGAGGAGCAAGTCCAAAGTTATAACACTTAAACAAAAAAACAAAGGAGCTGATAATAGATATGGATATGTTGGCTACCAGGCACCTGTCATTTGTAGAATTGCAGACAAAAAAAAAATTTATTTACTTTGGTTTCTTTTGGTTCGTCATTGAGAGAAGATTGGGAGTGAAGGAGCAGCATTTGAATCAAAAAGATTTTCTTTACTTTTTTTTCTTTGGTTCAGTAACCAAGACACCATATTCAATTTCACAAAAAAAAAAACATAAAAACTATCTTCCTTTCTTCGTCAAGCACATGCTTCTTTCACTCTCTTGTAATTACCAACACTTTGAGCACTCTTTACATCAAGCATGGTGTAATTACATCAAGCTATAAATCTTAACTATATAGTTGAAACTAATTCTAAGGTTTGTATCTGAAACAGATGCTTAACTCTAGCGGGTAGTTGGAAAAATTTTAAATATAGTTAAGAAAAATACATTAAGAACTCACTAAAGTAAGAAATTGAATGGATAAAAACATGTTATATATTTCCTAAACCGTTAATATATAAAGTATATGTTTTATATTTAAAAAGAATAAATAACTATCATTACGTAACATAGTGGTTTCTAGAATGGTAGTCAAAACTATACTTTTTTCTCATACTATTATGTCACCTGTACCACCTATGACCTACCAACGGTTTTCATAGCTTCCAATAGACTCCAGATTTCAACTATTACTAACAGGATCTTTGAATTGAAAAAGACAACATGTAAATGAAAAAAAAGAGGAAAAGTTAAATCAACTAACCCCCTTTGATGAACTTCATGCTTTTGCTCCATAAATTTGACCTAAGATGAACAAAAACACCCGATCTCCGCTTTCTTTACTTAAAACACCAATAACCTACTCACTGATAATCAATTAAAAAATAGAAAATAAAATAAATCAATATCAACATAGAGGAAGATTCAGATAGCAGTAGGAAGAAGAAATAGTTGAGTTGAAGGAAGATCAATTCATATCAAACATTATTTGAGTATTTGCAGAGGGGAGAATTTTGGGAACAATTCATACCTGGAGTGTGGTTTAACTCCCTTTTATCCTCGTTACATCTCACTTATCTCTCCTGAAGCCTGCAATGACTTCAATTTCAGCCCCAAAAAAAATTATAAAAATAATCAAACAAACCTGACGATTGAAATGGAGCGGCCAATTTGATACGAAGGAGGTGGGGCCGATGAGTCGGAGCACCAGTCAACGACGTCAACCTTTGCTGTAAAAAAATAATCACCAACTGAAAACCGTATGAACATTAGGGTTCAAGAAATTGGAAACGAACAGAACAAAAAAGATAGAAAATCAATTAAGCCCAAAAATATAAAGAAAGCAGATCAATTAATCCCAATACAGAAATCAAGAAAGAACGACAACACTAATCAGGTCGTCGCTGCCCTTTCAGGAGGAAGATGCTGACTTCAACGGGTTTCAGATAACCTCAGAGCCAAATACCCACATAGAACAACCACCACCTACAAATCGCACCATCCGTATCTATAAAAAAATCTGGTAGGATTTGTGGAATAAAGCATCCGAAAATAAACCCTTCGTGTATAGATAAGATGAGAAGACAGTGGAGACGGTGTTGGACCACGCAATCACCGGTAACTGCTCGGACGGTGATGTATATGTCGAAGCTGAGATAAGGCGGTGGAGAATCTTCTCGCGGTGGAAGGACTGGATGAACGTCACTAGGTTTAGGAGAATTATTAGTCGAACCTGATGCAATTACCACCTGTAACAAAGAAAACGCACATCGGAACTTGAGTTCGCGAGGAGAAGAAAGATTAAAACGTAAATCGGAGTTATTAGAACATACGGTGGGGGAAGGTGGGTGGTGATGAAACTTATGACAGTAATGGGGTGAGACAGCGGTTTGGAGGAGCGTATGAGGAAGAAGCAACCAACATCCGGTCGGAAAAAGACAGAATGCTATGGAGAGGCGGTGACCATGGTTGAGTGAGTAACCTGGATACCATTCACCATCTAAGTCGGTGACACAAATGGATTTTTGGGGCGGTGGCTGCTCACGTGTACAGAACACGTATCACTTCTGAATGAAGGGGTGGATCACACCTGGTAACCCTGGTGGTAACCCTGGCAGACAACCAACCCACGTGTCCACCAAATATAACCCATTGACCAGTCAATAACGAAGAATGGAAAGAAAATAAAAATAATAAACTGACAAATACAGCAAAATATAGGGACTTAGAATGACAAAAATAACAAATTGAAGTAGAGGGACTAAAAGAGACAAAGATGTTACATCTTTACTGTTACTTTTCTTCATAACTTTAATAATAAAAAAATATAATAATTTAATAATTTTTGTGGAATATGACATCATATTTTCGAGTTTCAACATGCATTTTTCAAAATTAGTTACCCGCGTGAATTAAATCGCCGGTATTGATTGCTATCTCACTCGGTGAGTCATTTGAAGTCAAAGTCAATATCGATAAGGAGTCAAAATACTTCAACGATAATATCGGCACGTTTTATGTGCACTACCAGCAAGAGCAACAAATTATATAGTCCTTTTCCTCTATCTTGAAAAAAAGCTTTTTTTATTTTTTGGTTTTTCACTTTTTCCATATATGTATTGTTAATTATATTGATTTAGCCATTTGTATTTTGTAAGTAAGATGATTCCTTTTTCTTTCTTTCTAGATTCAATTCCTTTGAATTGGTTAACTGAATGTCATTAGTGTATTGTCATTTCAAAAGATAAAAACGATTTTTTTGACGATACAAAAAAATTTGGCATTCGTTTTTATTTGATTTTTTGATTGGATAAAAATCCTTAAAAAAAAAAGGTGGGGCCTGCTTGGAATGGTTTCAATGTACGCGGTCATTGACACTTGACAGTACGTGTGTAGTGTACGCTGTAGCTTTTAGTTGACACGAGAAATTACTTGGAATGGTAATAAATAAAGGAAACTATTAATTAAATAATTATTAAACTGTTTTTTTTTTCTTTTCGGTACTTTGTTAAATTGATAACAAATAAACAAAATTTAACTAAACTATTTAAAAGAACACTATTCTTTTCGGTTTTTAAAAAATAATCATATATTCTTCCGAATCCTTCATTTAGGATTTGTTATCTCGAAGTTTCTTTTTATATTAAATAAATAAAAGTTCTATCAATACCTGAAATGTATATTATGATCATTTCTCATCAAATGTCTAATTTATATCGTGAATACTTTTCACTTATTATGTTTATTTAGTTTTTTGTTATATTTTATAAAAAAACGAAATCTTTTCTGAATATTTAATATTATTAATCGGATTTTGACTTGTTTTTAAATTCGAAGACAATTATAAGTATATTTAAAATAAATATTAGAAAATAACGATTTATTACAACAGAAATACTTTTATAAAAGGTGGAAGAACCTCATATGCTAGTAAAATCAAGATGCGTCGCACTTAACCATCTTTCCCACAAGGTGACATAAATAACCATACAATGTCATCTGAAAAAACAATACCATGTCACCACTCACCATTATCTCTTCGCTCAAGTGCAGCACATTCAAACACACACACACACATATATATATATATATATATATATATATATATATATATATATATATATATATATATATATATATATATATATATATATATATATATATATATATATATATATATATATAGGAGGGTTCAATTGAGAAAAAAAAAGGTTGAGAATTGGGGAATCATTCTCAGCCACACATTTATTTTGCCGTAAAACACTTAGGCCTACCGTCGGAAATGGATAACGGATAAACATGTGTTTTCCAACCAAACATGTTTACTTAAACTATGCTAATCATTACCTTAATATACACAAAAACATATTTTTTTCGTTTTTTTTATTTTTAGAAAGCCATTATTATCGAAAATTATTTTAAATATATCAAAATTCATAATTTTTTATTCTCTATAAATAGACATCCATATTGATATACTTTTAAGATAAAATAAAAAAATTATTTTTTTTAGAGTTTCAGCTCTCGTTATTCATAAGTGAATAAAAAAATCTATCAAATTTTTATTACAGTACATTCGTTATTCACTTATGAATAAAACGTATGCGTAACTTTTTTTATAGTTTAAGTACAGTTCATATATAAATATGACACGCAATAAAGTTTTCTTACTTAAAATATATTTTTTACATCATCTTTCATCATATATTATATTTATATATGAATAAAACGTGTATTAGTTATTGTCATATTTTATATTCATATATAAATAAAACATTTATCAGATTTTTGTTACAGTTAATTTGTTATTCATATATGAATAAGTAGTATAAATGATACTTAAACTGTAAAAAAAAATTAATTATATATTTTTATTCATAAGTGAATAACGAATGTACTGTAGCAAAAATCTGATGCATTTTTATTCACTTATGAATAATGATAGCTGAAAATATAAAAAAAATAAATTTTTTATTTTATCTTAAAAGTATATCAATATGGATGTCTATTTGTAGAGAATAAAAAATCATAAATTTTGGTATATTTAAAATCATTTTTCGATATAAATAGCTTCTTAAAAATTAAAAAAACAAAAAAAAACTATGTTTTTGTATATATTAAGGTAATGATTAGCATAGTTTAAGGAAACATTTTTGTTGGAAACACATGTGTATTCCTTATCCATTTCCGCTGGTGCAACAAAGGCTTTTGCGGCAAAAATAAATGAGTGGCAGAGAACGATTCCCCCATTCTCAACTTTTTTTATTTTCTCAATTGAACTTACCTATATATATATATATATATATATATATATATATATATATATGTGTGTGTGTGTGTGTGTGTGTGTGTGTGTGGACGAGTTTATATGCTTTGAAGGTGGGTACAAGTAATCAATAATAAAATAATATTAAATTTTAAATTTACTATTTCTAAATGAAATCTTACTATTTCTAAAAATAAATTGAATATAATAATATTATTTTTTAAGATGTCCAAACCATTAAGCTATGAGTACAAGTAATCAATAATAAAATAATATTAAATTTTAAATTTTAAACTTAACCTTATTTAAATTAAATTGAACAAAAACAAATGCAATATGTATAAGAATGCAATACAATCATAAAAGATTTTATATAATTTTAATCGGGTTTATCTTTCCATCTTATCTCTTGTTTACCTGGTCCTCCGCATTCATTTATGGAAATGAACCAAAAATTCGATGTGATTCTCCCACATCCCTTCCGTCTTCATTTGTAACACTTTGTTCGGTATCGTTTCCTAAATCGGGGTTGTGGCCCGAATATCAGTTATCATCAGGCTTAGGTCCTTTGGTGAAATAGAGAGTAGACCCATTTGGGTGTGAGTAATGTAGCTTAGATGATCCGGGTGTTCAGTTTGTGTTTTGGACCCAAGGGGTATTTCGATAAAATGTCAGTTCGGGCTTTTATGGAAATTGGATTTTCGTTCGGAAAGTTTTAAGGTAAGTATGAGTTTATAGAAGTGTAGATCTTCTCGTTACCTTTTCGTGGATATAAGGATCGTCGGAAACGGACTTAGAACGAAGAAGTTATGGCCTTCGGAAGTTTTAGTGGTTTTAGGGTGAAACCGGGTACGCGGGGCGTACTAGTGCTAAGACCAGTACATGGGACGTAAATTGGTGTACGTTGGGCGTACTAAGCAGATGCATCGCGGGTGTTCTTCGGAGTACAATAGGCGTACTCCAATTAGACCCAAACCCTAATTTAGGGTCTTGGACCCTATTTAAGCTCCTTAACTCACCACCAAACCCTATTATCTTCAGCCTCCATCCCTCCAAACCCTAGAAACGAAATCCTAGCCCCCATTTGAGTGGTTTTTGAGCTTTTTGTGGTATTTAAAGCATTTTGGTGATCTTTGAAGAAGAAGAAGAAGGAACTTCTTGGAAAAGTGTGGGATTGCTTGGAGATTTTGGATCTAGGCCTGTTGCATCTTGATCTACATTTTGGAGGTATAAAGTTTCTATCTTGATGACTCTAGGTGTTAGATCCAGTTTAAGTAGTAATTTGGGTTCTCTTTGGTCCTTAGAGTCATCATTTTGAGTATGAGCTACTCCAAGAGCTTAGAATGGTGGATCTTGGCCTTTGGGATGTCCTTTGTTCATAAAAATGTCATCTTGATGAGTTATTATGGTGCATGCATGAGTTTGGGTGATTATTATGGATTTTATTAAGGTTTTGGTCCCATTAAGTCTTGCAAAGGAGTAAAGTTGCCAACTTTACACGGTAAGACATCTCATTAGGGTCATATCCAAGTTTGGAAGTCATTGTCTTAACCATTAAGAGATTAGTTTAGATTTTTGGACCCTGGAGGAGTACGTTGGGCGTACGCAACTGTACGCTCAACGTAATGTTGTTTTTTTGCATCAGGAACTTGTATGATGTGCTTCGAGGGTAAGTATGTTGGGCATACCATTCTGGTACACGGGGCGTACTTCCCAGCTGATCATTTTGGGCTTTTTGAGGTTTGGGTTATTGGGCTTCTGACTCTTGGTCATGGATGTACTTGGGGTTTTCTTGGAAGTATGTTCATGATGGTTTTGGGGCCCAATCGGGTTATTGGGCCATAATGTGCTTTTGGTTGCTTTTGATTTGGGCTTTAGGTTGCCATTTTGGGCTTTTGTGCATTTAGGTTGGACCTTGGTTATGGAACAAGTAAGAAAAGGGTAAAATGGTCTTTTACCCTTTAGGAAGTTGGCTTATGGAGTGGGCCTCAAATTTTGGGTTATCGGGTTAATTATTGATTAAGATTGTATTTATTGATAGTTGGTGTGAGGTTATCCGGTTCAGCGACTCGAGCAGTTATTTGGCTATCAGCGGACTGAGGTGAGTTTCCTCACTGTGTCTAGTGGGTCTAAGGCACCAATGTCAGCCCATGATTGTTATGCTTAGGATGCAAGATGTTTGTGTGACTCTTGCATAGGTTTTGTGGACTATATGTTTACCGGGCAAGGCCCGATGCCAGGAGGGGCCTGATGAGTATATTGTATGCTAGTTATCAGTATGTGTTTTATGTTTACCGGGAAAGGCCCGATGTCGGGCGGGGCTCGATGACTGTATGGTATGCTTTTGTCTTTGTGATTATCGCATGTGTTCGTATGATTATATGTTTATATGATTATGTGTGTACTGGGCGGGCCCCAATTCCAGGTGGGGCCTAATGAATGACAGATCTATAATCCGAGCGGGGCTGGATGTCGGGTGAGGCCCGAGGCCGAGCGGGGCCCGAGGTAGCGAGGGGGCCCATTATATGTTGATATGTATGGTATGTGGTATTTTGGGTAACTCACTAAGCTTTGTGCTTACGGTTTTTATGGTTATGATTTCAGCTACTTCCGGTTCGAAATGGAAGGGCCCGGCTTGATGCCAGCGCATCCACCCATGTTTCCGCATCATGATGATTTTGGGATTGTACTCTGAAAAATGTTTTATTATAAAAGTACTTTTGAATATTTGGATGAACAAACACTGAATGTTGACTTAAAGATAATAAATGTTTTGGTTGAATTAAAAATGAAATTTTTACCTCGTAATTTTGGGCGTTTCATCATCACTGATAAATTCAAGGTATACGTTTTCTTCACCATCTTCTCTATTCATAGGCTTTCTTAATCTAAGGTTTCTACGAGGTACAAAAATCATCAATACCACCACTCATTGTCACAGGTAAATCCTACGTCTGTCACAATCATCTCTCCCTTTCTTCCGTATGAGACCCTTCATGCTGACTGATACTTGGTTATCTCTCTCTCTCTCTCTCTCTCTCTCTCTCTCTCTCTCTAATGCTTGTTAAGATCTGATCGATTAGAAGACCGGTTCTAATCCTAGTTCTCCTACTTTAATTTTAGCTAAAATCACAAATTTTTTTCGGAGCTTCTCCTTTTGTCGATCGGTTTATCTTCTATCTCCAGGTAAATATTTCTCTTAGTATTGTTTAAATTTCAAACTTAAAATTTCTCATATCCCCCTTATCATTCAATCGCTGATGATTTTTTATTTGACTGCCTCTTGGTTATTTCATCACGTAGATCTGTTCGACATTTTCTAGACATAAATCACTTAAAAACAATGAAGTTTTAGGAATGTGTGTGAAATTTCAAATAAAAACTCGATTATGAAGTTCATTATAGCGGATCCGACTTGTTGATATGATATGGGTTATTTGCAGGTATTGATTCTTCCCCAACACGAAAAATCCTTAGAAAAAGATATGAAGTTTCCGTTAAGAGGTTCAGGTATATACTCTTATCTTCTCTTATTTTTCTTAATTTTCCCAAACATTATGATGTTGTTTTGTCTCTACTGTAGTTGTGCCTCAGGTCAGTGGTTTTATGGATGCTTCTTAGGTATTGATTCACTTTTATTTATGTTATATTTGTATATTAAGTAATGTGTTCATCTCTTCCAAATTCTTGTTGTTAGTGAGACTAGACATGGAGCTTGGGACTAAGGGTATGTAGTTTTGACTGACCATTTTCTAAATCAAGTGTATCTGTGGAGTGCCTTAAATCATAAAAATCCAATCTTGGTTCCTTCTTTCCACCCATGCATTAGTTATAGAGTTTAAGATCTTGTGATAAGTTAGGGTTTTGGTTTTGGACACTTTCTAGCCATGCAAAGTCATAAAGTTGGAAACTTTATGATTTAGGATGTTCATAAGAGTCATATCTAAGTGTTGGGTGTTGGTCTCAAGCCATTAAGAACTTATTAAAGAAGTTGACAAGCTGCTTGAGTACGCGGGGCGTAGTCCATGTGTACGCAGTGCGTAACAGGATTTTTCCCGTTTGTTTTCTATGGAAGCTTGGAACGTGAGGCGCAAGGAAGGAGTACGCATGGCATACACCCAGAAGTACACTTGGGCCATTTTTAGGCCTTGGGCCATGTTTGGTTGGGTCTAGTTTGGAAAGGGTAGAACGATATTTTACCCTAGTGCGAGAGAACAAGAAATAGACCTTTGATTATGGGTTATTACCCTAATTATTAATAGGGTTGTTTTGGATATTTTTAGTGTGAGGAGCCTCTATAGCAACAGTGCGTGTGTGATTCAGCTATCTTTTAGATTGTGAGGTGAGTTTTCCTCACTTTACTCGTGGGTCGAAGGCACCAATGATGGCCCACTAGGTTGTATTTGTTGGATTTGGTGTCTAAGCCCATAACTATAACTGGTATGTACTTAACCCGATTGTAGCATGGTCCCTTTTTGGGTTGCCTTCACCAGTGAAATTTAATAGGATGGATTTTTTAGAATAAGGTTATTTGTGATTTATTAATATATTACAAGTATAATATATTATTATTATTTAATTAGTATTAATCAAGAATTAATTTGAAATTAATTTTGTGATCAAAAGAGACTAATTAAATATATGGGGAATGATTATGTAAATCAATCATTCTTGTAATATGGACTAATGATCCATGACTAAAATGGTTGGGCTAAACCAATAAGATAATCCATGGATAGTCCATGGAGGTTAACCCATGGAGCATAAGAATGTGAAAAGTCATGGAGCATTAGGGTTTACAAAGTGTAACCCTAGTGTTTGCCACATTATAAATAGTGACCCCATAAGCCAAAATCGGCTACACACTCTTTGGAGTCAAGTAACTTATTCTCTAAAAGCCTCCTCTTGCATTTTTGTGTTTGTGAACCAATAGAGGCATCACACTTGAGGTGCTCAAGCTTTCAAAGATCAAGAACTCAACCCTACTCAAGAGGTAAGCATCCAAACTAAGTTTTATATTATATAGCTTCAATTGTATGCTAGCTAGGGAGAATGCTTTGGAAAATTGAAAATGCATGTATAATTAGAGAAAACATTGCATGTGCACCATAGGAGTGTTATAGTGCTCAAAACCCAACAATATTATGTATCCTGGTATATAGGATGTTGTTATGTTGTAGTGATCTGTCAGACTGATAGATCTATATGATTACCTGTACTTTCTAGTTATTTGTTTATCTGTTGCATATGTCGACATAGTGTGGTTGGGTTGAGGCAACATTGCTCTGTGCGGAAGCTAACAAACCTATGAGCAACGCAGACATAAGTTGTGGGTCGGGAGGACAATCCATACTTATATTGTGGGATCGGGAGCAATCCAAACATAATTTGTGGGCCAAAAAGGCAAGCCAGACTTACGGTGTGGGCTAGGGAGCAATCTAGACATGAGTTGTGGGTCAGGTGGGAAATCCATACTCGTATTGTGGGCTCAGGGGTACTATAGTTCCGATGATTATGGTCCCACTATGCATGTTGTTATATGTTTATGGTGGTATTTTAGGGAAACTCATTAAGCTTTGGATTACAGTTTTGTTGGGTAACTATATTTGGTATGTACTTGACCCGGTTATGCATGGTCCTTTTGGGTTGCCTTCACCAAAGCAACTTGACAAGGTAATTTAAGGAAAGAGAGAGGATATTATGGTTTATTAATATATTATAAGAATAATATATTAAAGGAGAAATCATATTTATTTGATTAGTATTAGTCATAAATTAATTAGGAATTAATTTGGTGACTAAAAGAGATTAATTAAATAAAAGGACTTAAACTGTCAAGTGTGTGATAGTTGAGTTTTGGGCTGGGAAACCTAATGGACTAAGGGGAACGAAATTATGATGAAGGATCATCATATTTTCGTCCAAGGGCCCTATTCCAGAAGGTTCCTTGGGCTACTTGGTGGCTAAGGTATCCATTAGGGTTTAGACTGAAACCTTAGCAGCCTATAGTATAAATAGAGACCCTTGCATGCAATTTTCGGCCACTTGTTCCCAAGAGAAAACCCTAGGCCGAAAATTAGCATCCTCCTCTCTCTCAAAGTTGCCTTCTTGCTTGTGTGGTGTTTGTGATCCATTAGAGGAGTTACAATTGTGACTCTAGGCTCAAGAGAAGAAGATTCAAGCTACTATTTGAAGAGGTAAACATCTAGATCTGATGTTATATGTTAATTTTGATATTATGTATGCTAGATTAGGGTTTGTAAGTCTTGGATTCATTGCATTTACAATAGAGAAACCTAGATCCAAGCATTAGGGTTTGTATGAGCACATAGGATTGTTCTTATGTATAAAACCCATTAGTGGTATCAGAGCCTTGATTGGTTTCTGTTGTATGTGATGAAATTGTCGAATTCTTGCTGAAAAACGATGTTCTTGCCTCTGCCCGAACCAACTCGGCGAGTCAGTATCTGGACTCGGCGAGTTGGCCCTACTCGGCGAGTTCAGATTGCTACTCGGCGAGTTTGGGACTCAGACAGAGGATATCTCGCGATTTCTTGCTGTTTTGGTGAAGGATAATTGCCTTATATGTTTTTAACTGATAAAATTCGAATTTTATTGTTATTGAAAGATTATCCTTGCCAAAACACAAGATAATTACCAACTGATTAGATAATAAATTCCTTATATGATTAAGATTGATTTTTTGAATTAATTGGGTAACTTATCTTGCAAGAAATTGAATTAGGTCAAATATAGATAATCACTAAATTAATTGTTTGATTTATATTATTTGTTATTTGATCCCTTGTGTTTTGAAAAGTTCAAAACTTGCCCTCAAGTTTTGAAATTTAATTTTTTGATTGAAAAGTTTAATTTTGAAAAAAATTTAAATTTCAACCCTTAGAATTTTACAAGTTTAAAATTCAATCTTATACTTTATCTATTACAAGATTAATATATATATATATATATATATATATATATATATATATATATATATATATATATATAGGAATAAGCTAGTCTTATCGCTAGTAGGCCTCATTCACGAAGCCAGTCTATAACGTGGGTATAAGGTTGATGCCTATAAAATGGCGCTTAATGGGTGTACACTCACACCTACCGCTTGCTTGACTGGTGGAGGGTCGTTAGCCGAACGGATAGGATAGGGCACTTAATTTCTCATTATAAGTATAATGGAAATATTAAAGTAACAACATTGTTTTATAAATTCCCAATCTTAGTTACTTTAGGGTAAAATGTGAAAATGATGCTATTCCATGGAATTACACTTTGTATCCCTATCAAACGTTAGTGGAGCGTGCGTGGCTAACCGGCACACTAATTTGGGATTGACATTGGTGACAAAGGGTGGCTCGATGTTTATCATAGATCAATGGAGCGTGCGTGGCTAACCGGCACATTGATTAGGTGATAAAGACATTGGGTGCACCATGTTGATTCGCATGGTTATTCACAACTTGTTTGCCATCCTTGGCATCCCAGTCGCAAATTTGAAGTGCATATCGAGATTTAAACATGCCATTGAAATGTTCAATGAATCTCAAAAGAAATCTAGGAATTTTCAAATACATTTAAAACTTAATCTCTTTTCGTTTTTCGTGGTGAAAATTAGTGAATCGTCATTCACTTACCTTCAAATTATTTACTTTTATATTACGACATCCCTTTTCTAAATTAGTGAAATGTTCAATGAATCTCAAAAGAAATCTAGGACCCGTATGTGTAGCAAGGAAGTCACAAACCCCGAGGGTCTAGTCTTTCCGTTATGATTGTTATAGTATGAATTGTGGCTTTTCTGATGAATTTCGTTTTGTTTTCAGCATGTTGATCACTAGAGGTTCTGGATCAGGAGCTGGTAGCCCAAAGAGGCCAACTTTGACGGATGATGACATTCGGGAGATGATCACTACTCAGGTGACCATGGCTGTTAGGGAGGCGATCTCGGAGGTTTTTGGGTCTATCAAGACCGCGATGATTGAGCTTTTTGATGAGCAATATGCCGTTGTAACTGAGGCTGGTGCTGTTGCAATCACCACAGATGTTGCTGCTGCGGGAGTTCATGGGAGAGGGTCATTTCAGTACCGGGACTTCAGCAATACGAAGCCCCTGGAGTTCGACGGGATCAAGGACCCGATCATGTCCATGAGGTGGATTTCCGACGTGTAGGTTTGTTTCTTCACTTGTTCGTGTCCAGAGGACTGGAAGGTCAAGTATGCCCTGAACCTTCTTCGTCTGGGCGCGAAGGACTGGTGGAAGCTGGTGACCGGTTCTTATACTCCTGAGCAGAAGGTTGTTGTTACTTGGGAGCATTTCTCGGAGATGTTACACACTGAGTATGTTCCCTTGGCAGAGATGGAGAGGTTGGCTCAAGAGTATCTATTGTTGAGGTAGACAACAGAGTCGGTGACGGAGATCACCAAGATGTTTACTGAGAGAGCGCTTTTCTGCCTCGAGTATTCTGCTTCGCAAAAGTCCCAGATGTCGCGATACTTGAGCATGCTCAAAACTGGGATTTGGGAGTTTGTGTCTACTCAGCGATAACATACCCTCTCCGAGTTTCAGGATGCCGCGCAGACGCGGTAGATTGAGTTTGAGACCCAGATTAGGGAGAAGAGGTAGGCTCTGGTTCAGTCGCATCCAGCAGCAAAGTGGTTCAAGACTGCTGATTCACAATCTGAAGGTCAGAGGGGCCGCACTTTTGGAAAATACGGTAAGGCTCATGAGGGCGCTTGTCGATCAGGTTCAGGGTGCCACAAATGTGGAAGGGAGGGCCATATTGCTAGGGATTGTCGTCAACAGGCCCCAGTGTCGAGCACCGGGATTTGCTACCACTTTGATCAGGTTTGCCATGTGAAGGCCAACTATCCCTTGCTCGTTACAAGACCAGTGCAGACTCCAGCACCGGATACTTTGAGGATTACGAATGGACGACAGGGGAGAGCTGAGGCCCTGAAGGCCAGGGGTCATGCTTTTCAGCTCACAGCGGAGGAGGCTAGGGTGGCACCTGACGTCGTTACTGATATGTTCTCATTTATTATTTTGTCAAGATATTTTATTATATGCTTATGATTGTATTTATAGTAAGTACCTTCTTAGTGAATTCCTTGCATGCTCTTGTGCTTTTTGACTCGGTTGTGAGTTGGTCCTTTGTGTCTCAGTCCTTCAGTAGGAGCTTCGATATGGAACTCGGAGTTTTGGCATGTCCGTTGCGAGTTTCCATCGCCATCGAGCACATGATTTCTGCTTCGATCATTTTTCGAGATTGTATGATAGAGATATTCAGGTTGTCTTACCCGATCGAATTGATTCACATCCCCATGGGGGATGTGTGTGTGATAGTAAGGATGGATTGGCATAGCAGATTTGGTGCCATGATTGACTGTGAGGGACAGCGGGTGATAGTTCGAACCCTAAGTGGGGGATAACTGATTATTTATGGCGAAGGTACCAAGGTTGGTTCGGCCTTTTGTTCAGCTGCTGGGCTCGGAAGTATCTTCAACGTGGATGTATGGGTTACCTCGCTTATGTGGTAGACACTCGGGTGGAGAAAGGTGTTTTGGTTTCTGATGTGTCTGTGGTCAGAGAGTTTCTAGATATATTCCTGTAGGATTTACCCAGCGTGCCTCCCACAAGGCAGGTGGAGTTCAGGATCGATCTGATCCCCGGTGCAGTGTCGATTGCTAAGGCGTCGTAGCAGTTAGCACCGCCTGAGATGCATGAGTTGTCCTCTCAGCTCTAGGAGCTGTTGGGCAAGCAGTTTATCCGACCGAGCAGTTCGCTATGGGGAGCATCGATTTTGTTCGTGAAAAAGAAGGACAATTCATACCAAATATGCATAGATTACCGGGAGCTGAACAAGTTGACGGTAAAGAACCGTTACCCACTTCCACAGATTGATGATATCTTCGATCGGCTGTTGGGTGCATCTTGGTTCTCCAATATCGATTTGAAATCTGTGTATCATCAGATGAGAGTCATAGAGGAGGACGTGGAAAAGGCAGCATTTCAAACTCGTTATGGTCATTACGAGTTCGTGGTGATGCCGTTTGGGCTCATCAACGCACCGACAACATGTATGGATTTGATGAATCATGTATGCAGGTCGATGCTCAATCGGTCGGTCATTGTTTTTATTGATGATATCCTGGTCTATTCCAAGAGAAAGGAGTAGCATGAGGAGCACCTTCGAGAGCTACTAGGAGTTTTGAGGAGTGATAAGCTTTATGTCAAGTTCTCTAAGTGTGAGTTTTAGTTATGGGAGGTCCAGTTCTTGGGACACCTCGTTAACTAGGATAGGATTTTAGTCGGCCAAGCCAAGATAGAGGCAGTTATGCAGTGGGAGGTACCAAAGTCTCCCTTAGAGATCATGAGTTTTCTGGGTTTGGCAGACTATTATCGGAGGTTTATTCAGGATTTCCCCGAGGTTGTAGTACCTCTTACTCGTTTTATGAGGAAGAGCGTGGTTTTTTGTTGGGGGCCTGAGCAGCAGGTTGCGTTTGAAACGCTGAGACATAAATTATGTGAGGCCCCAGTGTTGACCCTTGCAGAGGGCGTGGAGGATTTTGTTGTATATTGTGATGCTTCTATCACCGTTTTAGGGGCAATACTCATGCAACTTTGGATATTATTGTGTATGCTTCCAGGAAGTTGAAGCCACATAAGGTTCGGTACCCGACGCATGATTCGGAGTTATGGGTGGTGGTGTTTTCCCTCAAGATTTGGCGAAATTATCTATATGGGGTCCGATGTACCATCTACACGGATCAAAAGAGTCTGAGATATCTCATGGATCAGCCGAATCTGAATATGAGACATCGTAGATGAATTGACATGGTCAAGGATTATGACTGTGAGATTCTTTATCATCCTGTGAAAGCGAATATGGTCGCTGATGCTTTGAGCCGCAAGATGGCTAGTACTTCTACTGGGGGTGTGTGTATGAGGATTACTATCGATTTTTCGCTTTTGGAGATGATCAGGGGGATCTAGCCGAGCGAGTCAAGAGTGAGCACTGGAAGGAAAGAATCAGAGGTCAAATCAATAGGTTTGGAACCGATAGCCATGAATTGTTTACACAGTGTGGTCGGGTTTGGGTTCCAAATTTTGGTGAGGTCAGGCAGACAGTAATGGAGGAGGCACATAAGTCCATATTTTCAATACACCTTGGAGCCACAAAAATGTATCGGGATTTTAGACTTAGTTACTGGTGGTCGTACATGAAGAGGGAGATAGCCTGGTATGTAGAGAGGTTCTTGACCTGTCGGATGGTCAAGTCCGAACACCAGAGGCCGCACGGAAAGCTACAGCCTTTGGAGTGTAACATCCCGAGATAAGGTTATGACCCTTACTTTTATTGAATTGTCAAAACTAGCCCTTAATTGAGAAAAAGGTGGCAAATGAGTATGTGGGGCGTACGCGTGTGTACGCTCAACGTACTCATGTGCGTATTATGGACGCGGAGGCCACCTAGTACGTTGGGCGTACTAGGCTCAGAGTGTAAACCCTAATTGTGTTGTGTGTCCCTATTTAAGGAACATGATGGCCTCATTTCCATCCACCATTTCCAGCCTTCAACTCCCCTCAAACCCTAAATCTTGATTTCATAGTTTGTATGAGCATTTGGGGCTTATTGAGTGATCTTGTAGGATTCTTTTGTGAAGAATGAGCTTTGAAGGAAGAAGAGTTGGTGTCCAAGCTTTTGGATCTGAGTTTCCATGTGGTTGGTGCATCATTCAGAGGTATCAAGCTCAAAACTTTCTCATTGTTTTGATTAGTTCATGTTTTGGTCCATTTTTTTAGGGTTTTATGTCCCAAGCTTGAAGCTTTATGAGTTTGAGGAACTCCGGAGCATAATACATGTCCATTTAGGTGTTTCTAGTCGTTTGAACTCATAAAAATGTGATCTTGGTCGTTAAGATCTCTCCATGCATTAGATATGAGGACCTTTGTGAGTAAAGTTAGACTGGTCCAGCCATGCTAAGGCTTAAAGTCACCAACTTTATGGAATAATGGACCTTATTCAGCCCAGATCTATATTAGTAGCAATGGTCTTAACGGATTAAGACTAAAAGAGTGAAAAGAGGAAATCTGGGGAGTACGTCGTGCGTACTCCCAACTATGCGCAGCGTAGCGCTGAGCCACCCTGATGCATGCATGGCTGACTGTACGCCCAACGTAGAGGGACGTAAACCCAACATACGCGTTGGGTGTTGACTTCTGTTGACCTTCAGGGTTTTGGTCAAGTTGTGGACTTTGGAGGCCATGGAGGGGTAAACTGGTCTTTTACCCTTCTGGGGTTAAGTAGAGAGACTTAGCCAACATTTTGAGGATTGTTGATATCAAATTTTAATTAGAGATATATGTGACATATGTTAGGCGGAGTCTAGACCGGCAGTTCGGGTGTGGGATTTACTTGCTTTACTTCACGAGGTGAGTCTTCTCACTTTACTTCCCTAAGTGGTAATTTATGTGTGACCGGAGGGTCTTGATCGTGTTATGACCGGAGGGTCTTATTCATGTTATTGGCCGGAGGGCCTTATTTGCTTATACTGAGTTATATGTTGTTATGCATCTTGTATTTTTTACTTATGTTGTTATATTATTTTGTGTATATGTTGAGCTATGGCCGGAGGGTCCATACCGAGACGTGAGACTGGAGGGCCTTCACTGAGACACATGACCGGAGGGTCTTTATTGAGATATAGCCATGAGAGGCTAATTATTATGTATGTGGTATTTTGGGGAACTCGCTAAGCTTCGTGCTTACAATGTTTGTGTAAAATGTGTTTCAGGTACATCTCAGGATCGCGGGAAGGCGCCGGCATGATTGTACACATCAGCTTGATGATTTGAGTTTATGTGGATTCTGGGATATTTGATAAACAATTTATGATGTTATGTGTTTGAGAAAAATACAATTTGACATGCAAAATGTTTAAGTATGTTTTGTGTGAACTTTTAAAAATGAAAAATTTGTTTTGAAATTTAGAGTGTTACATGGAGGTTCCCATATGGAAATGGGAACAAATCACCATGGATTTTAACACCAAGTTACCTAGGACGGATAAAGGATTTGATGTGATATGGGTCATTGTGGATCGTCTGACAAAAGAGTGCCCACTTATTGGCTATTCAAGAGAGTTCCTCGGCTAAGAAATTGGTCGATATGTATGTGTGCGAGATCGTCGGTCGACATGGTGTTCCAGTCTCCATTGTATCTGATCGATATGTTTGATTCACTTCACGATTTTGGCAGAGGTTCCCATCCTCAGACTGATGGCCAGAGTGAGCGGACCATCCAGATGCTCAAGGATATGTTGAGAGGTTGTATCATAGATTTCGGTGGGAGTTGAGACTCCTATCTTCCCCTATTTGAGTTTTCCTACAACAACAACTATCATTCTAGTATTGGTGCGTTGTCTTATAAGCTTCTTTAGGGGAGGAAGTTTTATACACCGGTTTGTTGGGGGGAGGTCGTTCACAGGGTCATGGGGAAGACCGAGGTGGTTTTTTAAATGAAATAGCTTATCCAACAGATCAGGCAGAGGTTGCGGACAATTTAGAGTCGGAAAAAGAGTTATGCTAACAGACATTGATCCGATTTGGAGTTCCAGGTCGGTGATATGGTTTTACTGAACATATCACCCTGGAAGGGTGTAATACGCTTCAAGAAGAGGGTCAAGTTGGGGCCTAGATTTATTGGACCGTTTCGAGTAGTAGCCAGTGTAGGCAGGGTAGCCTATCGACAGGATCTACCCAAGGAGCTTAGCCAGATTCACAACATCTTCCATGTTTCTTAGCTTCGTAGGTGTGTAGCTGACGAGTCAACAATGATTCATTTGGAAGATATCCAGTTGATGAGCCCCTGAACTATATTGAGAGACCAGTGGCGATTTTGGATAGGAAGACGAAGGCCTTGCGCAACAAGGTGGTACCATTGGTCAAGGCTCAGTGGCATCATCGAAAGGGTTCCAAATAGATGTGGGAACCCGAGGTAGGGATGTGGGAGAACTACCCAAAGTTATTCACATCATCAGACTTCGAGGACGAAGTCTGATTCAAGCGGGGAGAATTGTAACACCCATCCAAATCAGGTATTTACATTCATAGCTAAAGTATAAAATTTGTTGCAAAAATGGAATTTACGCCGGGCGTACGATGGGCGTAAGTAATTAAAAAGTAACGCGGCTGTTTTAAGTACGTAGGACATACTCGACTGATGTGCAAACCCTAAATCTGGGGTTTTGAGCCCTATTTAAGCACCTTAACCTCCACAAACCCTTTCCTTTCTCAGCCTCCATCTCTCCAAACAACTCCCTTAAAACCCTAACCCCATATTTGTGCCTTGTGAGCTAAAAGTGTGTTTGTTGGTGCTTTTAAAGGAAGAAGAAATTGGTAGTGTTGCTTGGAAAGCTTCAAGCATTATAGATATGGGTTTTGCACCTCTCAAGCATTCTCCATGAGGTGTAAAATTCTTAACATGGTGAATGATTTGTTGGATGTTGTTAGTGCTTAGTCTTATGTCGTTTTATTCCATTGTTTTGTTCTAGTTGAGTATTAACTACTCAAGACCTTGTGAGTGACCTTTTCTGATGTTTTTGAGTGCCTTGAATCATAAAAATGTTATCTTGGTCCCTTATTTTCACCCATGCATGAGTTATGGATTTTACGATCTTGTGATAAGTTAGGGTTTTGGTTTTGGACACTTCTAGCCATGAAAAGTCATAAAGTTGGAAATTTTATGATTTAGGACGTCTATAAGAGTCATATTTGAGTGTTGGGTGTTGGTATCAAGCCATTAATAACTTAATAAAGAAGTTGGCAAGTTGCTTGAGTTCGCGGGGCGTAGTCCCTGTGTACGCAACGCGTAACGAGATTTTTCCTGTTTTTTTCTATGGAAGCTTGGAATGCGGGGCGTAAGGAAGGAGTATGCATGGCATACTCCCAAAAGTGCACTTGGGCCATTTTTAAGCCTTGGGCCATGTTTGGTTGGGTCTAGTTTGGAAAAGGGTAGAATGGTCTTTTACCCTAGTGAGAGAGAGAGAGCATGAAATGGACCTTTGATTATGGGTTATTACCCTAATTATTAATTAGGGTTGGTTTTGGATATGTTCAGTGTAAGGAGACTCTGTAGCAGCAGCGCATGTGTGATTCAACTATCTTTCAGATTATGAGGTGAGTTTTCCTCACTATACTCATGGGTCGAAGGCACGAATATCGGCCCACTAGGTTGTATTATGTATCTTGGTATATAGGATGTTGCTATGTTGTAGTGATCTGTTAGACTGATAGATATGTATGATTACATATACTTGTTGGTTATATGTTTATCTTTTGCATATGTCCACATAGTGTGGTTGGGTTGAGGAAATACTGCTTTATGCGGAAACCAACAAACCTGGGAGAAATCCAGACATAAGTTGTGGGTCTGGCAATCCATACTTATGTTGTGGTATCGGGAGCAATCCAAACATAAGCTGTGGGCCAGAAAGGCAAGCCAGACTTATGTTGTAGGCTATAGAGCAATCCAGACTCGTGTTGTGAGGTCATGGGTAATCCAGTTCTGATGTATGTGGACCCAGTATGCATGTTTTTATATGTTTGTGTGGTTGTATTTTGGGGAAACTCACTAAGCTTTGGCTTACAATTTGATTTTATGGTTTCAGGTATTTCAGATGACGTGGGTAAGGTGAAGGCTTGATCGTGCACATCATCCTGGATTTTTATGTGATTTATGATTTTTGGATACTCTGATTTGTGATTGTGATTTTTGGAAACTTGTTTTTATAAAACTTATGGTTTTGGAATGGTTTTAAAAATAAAAAAATTTCCTTGATTTTTGGATATTACACAAACAATAGGTTTTCTTATTATAGAATGAAAATCACATATTTTCACATTTCTGAACATATGAGAAGAAATGAAGATTGTTTGGAAGCTTGTACAAAACTTAATGCGGGTTTTCAATACAACTAAGAGCATGTTTAGGTTGAATTAGTAAAGCTATGTTTAGTCAAAGAGCATATTTTGATTAGAAAACTTGGAAAGAGAGAGGTATTAGAGTGTGTTAATATCTTTCATTACAAAATTAGAATAGTATGAATCACATCAAGGCATAATCAAGTTAAATGAAAGCATTGAGAAATGGTACTGGAACTGTTTAATTCATTGTTTACGAATCTATTTCATTTTTTGTATGCTTTTAAAGTATATTGTTATCTATATTTTCAAACCCCCCCCCCCTTTGTGACCAAAGTAGCTTATGCAAAGAGGTATAGACCATTGTCCTGTGTCTTTATGGTTTGAACCTGCTTTTCATGTACTTTGTTTTAGTGCAATAGAGCAATGAATTATAGGATACTTTTGTGCTCGTTTATTTAATGGATTTGACACCCTAACAATATGCACAAAAGATTGGACACTGGGATTTCAAGTTTATTCTCTATTGTGGGGGTGTCATATGTTTTTGGATTGTCTTCTGCTCTTTCATGTTTTAATATTGTAATGTCGGGTTGGTTTTATGGTAGCTTGTAGTATTTTTGGAGTTCATGTTGCTTAAGGCCTCTATGTTCTATGTTCTTGTTTCTCAAGACCTCTGTGAGTTTGCTATCAAGATCAAATATGATGATCTCTTTTTCAGTTGGATTTAATAAAGCTCAAGGTTGTTGTTTAGAGAGTTTCTACTACTTTGACCATTTTACCTATATTTGGTCTCTTCTCATGTAACAATGTTTCTTGCTACTTTGACCATTTTATCCTTATTGATTTAGTGTTTCTATTTCTAGTTTTAAGTTCTCAAATTTGTAAAGGTATTTCCTCTTTTTGTTTGTTTTCATGTTTCTCTTATTTGTTAAAATATATTTTTCTAGCTTCTCGTTGGTGTTTATAGTATGTTTTGTGTTTCAGAATATGACTATTCAGAATGTGTTTGTGTTTTAGAATGTCTACTAATGAACCTATAATTGATCTCGATGATGACAATGAAGTTGAAGTCCCATTAATGAGTAAATTTAACAACGAATAAGAAAAGAACTCAATGGGTAGGGAAAGATCTATTGTTTTGTATCAGTTTACATATGTCAGGCATTATATCTACAAAATACAAACATTGTAACAAAGTATTTATGTTGTGGCACTAGAAAGAATGGTACTTCCTCATTACTCACTTATCTAGTTAATATGTGTAGGAACTCCCCAATTTAAAAAAATTAATTTAGAGAAACAAATGATTATAAGCTTTAAGACAAAAGGTATGGAGGCGAATGGGTCTTTGGCTAAGGGCTCCTTAAGCCAATAGGAATAGCGCTCTTCTTGGTGGCGGCTAGGCTTTTAGCAATGATAGAGTTTCAAATCTGCCACTGGAGGAGTGGGATTGCACATCCGGTGCGACGAGTGGTGACGATGGTTTAGGGTTAAAATTTGGAGGCAAAGATTGGCAATAAACCCATTACTTTTGGTTTGGAGCAACGATTAGTAGTGATCGTGTAGGTTTCATATTTGGAAGCAGACTGTGGCGGTGGATGTTCAGACATGGTTGTAGAACATATCTGATGTACCGAAGGTTTGTGGTGACAGTGGTGGAAAGTCGTCATAGTTTGGTGGTGTGTCACATAGCTCATAGAGAATGAGATTAAGACATGATGAAGGTGTGTCACAGAAGCAACATCATAGGAACTAGTAGGGTTGTGGTGGCAAAGGTTGTTTTCGTCGATGGAAATATCGCATGTTGGTGGTGAGTATCGTCGGAGCAAAGAAGCATCATAGGAAAATTAGGGCTTGCTTTCTTCATGTTTGGTGAGAAAATTAGATCTCATGACATATTATATGAATAAGCAAAGTTGATAAAACTACTCCTAAGAAAAAGTAACTCCTAAATTGTTCATAATGATTAGGAGTGCCTATTTTAACTCTCTCTCTCTCTCTCTCTATATATATATATATATATATATATATATATATATATATATATATATATATAATTTTTTTGAAAACACAAAGTTATGTGATAATCTTATAACCGAAAATACAACCACAAGTTTTAAAAACCTACAACACTACAGGATCCTAGTCCCAATGTATAGTTATTCACATTTTAAAATAGCAAAAATGATACATAGTAAGTAATTTGCTATAAATAATAAACAAAATTCTAATATATTTGGATGGCAATGCTATAATTTGATGTTTTCAAAACATGAAGTTACAATACTAAAAAATAAAAATACGATGATATAATAAACAAATCAAAAGAAATACATTGTCATTCTTTCCAATTGTCATTCCTTTAGACTACAATGCCACCTCCCAATTTAAAAATATTGCTAATAAAAGAATAAATATTATGGAATTCAACCTTCTTTTAAACCTAATGAGAAAAGGTGGAGATTTTCCCAATATAATTAAATTCCTTTTTCAACTTGTAGCCTCATTTTCACACAATATCAAATAATTAAAAATATCATATTTACAATGATGTACTATTAAATTGCATTTATGAATTGTGACGATGATTTAAATGGGTAAAATTCAACTAATGTTTCTTAGATATGTGAAAGTAATTGTGCTAAAAGGATTGAAAAAAAAGTGAAGATCAACCTTATTTGACATCAAAACTTAGCATCTTTTCATTTTTTTAAATTAAAAAATAACTGATTTCTATTGAGTCGGTTGATATTTTCACTTAATAAATTGATTCATTCACATGAGGTACAATATATGTGTGGCTATCGTACAAGTTAGTAAAACATACATTTCAAATGGACGAATCAATTTATTAAGTGGAAATATCACTTCCCTTCTATGAAATATATACCAACAAATTTATTTATTCACTATTTATTAAAAGATAAAAATTAGCTTGTTGACCTTAAGAGTCAACATCTTTTTTTTTTTTTGGGAAATATTGGCTTATGAGGTTTACTATCGTCTTTTAATGCAAAATTACTAAAATTCATGTAAAACTAATATGTTTTCATGTTTAATGACCATTAACAGTTATAAATTATCCCTTTGACCTCAAATTAAGCATATTGTATTTTTTGGAAAGTGACTTTTGGTGATAAATCTAGTCTTTTAAATGCAAATTTAGAATATTCTGATAGAAATATAAAACCAACATGTTTTTGTGTTTAGAACTTCTTAAAATTAAATATTGGCTCTCTATCCTCAAAATCCATAATGTTTTTTTTAAATACTTATGTCTGAGGTCAAATCTAGTAATGATTCAAATGAAAATTTGATAGGCTTTGATTCATATGTAAAACTAACATGTTTCTGTGGTAATACTCTTGTCGTTTTGAAATATGAAAAAATATGATAGCAAAAAATCATTAACGTTCATGTTGTATACCAAGTTAAAGATTAACTTGGTTGACCTTAAAAAGTAAATATCTTTCTATTTCAAAAATGGAGTTATTAAGATTTCTTACCCATCTTACTTTCATGTAGACAATACCATAACACTTTGAGAATGTGATATTTCAAAGGCCCCGTCCAATTTAGTAAAAATATGCCCTATATGATAGCGTTTCCCTTTCCAGCCACAATCAATATGGTAGTAACCTTGTCAAAAACCATATTAATGTCCATAAGAAAGCTTTGAAATTGTGCTTACATCAAATTCAGTTTAATATATTTTTATTCCACGAAAGTATAATTATAAAAAAAACAATTATTATAGACTTATCCTTATTAAACAATAATACTACATGTGAATAAATAACATTCACCATGGAAAAAACATACAATACAATATGTATGTAAGGAATATATCTAGTCAAAAGTTGCACAAAGTCACTAGTACTTTCTTTTACCACCATAGGTGGACGTATTGTAGTAAAAAGGATAGGTCTTTTAACAAATAGCAAACAACAAAATTTCAACAATATATGTTTAGTTTATGTCTTTATGAATTAAATCCACGTACTCGTGTTGGAAGAGATGATCTTGTTAGAATTTTATTTATTTGTTTTATTACTTCTTGTATAGTATAGGGGCTCTTTTGTAATATATATATATATATATATATATATATATATATATATATATATATATATATATATATATAGAGAGAGAGAGAGAGAGAGAGAGATCTATACACCTAACCCTAACATGAGGGTTTTCCATATTAATTAGCATGGTATCAAGCCTCCTTGCGTATGCCTCCTAGCAAACAGGTGGGGATTATTTTTCTCTTCGATCGACTCAAGTCCTATTCTATTTTCGCTTCACTTATGGTTGATTTCCATATTTTTTCCTACGCATTGCTACCTGATGCGCCACTGCTGACTTCTATCACAATTGTTTACTCATCAGATCTTGCCCTCAAACAGTTGTTGATCACTTGTTGTTCAAGATTTCATCAGTACCCTGTATCAGAAGTTCTACAGATTATTTCGTTTCTTTCGCCTAAGGTCAACTTCAAGTCCATTATTTCTTGTCTCTGTTAAATTTTATTTTGTTGGTTTTTTCAGGGTCCCAATGACTGTTTCCGTAGCCTCCTCTTCTGTCATGGGTTCAAACCCTACTGCCAGTCAACTGGTCTTTGCCCTTACTAATGTCTACTCACAGTTCAGTTTCAAGTTATCTGTAAACGGTTCCAAATATAAACAGTGGTGCAGATTATTTACAGACATGTGCAAAGGTGCTAAGGTACACTAACATATCACTGGAAAAACTAAGCCCCAAGGAGATGAAGATGAAGACTGGGCGACCATTGACTCTAGTATCAAATCATGGTTCTACTCCACTTGTGATGCAAATTTATTACAGATAATTTCCAGCGATGACTACACTGCAAAAGACCTTTGGGACAAACTTGATGAATTCTTTCTCAATAATAAGATGTCTCGTATGCTTCAACTTCAAGAACAGTTCTATAACACCAAAAAAGGCTCATCCACCATTATGGAATTTTTCCATTCTCTAAAGAATTTGGCTGAAGCTCTTGCGGATTGTGAATAAAATATTGATGAGGTCGAGTTAGTGATGCAAATTCTGAGACAAATCCCATTATCCTATCACAACATTGTGGATGTAATCACCAACACAAAACCTTTTCCATTGTTCCTTGAAGCAAAGAGTATGCTACTAATTCATGAAACTCGTGAAGAATCTCCTGATCCTCTTGATGATGCACCTCTTACCTCCTCTGCAACTCTCTACTCAAGTTTGACCCATGGAAAATCAAGAAATAAATTTAATAAAGGCAAAAATAATGGGCGGGTTGCTTCCAGTGGGAGGGTAACACTAATGTGTCTGCTAGTTCTTCTTATTTTTCAGGTTCTCAAGGCACTAATGGTCATGGAGCTCCAACTGCGACTGGCAACTTCCCTCCACATCAAAGTAGCTTTCTCGGTCTCATTCATGTTGTTGTTGGCCCTCATCAACAGGTCTCATCGGCTATCGCTGCAAATCAACAACACATTCCTGCAAATTAACAGCCTTTCGTTGTTATTGCTGCCTATCAGGAGCCTCCCTATGTTGCTATCCGATGCTGCAACACCAACCACAGTTGATGCCATCTTTTCCTTAGCAATAGCATCACCTGCTGCCCAGTTCAGCTTCAGCAGATGTATACATCAGCAGCCTCCACACCTCACTCTTCGCATCAAGATGTTGGTGGGCACGCCTCTCATCAACAATTTAATGATTTGTCTTTAGTTTCCTAGCTATGTCGGTGCAACCTCCTCGTTATAACAACTATTACATGGACTCTGGAGCAAGCTTACACATGTCATTCAACCTAGGTACAATACACTCACTAACTCCTTGTAACTCTAAATTCATCATAGTTGGAAATAGTTTTGTACTTCCCGTTTATTCTATTTGTCAATCTTTTATCCTTTTTCTGATAATAGATTCTCTCTTAAAAATATTCTTGTCTCTGACAAAATGGTCAAAAATCTTATCATTGTTCGTCGTTTTACTATTGATAATTCTTTTTCTGTTGAGGTTGATCCTTTTGGTTTCACTGTGAAGGATCTTAGCACAGGCACTCATCTGCAACGTTTTGATAGCTATCGCTCTGATCTCTACCATGTCCTCCCACCTCTCACGATGTGTAACGTCTCCTGCACTCGACGTTGTTGTTCATGATATCTGGCATCGAAGGCTTGGCCATCCAGGCAACTTGATTTTTAAATTTCTTCAGTATCGTAATTTTATTACTTGTTATAGCCAAAACACATCTTTATGTCATGATTGTCAATTAGGAAAACATTGTCGTTTACCTTTTCCATTATCTACTACAAAACTAGTCATGTGTTTGAACTCATCCATTCGGACCTTTAGACCCCTCCGGTTCCAAGTATTAGTGGTTTTCGCTATTACATTCTTATTTTCGATGACTTCTCTCTTTTTTATGGATCCTTCCATTGTGTGCTAAGTCTGATGTTTTCTCTATATTTAAAACTTTTCGTGCTTATGTTGTTAATCATTTTAAAACTGATATTCAACTTTTCCAATGTGATTGTAACGCCCTGTTTCTCGAATATCAATTTATGGTGATAAATTCTCATAAATTCAAGGTCTACTCGACGAGTTGGTTGCCTGACTCGTCGAGTAGCAGCGGGTTAGGCCACGCACTTAAGTGACCTACTCGTCGAGTCCAAGAAGGGACTCGACGAGTAGGAGCTGGAGGATGAAACCCTAAATTTCGGGGTTTTGCACCCTATTTAAAGGATCATTTGCCCTTAGCCTCCCTTGGCAGCCTCCAGAGAGTTCAACAAAACCCTAATACGTGTGTGTGTGCTCCATTGTGTGTTTCAAGCCTTGGAAGAAGATTCTTAGAGAAAGGAGCTTAAAGATCAAGTAGCTAGCAGCAAGGTGCTTGTGTGGACCTGAAGTCTACCTCAGTTTAGCATCATTTGAAGGTAACAAGTTGTTACCTTGACCTTGTTCTTCCTAGATCTCTTCATGTTAAAAATTAGGGCTTTTATAGCATGGTGATAACCATTTTCGGGTATGGGTTAGGATCTGAAGTTGCCACTTCAGATCTGAGCTCATCTTGGACTCTAGATCCATAAAGTCTCCAACTTTAGACAACATGAACCCTTCCTTTTGAGTTAAACTCCATTTCAAGTTTAGTTTTGGCATTATGAGTCATTAGAGCCTTGCATGCACGTAAAGTTTGCAACTTTACGTGATAAACGTGCATTGGGAAGCTGGATCTACAATTTGGAGCCTTAGCATGGCTTAAAATCGTATGTACGAATAAAGGACTGAAGAGACTCGACGAGTTGTATGAACGACTCGGCGAGTCCAATGAAGATTGTCGTAGACTCGGCGAGTTGTATAAGCGACTCGGCGGGTTGGCAAGTATACAAGGAACTCGGCGACTAGCTAAGGGTACTCGACGAGTTAAGGTCAACATGGACTGTTGACCTTGACAGTTGACTTTAACCAAGGGTTGACCAGTTGACTTCTGAAGGTATTTTGATACATTGGATGTTTATAGCAAAGGACATTGGTGAATATAGGTGTTGGAGTTGGAGCTACATTTGGAGGAGTTTGACACTACCTTCTGAGCTACTTGCGAGGTGAGTTATCCTCACTATATCAACAGGGTCTACGGCACCAAGGCCGGCCCTTTATCGGATTGTATCCGGGTATATTGCATGATATGTTTATTGATCTGTTAGATCTGCGTCCTGGTAGTTAGGACGGTATTGTGTTTAGTGACCTGGTAGGTCGGTATCCTGGTATATAGGATGATGCTATGTTAGTGACCGGTTAGGTCAGTATCCTGGTTATAGGATGTTGCTATGCTATATGATCCGTTAGATCGGTTCGATTGCCTATAGACTGTTATGTGATTATCTGTTATATGTGCACATGGTTGTTTGATTGGGGGTTGGGTTGAGGCGGGTCCTGCTTCGTGCTGTAGGCCAACATACCCAGGGCGAACCGGATAGACTGCAGACCCGGGAGGGCATATAGTCAGGCCGAAGGCCCGGCGAGCAGTCCGCATAGGCTGAAGGCCCCGAGAGGGCGGACCAGACGTGCCGAGGCTCGGAGAGTGGACCGGATAGACTGAAGGCCAGGTGTGGGCGGACCAGTCACAATGTAGACTCGAGATGCATGGTTGTTCTATATTGGTTATATGATATGTTATGGTTATATGAGGTTGGTATTTTGGGGTTAACTCACTAAGCCTTCGAGCTTACATTTATCGATTATTGTTTCAGGTGCAGCGGCTGACCGCGGGAAGGCGAAGGCGTGACCGTACACTTCCTTGATTATGACTATGATTTCTGGGAACTCTGATATTAAACTATTTTGGAAACCTTTTTGTAATAACTATTGGTATTTTGAATGTTTTAAAAGTTTAAATTTGGCTTGAATTTTGTGGGTGTTACAGTGATAATGGTCGTAAATTCAATAATAAACCATTTTTAGATTTTTTTTAAAGACCATGGAATTAAAGTTTGATTCTCGTGCCCTTACACCTCTCAGCAAAATGGAAAAAGATGAACGAATAATTTGCACTATGAACAACATCATTCGCACCTCTCTCATCCAAGCCTCTCTTTGAAAACGTCTATTTTATACATATAGTTATGATGTTTTCTTATTATTTTATACTATGTTTTTATGCTATTTAGAACTAAAAGGTACTTATAACGCATTAATTTATATTTTACAGGTATAATTTTTTTCTAGAGCGAAAAGGAAGCAAAAAGGCTGGAAATTGGAGTCGGATTGCAAAAAGGAGAAAGATGGTTGAAGAGGCCCATTAAGCCCAGCGGACTGGGCTAGGTGGCATCGGGTCTTGATTGCGTTTTTCACGTTACGCCCAACGTAAATCAAAGTACACCCATCATACAAAAGTTGGTTTAAAAACTGATAAATAGTGATTTTTGGCTAACCTAAAGAGAGATTACAACTTTTATTGATCCTTGGTTGACAAGAAACCCTTTTTCTGTCGTTTTGAGGGTCTAGAAGGCGACCAGAAGGCCATTAAGCTGATAGGAGCAAAGATTTGTCGGATTAGAGAGCGAATTCATGTCTGAAATCATTTAGTTTGTTGTTCTGACCATGATGAGCATTCCAATGTGATTCCATAGGTGTTTACTTTCTGATTTAGGTGTCAAAATCCTTTGCTTTGCATTTATGATCTGATGAATTTTGAGATATTGGATTAATTGCTATTTGAATTGTTTATTCTTGTTTAATTTATTTTGTCATGTTTGATTGCAAGATCCATATTTGTTAAATATTGTTACTTTATTCCCTATTGTTGAATTAATAGAGTGTAGATGATCATTCTGACTGAGTTAATTTGAATCATAGTTGTCCATGATCATTGGTAATTATGACTAGAGTTTGACCAAAACCTAGGGTTAGGAAATAAAGTGGTGAACTTTACTGTGTGTGCATGAGTAGATGATCATTCTATGCATGAATTAATTCCTATGATCATTAGGATCAATAAAGATCGAATCTTGCTTAATACGAACTAAACACTGATTTTCATGATTGTTTGTTTACTTGATCACTAAATCAATAGTTTTGTAAAATCAAAGGATTAGTAGTTTGATCATGATGCTAGTCATATTAGGAATATGTGAATAATGAATAAATATCCATTGCACTTAGTAGTTAGCCAGTATATATACATACATATATATATATATATATATATATATATATATATATATATATATATATAGTGTTATAGTTCTTAGATCTTTGCTACATAATACTTAAAATTTCGAGATTCACTAAGATCTAACACATTTTTGTCAAATAAACTAAGAATTCACACCAAACATGCATATAACACATAGATCTACACATTTTACTTGTATTCTCCCCCAAAAATCATATGAAAACCGAAAACAAGGGGGTATGATCTCACCTTTGCTTTGATGTTTCGGTTTTGAAGAAGAAATGAAGAAGATTTTGGTCCTAGCAAGCTTTCTTGAGTAGATTTCGAACTTAAGAAGTTCTAGGAAGCAAAATCACCAAAAACTTTGCTTAAAAGAGTGATCTAACAAGAGAATGAAGTTATAAAAATTGGATGTGTAAAGACTTACCAAGAAGTGATGATTATCTTGTGAAAACCTTCTTGAAACACAAGCAAATTTCGAGATTTTGATGGAAGTAGTAGAATGATTCTTGAGAGTGTTTTGAGAGAGTTTGATGTGTGTGTGTGTGTGGTTTCCTTCGGCCGAGAGTAGAAGAGGAGAGGGGAGAGAGTGATGAAGTGACTATTATGGATACATGGTGGTTTAAGGCCTAGTTACCCTCTAAATAAAAATGAGGTCGCACCTCCCAGAGTCAACCCTCCCTTAATCTCTTCTTTTCTTCTTCTTTTTTTTGATTTATGCATGGGCCGAATTTTGGGCCAAGAAGAAAGATGATAGGTTTTATACAAACAATCCCATGTGTGCATGCAACCCTAATTGGATCTATGTTTTCACTATAAGACATACAACTTTATGAACACAAAATAAACCCTAGCATGTTCCTACAATTTTCGAAAATCATATAGAAAAGTAGAAGACATACCTTTGTTGTTATATTGCAATAACAACTAGTTTCCTTGATCTCTTAAACTCTTGAAAGCAAGCACCACAAATGTAGTGCCTCTAATGGCTCACAAACACCAAGAAGCAAGAAGGCAATTATGAGAGAGGAGGTAGGATACTAATTTCGGCCCTAGGGTTTCCCTTGGAAGCAAGTGGCCGAAAATTGAAGCCTTGGGGTCTTATTTATAGTGCAGGCTGCTAGGGTTTCAGTCTAAACCCTAATGGATACCTTAGCCACCAAGTAGCCCAAGGAACCTTCTGGAATAGGGTCCTTGGACGAAAATATGATGATCCCTCATCATAATTTCGTTCCCCCTTAGTCCATTAGGTTTCCCAGCCCAAAACTCAACTATCACACATTTGACAGTTTATACCCCTTTATTTAATTAATCTCTTTTAGTCACCAAATTAATTCCTACTTAATTTATGACTAATACTAATTAAATAAATATGATTTCTCCTTTAATATATTATTCTTATAATATATTAATAAACCATAATATCCTCTCTCTCATATCAAATTACCTTGTCAAGTTGCTTTGGTGAAGGCAACCCAAAAGGACCATGCACACTCGGGTCAAGTACATACCAAATATAGTTACGGACTTAGACACTAATCCAACAGTCTCCCACTTGGATAAGTCTAGTAACTATATCTCACATATGACTTCAGAATCCGATTAGCAATCGTAGCTTTCAATAGCCGCTGTCAACTCTGATCAATAATCTGTCCTTCAGATAAGGGATCGTATAATCCTCTGTTCTAGATATCATGCTGACAATACTTATTGTCCAGCATTTTGTTTCTCGATCTCTGATTTGTTCGACATAGAACTCAGTTGAACACATCAACTTCATCCTGACCAGGCCCGGCACATAAGTCAAACCAAATCATCGAGTGGCCAAGATATCGCTTTTATACTCTTAGAATAAAAGGAACAGAAAACTTCGACTTATATGCTTTTATTATCTACTAGCTAAGTTATACACAATAATACGTTTTATAACATCAAGTTACTGATGCGTTTTCGTATTATCAATATATAATCAACTAGCAAACAATAACCATATCTCTAGGTCTTAAGATTATATGATATTATCATCTTGCGATCACTTGTGATAACTTTCATGAAGTGATATTAGCAAGTGCGGGTTTATTCCAATGCTCAAAACATATTTCATAAGCACTCATAAACTTTGTAGCAAACCTTTGCAATGTCCAAAGCCTTTTAGACAATCTACAAACAAATTTATGACAATCTTCTTTCATATCTACTTCCAACATATGAGTGATTGTGGACTGTTCGAATAATCTTATTATTCAGGAAGTCAAAACATGCAAAATCGAAACAATAGATAAATAATCAACACAAGATAGTAACTTTCTTATAAATAACACACCTTTATTTAATCATCAAATGTTGAATACAAAATTATCCATTACAAGTTTCCTACCTGTCTAATCTAAACTAATATCGTCCTTTAGCCCAATGCTCCTAGCGTGCTGCAAATGCTTGACCCTACTCAGTCCCTTCGTAAGGGGATCTGCTGGGTTATCTTCCGACGATACCCTCTTCACAACGAGGAGTCCCTCTTCTACCCGATGTCTAATAAAATGGTATTTTCTGTCGACATGTCGAGATCTGTCATGATCTCTTGGTTCCTTGGTTAAGGCAACCGCTCCTTCATTATCACAGAAAATTTCCATGGGCTCCTTTATGGATGGCACAACTCCAAGGTCTCCAATGAAGTTCTTCAACCATATAGCCTCCTTTGACGCCTCGCTTGCCGCAATGTACTCTGATTCGCACGTTGAATCAGCTACGGTCTCTTGCTTGGAACTTTTCCAAGTCACTACTCCTCCGTTCAGGGTAAAGACCCAGCCCGACTGTGATCGGTAATTATCCCGATCCGTCTGGAAGCTAGCGTCACTGTACCCTCGCACCCTTAATCATCACTCCCACCAAGGACTAGAAACCATTCCTTGGTCCTTCGTAGGTACTTAAGAATATTCTTGACAGCAATCTAATGTGCTCTACCAGGGTTCCCTTGATATCTGCTGACCATGCTCAAAGCGAAGGCCACATCAGGGCGAGTACAGTTCATAGCGTACATAATCGAGCCAACTGTGGAAGCGTAAGGTACTCGGCTCATATCAGCTATCTCCGCCTCTGTACTTGGGCTCTGAGTCTTACTCAGTTTGGTATTACATTGAATTGGCAACTCCCCTTTCTTGAAATTTTCCATACTAAAACGTTTTAGTACCTTTTCCAAGTATGTATCCTGACTGAGTCCTATTAGTCTCTTACTTCTGTCTCTCACTATCCTTATTCCCAGAATATATGCAGCCTCTCCGAGGTCCTTCATAGCGAAACACTTCCCAAGCCAGGACTTGACCTCCTGCAAGGTTGGGATGTCGTTTCCTATGAGCAGTATGTCATCGACATACAATACGAGGAAGCTCACTATACTCCCACTGGCCTTAACATACACACATGACTCATCTTCGTTTCGCAGAAAGCCAAACTCTTTGACCTTCTCGTCAAAACAAAGATTCCATATGCGAGATGCTTGCTTCAATCCATAAATGGATTTCTCAAGCTTGCACACTCTATTTAGATACTTCGCATTGACAAAACCCTCTGGCTGATTCATGTAAACATCCTCAGCCAACTTTCCATTTAGGAAAGCGGTTTTTACGTCCATCTGCCAGATTTCATAATCATGAAACGCAGCTATTGCAAGCATTACCCTAATAGACTTTATTTTAGCAACTGGCGATAAGGTCTCATCATAGTCAACTCCAGGAGTTTGAGTAAATCCCTTCGCGACCAATCGCGCTTTATAAGTGTGCACTTTCCCATCCATGTCTGTCTTCTTCTTGAAGATCCACTTGCACCCGACTGTCTTACGGCCTGGTACATTGTCAACCAAATTCCAAACTTGGTTGTCATACATGGACTGAATCTCGCTGTCCATTGCCTCTTTCCATTTAGCAGACTTCGGGCCTGCCATGGCTTCCTTATAGCTATTAGGTTCATCCAGATTTACTAGTGTACTATCACTAATAAACGTATCCCCGTCAGTAGTAATATGGAAACCATAAAACTGGGGTGGAACACTAACTCTATTGGAACGTCTAAGAGGTAAGGACTGGTCAATTGGTTCAACAAGAGTTTCCTCCTCAGGTTGAGCGCCAGTGTTAGAGGTTCCTTCATCTCCTGACTCTTGAAGCTCTTCAAGGTCAATCTGATTCCCACTGTCTCCTTGACTTATGAGTTCTCTCTCTCTGAAAACCCCTCTCCTAGCAACAAAGACAACATTGTCACTTGGTCTATAGAAGAGATAGCCAAAAGATTTTTGTGGATAGCCGATGAAATAACACTTCTCACTACGAGGTTCTAGCTTGTCGTGAGTCTCTCGTCTTACGAAAGCTTCACAACCCCAAACCTTGATATGTGCTAACGAGGGAGCTTTCCTTGTCCACATCTCGTGAGGTGTTTTGGCAACCTTCTTGGTGGGAACTAAGTTAAGGATATGGGCGGCAGTCTCTAAGGCATACCCCCAGAATGAGATTGGTAACGAAGCACGACTCATCATAGAACGAACCATGTCCAACAAGGTTCGATTACGTCTCTCAGCCACACCATTAAATTGTGGCGTTCTAGGAGGCGTCAATTGCGAAACTATTCCACATTCTTTTAGATAGTCGTGAAACTCAAGACTTAGGTACTCTCCTCCTCGATCAGATCGAAGCATCTTGATTTTCCTGCCCAGCTGATTCTCCACTTCATTCTTAAACTCTTTGAACTTTTCAAAGGTTTCTGACTTTTGCTTGATCAAGTAGATATATCCATATCTGCTATAATCGTCTGTAAAAGTCACGTAGAAGCGACAAGCGTCCCTTGTAGTGGATCTAAAGGGTCCACATACATCTGTATGTATGAGATCCAATACACCCTCACCCCTTTCACATGTACCAGTAAAGGGTGACTTGGTCATCTTTCCAAGTAAACAAGATTCACACACGTCATCGTCCCTAAGGTCGAATGACTCCAAGACTCCATCCTTTTGGAGTTGGGCTATGCGTTTCTTGTTAACATGGCCAAGGCGACAATGCCACAAGCATGCTTTGTCCAAACTTGTGGACGAATCAATATTCAAAACATCATTTCCTAAATTATCTATAACTAACACAGATTCATAAATCCCATTACAAGGTAATGCATTGAAATAAAAGACAACATTCAAATAAGCATTAATAGAACCATTACTATTATCAAATGAATATCTGAAACCTTGTCTAAACAAACCATGAAAAGAAATGATGTTTCTTGCCATATCTGGCGAATAGCAACAATTATTTAAATCTAGCCCTAACCCATTACTCAACACTAAGGAATAAACTCCGATCTTGGTTACTGGTGAAGACTTCTTGTTTCCCATGATCAAGTTTATCCTTCCATGCTCCACTTCCCTACTTTTTCTTAGCCCCTGCAAATCAGAACAAATGTGGTAACCACATCCAGTATCAAGGACCCATGAAGTAGCAAGTGATGAGTTATTAGATTTAATTAAATACATACCTGCAAAGGTGGGCTTTATCTTCCCATCCTTAATATCCTGCAGATATTTAGGGCAGCTTCGTTTCTAGTGGCCCTTCTGGTGGCAATAGAAGCACTCTGCTTCCTTGGGGTCAGAAGAGGGCTTAACAGAACCTGCTTTGGTCCCACTAGAAGAGGAACCATCTTGGGTCTTACCCTTATGGTGGCTCTTAGAAGAAGCCTTCCTCTTCTTTCCCTTTCCTTGGCCAATTGCCAACACATGAGCAGCTACAGTAGAGGATGATGCAATAGATTTGTCCTTAAGGTTGCTCTCAGCTTTCCTCAGAAACCCTTGAAGTTTACTCAGGGTGACCTCTTCCTTATTCATGTGGTAGGTCATTCTGAACTGGTTGTAGCAGGAAGGCAAGGAGTGGAGGATGATGTCGATAGCCAAATCCTCATCAAACTTAACATTAAGTTTGAGAAGACGATCAATATACCTTTGCATTCTTTGCAAATGAGCAGTTAGGGATTCTCCACTCCCCATCCTAGCGGTGATCATGTTGGTGATGATCTCATAGCGCTCTTGCCTCGCGCTCTGGTGGTACCTGTCCAGCAAATCTTGGTGCATCTCATATGGATACATGTCCTCCTAGGACTTTTGGAGTTCGAGGTTCATGGTGGCCAACATGATGCAATGAACTTTCGTTGCATCACGCTCGTGGGCCTCAAAGGCGGCCATCTCTTCAGGAGTAGCTTCTTCTGGGTTGTTCTTTTCTAGCTTCTCGTCGAGGACATATTCTTTGTCCTCGTAGCGAGTTATCATGCGAATGTATCTCATCCACTCGTTGAAGTTCGAGCCATCAAATGTCACCTTTTGACATAGGTTCATCAACGAGAATGACCCAGAAGTGTTGTTGTTTGCGTTTGCGTTAGACATCTGAAATAGAAAGGAACAAAGTTTGATTAGAAATGAATCCCCAATTAAACACCCAAATGAGAAATTAGGGCTAGGATCCAATAACATTATTTACAACATAGAAAAGGGATGCCGTAATCTAAAAGTAAATAATTTGAAGGTGAGTGAATGACGATTCACTAATTCTCACCATGAAAAACGAAAAGAAATTAAGTTTTAAATGTATTTGAAAATTCCTAGATTTCTTTTGAGATTCATTGAACATTTCAATGACATGTTTAAATCTCGATATGCACTTCAAATTTGCGACTGGGATGCCGAGGATCGCAAACAAGTTTGTGAATAACCATGCGAATCAACATGGTGCACTCAATGTCTTCATCACCTAATCAATGTGCTGGTTAGTCACGCACGCTCCATTGATCTATGATAAAACATCGAGCCACCCTTTGTCACCAATGTCAATCCCAAATTAGTGTGCCGGTTAGCCACGCACGCTCCACTAACGTTTGACAGGGGTACAAAGTGTAATTCCATGGAATAGCATCAATTTCACATTTTACCCTAAAGTAACTAAGATTGGGAATTTATAAAACAATGTAGTTACTTTAATATTTCCATTATACTTATAATGAGGAATTAAGTGCCCTATCCTATCCGTTCGGCTAACGACCCTCCACCAGTCAAGCAAGCGGTGGATGTGAGTGTACATCCATTAAGCGTCATTTTATAGGCAGCAACCTTATACCCACCTTATAGACTGGCTTCGTGAATGAGGCCTACTAGCGATAAGACTAGCTTATTCTTATACATATATAATAATTAATCTTATAATATCATAATTGTATAAGGGTGTATTTTAAACATTTCAAAATACCAGTGTTTTAATTATATTTAAACTTTTCGAAAATTAAAAACTATTTAATTTTAAAAATTTTAGACACCAAAACTTTGATTTAATAATTATCCTAAATTAAACAATTAATTTAAACTATTAAATCTTGAAGGATCATCTTTAAATCAAATAATTAATTTATCCTAATCCTTTTTATCCCCTAGATTTCAAAATTTATGGAAAAGATATTCAAAATCTTCAATTATCTAGTTTAAACAATTAAATTGATAATCACAAAGATGGCAATATCCAAATCCCTAAAATTTTGGGATCTTGTCTTGGGGACATGGGATTTTCGAAAACCCTAGGGTTTCTTAACCCTAATTTTGAAATTATGGAGGCTAAGTAAAAGGGTTTAATAACCCTATCAAAAATCGCCAACTAGGGTTTTTGAAACCCTAATTGCGAAAATTGCCAAGCCTTAGGGTTTACTTGCCATAAACCCTAATTTGTCAAGTTCATATTATGTATCAAATCCAATTGAAAACAAAACCAAAAGCTCTGATACCACTGATAGGTTTTATACAAACAATCCTATGTGTGCATGCAACCCTAATTGGATCTATGTTTTCACTATAAGACATACAACTTTATGAACACAAAATAAACCCTAGCATGTTCATACAATTTTCGAAAATCATATAGAAAAGTAGAAGACATACCTTTGTTGTTATATTGCAATAACAACTAGTTTCCTTGATCTCTTAAACTCTTGAAAGCAAGCACCACAAATGTAGTGCCTCTAATGGCTCACAACCACCAAGAAGCAAGAAGGCAATTATGAGAGAGGAGGTAGGATACTAATTTCGGCCCTAGGGTTTCCCTTGGAAGCAAGTGGCCGAAAATTGAAGCCTTGGGGTCTTATTTATAGTGCAGGCTGCTAGGGTTTCAGTCTAAACCCTAATGGATACCTTAGCCACCAAGTAGCCCAAGGAACCTTCTGGAATAGGGTCCTTGGACGAAAATATGATGATCCCTCATCATAATTTCGTTCCCCCTTAGTCCATTAGGTTTCCCAGCCCAAAACTCAACTATCACACATTTGACAGTTTATACCCCTTTATTTAATTAATCTCTTTTAGTCACCAAATTAATTCCTAATTAATTTATGACTAATACTAATTAAATAAATATGATTTCTCCTTTAATATATTATTCTTATAATATATTAATAAACCATAATATCCTCTCTCTCATATCAAATTACCTTGTCAAGTTGCTTTGGTGAAGGCAACCCAAAAGGACCATGCACACTCGGGTCAAGTACATACCAAATATAGTTACGGACTTAGACACTAATCCAACAAAAGAGTGGAGTAGATTGGGCCCATTAACTATATCTAGGACATTTGGATCCTAAACATAAGGTTTTTCGGCCCATTGGGCTCTTGGAAGCATTCACGGCCCAATTTAGAGTAAAAGAATGGGCTTATGGCTCACTAGGGTTAATTGGATTAGTTATGGCCCAATAAGGCCCATTAGGGTTAGAATGAATCATTCTAGGCCCAAATGGTGCAAATTGTTTTAAATTTGCAAATTGGGTCCAATTAGGGCTTCTAAGTCCAATAAAGTTGAATTGGGTGCTTATTGGTCCATTAGGCCCAATAAGGAACTCCTAGCCCAATATGGACTTAAACCATGGATCTTAGGGCTTCAGACTCTTTGATGAACATGAACGGTGAATCTAAATGTGCATTGAGTGAGATTTACTTAGAATATAAGTTTTACAATAGTTGAATGGTTACACAGGAATAGAATTTCCTAGCTAAAATGTCAGTTGTGACATCATCCCCCCGTTAGAGGGAATTTCGTCCCGAAATTCTTTCGAAAACTAGGATTGTGAAGGAGTGAATAGGTGAGGGTATTTCTGCTTCATCTGATCTTCACGTTCCCATGTGAATTCCGGTCCACGTTTTGCGCTCCATCGAACCTTCACAATCGGGATGCGACTTTGCTTTGTACGCTTCACCTCTCTATCCATAATCTTGACTGGTTCTTCGACGAATAGGAGGTTCTCGTTTATATCAATCTCTTCTAAAGGTACGACAAGGGTTTCGTCTGATAGACACTTTTTCAGATTTGAGATGTGGAACACGGGGTGTACGTTGCTGAGCTCGACGGGTAGCTGCAGCTTGTAAGCCACTGGACCAATTCGGGCAAGAATCTCGAACGGTCCAATGTACCGCGGGTTCAATTTTCCTCTTTTCCCAAATCGAATCATTCCCTTCTAAGGAGATACTTTTAATAGTACGTGATCCCCGACTTGAAACTCAAGTGGCTTTCGCTGCTTGTCAGCATAACTCTTTTGTCGGTCTCGCGATGCTTGAAGTCGAGCTTTGATTTGGACTATCTTCTCGGTTGTTTCACAAATGATTTCGGGTCCTGTAAGAGCACTGGCTGGCGATTGCCCTTTTGCTAGTTGAGTGTCACCCACCTCGCCCAGTATAGGGGCGATCTACATTTACGACCATAGAGAGCCTCGAAGGGAGCGACCTTGATGCTCGTATGGTAACTGTTGTTATAAGAGAATTCGATCAGAGGAAAGTGGGCATCCCATGTTTTGTCGAAGTCAATCACGCAAGCTCGGAGCATATCCTCGAGTGTCTGGATGGTACGCTCACTCTGACCATCCGTCTGCGGGTGGTAGGCGGTGCTCATATCTAGCTGTGTTCCCATTGCCTTCTGAAGAGATTGCCAGAACCTTGAAGTAAATCTGCTATCTTGATCCGAGATAATAGATACTGGCACTCCATGGAGCTTCACGACCTCCTTGATGTAGATTCGGGTCAGCTTTTCCATCTTGTATGACTCTTTTATTGGCAGGAAATGAGCGGATTTCGTCAATCTATCGACGATTACCCAGATAGCATCCAATCCGCCCACTGTCTTTGGCAATTTGGTCACGAAGTCCATAGTAATCCTTTCCCATTTCCACTCGGGTATCACTGGTTGTTGTAATAGTCCCGATGGCTTTTGATATTCTACTTTCACCTTGACGCAAGTAAGGCACTTGCCCACGAAAGTAGCTATCTCTGCCTTCATATTAGGCCACCAATATTGCTGCTTGATATCCAAATACATTTTATCTGACCCCGGATGAATAGAATATTGCGTCTTGTGGGCTTCCTGCATGACTATCTCTCTGAATCCCCCAATTTTGGGAACCCAGATTCTATTCATGAAGTAATGGGTTCCATCGTTTTTAACTTCAAGCTCCTTCTCCATTCCTCGTAGCGATTCACTAGCGACATTCTCTGGCTTCAATGCGTCCAATTGAGCTTCCTTGATCTGCAAAGCCAGATGAGATTGGATGGTGATCGACAGAGTCTTCACATGAGAGTTTGCATTCTCCTTTCTGCTAAGGGCATCGGCTACCACGTTAGCCTTGTCGGGATGATATTTGATCTCACATTTGTAATCGTTTAACAGCTCAACCCATCTTCGCTGCCTCATGTTTAGCTCCTTTTGATTTAGAATGTGATGGAGGCTCTTGTGGTCTGTAAAGATGGTGCACTTGGTACCATATAGGTAGTGCCTCCAAATTTTTAAGGCGAAGACCACCGCCCCCAGTTCTAGATCATGTGTGGTGTAATTTACTTCATGCGTTTTCAGTTGTCTGGATGCATAAGCAATTACTTTCTCTCGTTGCATGAGGACACAACCTAAACCCTGATTTGAAGCATCACAGTAAACTATGAAGTCTTCGGTTCCCTCCGGTAAGGATAGCACTGGAGCACTACAGAGGGCTTGCTTCAAGGTTTGGAAGGCATGCTCTTGCTTTCCGGTCAAATTGAAGGGTACGTCTTTTTGGGTTAACGTGGTGAGGGGTTTGGCTATCTTGGAAAAGTTCTGAATGAATCTTCGGTAGTAACCTGCGAGACCTAAGAATTGACGAATTTCCGTTGGCGTTGCCGGAGTTGCCCAACTTTCGATTGCTTTGATTTTGGAGGGGTCCACATGTATTCCTTCCTGACTGACTACATGACCCAGGAAGTTTACACTGCGGAGCCAGAACTCGCACTTGGAGAGTTTCGCATACAACTTTTCAGCCCGTAGGGTTTCTAAAATCTGTCGAAGGTGTTGGCTATGATCTTCTTCACTTCGAGAATACACGAGAATATCGTCGATGAAAACGATGACGAATTTATCAAGGAATGGGCGGCATATTCGATTCATGAGGTCCATAAATGCAGCGGGGGCATTTGTTAGACCGAAGGGCATTACGACGAATTCGTAGTGACCGTATCGAGTTCGGAAAGCAGTCTTAGGAATGTCCTCATCTCGGACTTTGAGTTGATGATAACCGGATCTCATATCTATTTTTGAAAAGTAACTAGCTCCTTGAAGCTGGTCAAATAGATCATCAATTTGTGGAAGTGGATACCGGTTTTTGATGGTGAGTTTGTTTAATTCCCTATAGTCGATGCACATCCTGAAGGATCCGTCTTTCTTTTTAACGAAAAGAACCGGAGCTCCCCACGGCGAGAAGTTGGGTCTGATGAATCCTTTCTCCAGGAGTTCGCTCAGTTGGCTTGATAATTCTTGCATTTCAGCAGGGGCCAACCTATAGGGTGATTTGGCTATTGGAGTGGCTCCAGGCACTAGGTCGATTCGGAATTCAATTTGCCGCTCTGGGGGTATTCCCGGAAGATCTTCTGGAAACATGTCCGGGAAGTCACACGCCACTGGGATGTTGCGAATTCTTGCTTCCTCTTTGGTTTTGTCCACCACGTGAGCAAGGAATGCGTAGTTCTTCTTTTGTAGACACTTTTGTGCCTTGATACATGAGATAAGGCGAAGATTTGCGCCAGGTTTATCTCCGTAGATTATTAGGGTTTCGTGGTTAGGAAGATGAAGGCGAACGGCCTTCTCGTGACACATAATATCGGCATGATGGGGGCTTAACCAATCCATGCCAATGATCACATCAAAACTCCTAATATTTACAGGCATTAAGTCTATTTGGAAGGTGTGATTGTTTAGTGCTAACGTACATCCTATATAGATATCTTCTGATGTTTCTGATTTCCCATTAGCCATTTCCACCGTAAAGGCTTCGTTGAGCTTCCGGGGTTGTTGATTTAGTAAGTGTTTGAATTTATTACTAACAAAACTTCGTTCCGCCCCACTATCAAATAGGATGCATGCATACGAGTTGTTAAGTAGGAACGTACCGGTGACAACGGCTGGGTCCTGCACTGCTTCACCATGGCCCATTGTCAGCACTCTCCCTGCTGCTCCTGCCCCTTAATTGTTCGCGTTGGGGCAGTTTCGCCTGAAATGCCCGGTCTTCCCACATCCGTAACAGGTATAGCTGGCTCCAGCATTGGTGTTGTTGTTATTGTTGTTGTTGTTCGTCATCTGGTTCTGTGGGAGCTGATTCCTACAATACTTTGTTGTATGGCCCTTCCGATTGCACCTTGTGCAACTCATTTCTCTGCACTTTCCATGATGGTGGAAGTTGCATTTATCACACTTGGGGAGATTTCCCGAGTACTGCTTGGAAGCATTCGGTGTGGATGAGGCTGGAGCATGTGGTGTGGTGGTAGCTTGTGTTGCAGCATGAACAGACACCGTTTGTTGCTTCTTAGACGATTCCGAGTTTTGCCTTCCTTTTCTCTTGTTGTTTTTCCCTTTCTTGTTCTCTTCTTCCTTCTTAACCTCCGCTTCCACTATTTTGGCACCCTTCTTGTTGCCATGATCATACAGTTTCTTGGCCAGACTCTTGGCGCTATCAAGCGTCTCAGGGTTTGCCGCAATGACATTCCCTTGGATAGGTGCAGTCAATCCCCAGATAAACCTCTCAATCTTTTTCCCTTCTGAGGTGATCATCCCGGGACACATAAGAGATAGCTCGCTAAACCGGGATATATATGCGTCGATGTTGGAGTTTTGAACTGTGAGGTTCCATAATTCTTGTTCCATCTTCTGAATCTCACCTCTAGGACAGTACTCCGCTAACAACATCTCCTTCAGCTCTTCCCAGGGCATCGCGTTTGCCACTGAGAGTGTCATGGCCTCTACGTGGCCATTCCACCAGGAGAGAGCTTGGTCAATGAACGTGCAGGCTGCGAACTTGACCTTACACTCATCCGGACACCCGCAGATTTCGAAGACGGATTCTACCTTCTCGATCCATCTCTTCAGGGCTATTACGCCTCCTGTCCCGTTAAAGGTCCGAGGTTTGGCGTTGGCGAAATCTTTGTAGGTGCATGCTCGTGCGGCTCCGTGGTTCGTCCCTTGATTGGTGCTTCCAGCTCCCTGCCCGTTGCCTTCTCCGTTGTTTCCATTGCGAATTTGCGCAAGTTCTGCAGTGACCGCAGCGGACAATGCTGCCTGGAACGCAACCGAGTTTATCTCAGGTGGGGTCGGTGTTGCGTTGTTTCCACGGTTGGGTCTTTGAGGCATCTTTCTGTCATGGAACGGAAAGATGTTGAGTGCCTATGGTTTTTGCTAGTTTGTGTTCCTATAGACTATGGGTATAGCATGTACTTAAGTATTTTCACGCGTTAACATAAAACAAGGAAGTAAAACACATAGCAGATAACAATGTCATGATAAAACATAAAGCATTTTCATTAATACTAATAGTTTTGATACATGAAAATTTGTCAGATGGCACACAGTGCATAAGGAAAATAAAAATCTGGCAGCATAACGGCTCTATGAGTAGTGTGATCACTTAAACATAGAGTCGGTAGTACATAGTAGGGGTGTGCGCGGTGCGGTTCGATGCGGTTTAGAGCCAAAACCGCAAACCGCACCACATACGCGGTTTGAGTTATTTAGAAACCGCAAACCACACCGCGAACGTTCAAAACCGCATTATGCGGTACGGTTTGGTGCGGGCGGTTTATGCGGTTTACATGAGGTTTTGCAGTTTGACTAATTATTTACTTTAAATTTAATGATAATACTATCATTGTCATCACTAACGACTCACTATGTGGTCATTAAGAAATTTGATGGTCAAAGAATTGTGGTCATTAACTACTTATGAATATATATAAGTTAAGAAAACAAACTGACCATAAAATAATGGTCACTGAATCTTAGTTGAAAATGAGTTTGAGACAAAAAAATATGGTAACTGTGTTAAATTTTGGATTAATTAAGATTACATTTCAAAAACTTAAGATAATGTCACTAATTTAGGACATGTCAAAATATTTTCGAATATATATATATATATATATATATATATATATATATATATATATATATATATATATATATATATATATATATATATATATATATATATATATATATATATATATATATATATATAATCATTAATTGATTTTATCAATGTGGTGCGGTTTAAACCGCAATTTTGTAAGCATAAACCGCAAACCGCACCGCATAATGCGGTTTAACAAAAATACAAACCGCAAACCACACCACGAGCGTTTTAAACCGCGTTATGCGGTGCGGTTTGATGCGGTGCGGGCAGTTTATGCGGTTTGTGCGGTTTATTGCACACCCCTAGTACATAGCATAGAACGCCTAATAGAAACCTAATACTAACGATAGCTACTACTGGTCCTAGTCATGGTGGGGTGCGCCAGGGGGTGGTGCTGAGGAAGGGGATGCTCCCTGAAGGCGAGCCACCTGTCGCTCCGCGTCTCGAAGTCGACTCTCCCACCTCACCTGTCTCATGTGGAACTCCCGGATAACCTCTCGTGTTTCCTGCTCCGCTCGCTCAACCCTAGTCTGCATCTGGTGCATCTGATCGGCGGTGCTCTGAGCTAGATTGCCAGTGTCCCTCAATCGTCTCACCATGACTGGAAGTGCTCGGTCAGCCGGTCCTCCATCCCTCAAGTCATAGAACTCACGAGCCATGCCAAACGGGGGTCGTTGTCCCTGTTGTTTGCTCCATCTCCAAATATCGATACCCCAGGGAGGGGTAGGGTCGTTAGGGCCCATTCGGTGAGCTGGCACCCTCACTGGGTATGGGGGGTTGATGACTACAGACCTAGTGTCTGAATCATCGTCGCTGTCGTCACCAGGCTCTTCTTCTTCAATGTCTGCCACAGGTTCTGCAGGTCCCTCTTCGATTTCTTCTTCTGGTTCCTCCTCTTCCACGGGGTCCTCTTCAGGTTCCTCGTCGGATTCCTCTAACCATCCATTATTCCCCTGATTGGGAAAGTAAGGATCTCCAGGGTGGTGGAAACCATCCATACTGACTGCACGAGGGTGCGTAAATAAATCACGTTTTGAATATTTCCTATAGTATATTTTTAGTTGTTTAAGTTTTGGGTTCCCTAGAGTTTTGGAGAGTAAGGTAGGCTTTTGGATTCATTTCCCACTATGATTACTCCCGAACACATGTTGGTCATATTCTGAATAAATATAGTTGATCAGGCTATATTTATCCCTAATATGACTACATAACTGTCCAGGTTTAATCATAGCGTTCGATCTCCTCCAGAAGCTTTTATTAGATGTTGTTAGATTATTATCCTAGTATGCGCACATAATTGTGAGATTTTTGTTTTGTTCAGAGTTATTTAGTCCCATTGTGTTTATAGTTGCATATCATGTATCGTTAGATATGCTAGTTCACTATAAACATTGATCTGATACCAACCTATCACACCCCCGAACCAGACGGCGGAAACGTCTGGGGGCTGGTGTGACTATCAATTGAATAATCATTACAATGAATATACATGAAACATAACACATTCATCACCAACATTACATAATACAACCAACATTGTTCACATCAAGTACATTGTTAAAATACATAAGTTCTAATTGTTCAAAGTACGACAAGTGATGTTACATAAACAAAACTAGACACACTTGCATATCTTCCAGCTTAACGATTACCTGAGAATACAAGTTATTTTGAAAACGGTCAACATATATAATGTTGGTGAGTTCATAAGTATATTTGGGTAAAAGTCTTTGTATCTTTTGTAAAAACCCAGAAAATCCGATATTCTCTGTAAAATGTTTTGAAAATGATGTGAAAATCGAGTATAAATGCATGTGTGAATTTAATAGATAAAACTTGTAAGAGTGTAGTTTAGGTTCGTTGTATTTTGAATAACTGATAATTGTATGTAAATAAATTCCCCAGAAAATCCGATATTTTATGTTTTATAATAACGTCTAACTTCTTGTATCGTTAAATAAGTCGTTTGCATTAACACAATTAAAGAGTTTATCTTCAAATGGTTATCTTTTGGTATTGAATCCCTATATGAGCCGTTATAACCATGCATGATAATGACTAGGTCGTCCGTCTTGGTATTTTTCCAAATGTCGGTCTTGCTAAGGATGTTGTCGCCCTAGACTGGCCTAGTCTAGCTGTAGCGAACAGCTAAGGCGTGGGGGGTCACCCCGTATAGATCTATACACAAACTCTCGCTTTCCTACCAGGAAACTCTGATTATAACTACAGGCTACAATAGTACACTCAGTGGTGCCAACCGACAAGTCTCACTAGATTCTTAACCTCTCTTTGTATTATGTTCAATGATTATGTATTTGTGGGATGCTTTTGGTATTCGAAAGGTACTTGAATAAGTTTACGGATTTTAATGATTACATAAGGGTATCATTACGGTTTACTAACACATGAAATTTCCATTCCAAGCCCAATTAATATGAAATTTGGCCACAAAGGCCCAATCACATGTAAAAGGGTAATTTAGGCCCAATGGGCCACAAAATCCCAATAAACATGTAATCCATATCTTAGGCCCAAATTAACATGTAAGTGGGCCACAAGACCCAAATAATATGTCATGGAAAACATTGGCCTCAATACACACTTAATTGGGCCCTTAGGGCCTAATGGTCAAGAAATGTGAATATTGGACCCAATAAATAGCTTTTGACGTAATTCGTTCGTTCTTTTGATTCGGTTGTTTGTTTTAGTTCGAGGCTTAATAGATTGATGATAAAAGGCTTTCATTTTGTAAAAATGACATTTTTGGCTAATGATACTCAAATCTTTAATTAAGGCCCAAAGTTTAGTAAAAATGACACTTTAGTCCATAATTTATAAAAGTTTGCAATTTTGTCCCAAATGTTGGTAAATTTACAGTTTTGACCCAAAATGATATATTTTCACATTTAAAACCATGTTTTGCAGAAAATTACATTTTCAGCCCCTTTTTGGTAAAAGTTTACATTTTCGGCCCAGTTTTGGAAAACTTTACATTTTTGGTCCAAATTGAGAATAAATGATATTTTCACCTCTAAATTTGGTTTATTTACATTTATGACTCAAACTTTTGCCAAAATAACATTTTTAAACCTCAAAACCTCATTTTTTCGCAAATTGGGCCCAAAGGCTGTGAGGCCCAAAAGTTTGGCCCAATAAGCTTAAATTTGCATTTTTGACCCTCGTAAAAATATGTTTAGCATAAAAATACCTTTTTATACATGTAGGACCTGTTTGGCCCCCTTTAAAACAGAATTTTCGCTTTTTACCCTTATCTTTTGTTTTCTTGACAATTTTTACATTTAACAAGGTTTTTGTTGAATTCTTTTGCATCTTAAACATGTGTTTTCCCTTGGCTTGGTAATATGATATATATATATATATATATATATATATATATATATATATATATATATATATATATATATATAGTGTGTTATAGTTCTTAGATCTTTGCTACATAATACTTAAAATTTCGAGATTCACTAAGATCTAACACATTTTTATCAAATAAACTAAGAATTCACACCAAACATGCATATAACACATAGATCTACACATTTTACTTGTATTCTCCCCCAAAAATCATATGAAAACCGAAAACAAGGGGGTATGAACTCACCTTTGCTTTGATGTTTCGGTTTTGAAGAAGAAATGAAGAAGATTTTGGTCCTAGCAAGCTTTCTTGAGTAGATTTCGAACTTAAGAAGTTCTAGGAAGCAAAATCACCAAAAACTTTGCTTAAAAGAGTGATCTAACAAGAGCATGAAGTTATAAAACTTGGATGTGTAAAGACTTACCAAGAAGTGATGATTATCTTGTGAAAACCTTCTTGAAACACAAGCAAATTTTGAGATTTTGATGGAAGTAGTAGAATGATTCTTGAGAGTGTTTTGAGAGAGTTTGATGTGTGTGTGTGTGTGTGGTTTCCTTCGGCCGAGAGTAGAAGGGGAGAGGGGAGAGAGTGATGAAGTGACTATTATGGATACATGGTGGTTTAAGGCCTAGTTACCCTCTAAATAAAAATGAGGTGACACCTCCCAAAGTCAACCCTCCCTTAATCTCTTCTTTTCTTCTTCTTTTTTTGTTTTATGCATGGGCCGAATTTTGGGCCAAGAAGAAAGAGTGGAGTAGATTGGGCCCATTAACTCTAGCTAGGACATTTGGATCCTAAACATAAGGTTTTTCGGCCCATTGGGCTCTTGGAAGCATTCACGGCCCAATTTAGAGTAAAAGAATGGGCTTATGGCTCACTAGGGTTAATTGGATTAGTTATGGCCCAATAAGGCCCATTAGGGTTAGAATGAATCATTCTAGGCCCAAATGGTCCAAATTGTTTTAAATTTGCAAATTGAGTCCAATTAGGGTCCAATTAGGGCTTCTAAGTCTAATAAAGTTGAATTGGGTGCTTATTGGTCCATTAGGCCCAATAAGGAACTCCTAGCCCAATATGGACTTAAACCATGGATCTTAGGGGTTCAGACTCTTTGATGAACATGAACGGTGAATCTAAATGTGCATTGAGTGAGATTTACTTAGAATATAAGTTTTACAATAGTTGAATGGTTACACAGGAATAGAATTTCCTAGCTAAAATGCCAGTTGTGACAAAATGTCAACATCGTCGGATGTCGTTGCCTATATCGACATAAAGTTGACAGGAATTGTCACCTAGATCGCTACAAAGGTTGTCTTGTTGCTCAATGTTTTTTCTAGTAGCCTTGTTTAGATTTTGATGAAACCTTCAGTCCCGTGGTTAAACTTGCTACTATTCATACTGTTCTTAGCATCGCTATTTCCAAAGATTGGCCCATTCATCAACTTGATGTTAAAAATGCCTTCCTTCATGGTGATCTTACTGAGACTGTCTACATGCGGCAACCTCCTAGTTATGTTCACCCTCAATTTCCTGATCATGCTTTTCGTCTTCGTAAGGCTCTGTATGGCCTCAAGCAAGCCCCTCGAGTGTGATACCAACAATTCGCCATCTACATCTCCTCCCTCGGTTTCCAAAGAAATAAATCTGACTAGTCTCGTTTCACCTTTCATAACAGTAACGACATCATTTACTAACTTTTATATGTCGACGACATCATTCTCAATGCCTCCTCTTCTATTCTAATCTCCAAAGTCATCTTGCGGCTCTCCTCTGAGTTACCCATGATGGATCTTGGACTCCTATCTTTTTTCTTCGTATTGTTGCTAAGCGCAAAAAATCTACTTTGTTTCTTTCTCAATATGTGTTTGCTCAGGAAATTCTCACACGGGCTGATATGGTCACGTGTAATCCTAGTAGCACTCCGACTGACACTAAATCTTAAGCTCTCTACCAATTGTGAGCATATCTCTGATCCGACCTTGTATCGTAGTCTTGTTGGTGCCTTTCAATATCTAACATTCACTCGTCCAGACATTGCCTATGTCGTTCAGCAAGTCTGCCTCTTCATGCATGACCCGTGTGTTCTGCACTTTCAGGCACTCAAGCGAATTCTTCGGTATCTCAAGGGTACCATAACTTAAGGTCTTCATATCAACAATTCAATTGTTGATCATTGGGTCTCGTATTCTGATGTTGACTATGTCGGTTGTCCTACAACTTGACGGTACACTTCTGGGTTTTGAGTTTATCTTGGTAATAATCTCATTTCTTGGTCCTCGAAGTGCCAACATGTCGTTTCTCGCTCTAGTGTCGAAGCTGAGTATCAGGGGTAGCCAATGTTGTTGCTGAAACTACCTGGCTAAGAAACCTTCTTCTTGAGTTATATTTCCCTCTTTCATATGCCACCGTTGTCTTTTGTGACAATGTTAGTGTCATGTATTTATCATCCAACCCAGTACAGCACCAAAGAACCAAACATGTGGAAATAGATTTACATTTTGTTAGGGAACGTGTTGTGATTGGTCATGTGCGTGTTCTACATGTTTCTTCCCCTTATCAGTATGCATACAGTTTTATAAAGGGCCTTCCTACACAACTTTTCTTAGATTTTAGAACTAGTTTAAATATTTGAAATCCTCATGTTCCAACTACGGGGGCATGTTAGAATATTATTTATTTCTTTTATTACTTATTGTATAGTATATGGGCTCTTTTGATATATATATATATATATATATATATATATATATATATATATATATATATATATATATATATATATATATATATATATATATATACACACACATGTAACCCTAACATGAAGGTTTTCCACATTAATTAGCAGATCTAATACTTGTTTTCCATCAAACCCATTATCATAAAAATCATGTATGTGTTATAGCATTTATAATCAAATGTTGTTATTATCATTTACTTACTTCTACACAAAATCAATGAACTTTCAGTAGACTTACAGGAACTAAGAAGATAATATTATCTCTAGAATGAGAGAGCCTGAACTAATAACAGTATCACATCTAAAATGTTGTTGTTGGATTTTGATTTTTCGAGAACCGACATGGTAAGAACTTAGTTTGGTTTCTGATTTGTAAGAAAAAAGGACCGTGAATACGAGAAGGAAATATGTTGAAGTAGAGATCGTTTGTGAATGATCCTAATCAATTTAGTTGTCAACCTGCCATCATTGATTTTTTTACCCTTGTCAGTTGTCACCATAAGTATCAACAATTCAACGTATCAGTATAATAAAAAAGAATAATTTTATTTTCTCAATTTCCCACTTATTGCATATTACGCTTCCGGATTCTTTCGACCTTTCAGTTTACCTAAATCATTTTTGGGTAATATAAAACTGACTTTTTTGGGCCTTACATGGGAGTGGGCCCTTTTCGGATGAACTGGTATTTTGGTATTGATAGGTACATAAAGATCAAAAATTCATGAATGTTTTTTACTATGAAGATGTTCAGATTGCAAGATTAAAGGAATCCTAATTTTGACGAACCAAAGATTCGCGTAAAACCATCACTCGTGAACAAATTATCAAAAAGAGTGCAATAGGGAAAAAATTATTTTTAACAAAATCTAAAGACTTTTATTTAATTATTTTTCTAGTTAAAATCTATGTAATATGTGTATGGCTAGAAACATCGCAAAGCTTTTGGAAGTACAGTGATGTAAAAAAAATATATGATGTTATAAGAAACAAATAAATGAAAATATGTTGTTACTTCTTACTTTTTGGCTTGAAAAATTATTAGAATACAATCTTTCCAATATGTTAAGATCAATTGCTTCCATTCAAACATCTAATGAAGAATTATGTATTTTAGTCATGCTTCAAATTCACTTCATGTTTTAAATTGGCATCCCAATTAAGTGAGATTTAAAAAAAAAGGCTAAATGAAAGAAACATCAACATACTTTCATTCATTTGTTTGATATAAGATCTTACATTTATTTCTTTTTAGTATAACATTGTATTCTCGCTTCTTTTCCCTATAAATATATTATATATGAAAACTAACTCAAACATAACATTATATTTATAACCTTTTTTCATATTAGAACGTTTCTTTATAAAAGCTGCCTAATTATAAGAATGATTTTTTCATATTTAAATGACATTCACATAAATAAATAGTTTTTTCAAAGTGTAATGTTTTAATAGGAAAAAACAAAAATAGATAGATGTTTCTTCATTTACCCTTTTCATTTCTTTTTTCTATTTTTTAATTTTATATTAATACATTTTCAATTTAAAAATTATATATATATATATATATATATATATATATATATATATATATATATATATATATATATATATATATATATATAGGGTGAGGTTCAATAGAGAACCATAATTAACCAAGGAACCAATGTTTTTTTCAACTTTTAGAACTTATTTTTTATCAAAAAAAAACTAAAAATACAGAAATTCATAACTTTTTATCCTTTTTCCAATTATATCAAATTCGATTTTTTTTTACGTCAAATTCACAATGTGAATCTTTGAAAATTCACAACGTGAATCCGGATTCACACGGTGAATCCGAAATATATTTTTCACATTCACAATGTTAATATATGAATTTAGATATTTTTAGATTTTTTTTTGGATAAAGAATAAGCTCTAGAAATTGAAAAAAAGATTTGGTTCCTTGAAGAACCAATAATTATGGTTCTCTATTAAATTTTTCCATATATATATATATATATATATATATATATATATATTCTACCCACCCGTAACCCCCCCCTCCCTTTCTTTTCGACTTTCTTCCTCTCTTTGACTCCCTCTCCCCTTCACCTTCCCACCACCGTTATTATTGTCTCTATCCCTTCTTTTTTTCTCTGTTAAGCATTTTAACTTGCAAAACTCACATCTGTTCATCATGTTCTTCACAACAACTGATCAAATATCAAAACACAAAAAAACACTTCACACGTAGATACACATACCTGCAACTAAAAAAATAGTTGCAACTCAAAAACAAAAACCACCCTCCCCTCTCTCTCTCTCTCTCTCAACACATTTAATATCATCGATGACTACACCAGAATAACATGGAGTGGTGGGAGGTTAATCTAAACCACTCATGCCAGAAACCAACTTGTAACCTTTTCGGAGCTAGACATCCTCGCCGGAAAATGGTAGAAACCGTTCTCTGAGATATGAAGCACAAAAAAACTATGAAATGGATCATACAAATGGGGAAGAAGTAAATAAACTAATTCCCATCCCCCAACCTATTCCCGTCTTTTTCGCCTACATTCTGTTGGGGTACAAAGTTATTCATGATTGACTTTGTAATTGTTTGACTTTTGTAAAACCCACTTGCATGTGGAGTATTAGCGTTGTGACACATGAGAGATAGAGAGTGAGAGAGAGACATGTAAACACCTCTATAAATAGTGGGTTCATACCACTTGTAGAGGTGTGCTTGAGAGATGTAAAAGTGAGTGTGTAAGTGTGTGTTATTTATGTAGTCTAGATCTAGATCCTTTTTGTGTAACACCATATACAATCAATACATCTCTTGAACACCCAAATCACCATGTTCATTGTGCAATCTTTAATTCCGCATGCCAAACCATGTTCTTATGTCACTACAATTGGTATCAGAGCGGGTCTTCAAGATCAATGTGATTTTTTGAAGAACGATTCTCGGTTTGGCAAATTTTGTCGCAATTTGAGCAATTTTGGTGAGTCTCTCTCTATGATCTCTCTTAATCATGTTGAATCGTGCGTTATGTTTTTGAATTTTGATCGTTTGATTCGTTGGATCAAATTTTTCTTGAAAAACCCCATTGTTGATCCAATATTTTTTTTAAGATCATGTCCAACCAAAACAAAATCAAATTCTTGTTATTGTTCATTAAATTCAAATATCTTTTTGAAGCCCACAGTAAATCACTTAATCTCTTCATTCGATCCAGAAATTGTTGAGCCCAAACATTAATCTTGATGTCTGATACTGTTCATGTTTAAGCCCAATTCTTATTTACTGATCGTATAATCAAAGTTCGAGCCCATGCCTTGATATATGATTTTGTTCGCATCTGGTTCATCATTCATCAGTAAGATTCGAGAATATCAACACATATTTGAAATTCATAATCGATTATATTTTCCGAATCTTCGGTTGATGGATTGAGCATCGTAATCGATTTCTTGAAACTTGAATCTTGATCATTGACATCTTAGTGGTTGGTTCTGTATCACAATTTAATTTGTGAATCGGAAGTAATACTTGTTAAAGTAAATCGATTTTCTTATACTTATTCATCTGATCTTTGATGTTCAACATTTGATGCTTGTGTTAATTGATTTCAAAGTCTTGTTGGTTGATTTCAATAGTTATTGGAATTGAATGTCTAATCGGTGTTCGAAGCACATGATTTGGGAACAAGATTTTGAGGATTCGACCTAAAATTGACGACTTTGATGAATAAAAAGCGATGTCGGAAAATAAATTGGTTGGACTATGGTCGATGATTTCGATTTTGGAAGTTGATGTTTGAAGTCTTGATTTACAGTCGATCATGGAACTTAATTTTGGAATTTCGTTTTGGGTTGAACTGAAAAGTGAAGAATGAAAGTTTGAGTCAAGGATCGGATTTTGAAAGCAGGTGACGACTGATGTTTGATTTGCGGTCGAATGCTCTTGGTTATTTGATCGATGGGTTGGATTTGGTTATTTTGATGTTCAGGGCTTTACATGGTTAATGAACGAAGGGTTAACGATCGATTTCTTCGAAAATTTGGGTTTGATGATCTGTAAAACGAAAATTTGATTTGGGGTCGAATGATAATCACGATCGGAAAATCGATATTAGATATCGTATGTTTGAAACCTTGGATTGGAACGAAGTGTGATGTACGAAGGTTTATTTTGTGATATTTGTATCTGTGATTCAATTGTTGGGTGTGATATCAGTCAAAGTTGTTCGATGAATGGACGAAGCAATCGATATCTGAGTTAAGAACGAAGAATTTGAGTCAAGTACTGGGATAATTTCGAATGGGTTTTACAGTGATAATTGTTGTTGTTGATTTGGTGAATAAGATTCGAAGGGAACATATGGGTTTAAGGAAATCGATTTCGGGGTCCCTGTAATGTAAGGAACGAAGAACTGTAAGGAACGGACTGTAAGAACGAAAATTTGATTTTGGGTTGCATGTACGAAGTGAACAAATTCGATTCAGAGGTTGGATGAATGGCTAAGAAGTTACTGTTCATTACTGTTCATTGGATAGGCTTCGAATGCTTCGAATTCGTGTGTTTGGATTATGATTTCGTGTGAATTGAGGAAAAAGAAAGAAATATTTTCGAAAATGGTCCTTGAAGATTCGCATGTTTGCCACCTGATAATTTCGTACGAAGCTTTCCAAAATTTCGTATGATTGATCAAGTCTTCGTATGTTTTGATCAAAAAGCAGATTTTTCAAAAACAGTCCCTGAACCTTCGAATATTTGGCAACCTCCACAATTAATTGAAGTTTCGAATGTTTGACACTTTTCACCCAAATTCGAATATTTTCTGAAATTTCGAATGATTGGTCAACTTTTCGTACGTTTGGTGCACAATGGCAGAATTTTCGAAAATAGTCCCTGAGGCTTCGAATGTTTGGCGGTTCATGCCCAAATTTGAAAAAGGAATGTTTTTGCTGAAAATTGAAGAATATGTATATCAAGCCCCTGCAGTTTGTGCAAATTGACGCTTTCTACCCAGCTTTGGAAAAGGGGGAGAGTTTTGCATATTGCTGTTTTGGGCGCACCGGGTCACTGCAGAATTTTGAAATTGACAATTTCTACCCATTTTTGAGAAATTTTGTCAAAGGCGATCCGTGAACGAAGCTAAAAATTCAATATTTTTTGGATTTTCCGGATTGAAGCACATAGTTTATGCCACATGTTAAGGGGGAGTTTTAACTCGAAAAATTTCGAATAGAGCACGTTCTTTTTCCTTGGGAGTTTTATAATCAAATTTCGATTATAAAAAGGGGGAGAAGTTTTATATGGAAATTCGAACTTGAATTTTTCATATTACGCGGATTTGAAGACCGAAGTGATCTTGAAGTTTTGAAGCTTACGAAATGATGCAATTGGAAGTTCGAAAATGATTTATTTTCGAAATGGGTTTGGTTTTATTGAAGATTTTTTGGGGTGTGCTTTATACTCAACTTTTGGTGATCAATTTGGAGTTTGAGAAGCTCGTGATCATTCGTTGATGCTCGGTTTGTATGGTTTCACATCCTAGAGCCCAAATTGAAGAATCATGGAAGACTTGAAGATTGAAGTTCGTTTCGACATGTGTCACGTTTGAGGCTCGGGTCGCGTAGTTGCTCGATTTTGGAAGATTTGAAGTGGGTCATTCATTCCTAACTTTGAGGGGGAGAATGTTGGGGTACAAAGTTATTCATGGTTGACTTTGTAATTGTTTGACTTTTGTAAAACCCACTTGCATGTGGAGTATTAGCCTTGTGACACATGAGAGATAGAGAGTGAGAGAGAGAGAGAGAGACATGTAAACACCTCTATAAATAGTGGGTTCATACCACTTGTAGAGGTGTGCTTGAGAGATGTAAAAGTGAGTGTGTAAGTGTGTGTTATTTATGTAGTCTAGATCTAGATCATTTTTGTGTAACACCATATACAATCAATACATCTCTTGAACACCCAAATCACCATGTTCATTGTGCATTCTTTAATTCCGCATGCCAAACCATGTTCTTATGTCACTACACATTCCCTCCTCCACTATCTCGCTATTGGTTACCCAAACACCAGCAACCAACTGAAGTGCATTGGTTCCTCATGAATCCCCAAATTGAAGATGCAACACCAAACCTAATCTGGTAAAAACGGGATTTCTTCGACGTAGATCAGGGTTGAAGCAAGCCCCACTTCTGATAAACATAATCAAGAAACCCAAAATAGAAAAATTAGGTTTTTTTGTCAACAACTTCTCAACCATTGAAACCGATCGAGATGCAGGTCCTAAAGTACAAACAATTTTCGTTTTCGGTCTCTGCGTACCTGCTAGTTGGGGGCTCTGATCAGTCACCATTTGATCCATATTCTTTCTGATCGATCGCCTCTGTTATCTACTCCTTGGAAAACACCACCGACTCCTCCCTCATATGTATCCTGTACATCCCTTGGGGACAATGAAATGGGGTCGGTGTTGGAATCTTTTTTCTTGTTGGTTTTGGTTTTAGGGTATTTTGGTTTGTGATTAGGTGAAGAAGTGGTGAAGTGAAAGAATTTGATGGGTATCATGTTGCAGATTGGGGATTCATGGGAGAAAAAACGGGATAAATGGGGAAGATGAATGAGAGAGAGAGAGAGAGGGGGGGGGGGGAGGATACAGGTAGTGTGGGTGGGCCATTTTCTTTTTTCTTTTTCTTTTTTTTAATGTTAAAAAAAAGAGTAAAGAAATTCAAAAATAAAATTAAAATGGCAAAAAAATCATTTTAACTTTTCTAGGGACCAAAACCACAAAAAGAATTCGATTTTGGACCGGTGCTAGTTGAAAAGATTTTGGACTTTATCCATATTTTTTTGATAAGTATAGGGACCAAATTTGCAGTTTAGTCTTAACAAACTATAGTTGAGGGTATTTCATTTTATTTTGTCAAAAACCAGAAATTACCGTTAAACATACTAAAATGGTCAAATCGAAAAAAAAAGATAAAATATGAAGTTTTTTTTATTTTATTTTTTAAGTTCAATCCACAAATAGATAGAATAGCACCAAATAGCATCTTTCTAGCCTGCATAGTCGTGGAACTCAATCTCACTTAGGGAGGAGGGAGTCATTCCCTCCCAACCCACTGAACCCACTGCCACATCACTTTTTCTCTTTTATTTTTCTCCATTTTTCCCAACCCACAACATACGGAAACTCTATCTTTTTGAAATCACTTAACCCACTCAATTAAAAAAAATACAAAACAATCAAAAGTAAAATCTTAATTAGCAATAGAGTTATCGGCGGTACACTCCCGCTTCAACGGGTTGGTTGATTGGTTTCACTAACCCACTTCATCATCTCTCTCTACTTTCTCTTTCTCATTTTCTCTTGTACCATGTGTTTTAAAATTTGTACCTTAGTTGTTTTGTATTTTTTTTTAATTGAGTGTGTTGAGTGGGTTGAGAAAGATAAGATTTCTGTGTGTTGTGGGTTGGAAAAAATGAAAAAAAAGAAGAGACAAAAATTAATGTGGCAGTGGATTCGGTGGGTTTGGAGTCCCTCCTCCCTTAGAAAGTATTCTCTCTATTTTTCAGTAACCGAACCAGAAGTGGTTTAGGAGATGGCTTAATATATAAGATATTTTATAATATTCACCTAAGTAATATATGTTTTATTCATGATTTTATATATTTTTATCGTATTGTTTTTTAACAAAAAAAAATAATTTATCAGCTATAAATAAGTATGTATAGAAGTGAACGAAGACCCGTGCATAGTTTCAATCCATGATTTGAAGTTAAGAAATTTAGATTGATTCGTATTTCACTATTGCAATACACGAAAACAAAGATTTTCAAGATTTAAAAGTATGAGTTTATTTAAACGCTATCCAATTCTCCATGTTTCTTTATTTATTCACTTTTTCATCACAGAAAAAATTCGAATTTCTAGAGAGAAAATAATGTTGAGGAAAAATCAAACTGGAACCAGAACCGTATAGAAAATCAATATACCGGCAGTTTGGTCCGAACCGATCTCATCCAAACAGAAAGAAAAATTAAATATAGAACCGAACCGAATCAAAACCGTGTGAACAAAATATGTAAATCGGTTTGATTCTTGGTTCCATTAATTTCTATTTTGTTTGTTTTGATTTTTTTTTGTTTCCAGGTCGGTTCGGTCTACTCCGGTTCCGATAAAGATCTCGCCCATAGAAAAGACCCATTAATAATTCGAAGTCTTAACTTTTATCGAGTATACGTACTTTTAATACACAGCTTATGGATTGGGCTGAAGCCCATTTTACGTGGATAAAACGCAACAACCCACTTTCAGGTTGTATAATTATGTCATTATTTTGTTTTCAGATTAATGAGTAAATTATGGAAATAGTTTTATAATTATGATTTACAAAATGACTAACAATATTTAATAATCTATCGGTTACTAATATTTTTATTATGTTTATGACATGATGATTTGAGTTTATAATCTCAGACAAAATCATATTCATTCAGTTTTCTTAGAATTGTTATGTGATTTTTTCACATGATTTAGAAATCATATTTTGGACACTATATATTACTTTGATATAATCTAAAGCTACATTAATAACCTGAATTCTTGAAATTACTATAAATCTCCAAATTTTGCACACACTAGTTAGCAATTTTGTGATTGTGTGCCCTTTGAGACATTTTGACGGGAGCCACAACTAGAAATGTGAAGTCGATGAAAACTTGCGAAACGTTTCCAAAATATTCTACCGATGATATTTTATAATTAATTCTGTTTTGGGACATTTGATTAATGTTTATTGTTTCTACATAAATTGTATAAAATATTAGGTAAGAGTTTGCAATCAAGCTTGGAGGCCTAAATTACTAGGTGAGTTTTATCACTGTAATTTCGAAAAAGGAATATATGCCCTAGCGCAAGAATATAGATTTATATAAATAATAATATTTTGTTAAAAATATTTAAGTCATTTTCATTAATTATAAAATAAACACTTTTGATTAGTATTTTAAAAAAATATTAATCATCAGGGCCGGCCCAAAGGCCGGACGAGATGGGCCACTGCCCAGGGCATCAACATGGAGGGTAGGGGTGAGCATGGTGCGGTTTGGTGCGGTTTTAAGGCCAAACCGAACCGCAAACCGCATGGTGCGGTTTTTGCATTCTTAAAACCGTTGGGTGCGGTTTTGCAATGGTTCGGTTTTTCGGTTTTTAAATGCGGTTTCTATTTGTATCGGTGTGGTTTCGGTTTGTATCGATGCAGTTTCGGTTTTAAACCATGTTTAGAAATTGGTGCAGTTTTTTATGTTTTTTGGTGCGGTTTGTTAAAACTGTAAGATTTGAAAACCATGTGCATGTAAGCTTGTATTGTGTTGTTTTTTTTAACCATTCATTTTCTGCTCAAAACAAAAATACATAATCGAAAATTGTAAGTCGATTAAAATACAAAATGTCATTACTATCACAAACTAATTAATAATTGAAACTTGGTTGATTTTGACTTAATTTGTTACAAGCTTATTACATGTAATCGATTAGTACGTTTGACTAACAATAGAACATTTCTTTTGCACTCCCATATAGTTTACACAAACACAAAATAAACATATAATAAATATATTATCGTTTATAAGTAATTTAAATAGCATGTATATAATATACATTGATTGATTTATTACTATACACGCTTGCGGTGCGGTTCGGTTTTGGTGGACCGGTTTTTTAGATAGAAACCGCACCGCACCGTTGACTTTCGGTTTTTGCAAAAATTAAATCTGCACCATTGGTTTTTCCATCGGTTTCGGTTTTTCGGTTGCAGTTTTGTCGGTTTTTCTTTATTCGGTTCGGTTTTTGCTCATCCCTAATGGAGGGGGCATAATATTTAGTCCACCTGTTATAGGTATAGGCATAGCATAGTTTGAGCCCAAGTATTTGTACATCTCAGCGCCCAAGAGCAGAAGACGAGGAGACGATACTGATCAGAATTCACACAGTCTGATTTCTTAATTATCTCAATTTCATTGCAACAGTTATTAAAAAGCCATTTATTCTTCATTGCTTTTAATTGTAAATCAAAATCCTTAAATAGTTCAAGATAATATCAGTATACAAAGAGTCGAGGTAATCTATTGGAATCGTTGCATTTTGCCCTAATATTTATATTTAGGACTGATTGATTTTCCCCTAATATTTATATTTAGGATTGATTGATTTATTGATAATTATGGTTTCTAGGAGTAAACCTTTGATATGACTCAGTTGTTGCAGAAAATACTAAGGGGGGTGTTATATGGCACCTACAAGAAAAATGGATGCTCCTTTATGAGACATGGTTCGTGTTTATGTTTTATTCTTTTCCCTTTACTTCTATTTCTATCAAAACTGGAACATCTTTTATGGATCTATAAGTTTTGTTTTCTTTTTACATCTCCTGTTATATAGATCTGTACAAATTTTGGGCTGAAATTGATATTAAATTTAGGTGTTTGTCTTTGTATCATCTTACTTTTTGGTAAAAATGGCTAGACCTGTGTGGTTTTTATTGTATGATTTAAGCACCAAATGATGCATTTCAAGTGTTTAATATAATTACTAAGAAGGATCGTGTAGCGATAGTTGATGATTCTTATATGATTTCTAAATGATGATTGTGTGGTGACAATAGGATAATCTTTGTTTGCTCTAAGGGTTTGCTAGATCTAGCATTTTTAGTTGGGTAACTGTCAATGTTGCACAGTAATTTACAAGTACAAGATTATCTGCCTCACTTTTTGCCATTCCATGGCACAATTTGACAGGTTAGCCAATTCAAATTATTATTAGTCGTTTATATTGCATGATATGAGTTCTTTAAAACAATGTTTCTTATCAACTTATGTTCTCTTTTCCATGTTAAAAATTAATGTCGGCCACCAAGAACAAAACTTAGTTGCTCATTTGTGATATTTTCATGTTTCATTTAACATTGGGAGTTTTCAATACATATAGAAGAGTTGAAGAACAAAAAGCAGACGATTGGGACGAAAGTTATGATGATGCATTAAGCGGATCAAATGGGTCATCTGCCTTGTGCTAAAATCAGCAAGTGAATATATGTAATGAATATACATTGGTCTTTTGATAGACTAGGAAGAAAATAATTGAATTCTCTCACTTGTCTTCGGAGATGTTGAAATTTATAAAACGTTGAGTTTGAATTAACTGAACTCCATCCGTTTGACATCCAAATACACCATAGAATGGAATCTCAAATTCCAATCCCAATAGATTCTACCGGAATCAATGATCTAGTTTTGTCTTAGGACATTTTTGTTTGTATTAATATTCATTTTATTTAACATGTGAAATTTATTGCACTTTTGTTATATATATATATATATATATATATATATATATATATATATATATATATATATATATATAGGGATGAGAATTTGGCCCGAAAACCCGAACCGAACCGAATTAGACCCGAATAAGCAATTCGATTCGGTTTTCGGGTATCTATATAAGGCTTATTCGGTTTTCGGATTATTCGGTCTGGGTTACCCGAATAAGGGCTTATTCGGTCCAAAAGGACCGAACCGAATATGAAAAGTCACAATTTTTTTCCTAACACGATTGCTTATTCGGTCTTTTTTTCTATCGATCGTTACCCAACAAAACCCACATAATACACCAAAAAAAATCAACGAAATCGAATTCGATCATCCGTATTACACCAAATCGACAGTCGCGTATTACACCAAATGGACGAGTCGACGACATTACTCTTTGATCGATTGAGGTTTTTCTCATCCTTGCGACATTACTCTTTGATCGACGATTGTGGCTGCTGCCCTTGCGACTTGCGATAACCTGGACTCATTGATCGATCATCACTAGTTCCAAGTTCAAACTTCAAAGTCCATTCACGATAAGAAAAAAAAAGTCGGCCCTTGCGTCTGGAAAAAATAATCGTCTCCTCATCCTTGTTTTCTAGTTTCTAGTGTGATCAAACTTCATTCAAGTCATGGAAAATTGGGTTCCAAATCAAGAAACTCAAGTAAGTATTTGTATCTTAATCTACTACTCAATCTTTCAATGTGTTATTATGTATGTTACTCATTGAAATTTGAATGTGTTAATCTACTACTCAATCTTTTAATTTGTTTCTTTAAAAGATTTGTTATGAAATCATAAGCTACAAAAGTCATACAAAATACAATATTTATAATCACATTCTAAATGTTATTTGGGTTATTCGGCTCCTTAATTATCTTGTACATGTTATTTGGGTTATTCGGGCCGGAACCGAACCGAACCGAATAATACCCGAACCGAACCGAACTTGTGTTGCTTATTTGGTTCGGTTTTCGGTTCATACAATTACCCTTATTCGGTTTTCGGTTTATTCGGGTTCGGGTCGGTTCGGTTCGGTTCCGACCCGAATAACATCCCTATATATATATATATATATATATATATATATATATATATATATATATATATATATATATGTGTGTGTGTGTGTGTGTGTGTGTGTGTGTGTGTGTGTTTTGGTCTATCGTATGATAAAAAACATAGGGCCATTATTTTCCTATCTCGCCCTATGGAAAACCTATGGACCGGACCTGTTAATCATAAATCATATTACTTTGATTCTTATAAGATAACATAAGTTTAACACTTATATACATAAATTACAGTTTTGGTCCTTGTGGTTTGTTCAAATTCGTACTTTCAGTCCAACCTTTGAAAATTTGATAAGATGCATATCTCTGGTTTAAAGAAATTGCACTCCACATCCTTAGTCCATTTGAAAAGACCATTTTACCCTTAATTTTATATGTTTGTTTTTCTTATATATATATATATATATATATATATATATATATATATATATATATATATATATATATATATATATGCACATTCATTTTTTGCCGCTTATATTTTATTTTATCTATTTTTATTTTTTTATTATTTATATTTTTTAAAAATTTTATTCAAATATATTTTTTAATGTTTTTTATATTTTGGCCTTTTACATATTTTTGACGGTTTTTTTTTGAATAATTTTTCTAGTTTATGTTATGTTTTGTTCGAATATATTTTTAATATTTTTTTTGATCATTTGTTTTTATATATTTTTGTAAAGTTTTTTATAAATGTGTTTTTATATAAAAAATATAAAAAAGTTTTTTAAATGTGAATATGATTAGTACATATTAGGTTTAAATTTTTTTATTTTAATAGGGTTATTGTATAGGCTAACCGGAATTCAAAACGAGTGTCAATGACTTTTCAATTTTTTTAGTTTAGAAATATTTTACATTTCGTTCCGAATGAAAAATGCTAATCAGAATTCTTATAACTCAAACACATATATCAATGTTTTGGAGTTCATTTTTTTATTTTTAGAAATTTTGTTCGTTTTCGAGTTATATGGTTTCCAGTTAGCCAATATATAATTTGAAACCCGTTTTTGAATTTTGGTTAGCCTATCTATTAATCCTATTAAAAAAATCTATCTAATCTATGTTAATAATATCCACATTTAACGAACTTTTTTATATTTTTTACAAAAAAATTTATAAACAAACAAAACGTCAAAAAAATTAAAATGTATTCAAACAACACGTCAAAAAACTCGAAACAATTATTCAAAAAATAATAAAACAACTAAATGTAAAACACATTAAAAAATATATATGAAAAAATGTCAAATAAAATCTAAATAATAAAAAATATAAATAAATAAAATAAAATGTAATTGAAAAAGTATAATAAAAAAAACAATAATATGTATATATATATATATATATATATATATATATATATATATATATATAAAAGAAAAACAAAAATATAAAAGTAAGGGGAAAATTTTCTTTTTAAATGGACTAAGGATGTGCAATACAATTTCTTTAAACCACAATGATGCATCTTGTCAAATTTTCAAATGTTTGACTGAAAGTGCGAATCTGACCAAACCACAGGGACCAAAATTATAATTTACTCTGCTATAAATTAATATGAATGGTATTTTTTCTAATAAATCTTATATCTAAATAATTCATTATATTTAAGTCATTATGTATACTATTAATTATGCACACTGCTTATGATCAGTACCCGCCTCATTCGGGTGTTGTTCACCGACTTCTAGCTAAATTTTTGGAGCCGACAACTTTACTCCCTTCACCGATGCCTAATTGAGTTCTCAATGAAACATCTCACTATCTCATATTCCTATATCTCTCCCACTCTATTGCTTTCTCCTACTAACTTTCTCGCCACTGGTGTTAATCTTACTGCAGATTTAGGGTTCCACCTCTACAACACAACCAGGAAACCTATCAGATGTACAGGTAAGTTTTTATACACATGTTTTAGCACGCTAATTCCAAGTTTTCAACTTAAAACGATAGAAATTTTGTTTCCAATTTTCATATGTTATGTTTATTTGGTTATAAGTATGGAGAGCTAATGGGACTGTAAGAGAATCTGTTAGATCTATATGCCCAAGAACCATTATTGAGTGACATTGCTAATGACATATGATCCTATAGGTCACACCTTACTCAAGTTGGTACTTATTGAATATTTATTAAGTAATTTGTTATTAATAAATAAATTCAACTCTTGTATTTAATTATAGAAAAATTATTGTTCTAAGAAAACAATACTGTAAGAAGTAGAAAAATAGTCTTTATTTGATAAGGTATCATATAATAAGTCATGTACAAAGTTTTGGACACTTTGGTTAACCATAATTAAATCAAAGGCTTACTCTACCATGGTTAAAAAACTAGTAAACAATTTGTGTCCTCTTTAGGGCCTATAACCTAAAGTTGTAGAGGAATGGAGGTTGCTTGTCAACCTCCATCATCTTGTTCCCCATGCCTCTCTTTTATAGCTCATACTTTTGAATATTATATTCAAGAGGCCATGCTTGGATGTGGGTTATAAATAGAGGTTCTCTTACATGGAGAAGTTGTTAGTTTTTTGGTCTAAAAACTTATTCTTCCTTTCTCTCAAAACTGTGAGCATCTAAGAGCTTGGAGCTATTTCCTCTTTTGAAGACATTGCTTGCTTTTAGTGTTTACTTTGTGTCTTCCTTCTAGTGCTTAATTGATTAAGCACTTAAGACTTAAAGAACGAAGTTGTACAAGAAGAAATCTAGCAATTTTGGTACCTTATTCTTGTTGGTGGATTACTTGTAGAGAAGATCAAACTTCTTGTTTTTGCCATCTACTTCAACACCCCAAATCCAAGAGGGTCCAAAGGCTACAAAGGTTGTTATTTCTAAACACCATATGATTGTTGTAATATCATTCTAACCTCTTTAAAATGATCATTGATGGTTTGTTTTGTTGTCACACTCGAAATTTGTAAGAAATTTTAAAGCTTTCGTTGCCGGTTTTTGTGAAAAACTATTTATTTTATGCAACAAAACCCTTCAGTAGTATCAGAGCCATCTTTTAAATGTTAGAATGATTTTCATGTTATGATAATCTTCGGTTTTTGGAAAACAAGCATGAATTTCTTTTTGGCTAAAGAAATGTTCATATTTGTTTTCTTTGGCAACTTGTAGTAAAAGGTGTTTATTTTTTATATAACCATTTTTCCATGCATTTTGGTTATATAAAAGTTGTCTTAAAAAAACAAAGTGTTTTTTATATTTATATGTTTGTTGTATATAAACAAGCCATTAGGACATTTGTGATTGATATTTATTTATTCATATGATGATGTAATAAATAAATAGGTATTATTTCATTTGTTCATTTTTATATGTAATAAATTAGTTTTTAGAGTAGTTGTATTTTATTTTTATAAAAATGTAACAATATGGAGCAAGAAGTTCTTATGAAGTCATGGAGCCTTTTGAAGAACTTGAAGTGTCCTAATAAGTCTTTTAGGAAATTACTTAATATTTGTTGTGATGGCTCACAATAAATATTACTAGCAAATGGCTTTGTTTATACACTTTAAATGCATGCTTGTGATGATTATTTTTGTTGTTATAAAATATTGTATGTATGAAAATTTGTTTGTCATGCTAAAAACATTTTCACAAAAAATAACATCAAACTTGGGGTTTAGAGTTTTATATAAAAGCTTCAAAATAAGATGTCAAAATTGAGTTTTTCGTTAGAAAGACTTTTTGGATTTTTAAACTCTAAAGTAGCCAAACTTTTAATGATATAAAAAGTTTAAAATATTTTTTTTAAAGTTAATCTAAACTTCATAACTCAATAATAAAAGGTTGTTTTATTAACAAAGCTAGAAACCGGTTCCAATCCATATAACGTCGAATTAAAATTGAATATAAATTTTATCCGGTAAAATTTTATATGAAATAAATTCAACTTTATGATTTTTTTTTGGAACACTTTAAATGTACCATGAAATATTTTATGCATGAAATATTCATGACGCAAAATGTTTTAAAATGCTAGAATAATAAAACATTGATAAAAAAAACCATTATTTACGAAACTTCAAATCTATGCAATCCATTTAAAAATTACTTGAGATTTTTGTGCAATTCATGTGGATTTTAGGGTCACTTTATTCATTTGGGTTGTCAAAAATAGTCAATGTGTTTTTGTATTTGCTTATGGGATAAATGTCACTTAACCATTTGTGAAATAAAACTCACATGTTTTTTAAATGAATGATTTGATCAATTTCTTATGTAATAAATGTCACCTAAGCATAAGAGTTTTGAGGCATATATGTGATGAAATTGCCATTTAAAAACAAAGTAATGTCTTTTGGATCTCATAAATCTAAGAATTACATAAGAGTTGTAATTGGTTATCGTAACCTACCGATCAACAAAATCACTTGAGTAGTGGGTCACCTCCTCAAGTTATTTTGGGTGATGTGGATCTTAGCTTTTCAAAATTTATTTTGAAGGGTAATTATTTTTAAAAAGAATTTATATCGAATATATTAAAATGAATCTTATTATTTTGTAGACGACTACCCCAACTGTAACCACCTCATCACTCACCATCTGATCCATCCTCGAAAAGGAAAAACTAAGTGGACCCAACTTTCTTGATTGGTTCAGACAACTGAGAATTGTCCTCAAGCTTGAGAAAAAAGGACTATGTCCTTGTTGAACTTATCCCATAAGAGCTCCCAGCTAATGCTGCCAAAGCATTGAAAGATGACCGGGCGAAACATGTTAATGATTCGACCGAAGTCGCTTGCATCATGCTTACAACTATGACTCCTGAACTTCAGAAAACTTTTGAGTTTCATGAAGCATTTGAAATGATTTAACAGTTGAGAGTCACGTTTCAAGTTCAGGCTAAGCAACAGAGGTTTGAGACCTTGAATGCTTTCAATGGTTGCAAGATGGCAGAGGGATCTTCTGTGAGTGCACATGTATTCAAAATGAAAGCTTATATTGAGCAACTTTCCTGCCTCGGATTCCCATTTGGGGATGAGCTAGCGACCGATGTGATCCTAGCCTCATTGCCTAAGTCATTTAACCAATTTGTGATGAACTTCACAACGAATGAATGGGAGAGGAGCATCAATGAGCTTCATAACATGCTCAAAAATATTGAGGCAAACATCAAGAAGTCTGGGAACAATCAAGTGTTGATGATCCATGAGGGTCAAATCTCCAAGAAGAAAACCGGTAATAATATTGGTAAGGGGAAAGGCAAAGCTGCCAAGAAAGGCAAGGGCAAGGGAAAGGGTAAAGGGAAGCCTCCTTCTACTAACCCAACTGTCACACCCCGAAACCGTGATGGCGGAATCGTTCCGGGGCGGAGGATGTCATGCGTAGTATCACAACAGTTGTATCATAGTAAGCGAAGTAAACACAACCATTACATTATAATATGAATATTTACATTGTTCAAAAACATGATTTATACATAACAGCATATAGCAAAAGTAAAAGACGTGACTTCAGAATGTTCAATCTTCTCCAAAAGTCGGCAAGAGTACCTGTCTATTGATGCCCTGAGAATACAAGCAGTTTTGAAAGAATATCAGCATAAAGCTGGTGAGTTCATAAGCATTTGGTTTTAGTGAGAAAATGCTCTTTGAATCCATTTGAAAAGTGTTCTTCAAGAAAATCCTGTATTTTCTTATGGAAAGCGTTGAAAGAGTGTCTATTAGAAAAAAATAAACCATCCGTTTTAGAAAACATGTTATCCGTCCTAGAGGTAGAGATGCCAGTTTAGAAGTCCTTGATTACTAACGGCATATATAAAAGTAGTTTTATTACTTAAAATAAAACAAATGAAGAAGAGAGTCCGTAAACAAAGTTAGTTTATACTTATTTGCGAGTCGTATAACCATACTTGATATGACGAGAGACCTTTATAACGTTCTTCAGGCGTTAAGCTAAATGACATTTGTTCACCCCAGGCGTGCCCGCCTAACTGTAGCTAGCAGTTCAGGTGTGCGATTGTCAGTCCCGAATAGATCTATTCACAAATCTCACGCTCTCCCTCCAGGAGACTCTAGTTATAATAAAAGGATTTATCACTATACACCTAAGGGTACAGTATTGAAGTAGCGCCTCACAATTCTGTATAATCTAGTTTACTAGCGAGAAATCAGTATAAAACAGTAATTATCCTTGAATAAATGTACTTTATACTTCTGAGAAAAACATATAACATAAACTAAATCTGCCATAGTTTATATATGTTCATTTATGAAATCTGATTAAGTAGAGACTGCCTAGAGGGTTATCCCAAACTATACTCATTATAGTTTATTAGAGTTGATCTGGAAAATGCTTTGTAAAACCTTTCTGAAAGCTATGAAGTTGGATTTCCAAAATAGAATTTTCCCTTATGTTCAACATATTACAAAGAGAGATAAAATATCCGAATATGTTATTAAAAGTGGAAATCGTTGGACTGCATTAATAAGTTTAAAACTTAATAAAGTACTTTGAGTTTGGCTTGTATTCCCCCCCTGAAAACATTAAAAACACGGAAAATGTAGGGGTATGAACTCACAGTTTATCGTAGGATCCGAAAGCACAATTTGTTACGAGTGTTGAGTGTCAACCGATGTTTCGAACACGAGTGGATCCTATTAACATATGATAACACATATGTGTGTTAGAATTAGGGTGTTTCATGGCTAAACATGACGGGAAAATCACCCTAAAGACTTGGAAATGCTTGTCGGGACTCTATATGATCAAATAAGGGAGGTGTACGGCCATTTGAGTGGGTGTGCGGCCAGGTTGTGTGTGCGGTTGCACACAGGAGTGTGCGGCCGTACAGAGGGTGTGTGTGGCCATACACAGGAGTGTGCGGCCGTACACTCCTCATTTGAGCCCGAAAATGTCGATTTTGAGGTGTTTTGAGGTGTTCTAGTGCTAATACCAAGTCCAACTAGAAAATGGAGGCCAAACTCTTCACCTTGGAGAGTCTTTAAGGCGTGTGCGGCCACCTTATGAAGGTGTGCGGCCGTACACCTTCAAAGGATGAAGAACACAAAGAACACTATGAGTTTTAAGCTTAGATTCAGGTGTCTTACCAATATAGCAAGCTGAATGATGGAGTGCTTCACGTTTTTGAGGCCCTTAGAGTGTTCTTGGATGATGTTTCTAGAGAGAGAAAGTAGAGAGAGAGAGAGAGTAGGGTGCAGCCAAAAGAGGAAAAGAGTGAATGAAGGGGGTCTCCTCCAATATATAGGGTCGGGTGTGAGGCTGGAGGGTGTGTGCGGTTGGGTGTGCGGCCGCACACACCTTCTTTGATGTGTTTGGCCCGATTTTGTGATGCTACACACTTTCTAACCCTTCCTAAGACTCATATCCATGTTATACTAAGCCTAGAACACTCATATAGACCCATAATTTTCGTTATAAGATAGTAAAATGAAGGCTAACTTTGATAAAATGAAAAATGTACAAGTTAGAAATTTCGGGTTGTCACACCCAACTCCCAAACCCAAGCCTGATGCTGACTCTAATTGCTTTCACTACAGTGGAAAGGGACACTGGAAGCACAACTGTCCCAAATACCTAGAGGAACTTAAGAAGATCAAGGCCAACCAAGTTGGCACCTCAGGTATATATGTGATTGAATTACATGCATTCTGTACTAATTCTTGGGTATTCGATACTGGAAGTGGTACTAACATCTGCAATGATTTGCAGGGACTAAAGAATGTTTGAGAACTAAGAGATGGCGATTTGGAACTTCATGTTGGCAATGGAAATCGAGTAGCTGTCAAAGCCATAAGACAATATCATCTTTTGCTTCCAAATGGCCTTAATATTATTTTGAACAATTGTTGTTATGTACCTAGTATAACTAGGAATATTATCTCTACTTCGCGCTTGTATGAACAATGTTTTTGTTATAAGTTTGACTTTGATTCTGAAAACACTTCTGTGTTTAAAGATAATGTGTTCTATTTTGAGACTAGTCCCAAAAATGGAATATATGAGATCGATTTAAATGGTTCATACAAAAAGGATAATTCAATGTTCAACTTAAATAAGAAAACAAAGTTAGACTCAAATAAAACTTATTTATGGCATTGTCGACTTGGGCACATAAGTAAAACTTGCATTGCTAAGCTCCAAGAGGATGGGATCTTAGAGTCAATAGGCTCAGAGTCTTTTAATGTATGTGAATCATGTCTATGTGGCAAGATGACCAAAGCTCCTTTTACCAGTGTTGGTGAAAGAGCTTCGGATCTATTAGGACTCATACATACTAATGTATATGGACCTTTTAGAATAATGACCATAAGTGGTGAAAGATACTTCATTACATTTACTGATGATTACAGTAGATTTGGATATGTGTATATCATGAAACACAAATATGAAGCATTTAATGTCTTCAAGGTTTTCCAAAATGAAGTACATAATCAACTTGGTAAAAAGATTAAAACCATACGATTAGATCGTGGTGGTGAATATCTGAGCTATGAGTTTGATGAACATCTGAAGAATTGTGGCCTAGTGTCACAACTCACTCCAACGGGAACACTTCAGCATAATGGTGTCTTGGAAAGGAGAAATCGTACTCTACTTGATATGGTGCGATCTATGACAACTCGGAATTCTAGAACAAATTAGGTTTAAATTCCATCCATGTACCAGTAGTTTCACAATGTAACATTGATACAATAATGAACTTTGTATGCCTAAGGGTGTAACCTTCAGCTGGGGAGAAAAACAAGACACTGCATTCCAGACTCTGAAGCACTTACTACCCTGGCTCAAAAGGGTGTAACCTTCAGTTGGGGAGAAAAACAAGACACTGCATTCCAGACTCTGAAGCAAGATCTGTGCAGCGCGCCTATTCTGTCTCTTCCATAAGGGAAAGAAGACTTCGTTGTATATTGTGATGCATCTAATCAAGGATTGGGATGTGTACTTATGCAGCGAGGAAAAGTTATCGCCTATGCCTCACGACAACTAAAAACTCACGAGGTCAACTACACTACACATGACCTTGAACTGGGAGCAGTGGTTTTTGCTCTGAAGATCTGTAGGCATTACCTTTATGGTACGAAATGCACGGTATTCACAGATCATAAAAGCTTCCAGCACATATTCGATCAAAAAGAACTGAACATGAGGCAACGACGACGGGTGGAGCTACTTAATGATTACGAATGTGAAATTCGCTATCATCCCGACAAGGCCAATGTAGTAGCAGATGCCCTTAGTCGGAAAGAGTACTCGGGCCGCCGAGTAAAGTCTCTAACTATGACTATCCATTCCCACCTGTCTACACAGATCAAGGAGGCTCAGATTGAAGCCTTGAAACCCGAAAATGTGACAATGAGTCTCTAAGAGGAATGGAAAAGAACTTGGAAATCAAGGGTGACGGAGTTCGTTATCTCATGAATCGGATCTGGACACCAAAGCTTGGTGGCTACAGAGATGTTGTCATGAATGAAGCCCATAAAACTCGATACTCCGTTCATCCAGGTTTAGACAAGATGTATATGGACCTTAAGAAACTCTATTGGTGGCCGAACATGAAAGCTGAGATTGCTACCTGTGTGGGCAAGTGTCTGGCTTGCGCCAAAGTCAATGTAGAATATTAAAAGCCCTCAGGTTTACTACAGCAACCAGAAATACCTGAGTGGAAGTGGGAGCGGATTACAATGGATTTCATAACCAAGTTACCCAGGACAACGGGTGGTCATGACACCATTTGGGTAATCGTCGATAGATTAACCAAATCCGCACATTTCCTGCCAATAAAAGAAATTGATAAAATGGAGAAGTTAACAACGACGTACATTAAAGATATAGTACGATTGCATGGTGTGCCAATATCCATTATATCTGACTGAGATAGTATATTTACTTCGCGGTTTTGGAAATCACTACAAAAGTCCTTGGGAACCAATCGTGACATGAGTACAACGTACCATCCTCAGACTGATGGGCAAAGCGAAAGAACCATACAAACGCTGGAAGACATGTTGAGAGCTTGTGTGATAGATTTTGGTAAAGCTTGGGATACCCATTTACCACTCATCGAATTCTCTTACAACAACAACTATCACATTAGCATCAAAGTTGCTCCATTTGAAGCCCTCTATGGCTGTAAGTGCAGATCTCCTCAGTGTTGGGCTGAAGTGGGTGACACGCAACTAGCCAAGAACCAAGTACCCGATAGTACTCTAACCGGTCCCGAGATCATTCGAGAAACCACAAACAAGATTTTCCAAATCCGGGAACGACTGAAAGCTTCTAGAGACAGACAAAAGAGTTATGCGGACAAACGACGAAAACCCTTGGAATTCCAGGTTGATGACCGCGTCCTGTTAAAGGTCTCACCCTGGAAAGGAATGATACGTTTCAGCAAACGTGGGAAATTAAATCCAAGGTACATCGGACCATTTTATATTCTTGCTAGAATTGGTCCGGTTGCCTATAAACTCAAACTACCGCATGAACTCAGTAACATTCATTCCACTTTTCACGTATCTAATCTCAACAAGTGTCTGTCTGATGAGACTCTTATAATCCTACTCGACAAAATCGAGTTAAACGAGAGTCTACACTTCGTATAAGAACCAATGGAAATCTTGGATAGAGAAGTCAAGAGAACAAAGCAGAGTCGCATACCAATAGTGAAGGTCCGTTGGAATGCCAAACGAGGACCTGAATTCACTTGGGAGTGAGAATATCAAATGAAACAAAAATACCCACATCTTTTCCCCAACACTTGAAGTCCCATTTAAAGTTCAATTTCAGGATGAAATTCCCTCTATCGGGGGATGATGTGACAACTCGGAATTCTAGAACAAACTAGGTTTAAATTTCATCCATGTACCCGTAGTTTCACAATGTAACATTGATACAATAATGAACTTTGTATACCTGAGGGCATGTTTATATCAAGTTATTATGTGCATTACACTTATTTATAAGATACAATAAATTATGAAGTTATAATCTGTCGAAAATCACGACAAAACCGACACGATACTAGGAATCGTAAAAAGTGAGTTTTTCGATAGACTACTTTTTAGCCTTAGTAACCTAAATAAAAGTTGTAGATTACATCTCCGTCGTCGCGTGGATATAAAGAACATTAAAAACGGAGCTCGTATGCAAAAGTTTTGACCTACCGAAGTTTCTGTTGTCTGAGAGCTTGACACGTGTCCAAAACCCTAGCCTAATTGAGCTCATGACGTGAGCATATATAGCTCACGACGTGAGGTAGCCAATTGACACCTTTCAAGCCTAGTATCCATACGGCAAGTCTACGGGGTGATTCATCAAAAACTCACGAGGTGAACAGTAATTCCTCACGACGTGACAAGGCAACGAGACGCCTTCCGAAGCTAAGAACGCAGATGGCGGGTCTACGAGCTGATCGGGACCAAGCTCATGATGTGAGCTTGTATGGCTCACGACGTGAGTGTCAAAATCTCAGACTATAAATAGATAGCTTGCCCTCTTTGTTTTGGTTACACAAATACACTACTCTCTCTCTCGTTTTGCTGATTCCGAACCGCTTCCCGAGCCGATGATTGCCAACTGCTGTCAATTTTCTAGTTAGATTCTACCCGCAATATACTTAAGGTGAGTTTATACCCCTACATTTTCATAACTTTTTCTATGTTTTAGGGAGGGGATACAAGTAAAACACAATAAATTTGTGTTAATATACAAATTATTGTTTTATATTTTATTACGTTAAAGCATCTTTACGTATAAATATCAAACATGCAGAACAACGTTATTACCAAATTTACAAATAATTACATGGAAAACACGTTCAAACGAAACAATTATCATTTCCAACAGAATAATATCTTTTAAACTATATTAGGTATAGTTTGAGAAACATTCAGATCATTTTACCCTTTCAGGGCAAAGAAACGATTATATAAAAATACGATTATTTTTATATATTATAAACATAACGAAAGTAGTAAAAATTTCATTAACAAAACACGTATCTCGTTGGAAATTTGTGAGTCATCGTCTTCATCGTACCTACCAAAGGTATCCATGGAAGTCCTGTTTTATAACCAGAGTCTCCTCTCAGAGAGCGTGATACTTGTGTATAGATCTATACGGGACTGATGATCCGCACCCTGGTTGTTAGCTACAGCATGACCGGCAGGTTATGGGTAACAAATGTCATATCATTTCGACGCCTGAAGAACGTCGAGGCGGGCAATTCATTAATAGCACGGTTATGAAAACTCACAGGATAAACGAAAATACGTTATTTTTACGTGAAATCGATAGTACGCTTATTTTACGTAAATACCCAGCTCTTCAAACGGCTTTATTCACAAACAAAACTACATGTTATTTAATTAAGTATGACATTTATACTTGTACTTTCGGTCTTGGAACAATATAAGACTACAAATCAGTTGTACGGAAAATATAGGATTTTCAGGGATAAACACTCTCATTTTACAAACAAACGAATTACAACTCATTTTATAGAAAATATCGGATTTTCTAGAAACAAACGTGATTTCATCTCATTGAATGGCATACATTTATTCATACAAATGCTTATGAACTCACCAACTTAAATATTGACATTTTTTCTCAAATAACTTCTATTCTCATGAAATCAGTAAAAACATGTTAGCAACGGCTTTTGAAGATTTGACGCTAAGACATTAAACAAAACTTTTGAACATCATATTGTATTGACTTTTGGAAACATGTAACGCATACAATGATGTAACTTTTCAATTGTGTATATGATGGTTGTGTTTACTTTCTTTACTATTCAATTGTTATGATACTGCACATGACGTCCTCCGCCTCAAACGTTTCTGTCGTTCAGGTTTGGAGGTGTGACACGATCGATGATGAGTCATACTTCCCTTCCTCATTTATTTTGGGGTTATGCCCTTGAAACCGCAACTCGAATTGTAAACATAGTCCCAACTAAAAGGTTAGTAAGACTCCCTACAAGTTATGGCATGGAAGGGTTCCATCAATGTCTTACTTAAAGATATGGGGTTGTGAAGCATATGTTAAAAGAGAAACTTCTGACAAGCTTGACCCTAGATCTCAAAAGCGTATATTTGTGGGATGCCCAAAAGAAACTGTGGGTTATTACTTCTTCTGGAAAGATGAAAACCGGGTGTTCATAGCCCGTAAAGCAATGTTTATTGAAACTGACTTTATCTCACATAAAGTAAGTGGGAGCCCCATTGACCTCGAAGAAATTCGAGAGACACAACCTTTAGTTGAGAATGATAATCAACAAAGCATTGTTGAACCTGAAATTATCGTTCAGATGCCGGAAACCACACCAATTGTACGATGCTCCAGTAGAACTCGTCAGGAACCTGACAGATTTGGATTTGTCATTCCTGAAGAGGAAGTCTTCTTGATGGATCAATGTGAGCCCATCAATTACAAGGTTGCAACTGCAAACCCAGAGTCTGACAAATGGCTTGAAGCCATGAGAATTGAAATTCAATCCATGAATGACAATCAAGTATGGGACTTGGTTGACTTACCTCCTAATAGCAGGGCTGTTGGAAGCAAGTGGATCTTCAAGAAGAAGATCGACATGGATGGAAATGTACAAACTTTCAAAGTATGACTTGTCGCGAAAGGATATACTCAAATTCAAGGTGTTGACTATGAAGATACTTTCTCTCCAGTTGCTAAGATTAAATATACTAGGATTATCATGTCCATAGCTGCATATTATGACTATGAGATATGGCAAATGGATGTCAAAACCGCTTTCCTTAACGAATATCTTGAGGAAGATGTTTATATGGAACAACCTGAAGGTTTTGTCAAGCCGGATAACCTAAAGAAGGTGTGTAAACTGAAGAAGTCAATTTATGGATTAAAACAAGCATCTAGGGCCTGGTATCATCGTTTTGATGAAAACATCAAAAAGTTTGGTTTCTCAGAGAGTCCCGATGAACCATGTGTATACATCAAAGCAAGTGGGAGCCATATTGTTTTTCTAATTCTATATGTTGATGACATATTACTGATCGGGAAAGATATCCTGACATTGAAGGAGACTAAGGCCTACCTTAGTAAGTCCTTTCAAATGAAAGATCTAGGGGATGCTGCATACATACTCGGTATTAGGATCTATAGAGATAAATCCTAAAGACTCATTGGTTTGAGTCAGAGTACATACATTAACAAAATCTTAAAACATTTTTCAATGGATAACTCAAAACGACGAATTGTTCCCATACTGCCTGGTACCATTCTTTCTAAGGCTAACAACCCTAGTACTGAAGATGAGATCAAAATAATGAAACACATACTGTATGCTTCAACAGTAGGTTCAATTATGTATGTTATGACATGTACAAGACCAGATGTAGCTTATGCTATTAGTATAACTAGTAGGTATCAAGCTAAACCTGGCAAAAAACATTGGGTGATTGTTAAGAACATACTTAAGTACTTAAGAAGAACTAAAGATATATTTCTGGTCTATGGAGGAGTTGAAGAAGAGCTTACTGTAAGATGTTACATTGACGTTGGTTTCAACACTGATCGAGATAACTCATGATCACAGTCGGGATATATGTTCACACTTAATGGAGGAGCCATTGCCTGGAAGAGTTCAAAGCAAGAAGTGGTTGCACTTTCTACAACAGAATCAGAGTACATAGCTGCGTGTGAAGCGGCTCAAGAAGTTGATTGGATGAAGAAATTCATCGATGATCTGGATGTTGTTCCAAGCATCAAAAGTGCCATTGAGATGCTTTGTGACAACATTGGTGCCATCGTTATCGCAATAGACCTGGTGGTTACCAACAAGACTAGACACATTCAACAAAAATTCAATTTCATTCGTTAGAAATTAGAATTGGGAAATGTACGCATTGAAAAGATTCATACAGATGATAATCTAGCAGATCCGTTCATAAAGGCTCTACCTCAAAGCAAGTTTGAGATTCATCCAAAAGGAATCGGTCTACGATTAGCTAGTGATTGGATTTAAATATGTACTTGACTAATATCTGGATATTCATAACTATGTAGCAATGATATGTAATATCCTCTAAATATGAGACATCACTTTTGTGTTGAATATTATTGTGTTCTATATTAGCATGTTATTCAATCCTTGAATAATGTAATTATTCAAAATTTGTCCATAGTCAGTCACTGTTGCGGGAGCAACTGTGAATTAAGACTGATATGAATCGGCTTGGTTGATTTCAATAGGTGAAATAGCAAGGTGTTGCATCCAAATTCATATATACTTGTTTGAGAACAACTATTGGAAATGACCCGCATCAATAGTTACTTCATGGATCGATATCATAAGTGAATCTTGATCACAGGTAAATATCTTTATGTCTTTTGACTTGAGATGTATATTGGAGAACTCAAGTATGGGGATTGTTATACTTTGACATGGTTAAACGTTGTTCATAACCGTGCAGTTATAAAAGCCTTCGTTAGGTAGAGCATGAACTATATGAGAGTATATATATAGTCAATATGGGCTTTGTTCCTTTTATGTGTTGAGAGTTAGACATCTAAGGTGCCTTTCTTATAAGTTGGATGGCAAACGAGGATGATCACATTCCATATCTCATATCCAACATGATGTCTGTAATAAAGAGAATATTGATACACTTACCTTATACTTCAATTGTAGCTAGTGAGCTCCTGGAATTGGATGTAGATTGATGGCACCCATTTGTGTGTTATTAGGGGTAGTAGCCCGTTGCTAGACGCCAACTACTGTCTATTTCAGTCTATAATGAATCTTGTCAAGTGGGAGATTGTTAGATCTATATGCCCAATAATCATTATTGAGTGACATTGCTAATGACATATGATCCTATAGGGTCACACCTTAATCAAGTTGGTACTTATTGAATATTTATTAAGTAATTTGTTATTAATAAATAAATTCAATTCTTATATTTGATTAGAGAAAAATTATTGTTATATGAAAACAATATTATAAGAAGTATAAAAATAGTCTTTATTTGATAAGGTATCATATAATAAGTCATGTACAAAGTTTTGGACACTTTGGTTAACCATGATTAAATCAAAGGCTTACTCTACCATGGTTAAACGACTAGTAAACAATTTTTGTCCTCTTTAGGGCCTATGGCCGAAAGTTGTAGAGGAATGGAGGTTGCTTGTTAACCTCCATCATCTTGTTCCCCATGCCTCTATTTTATAGCTCATACTTTTGAATATTATATTCAAGAGGCCATGATTGGATGGGGGTTATAAATAGAGGGTCTCTTACATGGAGAAGTTGCTAGTTTTTTGGTCTAAAAACTTCTTTTTCATTTCTCTTAAAATCGTGAGCATCTAAGAGCTTGGAGCTCTTTCCTCTTTTGAAGACATTACTTGCTTTTAGTGTTTACTTTGTGTCTTCCTTATAGTGCATAATTGATTAAGCACTTAAGGCTTAAAGAACAAAGTTGTACAAGAAGAAATCTATCAATTTTGGTACCTTATTCTTGTTGGTGGATTACTTGTAGATAAGATCAAGCTTCTTGTTCTTGTCATCTACTTCAACACCCTAAATCCAAGAGGGTCCAAAGGCTACAAAGCTTGTTATTTCTAAACACCATATGGTTGTTGTAATATCATTCTAACCTCTTTAAAAGGATCCTTGATGGTTTGTTTTGTTGTCACACTCGAAATTTGTAAGAAATTTTAAAGCCTTCGTTTCCGGTTTTTGTGAAAAAATATTTATTTTATGCAACAAAACCCTTCAGAATCTGTAGGTAGTGCACTATCATTCTTTCTTTTTCCCCGTTTCCCCCTTTTCATTTCATTAAGTAATTTTTGTATTTCTTTCATGATCGAAAATTATGAATTCTGTATTTCTTTTATGAATTTAGGGTTTTTTTCTCTATGCATTCCTTTCATGATCGAAAATTATGATTTCCGTATTTCTTTTCTGAATTTAGGGTTTTTTTACAACTTAAAGCTCCAACATACCTTAATCAGTCATCTCTATCATTGGGATTGTTAGTTTTGGATTATATACATGGTATAAGGATCTCATGTTTGTATTATGAAAATAAAAGAAAATAAAAGGTAGGTTGTCTAATGGTTTTGTCATTTATGGTTGTCTTGTGTCATGTTTGTGATATGTGAATGAAGTTGCCTGAAACAAAGACCTTGACAACTCATGGGAGGTGCTTGTTGAACCAATACAGACAATATGTATCCAATGTTTGCTTTATCTCATTGATTTAATGTAACACCTGGTTTCTAGATCGGGCCGATTTAGGGCTTCAAGGATTCAAAGGCATGGTTTTTGGGTAAAACCAAGGCTCACGACGTGAACCGTAGAAGGGTCACGACGTGAGAAGTAATTAAATAAAGAAGTTGAATCATGTTGAGCTCATGATGTGAGCGGTAAGAAGCTCACGACGTAAGATGCACTGCAGCCCAAGTGTGACATCCCATAATTTAAGTCAAAGACTGTGAACGGTCAAGTTCACAGTAAATCTTTTGGTAACTTGACTCCTTGAGTTTTAGTGCATCTTATGTGAAATAAATGAGTTCATTTCAACTATTATAAGATACCAGATGGTATCTTACTTCAAAATATGTAAGTTGGTAAACAAATCAAACAACTCAAACTGCAACCCTAACAATATGTCTGAAAAACTGAAATTTTATATTAAGCAGTTGTGAACAATACAAACACTTTAGTCTCGTAGTACTTGTTTCCCTAATTCCAAAAATATAAAGAACGTCCAAAACGGATTTTGTATGCAAAAGATACGACCGTTTTAAGAATCTAAAACCAGTATAATACTGATTTTCTTAAAACAGCTAGAACCGTTTCTATCCGTTGAGGGACTTGCACACCTCAAATGGAAATTTCAAAAGCATTTTTGGACCCAGGTCATAGTCTATTATTTAATTTCATATTTGAAATATTTTTAGTAAAAATATTTATAAAAGTTGTAAATTCAGACGTTTTCTGATTTATTAATCGTGAAACATTAAACTATTGATTTCGACATGATTCCTATTATTGGTAATGTATTAGGGAAAAATATAAGAATTCAATGTCGGTTGATGCAAATTTTAACTATGGAAACAATATTATATTTCAAAAGTCGTGTTCATTTATTAATATAAGGGTGAGAGACATAGTGTATGAACAATTATAGGTAATGACTATAATTTATATAAAAGATGCATTATTTGACAAATGGTCATCAAATAACAAAATGTTTACAAATTGTATAATGACAAGGCTTATATATATATATATATATATATATATATATATATATATATATATATATATATATATATATATATATATATATATGGTGACTTATGCGACTTCAAAGTATCCAAATTAATCGTGTAATCACAATGCATATATGTTATATAATTAAAATTATGTAACAACACTAAATATATAAATATTTATATATGTGATGTAACATTTCCAAATACCAACTAACAATATATACGTTAAATTGGACACTGATTATGTACAAATCTCGAATCATTTATATATCTCAAAAAACATGCATAATAACCTTTAATATGAGAATGTATAAATATTGTGTATGTATTATTGCCTTAAAATGTCTCAACAAATACACACACAATATTATTAAATCAAAAAATGTATATATAATCTAATAAAAACATACATCAATACACACACATTACATACATAATGAAACCAATACATAATATAAAATACAAAAATGACTGAACCAATACACTACACAATAGGGATGGCAAAAAAGCCCGAACCCGACGGGGAAACCCGAAACCCGATCATTTCGGGTCGGGTAACGGGTCGTTATCGGGTTTTTTATCGGGTTCAGGCCAGGGAGTGAGTTATCCTCGCCCCGACCCGCCCCACCCTTGTCACACCCCCGAACCGTCAGAACGGACGACGGAAACGTCTGGGGGCGGGTGATGTCATGCGTAGTATCACAACAGTTGTATCATAGCAAGCGAAGTAAACACAACCATTACATTATAATATGAATATTTACATTGTTTGAAAACATAGTTTGTTCATAACAGTATGTAACAAAAGTAAAAGACATGACTCCAAAATGCTCCGTCTTCTCCAAAAGTTGGCAAGAGTACTTGTCTATTGTTGCCCTGAGAATACAAGCAGTTTTAAAATATCAGCATAAAGCTGGTGAGTTCATAAGCGTTTAGTTCTGGTGAAAGAAATGTTTCCTTGATCCTTTGAAAAGTGTTTCCCAAGAAAATCCTATATTTTCTTATGAAAGTTGTTTGATTGTCCATTCGTTATTTGTTTAACATCCTGTTTATGTAAGGTTGAGTTATCCCAGGAAAATCCTATATTTTCCTTAAAAGTTGATAGTTGGTTATATGTTCTTGTCTGAGGTGTACAAGTATCTACCATACTTGTATCGTTAGATGTAGTTTCCTTGAAAAACCCCGTTTGTTTCCTGTGAGGTGTATTAGCATTATTACATAAAACTAATGAATAAGTGGTGAACTAAATCCTAAGGGCATTATCAATACCCTCTAGTAATCAAATCGGTTATTACTTTGAGGTTAGTTCACTTGTTTCATTATTACAAAAGTAAATTATGTTATCTAGGTTGCGAGTGTCATAACCGTACTTAGACTTGATATGGCACGTAACGGGGCCAGTATCTTTTTATGACTTTGTCACCCGTAGACCTGACGGTCCCACTGTAGCTAGCATCGAGGTGTGGGATGGTCAGTCCCGTATAGATCTATACACAACAGTCACGCTCTCCCTACAAGAGATTTTGGTTACAAGTGTTAGTCCTACACCCTCGAATTCGGTGGGAATGTTACCAAGGACGTGTCTCCAACTTTAGACTAACAATTTGCATGTGATAATACCGAAAATCCTGTTTATGTTTTGTATGAATCCTTTATAAAATATCACATCTTATGATAAGATTCACAAGTTCATTGCTTTAGTTTTGAAAACTGTTTCTACGAGTTGATTTCTTAATCGTTTGGTAAAACTGTTTTCAGTGTTAAAAGCATACTGAACATATAATTATTTTATACAAAATAATATAACTTGAGCACAAGTTTCCTTGTACTTTTGCTTGTATTCCCCCCCCTGAAAACATGAAAACCTCGGAAAAAGCGTAGGGGTATGAACTCACCGTTTGATGTAGGATTCGAGCGTATGATCGGTATGGATGCTGAGTGTCAACTGGTGTTTCGTACGCAAGTGGATCCTATTAACATATGGTAACACATATGTGTGTTAGAATTAGGGTGTTTCATGACTAAACATGACGGGAAATCACCCTAAGGACCTGGAAATGCTTGAACTAAGTGTCGGGACCTTATATGATCGAACGAGGGAGGTGTACGGCCACCCTTTGGGTGTGTACGGCCATGGGTGTACGGCCCATGAGTGTACGGCCGTACACTCATGATGGGGAGTGTTTTGAGGTGTTTCCAAGGTCCTACAAGCATCTAATGAGTGTTCTAGGTCCCAAACTGTGTGTTATTGCAAGTTTGAGGCCAAAAATGAGCATCAAAGTGGGTGTATGACCAAGAGGATGTGTGTGCGGTCGTACAAGGGAGTGTGCGGCCGTACAGAGGGGTGTGCGGCCGTACAGAGGCGTGTGTGGCCGTACACTCTTCATTCATGCTCAAAATGTCGATTTTCAGGTGTTTCAAAGCCAATACCAAGTCCAACTAGCAGATGGAGGCCAAACTCTCACCTTGGAGAGTCTTTAAGGTGTGTACGGCCACCTTATGAAGGTGTGCGGCCGTACACCTTCAAAGGGGTGATGAACAAGATGAAAACTCGATGATTTAGGGCTTAGATTAAGAGTCTTTCAAGTATAACGAGCTAGATGAAAGAATACTTACATTTTTGAAGCCTTTGGAGGGTCCTTATGTGAAGATTTTTAGAGAGAGGAAGTAGTGTGCAGCCAAAAGGAAAAAAAGTGTGAATGAATGGGTCTCCTCCTTTATATAGAGGTGGGTGTACGGTTGAGGGGTGAGTGTGCGGCCGCACACCCATGTGTACGGCCGTACACTCCTCCCGAGAGAGTGTATGGCCCGAATGTTGTACTATGACTTGGTATTACTCGACCTAGAACCCAACCTTTGATTGTACGAGGCTTAGAACGCTTTATCAAACCCTTAAACGATGTTAAATAGTGATAAAATCGAGTTTAATATTGATATAATTGATCAATTGTACAAGATAGAAGTTCCGGGTTGTCACATCATCCCCCCGTTAGAGGGAATTTCGTCCCGAAATTCAAACATAAAAATACAATTTATGGACTCGGAAAGAGATGAGGATATTTCTGTTTCATTTGATCTTCGCGCTCCCAAGTGAATTCAGGTCCCCGCTTGGCATTCCAGCGAACCTTCACTATCGGGATGCGACTTTGCTTTGTTCGTTTGACCTCCCGATCCATGATTTCGATTGGTTCTTCCACAAAATTGAGTTTTTCGTTGATTTTAATCTCATCGATAGGGATCACAAGGGTTTCGTCGGATAAACACTTTTTAAGATTCGAGACGTGGAAGACGGGATGTATGTTACTAAGCTCTTGAGGTAAACGGAGTTTGTAGGCTACGGGACCGATTCTAGCGAGGATCTCGAATGGTCCTATGTACCTCGGGTTTAGCTTCCCACGTTTTCCAAAGCGTAGCATGCCTTTCCAGGGTGAGACTTTTAGCAGGACACGGTCTCCAACCTGGAACTCCAAGGGTTTTCGTCGTTTACCGGCGTAGCTCTTTTGTCTATCTCGTGAGGCTTTCTGTAACGCCCCGATTCTCAGGTATTGATTTAATGTGTGAGTTCTTGATTTCAAGGGCTACTCGACGAGTTGATTGCCCTACTCGTCGAGTAGCAGCGGGTTGGTCCACATATTTTAATGACTTACTCGCCGAGTCCAAGAAGGGACTCGACGAGTAGGAGCTGGCAGATGAAACCCTAAATCTCGGGGTTTTGCACCCTATTTAAAGGATCATTGGCCTCCCCCAGCCTCCCCTTTGCTGCCCCTTGTCCCTCTCAAACCCTAAATCGTGTGTGTGTGTGTGTGTGTTCTTTTGGTGTGTTCAAGCTTGGAGGAGGAACTTTGGAGAAGGAAACACTTGGGGAAGCAAGGAAATCAAGGCTAGGAACTCGTGGGGAGCTAAGAGATTCATCAGTTGTCACTCTCTGGAAGGTATTAAGCTGTTCCTTTAGCTCATCTCTCTTTTAACCTCTTTTGGATGGGTTTTATGAAAGGCTCCCCATGTTTAAGCTAAGATCTGAAGTTGTAACTTCAGATCTGGACTCCCTTTGACCTCTAGATCCATAAAGTCATCAGCCTTGCCTAGTAGGAGCCTTCCCTCAAGTGTGAGACTTCATTTCAAGCTTAGTTTTGCCATTTAAGGGTCTTAAAGCTTTGCATGCACGTAAAGTTTGCGACTTTACGTGATAAACATGCCCTAGAAGCTTGGATCTATAATCTGGAACCTTGCCATGGCTTAAAAAGCGCCTGCATGGATAAAGGTGTTGGATTAGTGTCTAAGTCCATAACTATAATAGGTATATACTTGACCCGACCCGGCATGGTCCATTTGGGTTGCATGGCATCGTGCATTTTGGATAGACTAAAATGAGAGAAATAACACTTAAGGTTTATTAATATATTATAAGTTCTAATATATTAATAAGATTATTTAATTAGTATTGATCAAGAATTAATTTAGAATTTATTAAGTGATCAAAAAGAAGACTAATTAAATATATGGGTTGATTGTGTAAATCATCCATACTTATATAGTGGGCTAATGCTCCATGGATTATCAAGTTGGGCCAAAACCCATAGGATGCTCCATGGTGTATTTGAACCCATGGATCCAAGGAAATGGAAAGCCATGACAATTAGGGTTTACCCTAATTGTGACAAACTATATAAGCATCTTATTCTTGCAAAATCGGCCACCATGTATGCATGAAGAGGGCAAACCGATTTCATGAAGTGTTCTACTTTCTCTCTAAGTTATTCCAAGTGCATATGATGTTGTGTGAACCATTTGAGGTGTCACATTTCGGGCACTAGGCTCCTGAGTTCCATGGAATCAAGCACCAACAAAGAGGTATGTATTTCTACTAGTTTTTATATTACTTGTACGTCATAATATGCTAGTTAGGATAAATACCTTGGAAATTGATATTTGCATGTATAATAGAGAAAACATAGATCCAAGGTATTTAGGGTTGCATGTACACCATAGGAGTGTTAGAATGCTCAAAACCCAACATTGGTATCAGAGCCTAGGCTTGTTTTCACTTATACTTGATGCAAACTGCTTAAAAATCGAAGTTTTTATGCTGTCTGAACAGGGGACTCGACGAGTCCAAGACAAAATGCATCCAACTCGCCGAGTTGGTTCGTGCACTCGACGAGTTGGACCCCCAAACAACGTATCTTCGAGTTTTGGTGTTGGAATTGGTCTAGAATCATTACATTTGATTGTTTTGGTCTTATAAAACCTGTTTTTAATGTGGTAATGATTGTGTTAAACCAATTTCAATGCTATAATCGAAGTTTCAAGTTTATATATGTTTATGTAATTCTTGAAAATTGTTGATTATGAATGTTCATGCTTATGAGTTTTGGTAGATCATAGGAATTATGTGCAAATTGTTTGTTATTATAATTCTTGATCTCAATGAAATTGTAAGGAGTCCATAACTTGTCCTCAAATTATGGATTACCAAGAGTTTTTTATGTTTCCTTGATTTATGAGTTAGTTTAGATTAATAAAAAAAATTGTGTTTTAGTTGTTTTTGATCCAAATTAATCTAGAGTTAGTTCATAAAATATGTTTTTGTAACTTGTCTTCAAGTTATATGAAAAGTCATATTTATTAATCTTAAAACTCATAAAAGTGTCATAGGTTACATAAAAGTGAAGAGTCTTTTTCATTAAGTAGTATTATGACTCCATAACTTGTCCTCAAGTTATAGATGTTAAAGAGTCACTTCTTTAAAAGATGTCATTAAAATATAAGGAGTTACATAAAAATGAAGAGTCTTCATTTTAATGTACATTAAACTCATAAGTTATGAAATGAAAAGTCTTGAATAGTTTCAAAACTTGCCCTCAAGTTTTGGAATTTGTAAAGTTACTCTTCATGTATACCTTAATTCCAAATTGAACCCTTAGAATTTTTAAAAGCTAAAATTCAAACTTTATGGACTTCATTAAATTAATTAAAGTGTTTAATTAAAAGAGTTAATAATTCCATAAAGACATGGTTTAAGTTTAATTAAATTAAGAGTATAGTTTAATTAATAGATTAAACCACCAAGTATTTTAAATGTTTAAAATACACCCTTATACTATTATTATAATTTTAATTATATAGATATGTATAAGATAAAGTCAATCTTACCATTAGTAGGCCTCATTCACAAAGCCGGTCTATAAGGGGGGTATAAGGTTACTGCCTATAAAATGGCAGTTTAATGGGTGTCCACTCTCACCCACCGCTTCCTTGACTGGTGGAGGGTCGTTAGCCGAACGGGTAGGAAATGACTATAATTCTCCCTTCATTAAAAGTATAATGAAAAATACTAAGTAACTAAACACTTATAAATTCCCAATCTTAGTTACTTAGGAAAATGTGAAATAGGTGCTAACCCATGAAATTACAATTTGTACATTACCAAGTCGATTAGTGGAGCGTGTGTGGTTAACCGGCACACTAATAAGGACTAGTAAGAGTGGCAAAGGGTAACTTGACTTTATTATAGATCGGTGGAGCGTGTGTGGTTAACCGACACATCGATTAGGTGATAAAGTTAAGGGTACCAAGTCAATTTGCATGGTTATTCACACCTTGTTTGTGATCCTCGACATCCCAGTCACAAACTTGAGAGGGCACAATCGAGATTCAAACATGCCATTGAAAGTTCAATGTATCTCAAAAGATCTAGGAGTTGCAAATCCAATTAAAACTTAATTATATTTCGTTTTTCATGGTGGAAATTGGTAAATCGTCATTTACCTACATTCAACTATTTTATAATTTGGATTACGGCATCCCTCTTCCAATTATAAATAGGTTGTTGGATCCTAGCCTTAATATTTCATATTGGGTGTTATATTAAGGACTTTAAATCAACTAACTTGAATTTCTCCCTTATAGATGTCTAGTTTAGACAACTATGGTCTTCCCATATCTTCAAGAACAAGCTTCCTAATGAAGATGATATCCCAAAAGGCAATCAAGGTGAAAGACTAATCCCTTTATTGAGCATTAATGGGACTGGAAATCATACTTCATTTCCTCCACCTCCTCCACTAAATCTCCATATCCCACAAGTTTCAAGACTTGATAAGTTCTAAGTCACTCAATCCCTATTGGCAGACAAAGTCTATATGTGCTTAGGTCTTGGAGACTAAGTCGCATATTGACAAGCCGGGAGAGTCGGGTGTCGAAGTCTCGAGGTAGCTGGCTGTTGACTTGGTTCTTCAGTCACTCCCTGATGACAGATCACGACATGACCCTTTAATGTTCTTATCTATTTGCTTGGTGATGCTGAATCAACAATGATTCGGAACACTGGTAAAGCAAATTTCATTAGAATATCGACTTCCCAAAGAGTCCATATGTGCCTATTGCCAAAGAAAAGGGGCATTGGTTGCGAAGCTGCCGAATTTACCTGAAACCTCATAAGGATGGTAAAGTCAAAAGTTTGACTCTACTTCAGGTAAAGTCCATTATCTAACTCTATTAAGTCTCTTTTGGAGATTCTTAATACATGATGTAATGTAATTACATTTTGATGTTTTTGAAGAATCAAAGGAAGCTTAAAGAAAAGGTGTGCTGATTCTGATCGCATGGTTCGATGACCAGAATTTTGAGCCACTGCATAAGAGTTATGAGATATTGCTTAGGAATAGATAACAACAAAGTTCTCATATGAATTTGCATTGTAAGGATAAGTTTTTTCCGCAAGTTTTAAAAATAAAAGAAAAGTTTTGATTTTATTTATTTTAAGTATCCTTACAAAGGCATTTGTGGAAAATTGTTGTTTATATGTTTCCATTGATAAGCAATATTGGAAAAATGAATTTGATTCTTTCGTGGTAGTGTCATAATTTATCAAATAAGGAAAGATTCTCATCACCCAAGTTTCAGTTGGATAGAAACTTGGAATCATGCAAGTTGTATTGTGTGATGAATGAGCTTTTTCATCTTTGGTAAATTAAGACTAATTCCTTGTTCACATTCGCATGTGAGTCAAGCGAAGGACTAAAGGATCGGGTACATTAGGTTGTGCACTAGTCAGGTCCACCACAAAGGTTGGTAAGATTATTCGTTATGATTTACTAAAGTTTAGTAAATATGGTTATGCTTACAAGTTTAAGTGTAATTCTGAAACATTGGAAAAGTTTCAATATATGGCAGAATGAATAAGAAGAATCAAATATGGCAGAAAGATAAAAGTTTCTCCAATCTGAAGAGATGGGAGAGTACTTGTGTATCTTGTTTTATGATTATCTTAGTGATTATGGAACCATATGACAATTGATCCTCTAAGGACACCTTAGTGCATTTGTTGGCTAAGGAGAGGAATCGTGAATTATGGAAATGGTTAAATCAAAAGATAAATCATACTTCATTCCAAAATCAAATCTTAGAGTCATACTCCAAGATTGAGCCTTGAGTGACATAATCTTAATAAAGGTTTACAATACTTGTCAAATGTAAAGTAAAATGTTTTCTTACTCTTGTACATTTGAAATTGGTAAGTTGTGATGTTTTGGATAAAACAAAGACCAACTAAGGCCAATTGTGTGAAGTGTTTATAAAAGAATCCGCACTATCTCTTGAATATTTGGCAAGAGAGTCTTATATGTCAAGAGGACAGTGGGAGTCTAAAAGATCTTAAGATAGGTTCAAGAACTAATCAAGATATTTGTTAATCACTAGCCCACGACTTGAGGTTTGTAACCTATCGTGTTGACATATCATATTTCTGTTCCCATTCCAGTTAAAGTTGGCTTTGCATATGAGTTCTGAAAGTTCTCAAATGGTTGCATAAAAACCTGGAAGTAATGGTAGGCCCTTGTGCTGCCGGGTGGCAAGAAATTAAGATTGAACAAGTTCAGTCCATATGTGTTTGGATTTGCCACTAACCTTGTCTTGTGATTATGGTTATGACAAATTCACATGGATAGGAACACATACACCATTAAATCTAAGTGTCATAAGGTTTCTCTCTGATTCATGAAAATGATGGTGAGGAAACTCTTTCACTAAGTAGATTTTAAGTAGATAGCAATTGTGAGAATGACAAAAGGTCTAAACATTATGATTACGGCATCCCTCTTCATAATTGTTTAGACACACAAGTGAGCTATCTAAGGAAAGGTGTATGATTTTGATAAAGTCTTATCAAAGCATCTCGTATCAGAAATCTGAACTTTGGTAAGAAAGTCAATAAAGTATTGTTTTTTTCTAGAAGTCCAGCTGATTTCTGAGTACATGTCAAAGCTAGTGGGAGCATAAGTGTTATGCTAGTAAGATAATAATCATTATGCTAGTGGGAGCATGATGATTATGTTGCAAGTTAGCAATGTTAATTATAGAAAACAAAAGTTTCAATTCGCTTTGAAAAGTTGTTTTGCTATAATTAAGGGAGAGGATTTTATACTTCATTCCAATTCTACAAGCTTAGATTGAGATTTTAATCTACTTTAGTCAAGGATATATAAGAATGTTATGTTGGAATGGTTCAACATAAGGAAATTCTATATATGTTGCGTTCTCAAGTTTCGATTATGATTACGGCATACCTCTTCATAGTTCGAATTATGAGAATATGGCAAATAAAAAAATTTTATAGCATGAATCATGTCCCATATGCTTCGGGTATAGGATCGATTATATGAGCTGTAATAGTTATCCTTTCTAAATTTTCCTAATGCTTAGGGCATTAAGAGGGGAAAAGGGATTAGAACTGGATATGACTAAAATGATTAAGCAATTGTCGAGGACAATTTGAGGTTTACCAAAGATTGGTTACTCATGGACAATTGGAAGTATAGAGTAAGGACCATATTGACATATTTTGAAAAGAGGCAACTCTTGTTCAAAAGTGATGGTCAAAATGGGAATGTGGAATTGTTTCCATAGGTGGAAGTTATTCTTTGAATCTGTGTAAGATTAGAGAACTTAATGCAAGAAGGATGTTAAAAGGAATGTACTTTGAATTTGAGACTTCGTTTCCATGGAATTGATCTCCATTGGAATGCTTTGTAATGTCTGTTGTCAAGTCTTTGTGACTTGTGTGCATATTCATTACAAGAGGATCATTGCATATAAGTTTAGAATCTAACAAGATTACGGTAAATGACAAGAATTTGGTGTTCTTACATTTATTGTAAAGGATTTGGGATTGTGAAATGAGCATCATTGAAATATTTTCAATTGATATGTTTCACAAAGAGAGGACCACATGTAAACATAGTGTGCATACTTGGAGTATGGCATAACTATTGTTTGGACGAACATAGTGTGCATGCTTGGAGCATGGCATGACTATTGTTTCAATTCAAGTATTAAGTTGATTAATCTAAACATGAATAATGAGTAATCAATATGGTGCTTAGATAAAAGGGTTTTTATGTACACTCAAAGTCTTGGGGCCATATAGGATTATTATTATTCTTGTGTTTCACTTTGCATGTTTTGACTTCCAGAATAACTAGGTCATTCTTCCCGAATGACTAAGTTATTCAAACCATCCACAGTCGGTCATATGTTGGAAGTAGATATGAATCAAGACTGTCATGAATTTGGCTTGTATGATTTGTCTAATGTGCATTATGTTGGGTTATTAGCATTCTAACACTCCTAAGTGTACATGCAACCCTAAATACCTTGCATCTATGTTTTCTCTATTATACATACAATTATGAACATCCAAGGTATTATCCTAATCTAGCATACAAAATAATAAATATAATAAGATAGAATACATACCTCTTTGATGTAGAATGTCTTCATGAAGCTTGAGTGCCTAGTGCCCCAAGTGTGACACCTCAAATGGTTCACACAACACCAAATACACTTGGAATAACTTGAGAGAAACTTGAACACTCCTTGAAATCGTCTAGCCCTCACACTCACACATTAGTCCCCGATTTCTTGAGCCATGGGATTCTTTTATATGGTGGCTATTAGGGTTACACCATGTACCTCATAACTTTACCCATTCCTTATGCTCCATGGATTTTAACCTCCATGGAGTATCCATGGGTCACCCCATGGACTTAGTCCAACATAAGGAATCTTGGATCACAAGCCCACATATATAAGAATGAATGATTTACACAATCAACCCATATATTTAATTAGTCTCCTTTTGATCACTTAATTAATTCCAAATTAATTCTTGATCAATACTAATTAAATAACCTTATTAATATATATTAGAACTTATAATATATTAACCAACCTTAAGTGTTATTTCTCTCATTATAGTCTATCCAAATGCATGATGCTATGCAACCCAAATAGACCATGTCGGGTCGGGTCAAGTCTTACCAATTATAGTTATGGACTTAGACATTAATCCAACAGTCTCCCACTTGGATAAGTCTAAAACTATTATTGCGTATGTCTTCAGGAACCGATCAGCAATCGTAGCTCTCAAAAGCTTCTGTCGAACTCTGACCTTGTCGATGAACTCTGACCTTTGTCAATGACTTGTCCATTAGATAAAGGATCATATATTCCTCCATTCTAGATATCATATGGACTGAGACATGGATTATCAATCATTCTCTCTGTCCATTTGTTGTTTCCCGATTTCCGATTCATGATGACTGACTGATTGAACAAATCAAATCAGTCCTGGCTTGGCCAAGCACTCACATGTATCATCTTTAAATCATCGAGGGGCCCACAGATATCGCTTTTATCCCGAAGGTAAAAGGAATGGATAAACTTCGACTCATATGGCTTGTTCTACTACTTGTTGAATCATACATAAAGGCACGTTTTATAACATCGAGTTACCAATGCGTTTTCGTGCAATCAATGTATAACCAACTCATAGTAACAACTCATATCTCTAGGTTTGAAGAATATAAGATATTATCGTCTCATGATCACTCGTGATAAAATCCATGAAGTGATTCAAATGAGCGCGGGTTGAATCCAATACTCAGAACTTATGAGCACTCATGAGTGTTGTAGCACCACTTTTTCCACCAACTTGGACCTCTACAAACCAACCCATGACAGTCTTGATTCATATCTACTTCCAACATATGACCGACTGTGGATGGTTTGAATAACTTAATCATTCAGGAAGAGCAACTTAGTTATTCTGGAAGTCAAAACATGCAAAGTGAAACACAAGAATAAATGAATCAAATATGGTATCAAACCCTATGAATATAAATAAACACTTTTATTTATCCCATAATGATTACTCATTATTCATTGTTTCGGTTTTATCAACTTTATACTTGAATTTAAAACAATAGTTGTCCCATGCTCCAAGCATGTACACTATGTTTTCTAAACACTAGTCATGCCATACACCAAGTATGCATACTATGTTTGTCTATGATCTTTACTTTGTAAAATAGATCAATTGAACATTACTCCAATGATCCTCTTTTCACAGTCCCAAATCCTTACTGCAAATGCAAGAATTCCAAATTCATGCAATTTACTGAAATCTGTTAGATTCTAAACTTATATGCATTGATCCTCTTAATGATTATGCACGAAGTCAGAAAGACTTGACAACAATCATTACAGAGCATTGCAAAGGAGATCAGCTCCTTGGAAACATCCTTCTTTCATTAAGTTTCCTAATCTTACACAGATTGAATAATTTCTAACTTTGAAACATTTCCATATTCCATTTTGACTATCACTTCTGAACAAGGGTTGCCTCCTTACACATTATGTCAATATGGTCCTTCCAGAATTAACATTATACTTCCAACTGTCCTTGAGCAACCAATCTTTGGTAAACCTTAGATTGTCCTCGACAATTGCTTAATCATTTTAGTCATATCAAATTCTAGACCTTTTCCCTTCATAATGCCCCAGGCATTTGGAAAATTTTAGAAAGGATGAATATAGCACATGTAATCGATCCTATATCCGAAGCATATGGGACACGATTCATGATGTCTCACATAAAGACTAAACCAGTCTTTTGCTATAATATTTCCATTTCAATTTGCCAAGTTCTCAAAATTCAGATTATGAAAAGGGATGCCGTAATCATAATCGAATTTTAGAACGCAAATAATGGACCCATATATAGAATTTCCTTATGTTGAGCCATTCCAACATGAAATTCATATATATATCCTTGATTAAATACGATTAAAATCTCAATCTAAGCTTTTAGAATTGAAATGAAGTATAATTTCCTCTCCCTTAATTATAGCAAAACAACTTTTTCAACCCCTGCAACCTCACGAATTGAAACTTTTGTTTTCTATAATTAACATTGCTAACTTGCAACCTTTGTCATAATTATCATGCTCCCACTAACATGATGATTATTAGCATAACACTTATGCTCCCACTAGCTTTGACATGTACTCAGAAATCAGCTGACTTTCTTACCAAAGTTCAGATTTATGATACTAGATTGTTTTGATAAAACTTTATCAAAATCATACACCTCTCTTAGATAGCTCACATGTGTGTCTAAACAATTTTAGAACTATGAAAAAGGATGTCGTAATCATAGTCTCAATTGTTTAGACCTTTGCCACTTCTCACAAGTCCATGTTAGTGTGCCGGTAAACCACACACGCTCCACTAACGACTTTGAGAATGCAAATATCACAATTGCTATCTAGCTAAAATCTACTTAGTGAAAGTGTTTCCTCACCATCATTTTCATGAATCGGAGAGAAACCTTATGACACTTAGATTTAATAGTGTATGTGTTCTTATCCATGTGGATTTGTCAAAACCATAATCACAAGACAAGGTTAGTGACAAATCCAAACTCATATTGATTAAACTTGTGCAATCTTAAATTCTTGCCATTTGGCAGCTCAGGTGCCTGCCATTGCTTCCAAGTAGTTGTGCAACCAATTGAGAACTCTCAGAACTCCTATGCAAAGCCAACTTGAATAGGCACAAAAATTTCAACACGATAGGTTATAAACCTCAAGTCGTGTGCTAGTGAAGGACTTTAGGTTTTATTCTTGATTAAGTCTTGAAACTTTCAAGAGCTTTAAGACTCCCACTGTCCTCTTGACATATAAGACTCCCTTGTCAAATATTCAAGAGATAGTGCGGATTCTTTATCAAGACTAACACTTTACACAATTGGCCTAAGTTGGTCTCTGTTTTATCCAAAACATCACAACTTACCAATTTCAAATGTACAAGAGTAGATAACCTTTTACTCTTACATTTGACTAGTGTTAACAAACCCTCTTTAAGATATGTCACTCAAGTTACAATCTTGGAGTATGACTCTAAGAATTGTTTTGGAACGAAGTATGACTCATCTTTTTGATTTAACCATTTCAACAATTCATGACTCCTCTTCTTAGTCATAAGAATGCACTAAGATGACTTTAGAGGACCAATTGTGATATGGTATCTTAATCATTAAGATGATCATAAACATGATACTAAAGTACTCTCCCATCTTTTCAGATTTGAGAAACTTTTATCTTTCTGCCATTCTTTGATTCTTCTTATTCGTTCTGTCTCACATTGAAACTTCTCCAATGCTACAGACTTATACTTAAACTTATAAGTATAACCATATTTACTGAACTTAAGTAAATCATGACGAATAGTCTTCTTGATCTTTTGTGGTGGACTTGACCAGTGCACAAGAATGTGTACTCGATCCCTTAGTCCTTTCCTTATTCACATAAGGAATTAGTCTTAATTTTCCAAGCTGAAAGTTCTCATTCATCATACTATACAACTTGCATGATTCCAAGTTTCGGTCCAATTGAACCTTGGGTGATGAGAATCTTTCCTTATTTGGTAATATTAGACACTACCACAACCAAAAGAATCAAATCCATTTTTCCAATATTGCTATCAATGGAATCTTATAAGCAACAACTTTTCACAAATGTCATTGTAAGGATACTTAAAATAAATAAAATCAAAACCTTTTTCTTTTATTTTAAAACCTTGCGGAAAAACTTATCCTTACAATCCATATGAAAACCTTGTTGTTATCTATTCCTAAGCAATATAAATATCATAACTCTTAAGTAATAGCCCAAAATTCTGATCACCGAACCATGCGATTGAAATCCATCTTCGCGATCAGAATCAGCATGTACTTAATAGAGTTAGACAATGGACTTTACCTAAAGTAGAGCCAAACTTATTGACTTTAACATCCTTAGGTAAATTTGGCAGCTTCGTAACCAATGCCCCTTCCTTTGGCAATAGTTACCTATGGACCCTTGATAATGGGACTATCTCAGACTTCGCCTCTCTCTTTACCATTGGGTCAACCGAGTTGACTATGGCTGATCCCTTTCCATTGGGAAGAGAGAGCTTTACTGGATATCCAATGTCATCATTGTCAATGTCCATAGCGTTTTAGGAAGTTGATCTTTGCAAATAGATAAGATCATTAAGGGTCTTGTCTTAGTCTGTTTCATATGATTCCCAAAAGAACTCACTATGTGACTTAGAAAGTAGTTGAGCCACCAACTTTCTCAAGACTTTGACACCCAACTCTCCCGGCTTGTCAATATGTGACTACATCTCCAAGATGTGATCACACCTAGACCTTGCCTTGCCAATAGGGCTTGAGTGACCTTAAACTTTTTAGGAACTTGTGGGTTAGGTAGAATAATTGGAGGAGGTGAAAGAAGTATGATATCCATGGGACATCATCTTCATTTAGGAAAGCTTGTTTCAAGAGATTTGGGAAGATCATAAATGTCTAGACCAGACATCTTTTTGGGAGATATTCAAGATAGTTGATTTAAAGTCCTTAATATGACACCCAATATGAAATATTAAGGCTAGGACCCAACAAACTATTTTATAACTTAGAAGAGGGATGCCGTAATCCAAGCTATAAAATATTTGAAGGTAGGTGAATGACGATTCACCAATTTCCACCATGAAAAACGAAATAATTTATTAGGTTTTAATTGGATTTGAAAGTCCTAGATCTTTGAGATTCATTGAACTGTTCAAAGGCATGTTTCAATCTCGAGTGTGCCCTTCGGGTTTTGTGACTGGGATGCCGAGGATCACAAAACAAGGTGTGAATAACCATGCAAATATATTTGGTACCCTTAATATTTACCCCTTAATCAGTGTGCCGGTTAACCACACACGCTCCACCGATACTATGATAAATATTAAGTTACCCTTTGCCTACCTTGTTAAGTCCAGGTTAGTGTGCCGGTTAACCACACACGCTCCACTAACGACTTAAGCAAAGTGCAAAGTGTAATTTCATGGGTTAGCACCAAATTCACATTTTCCTAAGTAACTAAGATTGGGTATTAATAAGAGTTTAGTTACTTAGTATTTATCATTAATACTTTTAATGAAAGGAGAATTATAGTCCTTGTCCTACCCGTTCGGCTAACGACCCTCCACCAGTCAAGGAAGCGGTGGGTGAGAGTGGACACCCATTAAACTGCCATTTTATAGGCAGTAACCTTATACCCCCCTTATAGACCGGCTTCGTGAATGAGGCCTACTAGCGGTAAGACTGACTTTACTCTTATACATATATATAAATATTATTAACTTATAATATTATAAAGTATAAGGGTTGAATTTTAACTTTTAAAATTCTAAGGGCTAACTTGGATTTAAAGTATTCATAAGTGAAAACTTTTCAAATTCCAAAACTTGAGGGCAAGTTTTGAAACTATTCAAAACTAATTAATTCCATAACTTATGAGTTTAAAGTAGTTTTAATTAAAAAAAAAAAACTCTTCAAGTTCCATAACTTGAGGACAAGTTATGGAAGACTTTAAACTAATTAATAAAAAAAATAACTTTTTTTATTGTAACTTATGGAACTAATTAAGGTTACACTTTTTTTTAATTTAATGAAGAGACTCTTGAACCTCCATAACTTGAGGACAAGTTATGGAGTCATAAAACCATTTAATTAGAACTAGACTCTTCATTTTGTAACCTTTGCCAACTTTTATGAGTTTTATGATTCTTAAATGTGACTTTTCATATAACTTGAGGACAAGTTACAAAAACACACTTTGGAATCAACTCTTAGATTAAAATGGATTGAAAACAACTATTTCACACAACTTTTCTATTAATCTAAGAACCTCATAAGAACAAGATAATTCAAATCATCAATCTTCAAGAAATTAGCAAGAACATACAAACTAATACAAATCTTGAAATTATGACAATTATCTTAGAAATTGGATTAGCATGAACATTACCCCATCAAAAACAAGTTTATAAGTCCAAAAACATCTTAGGGTAATGTTCCTAGTCCAATTCCAGCCAAAACAATCGAATATATGCATCCAACTCGATTTTTCAGCTACTTTTGCAAGTATAACAAGAAAACAAGCCTAGGCTCTGATACCACTGTTGGGTTATTAGCATTCTAACACTCCTAAGTGTACATGCAACCCTAAATACCTTGCATCTATGTTTTCTCTATTATACATACAATTATGAACATCCAAGGTATTATCCTAATCTAGCATATAAAATAATAAATATAACAAGATAGAATACATACCTCTTTGATGTAGAATGTCTTCATGAAGCTTGAGTGCCTAGTGCCCCAAGTGTGACACCTCAAATGGTTCACACAACACCAAATACACTTGGAATAACTTGAGAGAAACTTGCACACTCTTTGAAATCGTCTAGCCCTCACACTCACACATTAGTGCACGATTTCTTGAGCCATGGGATTCTTTTATATGGTGGCTATTAGGGTTACACCATGTAACTCATAACTTTAGCCATTCCTTATGCTCCATGGATTTTAACCTCCATGGAGTATCCATGGGTCACTCCATGGACTTAGTCCAACATAAGGAATCTTGGATCACAAGCCCACATATATAAGAATGAATGATTTACACAATCAACCCATATATTTAATTAGTCTCCTTTTGATCACTTAATTAATTCCAAATTAATTCTTGATCAATACTAATTAAATAACCTTATTAATATATATTATAACTTATAATATATTAACCAACCTTAAGTGTTATTTCTCTCATTATAGTCTATCCAAATGCATGATGCCATGCAACCCAAATGGACCATGACGGGTCGGGTCAAGTCTTACCAATTATAGTTATGGACTTAGACATTAATCTAACACATTAGACATAGCAATGGTTGCTACAACATTCATGAGTGCTCATAAGTTCTGAGTATTGGATTCAACCCACGCTCATTTGAATCACTTCATGGATTTTATCACGAGTGAATCATGAGACGATAATATCTTATATTCTTCAAACCTAGAGATATGAGTTGTTGACTATGAGTTGGTTATACATTGATTGCACGTAAATGCATTGGTAACTTGATGTTATAAAACGTGCCTTTGTGTATGATTCAACAAGTAGTCAGTACAAGCATATGAGTCGAAGTTTATCCATTCCTTTTACCTTCGGGATAAAAGCGATATCTGTGGGTTTTGAGCATTCTAACACTCCTATGGTGTACATGCAACCCTATAAACCTTGAATCTATGTTTTCTCTAATATACATGCAAATTTGATTTTTCAAGGTTTACTTCCTAACTAGCATGGCATGGGGAATATGTAATATAAAAACTAGTAGAAGTACATACCTTTCTTGTTGCTTGGATTCCTTGAAGACTTTGTGAGCCTAGAACCCCAAATGTTGTGCCTCAAATGCTTCACACAACACCACAAGACTTGGAATAACTTGAGAGAATGTCACTAACACTCAAAATCGGTTATGCCCTCTTAGAATCAACTAGTGACCGATTTTGCTAGCTATAGGGTTCCTTTTATAGTGTTGTCACAATTAGGGTTTACACATGAATGCCCTTAATTGTCATGACTCTTGATTTCTAATGATCCATGGGTTTGTAACTCCCATATCCATGGAGCTCCAAATCACAATAACCCATGGATCATGAATCCACCATAAAATATTAGATGATTGTCATAATCAACCCTATGTATTTAATTAGTCTCATTTTGATCACCAAATTAATTCTAAATTAATACTTGATCAATACTAATTAAATAATACTATTATTAATATATTAGAACTTATAATATATTAATAATCACAAGTGTCCTTTCTCTCATTTAGTCTATCCAAGTATTGCAATGCCATGCAACCCAAATGGACAATGTCGGGTCGGGTCAAGTACATACCAAATAAAGTTATGGACTTAGACACTATATCCAACAGTCTCCCACTTGGATAAGTCTAATAACTATATTTGCAGATATGACTTCAGGATCCGACTAGCAATCGTAGCTCTTTCAAAGTCTCTCGGAACTGAGATAATAATGATACGCCATTTAATATAAGTGATCATATAATCTTCTGTTCTCAAGATATCAGCCGGACAAACACATGGAACATGGTCTTACTTATTGTCCAGCATTTGTTTCTCGATCTCTGATTTGTTTCGACATAGAACTAAATTGAACACATCAATTAGGTTCTGATCGGGCCCGGTACATAAGTCAAAACCAAATCATCGAGGGGCCCAGATATCGCTTCTATTTCTAGAAGGAACAGATAAACTTCGACTCATATGCTTGTACTGACCACTTGTTGAATTATGCACAAAAGCACGTTTTATAACATCGAATTACCAATGCGTTTTCGTACAATCAATGGATAACCAACTCATAGTCAACAACTCATATCTCTAGGTTTAAAGATTTATATGATATTACCGTCTCACGATCACTCGAGATAAATTCCATGAAGTGATGCAAGTGAGCGTGGGTTGAATCCAATACTCAGAACTTATGAGCACTCATGAATGTTGCAGCAACTATTGCTATGTCTAATACCCTTTAGACATATCATACAAACCAAATTCATGACAGTCTTGATTCATATCTACTTCCGACATATGACCGACTGTGGAGAGTTCGAATAAAATGATTATTCTGGAAGTCAAAACATGCAAAATTGAAACCATAGTAAACGATTAACATAAGATAGTAACACTTTACTCATAAATAAATAACAACTTTTATTTATTCATCAAAATGTCAATTACATTTTACAAGTTTCAGAAATCTAATTGTTGAAACTAATATCATCCTTCAGCCCGATGCGCCTCGCATGCTGTAAATGCTTAATCCTACTCAGTCCCTTCGTGAGGGGATCTGCTGGGTTCTCATCTGATGATAGCCTCTTAGCCACGAGGAGTCCTTCTTCTATTCGATGTCTGATGAAATGGTATTTTCTATCAATGTGCCTAGATCTCCCATGATCTCTTGGTTCCTTAGCCAAAGCAACCGCACTTTCGCTGTCACAGAAAATCTCCATTGGCTCCTTTATAGCTGGTACAACTCCAAGGTCTCCGATGAAGTTCTTTAGCCATATCGCCTCCTTTGCTGCTTCACTCGCTGCTATGTACTCTGATTCACAAGTAGAATCAGGTATTGTCTCCTGCTTGGAACTTTTCCAAGTAATTGCCCCTCCATTTAGGATAAAGACCCAGCCTAACTGAGAGCGGAAATTATCCCTATCAGTCTGAAAGCTAGCATCGCTATATCCTTCCACTCTCAAGTCATAACTGCCTCCGAGGGTAAGTACCCAGTCCTTAGTCATCCGCAGATACTTGAGAATGTTCTTTACCGCAGTCCAGTGAACCTTGCCAGGGTTCCCTTGATATCTACTAACCATGCTCAAAGCAAAGGCCACATCAGGGCGAGTACAAGTCATAGCATACATGATAGAGCCCACAGCGGAAGCATATGGTATATGACTCATCTCAACTATCTCAGCCTTTGTACTCGGACTCTGAGTCTTACTCAGCTTGGCATTACTCTGGATGGGTAATTCCTCTTTCTTGGATTCTTGCATGCTGAACCTCTTCAGCACCTTATCCAAGTAAGTACTTTGACTAAGTCCAATTAGTCTCTTACTCCTATCTCTTAATATCCTTATCCCTAGGATATAGGCAGCTTCTCCAAGGTCCTTCATAGCGAAACACTTCCCAAGCCAGGACTTCACTTCCTGCAAGGTTGGGACGTCATTTCCTATGAGTAGTATGTCATCCACATACAACACCAAAAAGCTAACTATGCTCCCACTAGCCCTGACATATACACAGGACTCATCCTCGCTCCTCGAAAAGCCAAACTCTTTGACTTTCTCATCAAAGCAAAGATTCCATCTACGAGATGCTTGTTTCAATCCATAAATGGATTTCTCAAGCTTACACACCCTATTAGGGTACTTTGCATCGACAGAACCCTCTGGCTGAGCCATGTAAACATCCTCAGCCAACTTTCCATTAAGGAAAGCGGTTTTGACATCCATTTGCCATATTTCATAATCATGAAATGCAGCTATGGCCAGCAAAACTCTAATAGACTTAATTTTTGCTAGTGGTGAAAAGGTCTCATCATAGTCAACTCCCGGAGTTTGAGTAAATCCCTTTGCCACCAGTCTTGCTTTGTAGGTGTGTACCTTCCCATCCATGTCGGTCTTCTTTTTGAAGATCCATTTGCACCCAACTGTGTTACGACCTGGTATATTGTCAACCAAGTTCCACACTTGATTGTCATACATGGACTGAATCTCGCTGTCCATAGCCTCCTTCCATTTAGCAGACTCGGGGCCTGCCATGGCTTCCCTGCAATTATTAGGTTCATCCAAATCTATTAGTGTACTATCACTAATAAATTTATCACCTTCAGTGGTGATGTGATAACCATAATAAAAATCAGGTGTGTTCCTCACCCTAGTGGAACGCCTCGGAGGTACAGACTCATCTATCGGATCAACATGAGTTTCCTCCTCAGGTTGGTTGATAGTATTTGAGGTTCCTTCACCTCTTGACTCTTGAAGTTCTTCAAGGTCAATTTGCCTCCCACTGTCCCCTTGGCTTATAAATTCTTTCTCACGAAAGACTCCTCTTCTTGCTACAAAGACCACATTATCACTGGTTCTGTAGAAGAGGTAACCAAAGGATCTCTGTGGGTAGCCGATGAAAATACACTTCTCACTTCGAGGTTCAAGCTTATCATGAGTCTCACGCCTCACGAAAGCTTCACAACCCCAAATCTTGATGTGGTCTAAATTAGGAACTTTCCCAGTCCACATCTCGTGAGGTGTTTTGGCAACCTTTTTAGTAGGGACTGGATTAAGGATATGGGTGGCAGTCTCTAAGGCATACCCCCAGAAAGAGATTGGTAACGAAGCTCGACTCATCATGGAACGAACCATATCCAAAAAGGTTCGATTGCGCCTCTCAGCTACACCATTCAACTGTGGTGTTCTGGGAGGTGTCAACTGTGAGACAATCCCACATTCCTTAAGATAGTCAAGGAACTCAATGCTAAGATACTCTCCTCCCCGATCGGATCGGAGCATCTTGATGTTCCTGCCCAATTGATTCTCAACTTTCTGCTTAAACTCTTTGAACTTTTCAAAGGTTTCTGACTTATGCTTGATTAAGTAGATATATCCATATCTGCTATAATCATCTGTAAAAGTCACATAATAACGATTAGCATCTCTTATAGCAACTCTGAAGGGCCCACACACATCTGTGTGTACCAGGTCCAACAAACCTTCACCCTTATCACAAGTACCTGTGAAGGGTGACTTTGTCATTTTTCCAAGTAAACAAGACTCGCAACTATCATCCGACTTTAGGTCAAATGATTCCAAGACTCCAGCCGTTTGGAGTTGGCCTATGCGCTTCTTGTTGACATGTCCAAGACGACAATGCCACAAGGATGCTTTATCCAAGCTATTCGAAGAATCAATATACAACACATTATTTCCTAGATTGTCTACAACATTCACAGCTTCATATACACCATCACAAGGTAATGCTTTAAAGTAAAATACATCATTGTAGTAAACATTAATAGCACCATTATTATTATCAAATAAAAATGTAAACCCTTGTTTGTACAAGCCATGAAAAGAAATAATATTTCTCGCCATTTCTGGCGAGTAACAACATTTATTCAAATCTAACATTAACCCATTATTTAGCAATAAAGAATAAACTCCTATCTTGGTGACAGGTGAAGCTTTCCTGTTGCCCATGACTAAGTTTATCTTCCCGTGCTCCACTTGCTCACTTCTTCTTAGGCCCTGCAAATCAGTACAAATGTGAATACCACAACCTGTATCAAGCACCCAAGAATTAGCATTAGATGAGTTATTAGACAATATTGTATAAATACCCGCATGTGTGGGTTTAACTTTCCCATCCTTTACATCTTGCAAGTATTTGGGGCAGCTTCGCTTCCAGTGCCCCTTTTCTTGACAATAGAAACATTGTGCTTCCTTTGGATTTGAGGAAGGAGTGATGGGACCTTTCTTTGTCCCACTAGAAGAGGAACCATCAAGGGGCTTACCCTTGGTACCCTTCGAAGGGGTTTTCCTCTTCTTACCCTTTCCCTATCCAATCGCAAGAACAGGGGCTGCTGAAGGAGTAGAAGTAGAAGTAACAACCGCTTTACTCTTAAGGCCATTTTTAGCTGTCCTTAAAAGTCCTTGAATTTTACTAAGTGTGACTTCCTCCTTGTTCATATGATAAGTCATACGAAACTGATCATAACTTGGAGGTAAGGAATGGAGAATGATGTCAATCGCCATTTCTTCAGGAAAGTCCACATTAAGCTTCAATAACCGGTCAACGAACCTTTGCATTTTCTGCATGTGACCGGTGATGGGTTCACCATCTTTCATTATGGTTGTTATCATGGAGGAGATGATTTCATACCTCTCCTGACGCGCGCTCTGATGGTACCTTTCCATCAGATCCTGGTGCATCTCATAGGGGTAGAAATCTTCATAGGATTTTTGAAGTTCAGGAGTCATGGTGGCCATCATGATGCATGCTACTTTAGTAGCATCCTTTTCATGTGCAACAAACTCCGCAAACTCTTCAGGAGTAGCAGTGGCTTCATCCTGATGTTTCTGATCCACTCATTGAAGTTGGATCCATCAAAAGTGACTTTCCCACACAAGTTCATAACGGAAAAGGAGCCTGCTGGGTTTGAGCCAGAAGCATTGTTGGAAGACATCTGAAAGAAAAGAAAGACAAGTTTCATTACATTAGGAGTCCTTAATAAGTCACCCAAATGAAATATTAAGGCTAGGATCCAACAAACTATTTATAGTTGGAAGAGGGATGTCGTAATCCAAGCTATAAAATATTTGAAGGTAGGTAAATGACGATTTATCAATTTCCACCATAAGAACGAAATATTTTATTATTAGGTTTTATTGGATTTGAAACTCCTAGATCTTTTGAGATACATTGAACTTTTCAATGGCATGTTTAAATCTCGATTGTGCCCTCTCAAGTTTGTGATTGGGATGCCGAGGATCACAAACAAGGTGTGAATAACCATACAAATTGACTTGGTACCCTTCACTATATTACCTAATCGATGTGCCGGTTAACCACACACGCTCCACCGATCTATAATAAAGTCAAGTTACCCTTTGCCACACTTACTAGTCCTTGTTAGTGTGCCGGTTAACCACACACGCTCCACTAACGACTTGGTAAGGTACAAAGTGTAATTTTATGGGCTAGCACCTATTTCACATTTTCCTAAAGTAACTAAGATTGGGAATTAGTAATGTATAGTTACTTTATAATTCATTATACTTTTAATGAGAGTTCGTTATCCTACCCGTTCGGCTAACAACCCTCCACCAGTCAAGGAAGCGGTGGGTGAGAGTAGACACCCATTAAGTTGCCATTTTATAGGCAACAACCTTATACCCCCCTTATAGACCGGCTTCGTGAATGAGGCCTACTTGCGGTAAGAATGACTTATTCTTATACATATCTATATAAATAAGATTATAATAATAGTATAAGTGTTGATTTTTAAACTTTTAAAAAACTAAGGTTTAATTTGGAATTAAAGTATTAAAGTGTAAGACTTTACAAATTCCAAAACTTGAGGGCAAGTTTTGAAACTATTTCAAGACTCTTCAAATTTGTAACTTATGAGTTTTAATGGTTCATAAAGTTGAAGACTCTTCATTTTATGCAACCTACTATTCTTTAATGCCAACTTTTAAAGAAGTGACTTTTGGTTATCCATAACTTGAGGACAAGTTATGAACACCATCATAAGCATTAAGATCATGAATTAATCTAGCATGTAAGTTACACACAATTCCTATGATCTTCTAAAACTCATAAGAACAAATATTCATATCAAGCAATTTCAAGAAATCACATATAAAACTTGAAAATTGATAATAGTCATTTGAAATGGGTTAACATAATCATTACCACTTTTAAAAACTGATTTTATAAGTCCAAAACAGTTTGGGATAATGATTCTAGCCCATTTCCAGCAACAAAACTCGGAAAACTGCCCAGCACGCACCTACTCGTCGAGTGCATGATCCTACTCGACGAGTAGGATGAATTTTGTCTTGGACTCGTCGAGTTCTCCCCTTGCACTCGGCGAGTCCAGTCGAATAGTGAACAATTTTCGATTTTTCAAGCAGTTTGCATCAAATATACAGAAAACAATCCTAGGCTCTGATACCACTGATGGGTTTTGAGCATTCTAACACTCCTATGGTGTACATGCAACCCTATAAACCTTGAATCTATGTTTTCTCTAATATACATGCAAATTTGATTTTTCAAGGTTTACTTCCTAACTAGCATGGCATGGGGAATATGTAATATACAAACTAGTAGAAGTACATACCTTTCTTGTTGCTTGGATTCCTTGAAGACTTTGTGAGCCTAGCACCCCAAATGTTGTGCCTCAAATGCTTCACACAACACCACAAGACTTGGAATAACTTGAGAGAATGTCACTAACACTCAAAATCGGTTATTCCCTCTTAGAATCAACTAGTGACCGATTTTGCTAGCTATAGGGTTCCTTTTATAGTGTTGTCATAATTAGGGTTTACACATGAATGCCCTTAATTGTCATGACTCTTGATTTCTAATGATCCATGGGTTTGTAACTCCCATATCCATGGAGCTCCAAATCACAATAAACCATGGATCATGAATCCACCATAAAAGATTAGATGATTGTCATAATCAACCCTATGTATTTAATTAGTCTCATTTTGATCACCAAATTAATTCTAAATTAATACTTGATCAATCCTAATTAAATAATACTATTATTAATATATTAGAACTTATAATATATTAATAATCACAAGTGTCCTTTCTCTCATTTAGTCTATCCAAGTATTGCAATGCCATGCAACCCAAATGGACCATGCCGGGTCGGGTCAAGTACATACCAAATAAAGTTATGGACTTAGACACTATATCCAACAGTACGATCAGCCGGAGCCAGTAAGTAGACCCCAAAATACCATACAAGTTATTTGATATTATGTGATATGTTAGAACAGCATGCTAGTAATAAGATAGGGATCCTCAGGACTCGTATGATAGAATTGCCTGATCTTTGATGCCTTATCTTATGTAGAGTACCTCAATTGATTGTTTGTAACTCTTTCGCGTGTGAACTAACTATTGGGTGAATACTCTAAGTCACATGCTACATGGGTTAAATGGTCTTAGGGTAAGGCATTTGGTCCTGCTGCGCAGCTCTTGTCTGAGTCCAACCGTTGTGGGGTTAAATCTTTTAGTCTAAGATTGTTTAAGTCGTGTGGTATGTGATTGTATTCATGCAATAGTTAACTGGCACCAATGGAGGGTCGTGTGGCAGTTGGTGGATGGGTGGGTAGTGAGAGGCCGGGAGGCCAGTTATGAGATATTTAGCATTCCTCTAGGAGTGAGGATTTATCGCTCGCTATGTATATGTATATTGTAGGGTGTTGTGGTGATACTTGAGACAAATATGGGTAGGTGTGGAAGGTAGTATGGGCCCGTACTACTGAAAGCACAGGACCCATACGCGTATCAAGGAAGTCACAACCCCTAGGGTTTGGTTGGGAGTAGGTTCCCCGTCGTGTATGCGGATTATCTGATATCTTTCTGGTATATGTTTAGTATGGTGATGACGAATCGATTTGAGGCGGGATCAGGATCGGGAGCGAGTGGCCAGGATAGGCCGGTATTGTCCGTCGATCAGATACGGGAGATGATTTCCGTGGAGGTTTCTCAGATTTTGCGAGAAGAATTGTTCGGTGTCGTGGACCGGGTCACCACCAGGGTGATCGCCAAGTTCGAGGAGCATGTTGCAGCGTTGCAATCTGTGAGAGATGTTGCTACCGGGATGGCTACTGGGGGAGTGCCGGTGGTGGGGTCACAACTAGGAAAGAGGAGGAGGGACTTTTCAGCAGAGGACGAAGAGTTGGAGACAGCTAACCTAAGTACTGGAAGTCAGGAGGGTCAGGAGGTGTGTGGCAAGTGTGGGGGAACCCACAGATTTGCTTGTCACAAATTCAGGTGCTACAAGTGCGGGGAGAGAGGGCATGTGCAACGGGATTGCAAGAAGGATCAGATATGCTTTCACTGTCACCAGCCAGGTCATTTCAGGTCCGGCTGTCCTGCGTTGAGGACGGAAGGAATTCAGATTCCAGCGGTCATCGTTCCTCAGGAGGTCAAGGTCGAGCCGCAAGAAGTCTCTGGTATGTAATTGGAAAACCCCCATTCTGTAATAATATTATGGTCAATCATCCATGATTGGTATTTATTTTTGTCTGGTAATATTGTTGAATATGGATAAGCAGTAATTTCGGGTTAGTTATATGTCCTGTCTGATCTATGTGTTGCGGAGTTTCATGAGTTGTTAGGACATTGGAGGTGTCGGGATAAATTTTATTATCAAATAATTGTAGGTGATTAGAGTTCAGGGATTCATTAGAAGAGGGGAGGTAGAGTGATTGATTAGAATTTTATCATCTATGGCAAGGGTTGTGCTCCTTCAGTTTTTCGAGTTCGAAGGAGTGAGCAGGCTTGTGATCCCAGGATCAGACTGTATTCCAGCTCGGGTCAGTTCGTTGCAGGGAATGGCGATATTATTTCAGCGCAGGTGGCTCAATGTGACATAAGTATTTTGTGAGGTTCGGTTTGCCTTGGATATCTGTTATTAGGTGGTAAGGATTGATTGTGCGGTCTATTTCACTTTTGGGATTACAGACTCTGTTTTGGGAGTGGTTTGTAGCCCGGTTTAGGGCAAAGGTTGTTTCGGCTGCTGCAGTTCAGCTGTGGATGTTTAAGCTGGTAAGTGAGTCAGGGTGCGAACCCTGAAGAGAATGATTCTAGAGCCCGAGAACGGGAAACTTGTTTGGAGCATCTTGGGAAGAAGAGTATTATGTGGGAGGTCTACGGACATGATTCCACAGGATGGTTATACAGCTTTGTCAGGATTCAGTGGTTCTAGCAGCCATCGGTGGTTGACGGACTAAGGCGCCAAGGGAAGTAACCCGTCGACGAGGTATTAGTTGGAGCATCTATCTTTTGGTCTCCAGGACTTGAACGTGGGGTCATCCAAGCATTAGGGACTGTCGGTTTCACTGGGATTCAAGAAGTGTTCATCTGGTTATTAGAAGCGTGTGGTCATTTGGGGCAGCTAGTAAGGAGTACTAGTGGGTGGGGTCTGATTGTCATCAGATCGATCGTTGGAAGTAAGAAGGATTGGGAATTCTCAAATTTCCATGTATTGTGAAGACTTAGTTGAATCTAAGTGGGGGAGAATCGAACCGGAATGCAAAAGCAGGATCGGTTTTGAAAATGGGATAAGTTTCGCATCGTTGTCAGGAAGGAAGACAACCCAAGTGGCTGCTTGGTTTGAGTGTTGTGTGAGTTGGGAGTTCGATAAAGCTCCCCAGCATGTGAATCGAGTCTTCTCTGAGCTTGATAACAGAACTTGGGGAAAAACAGGATGGGATTCTAGCCATGAATTAAGTTCAGTTGTGTGTTAGGCCGAGCGCGTGTTCGACCAGTATGGAAGTGTTGTAAGACTGCGGGGGTAGCCGTAGCATTCACTAGCAGCAAATAGTGCTAGAGTGATGTAAGTCTATGGGTGTAGCCGCAACATTCGCTAGGTTGGTGGATAGTATGAGCGCATTGCTAGGACACGGAGGGAACAATAGTATCCACCAGTTCGGGTGTAGCAGTGAGGATATGGAAATCCACAGATTGGTTATGGGTTTCCCCAGGGGGATTAGACCTGGTTAAGCCAACGATAAGACTGTAGGAATGCCACTACAGTTAAGAGATCAAGGGAGCAAGGAATTACTTAAGGTCGTTGTGATATAAGTCTACTGTTGGTCAGGTAGCAATCACTTTTAGCCCTGGATTTGGTGACGACAGGATTTGATGCATGGATCTGATCGGTTGGATCAGGAGGTTGTTAGAGTCGTAGAGGCATGATATCTAGTGTCAACTAGTTCCAGGGAAGGATTTCGTTCGGAAGTCATGTGAGGCAACTATGTGGGAATCCTTTAGCTCCGCGACCGGGCCGGAACCCGATATTTCAGATGAGTGTTACTCAGTTGTGACGAATCAGAGGATTTTGGATGAGATGCAAGGATAGGTCTTTGGATTTCAAGTTATGGGTTAGACCCGAGTTACGTATAAAGTGGTATTTCAATCTAGGGTATTCCATCGTGAGGATGACCAGACCCTACGATTGAGTGGAACTGACGGGTTTGTTATTCCAACCCGAGGGTTGATTAGACCAAACATGTGCGTGATACGAGGGTATTCCATACTAGGGATGACTGGACCCGTCGTAGGCATGCCTGGTATTCCAGCCCGAGGCTGATTGGGCCAGGTATGAGTATTTGTGCTTATGAGCCGATTATTATATATATGAGGATAGCGGTGGATTCTCCGCTTGTGAGTCTGATCAGAGACGCCCAGGTTGAGGGCATGTGACCAGAAAATTAGAAGCTGGAGAGGATTAATGGTGAGAACACTCGGTTTGTGCAGGATAGCCAGGGATTATTGACCCGATGCGGTCGGGTTTTGGGTTCCGATGTCTGGTGGGGACAGACAGACAGTCATGGAGGAGGCTCACAAGTCTCATTTTTCTATTCAACCGGGGGCCACCAAGATGTATAGAGACCTGAGTTGAGTTGCTGGTGGCCATGTATGAAGCAAGAAATCGCTTGGTATGTCGAGAGGTGCTTGACCTATAGGATGGTCAAGGCCGAGTATCAGAGGCCGTATGACAAGCTGCAGACCCTGGAGAATTCCCATGTAGAAATGGGAACAGATCACGATGGATTTTGTTACCAAGTTGCCTACAACAACAGCTATCATTCCAGCATTGGCGCTCCGCCTTTCGAGCTGTTGTATGGGCGGATATGTCGCACCCAATTTGTTGGGGTGAGGTTGGACACAGGGTGATGGGACGGACGGAAGTAGTCTTGCAAACTACCGAGAAGATTCAGCAGATTAGGCAGCGACTGCAGACCGCTCAGAGTCGACAGAAGAGTTACGCCGACCGGCGCCGCTCCGAGTTAGAGTTTCAGGTCGGTGACATGGTACTCCTGAAGGTCTCGCCCTGGAAAGGCGTGATCCGCTTCAGGAAGAGGGGAAAATTGGGTCCCCGATATATTGGGCCGTTCAGGATCATTGCTAGGGTTGACAAGGTAGCTTACAGGCTAGAGCTGTCGGAGGAGCTTAGTCGGATACACAACACTTTCCACGTTTCGCAACTACGAAAGTGCATTATGGATCAAGAGGAGGTGGTGCCGCTGGATGATATTCAGGTTGATGAACGCCTGAATTACGTAGAGAGGCCTGTGGCCATACTGGAGAAAAAGATGAAGATTCTGAGGAATAAGGAGATACCTTTGGTGAAAGTACAGTGGGAGCATCGGAAGGGGTCCGAGTGGACGTGGGAGACGTAGGCTGAAATGCGGGAGCATTACCCGGAGTTATTCGCTGCAGCAGACTTCGAGGACGAAGTCTAGTTCAAGTGGGGGAGAATTGTAACGCCCCGATTCTCAGGTATTGATTTAATGTGTGAGTTCTTGATTTCAAGGGCTACTCGACGAGTTGATTGCCCTACTCGTCGAGTAGCATCGGGTTGGTCCACGTATTTTAATGACCTACTCGCCGAGTCCAAGAAGGGACTCGACGAGTAGGAGCTGGCAGATGAAACCCTAAATCTCGGGGTTTTGCACCCTATTTAAAGGATCATTGGCCTCCCCCAGCCTCCCCTTTACTGCCCCTTGTCCCTCTCAAACCCTAAATCGTGTGTGTGTGTGTGTTCTTTTGGTGTGTTCAAGCTTGGAGGAGGAACTTTGGAGAAGGAAACACTTGGGGAAGCAAGGAAATCAAGGCTAGGAACTCGTGGGGAGCTAAGAGATTCATCAGTTGTCACTCTCTGGAAGGTATTAAGCTGTTCCTTTAGCTCATCTCTCTTTTAACCTCTTTTAAATGAGTTTTATGAAAGGCTCCCCATGTTTAAGCTAAGATCTGAAGTTGTAACTTCAGATCTGGACTCCCTTTGACCTCTAGATCCATAAAGTCATCAGCCTTGCCTAGTAGGATCCTTCCCTCAAGTGTGAGACTTCATTGCAAGCTTAGTTTTGCCATTTAAGGGTCTTAAAGCTTTGCATGCACGTAAAGTTTGCGACTTTACGTGATAAACATGACCTAGAAGCTTGGATCTGTAATCTGGAACCTTGTCATGGCTTAAAAAGCGTCTGCATGGATAAAGGTCTGCAAGGACTCATCGAGTTGGATGAACAACTCGGCGAGCCCGTTGAAGATGGCCATGAACTCGACGAGTTGGATGAACAACTCGGCGAGTCCGTTGAAGATTGCCTTGAACTCGACGAGTCATTCGAAGACTCGGCGAGTCGGCTATGGTTTCTCCCAATTCTTGGACACGTATGAACTCGGCGAGTTAAAGGGGAACTCGCCGAGCCAATCAAGGATTTCACGACTTCTCGAGTTTAGGAAGGACTCGACGAGTCGGTGAACTGCACTCGACGAGTCGAGTCAACATGGACTGTTGACTTTGACTGTGGACTTTGACTTGGACCAAGGGTTGACCAGTTGACTTCTGAGGGTATTCTGGTAATTTGGAGATTTATGAAAAAGGGTTTTATGGTAACTATAGGTGGTGGAGTTTGTGTTGTTGATCCGGGAGTTGAGCTTTCTAGTTTCAGACGACAATTGCAAGGTGAGTTATCCTCACTATACTAAGGGGTCTAAGGCACCAAGGTCGGCCCATTAGATATATTATCCTAGCAGTGTTAGAGGTTGAGTACGAGTTAGTGTTGCATGCTAGTGGTTATGCCAGTTAGGTGGATCTGTAGGACTACCTGTGATGTTATGTGATTATTGCATGCTCAGTGGTTATGTTATGTGTTTGTTATATGGGATGGGTTGAGGTTGTACTGCTTCGTGCGGTAGCCAACAAACCCTAGGAGCATTCCAGTTACGGGCTAAGGGAGACTCGTACTGTGGGCTCGTGGGTATTACAGTCTGTAGGGCTGTGGACCCGTTATGTGCTGTTATGTTCAGTTTGTTATGATATGTTACGGCTGACATGGTTATGTGGACTGTATGTGTATCAGTATTTTGGGGGTAACTCACTAAGCTTTCGGGCTTACAGTTTCAGTTTATTGTTTCAGGTACATCAGGGGATCGCGGCAAGGCGAAGGCATGATCGTACAGCTCCTCATATTATGTTTATGTTTCTGGGAATACTCTGATAAATAATATTTTGAAAACAAGGTTGTAATGTTTTGATGAATTTGACATGTTTTAAAAGTTTAAATTGTTTTGAAATTTTTGGGTGTTACACTTTCAGTCGTTCTCAGATTTGTACGATCTTTTTGGTGGTTTCGCGGATGATTTCTGGGCCAGTGAGAGTGCTGTCAGGGACTTTCCCCTTGGCTAGTTGCGTGTCGCCCACCTCAGCCCAGCACAGAGGGGATCTGCACTTGCGGCCATAGAGAGCTTCGAAAGGCGCAGCCTTGATGCTTGTGTGGTAACTGTTGTTGTAGGAAAACTCGACCAAGGGCAAATGGGTGTCCCACGACTCACCGAAGTCAATGACACATGCTCTGAACATGTCTTCCAAGGTCTGGATGGTTCTCTCACTCTGCCCATCTGTCTGAGGATGGTAAGTTGTGCTCATATCCAGCTTAGTTCCCAAGAGCTTTCTGCAGTGACTGCCAGAACCTCGAAGTGAACCTGCTATCTCGATTGGAGATAATGGACACAGGCACACCATGTAGTCGAACTATCTCTCGGATGTAGATTCGCGTGAGTCTCTCCATTTTGAAGTTTTCCTTGATCGGCAGGAAGTGGGCGGATTTAGTCAGTCGGTCGACAATTACCCAAATGGCATCGTGCCCACTCGGAGACTTGGGTAATTTGGTGATAAAATCCATAGTAATTCTCTCCCACTTCCACTCAGGTATCTCCGGCTGGTGGAGTAGGCCTGAGGGATTCTGATATTCGACCTTCACCTTGGCGCAAGTCAGGCACTTGCCCACGCAGGTAGCGATCTCTGCTTTCATGTTCGGCCACCAATACAGTTTCTTGAGATCGAGGTACATCTTGTCCGAACCTGGATGAATGGAGTATCGGGTCTTGTGAGCTTCGTTCATTACAACCTCTCTGTAACCACCGAACTTTAGGGTCCAGATCTGGTCCATGAAATAATAGACTCCGTCTCCCTTGATCTCTAGGTTCCTTTCCATTCCTCTCAAGGCTTCCCCCGGTATGTTCTCTGGTTTTAAGGCTTCCAACTGATCCTCCTTGATTTGTGCGGAGAAATGGGAATGGATAGTCATGGTCAGTGCCTTCACTCTACGACCTGAGTACTCCTTTCGGCTGAGGGCATCTGCCACCACATTGGCCTTGCCAGGATGGTAGCAGATTTCGCACTCGTAATCGCTGAGTAGCTCAACCCATCGCCATTGTCTCATGTTCAGTTCCTTCTGGTCGAAAATATGATGCAGGCTTTTATGGTCAGTGAAGATAGTGCACTTGGTTCCGTAGAGATAATGTCTCCATATCTTCAATGCGAAGACCACTGCTCCTAATTCCAGGTCGTGCGTTATGTAGTTGACTTCGTGTGCTTTCAGCTGTCTTGAGGCATAAGCAATGACTTTTCCCCGTTGCATGAGCACACAGCCTAGGCCCTGATTGGATGCATCATAGTAGACAACGCAGTCCTCCGTCCCTTCGGGCAAAGACAAGATAGGTGCGCTGCATAGGGCCCGCTTCAACGTTTGGAACGCAGTGTCTTGCTTTTCACTCCAACAAAAGGGTACGCCTTTCTGAGTCAGAGTGGTTAAGGGTTTGGCAATTCTGTAAAAATTATGGATAAATTTGCGATAGTAGCCAGCGAGACCCAAGAATTGACGGATTTCTATGGGCGTCTTCGGTGCTGACCAGTTCTCTATCGCTTTGATTGTGGAGGGGTCCACGTGTATGCCTTCCTCGCTTACCACGTGACCTAGGAAGGTTACTTTTCGAATCCAGAATTCGCACTTGGATAATTTCGCGTATAGCTTCTCCGTCCTTAAGGTTTCCATCACTGATCTCAAGTGTTGTCAATGATCCTCCTCACTTCTGGAATAGACAAGTATATCGTCGATGAACATGATTACGAACTTGTCCAGGAAAGAACGGCACACCCGATTCATCAGGTCCATGAATATCGTCGGTGCGTTGGTTAGACCGAAGGGCATCACTACAAATTCGTAGCGACTATACCGAGTCCGAAACGATGTCTTAGGAACATCACTCTCATGGACTCGCAGCTGATGGTACCCTAATCTTAGGTCTATTTTGGAGAAGTAACTGGCTCCTTGAAGTTGATCGAAGAGGTCGTCGATTCGAGGAAGAGGGTAACGGTTCTTAACGGTGAGTTTGTTTAGTTCACGATAGTCAATACACATCCGGAAGGATCCATCCTTCTTTTTCACGAACAACATCGGGGCTCCCCAGGGTGAGTAACTCGGTCTGATGAATCCTTTGCTGAGCAGCTCATTGAGCTGACTAGATAGCTCTTGCATTTCTGCTGGCGCTAAGCGGTAAGGGGATTTAGCCACGGGGGTAGCGCCGGGGATTAAGTCGATGCAAAACTCGACTTGGCGTTCGGAAGGAATTCCCGGAAGCTCTTCGGGAAAGACATCAGGAAAGTTGCAGACTTCGGGGATGCTCTCGAGGTCCTTAACTTCCTGCTTCTCGTTAATGACATGGGCTAGGAATGCATGACATTCCTTTCGCAGAAGTTTCTGGGTTTTGATGCACGAAATGATACGGAGGTTTGAACTGAGTTTATCGCCGTAAATCATGAGAGTTTCATCAGAGGAAAGATTGAGACGGATAGCTTTTTCGTAACAAAGGATATCAGCACGATAGGGGATCAACCAATCCATGCCGATAATGACATCAAAGCTTTTTATGGAAACTGGCATAAGGTCGATAGGAAAAGAATGATCGTTCAAGGTAAGGGTACAGCCTACGTATATATTATTAGTGCTCTCTTTCTCACCGTTAGCCATCTTGACGGTAAATGTTTCGGTTAGTGGTTGAGGTTTATGTTTGAGGAGATGTTTGAATGCATGACTAACAAAACTTCTCTCAACACCAGAATCGAAAAGAATGCATGCATAAGAGTTGTCGAGGAGGAACGTACCCGAAACAACGGTGAGATATGCAACTGCCTCTTCTTGGCCCATCTCTAGCACTCTCCCCGTGCTACCAGCTGTTGTTGCCTTGGGGCAGTTTCTCTTGTAGTGCCCGGCTTCTCCACAACCATAACAGGCTTGACCGACGCCTGCTCCAGATGCTTGATTGGTTGGTTGTACTGGTGTTTTGCAAACTCAAGTTGTGTGCCCCTTTTTGCCACAGCTGGTGCATGACATTTCTCGGCATGGGCCGGGATTATGATGATAGTTACACTTGTCGCACCGAGGAAGGGTACCAGCATATCTACTGGTAGGTGCTTGAATGGCAGGAGCAGCGGTAGGAGTAGTAGCAGCGTGGACTGCCACCGTTTGCTATTTCTTTGAGGGCTCCTGCGAAGACTGGCCCTTCCGCTGCTTCCAGAACTTTCTTTTCTCACCACTCCCTTTTGCTGGCTCAGGAGCGGCCGTCACATTATCAAGATCAACTCCGTGATCTATGAGAGTCTGCGCCAGACACTTAGCGATGTCGAAGGTGTTTGGCCTAGCAGCCAAGACATTTCCTTTGGTGGGTTTTGTCAGTCCCCAAATGTATCTCTCTATCTTCTTGCTTTCCGGGGTGACCATTCCCGTGCAAAGAAGTGCTAGGTCTTCAAACCTAGAAGTGTAGGCAGCAATGTCGGATTCCTTCTGATGGGTTTTTGAGCATTCTAACACTCCTATGGTGTACATGCAACCCTAGAAACCTTGGATCTATGTTTGACTAAGATACATGCAAATAATTATTTTTCCAAGGTTCTTATCCTAACTAGCATGGCATGGGGTACTTGAATCAAATAAAACTAGTAGAATTACTTACCTTGTAGTAGTAGTTGATTGCTTGGAGTTTGAGAGCCTAGCACCAATAATGTGGATGCCTCAAATGGAAGTCACAAATCACCACAAACTTGGAAACTTGAGAGAATAGTCACAAACTTCTTGAAATCGGCCCTCTTAGTTTTCACACATCAACTAGTGTGATTTCAAGAACCAAAGCCTCCTTTATATAGTGTGGTGGATTAGGGTTACATTCATGTAAACCCTAATACCCATGTCTTTTCATTTCCATGAGATCCATGGGTTAAAGCTTCATGGAGTATCCATGGACTTTCCATGCAAGCCTAGCCCATTCCAAATAAGCATTAGCCCACACTATATAAATACAAGAGCCCATATTTAATTAGTCATACTTTTGATCTCTAAATTAATTCTAGATTAATTATAGATCAATACTAATTAAATAATATGATTTTATATTAATATATTAGGACTTATAATATATTAATAAATCATAACTTATACTATTCTCAAACGATTATCCATAAATTGTTCGGGTGAAGTGCAACCCAAATGGACCATGCCGGGTCGGGTCAAGTACATACCAAATATAGTTATGGACTTAGACACTATATCCAACAGTCTCCCACTTGGATAAGTCTAATAACTATAGTTGCAAGTATGACTTCAGGAACCGATCAGCAATCGTAGCTCTTTAAACTCTGTTGAAATATGAAGCGCCATTTTAGATAAGTGATCATATAATCCTCTGTTCTAGATATCAGCCGGACAAATACATGGAACATGGTCTTGCTTATTGTCCAACATTTGTTTCCCGATTTCCGATTTGTTTGACATAAAACTTAACTGAACACATCAATTTAGTTCTGACCGGGCCCGGTACATAGGTCAAAACAAAATCATCGAGGGGCCCAGATATCGCTTCTAATCCTAGAAGGAACATATAAACTTCGACTCATATGTTTGCTCTACTACTTGTTGAACTACACACAAAGGCACGGTTTATAACATCGAGTTACCAATGCGTTTTCGTGCAATCAATGCATAACCAACTCATAGGCAACAAATCATATCTCTAGGTTTGAAGACTTATATGATATTACCGTCTCACGATCACTCGAGATAAATTCCATGAAGTGATACAAGTGAGTGTGGGTTGAATCCAATACTCAGAACTTATGAGCACTCATGAGTGTTGTAGCCCCGCTTTGTCTAACATCTTAGACCTCTACAAGCCAACCCATGCCAGTCTTGATTCATATCTACTTCCAACATATGACCGACTGTGGAGAGTTTGAATAATATGATATAAACCATAACATAATTATTCTGGAAGTCAAAACATGCAAAAAGAAATAATAGTAAACGATTGACAAGAGATAGCAACACTTTACTCATAAATAACAGCTTTTATTTATCATCAAATGTCAATTACATTTTACAAAATTCAAGATTATCTAACTACTAAAACTAATATCATCTTTCAGCCCTATGCTCCGAGCATGCTGGAGATGCTTAGCCCGAGTCAGTCCCTTCGTGAGGGGATCTGCTGGGTTCTCATCCGATGATACCCTCTTTGCCACGATGATTCCTTCTTCTATTCGATGTCTGATGAAGTGATATTTTCTGTCAATGTGTCTGGATCTCCCATGATCTCTTGGTTCCTTGGCTAAGGCAACCGCACTATTGTTGTCACAGAAAATCTCCATTGGCTCCTTTATAGCTGGTACAACTCCAAGGTCTCCGATGAAGTTCTTTAGCCATATAGCCTCCTTTGCTGCCTCGCTTGCTGCTATATACTCTGATTCACAAGTGGAATCAGCCACTGTCTCCTGCTTGGAACTTTTCCAAGTAATTGCCCCTCCGTTTAGAGTAAAGACCCAGCCCGACTGAGAGAGGAAATTATCCCTGTCAGTCTGAAAGCTAGCATCACTGTACCCTACAACTCTCAAGTCCTCACTGCCACCGAGGGTAAGGACCCAGTCCTTAGTCCTCCGTAGGTACTTAAGGATATTCTTTACCGCAGTCCAGTGTGCCTTGCCAGGGTTCCCCTGATACCTGCTAACCATGCTCAAAGCAAAGGCTACATCAGGTCGAGTACACGTCATAACATACATGATCGATCCTACAGCTGAAGCATAAGGTATTCGACTCATTTCTGCTATCTCAGCCTCAGTACTAGGGCTTTGTGTCTTACTCAATCTGGCGTTACTCTGGATGGGTAACTCTCCTTTCTTGGAGTTATGCATGTTGAACCTTTTCAACACTTTGTCCACATAGGTGCTTTGACTAAGTCCAATTAGTCTTTTACTCCTGTTTCTCAAAATCCTTATCCCTAGGATATAGGCAGCTTCTCCAAGGTCCTTCATAGCGAAACACTTCCCAAGCCAGGACTTTACTTCCTGCAGGGTTGGGATGTCATTTCCTATGAGTAGTATGTCATCCACATACAGTACCAAAAAGCTGACTAGACTCCCACTAGCCTTGATATAGACACAAGATTCATCTTCACTCCTTGAAAAGCCAAATTCTTTGACTTTCTCATCAAAGCAAAGATTCCATCTGCGAGGTGCCTGTTTTAATCCATAAATGGATTTCTCGAGCTTACACACTCTACTGGGGTACTCTGTACTGACAAAACCCTCTGGCTGAACCATGTAAACATCTTCAGCCAACTTTCCATTAAGGAAAGCGGTTTTGACATCCATTTGCCATATTTCATAATCATGAAATGCAACAATGGCTAACAGAACCCTAATAGACTTAATCTTGGCCACTGGTGAAAAGGTCTCATCATAATCAACTCCTGGAGTTTGAGAATAACTCTTTGCAACCAGTCGTGCCTTATAAGTGTGTACATTACCATCCATGTCGGTCTTCTTCTTGAAGATCCATTTGCACCCAACTATCTTACGATCAGGTACATTGTCAACCAAGTTCCAAAATTGGTTGTCATACATGGACTGTATCTCGCTATCCATAGCCTTTTTCCATTTAGCAGCCTCAGGGCCTGCCATGGCTTCCGTGTAGCTGTTAGGCTCATCCAGATTTACCAGTGTGTTATCACTGATAAGTGTCTCACCTTCTGCAGTAATATGAAAACCATAATAATGCTCAGGTGCATTCCTAACTCTGGTGGAATGCCTCAGAGGTATAGATTCTTCAGTCGGCTCAACAGGAGTTTCCTCCTCAGGTTGAGGGCTAGGGTTTGAGGTTCCTTCACCACTTGACTCTTGAATTTCCTCAAGGTCAATTTGCCTCCCACTGTCTCCTTGGCTCATGAATTCTCTCTCTCGAAAGAATCCTCTTCTTGCTACAAAGACCATATTATCATTGGGTCTGTAGAAGATATAACCAAAGGATTTCTGTGGGTAGCCGATGAAAATACACCTTTCGCTTCGGGGTTCGAGCTTATCGTGAGTCTCGCATCTCACGAAAGCCTCGCAACCCCAAATCTTGATGTGGTCTAGATTGAGAACTTTTCCAGTCCACACCTCGTGAGGTGTTTTGGCAACCTTCTTTGTAGGGACTAGATTAAGGATATGGGCGGCAGTCTCTAAGGCATACCCCCAAAATGAGATTGGTAGCGAAGCTCGACTCATCATGGAACGAACCATATCCAACAAGGTCCGATTGCGCCTCTCAGCTACACCATTCAACTGTGGTGTCCTAGGAGGTGTCAATTGTGAGACAATCCCACATTCCTTAAGATAGTCAAGGAACTCAGTACTAAGATACTCACCACCACGATCGGATTGAATTAATGTTCCTGCCCAACTGATTCTCCACTTCTTGCTTAAACTCTTTGAATTTCTCAAAGGTTTCTGACTTATGCTTGATTAGGTAGACGTATCCATATCTACTAAAATCATCAGTAAAAGTCACATAGAACCGATTAGCATCTCTTGTGGCGGTTCTGAAGGGTCCACACACATCCGTGTGTATGAGGTCCAACAAACCTTCACCCCTAGCACAAGTGCCAGTAAAAGGTGACTTTGTCATTTTACCAAGCAAACAAGATTTACAACTATCATCTGACTTTAGGTCAAATGACTCCAAGACTCCATCCTTTTGGAGTTGGCCTATGCGTTTCTTGCTTACATATCCAAGACGACAATGCCATAAGGATGCTTTATCTAAGCTAGTGGAAGAGTTAATACACAATACATTATTTCCTAGATTATCTACAACAGATACAATTCCATACACGTCATTACAAGGTAATGCTTTAAAATAAAGAACATTATTAAAGAAAGCATCAATACTACCATTATTATTATCAAAATAAAAGGTAAAACCTTGTTTATACAATGCATGAAAGGAAATAACATTTCTTGCCATTTCTGGCGAATAATAACATTTATTCAAATCTAATGTAAACCCACTATTTAGCACTAAGGAATAAACTCCTATCTTGGTGACAGGTGAAGCTTTCCTGTTTCCCATGATCAAGTTTATCTTTCCCTGCTCCACATTCTCACTTCTTTTTAGTCCCTGCAAATCATAACATATGTGAATACCACAACCTGTATCAAGGACCCAAGACTTAGAATGAGGTGAGTTATTAGACAATATAGTGTATATACCTGCATGGTTGGGTTTTACTTTCCCATCCTTCAAATCTTGCTGGTACTTTGGGCAGTTTCGCTTCCAGTGCGACTTTTCATGGCAATAGAAGCATTCAGCCTCATTAGGGTTAGCAGAAGGAGTGACAAAACCTTTCTTTGTTTTGCTTGAAGAGGAGCCTTCAAGGGTCTTACCCTTGGTACCCTTAGAAGGGTTCTTTCTCTTCTTCCCTTTGCCATGCCCGATTGCCAAGACATTGGCCGCAGTTGGAGTAGGAGTAGGAGTAGTAACAACCGACTTACCCTTTAGACCACTTTCGGCGGTCTTCAAGAGTCCTTGAAGTCTGCTGAGGGTGACTTCTTCCTTGTTCATGTGATATGTCATGCAGAATTGATCATAACACGATGGCAAGGAGTGCAAAATGATGTCTATTGCTAACTCCTCAGGGAAGTTCACATTCAGCTTCAGTAAACGGTCCACATACCTTTGCATTTTCTGCATGTGGCCCGTGATGGGTTCACCATCCTTCATTCGGGTTGTTATCATGGAGGAGATTATTTCATATCGCTCTTGACGAGCACTTTGATGGTAGCGGTCCATCAAGTCCTGGTGCATCTCAAAAGAATAATAGTCCTCATAGGATTTTTGGAGCTCGGTTTTCATGGTGGCCATCATGATGCATGCCACTTTTGTAGCATCTCTTTCATGTACCTCATATTCAGCAAGCTCTTCAGGAGTAGCAGTTGGCTCGGGTACCTTCAGCTCCTTGTCGAGAACATATTCTTTGTTCTCATACCGAGTGACCATCCTGATGTTTCTGATCCAATCTGTAAAGTTGGACCCATCAAAGATGACTCTCCCACAAAGATTCATGAGAGAGAAGGAGCTAGTAGGGTTTGAGCCAGAAGCATTGTTATTGGAAGACATCTGAAAAGAAGAGGGAATAGATTAGATTAGATATAGAGATAGTCCTTAACAAAACACCCAAATGTAATATTAAGGCTAGGACCCAACACAATATTTTATAACTTAGAAGAGGGATGCCGTAATCTAAGCTATAAGATATTTGAAGGTAGGTGAATGACGATTCACCAATTTCCACCATGAAAAACGAAATATTTAATTAGGTTTTAATTGGTTTAGAAACTCCTAAATTCTTTGAGATTCATTGAACTTTCTTCAATGGCATGTTTCAATCTCGAGTGTGCCCTTCAAGTTTTGTGACTGGCATGCCGAGGATCACAAAACAAGGTGTGAAGTAACCATGCAAATTACTTGGTACCCTTAATGTATTACCCCTCAATCGATGTGCCGGTTAACCACACACTCTCCATCGATACTATGATAAACATTAAGTCACCCTTTACCTACCTTGTTAAGTTCAAGTTAGTGTGCCGGTTAACCACACACGCTCCACTAACGACTTAAACAAAGTGTAAAGTGTAATTTCAAGGATTAGCACCTTATTCACATTTTCCTAAAATAACTAAGATTGGGAATTCAATAAAGTTTAGTTACTTTAGTATTATCATTATACTTTTAATGAGAATTTATAAGTCCTTGTCCTACCCGTTCGGCTAACGACCCTCCACCGATCAAGGAAGCGGTGGGTGAGAGTGGACACCCATTAAGTTGCCATTTTATAGGCAACAACCTTATACCCCCCTTATAGACTGGCTTCGTGAATGAGGCGTACTAGCGGTAAGACGACTTGATCTTATACATATATAAATATTATTAAACTTATAATATTATAAAGTATAAGGGTTGAATTTTAACTTTTAAAATTCTAGGGGTTGGAACTAAAGTTTTTAATATGACTTTACATGTTCCAAAACTTGAGGGCAAGTTTTGTAAACTTTCAAAACTTTTCATTTCTCATAACTTATGAGTTAATGGTTATTAAAAATGAAGACTCTTCATTTTTTTGTAACCGATGTGTTCTTTTAATGGTTATTTATAAATGTGACTTTTGGTTATCCATAACTTAAGAACTAGTTATGGACTCCATTAAAACACATAAAGATCAAGAATTAATCTAATAAATTATTAGCACATAATTTTTATGATCTTCTTAAACTCATATGTTTATGAATGTTCATATCAAAAATTTCAAGAATCGTAAGTACATATACAAAACTTGAAATTTTGATACGAGCTTTTGAATAAAACTTCGATTTTCAAGTTTTTTTTTTGCATCAAGTATCAAATAAACAAACCAGGCTCTGATACCATTGATGGGTTTTTGAGCATTCTAACACTCCTATGGTGTACATGCAACCCTAGAAACCTTGGATCTATGTTTGACTAAGATACATGCATATAATTATTTTTTCAAGGTTCTTATCATAACTAGCATGGCATGGGGTACTTGAATCAAATAAAACTAGTAGAATTACTTACCTTGTAGTAGTAGTTGATTGCTTGGAGTTTGAGAGCCTAGCACCAATAATGTGGATGCCTCAAATGGAAGTCACAAATCACCACAAACTTGGAAACTTGAGAGAATAGTCACAAACTTCTTGAAATCGGCCCTCTTAGTTTTCACACATCAACTAGTGTGATTTCAAGAACCAAAGCCTCCTTTATATAGTGTGGTGGATTAGGGTTACATTCATGTAAACCCTAATACCCATGTCTTTTCATTTCCATGAGATCCATGGGTTAAAGCTCCATGGAGTATCCATGGACTTTCCATGCAAGCCTAGCCCATTCCAAATAAGCATTAGCCCACACTATATAAATACAAGAGCCCATATTTAATTAGTCATACTTTTGATCTCTAAATTAATTCTAGATTAATTATAGATCAATACTAATTAAATAATATGATTTTATATTAATATATTAGGACTTATAATATATTAATAAATCATAACTTATACTATTCTCAAACGATTATCCTTAAATTGTTCGGGTGAAGTGCAACCCAAATGGACCATGCCGGGTCGGGTCAAGTACATACCAAATATAGTTATGGACTTAGACACTATATCCAACACCTTCATCTTTAGGTTCCAGAGTTCGTGCTCTAGTTTCTGTATCTCGCCCCATGGGCAGTACTCAGCTAGCATGAGTTCCTTTAAACTTTCCCAACCCATAGCATTCGCCACTGGCAGGGTTAGGGATTCGACTCGACCATTCCACCAGGGCAGTGCTCTGTTGGCGAAAGTGCAAGCGGCGAATTTTACTTTGTTGGCTTCAGAACAGGAACAAATTTCGAAAATGGACTCGATTTTCTCGAACCATTGAGTCAGGGCAATAACCCCTCCTTTGCTGTCGAAAGATGTGGGTTTTGCGTTCATGAAGTCCTTATAAGAGCACTCCTTCTGGTGTCCCTGACCACTTTCATGATTTTGGGGATGAGTACCACCTCCCTGCCCGCCAGATCCACCAGGATTAATCTGTGACATCGCGGCAGCCACAGCAGCAGTAACAACTGCCTGGAACATGGCAGGATCGAACTGAGGAAGTGGCGGTGGCGGTGGTGTGTTTTCGTTCCTTTTGATAGGTCTTCGTCGGGGAGGCATCTTGTTCTAAAATAATCAGGAAGAAGAGGATGGTAAGTCCTCCAGATATATGAAACAAAATATATCCCATCCTGATAATAAAGTGTTCTACCCAGCGATAAGCAAAGAAAGGTTACTAATGCAAGTAAGATATTGCTAAGAAACAAATAGGTAGCAGCACTAGGAATAATTTCTACAATGTATTCGGCTCTGGCTAAAATACTCCTACAGTATTTTAAGTTGTATGTTTTGTTCTTTTGATACTTTGTAGTATGGATACTAGGTAAGTTTTAGGCCTGTTGCAACACCAAAGTCACTCCCAAGCACATGTTGGTCATGTCTCGAATAAATATAGTTGATCAGACTATATTGACCCTAGACATGATTACATAACTGCCCAGGTTTAACCGCAGTGTTCAACATCCAAAATACTTTTTTTTGTTCTACTCATGATATTGTTTCTGGTATGTAGGTATACGTGTATACTTTTTGCAAAAATACTTGTATTTTAAAAGTATACTTTTAGTTCAGAGCACTTCGGCCCCTTAGTGTTTATAGTTGTATACCATGTAAGGTTCGGTATACTTAGTTCACTATAAACAATGGCTCTGATACCAATCTGTCACAACCCTGATTATATATATATATATATATATATATATATATATATATATATATATATATATATATATAATATGTTCGAAACCTTTTGATGTTGATTGCACGCATTCAAAGATAAAATACTTATTGCGGACAATCTTTTTGGTTATTAACAATCTGGTGTGAATGGTCATTTATTTATGTTTCGACGAACTACAATAAGCTTAAATCAAATAACTTTTAATATAACGTCCATTTTATTTTATTAAAGCGATGCATCATATTTTTAATTTAAAAGAGATGCTGGAACATGTATTTTTTATAAGACATCGGGGTACCTTAAAACGAAATAAATATTTCGTTATGAATTGTTGTAAACCCGATAAGATACACAAAACATTAGTTGCAAATTAAAATCTAATACACCTCTTGAATTTGTATTGACAGCCAAACAAAAATGAAACTTATAAACAAATTCATACAAATGGAACTCACGCTTCAAAGACGAGTGTTTACAGCCCCTTTTTAATATTTTAATTATTTCGGGGGGGGGGGGGGGAATACATGTGCCTATATACCTTGTTTATACAAATATATTATCGTTTATGCGAAAATACAATACATCTAGTTTATAAATATATCATTTAACAATTTAACATATTGTTACAAATACACTAGTATAAACTTTTCGTAGACGTATTATGGTTATTTTATCGTGAAATAACTAATCCACACAACAAATGCTACATAATACAAAAATATATGATTTTTATGTGACATTGTATATCATAAAAATCACGTCATAAAACTTTGTAGTATTTCAAGGATTCAAGCTATTACTATGCATGTATATTTATATGTTTAATTACACAACGTTTATACATGTACATATGTTCATTACTTTGAAACATTCATTTTTATAAAAGCGAGTACATTACACTTTTACATACATGCCAAGCATACTCAACTTTTATAAACTTTATAAAATGAAATTCATTATGCCTCGTGACTTAATCACAATTAAGTTAGGGCTGAGAGCTCTTCACATACTATTTAGTTAAGGGCTTTTTAGTGAGACAATATTCATTAGATCACTCTAAACACTTAGCATACCTACACCACTATAACCGTTAATCTTCGGAGCGAGATACATATGTATAGATCTATACGGGGTTGACATCCCCACCTGCGGCTGCTAGCTACAACCTTGGCCAATCAATCGAAGCGGGTGATAAGTGTCTACGATCATTACCATGACATCCAATGAAGCGTTATATCAAGGTCAGGGTACATTTAGTCACATAGCTCGGTTTATAACTCACTATAAAATTAACTCAATTTTTTTTTTCTCTCTCTCTCTCTCTATCTCTCTCTCTCTCTCTCTCTCTCTCTCTCTTTCTCTCTCTTTCTTACTACAACTCATAAACTTGATTCTTTCAAAACCATTTATAGCATTTACTTACTTATACCAAGACACCTTTTGGTTGTCAAAGTTTATTTAAATATGGTTTGCTTATAAAGAAAATACTTTTTGAACGATTTTCAAAGTATCATTACTGCCGTCGGCAGAAAACCTGTAACTCTCACCAACCTTGCGTTGAACATCAAAACTACATGTATTCTCAGGAAATCACTAAACAGACATTCAAGACGGATTGGATTATAGGTGGCCTAGTTTACTTGATGTTGTATTATATACCAATCTGTTAAGGCAGTTCATATACTATTATTATCTGTAAAAAAACCTTGTATTCAAATATCAAGATGGATCTGGAACGCTACTTTGTTTATTGTTGTACTTGTGCTATATATTCAGTTTACCTGTGATCCATGAACTTAGTCGCATAGCCCGGTGTGTTCCGTCACCTCGGTCGGGGGTGTGACTCCAAGCCTATGATCTTTTAGGGGTTCCCTCGTATTTAAACCCCCATAAACCTCATTTTAGGGTTCCTAAACAGCCTCATCCGTCCCTAAACTCAAAAAACCCCAACCCTAGCCTCTTATTGTGATTATTGAGCTTTTGGTGGAGTTTTGGTGGTTTGAAGAAGAAGAGAACACCATTGAATCATAGTTTCAGCTTGGAAGTTCCATTTGCAATCGGCCCACGTAAGTGAACATATTCAATCTCGTTTGCCCTACATAAGCCGATACATATGGAAAAATCATTCACGACTGTTGTGTTACTTGATTCATGCCTTCTTTGTAGCCCCTTCTTAGCCGATTTTGGAAATGTCATCTTCCAATCAAGGTAATCTTCCTATCTGTTTTTAAAATTTGTTAACTTGCTACGAATTGATTCTTTATACAAGTTTGTATAAGGTTTTTGATGTTAAAATTGATTCTCGCTATGTTACAAGCAATTGTGTGTCAATAGATAAGTGTTGACTGTCAAAAAGAAAGCAACGAATCCTTTCATTCATTGCAATTTGTTAACAGGTTATGTATGTACAATGGAAAGTTGTTTTACTGTTGCAGATTTTTTTTGGGGAATTTTTACCCTACTTTGAATAACAATAAAATCTTCATACTAGCTCGGAATGAGCATATTGTTTTCTCTAATTGTAGTCATCTATATTGGCTACAATGTAGGCTCAAAAAACAACTTAATTGGTTAAGATATGACTGAGTTACACACCCTTAAACAGGGGCTGTTAGGACTGTTGTACATTGTTACAACAGTTTTTATAATTTTTGTCAAACTTTGAACCATCATAAAAGTCTCATACGAGCTCGGAATTAGGCGATTTTTTTTCAAATTGTAGTCCTCTGTGTTTGTCTACGTTTTAGAATAATAAAAAAGCTTAATTGGTTAAGATATGGATGAGTTATATAGCCTTAAACAGGGGCTGTTACAACTGTTGTACATTGTTACAACATTTTTTATAATTTTTGTCAAGCTTTGAACCATCATAAAAGTCTCATACGAGCTCGGAATTAGGCGATTTTTTTTTCTTCAAATTGTAGTCCTCTGTGTTGTCTACGCTTTAGAATAATAAAACAACTTAATTGGTTAAGATATGAATGAGTTATAAAGCCTTAAACAGGGGCTGTTACAACTGTTGTACATTGTTACAACATTTTTTATAATTTTTGTCAAACTTTGAACCATCATAAAAGTCTCATACGAGCTCGGAATTAGGCGATTTTTTTCCTAATTGTAGTCCTCTGTCTTGTCTACGTTTTAGAATTAAAAAATAGCTTATTTGGTTAAGTTATGACTGAGTTATACAACCCTAAACAAGGGCTATTAGGATTGTTGTATAATATTTTGTATTCATTGTGGTGTGATAAATATTATGTTTAATGGTTGAATTACTATTTCAAGCATCTATTATGTAAACATTTTTTGCAGGCATGGCAGGGCGAAACAAACACACATGGACTACTGAAGAGGATGCACAGTTGATTGAAGTATTGTTGGAGCTACATGTATCCGGAAAGTATGGTGGTGCCGAAAACGGATTCAAACCCGGTTATTTGAAGGCGGTGCAACAATTATTAGATGCAAGTCTTCCTAACTCGGGTTTGAAAGCAGAGCCTCATATTAAATCGAGGATGAAGACATGGAAAAAACATTTCAACATCGTGCACGACATGGTATACGGAACAAACACGAGTGGATTCGGCTGGGATACGGATAAATGTTGTGTTACCGCTGATGCTGAAGTTTGGGATGAGTACATAAAGGTACTATAATGATTATGTTTGTAGTATTTTTTTGCATCATTAAAACATATTGTAAATGAATAGTAATCAATTAATTTTGTGTCGTTCTTGTAGAGTCATAAAGGTGTTGCATGTTTTCGCGATAAACCATTTCCACAATTCGATAACCTATGTAAAATCTTTGGTAAGGATAGAGCTACTGGTCATGGAGCTACTGATTTTGGAGAAGATGTGACTGAAGAGACATAAAGAAACTCACCTGTTGATGTGGAAGGGTTGGAAGATATTGTTGAAGAGACGCAACAAATTGCTCGTGGCAATAGTAAACGCAAAAGGCCTCCAACAGATGACACCGAAAGCTCTTATAAGGAAGCTGCGAAAGAAACGAAAGAGACTTTCAAGGAGGTTGGTGAAAAACCTAATGAAACAATATACAATATAGGAAGGCAATAAAATAAGGAAGCATGTGATATGATAGATAAAGTTATCGAAGATATACAACGCATACCAAATATCAATGTCAAACAACGAATTAAGGCGATTGACATGTTTAGCAAAGATCAATTTCGTGACCGGGCGTTTTTTAAGATGACAGAAGAAGAAAAGATTTGTTACATAGAAATGATAGGGGATGGATCAATATCATGATTAGGTTATTTTAAGTTATGTTTATTTTTTTAGTTTTTACGAATATCGAAGTTGACTTTTTGCACATTCTGTATTGGACATAGTTATGTTTTTTTAGTTGTTAGAAATATTAAATTATACTTTTTTGCATATCCTTCATTAGACATAGTTTTTGAATAGTATGATTTTCATATATCATTAAAATCTATTTGTAAGTTATTCCTTTATATTAGAAATATGTTTTCCAAAACAATATGTATAAAAAATAATATTAATTGATTAGAAAATAATTTATTTAGTAACAATTAATATAAAAATAAAAAAATAAAAAGCATAAAAGATGCATATTTTGACTAATTAAGATGTATATCATAATGCATTTTTATAAAAAATTGTTATTTGAAAATGAATAAACAAGGTAAAATACTAATTTCCATTTCATTGATTAATACAACCAAACAAGAGAAATGGTTATCAAAAACATTTATCTAGTGGATTTTCAGTTCTACCAAATAAGGGAGTCAATTCTCTTTCTCCAGCTTAATTCTCTTTCTCTGCATTTCCATTCTCTGCACCAAACGCACCCTTAAGAGTGTAAGAATTTTTCCGCATTATTCATGTAAAACCGATCACTTTTTTCTATACATGACATTATTTTCAATTCAACTATTTTATATTAGAAAAACAACAACTAGTGTAGTATGGATAAAATGAAGTAAACATTTTTATGAGTAGGTTTTGGGGTAAGAACTAAGAGCATCTCCAACCCACCCCCAAATGTCATTTTTTCTCCATTTTCTCCCCCATTATTCTTCAACCCTATCCCATTTCTCCCCCATATTTGGAGATATGAATAGTATTACCCCATATATGGAGATACATTTCTAGTTTATTTTATCTATTAGATTTAATTTAAATATAATATTTAATATTTATAATATTATGAAATATAATAAATTATATTACTTAATCATAAATATAAAATTTATTTTTATTTGTCGTTCATATAAAAAATGAAATGCATATTAAAATCATGAAACACGATAACGTATTTACAAAAGCTTAGTTAAAATATATCTTACAAACACGATATCATATGCTAATAAACATGTAGTTAACAAATGCGTTAGTTGATCATTTGTGGGAAATTTATTCCAACGCATAAATATGTTATCTATGCATTTATAATATTTATTTAAAAGTGTGTATGTCTAATATTTATATAAATGTATGCATAATATTTATTTAAAAATGTGTATGTGTAATATTTTTATAAATGCATGTATAATATTTATTTATAAGTGTATTATAAATATAATATTGTTTATTTAATATTAATGTAATGAAAAAAATATAAATTATATATTTGTTAAAACTAAATTAGTAGAGGGGTGTGTTTGACAATCTATCTAAGTTGGAATAATAGAATATACTTGGAATATACTTTTTGGGTTAAAAATGAAATAAAAAATGGAGTAAGGTTGAGATGAAACACTATTTATCCTATTTTTTACTTATTTTTTAGGAAAAAAATGGGATGGGTTGGAGATGGTGTAAGAAATAACTCGCACAATAATTTGTTGTACGCATTCTACCGCTCTTTCTCTCTCTCTCTCTTCTGCCTCAAAAAATTTAGAAGGGTGATTGGTGAAATGAAATCCATGGAAATGGCGGCTTGGTTTTCCCTCCCATTTTAAAATCTCAAAACCGTGTTGAAAATCCTTTCAACCACTTTCAACTTCCCCCAAATTTTAATTACCACCAAAGTTTTCCCTCTCTTCCTATCCACCAAATTCAAACCCTAATTCGTTTCTTTCAAAAGCCCTAATTTTCTGTCTCAGTCTAGGGTTTTCCGATGGCTGATCATGCAGAGACTTTGGCTCCGCCGTCGGAATCAGTTAGTATATACGCAGATGCGGTTGAATCCTCTTCCCCCAAAGATTCTCGTTCGCCTACACAAACCCTAGATCGATACTTGAGCTCTCGTCGTACTAAAGTCGATGTTCACGCTAGCGCACATATGTTGTTTGATAAAATATCTCAAGAAGAGGAGGAAAAATTGGAGGATTCTAAGCCACCGGAATCACAAATAAATCCCTTGATGGCAACCGAAGTGCTCGAAGATTCTGAAGAACTGGCGCTATCTCTTTCCGGTGCGGAAGCTAATGCTCCCACTGAGCCCTCAAGTCCCGTGGCTGGTGATGATAACGCTAATGATCTCGCCGATGAGACCGATGCGTGGATTTCGTGTAATCGAAGTGAAAACGATGTCTACAAGCCGTTGCCCTCAGTTGCGTCAAGTTCTTCGAGTTGGTACGAAGATGTCTATGAGAAGCCGTCTATGGTGGTATGCTTATTATTATTATCTATCATATTCATGATATTTTGGAAATTCACTGTTTTATTTAAGTCACTTCGATCTTATTTATTGCTACTTTTACACCGAAAGTTATCTAAATTGGTTCGCACTTTCATGGTCATATTACATCACGACTAGTACCAATTCTCCATCGTTTGAGAAATCTCGGTCTAGTTTCTGGAGTGAAGCTAGTTAATTCAGTTTCTAAAATTGCTTTTGCTTCAGTTGCATCAAGTGCTATGTGTGAAATTCCATCCAACAAATCCCATTCCTCTCCTCAAATTTGGCTTATTTAGTTTCTGAACTTACAGGGTGCAGGACTTGCCAATCTAGGCAACACTTGCTTTTTCAACGCAGTTATGCAGTGCTTCACACACTCTGTGCTACTTGTTCAGGGTCTATTTTCATCTCCCCATCCAACTCCTTGTGATTGTAAGATCTACAACCTAATCAGCTTTTGTATTTATTTCATTATTGTTTGTTATAGTAAAGACCTGTAGGGAGTATATGATTTACCTGCAAAGCTGGTATATTTATATCTGAAGTGTGGACTTGCAGGTAACAATGAAAGGTTCTGCTTGATCTGTGTATTGCGGGAGCAAATTGAACTTTCTTTAACATCAACTGGAAAAGTTGTCTCTCCATGGAAATTTGTTGACAACTTGAGTTGTATCCTTCCAATTCATACAAATTACATTTGTTATCTATTTTTTTATCTTCAATCACACATACCTGTTTAACATTTATTACATCCAACCTGTTTTTTCAATATTTGTGTTTCTTGACTGGTTGACTATCAGATTTTTCATCATCTTTCCAAAGATATCAACAAGAAGATGCTCATGAGTTCTTGCAATGCTTTCTAGATAGGCTTGAAAGTTCTTTCAGCAATTTAAAAGTGAAGGATGCTACTCTCTCCTCAGAAAGTGAAAACTTAGTCAAGAAAGTCTTTGGAGGTCGTGTTATCAGCAAAGTAAGAATTTGTCCATTGATTTTCCCATATCAACTACTCAACTCCATTATCTACTTTTCTCACTCTTGTTTATATAAATTTCAGCTAAGATGTTGCAACTGCAACCACATATCTGATACCTATGAGCCTTCAGTTGACTTAAGCTTGGAGATTGAAGATGCAAAAAGTCTTTCAACTGCCCTTGAGTCTTTTACAAAAGTCGAACACATTGAAGATGAAGAAATGAAGTTTACATGTGACCAGTGTAAAGAAAAAGTGTCTGTTGAGAAACAACTTATGCTCGATCAAACTTCTCCTATTTGTGCTTTCCATTTAAAAAGATTCAAAAATGATGGCTCTTATGTTGAGAAAATAGACAAACATGTTGAGTTTCCTCTTGAGTTAGACTTGCAGCCCTATACATGTGGCAATCAAAGCAATAATGTGAGCTCTATTCCTTAATTATATCTATATAAACAAGAATATATACACATGTTCTTACCTTACCTTCATATATATCTGTTTTTATACAGGAGGAGTTGAAATATGAACTATATGCAGTTGTGGTACATGCAGCTTATACATCTAGCTGTGGTCATTATTACTGCTACATTCGTTCTGCACCTGAAACCTGGTGCAAGTTTGATGACTCAAAGGTATACATCAATACATCATATCTCAACTTTTTCTTTCTTAAAACATGTAATTTGTAATTTGGAAATTGAGTTAAAAGTTTTATGATTTTGATAGGTGACTAGTGTTTCTGAAGCTTATGTGCTATCAGAGGAAGCATACATTCTCTTCTATGCAAGACAAGGCACACCTTGGTTTTCAAACTTTATGGAAACATATAAACCTTCATTAGATCCAAATTTATCAAACACTTCACCAAAATCCGTTCTTGAAAACCTTGATGCCCCAATCATCCATTCTCATGACACCAATGAATCTTGTAGCAGATCAACTGATAACAACAAAGTTACAGTTCCTGAAGCTAAAGATCATTGTAGTATCAAATCTGTTGCTGTGGTTCCAAACACTCCAATTTATGTAAAAAAAGAAAACCTTCCATTGACCCTTAAAGAATATGGCTCTAATCGTAGGGTAGTCACCCCCACAAGTCATAACAAGATTCACACTGCAAATCCTGAAAATGATCCCAACAGAAGAAAAACCACAACCACATTTGAAATTGAAGACATCTTTTCTCCTTCAACACCACCAAGATCTCCTGGAGTTGATTCTTCTGATGATGAAACATCAGGTAATAATATAGTCTGAGTTATTATTATTATTATTATTGTTTGTTTTGTGAATTTGGTGAAAGATTAAATGAGTAACATATGATGATATTGTGGTGTACAGAAGTGGTTTTTGCTTCAAGGACTAGTCAACTAAAGCTTTTGGAGAAACCATCTTACAAGAGACCAAGAAACAAAGAAGTTGAAAATTATGCAAAAATTGAGGCTTTGAAGCATTGTAATAAGACAATGCCTGCTTCAAGAAGAGACATACTCATGGCTGCTATTAAGAGTGAGAGTGCAGTGAACAACAAAAGAAGCAAGAAAATGGCATCACTTTCACCTCCAAGAAAGAATTTAAGCAGATCAAGTGAACGCCCAATCCCCCGTAAATTAGCTTCTTCTTCAAGTTTTCGTTGAAGGTAAGCTTAGGGTTTTAAGAGGTTGCATGATTTTTAGGGTTTTTTTTTTTTGTTATGAGATATGATCTAATGATATGATGGATGGAGGCATGTGAAGTGTTTTGCTTGCCATTCATGGAGTGAAGTTGGTTTTGTGATCTCTAGATATGTTAATGTTAGATTCTTTGTTTTTTTGTCAATTATCAATGTGTTTATTTTTAGTAAAAACAATACCAGTTCAGTATCTAATCTAAAGACGTTAACATGCTTTAAATGTTTCATCATACCCACCACACCTTTCATAGCGTATTTTTTTATGCTTGATGAATATGAAATATATTAGTTAAATGGTGAAATGTAAAGAGGCGAGATCTTTGTGGTGACTTTGGTACAAATTTGTTTAGAATTGCAAACATTTTGTTCGAATTTTGTACTTTGATTGTGTATGGAGCTGTGTTTTTGTGGAGTAGACAAGAGAGAAATTTGTGAGATATTATGTTGATTGGAGTTTTTAAACCATAGATATGTTATGTATCGTTTTCAAAATTCTAGCAGAGTTGATCTTAGTGGGTTCTGGAATTGTGGATAAGGATTTTGTTGAAGCATATTGTTAAGCATCAAGCTTTTCAAAATGCATTAAAACGGGTTGTGGCTTTCTTTGGGCCACTCTTAATTAAGATAGTGAATTATTGATTGGCAAACGAATTTTTCTTCAAAAGATCCTGAATTGGATCTTACACTAGTGGGCCAATCCAATCGATACATTTGGAATAGTGGGTTGGATTGACCCAGTCTTTTTCGGTCCTTGGCAAATTGGAATTAGGTGAAATTGTTTTTGTCTATTGTTTCTTGTCACTTAGAAATTCAGCGAGCATATTCAAGAGAAACATATTCAGCAAACGTATAAATGTTACATCAGTACATGTTCTCAGGAATTCATAGAATTCAATTTAGGGCAAAAGTTTTGATTTCAGAACATATTACCAAGAAATCAATAAAAACTATGCAAAGAACTCGTGGGTTTATGATTTTGTTACAATGACTTGCGTGAACACAATTGATACTTGAGAGCTCGTGTATTTCTGATTTTCGGTGACAAAAAAGAATTCGAGGGTCTGATCTTGCTTTGCTTCGATTGAGACACGATAACAAAAAAGAAGGCGTGAGTTTTTGATTTCCGTATGGCCTTTTGCATGAAGGAGAATTTATTTCCTTAAGCCGAAAGGGTGTCGTACATTATGAACATAAAGAGCATGTAAAAACTTATTAGATTATAGTCTTAAAAGGGTTAATCGGGTTAACCCAATCCCAACTAAAAACAACAATATAAACCCGAAATTCCTTCAACCCGACCCTATTTAATAAACCCGATTTCATATATAAACCCTATTAAATCTCCCCTAAATTCCTTCAACCTGTTCGCCACTCCGTCCTCTCTTAGGGGTTGTGGCTAGCTCTTGTAGTTTCGTTTTGTTTTGTTATGGGTTAAGCCTGTTTCTTTTGTCTTACACTATAGTTACTTTCTTGCATTGAGGTTTTTTATTTTTATTTTTATTTTTGTCTTTAAAAGAAGTCCTATATAAAAACATTAACTACAATTTGACAGAAATGTGTTGAAAAAATTGTTATGGTAGATAACATCAAATATGTGGGAAACAGCAAAAGCACACCACTTTAGTTTGGTATTTCTGCTGGACCACTAAGTGAAGGATTACTCTTGCATGTGCGGGTTAGGCCCGCCACTTGAAGTATTGCTCCTGAAAATCATAGCCATTGCCTATATATATGCAACCAACTTCATCAAAATCATCAAAAGCTCACACTCCTATTCACCATGGTTCTTCACAAAGTTTCAAGTGTTGTTTTCTTGGTGTTACTAGGTTTGGGCATATGTGCCGCGACTAGAGCTCTCTTGACTATAGAAGAGAGCATTCCTTACTCTCATGGTGGTTTAGCAGGAGGTGGTGGTGGTGGAGGGGGTAGTGGCGGTGGAGGTGGTGGTGGTATTGGGGCAGAAGGAGGACATGGTACTGGATATGGAGGTGGAGCTGGAAAAGGTGGTGGTGCGGGGTATGGTGGTGGAGCGGCAGGAGGTGGAGGTGGAGGTGGTGGTATTGGGGGAGGCGGTGGAGGAGGAGGAGGAGAGGCAGGTGCTGGTTATGGTGGAGGAGAAGGAGGTGGGAGTGGTGGTGGACATGGTGGTGGAGCTCTTGGAGGTGGAGGTGGAGGTGGTGGTACCGGAGGAGGTGGTGGTGGAGGAGTTGGAGAACACGGTGGGGGTTATGGTGGAGGAGAAGGAGGAGGGATTGGTGGTGGACATGGTGGTGGAGCACTCGGAGGTGGAGGTGGTGGTACCGGAGGAGGTGGTGGTGGAGGAGTTGGAGAACACGGTGGGGGTTATGGTGGAGGAGAAGGAGGAGGGATTGGTGGTGGACATGGCGGTGGAGCACTCGGAGGTGGAGGTGGAGGTGGTGGTACCGGAGGAGGTGGTGGTGGAGGAGTTGGAGAACACGATGGGGGTTATGGTGGAGGAGAAGGAGGAGGGATTGGTGGTGGACATGGTGGTGGAGCACTCGGAGGTGGAGGTGGAGGTGGTGGTACCGGAGGAGGTGGTGGTGGAGGAGTTGGAGAACACGGTGGGGGTTATGGTGGAGGAGAAGGAGGAGGGATTGGTGGTGGGCATGGCGGTGGAGCACTCGGAGGTGGAGGTGGAGGTGGTGGTACAGGAGGTGGTGGTGGTGGAGGAGCTGGAGCACACGGTGGGGGTTATGGTGGAGGAGAAGGAGGTGGGAATGGCGGTGGATATGGTGGAGCTGGAGGAGTTGGTGGTGGAGGTGGAGGCGGCCATGGTGGTGGCGGCGGAGGAGGAGCTGGCATAGGAGGAGCAGGAGGAAGTGGATATGGTAGTGGAGGCGGAGCTGGAGGGGGTGCCGGGGGATCGTATGGTGGATATGGTGGTGGAGGTGGTTCAGGAGGAGGAGGAGGCGGTGGTAGTGCAGGAGGTGAGCATGGAGCAGGTGGATATGGAGGTGGTAGTGGGAGTGGAGAAGGCGGTGGTCATGGTGGCTATATTCCTTAAGAATGTCCAAAACGGACAATGATCTGTTTTCCTGTACAATAATAAAGTAGATGCATGCAAACATAAGCTGCATCAAGTTGTAATCTTATAAGTCATTCAACGTGTGTTTATGAATTTTATTACGTGTTCTGCATCATAATCTACATGCATGCATATGATCAAAATAATAAGACTAAAGCTACAGTTCACGACGTACATCTTATAAATATCTTATGAACCCATTAAAAGCCTACGAAAGAACAAGTTTTATATTTAAATGCAATTTTAAAAGACAACGAAAATGTCAAAATGCTAGTGTGCACAGACGTACTTTACGTTGAAGTCAGTTCTGTGAACTGTCTATCTTTTTATATGATGTTCTCGAGCATCATATGAGCATCATATAAACCCGATACCTTAAAAATAATGATATCTATACGTGCATTTTCCTTTGTCTTCTCTTGTTAAAAAATACACGATTTATAGCAAACTAGAAGCGGAGAGTTGTATTGCCATATACGCTCTTGTTCGCAGGAATTTTTGTTTGAATACAATAATTTATTAGCTAATTATACAATATTCATAAAGACACTGACATTATATGCATGATTATACTTTTGCTGTCAAGAGTTGACCATGTTATAAAACGAAGTGAACTAGGGACGTTGATAATTAAGAGTTAACTTTCTAGTTGATTGGGTTTCATAAGGCGGTTTAGGTTTAATCATTGTCGAAGTTAATATAATTAGACAAGTTTCCGTATATTAATGTGAAATAATATATTGTTGTGATTTTATTTTAAAATAATAATTTTTACATTCATTGTAAAATATTATAATTATTTTAAATATACACATAAAATAAATACATATTAATACGATAATATCTCAATAGTTCCTATCTATGACTTGCAAATATAAATAAAATAAAATATTTTTTTTATCTATAGTTATTTTTAATTATAGTTATAGTTATCAATTTGAATATATATATACATTTTTTATATCGTATCATCTAAATAATATCTATTTATATGTAACGTTTGAATGAGAAAAATATCAATTATCAATATATTTTGAAAATGTGGTTAATTAATAATTCTAATATAGGAAGCTTTTTCTTTCTTAGGGATGACAATAGGACGGATATTAATGATTGTAGTCCCATACCCAGTTACAAAACTATATCCCAAACCAGATCCCGTCCCGTCGAGTACCCAATTAGTATATACCCATCGGGATTGTAGGTATACCCATGTGTATCGGGTATCCCATTTATGATCTCAAATTAAAGTTAAATGTTGTAATTTTCATTACTGAAAATCCGATCACAATCTCATCAAAAAGACGATTTGAAATTTTAAATAATTTCAATTTCTATTAACATTAATATCTAATACTAAATGTTACAATATATAATCATCACCATACAAACTTATCATATGTGTATTTTATGATAAATAAATCAGTATCATAACATAAATATAGAGATAATATCATCAGTTTCCATTCTAAGATGTAATTCTAAAAAGTAAATAGTTATTATATATCATAACATAAATATAGAGATAATATCATCAGTTTCCATTCTAAGATGTAATTCTAAAAAGTAAATAGTTATTATATATATAACAAGCATTTATTTTTAATATCATATATAATGTTATAATATATTTTGAAATCATATATATTAACAATAAAAATATAAGTATTATAAAAGTATAAATGATTTGGGGACAACTAAATAGGACCGAATATATGATCGGGTAATAGGACAAGTATATATACCCCTAATACAATAACCATCCAAAACCCGTAATTTAAAAAAAAAAAATGCTTACTAAGTCTCATAACCATTTACCCTGCCCAAAATCCATCCCAAAATTCCGGGTTTTGTTGTTCCTTAAGTTCGATAATTTTGAGTTTTGACATCCCTACTCTTTCCCTTTGCTCAACATTCATTCTGTTATTATTTATAGATCAATGTAGTCAATAATCAATTCCTCAGTTTTCTTTAATTAGAGCGTGTAATAAGCAATTCAAAATTTTTTGCTTTTATTATGGATCAATAGTTCAATACCATAATGAAAGGTCGTCTCCTTGCATTTAGTGTTTCAATTTGGAGCTCCTCGCTAGTTTGTTATTGACATATTGTTAGTTTTGCTTTTCAAAATAAGAAAAATAAAAACCTAAACGTTACTGGAAAACCAAATGATGAAATAAGTTGTAGCTAGCGAACAGCTTCTCACATCAATTGTTAACTCAAAAGACAAGTACCTGTGTTAGATATGAGTCAATTTAACACTGTTTTTGTATTTACTGGAGCGGCATGGGTGTAAATGCCTAAGATGTGGGTAACAGCAAAAAGCACCACTAATATAAACCACCATGTAGGGTCGTAAGTGAAGGAGGTTCTCTTTTTGCATGTGGGTTAGGCCACTTAGAGTACCTCTCATGGAAACGCTACGCATAATTGCCTATATATATATGCAATAACCAATTTCATGCACATCACAACAACATGCATTCATTGTCATTTATCATGCATGCTCACAAAGTTTCAGGTGTTGCTTTCTTGGTGTTACTAGGTTTGGGTATTTGTGCCGCGAGCAGGGCTCTCTTGACTATTGAAGAGAGCATTCCTTACACTCATGGTGGTTTAGGAGGAGGTGGTGGTGGTGGAGGGGGTAGCGGTGGCGGAGGTGGTGGTGCATATGGAGCTGAAGGAGGACATGGTAATGGATATGGAGGTGGAGCTGGAAAAGGTGGTGGTTCGGGGTATGGTGGTGGAGTGGCAGGAGGCGGAGGTGGAGGCGGCGGTAGTGGTAGTGGAGGAGGTGGTGGAGGAGGAACTGGAGGAGCAGAAGGTGGGGGTTATGGTGGAGGAGAAGGAGGTGGGAGCGGGGGTGGATATGGTGGTGCAATTGGTTATGGTGGTGGAGCAGCCGGAGGCGGTGGTGGAGGCGGTGGTAGTGGGGGAGGCGGTGGAGGGGGAGAAGGACCACATGGTGGGGGTTATGGTGGAGGAAAAGGAGGTGGGAGCGGCGGTGGATTTGGTGGTGCTGGAGGAGCTAGTGGCGGAGGTGGAGGAGGACATGGTGGTGGAGGAGGACATGGTGGTGGCGGTGGAGGAGGGACAGGAGGAGCAGGAGGAGGCGGATATGGTAGTGGAGGTGGCGCAGGAGGGGGTGCTGGAGGATCATACTGTGGACATGCTGGAGGAGGCGGTGGTGGTTCGGGAGGAGGAGGAGGCGGTGGTGGTGGTGCAGGAGGTGAACATGGAGCAGGTGGATATGGTGGCGGGGGTGGGAATGGTGAAGGTGGTGGTCATGGTGGCCATATTCCTTGAGAAAATCATGTCCTTCACTGGAATGTCCAAAATTAAAATGGGCATTTGACTTCTTTTCCTAATAAATTAATATTAATTATAATGATAAGAATAATAAGATTATTTATCGTGCGGAAATGGAAATGCTATGCATCCCATCGCTTTGTACTATGTAATCTGATTTGCTTATACAATTATGAGTTTAGAGTTGATCATCCACAGCAGCAGAAGAGTTTTTCTTTTCTTTCTTAACGAATTTGTGTTGAGTCGTGTTATTTTCATGTGAAAATACATGTCATCAACCCAAAAACATTAATTAATATCTAGGAGAGTTTTGTTAATTTATACGAACCATCAAATATGTTTATATTATTCTATTAGTTTTTATATAAATTGATTTCTTAAATTGGATAAATATAAATTAGACCCATGGTGGAGCTTTTATATATATATATATATATATATATATATATATATATATATATATATATATATATATATATATATATATATAGAGGTAGGTTCAATTGAGAAAATAAAAAAGGTTGAGAATGGAGGAATCGTTCTCAGCCACTCATTTATTTTTGCCGCAAAAGCCTTTGTTGTACCAGCGGAAATGGATAAGGAATACACATGTGTTTCCAACAAAACATGTTTCCTTAAACTATCCTAATCATTACCTTAATATATACAAAAACATAGTTTTTTTTTTGTTTTTTTAATTTTTAAGAAGCTATTTATATCGAAAAATGATTTTAAATATACCAAAATTTATGATTTTTTATTCTCTACAAATAGACATCTATATTGATATTAAGATAAAATAAAAAATTTATTTTTTTTATATTTTCAGCTATCGTTATTCATAAGTGAATAAAAATGCATCAGATTTTTGCTACAGTACATTCGTTATTCACTTATGAATAAAAATGTATAATTAATTTTTTTTACAGTTTAAGTATCATTTATACTACTTATTCATATATGAATAACAAATTAACTGTAACAAAAATCTGATAAATGTTTTATTCATATATGAATATAAAATATGACAACAACTAATACACGTTTTATTCATATATAAATATAATATATGATGAAAGATGATGTAAAAAATATTTTTTAAGTAAGAAAACTTTATTGCGTGTCATATTCATATATGAACGACACTTAAACTATAAAAAAAGTTACGCATACGTTTTATTCATAAGTGAATAACGAATATACTGTAATAAAAATCTGATAGATTTTTTTATTCACTTATAAATAACGAGAGCTGAAACTCTAAAAAAAATAAAATTTTTATTTTATCTTAAAAGTATATCAATATGGATGTCTATTTATAGAGAATAAAATATTATGAATTTTGATATATTTAAAATAATTTTTCGATAATAATGACTTTCTAAAAATAAAAAAAACGAAAAAAAAATATGTTTTTGTGTATATTAAGGTAATGATTAGCATAGTTAAAGGAAACATGTTTGGTTGGAAAACACATGTTTATCCGTTATCCATTTCCGACGGTACACCTAAGTGTTTTGCGGCAAATAAATGTGTGGCTGAGAACGATTCCCCCATTCTCAACCTTTTTTTTTTCTCAATTGAACCCTCATCTCTCTCTCTCTCTCTCTCTATATATATATATATATATATATATATATATATATATATATATATCCGGTAAGAAATTTTTTTTTTGGTAGGAAGGTAAGAAGTTTTTTTTCTACATATTTTTTTGACGAACAAAATAAATGAATCAATAAATGAAATAAAAATAACATGATTCACAAAAAAAAAAAACTTAAAAAAACATCTCGATGATTCATTTATACAACGATTTTGTTGTTATTTACTAAAATTGTCATAAAAGTGATTTTTTTCTTAATTTACTTAAAAATGAATCATAAATATGTTTTTTTGAGAATTTTTTCTTGTGAATCATCTTACAAATGAATCATCTAATGATTCATTTTGTTTGTTCGCTAAAAAAATATGTAGAAAATAAACATCTTACCTTCCTACCAAAGTTTTCCATCTTATACACACACACACACACGATCAAATGAGAACCCAAAAAAGTTAAGAACCCTTAAAAACCATTTTTTTTAGCTTATAATTAATGGTAAACATATCATTTTGTCAAATATATGTTGCAAATTTTATAAAGGGTATTTATGTTCATCAATTGTTAAAAAGAAAAAAGAATGACATGATCGTAAATAACAACAACTCCTAGTCTAGATTCATCCGTCACTGTAAACAAACTCAAATTATTGATCTGATAGATCAATAAACTTTAACTTATTATTCTCTCTTAACAATTAGAAACACCAACTCCATTTCTCTTTTCAGCAAAAATCTGGTATCCAATTTTCCGGCTACCATTATCCAGTCGTGCGCCATCTACTGTCGTTGCCGCCTAACACCACCTCTATCTATGTGTTTCTCTGATCTCTGATGAAAAGTGCCAGATCTACCGCCTCTGTCACTTTCTTTCCCCTTTATCTCTTCCTATCAGATCTCCGACGAAAATCTACCTGATATGATGTGTTTCAGCTTAGATCTACGTTGTCCTCTTCCACATCTACGCCTTACCGTCATTTTCCTCCACCGCAAAAACCCTAGCCGCCCCTGATCTAAAAAATCAAGCAGATCGAGAAAGTTTTGACGAGATTGACAAACTTGCGAAGTGGATCCATCTGTAGCTTTGTTCAATCAACATCAGATATGTTCTCTCATCATTTGTGTCGTCGTTGGAGCATCGCTAGTCACAAATCGCAGCCAAAATCGTAACAATCGGGTGTTATTTTTGATTTATTTTTCTTCCAGAACTCATCTTTTTGTTTATCTGATTTGTTTCAGAACTCGTTTTTTTTGTTTCTATGATGTGCTGCATCACCGAAGAAATCTCTTCTGGATCCATACCAGATTTGTTCCTTCACCACTACCTCCTCATTTCATTAATATCTTTCTCTCCGATGTGTTCTCTCTGGTTGTGTAGTATAAAAAGAGAAGATATGAAAAAAGATGCACATAAGGTGTTTGATTAAAAGCCACAATGAAGTTTTTTATTTTATTTTATTTTATAGTTTAAACAGTAAGTATTGTAAATTAACCTATGAATAAGTGAATTAAGCTGTATATATAAAAGTTGTTAATTGTGTAACTAAACTACGGTTTTTTGTATTTTTTTTCTTTCTTTATATTTATGTGTGTTTTATAAATAATGTAAATATTTTTTTTAATGTTTTGAATGTTTTGTATTAAGCTGTGAATGACTCTATAAATAATGTAAATAATTTTTTAATGTTATGAATCTTTTTCTCAGTAATCTCTGGAGAACCACCAAATATGCATCAGATCTCCCCATAACTAATGTGTTTTTTCTTTTCAATTTAGATACTATTAACCACCACCTCCACCAATCTCGTACCAGTAACAAACCATCCTTTCGTTTTCTCATACAACTAACGAATCGGATCTCGAGATTGATGAAGTTCTGAATGCTAGATGTACTACCTAACACCAAATTTGCATAAAATCTGATATGTTCGATGCATTTAATGTATGAATCTGATGTATCTGGTGCATTTCATGGTGGCTTGCATCAAATTTGATTTTTGTAGAAAATGTTCGATCAAAACTAGGTATGCCGATTTTTATAGATAAATCTTCTTTAAGTTTTGTTTTTTACTTGTTTTTCTTCTTACATCTATTGTAGTATGATACATTTTTTATATAGTTTTTTTTAATGGTTTTTCATTATGTTATGGTGTGAATTTAATATTTAATATCTCATTTATTGTTTATTTTTGTTAATCTTAATTTTAACTGATGTTAAGTTGTGAATGTATAATTTTTTTTGAATTAAATTGTGAATGTATTGTAGTATATTGCGAGTTGTGTATCAAACTGTGATTTTAGTGTTTTAAGCTATGTGTTGACTGCATTAAGCTGTGAATTGTATATTTTAACTGTGAATTTCAAGCATAGTTCTATTTTTTTTACTAAAATTTTGTATATTTTGGATGAAAAAAATAAAAAGTATTACCAACGAAATAGGAACTATATTGTTTTTTCTATTAAGCTGTGAATATGACCATAAAAATGCTACTGAATTTAATGTTAGTTCGACGACGATCCGACAACGGTCCCACGGTTGTCCGGTGACGGTCCGATGCTGGTCCGACAACAAGTGCCAAGTAGTTTCTAAACTAAAGAATGAAAAATTTTGCTTAATACAATATAAATAACGGATTTGTCCACAATGCCCTTAATGAAAACATTTAAAAAAAATGGTTCTTATGGTTCTTAACATTTTTAGATTCTCATTTGAACCACTCCATATATAGACTTAGGATCAAATGTGAATCACAAATATTATGTGAATGTGTGACTAAATTCAAACCATTAGATTAAGAAAAATGAAGGGTTGTGATTGTAGGGTACATAATATTAACCTGTGATAACATTTACTATATAATTGCACTTATTAATTATAAGGGTAAATATGACATTTTATTAAGAGAGAGAAATGAAAATTTCACACATTTTAGGCAACTAAGTTAATATAATTATTAAATTTCAATGAAAATTAATACAAATCAAATTATAATATGATATGTTTCTAGGAAAAGTAACCAAGAATTATGAAAGAAATAATATAATTATAAATTCTTGAAGAATATACTCTTATATCTTAAACCTTGATTGATTTTTTTAGGATTTTGGATTAGGAATCAATTTAACGTAACAACAAATTAAATATTCTTATAGAATTTAAGGTTAAGAATTGGTTTAACTTAACAACAAATCAAATATTCTTGTAGACTTTATGGTTAAGAAATGGTTTAACAAATTTAATTCTTTACACAGATACATAATTCTAGAAGAATTGAAATGCTCTAGCTCCGTAGCACCCACAAATGTTTTATACAACGGAAACAATTGTTCAAGAATAGTCTTTTAACTCTATAAAACAAAAAAACGATATATACAATTGAAGAATTCTTGAAGAATTTAAGCATTCTTGAAGAATACAAAATCTAAAACATTTTGTGTTTCCACTTTCTCCCATTGATATCCATTACCACATGCATCACCATCATCTTCTGCCATCTATCTACATAAAAATGCCACTATCAAGGCTTCGTCCTCACCAACCACTGTCATTAATTCTTTAAGAATCAAAATTCATTCTTTAAGAATCAAATTTAATTCTTTAAGAATACGCTTCTTGGTAACTAGTCTAATAACAACACCAATAAAAATCGAAAGCAATGAACAATATAATCCTAATCAGTACTTGTAAAACAGATGGGTATCTGTAAAACCAATGAACAATTAATTGATTCCATAATGTTTCGTTCCTGATTTGGTGCTTCCCAACGACAAGAAGGTTGGAATCGAGAAGAGAGAATGGATAGGAGGAGAAGAATACATACCTGATTGATATTTGGAGTAACAGAGGCTTTATTTGATTTAATTTCATCATCGTTTTAATGTAATCCTAGAAATTCTACATCCTTACTTCCAGAATCAACAGTCGTAACTGAAATAGTGAAACCACATCAACATTTACATTGATTCTCGAATTCATGACCTTTTGAAATGATTTGAATTGTTTGGATGAAAAGGGGGAAGAGCTAATTAGTATCTTGAAAAGATGAGGTTTTGTGAACCCTAGATGGGTAAGAGAGATACGAGGCAACACAGGAGAAACAAGTTGCCCTTTTTCTATGTAAATACGACATTGGGGGTGGGGTTATGGGCGAAGCTTATATATGGCTAGGGGGGCTGTGCCCCCCTCCCCCCCTATTTTTTTTAACAATTAGTCCCTAATTATTTAAAAAGTTACATATTATGCCTAAAACTATAAAATTTGACTTTGCCCCCCTATTATTCAATTTTTATACATATTCTATTCCCCCCCCCCCCCCCCCCCAAATCAAAACTTCAAGCTCCGCCACTGGGTGAGGTTCTGCACCGCTATGTTGCTATGACGGTGAGGATACAAAGGCCACCGACAAATCGACGATTGGTCTAGAATAGTAGAAACTGGGAAGAATGGAAGAAAAAAGGGATGGGTTTGGATGGTTATGAAGATTGTCCCTCCATGGGAAGCTGACGGTGGAGGTCTACTGTTCTTGAAGGGGAGGCACTGATGGAGGACTTATGTCGCCGAAGAGGAGCGTTCAATGACATCTATCACCGGCGAGAAGGGAAGGAGGGTAAAATCTGGGTGAAAAAGAATCAGAGGTGAATAACCAATAAAAATGAGTGGTACGAGATAATAGGCAATAGTTAAATATATTAATTATTTTACCATATTTAAATATTGCTAAAGTTACTATTATACCCTAATCAAATGATTGGTGTAGAATGAGTCACACAATCACACAATAGTTATAATTTATATATGAACCTAATACACACACACACACACACACTCTCTCTCTCTCTCTCTCTCTCTATATATATATATATATATATATATATATATATATATATATATATAGGGTGAGGTTCAATAGAGAACCATAATTAACCAAGGAACCAAGGAACCAATCTCTTTTTCAACTTTTAGAACTTATTTTTTATAAAAAAAAAACTAAAAATACAGAAATTCATAACTTTTTATCCTTTTTCCAATGATATCAAATTCAAATTTTTTTTACGTCAAATTCACAATGTGAATCTTTGAAAATTCACAATGTGAATTCGGATTCACATGGTAAATCCGAAAAATATTTTTCACATTCACAATGTTAATATATGAATTTAGATATTTTTAGATTTTTTTTCGATAAAGAATAAGCTCTAGAAATTGAAAAAAAGATTTGGTTCCTTGAAGAACCAATACTTATGGTTCTCTATTGAACTTTTCCCTAAGCTTCAACTATTTAAAGGGAAGTACAATGGTTTTAATAATGATAGGCACGCTCCAATTGTTATTTATAATATTTTATCCTTTTTGTTAAAATAGTTTTATACGTATAGATAAATTAGAATATTACATATAGCAAACGTGTCAAACCATATCACACCTTGTGTGCTTGTGTTCGCATAAGAAATAAGGGGGTACAACCATTGTATTAGTGCTTGTAAACAAATATAAATTATGGAAGTTATGGAGTAGGTAATAACAAAAGCTATGCATGGAAAAACGTAGTGGATCGAGCAAAATTTCAAATCTCTCCACTCACAAAGACGGCAGGTGCATGCCGCGAAGCAATGATTATAAAAGACGGTGATCGATCTGGAGCACAAACGTCTGGCTCAATGCTACACTTCGACAAGTTGTGAAAAGGTGTATAGCAAACAGATTTTGTTTGTTCGTCACAGCCGTGCTCCATTACATGGAGCTCACATGGGTAAAGCATAATATTTAGATTTGGTTCTATGTGGATTGGCCGATCTCTTTGACAAAAGCTAACAACAATGAATTTTGAAAGTTGAATAATTTTAAAATAAATGTTTCTAAAATGCATTGAATAGATTAGAAGTAAAGTGAGCTTGATTTATATTACACAGTTTAATTTGCTCCTCATAACAATGTGGAAAGTTAATATGAGATTGGTAAAAAATAAAAGAGAGTTTGTTGAATTTTTTGGTTTTAGTCAATTTGGTTTCAAAACTTCAAATGCAAATTTGGTCTTTTTGGTTTGTCGATTTTTTGGATTTAATCAATTTGATTTTAAAATTGCAAATTTTATCATTTTTAATAGGTTTCGTTATGATTTTTTACTTTTTTTTAAACTGAAATGACTAACTTGCCATGATAATATATATATTTTTTACTTGTCTATATATGTTGTAGGTAGAGGATGTTGACAATTTGTGTATGGAGAGAGAGAGAGAGAGAGAGAGAGAGAGAGAGAGAGAGAGAGAGAGAGAGAGAGAGAGACCCATTTTTTTTTCAAAAACAAAATAAAAAATAAATTAAATAAAGACATGTTAATCATTTGAATTTAGGAAGAGACCAAATCTACAAAGAAACATGCTCAAAGAATGAAATATGTAATTTTAAAACTACATGCACAAAATTTGCAGTTTACTCTAAGAAAATGTTCATTAAATAACGCTTGATCATATATACTCTTACCATATGATATCAAAATAATGTCAAAGCATTTTAAGGAAATTTGCAAATGATTTTATCCTCAGCCATTTTGACTAAAAATTTAGATGAAATACGGTAGTGGCAAAGAGAATTAACATTTTAGCTTTAAGAGTTTGGATCATAGATTGCAGATTTGCGTTAATTTCGTTGAAAGAGGAATAGTTTCATGTTCTTATTTGTGTTCAGTTTGTTGGAGCAACCAGTCTGAAGAGCATATTTTTGTATGTTGTAGTCTCACAATTGAGACTTGGAGCTCGATCTTGGGATGGTGGAAAACCGGTCCATTTGGATTTTGTAGTATTAAGCCCATCTTGTCAGAGTATAATTTCATTCCATTTTCGACTAAATGACTTATGAAGGTAATTAACTTTTCGGTATGTTCACATCTGAGTAACTATCTTTTTTTTGTATGCATCTAGGTAACAAACTTATTGGAAGTGTTCACATACGACCATTATGACCTGCTGTAGCCAGTTACATCCTAGATGTGAACACTTTTGACAAGTTCGTTACCTAGATGTGTACAAAAAAAATAGTTACCAACAAAACGAAAAGTAAAAGGAAACTACATGAATGGTCCCTGTGGTTTGGAGGAATTTGTGTTTTTGGTCCCTAACTTATTTTTTTAACTCGGATGGTCCCTACTATTTATTTTTGTTGCGCGTTTGGTCTATGTCTTATCTAAAAAGACTATTGTGCCCTTATTAATTTATTTTTTAATTAATTTTCTTATTTATGTATTTATTTTTTATATATTTAAAAAAATTAATAGACCTCACATATCTGTATCTCCTCGGATGATCCCTACCGTTTATTTTTTAATTAATTTATTTTTTTAACTCGGATGATCCCTAGTGTTTATTTTTGTTATGCGTTTGGTCTCTGTCTTACCTAAAAAGACTATTGTGCCCTTATTAATTAATTTTTTAATTAATTTTCTTATTTATGTATTTATTCTTTATATATTTAAAAAAATTAATAGACCCTACATATCTGTATCTCCTCACCATCACATCTCTCATCCTCCTCAACTTCTATTTATTTTCCATCTTTAGTGATATCGACGTCTTCACCATCCCTTCTTTTTTCGGACCTTCAACTCCGTCGAATTAACACCACAACCCAGTGAACCCACTAAAGATGAAGAGATAGTGGGTTATGGTGTTGGTTCGCCAGAGTTGAAGGACCAAAAAAAGAAGCATGGTGAAGACGTCGATGTCACTAAAGATGGAAAATAAATAGAAGTTGAGGAGGATGAGAAATATGATGGTGACCGGTGAGTCCCAAATTAAATTTCTCAAATGTGCTTTCAGGTTTACGGTGAGGAGATACATATATGTGGGGTCTATTAATTTTTTTAAATATATAAACAATAAATACATAAATAAGAAAATTAATTAAAATATAAATTAATAAGGGCACAATAGTCTTTTTAGGTAAGACAGGGACCAAACATGCAACAAAAATAAACATTAGAGACAATTCGAGTTAAAAAAATTAGTTAGGGACCAAAAACACAAATTCCCCCAAACCACAGGGACCATTCGTGTAATTTACTCTTACTTTTCGTTTTGTTCATATTTGGGTAACTACTTTTTTTGTACACGTCTAGGTAACGAACTTGTTGAAAGTGTTCATATCTAGTATTTAACCTGCTACAGCAGGTCATAATGGTCATATGTGAACACTTCCAACAAGTTTGTTATCTAGATATGTACAAAAAAAAGATAGTTACCCAGATGTGAACATAGCGAAAAGTTAATTACTTTGATAAGAATTTTCCCTCGACTTTATAAGCCTCTTGTCTTGATGTCATTGTCCTTTCTTCCACTTAGTGCCTTTGGAACTATATGAACACACAAGCTCACGACATTCCAATTGCAAATCATAAATTTATTACAAATAAGATTTAATCTATTACATTTTTTTATCAGGTATAACAAAAGGTAGTCCGCTAAGTGAGTTGGATTGATTGGTGATACGATCATGTTAAAAGAACAAAAAAAGATAATTTTTTTTTTGAAATACACTGATATGCATTTGTATATGTATGACATCTTTGCGATGTGTTTTCATATGTCTTTATGTAGGTTGGACTGTTGGAGTTTATTATCTATCCAAAATGGCTCTTATTGGAATATAAATCTAGGACTCCACACACACATACATACACACACTCATATATATATATATATATATATATATATATATATATATATATATATATATATATATATATATATATATATATATATATATATATATATATATATATATAGAGGGTGAGGTTCAATAGAGAACCATAATTAACCAAAGAACTAAGGAACCAATATTTTTTTCAACTTTTAGAACTTATTTTTTATCAAAAAAAAAAAAAACTAAAAATACAGAAATTCATAACTTTTTATCATTTTTCCAATGATATCAAATTCGAATTTTTTTTTACGTCAAATTCACAATGTGAATCTTTGAAAATTCACAATGTGAATCCGAAAAATATTTTTCACATTCACAATGTTAATATACGAATTTAGATATTTTTAGATTTTTTTTCGATAAAGAATAAGCTCTAGAAATTGAAAAAAAGATTTGGTTCTTTGAAGAACCAATAATTATGGTTCTCTATTGAACTTTTCCATATATATATATATATATATATATATATATATATATATATATATATATATATATATATATATATATATATATATATATACCATGTCCCTATTAATCCTTTGTGGATTAACACTTTCTACCATGTCCCTATTAATCCTCCGTCTCTCGAAGGAGTTTAAGTGTCTCACATCAGTTAGATACAATCTTGTATGTTTTAATATATGTTGGAGTGTTCACTCCCACTATAAGAGTTTTTTTGGAAAGAAAACAAATGAAAAACCTATATATGAAACATGGTATAACAGTCGACGTCTCGCACCTCCAAGTAGAGGGGGTGAGCATTTGGACCGGATCGGACCAAACTGACTCTTGGACCAGACCAGTTTAAGAGAATATTGTGGACCATGGACCGGAATGGATGAGACTTACCGGGTCCAGGTCTATGTCCGGGTTTTCCGGTTCTTGGACCCGTTTGGACCGATACAATTTTACATGCATACAATACAACTTGCTAAAATGCGTTTTTTGGGTTTGATACAACTCGTTAAAATGAATATGTTTTTGAGTTTGATGCGTTACAACTCGTTAAAATGAATATGTTTTTGAGTTTGATGCGGTACAACTCGTTAAAATGAATACTTTTTTTTAGGTTTGATCTGGTACAACTCGTAAAAATGAACACATTTTCATTTCTTGTGTTATTTGGACCCGTTAAACTTTGATTGTTTATACTTTATACCATTTGTTTGAATGATTTTAACCCATTGAATATAAAATTATAGTCTAAAATCATCTACAAACTCTAAATTACACGTTAGAAAAAACCGCATGTCAATCCGACTTAAAGCGAATGAGATATGCTAGTTTAAAATTTTCACAGAATAAAAAAGTTTAATTTTTTGCTGAAAAGCTAAAATATTTAAGTTTTGATATCTCATCTTTGAAGGATTGTAAATCATTGAATATAACACCAAAAACAACAAAATTATAGTCTAAAATCATATACAAACTCTAAATTACACGTTGGAAAAGACCGCATGTCAATCCGAGTTAAAACGATTGAGACATGCTTGTTTAAATAATTTCACAGAATACAAGAGTTTAATTTTCTTGTTGGAAAGCTGAAATATTTCAGCTTTATCTCATATTTGAAGGATTGTAACTCATTGAATATAACACAAAAAACAACAAAATTATAGTCTAAAATCATCTACAAACTCTAAATTACACGTTCGAGAAAACCGCATGCCAATCCAACTTAAAACGAATGAGATATGCTTGTTTAAAGAATTTCACAAAATACAAAAGTTTAATTTTCTTGCTGAAAAGCTGAAATATCTCAGCTTTGATATCTCATCTTTGAAAGATTGTAACTCATTGAATATAACACCAAAAACTAGAAAATTATAGTCTAAAATCAACTACAAACTCTAAATTACACGTTGGAAAAAACCGCATGTCAATCCGACTTAAAACAAATAAGATATGCTTGTTTAAAAATTACACAAAATATATATTTCTTTTAAAATAAGCCGGTCCAAAACTGGTTTTTACCCGGAACCGGCCGGACCGGACCGGTAAAAAAACCGGACCGATTTTTTTCAAATCCTAGATTCGAGAACCGGCCCGGGGGTCCAAAAAAATGGTTCGACCCGGTCTACGGGTCCAAATGCTCACCCCTACCTTCATGACTTAACACATCTTAGTCTGTACTCACCGAGCCTACATCTCTAGGAGAGAGTAACAATTGCTTTTTTAGAGAATAATAAAAAACTGTTGGATTAGATGTCTAAGCCAATAACTAAATTGATATATACTTGAATTAAAAAACAGAGTCCTTTTGGGTTACCCTTAAAACTCGTAATTGACAGAATGACTTTTTGGTGATAGATGTTGATTTATTGATTTATTATAAGATTAATAAATAACAATAAATAATTTATTAATATATTATGAGATCAATATATTAATTAGAAATAATATTACTTAATTAATAATTAATCGGAAATTATCTAAAATCAGTTTTGGGATTAATTGGATTAATTAAACGTATAGGGACTGAAGGTGACAATATTTAAAAGTTGAGCATTGAGGAATTCCAGAACCTTCCCATAGAGGGGATGGTTTTGGAGGAGGTTCCAAGCGTTTCTTGGAAGCCTTAGGAAACCTTAGGGAGCAAGAAAAGGGATAAGGGTTATCCAAGGAAACCTGCCTTATCCTAGCTTCCTTACTTACCTATATAAACCCCTTATGGGATTCATATTTTTGGCCATCCCTTCTCTAAGAGCTTAGAGCCAAAAATTCATTCCCTCTCCTCTCTCCTCTAAAGTATTTTATTGCTAGGGTTTGGGTACAAACCATTAGAGGCACAAGATTTCCGGTGCTTGCTTTCTGAAGCTTGATCAAGAAGGAATTGTTGATTATTTGTTATAATAATCAAAAAATACGTAAACCCTCAAACCCTTTGTTAATTTCAAAAATAGTAGAGTACTCCTAGGGTTCTTGATGTTCAATTATTTGTTACAAATCAATAGTGAAAACATTGATCCTTTAGGTTGCATGTGAACTTAAGGTTAAGTTTTTCCGCCACATATTTTTTTTGTAACCTATAAAACCTATCAGTGGTATCAGAGCCATTTTTTCATTGATCTTGCATAAAGTTGAATAGATCAAAATTAGGGTTCACAGAAACTAAACACTAAGGAGCAATTTACGAATTTTGCTAGGGTTCTTGAAACCCTAGCCTCCACCCTTAGGTTTTCGAAATTTGCTAGGGTTCTTGAAACCCTAACCTCCTTAGCCATTTTCAAAAATTAAGGAGCCCCATTTAGAGTTTACATTGTTTCATTATTTGTTATTTTAAAAGCCTTAAAGTTTGAACTATTAAAACCTGATAAACCCTAGCCTATTTTCGAAAATTAGGAGGCATAGGATTAGGATTAAATTTGAATTATTTTATTAATTGATTAATAGTAAACAATTATTTAATCCACAAATGATTTAATTAATTTAATTAATTTTTTAATTAAAAGATAAAGATAAATCATAACTGGTTAATATTAATTAATTAAAAAGATTAATTTAAGTAATTAATATTTGAACCTCATATTTTAAAATGTTTTAAAATATACCTTATGTGTATATATATATATATATATATATATATATATATATATATATATAATTAAATGTTAACTACTATATGTATAAGACAAGTCAGTCAAATCGCTAGTACGCCTTATTCACGAAACCATGCTATAAAGAGGGTATAAGGAAGAAGCCTATAAAATGGTTGTTGAATGTGTGTCCACTCTCACCCACCGCTCTCCTGTGTGGTGGAGGGTCGTTCGCCGAACGGATTTGATAGGACATAATCTCATTAATAAGTATAATGATATAAAAATACTAGAACCCTCTTTTAAAAATCCCACTCTAGTTACTTTAGAAAAAATGTGAAATAGTATGCTAATCCATGAAAACGCATATCATACTTTAATATGTCGTTAGTGGAGCGTGTGTGGTTAATCGACACACTAATAGGGACTTTAAAGAGAAATGATGGGCATCTAAAAAATTACCATTGTTAATGGAGCGCATGTGGTTAACCGACACATTAATTGGAGATGATAAACGACATCGAGGGTGCCAAGCAGGTTTGCATGGTTATTTACATCTTGTTTGTGATCATAGGCATTCCAGTCACAAATAGAAGAGCATAATATGAGATTAAACATGCCATTAATAAGATTCAATGAATCTCAAAAGATTTAGGAGTTTCGTAGCTTGAAATTGGTGAATTATTTTTACCTACCTTCATAAATTCATAATAAGATTACGACATCCCTCTTATTAGTTGTGAATTGTTATTTTGTATCCTAGCCTTAAATATTAATTATGGGTTAAAATATTAAGGAATTGTATCATGTAACTAAAATTACTTCCTTCATAAAGATGTCTACTCCAGGAGATGCTTTTGCCACTCAATCGTCCACCAACAACAACTTCACTCTAATATTAATCCTTTCTAAAGAGAAGCTATCTGGTCTAAACTACATGGATTGGATGCGAAATCTCAAGATGAATCTTCGATACGAAGAAAAAGAGTATGTCCTTGACAAAGATCTTATTAAGATCGATGAGTCAATTACTACTCCGAAAGAGATTACTGCCTACAAGAAACACTATGGCGACATAACAAAGGTCTCTTGCATTATGGTTGCAAGCATGGTACCTGAGTTGAAAAATTTCTATGAGGACTACTGTCCATACAAGATAAGCTTAGATCTTGCGGAAAAGTTTCACAAGAGAGCACATCAAGAAAATTATGAGGTCTTCAAAGCGTTAATGGCCTGTAAGTTGAAGGAGAGAGAATATGTCTGCAATAATGTGCAGAGAATGCAAAGATACGTTGAACGTTTTGAAAGGCTCAATGTGAACTTTGATGAAGAGTTAGCTATTGAAATAGTCCTTAAATCTTTGCCAGATTGTTATGATCAGTTCATCTTGACTTATCATTTGAACAACACAGAGACCACATTGGCCAAACTCCACAACTTTTTGCAGACAATTGAATCGGGGATGAAAAAGAATTAAGTACCTTATACTACAAGTACTCTCGTCCTTTCTATTAGACAAAATAGTGGAAAGAAGAGAAAGGCTAAACCTCATTCGAACTAGAAGGGCAAGGCCCAAGCTGGATCATCTAGCGGTGGGTCAAAGACAAAGCTCAGTTCAGATATTCTTGCTGTTAGTGATCCCAAAGAGTCCACTTGCTACTACTTTAATGATAAGGTCCATTGGAAAAGAAGCTGCCCTAGTAACTTGCAAGACATCAAGGATGGAAAGGTCAAGCCATTGTCGGCAGGTACATACACTACTTAAGTCAATAACTCACAACTTACTCGTTCTTGGGTCCTTGATATAGGATGTGGATTTCAAATTTGTTTTGATTTGCATGGTCTAAGAGAAAGTGAGCAGGTGGATTATGGAAGAATAAATCTAATCATGGGAAATAGGCGATGTTCTTCTGTTACCAAGATAGGAACTTATAGTCTTATGCTTAGTAGTGATGTTAGGATGGATTTGATTAATTGTTGCTACTCGTCAGAAATGACACGAAACGTTATTTCTTTTCATGCATTGTTTAGACAAGGATTTCAATATTGTTTTAGTGGTATGAATGGTTCGATTTTAGCTTATAAAAATGGTGTTTTTATGCTTGAAGCTTTATGTTAGATGCCATTTTAAGCATCTTTTAAGGTAGTTTTTATTATCATTTAGCATCATATTTTGTACATTTGCATGTCATTTGTTTAAATAATGTTCAACTCATGTCTTTTATTAGAATTCCCATACTGCTCGTTTTTTTGTGTCAATTTCAGATAGTCCGAGTGGAGCAGTGTTTTGGGAGCAGTTGGATGCGTGTTTGGAGCTTAAAATGGAGATAGAACTGAAGTAGGATGTTGAAGAATGTTTTTAATATGTTTTGGTCAAGAAAAATTCGATCGAATTGATCACACGAAGATAGAATCTACAATCTGAAGCTAAAGGATGTTGCAGCAAGCTTTGACCCCTTGTCAGTATTTTGACCATATCTCATGAACCGTAACACCGATTGATAATATTCAAAATGTTCTGAAAACTAGACACAATTTGGGACATCTTTCATGTTTGTGAAAAAGGAAAAAACTGTGATTACATGGCCCAAAAATGCGATCGCATGTGTGATCACATGTTTTTCCTGCGATCACATGTTTTCCACGAAGCTTCCTAGGGTCAATTTAAGTTGTCTAGAAGTCATCTGAAGTGAAAATTCCAAACCTGCGATCATGTATGCATGTACCTGCAATTACATGTTGTCCAAAAAAGCCCAGAACAATATTGTGCGTCATTAAATCGGACCGATACGTGTTTTTAAGAAAGCTGCGATCGTATAGGGCCTACCTGCGATCACATGTTATCAGATTCTTGTTCCGGAAGCTTCCACCTTGAGTATAAATACAACCCTCATAATCAATTGCGAAAGGGAGACAATTCCAAACGAAGACAACTACTTCTGATGGCGATTTTTGATATCTTTCAGCGATTTTTGGAGATCTGAAGACTGTGAATCATCTCACACATTTAGTTTAGAAGATTGATCAGTAAATGTTTCTTTTATCTACTTTAGTTTCGTTTTTATCAATGTATGGCTAAACCTTAGTTTTCAGTTCTGCATAGACTAGTACTTTTCATGTGATTAGTTTTCAGATCTGGTTTTTGTTTTTTTGTTTCTATCTAGATTTTTCAGTTTTGAGCTTAATGAATGTTTGGTTTTAAATTCTTGTTAGTCTAATCACCTAGCTAGGGTTTTTATCATTCCAGTTAATCAGTCAATAGAATCCGTAATTGTTCTTGTTAACTGGTAAAAGTGACAAGTATCAGATTAGTTCCGTTTTGGGATTTAACTCTGTTATAAACTGTAAAAATCATATCTTTACACTTCCGAGCTTGTTAGAAGTATTGGGTATTGTTTGGAATTTTACACATAACTTAATGTAATTTTTCTGATTTAGTTAAGAGCATGTTTAATTGAACAGTAAAAAGTTAGGGTTAATTCAAAGAGCTTGTTTTGATTAACTAATTTAGATAAAATAGATTATACTAGAGCTTGTTAGTTTTTCTAAGTACCAGCTTAGATAGAACGCATTCTGAATAACCAGATCTGAACTGATTGCATGATTAGTAAAGTCGTAGCAGAATTGAAATCGTTTTTATTCTTGGTTTCCGTTTAATTTATTTTCACTGCGTTTTTTAGTTTTTAGTTCTAATCAAAACCCCCTTTTTATATTTTATGTTTCTTGACTAGACTGTGCCTGATGCAAAAAAGCATTGACCATTAGGCTGTGTCCATGAGGATTCGACCCTGCTTTCTTGTGCTATATTTTTAGTGCAACAAACAGTGATTATTTTTATCTGTTTAAATCGGGTGCGACAATTGTCTTAACAAATTGACGTCGTTGCCAGGGACACAGTGTTTTCTAGTAGTTTTATGCCCATAATTTTTCGTTTAGGTACACCTCTAGCTTTTGATCCAGAAATCGAGCGAACTGCAAGGAAACTGAAGAAAGAAGCAAAAAAGAGAAAACAATCAGCTGGTTCATCATCATCTTCAGTACCTCCATAAATCATCACACCACAAGGCACTCCTTTGTGGAACGAATCATATCCGTTTTTTTTATGAAAGTACCCCCATCTTCACCTTCTGATAGTCCATATAAAATTACTCCCCACCACCCTCAGTAAAATCCGAAACTACATTTGAAGCCACAGATTCTTCAGAATCCGAATATGATGATTCAACCATGAGTGGAGACGAAGCAGAAAAGACTCTCAGAGAGTGGGTCACTTAAGAAGTCAATCAGAAACCCCTTTGCATCAGTTGTGCGGAATTCCAGAACTTCGAACTTAAATCTGGGTTGATACATCGTCTTCCCATATTCTGCGGTCTGGAAAATGAAGACCCACATAAATTCCTCAAGGAATTTCATGTGATTTGTTCAGGAATGAAGCCTTATGCTGTCACTGAAGACCAGATAGAGCTAAGGGAAATCCCCTTTTCACTTCAAGATCCAGCAAGAGAATGACTATATGAACTTCCATTCGGTTCGAGTAATACTTGGACAGATGATGCGAATATGTTTTTAGAGAAGTATTTTCCAGAAACGTGAGTTTCCAGTCTCCAAAGAGAAATCATTGGGATCAAACAAGGAAAAAAAGAAGCTTTACATACTTACTGGAAAAGGTTCAAGAAGCTTCTGGTTCGGTGTTCACAACATAGGATCAGTGACTACCAGCTTTACAACTGCATTTGTGAAGGCCTGACACCCATGGAGAGGCGCCTGAAATATGCTTCCAGTGACGGTTCCTTATGTGATATGACACCAACGAAAATCAAGGAGTTGATCGAAAAGCTGGCGATAGAGTCAAAGCATTCTGTAAATGAAGACGAGTGGTATGCAGATCAACCAAAGGGAGTCAATGAGGTCAAAAATGCTCATATGTAGTCCCAAATATCTGAGCTGACAAAAGTTGTTCTACTCCTGACGAAAGAGAATATTGCTACAAAGAAACCATGTGGTATCTGCTTGAAGACGGAACATCCGACAGATATGTGTCCGTTACTGCAAGAGGATGTTGCTCCAGTCAAAGCTGTTGGAGGCTATCAGAACAATTACAAGAATAATTTTCAGCAGATGCAGCAATATCAGAGGCCACTCGGATTCCATCAGCAGTGCAATTATCAACAGCCGGGCTTTCAACAGAACTTTCAACAACAAAACTTGCAGAATCTGAATTACCAGAATCCAAACTCACATCAGCAACCCAACAGTTCCTGAGTGGCCTTAGAAGATATAGTGAAGAGTCTTGCCACGAGCACCCAAGCATTCCAAACCAAAACCAAAGCTAGTATCAAGAATCTGGAACATTAGATGTCTCAACTTGCGACTTCTGTGGGTCGTTTGGAATCTCTAGGAAAGTTACCGGGACACATAGAAAACAATCCGAAGCACAATGTTAGTGCTATTTACATGAGAAGTGGGAAAAGTTTTGGAGTCCCAAGCGCATCTAAACCAGAAAAGAACTTGAAGAGGAGTTTGAAGAAGTTCTGGTAGAAGAAGAAGATTTTAAAGAAACAAAAAAAGAAGAGGAAGAATATGAAGAGGTGTTGGTTGAAGAAGAATCTGAAGAGCTGAAAGAAAAAAAGAAACTCCAACATCAGTCCAGCCGAATCTGAAGAAATACAAGCCTTTACCTCCATTCCCATCAAGATTGAGAAATACGAAGCGCGACAGAGAGGATGAAGATATCATGGAAATTTTTCGCAAGGTTGGGGTAAATCTTCCACTTTTAGATGTTATCCAACACATGCCTCGTTATGCCAAGTTTCTGAAAAACTTATGTGTTTCAAAGAAAAAAAATGAAAAAAAATGAAACTGTTAAAGCTGGCAAAAATATTTCTTTAATCTTGAAAAAAGGTTTACCTCCGAAGTGCAATGATCCAGAGATTTCTCAGTTCCTTGTAAATTGAGGAACCTAAAATTTTCAAATGCCATGCTTAACCTTGGTGCATCAGTCAATGTCCTTCCCTATTCTATTTTTGAAAAATTAAAAATGAGAACTTTACAAAAGACCGGGACACTTATACAATTGGCAGACCACTCGACAGTACATCCAAAAGGTGTACTAGAGGATGTTCTTGTCCATGTGGATAATCTAATCTTTCCCGCTGATTTTTACATTTTGGACATGGGAAACTTGGACACTTCAGATACAAATTCTATCTTTTTGGGAAGGCCATTTATGAAAACTGCAAAAAAAAAATAGATGTTTTTAATGGCATGATTTCAATGGAGTTTGATGAGGAAGTGGTTAATTTTGAAATTAATGATGATAATTTTCCTTCTGATAATATTCATGTTAATTATCTGGGTACCAACAGCCCTTTATTTGAGGGCTGCTTTGAGTTTTCTAATGTCTCTATGCAAGAAAAATTTGTAGATCGGAATTTATGAGACATATCAGAAGAGCTGGAAAAGGAAAAGCTTGGGGAAATCGAAGGAAAGAAATTAGTTGCTGAAAAGAAGTTATCTGAAGATGCTGAGATGGAGCTGATCAGAGATATGCTTGGGGAGGAAGAAAAGAAGATTTCTGGAAAAAGGAATAAAGAAAAAGTGATGGTTCTCCAGTCAAAGCTGCATCTGCTGAAAATTATTCTTGTAATTGTTCTGATACCCTCCAACAGCTTTGACTGGAGCAACATCCTCTTGCAGTAACAGACACATATCTGTCGGATGTTCCGTCTTCAAGCAGATACCACATGGTTTCTTCGTAGCAATTTTCTCTTTCGTCGGGAGTAGAACAACTTTTGTTAGCTCAGATATTTGGGACTCCAGATGAGCATTGCTGACTTCCTTGACTCCCCTTGGTTTATCTGGATACCACTCGTCTTCATTTCCAGAATGTTTTGACTTTATCGCCAACTTTTCGATCAACTCCCTGATTTCCGTTGGTGTCATATCACCTAAGTAACCGCCACTGGAAGCATTTATCACGCGCCTCTCCATGGGTGTTAGACCTTCACAAAAGCAGTTGTAAAGCTGGTAGTCACTGATCCCATGTTGTGGACACCAAAAAAATATTTTCCTTTTTATTTTTCTGCATTCCTAAAAAAAAAACCCAAAAAGATTTTATTTCTAGTTATTTTACTTTTTTTTTCTGCATCAATAAAAAAATCAAAAAATTTAAAAATTTTACATGAGATGAGGATATCTTTTTTACATTCATAGCTTTGTTAAGATGAAGTGTGATAGTAATCGAAAACAATAGTCTCATTACAATCAATTTTAAAAATTATATTTTCAAGTGCTTTAAATGTTTTCGATATGAACCAACATAAGAGTCAGATAATTTTTACAATGGAGGTGTGGGATGGAAAAACGAACAATGTTTTAGAAATAATTTCCTTAAATGCCTTAAAACGAACCTAGATTGGATAACTCTTATCATTCCTTGAAGTACTGAACCCTATAGTTTCTGCGCCTTTTGAGGTTGGGAGGGAACTCTTGTTATACCCACAATTTATTATAATTTTTGAAGTATTGAAGATATGGTGGGCCTCAAAGTGAAATCTGCACCCAGTCAATATATATGTTAGAAATTGTACATCAAGCAACTTGAAAAAAATCTGAAATTCAAAGTCAAATCTAAGTCGAGTTCAAGTCGAAATCAACAAGCAAGCAAGTTAAATCTGAAGAGTTGATCAAGACAAAGAAGATGTGTGGTATAATGAGATTGATCCCTCGATAGTGGAATCATAGGGGTAAGCTTGGATTTTCAGTCCATAATGGAGCTTACCGCGTTTACCGGACGAGTTCGGAAAAAAAGGAGGGGTTGGTCAAGTTAAGTTTTTTAAAAGAATTTTCGTGAAATTATTTTTAAAAATACACTGTTTTCACAAATTTAATTCGGCATAAAATATATTTTCTCAAATTTGGTTTGACTAATTAAATATGAATTATGAATCTGCAATAAAGGTATTGAGACTGTTGTCTAGATAGTGATTTCATTGGAGCTTCCTCGTTGCGAAATCTGATCATGTGAACAAAAAAAGAGTGAAGTTTTTTATTTTCTTTTATTTTATTCTAAATTCTTTTTAGGTCATCCACATCTTTCCACCTGTTTATAATGTTTTATCTTTTTCTTACTTGAGGGCAAGTAATGTTCAAGCTTGGGGAGATTTGTTAGATACCATTTATGCGTCTTTTAGGGTAGTTTTTATTATCATTCATTATCATATTTTGTACATTTTCATGTCATTTGTTTAAATAATGTTCAACTAATGTCTTTTATTAGAATTCCCGTACTGCTCGTTTTTTTGTGTGTCAATTTCAGATAGTTCGAGTGGAGCAGTGTTTTAGGAGCAGTTGGATGCACGTTTGGAGCTTAAAGTGGAGTTGGAACTGAAGGAGGATGTTGAGGAATGCTTGGAATATATTTTGGTCAAGAAAAATTCGATCGTATTGATCACACGAAGATAGAATCTACATTCTGAAGCTAAAGGATGTTGCTGGTAGCTTTGACCCCCTGTTAGTATATTGATAATATCTCATGCACTGTAACTCCGATTGACGAGATTAAAAATTTTATGAAAACTAGACACAGTTTGGGACAACTTTCATGTTTGTGAAAAAGGAAAAATCTGCGATTACATGGCCCAAAAATACGATCGCAGGTGTGATCGCATGTTTGTCCTACGATCACATGTTTGCCAAGAAGCTTCCCAGGGTCAAATTAAGTCGTGTGGAAATCATTTGAAGTGAAAAGTACGCATATTCATGTACCTGCAATCACATGTTGTCCAAAAAAGCCCAAAACAACATTGTACGCCATTAAATCGACCCGATACGCGTTTTTAAGAAACCTGCGATCGCATAGGGCCTACCTGCGATCGTATGTGATCAGATTCTTGTTTCGGAACCTTCTAACTTGAGTATAAATACAATACTCATAATCAGTTGCGAAAGGGAAATGGTTCCAGATGAAGAAAACCACTTCTGAAGGCGATTTCTGATATCTGAAGACTGCGAATCATCTCACATTTAGTTTAGAAGATTGATCAGTAAATGTTTCTTTTATATACTTTAGTTTCATTTTTATCCATGTCTGGCTAAACCTTAGTTTTCAGTTCTGCATAGACTAGTACTTTTCATGTGATTAGTTTTCGGATCTGGTTTTTGTTTTGTGTTTCTATCTAGATTTTTCAGTTTTGAGCTTAATGAATGTTTGGTTTTAAATTCTTGTTAGTCTGATCACCTAGCTAGGGTTTTTATCATTCTAGTTAATCAGTTAATAGAATCTGTAATTTTTCTTGTCAACTGGTAAAAGTAACAAGTATCAGATTGGTTCCGTTTTGGGATTTAACTCTCGTATAAACTGTAAAAATCATATCTTTACACTTCCGAGCTTGTTAGAAGTATTGGGTATTGCTGAGAATTTTACACATAACTTAATGCAATTTTTCTGATTTAATTAATAGCTTGTTTAATTGAACAGTAAAAAGTCAGGGTTAATTCAAAGAGCTTGTCTTGATTAACTAATTTCTGTAAAAGAGATTATACTAGAGCTTGTTAGTTTTTCTATGTATCAGCTTAGATAGAACGCATTCTGAATAACCCGAGAACTGATTGCATGATTAGGAAATTCACAACAGAACTGAAATCATTTTTATTATTGATTTTCATTTAATTTATTTTCACTGTGTTTTTTTAGTTTTAGTTTTAATCAAAACCCCCCTTTTTATAATTTCTGTTTCTTGACTAGACTGTGCCTGATGCAAAAAGGCATTGACCATTAGGTTGTGTCCCTAAGGATTCGACCCTGCTTCCCTGTATTATATTTTTAGTGCAACCAGCAGTGATTACTTTTATTGTTTTAAATCGGGTGCACCAACCAGCTTAACACTTTACCTTGTTATGGTGTGTATGAAACTGTGATTTGTGTTGATAGCTTAGGAAATAGTGTACTAAATATTGATTCGTCTAATGGTGTAGACAAAGCATGTAGCATTGTCGTCTTGGACACATTAACAAGAAACACATTGCCCAACTCCAAACGGATGAAATGTTGGAATCATTTGACTTAAGGTCAAATGATTAATGCGGATCTTGTCTTTTGGGTAAGATGACAAAATCACCTTTAACCGGATCTTATGAAAGAGGTGAAGGTTTGTTGGACCTTATACAAACAGATGTGTGTGGACCATTCAGATCAACCGCAAGGGATGGAAATCGATTCTACATGACATTTACAAATGATTTTTGCATATATGGATATATCTACTTAATCGAACATAAATCAGATACCTTTGAAAAGTTCAAGGAGTTTAAACACGGGGTCGAGAATCAATTGGACAGGAAGATAAAGATGCTTCGATCTAATAGAGGTGTAAAGTATCTTAGTATCGAGTTCCACGACTATCTCAAGGAATGTGGAATAGTTTCACAATTGAAACTTCCTAGGACACCACAATTTAATGGTATGGCCGAGCTGAGAAATCGAACACAGTTAGACAAGGTTATTTCCTGATGAGTCGAGCTTCACTTCCTACTTATTTCTGGGGGTATGCCTCAAAGACAGCCGCCCATATTCTTAATCTTGCCCCCTACTAAGAAGGTTGCCAAAACACCTCATGAGAGGTGGACAGGGAAAGTTCCCTCGCTAGGCCACATCAAGGTTTGGGGCTGTGAAGTTTTTGTTAGACGAGAGACTTACGAAAAGCTAGAACCTAGAAACGAGAGATGCATCTTTATTGGTTACCCATAAAATTCTTTTGGATACTTGTTCTACAAACCTACTGAGAGTGGTCTTCATAGCTCGAAGAGGAGTCTTTCGCGAGAGAAAGAGCTCATATTCAAAGATGACAATAGGGGTCCTATTGATATGGAAGAAATTCCAGAACCAACCAATGAAGGAACCTTAGAAGACATTAGTTCTCAATAAGAGGAAGAGACTCCTGTTGAGCCCATTGATAATTCATTACCTCTTTTCCGGTCCATTAGAGTTAGCATGCCACATGAGTTCTATGGTTTCCATATAACGTCAAATGGTGACACATTTATTAGTGATGGTACACTAGTAAATTTAGATGAGCCGACTGACTACAAGGAAGCGATGACTAGCCCTAAGGCTTCCAAATGGAAAGAGCTAATGGACAACAAGATTCAGTCCATGTATGGCAACCAAGTTTGGAATTCAGTTGATCAAGAACTTGGTCGAAAGACAGTAGGTTGCAAATGGATCTTCAAAAAGAAGACCGACATGGATGGGAAAGTACACACGTTCAAAGTATAACTGGTTGCAAAGGGCTTTACTCAAACCTTTGGGGTTGATTATCATGAGACCTTTTTCGCTAGTGGCTAAGATAAAGTCTATTAGGATAATGCTTGCCATAGTTGCCTTTCATGATTATGAAATATGGCAGATGGATGTCAAAACTACTTTCCTTAATGGGAAGTTGGCTGAGGATGTTTACATGAGTCAGCTGGAGGGTTTTGTACATGCAAAGTTTCCTAGTAGAGCGTGTAATCTTCAGGAATCCATTGATGGATTGAAACAAGAATCTCGCAGTTGGAATCTTTATTTCCATGAGAAAGTGAAAGAGTTTGGTTTCTCTAGGGGAGAGGATGAGTTCTGCGTGTATGTCAAAGCTAGTGGGAGTATAGTGATTTTCCTAGTATTGTATGTTGATGACGTACTCCTCATGGGAAACGACATTCCGACCTTGCAAGAAGTGAAAACTTGGATCGAGAAGTGTTTCGCCATGAAGGATCTAGGGGAAGCTGCTTATATTCTTGGGATAAGGATTCTGAGTGATAGAAAGAAAAGACTTATTAGTCTTAGTCAAAGTACTTACCTAGATAAGATACTTAAGCGTTTTAGTATGGAAAATTTTAAGAAATGAGAACTGTCTATTCAGAGTAATGCCAAGTTAAGTAAGACTCAAAGCCCTAATACAAATGAAGAGTTAGATGACATGAGTCGAGTCCCAAATGCTTCAGTTGTAGGTTCGATCATGTATGCTATGACATGTACACGCCCTGATGTGTCTTATGCTTTGAGCATGGTTAGTCGATTTCAAGGCAATCCTGGTAGGGCGTAGGGCTCATTGGACTGCAGCGAAGATGTAAGTCCCAAATTTGCTTGTGTATCAATCAGATCCGTTTGATGGTGCAAAATCCCAATCAAACGGATGATGCCAGATCAAAATAGAAGAGAAGGAGAAGAAGAATAATATGAATCTTTAATGTATTGATGAATGGAATGATGTTCCCTTACACAAGATTCACACACTTATGCTCCTTTCTCTCTCTCTCTATCTCTCATTATGCTCATTTACATGAGATTCACACACACACACACACACACACACACACTTAAGCTCCTTTCTCTCTCTCTTGGCCGTACAGTCTCTTTCACATTCCTCACCCTTTACATCTATTTATATGATGGACATGGGCTGTGAAAAGGTTCACGACCGTGAACCAGTTCACGACCGTAAACACCACCTGGGCCGTGAACAGTTTTCAGTCCTAGACGGAAAATTACAATTGCCTAGAAAAGCAAAGTATAAACCATAACTTTAGACCCAACAATCTCCCCCTTGGTTTATAGCTTTCTTTTCTAATGACCCAACAAACTCCCCCTAAAATGTAGCTAGCTCTTATTGTCAATCTTCATTGGGAGCTTGGCCTCAACTTTAATCTTCAATTTCTTCATAGCTTCAAGATGAACTTGATGAATCTTCAATAAATGACTTCATCTTGAGCAGTTGAGGTTTTCTTCAGAATTTGGCATTGAACGCACATTGAGTGAGGAGGCCTGATGTATTGATTCTTGAAAGATAGCGCTTTCAGCTTGAGAATCTACAGAGAGAACAATAGAGAGAACTAATCTTTTGGATCACTTCAGCAGGTACAAGAATAACAGCAAATTGATTGAGGAGGCTTCAATGCAATCTGTCACATAATCTTCAAGTACAGCTTCACCTTGCTTCTGGGGTTGAATGATTGAATGTTGAAAGAATAATCTTCATTTCTTGCTCCTTCGAATGAGAATTCTTCCATGATCACGGACGAAGCCTTGGCTCAGAAATTTTCGACACAGACTCCGTGAGTTTCATCTACATTTGAATTCACTTTTCAAGACAAAACAAAACTAAAAGAAAACTTAGCACACAATATTTTTGGATTTTTCCTATTTTCTGAAAATTAAAACAGAATCAAATATATATATATATATATATATATATATATATATATATATATATATATATATATATATATATATATATATATATATATATATATATATATATATTTGAACAAGAAAAAAAAACAGAAATAACATTATTTTTGGATTTTTAATTTTCTGATTTTTGTTTGATTTTTGAATTTTTTTAATTCTCCCCCTAAATTTGTGCATAGAGAAAAACTATGAAGAAATTTAACAAAAACAAAAATATTTGGGATCAAAGTTGTGTGACAGTCTTAACTTTGTTTATCAGTACCTTCACCTTCATGAATAGATCTGGTCAATTGCCGGTATTGTGGTCCACTTAAACACGAAGGATATCGACAATTTTTTTTAAATATATACCATTTAGCTGACGACGACCACGGGTATTGTTGTCCACTTAAATTAAGCAGCGAGATCTACAGACAACCTCTAAATGGTTCAATTTTAGTTGCACTAGAACGTGTTCCCCACTTCCCGATATACCCTGGTTATCAAGAACTTCCAAAGAACTCCTTACTTTAGGTGAGTAAACAATTATTAAGGAGGAAGTCAGATTTAGAAATAGGTGCATATGTTGTGTCCCATGTCGGATCTCTTTCAATCACGCAGAGGGGACAACATATGAATAATAGAGATAGATGGATTGAGAGGTAGAATGTTGCATATGCTGTGTCCCAGGTCGGATCTTCCAATCACGCAGAGGGACAACATATGGCTAACAGATAGAAAAAATTTCATAGATAAGGAGGTGCGTAGAATTAGAGTTGCATTTGTTGCAATCCAGGTCAGATCTCTTCCAATCACGCAGAGGAAGCAACATATGACTGACAGATAGAAAGCAAGAAAATAATTTCCTACATACCTACGTTATCAGAACCCCCCAGTCGCCCTATCAGAACCAGAATTAAGGACATAAGTCCGTACATCAAGGAAAAGTTAAGCCATAGTTCTAGATGTGTATTAATTTAGTGTATCCCGTGGGTTCCCGTGTTTATCTCACTGCTCAATCTACCCGCGCGTCGTATGGTCAGTACAAACGATCCTATCTAAATCCACACTGTCAAATCCTTCGTGCCTACCAGCACATTGAACACAAAGTCTAGACAATTCAGATTCAGTCCCTTACACATGTTTTAGACTGCCCGTTATCACTTTATCTTGATATCACTTCCCAATAAACATATAAGAAAATAAAAAATTGTCTTCAAAACGAATAAGTTTAAGATAAACTCAGTAGTATAGAGAAGAAAACTCAAACCGTAAGTCACCGGTTGAATTTGCATCCAGAAAGTCTGAGAACAGCACGCATAATCTCAGAACAGATCCAAAAATTCTTCACATCGTTAAGCACAAACCCCATGTGTGATCATTTCCTTTCATCCCTTCCCGCAAAGGACACATACTCTCAAACAATGTTCTGAGTGTTGTACAGTTGAGAGATGCCTCATATCACGTGCTTGGAACAACCACTATCAAAAAACTGAAGTCTGATGATATGCCTCCATAGCTGCTCCGACACAGAGCGGGATCAGTTGGTCTTCGAAACCCAGTCCATTTTGAAACTGGGTTGACCTTTGTCATCTTTGCAAGGTACTCTCTCCCATGACATATCCTTCTTATCACAAACAGGAGATGAAGAAATGTTAGAATCATTAGGTGATTTGGGAGAACAAACCTTTGGAACCCATCTGTAGTCGGGTTTAACCCATTTCTTGTTCGAGCGGATGGGTGCCTCGGCACTTTCTTTTGAACTTGAAGCCGATCTTCGAGATGACTTTGACCTAACCGGTCTTGGCTTCACATGAGCATCTCTTGAGTTTGGCTTCTTGGCCGACATTCCCTTCTTGTTGTTTGGAGTTGATTTCTTGGCCTTGTGGGCGTTCCAGTCGCCATTGTCTGAACGTGAACTTGAGGGGTTTCTTTTGGAAAATCTCCCTTTTGGCGCATTCTGCCAGCCTTGTGCGTAGTAGGGAACGTATGCGCGATTTGGACAATTTATGACAATGTGTCCAAGTGTTCCACAGTGAAAACATGTCTTTTTCTTCACTAGGAAGTTGTTTCTTCCTGCCCCTGGTGGCGTATTCTGGCCTTGTCTTTGATTGTTCCTACAAGCACACTTGCAGCAGGCACTTTGTTTCGCTTGTGTTAGTGGCCTGTATTTACCAATAGCAGGTTGATCAGAAGCAACTGAGTTCGAAGCAACAGATTCTGAGTTCAAGGAGTCATTGGTTTGTTCAATAGTGTTCTCCTTGTTCTCATCTTCCGCTACTTTACCTGCACATGTAACAGAATCATTAGAAACATTCACCTCAACCTTTTCTGGCACAATCACAACAGGTTTCCCATATTAAAGATGTGCCTCCCTGTCTATTTCTTCCTGTGTCATAGGGATGGATGTGTAGTTATGATTGAAAGGAGGAGGAACACTATCATACCCTAGACCCTTTTGTTGGTTATCTTTAAATTTCAAACAATTGTCAATCATGGACACAACTACCTCACTTGACACATCAAACTTCTTAAAGTTGAATTCAACATCTTTATATTTTGTTTTAATGCATCAAGTTCGGCAGTTACAGTGGCAAGCTCTTTCTTAACATATTTATAGTTTACGCATTTGTAACTATAATCCTCATGCAGTTTATTAAAATCACTAGTCTTGGCCTTTAGTTTTTCTTTTAATGGTTTCTGGCGTTTCCTAAGTTGGTACCCCTCATATTTTAGGTCCTCTTTTTCTCTTTTTAGCAAATCAATTTCTTCGCGAAGAAATTTAATCATAGCTTCACAAGATGGAGTACATGAAACTACATTTACCGGGATGCTTGAAGGACTCATTGTTTTTTTAAAAAAAAATTGCTCTTTGACTTAAAAACTCAAAATTCAACCTTAAAAGTCAAATTTAAAAAGTCAAACTTAAAGTCAAAGGTCAAACTTGAAAGTCAAAGTCAAAATTTTAAGTCAAAAGAATAAAAACTAAAATTTTGGGTTGAAAATGGAATTTTAAAATAAAAATTTTGAATTTTGGGCTAAAAGTGTGAAATTTACGAAACTAGAAGCGAAAATAAGATACTTGAATTAAAAAAGGAAGAGAAGTAACACGAAGCCTGCTAGATGGGATGGTAAGACGCGTGGGTTGAAGAGGGAGTGCACCCGGGTTCGATTCCTGGCAAATCCAATTTTTTTAATAAGAAAGCTGCGAAGGGAATCTGCGCACACGAGGCTGCTGACTAGCGAAGACCGCACACCTGCTGGGCCGAGAACGAGGACCGCAAACGAAGCTGACCGTGATCGTGCGAGGACCGTGAACTCCGAGGGCCGCGAACTGCTGAGCCGTAAACGTCCGAGAAACCCTAATTCATGATTACGGCCGCCGCCGAGAAACCCTAGCCGCAAACGCTTCTTCGGTTGAGAACCCTCCTTCGGTCGTGAACCCTTTAATGGCCGTGAACACTTCGCAAATTACATGAAAAACAACGTTTTTCACCTCTTTTTGCTCCAAAACTCGATCAAAAATCCATTTTTATCAAAAACACGAGGAACAAACCCCCTATTTTTCAAAGATCTATCCAAAAACGCAAAAATCCTTCAAAAATAAGATCAAATACGCTCCAGATCTGGCCAAAATGATTGATACAATCCAAGCTTTGATACCAATTGTAAGTCCCAAATCTGCTTGTGTATCAATCAAATCCGTTTGATGGTGCGGAATCCCAATCAAACGGATGATGCCAGATCAAAATAGAAGAGAAGGAGAAGAAGAATAATATGAATCTTCAATGTATTGATGAATGGAATGATGTTCCCTTACACAAGATTCACACACTTACTCACACTTATGCTCCTTTTTTTTTCTCTCTCTCTCTCTCTCTCTCTCTCTCTCTCTCTCTCCTTATGCTCATTTACATGAGATTCACACACACACACACACTTAAGCTCCTTTCTCTCTCTCTTGGCCATACAGTCTCTCTCACACTCCTCACCCTTTACATCTATTTATATGATGGACATGGGCCATGAACAGGTTCACGTCCGTGAACCAGTTCACGGCCGTAAACACCACCTGGGCCGTGAACAGTTTTCAGTCCTAGACGGAAAATTACAATTGCCTAGAAAAGCAAAGTATAAACCATAATTTTAGACCCAACAGAAGAACATACTTAAGTATCTGCGAAGGATGAAGGATAAGATTTTAGTCCTTGGAGGCAGTGATTTGTTAAGAGTAACTGGATGTAGTGACGCCAACTTTTAGACAGATCGAGAAAAATTTTGTTCTTAGTCGGGCTGGGTGTTTGTATTAAATGGTGGAGCAGTAACTTAGAAGAGTTCCAAGTATGATATAGTAGCTGATTCTACTTGTGAATCAGAGTACATCACAACAAGTGAAGCATCAAAGGAGGCGGTTTGGTTGTAGAATTTCATCGTAGATCTTGGAGTTGTTCTGACTATTCAGGAGCCATTAGAACTTTACTATGATAATGAAGGCGCGGTTTCTTTGACCAAAGAACCCAAGGATCATGGTAGATCCAAGCATTTCGACAGAAAGTACTATTACATCAGACATAGAGTTGAAGAAGGTCATTTTATAGTGAAAATAGTATCCTCAGAAGAGAATCCTATAGATCCTTTCACGAAGGCTCTGATTGGGTTAAGCATAACCATCATGCTAGGAGCATAGGCTTGAGATATGATATTAGTTTTAGTAGTTACTTGATATTTTGAAAATGGTGACCAAATAAATGTAATTAACTTTGGTGATTAAATAATAGAGATTATTTATGAGTTTGGTTACTGCCCTTTTCAATTATTTATTCTTGTGTTTCGTTTTGCATGTTTTACTTCCCGAATGATTTGATTATTCGAAACTCCACAGTCTCTCATACTTTTGGAAGTAAGTAGTGAATGAAGACTGTGAAGAATAGATTTTAGATTGTCTATGGAGATTAGACATTGAAATGGTTGCTACAATATTCATGAATACTTAGAAAATGGAGATTTTGAGTATTGGATAAACCCACACTCAGAGAATTACTTCATGGATTATATCACGAGTAATTCTGAGACGATAATATCATATATTCTTAAAGTGGAGATATATGAGTTGTAATTTACAAGTTGGTTATGCATTTTTGTTACATAAACGCATCAGTAACATGATGTTATAAAACGCGGTGTCATGCATAATTTGATGAGTAAAGGATACAAGCATATGAGTCAAAATTTATTTGTTCTTTTTTCCTAACAGGAAAAGCAATATCTTTAGGCCCCTCGGTGATTTGGTGTTAACATTATAGTGCTGGGACCAGCCAAGACTAAATTGATGTGCTCAGTTAGTAAGTCTTATGAGGTCATCACAAATTAGGAAATCGGGAAACAAAATTTGGACAAGAGATTGATTATAATCCATGTCTGATGTCCATATGATATCTTGTAGAACGAAGGAATACTTGATCACTTATCTTAGGACCGATGTCTGATCAGATCAGAGACTGGAGTTGCTTTGCGGAGCACCCTTTGCTGTTAACTTAAAAGTTATACTTGAAATTGTAGTTATAGACTTATCCAAGTGAGAGACTGTTGGATTACGTTTCTAAGCCAATAACTAAATTGGTATATACTTGAATTAAAAGCAAAGTCCTTTTGGGTTTCCCTCAAAACTAGTAATTGACCGAATGAATTTTTGGAGATAGATGTTGATTTATTTATTTTTATAAGATTAATAAATGGAAATAAATAATTTATTAATATATATTATGAGATTAATATATTAATTAGAAATAGTATTAATTAATTAATAATTAATCAGATATTAATTGGAATTAATTTTGGGATTAACTGGAATAATTAAAAGTATAGGGACTGAAAGTGACAATGTTCAAAAGTTGAGCATTGAGGAATTCCAGAACCTTCATATAGAGGAGACAGTTTTGGAGGAGGTTCCAAGGGTTTCTTGGAAGCCTTAGGAAGCCTTAGGAAACCTTAGGGAGCAAGAAAAAGGATAAGGGTTATCAAGGGAAACCTGCCTTATCCTAGCTTTCTTACTCACCTATATAAACCCCTTATGAGATTCATATTTTCGACCATCCCTTCTCTAAGAGTGCAGATCCGAAAATTCCTTCCTTCTCCTCTCTGCTCTAAAGTCTTTTATTTCTAGGGTTTGGGTACAAACCATTACAGGCACGGGATTTATGGTTCTTGCTTTCTGAAGCTTGATCAAGAAGGAATTGTTGATTATTGGCTACAATAATCAAATGGTATGTAAACCCTAAAATCCTTTCTTAATTTCGAAAAAACTGGAGTACTCATAGGGTTCTTAACGTTCAATTGTTTATTGAGAATCAATAGTGAAAACATCGATCCTTTAGGTTTCATGTGAACTTAGGGTTAATTTTTTCCGCCACATATTCTTTTTTTGTAACCTATAAAACCTATCAAAAACACCATATACGTCAAGCACAATTGATTCCTTTTTTTGGATAGTAATAAAATAACTTCAGGTATGTCAAAGATAATTGACTCCTTCTTTCATACACATTGATATGTAATATGTATTCCTTAGTCTTAGGCCACAAAAAGAGGGTGGCAACATCTCTTGTAAATAAAGTATGCAAGCCATATAGATCTTAACCTTGCATATTTAGAAAGGCTTGCAAATATAATCAAGACCAATGTAATATCAATACTTTTTAAATTATAAAGTGCTTCTCACCAAGACATTAACAACTACTATATGTTTTTACACAACATATCTAACTATTTATAATTAACAAGTATATATATATATATATATATATATATATATATATATATATATATATATATATATATATATATATATATATCAGTGTTGCAAAAATCGGTCTAGGGGACTGATTAATCCGAGCCTAAATGCTTGGCGGCCTCCAACCACCTACGAATAAGGGTTAGAGGGTTAGGGTAATCGGCCTTGGTCCATATTGGTGAAAACCGGTCCAAATCGGACTAAATTGGTCCAACTCAGACTCAAAATTGGACCAAGTAGCTCTTATGGACCCGTTGGCTTAAAGGAGCAAGCAAGCCCAAAGCATACGTTAACATGTTGTCATGGGCGTATTAAGAAAATAAAATTTCACTGCTGGTTGCTCTAATAATATAGCACAGGGAAGTCGGGTCGAATCCTCAGGGACACAACCTAACGGTCAATGCCTTTTTACATTAGGCACATTCTAGTCAAGAAACAGAATAAAATGGTGTTTTTGAATTAAACTAAAAACTAAAATTTTCAGTGAAAATAAACTAAATGAAAATCAATAATAAAAACGATTCAGTTCTGTTGCGGCTTTCCTAATCATGCAATCAGCCGATATCTGGTTATTCAGAATGCGTTCTATCTAAGCTGGTACTGAGAAAAACTAACAAGCTCTAGTATAATCTCTTTTACATAATTAGTTAACAAAAACAAGCCCTTTGAATTAACCCTAACTTTTTACTATTCAATTAAATAAGATCTTAATTAAATCAGAAAAGCAACTTTATGATCTGTGTAAAATTCCCAACAATACCCAATACTTCTCACAAGCTCGGAAGCGTAAATATATGATTTTTTATAGTTTATATCAGAGTTAAATCCCAAACACGGAACCAATCTGATACTTATTACTTATTACCAGTTGACAAGAACAATTATTGATTCTATTAACTGATTAACTGGAATGATAAAACCCTAGCTAGGTGATCAGACTAACAAGAATTAAAAATCAAACGTTCATTAAGCTCAAAACTGAAAAATCTATATAGAAACAAAATAAAAAAACCAGATCTGATAACTAATCACATGAAAAGGACTAGTCTAATGCAGAACTGAAAACTAGGGTTTAGTCAGTCATGGACAAAAGCAAATCTAAACTAGTAAAAAGAAACATTAATTGATTAATCTAGATAAACTAAGTGTATAAGATGATTCACAACCTTCAGATCTTCAGAAATCGCTGAAAGGTATCAGAAATTTTCTTCAGAAGGGTATTCCGTCGTCTGGAACCGTCTAACCCTCGAATCTGATTATGAGGGTCATATTTATATGCAAGACAAAAGCTTCCAGAATAATTCGGCAGAAAATGCGATCACAGAAGGCATATATGCGATCGAAGAAATTGAGGTTTTTTTTTTCCAGATTTACCCTTAAATGATGTACGATACTATTTTAAACATTTTTTGAGATGGGAGACAAAAATGAGATCACATATATGATATATGTGATAGCATAAATTGACTTTTCTTCTCAGATGGCTTCTAGATGACTTATTTCGACCATGAGAAATATCGATGCATTTATGCGATCCGATAGTGAAAAATGTGATCATATTTTTTGTCTTTTTGACCCGTTTCGATTATGATTTTTCTGTTTAAGTAAACATGAAAGTTATCCAAACTTTTTTCTAGTTTCTGGAACATTTTGAATCTCGTCAATCGGAGTTACGAGTCATGAGATACGGTCAAAATACTGACAGGGGGTCAAAGATGCCAGCAACATCCTTTAGGCTTTAGATTGTAGCAATCTATCTTCGTAAAATCAATTCGATCGAATGTTTCTTGACCAAAATACCTTCTAAGAATTCCTCAGAATCCTCCTTTAGTTCCAACTCCATTTAGGTTCCAAATATGCATCCAGCTGTTCCCAAAATACCGCGCCACTCAAAATATCTGAAAATGACACAAAAATGTTTGTAGTACGAAAGTTTTGATAAAAGACATGATTTGAACATTATTTAAACTAATGACATGCAAATGTACAAAATATGATGCTAAATGCTCATAAAAACTACCCTAAAAGATGCATAAAATAACATCTATCAGCATAACTAGGTTTTATTTTCAAAGGAGTCGGCTCCCCTTTTATAGAATATATTTTCCTTCATCTATTATCCCACCAGCGACGTGGGAAACTTTAACCCTTTGATATGTATATATATATATATATATATATATATATATATATATATATATATATATATATATCTATATATATATATATATATATATATATATATATATATATATATATATATATATATATATATATAATATCTTAATAATTTATGTTTATTATAGAACATAAGGTACTTATTATGTTTTATATCTGTTATGTAACGTAAAAGACATGCTCGAAAGCAATATGGAAGCTGGAAGTAGGAAAATGCGAGCTTAGGCAAGAAGAAGACACAAAAAGAATGTTGTTGGACAACTTGACCACTCAGTATTTTGGCCATATCTCATGACTCGTAACTCTGATTAACGAGATTCAAAATGATCTGAAAACTAGACAAAATTTAGGACGACTTTCATGTTTTGAGAAAATGTTGATTCCCAACTACCTCAACGTGGTGACACCACCACGACATGGTAAATCGAAACTTCACGATCGTTTAGCTGACTTGGAGAATACGAGATTTCTATGAAGACCACGACATGGTGGCTAGATTTTAGGCAAGTATATATATCCGAAAATTAGGAATAATTGGGGGACTTCCTACCGACATTTTGGACAAGTATTGCGATAAAAATCCTCTGGAAAACCCTTAGAAGAGAAGAAATCGATTGGAGCTCAGAGTTGAAGAGATCTAGACGAAAACACCATCAATTCATTCAGTTTGCTAGATTTTTATCATGTCTATTGTAGTTACCTTTGATTTCTAGTTTGTTTATGTTTTAGTTAAGAGCTAATCAACTTAAACTTCTGTTAGGGATGATGAACCTTGAACCTATGTGTTGATTTCATGCTTTTATGACAATTTTATTTGACTTTTCTTGTGTTTGATGAATTATAAACCTAGCATGTTAAATTTTTAGTCTTTATTACCTTTCATTCAAGTTATGTGTAGTAGATGATCATTCTAGCTGCATTAATCTGATTTCTAGTTGTTTATGATAATTAAATAATTAGATCTCGTGATTGAATAAATCATAGAGTTAGGTAAATAAAGTTAATAACTTTGGTTGTGTTAGAGAGCATTAATTATCCATATTATGTACTTGAATTTCTATCTTGATCATATATTAGTAGTTCCTAAATTCATCATTCATAGTCCAATTTATCTTTATATCAGTTTTGTGTTCAACTTGCATAGTAGTTCATAAATTGAGAAACATTAGAATTCTAAACCATAGTAAATAGTATTAATTAATGGAAGCCAATATAAATTGTCTACTAGAATTCAACTATAGGGGAAAGCGAATTTGGAACTAACAGGAGTACTCTTTAATATTTGAAGTAAAAAACCGTTTTCTTTGTTTACTTAGTCGTTATTTGTTTGATTTAATTTAGCTGAACATGCAAAATCAGTAAAAACCCCCCACTTTACTTATTTTATTTAGTTAATTATGAGTAGTTATTTTATTAATTAGAATACGTTCCCTGTGATCGACACCCAATGGATCACACCCAATTTACACAACTATACTATAATTTGACTAGGTACACTGCCTATAGGAACATAAGTTAGTTAAGTTTATAAATTTAAAAATTGATAGGTATATATTTTCTCATCATGTTTTTGGCGATGTTGCCGCAATTGATTTAGGTTAATCGATCCTTTTTGTGGGGGTAAAAACCGCTAAAAAGTTAATTTTATGCAAAAATTAATTTTTATGATTTTACTGTTCTCACGACGTGAGATTCACATCTTACGACGTGAGTTTAGTAGCTTTCAGTTTTTATTTATTTTGCTTTTAGTTCGTTTTTTTTATGTATTTTCCAAATCTTGATGCTTTTGACGCTTTTCTTGAGGAAATGGAACATGAATTAGCACGAAAAGATGAGGGATATAACTCAAACGAAGATTTAAGGGAGCTGAAAAGATGGATGGATGACATGACGAACCAGAACAAGCTGAGCTAGAGATAGAAGAGGATGAATTTCATCTAGAAAGAAATTTGGAGGAGTTGGAAAGATTGCTAGTAGAATGCTCAGACGAAGAACAAAAACAACCAGACTTTCAAGAACAATGTCATGATATGATCATTACAACGACACGAGATCCTGATAGTTCGGTTTGTGTTTCAACGCATGGGGTGACAATTCCATCTTTGAAAAAGGTTACGAAGAACGATCCTTTTCTGACAAGCGACCAACAGGTCCCCCCAATATTTAATTTTCTGGGACTAAATAGATGCTCGCTTGTTTGGCTAAAAATAAAGCGAGTAGTCAAATTTTACAAGTTGGTATGAAAAGAGTGTTCGATAAAATGAATGAATTAATAACGAGCGGATTGACGGTTTATTAAGTTGGGAGTCCAACTCAAAACTCGAACAAAAAGAAGTCTCGGGAGGCAACCCAATGTTTTTAGAGTTTGCATTTTCTTTTCTTTTTGATTTTCGTTTAGATTTTTTTAGCTTAACCGATTGATCGTGTGTTTCTCTAGTTTTTTGATCTTATTTTGTAGTGTTGAAAAGTGAAGCAGTGAAAGAGCTTAATTGGAAATAGCCGGGATATTTTAAAAGACTAGAACCTAGAAGCCGCATTTTTGAATACGTGTGGGGTACCTAACGGGAAGAGTTTTGAAATAAAAAGCACTCTGTGAAGTCACCACGACGTGGTCATCATTACCATGCCATGGAAATTCAGATTTTCGCAATCAAACGAGTTCTGACTAATCACCACGTCGTGACCCACAATTACCACGACGTGACATTTCTAATTTTCGCGACCAGATTTTTCCACGATCGACACCACGATTGGCTACGCTTTCCCACGTTGTGGTCGGGCTTCAGTGAAATATTTTGACGTTTTTCGCACCATACTTTTTAAAGATGCAAGTCTATGGTTCACATTTTTCCGGCACATTTACGAGTAGCTACTTGGGTCCAGTTTCCCGTTACATTTTCGAGATGCCGACCAAAAATCAGAATTCAACCTCGCAACTTCTATCCCAGGGGAGTCTGTTCCTTTTCTTACCTCTTTACTTTTATGTTTTGCATAGCATGCAATGATGACATTGCATAAAATAAGTGTGGGGTAGGGGTTGATTACATTAGAGTACAAGCATTTGTTTTATACAAAAATTGTATTATCATAAAAAAATTGCTAGTTTTGACAATATGCATTCACATAAACTTGAAATAATAGTTGAATTTAGAAAATCTAGCCAATTAGAAATTTTTTTGCTAGTATTGTGTGGAATGATCCGATGAGAGCCTAAATGTTTACCTGATCCAATATATGTTATAATGTATTTGTGGTTTCCCTTTCCTAGTGAAAATTCATGAGATAAGAATGGTAATCTAGTAGTTTGTACGATGTAAAAAGTATTGCAGCGTGTACCTGAAATCTATCTAGGAGAGCTTATGTAGGCATTACACTTAGACTAATACCTTTAACAAATAAAGGTTGAAGTTAAGCTCCCTTGCTTAAGCATATAGGATTTGAGCGGAAAAAAGTGATATATATATATATATATATATATATATATATATATATATATATATAAAGAGAGAGAAATTGCAAAAGTTGAAAGATCTTTGGACCTATCAAAGTATGAAGATCAGAAGATCAAAAATCCTGAATAATTCAAAATTGAAGATACCAAACATCAAACAAGAAAGTGTTGAATTCAAAGAAAATCGAAGAGCAAATATCAAAGAAGAGATGAATTCGAAGAGCTCCATTGTGGTATCGAAGTTGTATTTCTAGATCATATGTATGCATGGGAAGCATAACCCAAAATACATTGAGGTTAAGAAAGATTTCTGAGGATGGATTCAGAGGGTTGCAAAAATGAGTGTCTTATAAACTAAGGGGTGCATGTTCATAAGGATTGTGAGTTTTTTGGATTTGGAAGTTTTTAGGAATTATAGACACAAATACATGCATTGCGGTCTAGGGATAATGGTTGAGTTTATAATGGATTGTTTTATGCGATAATGAAAAGTTAAAAATCTGTTTGCTTGGGGGCAAACAAAGATTAAGTGTGGAATATTTTGATATGTGCATATATATATATATATATATATATATATATATATATATATACATACATATATATATATATATATATATATATATATATATATATATATATATATATATATATTACATCATATCTTAATATTTTATGCTATATTTATGCTTATTATAGAACAAAAGGTACTTAATATATTTAATATCTGTTATGTAGTGTAGAAGATATGCTCAGAAGCAATACGGAAGCTGGAAGTAGGAAAATGCGAGCTTAGGCAAGAAGAAGACACAAAAAGAATGTTGCTGGACAGCTTGACCACTCGTCAGTATTTTGATCATATCTCATGACTCGTAACTCCGCTTGATGAGATTCAATCATAGGGGAAAGGGAATTCGGAACTAACAAGAGTACTCTTTAATATTTGAAGTAAAAAACCGTTTTCTTTGTTTACTTAGTCGTTATTTGTTTGATTTAAGTTAGCTGAACTTGCAAAATCAGTAAAAACCCCCCAGTTTACTTGTTTTATTTAGTTAATTATTTGTAGTTATTTTATTAATTAGAATTTTGTTCCCTGTGATCGACACCCAACTTACACAACTATACTATAATCCGACTAGGTACACTGCCTATAAGAGCATTGGTTAGTTAAGTTAGTTAGGTTTATAAATTTAAAAGTTGATAGGTATATTTCTTCTTATCAAGTTTTTGGCGCCGTTGCCAGGGAGCGCCTATTTCAGTTGTTAATTTAATTGATTAAGGTTAATCAGTTCTTTTTGCGAGGTAAAACCGCTAAAAAGTTATTTTTTCTGATTTTACTGCTCTCACGACGTGAGATTCACCTCTCACGACGTGAGTTTAGTAGCTTTCAGTTTTTATTTATTTTGTTTTTAGTTTGTTTTTTTATGTATTTTCCAAATCGTGATGCTTTTGACGCTTTTCTTGAGGAAGTGGAACATGAATTAGCACGAAAAGAAAATTTAAAAAATAATTTTGTTTAGATTCCAAACTTTATTTTAAAAGACTACATTTTTTTTTTGTTTTGTAAATATTGAACATAATATGATAAAAAATGAGATGATTCAAAATATTTATGATTTAAAAAAATTAAGATTCATTAGGTTTATATTCTTTAATTTCTTATGATCTAAAAGTATTTTGATTTTCATATATTTTATGATCCTTTTATATATATATATATATATATATATATATATATATATATATATATATATATATATATATATATAAATATATATATATATATATATCTTAAATCATATGATTAAAAAATAATATCATCCAAAAAACTATAATTCAGACATTTATGATCCAAAAAACAATACTATCAAATTTTTTATGATCTAAAAAACAGTATGATCCGAAGATACTATGATTGCTTTATATTTTTATGATTCGATACTTTTATAATTGTTAAATATAAAAATCGAAAAAAATCAAAAAATTAAAACAAAAACAAAAAACATTCGTAACTTCGAATATATAGTTGAGTTTGATGTTTGTGCCTTTGATGAAATGGGTGGTGAATAATTGTTTTCACGGTTACTACCTTTTTTTTGAGTTCCTATATATATATATATATATATATATATATATATATATATATATATATATATATATATATATATAGGTAGGTTCAAATGTTTCCCACATCTATTGTGTGCTAGAATGCACCAATAGGAATTTAGTATTAATTATATGTTATATTAAATGCTATCCTTACTTATAACTCTATTTTATGGAAACTAATTAAATTCGTCATTAATGTCAACAATAATATTCTTTCAGAATGAATTCATATCTAGAAGAATGAGAGTGTATTGCAGCAGAACGAGAGTGTATTCTATTCATATTCCATGCAACTTTATTGTATTTTAAGTGAGTGAGTACTGAAACAAAATACGAACTCATATATAAAAATCTAGATGCGAATTCATTCTGAAAGAATGATATTGCTGACATTAATGACAGATTTAATTAGTTTCCATAAAAAGAGAATTATGATTATGGATATCATTAATATACATATAATTATGGAAATCATTTAATATCTATATTTATTTAATTAAATAATTATTTAATTTACTAAATTTCTATTGGTGCATTTTAGCACACAATAAATGTAAGAAACAAAATAACCTAACCCTATATATATATATATATATATATATATATATATATATATGAATTTCTATTGGTTCTAAATGTTTTCTACGGTTTTTAGGGTTATATTTTCTTATGAACCTTACAATATATAAAAATGAATATAGCAAACCCATTTTGGAAAAAGAAAAAAAAAGAGGAAACTGAATAGCATTTTAAAATCACATTTGGGTTAATTAATGAAAATTTTAGGTTATTGGATATACATGTATGAGCTAGAGAAGATGGAAGATACTGATCTTCTGGTTTGAAGGGGGCATACTTATCATGTGTGTAATATACTCAATCCGTCCCATATTAATAGTCAATGTTTCCTTTTTGTTTGTCCCAAAATAATAGCCTACTTCTAAAAATAAATACCCCTTTTACCAAAATATCCCTCAATTTATTAGTTAAACTACCATAGAATTAAAAGCAACTACAATGGAATTAAATGCAATAAATGGGTAAAACTGTCATTTCATTTAATAAAGTTAGCTGTAATTAATGTTTTCTTAATTTGTGTGTTTTTTGTTTGTGGACAATAATTTTGGGACAGAGGGAGTATATGATATGTTCTTATATTATTTGTTATTATTATTGATGGCTGTTGAAATTTAAATGTTTTCATTAATGGGTATTTTGTGAACCCAACTCCCAAGAGACTTGAGCTTGGTATTAGTTGACAGTTGGACACTACTATCTTTCATTAATTTGTTTTTCTTTTGCTATATTTAATATGATGATATCATTTCCTTATCGATTTTGAATTTTTATTTATTTATATTTTTAAGCCGAAAGATTTTATGCATGTAGAAGGCCAACGGGTAACTGGCTAGATGGTAGTTCAGTGTGGGGCATTAAATCTAGAGATGGCAATGAGTCGATCTGGGTTGGATTCAGGTTCAACCTATTTAATAATTGGGTTGAAAATTTCAACCCTACCCAACCTGTTTATTTAAATGGGTTGATATTTCCAACCCAACCCAACCTTTTAGATAAATGTGTTGTCACCAGATTGACATGTTTATGTAGTTCTCAGCCCAACCTATTAAATAAATGGGTTAAACATGGGTTATCCCATTTAAAATCAAATAAATAAATTATTTAACTAAATAATATACCACTTAATTTAGCTTCATACATTAATAAAACTTCATAAGTATGACAAAAGCACAATCTCAATTCATAAATACAAATAAATTGTTCAAATAATATTAAAAATGTTTAATTTCAAAGTAATTTTGGAGAATGACTAGTATTATCGGTGCTAAAAAAGGATGGAAGTTAGGATTGAATTTTTATAAAACATAAATAAATACAACATTATAATTTATAAATCAATATTTTGATAATACATGATAATATTCAAATAATTATTAAATCAAATATATATTAAAGTTAAATGAGTTGGTGGGTTGAAAACGAGTTGATAATTTTTACCCAACCCAAGTTATTGAATTAAATGGGTTAGACTGGTTGACCCATTTAATTTAAATGGATTGAAAATCTCAACCCAACCCACTAATTTTGGGTTAGGTTGGCGGGTTGGGTCGATTTTTGCCAACTCTAATCAAATCTCACTATATATATATATATATATATATATATATATATATATATATATAAGTTATAATGTGGATGACATCTATTGTGTGGTCGTAAGGACGATCGTAGACCAATGGATGAATAGAATGAATGGGTCATGATTTGAGGGTCTATCATATTACAATGGAATAACATCTACCATATAATCACTCAAATTTCATTGTAAGAGTATTTTAGTCAATTAAACTATATTTAAAGAAGATAATTTTTGGATTTTAATGGATGATTAATTGTTATAATTTTAAAATATGATTTTTGTTTTAAATTAATTCAATTTGAATTCTAACATAATCTTTAATCATAATCGATTTTATTCTGTCAGAATAATATTATGTTAAAATAATATTCTATGAGAATGTCAACCATTAACTAATAAAAAATCTTAAATTTTGAAAGTTTTTGAAATCAGTTTTTTATTTTTTTTAAATAAATTAATTCTTGGATACAATTAATTACATTTTTAACCTAATAACATGTCAAATAATTACATTTTATGAACTATTCTACATCAAAAATTTGAAATATCTTAGAAACAATTACTTTTTTAGTTTTGTATTCTTCAAGAATGAGATACAAAAGACACATTCTTGAAGTAAAATATATGAACAAAAACAAGAATATGTTAATGATGCATTTTGAAAGAATAACTTTGGTTCATGATAAAAGAATATGTTGATGATAAATTCTGAAAGAATAAGACGATTAACAATGCTTTCTTTTTGGAAGATCGGTGACTTCTATCCGACTAATCATCATCCAATCTTCAGACCCTTTGTTACCGTGTTCCACTTCAGGCACCAATTATCTCTATTACCTTCTTGCCCTTGATCATAACATATTCATTGAGAGTAATTTCCATGAAATCGAATTCTGTCATAATGACTACCATGAGAATAACAACCTTTTGTCCCTTGTTTATGACTAAGAAAAAAAAATAAAAAGCATTCTTTGAGAAATATATATGATAAAAAAATGATGTATTCCATGAGAAACGTCTATGATATTAATCCAAAGAAAAATCTATGATAATAGATTAAAAAGTTGTCAAATACATTCTTAAAAGAATAAAACTATACATTCTTAATGAACACTGTGAATTCAATGTTTTGAATTGAAATACATATTAGAATTTAAATGATTAATAATTAACAAAACTCAATGTTGCCTAAAAATCAAAATCATCTCCAAAACAAAGAATCTGCATGTATTTTTATTTTTTTCCTAAATAAAATGTTATATGTCAAATTAAGGGTTAACGATGTAGATTGGCAACAAACCATCCAAAAGTTATTGATTCACTCACCAAAGTTTTGTATCAAATTTTTACCGAATTAATTATTTTAATAAATAAACAAAAAAAAGTCAAACAGATGTCAATTGTTCTTTAATTCAAAAAAATGGATATGAATTTAGGGTTACATGATTCTTTGAACTTTAATATCTTACTTTTCATAACGTAAGAATCAAACTGAATTCCTAAACCTACACAAAACATCACAGCACAACATAATTGATAAATCAGAAATCATTACCTATTTTATTTGATGATATTGGCACAACAAAATTGATAAAGCAGAAGTGGTCACTGATGTATGTAATCACTCTTCAGCCAACACCAAATAATCTGGAATTGAGGATTTAGAGAGTAAGAGGCGGAGGCGTCGTTGGAGAGGATGCATTGACAGATGGCTGTTGTCACTGATGGGGAGGAGTTGACAGAGGGAATGAGTCGTCGGAGGAAGAGTCGCTATAGAGGTTTAAGGACCCATCGTCGGTAAGAAAATGGGATGGGGGCAAAATACGATGATGTGGGAGGGTAGGGTTATACAGACGAAGACAAACGTGATTTAAGGGATCAACGTGATTCTAGGGATTTTTAGTGTAGATTAATTTGTTATTTTAATTCTAGGGAGAATTTCATATATGCCCTTCTTAAACATCAAAATATCATATTTATCCAACTTAATTTGTAAATATCATATTTACCCTTCATAAAATTTCTAAATATCATATTTACCTTTTATAAAATTTCAAAATATAATATATGTCCTTTTTAAACATCAAAATATCATATATGTCCTTCTTAAATATCAAAATATCGTATATGCACTTTTTAAACATCAAAATATCAATGGTAATATCTAAAATATCCTCCATCTACAATATAATAATAATCAACAACAACAAAAAGTAAACAATCAAAATATACATTCCATAGAAAGGGTTGAAGATGAATCTTTTTGTCTGTCAAAAGATCAACATTCCAACAATTTATAAGTTCACATTCCATTATCATAGACGTAAGGATAATATGGTTAAATTTATTAATTATTATAATAATTCTAAGGTATAAACATGATTATAAATAATTAAAAACATTATAAAAAAGGATTTGGGCAAATATGATATTTTGAACGTTTATGAACATATATGAACCTATCTCTCTTTCTCTCTATATATATATATATATATATATATATATATATATATATATATATATATATATATATATATATATATATATATATATATATATATATATATATATATATATATATATATATATATAATGGTGCTCCTTTCTTGAGACGCTATTTTTGGGACTTGATGGCTGTAGTATCACTTATATTACGCTGGTCATATATTAGTATCACAAAAAAAAATGTTATTTAAACAAGTTCTGTCGAACCCTTTTAGAGTTCATGAATCATGAAACCAGATAGACAGTACATATGCATGATGCATCATGCATGTAGATTTTCATGCAAGAAACGTAATAAGGTTATAATTTAGAATTAATAAACACACAAACAATTGAAATTTATCAACATTTTTGGAATAACATTACAAACTACTGATGCCACGCTTAATTGCATCTACTTTTCATAAAATAACAATACGCTCACGAATGCCTTGTTATAAATCTTATTATCAATAGGCATGTGTAAGGAACCATCGTCCATTATGAATGGACTTTTTCAAGGGATATAGCCACCATGACCAGCGCCTTCACCACTCCCACTACCACCACCATATCCAGCTGCTCCATGCTCACCACCACCGCCTCCACCACCTCCTCCTGAACCACCACCGCCACCACCTCCTCCTCCAGAATGCCCACCATGTGATCCTCCAGCACCTCCTCCAGCACCACCACCAGTACCATATCCACTTCCTCCAGCAGCAGCACCACCACCGGCTCCTCCTCCTCCACCACCACCACCACCATGTCCACCTCCACCACCGGCTCCTCCAGCACCACCGTATCCACCACCGCTTCCAGCTCCTTCTCCACCACCATAACCGCCACCATGTGCTCCTCCTCCTCCTCCACTACCTCCTCCGCTCCCACCACCTCCGCCTCCACCTCCAGCAGCACCAGCGCCATACCCTGCACCACCGCCTTCACCAGCTCCAGCTCCACCTCCAGATCCAGCCCCATGTTCTCCTCCAGCCCCATAACCACCACCCCCTCCACCACCACTACCCCCTCCACCACCACCGCCACCGCCTCCTTCTATAACACCATGAGCGTAGGGAATACCCTCTCCAGCAGTCAAGAGAGCTCTAGTTGCCTCACTCATGCCCAAACCTAATAGCACCAAGAAAACCACACTTAAAGTTCTGTGAACAGCCATGGTGATTGAAAGTGATTCTATCCCACAACTGTGAGTTGCTTGCAATTTCTCTGAAATTGGTTGCCTATATATAGGCATTGGGTAACTAGAGGTTCCAGGAGCACTACTTCGGATGGCCTAACCATATGCAAATAAACAATAAAATAAAAGCACTCTAGCTCATGACCCTACATAGTGGACGTCCAGTTCAGAAATACACAGCTACAGTATGATCTATTGGATATGCCTTCTGCTGTTTCCCACAATTTGATCATTCTATAATCGAAGTTTCACTTTTCCCAGTTACTAGAGATATCTAGAGTTTGAACCTAGTATATGTATATTTTTCCATGCATGTAATTAAGTAGGGCACCCGAGCTTAACAAACATTTTGATCATTGTTGCATGTCGGTAGTAATACGTACTGATGCACAAAGCTGCCTCGAGCTCCTTGATATGAAGTCATTTTCTGGTTGCTGATTATACAAGTGATACTAGCTAATACATAATGTTTCTTAATACCAGATTCATTTCATTTCCTTTGTATTGTATCATAAATTCCTAAGCTTTATGAGTCGTATATCAGAATCGCAATGATCAGCTATAAATCTTTAACGGAAGTAGATTGTAACATATTGCGCACGATATTGAAATTCCTATGCTCGTTTATATGGATATGATGTTGTAACCCTATGTCCGATTCATTAAAAATCTAGAAAAAAGACAAATCAAATTAATCTCATCAATCATTTTCCAAAATTTAATAAAAATTTATCAAAATCACTAAAATAACCATGAATTTTGCAGTCATCCGTGAAATTAGAATTAGATGCCATCTGTGAAATGAGGGCATGTCATATACAAAAAGGTTTATTATTTAAACAAAATTGCAAGAATGGTCCGTGTGGTATGTCAAAACTAGCAAATTTGGTCCAAACAAGTTTGGACTCGCAAGGATGGTCCAAAAGTTTGATTTTGTTGCGAGTTTGGTCCAAAAATTTTGAAACTTTTTAAAATGACGGATTGGCCCTTGGTGTTTTCCTTTTTTAATTTTTTTATTACATAAATCAAAAAAAGAGAGAAAAAAAGAAATATATATATATATATATATATATATATATATATATCTCTCTCTCTCTCTCTCTCTCTCCCCACCGTCTTCCCCATCCCTCTTCCATCGTTGTGTTCCACTGTTGTTCCCAAGAACTACCCTCAAAGAGCATCTCCATCTCCAAAAGAAAAAATCAGATTAGCCGTCTGCATCCCTCATGATCCCCCATCATCATCATCATCATCATCTCTCTCTCTCTCTCTCTCTCTCTCTCTCTCTCTCCCTCTCTCTCTCTCTCTCTCTCTCTCTCTCTCTCTCTCTCCCTCTCGTTTCTTGTTTACCACTGTCCAAAGAAGAAGAAACTGGCGATTTACGCCGACCTAGGTTACCCATCCGTCTCCCTCCGGTCAGGTAGCACCACCCCAAACACCCATTTCTATCGTTGCTTCCCTCCCTTTGAACCTCGATAACCGACAACGAGAGAAAGGGGATCAAGATCTGAAGTTAGGGTTTCCTTGCGGCTAGGGTTTCTTGGCAGCTAGGGTTTTCAGATGGGGCGTTTAGCGAATGGAAATCGAGGGGGAGACACCAAGGATCGATTTTTCTCGGTTGTTGCCATCCATCAAGGGGCCATCGATCTGGGTTACATCTCCACACCAGTGCCGGATCCGCTAGCCACATATCTGAATATATCTAAAGCCGACGAACATGGTGACGGGGGTGAAGCAGTGGTCGGAGGTGAGGGTGTAGTAGTGGTCGGAAGTGAGGGGTTGATCACCAGGATGAACACATACATACACACACAAATCATTTTTCATAGATGAGGTATTGAATGTTTTTCAGAAATTGTTTTTCAAAAATCGTTCTTTAGAAATCGTTTTATCAAGGTGGGTGAAGAAGAAGATGATTGGATGGAGGTGTGTGTTATCTACTTGTAGACCAAGAACACATATGATATAATTTTTCGATTTTCAGAACAAAAAAACACACATAGACCCAAATTTTTTGAAGAAAAAACTTCGAAATCGGAAATCCTTAAATCCATTTCTAAAGAACAAATCCACAAAAAAATGAGTTTTGTGTGTTACGAGTATGTGTTCCACAAAAAAAATTGGGTGTTTGTTTGTAGAGAGAGAGAGAGAGAGAGAGAGAGAGAGAGAGAGATTTTATTTTTTTCTTTTTCTTTTTTTTTGATTTATGTAATAAAAAAATTAAAAAAAATGAAAATACCAAGGGCAAATCCGTCATTTTAAAAAGTTTCAAAATTTTTGGACCAAACTCGCAACAAAATCAAACTTTTGGACCACCCTTGCGAGCCCAAACTTGTTTGGACCAAACTTGCTAGTTTTGACATACCGCATGACCATTCTTGCAATTATGTCTATTATTTAATTGAAAAATCGAAGACGCTCTCAGATGTGCATTAGGATTTCGCGGATGGTATCTACAAAGTTTTTTGATCGATTCCACTTGCGAGAATATGGGGTTTTCTCATTTTCCATCTACAAAAATATAGTGAGATCTGAGAAGTTGTTCCTCACATCTCTTATGCGATTTTGCAGTTGACGTCTGCGATTTCGTAGGTATGATCTGAAAAAGCATCTGTTTTATGAAAGATGCATGCATTTTCTGTCATATATACAAGAAAATCATATATCTGTATTGCGAAATCAGACATTCGTACAATGAATTTAATGGTTATATTGTAGGATCTATTTTTTATAAAAATTTCAACACATCTTTCTATGTCTGATATAACTTTCTGAGAAAAAACATGAGTTAAAAGTTTCTAGAAGATGTGGAATCATGTATATACGTTAACCTCTATTTCATTTTTGCTTATATCTACGGTTCATGAGTCAGAAGATGATGATTGTATATAAGTTAGGCTTTTTGTTAGAAACTACAATGGAAATTTTATTAGATATATTTCTCTGATTTATTATATTTGGTCAAACTGAAAATAGATTTGGAACATAAATTTTATATGAGTTTTTCTTTCTAACATCCTACAATAAAGTTTGCTATAGAGACAAACAAAGAAGGTCATGTGAAACACTTGAAAAAGGTTATTCAACAAGTTTCAACTATTGTACATTTGTATCTAGAAAAGTTGTGAAGATTATGATCTTACCCAAGATCGTTTTATGTTTTGCAAGATCGTAAGCATAAGATCGTTTCGGGATCAAAAGATCCTATTAAATTGAACTTGTATTCAAATTTTCTCGTAAGGTCTTAGATGTGCAACATACATTATAATTTGATGTCGATTAAGATGTCAATATGGAGTCAACTTTAATTTTATAAACATGAGTCGTAATTTTTTGTTACAAACCGTAAAAATTAGGAAGAAAAAATCTTAATTACAAAAAGAAACATGACCATTATGATCTACAACTAAAGGCTTAAGATCACAAAAAGGATATCATGAGTGTAACCTGCATAATTCGTGATGAAGTGATGAAGTAATGATGATCTATGAGGATTTTTGTGACAATTGGGAAATTCCCGTCATCAACCGTCACTAGAGATTAGCATCGACAAATGGTAATAATAGAGTTTTTCATATTTCAAGGAAAATATGATCAAATATACTATGATTTTTAAGTAAGAAAAAGATTGATAGGATGAAAAATGAGTGACCAAAAAATTATACCACTTTTAATAATGGTCAGTGTACTTGGAAAATGCACCGCGAAGTGGTCCGAAAGATATTAACTTTGTAGAAATCGGACCCCGATTAGAGGAGTTATGATTTTATAAAAAAATAATAATCACTCGAGTTAACAACGCTATTAACGTCAAAATTGTATAAAGAAATCGGTTGAGTTTTGGCTAACATCACTAAAAGTAAAATCATATTACTCCGAGAGATAAGAACTTTACAAGAAAAATGTCAAAAACGGAGTTCGTATAAAGAAGATATGATTTATAGAAAAATATAAAACAGGAGTTAAAAATAAAAGTTAAAATTTGGCAACGCAACCTTAAGGAAAATTGAAGTACTAGAAGAGAGCTGCACAAATATATAAAAAGGGTAAGAAAAAAGATTCATATAAGGAAAATATGAATTTTTATAAAATATTTAGAGTTGCACGCCAAGTGTGCGCGATGCTCGGCGCGCACGTCTGACACCCAAATTCGTCGAGATTGGAGGACGCACACGAAGTAAGCCGCACGCATGAGCACTATAAATAGAAGTGCTCACCTTCTAAATTCTTCACACCCAAAAATCTCTCTCTCTCTCTCTCTCTCTTGATATATCTCGAAAACCCTTCCAATGGCGCGACACTTCGGATGGTGTAGCAAGGACATCCCCGATCTCTCTACTAAGGTGAGTTCATGGCCCCATTTCACTATTTTAAAGGTTTTACGGGGGGAACACATGCTTATCAAACTGCTTTATCAAATATATTTATATCTATAAATATATAAAGCATGAAACCTTAGCATAATCTAGCCATAGATACTATACCTAGTTGTAAGCTTAGATATTATGCCTAAGAGTTATGATGTCTGATAGTCTAGGAAGAGATATTACCTAGATGTTATAATGGCCAAATCCCTAGGATAACATAGTACCTAGAAGTAATGTCGATCAAACTATAGGAATATGCATTGTACCTTATCATTACTCTGCCCAATTATCCTGTTTCAAATTAACCATATTTAGGGTATATATATATATATATATATATATATATATATATATATATATACACACACACTAAGTAATTATGATATCTATAAGTTTTAACTATCAAATATAAGGTAAAATATTTATATTGTGATAGTTATAGGAAACCACTAAGAAAGAAAGATAAAAGATAAAATACCTAAGGTTAATGCGTTAATGAGCTATTAATATTCATCCTTACCCTCATTAAATTTGGCTACCGCGAACCTATAATCGTTAATCTTGCGAGAGCCAGAAAGATATGTATAGACCTATGCGGGGTTTGACACTCCCACCTACGATTGCTAGCTATAATCCCGGCAGGATAACTTTCTTTATAAAGTTTTATTATTCGACGTCCGATGAAGCGTTGTGTGGGGAAATTATTAGTCTACATCATTGATTATTGAGGCTCATGGTAATACATTACAACCACCTTAGATATTCGACTACCTAGAGGGACACCTACAAGTAGTAAATAAAGTACTTTAGGATTAATAGAATATCCTAAAATATAAAGATAATAAGATAGGATCGGTAAAATATCCTAAAAAGATAGTAATATAGGAATGGTAAAATATCCTATAAAGATAGTAAGATAGGAATGGAAAAATATCCTATAAAGATAGTAAAATAGGAATGGTAAAACATCCTATAAACATAGTAAAATGGGAATGGTAAAATATCCTGAAAATATAGTAGGATAGGATTCAGAAGACTCATAAGTAACAAGATACACAAAATTTTGGAAAATATAATATAGTAGTAAAGTATAGGAAATAAGGAATATAAGTAAAATGATCATAATCATGGTAAAATTCCTAAAAAGTTTTCAAAAAGAGTTTATTATACGTTTATCTAACGCCTGTGAATTCACCAACATCAAGTTGACGTTTTCAAAACCACATGTGTTCATAGGATGGAGTAAGGATCGGTGCAAGGAAGGACAATCAACTCGAAGATAGACAGGTTTCATTTATTCTCTGTAATAGACCTCATTGATTAATAAAAAAAATAGTTATGGTTTGTGGTCTGTGATTTGGGCAATCTATGTAACCACCGTCACCACTCGGCGATTCCACCAACGGCCCGGGGAGGTGTGACAATTTTGCAACTTGAAATGCTTGATTTCAAGTTGAATATAATTTTTTCTGAGTTTCAACTATATAATAAAACTAAATGGTGGGATCAGATCATATTAAGATCTTAAGATCCTACATGGGATCCAAAAATACCACTATAGTGATGGGTTTTGAGCATAACAACAATTCCTAGGTTTGCATGCAACCCTAATGCTTTGGATCTAGGTTTTCTCTAGTTTAACATGCAAACATTGAACACAAAAGAAGAAAACCTAGGTTCTATGTATTATAATCGAAATTCACATAATAGGGATTATAATACATATCTTGATTGTTATGTTGCAATAACAATCTAAAAACCTTGCTTGAAAGACCTTTGGTAGCAAGCGCCACAAGTGTCGCGCCTCTAATGGCTCACAAACAAACCTAACAACCAAGGATTACTATATAGAGAGATAGAGAGAAGGGAAGAAGAATTTCTTCCAAGAGGCTTCTTGGGAAAGCATCACCGAAATTCCTTATGGTGGAGGGTTTATATAGGTGTTAGGAAGGTATATGATAAGGCATGTATCTCCAAGATAACCCTAATCCCTTAACCTCCTCCCTAAGGTATCCAAGGCACCCTTAGAGCCCAAGGAAACCCTAGGAACATCTAGATTTCGTTCAACTCACTTTAGGGAGGTTCTAGAATTGCCTAATGCTCAACTATTGAACATTGTCACCTTTAGTCCCTACAGTTTCAATTAATTCCTTTAACCCAAAATTAATTCCAAATTATTTTATGATCAAATATTAATTAAACAATATGATTTCTAGTTAATATATTATTTCCATAATACATTAATAAATCATTTATTTTGATTTCTAATTAATTTATTAACTAAGTAAATAAATTAATAAATCATTCTTCTCTCAAACAGTCATCCTATTCAATTGCTAGGTTTGAAGGCAACCCAAAAGGACTGTGCTACTATCAATTCAAGTTTATACCAATTATAGTTATAGGTTTAGACACCTAATCCAACAGTCTCCCACTTGTCACAATTCCAAAACTTTTTAAGAATTCCAAATTCTTGTCACTACTAAATGTGTTAGAGTCTAACCTTACATGCAATATCCTTTTGTGATGACGTGACGTTAAAGTCACCAAGACTTAGTTAACCATGTCACAAAATGCTCCATTGAAACTTTGTTACTTAAAACAATTTCATGGTAATGAAGAATCAAATTCAAGGTAACTCCTTAAACACCCTCCTTGCATTAAGGTTTCTAACTCACATGTAGATTTAAAATAACCAACTCCCATTATGGAAACATTTCCATATTCCCATATGACTATCAATTCTGAATAAGAATCAATTCCACTCAGAATTATGTCAACATAGTTCTTCCAAATATTTATACTTCCAACTGTCTTTAGCGAACCTCAAATTATCCTTGACAGTTGTTTTACAACTTTAGTCATATTTGTTCTAGTCCTTTTCCCTCTTAATCTCCTAGACATTTGAAAAAGCAAAACAAGTGAATACTATAGCATACATAATCAATCCTATATCTGAAGCATATGGGATTCGACACATAATGTTTTGCATAAAAACATGATACTTGATCAATCTCTTGCTATAATATTTCCATATATCGAATTTCCTATGTTGAACTACTTTAACACGATATTCATATATGTTCATGACTAAGTTATTTCAAATCTAAACTTTTATATATGAAATGAAGTATAAGTGTCATCTCCCCTAAATCCTTTTGTAGCGAAACAATTTTCAAACTTTTCAACTTGCAAATTCGTAACCTTTGTTTCCTAAAATAGTATTGCTAACCTGCAACACTCAGCATAACAATTATGCTCCCACTAGCATAACAATTATGCTCCTATCTGGATAACAATTATGCTCCCACTAACTTTGACATGTACCCAGAAATCAACTGGACTTCTAGAAATCAATACTATTGGCTTTCTTTCTAAAGTTTAGATTTCTGATAGGTAGTGCTTTGATAAGTCTTCAACTAGACTTCTCAAGCTCATACACCTTCATTAGATAGCATATGTGTGTGTTTAAACCATTTCATAACTTATAGCTATAAGTCTTGAACGTCCAAACTATTACTTGCTATTTCTTACAATTCGAGCTATGAAAAGGGATGTTGTAATCATATACGAATTTGAGAACACAATTATCACCACTACTAATCATAATGATATTTATCTTTAAAATCTACTAGCGAAAGTGTTTCCTCATAATCATTTTCATGAGTTAGAGCGAAACCTTTTTCCATTTAGATCTTATGGTGTATGTGTTCCCATCGATGTGAATTTTTCATTTGCAACCTACAATCATAAGATAAGGTTGAGGACAAAACCAAAACCAATTTTAGTTATTCTCTTCATGGACTGAACTTTACTTATTCTTAATTTCTTATCTTCTGGTAGCACAAGGGCCTACCAGCACTTCCATGTTGTCAAGCAGCTCACTCATATTGATCAATGTACTATCATTGACCAATGCGCTCTGCCTATTGCAATCAAATGAGAACTATAAAACTCACATGCATAGTCAAATTAATGGGAAGGTGCACAGAAACAAGAATGTGTCAACTTAACATGATAAGTCATTAACCTCAGGTCGTGTGCTAGTGATAACTAACAGGTTTATTCTTGATTGACTCCTGAAACTATTCACAACCATTAAGACTCCCACTGACTTCTTGACATATAAGTTTCTCTGTTAAGGAACATTCCTCGACAAATATTCAAGAGTTAGTGTGGGTTATTATCAAGAAAACACTTCATTATATTGGTCTTAGTTTATCCTTTGTTTTAACTAAAACAACACAACTACCAATTCAAATGTGCTAGAGTAATAAAACATTTCTACTCCACATTTCATGAGGTGTTATAAACCTACTTAGTTTGAAATAAGTTTCAACATACGATTCAAAGTTACTAGAGTACGACTATAAAACTTGATTTGATACGAAGTATGACTCATCTCTCGATTAAACCATTTCAACAATATCTGATTCCTCTTCTTAGTTGAAACAATTTTACCAAGATGTCCTTAGAGGATCAATTGTGACATGGTTCTACAATCATTAAGATGATCATAAAACACGATACCTAAGTACTTCTCCTTTCCTTTCAGATTGGAGAAACTTTTATCTTTCTACCTAATAGATTCTTCTTATTCGTTCTGCCATTCTTTGAAACTTTTCAAAGAAACAGAATTACACTTAATCTTATAAGCTTAACCACATTTACTGAACCATCAGTAAATCATGACGAATAGACTTATCGTCCTTTGTGGTCGATCTTACAGTCCACATCAATGTGTACTAGATCCTTTAGTCCTTCACTTGTCTCACATAAACATGTGATCAAGGAATTAGTCTTAATCTTCCAATGACCAAAATTCTCATACATCACACAATCAAATTGTATGAGTCTAAGTTTCTATCCAATTAAAACTTGGGTGATGAGAATTTCCTTTCACTTGGTCAATTATGACATTACCACAAATGATATAACAAAGAATCAAATCCACTTTTAACATTGCTAATAATAGAAATATAACCACCAATTTTCACAAATACCATTGCAAGGAAATATATAAAGTAAAAACGAAAATTTTACTTTATTGATAATGTGTGGAAAAATTTGTCCTTAAAATGAAAATATATGTGAAAACTATGTTTCTAGATATTTCCTAAGCAATCTATTAATCTATCATAACTCCTAAGTAGCAGCTCCAAATTCTGATCATCGAACCATGTAACCGAAATCCATCTCTCACGATTAGAATTAGCCTTTTTTCTTCTTAAGCTTCCTTTTTTCTCTTAAATCCTGCAAAAACATCAAAATGTGACTATCACATCATGTATTAAGACTCTATGAATAGGAACTTAATGGAGTTTGATAATGGATGTACCTGAAGTGGAGTCGTATAACTTGACTTTCTTATCTATGTGAGAGTTCAGGTAGACAGGGCAGCTTCGCATCCAATTTCCCTTTAACTGGCAATAGAAACATATGGACTCTTCAGGAGCGGCACATGAGACTATCTCAGAATTTGCCTTTCTCTTTACCATATGGTCAAACAGTTTGACCTTGGCCGATCCCTTTCCATTGGGAAGAGAAACCTTTTCTGGACTACCATTGTTGCTATTGTCCATGGAGTTTTGAGAGACGGATCCTTCAAACACATTTTCTTGACCATTAGCAAATATGTCAGATCAATTAGGGTCACGTCGTGGTCAGTAATATAGTAGTACTTAACGAACTGACTATATGACTCAGGAAGCGAGTGAAGAACCAAGTCAATGACCAACTCCCTTGGGAAAACGACACCCAACATTCCCAATCTGTCAATGTGCGACTTCATTTTTAGAACATGTGCACACACAAAATCTCCATCTTGGTGTTTGCATGCCAAAAGGGCTTGAGTAACTTTGAACTTTTCAAGATGACGAAAACGTGGGTCAGGGAGAATCACTGGAGGAGGTGGAGGAAGAGTTGGAGAAGTATGATTTCCAGTTCCACCAATGCTCGAAGAAGGGAACATTCTTTCACCTTGATCAAGATGTGGAAGATCATCTTTAGAAGGAAAGTCATTTACAAAAGGACGAGGAAGACCATTGTTGTGAGAACTTGACATCTATAAAAGGAGAAAAGAAAATTCAAGTTAGTTGATTTTAGTCCTTAATTATTAACCCAAAATTCAAATTAAGGCTAGGATCGATATTTTCGATTCGAGTTCTGAAGAGGGATGCCGTAATCAAATTCAAAACTATTTTAGGTAGGTAAGCATTTACCAATTTCAATCTAATGAAGCTCCTAGATCTTTGAGATTTCTTGAACTATTCAATGACATGTTTAATCTCGATTATGCCCTTTCCATTTGTAACTGGGATACCGAGGATCACAAACAAGGTGTGAATAACCATGCAAATTAGCTTGGTACTCTCGATGTCATTTATCACCCAATCAATGTGCCGGTTAACCATACACGCTCCATCGATCAATGATAATTTACGAGACACCCATTGCCAACAATATTAGTCCATATTAGTGTGCCGATTAACCACACACGCTCCACTAAAGACCAATAAGGTGCAATGTGTAATTTCATGGGTTAGCATCAAATTCACATTTTTCTAAAGTAACTAAGAATGAGATTTTTTTTAGAAAATAGTTTAGTTACTTTATATCGCATTATACTTATTAATGAGATTTAATTTTGTCCTATCAAACCCGTTCGGCTAACGACCCGCCACTAGTCAAGGAAACGGTGGGTGAGAGTGGACACCCATTCAATCGCCACTTTAGAGGTAATTTCCTTATACCCCCTTATAGACTAGCTTCGTGAATGAGACGTACTAGCGGTTCGACTGACTCATCTTATACATATAGTAAACATTAAACTTTTAATCTTACATATAGTATAAGGTGTATTTTAAACATTTTAAAATACTAAGGGTTTAATCTTTTATTGAATTAAACTCTTAATTTAATTAAATTTAAACCAAATATGGATTTATTAATTATCCTTTAATTAATCTTTTAATTAAATTATTAATAAAATACATAATGATATATTTTAGGGTTTTCCATTTTAAATTTCAAAAATTATACCTTTAATTTTAAATTTCAAACAATCCCAAAAATATTAATTATTAAGTCCAATTAATAATTATCTAGTAACCAATTATGGATATATTAATTATCCTTTAATTAATCAATTAATTAAATTATTAACCATATCCATAAGGATAAATATAATCAAATAAATCATCATTATCTAATCCATATTTATCTCCTAACATTTAGGTTTTTATTGAATTATCTTATATTACCAAAAAACAGATTATGACAAAATTAATAAAAGATAATTACCAAATATTAACCTAGTAAATCAAGTTAGGCAAGAAAGTCCGAGATAAGCATCAGACGGACCAATTTGCCGAGTTGGAGGACCAAACTCGACGAGTTCATGCAACTCGACGAGTTCCAAGAACAACTCGACGAGTTCATTGAATAAAATGTCGATTCTATTCCCTTCTCCTTTGAACAAGATCAAAATTGCATCTATTCAACAAAAAACTAAATCTAGGCTCTGATACCACTGATGGGTTTTGAGCATAACAACAATTCCTAAGTGTGCATGCAACCCTAATGCTTTGGATCTAGGTTTTCTCTAATTGAACATGCAAACATTGAACACAAAAGAAGAAACCCTAGGTTCAATGTATTATAATCGAAATTCACATAATAGGGATTAAAATACATACCTTGATTGTTATGTTGTAATAACAATCTAAAAACCTTGCTTGAAAGACCGTTGGTAGCAAGCGCCATAAGTGTCGCGCCTATAATGGCTCACAAATAAACCTAGCAACCAGGGATTACTATAGAGAGAGAAGGGAAGAAAAATTTCGTCCAAGAGGCTTCTTGGGAGAGCATCACCGAAATTCCTTATGGTGGAGGGTTTTTATAGGTGTTAGGAAGGTATTGGATAAGACATGTATCTCCAAGATAACCCTAATCCCTTAACTTCCTCCCTAAGGCATCCAAGGCACCCCTAGAGCCCAACGAAACCTTAGGAACATCTAGATTTCGTTCACCCCCTTTAGGGATGTTCTAGAATTTCCCAATGCTCAACTATTGAACATTATCACCTTTAGTCCCTGCAGTTTCAATTAATTCCTTTAACCCCAAAATTAATTTCAAATTAATTTCTGATTAAATATTAATTAAACAATATGATTTCTAATTAATATATTATTTCCATAATACATTAATAAATCATTTATTTTGATTTCTAATTAATTTATTAACCAAGTAATAAATTAATAAATCATTCTTCTCTCTCTAACAGTCATCCTGTTCAATTGTCAGGTTTGAAGGCAACCCAAAAGGACTGTGCTGCTATCAATTCAAGTTTATACCAATTATAGTTATGGTCTTAGACACCTAATCCAACATATAGATCTTGATTCAGATAGATCCTAGTGAGTTTGAGATAGTTTTTGGCTTGTAGGATCTTAAAATCATAAGATCTTAACAACCATGATATCTAGTAAATAAGGCTCTGGTCGATGAGGCTCTAACTGTTCAATACAATGCGTAGAATGGATCGAGTAAAAAAGGATTCGGTAGCAAAAGAAGAAAATCTAATGTTGAGAACAAATGTAGCAGAAGATGTAGCAACAATCAAACAAACATTTTATCTCTCAAAGTGGTCATCAATATCGTCCTAGATATTTTGTATATGAAACACCGTTACAACCATAAGCTTTCGAAACACAATTTATGGATAAAAAATTTCATTATGTTGATCCAGAAACTTATAAATATGTCGGTGATGATGATATTTCTATATGTGACAATGTTTTTCCTAAAAATCACAAGGATGTTGGTAAATATGGTGATACAAATTACCATTAATGTTGTTCAAAGTTGGAGGTTGTGGTCGACGGGAACTACTAATTTTTTTCCTCTTGCATATGGAATATGAAAGAGTGGGTGAATAGAGACGTGATAATGAAATACATGATTGCATCAACGTCTCAGAATATTTAACTTTCACATTTAATAGGGAGCCAATGATTGCCATGATCATTGTTAATATATTTCTGAATATACAACATCTTTTATGAAATTTATGAGTTAAGTTTAAAAAAATTGTTCTGAAGGCGCCAAAGTGTAAGATTTTGCCTTTTTATTTTGAAACGCTACGTGGTACAAGGAACACATAATGGAAATACTTAAAAGCCGCATATCTAGAATGGTCAAAGGAATATTTCTCATGTATTTATAATCTTATGACATCAAGTAGCCTAAAGTTGTCAACTTGTTATCAAGATATGCAATAAAGAAGTCGGTAATGATGCTTATAGAGTTCTTCCACATGACAATGCAATGTTGGTATTTTCAGCATCAAAATAAGGCATGTATTATTTAGATGCATTGAAATTGTTTATTGAGTGATTCCATTGACAATACTTTAAACTTAAGAGTGTTATTTGGTACTTTATGCAACAAAAGCAACAACATGACTTACCTTATGGGCGGATAAAAAGGTTAGAAGGATTTCTAAATATCTAGTGGCAACTTTCTCAAATAACTTTATGTATCTTAGTATTTAAGACGTGATGACTATTTCGAAATGGATATCTGTGTTTATCATATGGATTGTTACCGTGAGACATACATGTAGTTAGTGAAGACTCTTCATAATACTCATTCTGAATGGGAGAAGCCTGGTGATCTGATGATTGTTAAAGCACCAATAATGGAAAAGTATCAACCTGGTATGCCCAAAAGCATTGATTGTATTATGTATAAAGAGGTGATTGTATTCCGTATAAAGAGGAGGGTGGGTCCAGTCATAAAATAGTGTTATCGATGCCACCTACAAGGTCATACTAAAAATAAATTTCCATATTGTGTCCCAACTAGTAAAGAATAACCATCTACTATGTAACACTCTATATTTATACATTAAAAATGTATTAGTTTCTTAAACATCTTATGATATGGATTAATATTTCAAAATTTGGTCCCCCAAATTTTTTTTGGAACAGATAACGTAACTTGGGGGATACAATTTCATATGAAATACAAGTATACTGAAGCAAATTATCTATGTGCAAGTCTAACATGGGGGTTACAACTTTATATGAAATACTACTATAGCGAAGCAAATTACATACATACATAAACTAGATCCAAGTGCAAAGTCCGACTACAAAAACTTTACTTATTCTATAATCAAAAGCATATCTTCTAGTAATCTACAAAATGTCCTATTATAAGGACTAAGTTCTTTTACTTCTCGATACATGAAGTTGTAATATATGGCGTTAAAATAAAATCTGTAAGATATAAATGTCTCGTGGGCTACAAGGATTTTGATACAAAATCTTTTCAATGCTTCATATAATTCTTACTTTCAAATAAAGTAGAAGAAAATATTTCCATTGTAAACATTGCTCATAAATGTTTACCTCATATATAAGGTATTTCAGTTTATGCTATAAAATTTACTTGAAAATATAATCTTTTAAAACATTACATAATTTATTCTTGAAACATAGATCGTTCAAGATGTACTCTAAGCTTTACTTGAAATCATAAACTTTTCATGTAAAAACATATGTCATGACTAAATATTATTTATGCAATGCTTGCCCACATTCCATTCTAAGATATCAAACCACCTCGATTTGTTATCTCAAATCATAGTTATTGGTTAAGTACCGAGTCACTATTCCCTTCATAGCTATCATCTATATATCGATTCATTATTATTGGCCTTGTCACAATAGTGACATCAGTTAACGAAAAAGGAGAAGAGAAGATTAACAATTATGATGTCATTAGCTAGACCTTTATTTCACAAAAAGGGAGTACCATCTCAATAAAGTCTTTTTATACCGTTCTTGGGACTTCATATGTCCATACAGTTATAAGTACAATGTAATCCATAATCAATGTATGCATGGATAGCCATCTCTTTTATGCAATTCAATACATTCAAGTTCCATGATATGCATATGAATTTAAGGTGCCTAATATGGAAAATTGTATTAGTTAAATATTAAATACCTCAATTATTTCTCCTTAGAATGTCTGGAACACTTTCTGTAACACTCATTTCTCGATCCCCGTTATGTAATTCTTTTTAATGTTTAAATAATAATAATAATAATAATAATAATAATGATGATGATGATGATGATGATAATAATAATAATAATAATAATAATAATAATAAAGGAATATATAACTCCATGTTCCAAAATTTCCAAAAATCAGATCTGTACAACAAATTAGGCTTAAGGTTTAATCTATCAGCATGCCAAAGTGAAGGGACCGAATATGCCAAAATTGAAATCTCAGCTTGTGTTTTTCCTCAATAAACACACAACAATGAAATTTGCTTCCTTCCGTTTTAAGCCTGCAACTCTTGATACCTTTGAAAGTAAATGGATCTTAACCCTAAGTATGTTTATTCTCCTCCATTTAAAGCTATTCACCCTCCTCTTTAGAGAAAAATGTAGGCTACCAGAGTTAAGGTTTAAAAAAAAAGAGCTTCCAAGCTCATTTCTTTAACTTTCCAGCCACCCCAAGGTATGTACTAACCTCATTTTTACCCTAACATGCTTCTCCCCCTTCCCCGCCACTATGTAGGTCGGAGTTGCCTCCGGTGACCCTTAAATCACCAAAAAATGCAAGGTTGCGAGATTTTTCGTTCTAAACTATTTCGGTAGTGTTTAATGAGTCCTTGGCCCTTATACCTCTTGATTAAGTTTTCTCTTAGTCCCTTTAAGATCCGAGATAAAGTATTGACATGAGAACAACGAATATAACAACAAAATGCATTAAAATATCCATATGAACTCATATTATCGGATTTCTGGTGATGTATGAGTTTGATTCTTTTCTGATCATATGTATATGTTCTAGATTTTGTTGAAGGTTGTTGGGACTAATACTTGACATCCTTAACTCATTTAGTCTCGTGTTGGTGCCTAGAACCAAGAAGCAACATCTTTTTGATTTTGTCCCGAAAACTCACAAACCGAAGAGCTACACTTTGTGAATAATTTTGGTCCATGAAATCTGATATTTTTAACAATTTTTTTTACTGTCAAAGCATATCCTACTTCATGTCTTAAAATTTTGGTTGGGTGTGAGTGTTTAAAACAAAAAGTAAGATTCGATTTAGGGTTATGTGTGTTCTTGGTATGTGTTTGGTGTGTCTAAACCCTAGAATATGTTTGAATAATACATACCCTAATATATGTATATAAAGATGAATAAAATTATGTGTGTGTACAACATGATATTTCAAGAAGGTTTCTGAAAGTAAAAATATAAATAAAGTATAATATGCATATTACCAGTAGATGATCTAAATAGAGTTAGTGGTATCAGATGTAGGTGTTCAGAGAGGGAGTTCATCTTAGCCACTTTAGTGGTTTATTCCGTGTTTGCTACTTTATGTGAGTTTTCTCACTATACTATATGTTACAGTACATATCCTTTGTATGTTAATAGATAGATATGTTGCAGTATGTTGATTAGGAAAATAGGCTAGTAAAGTCTTTTTCATGTTGTCTGTTGTGGTGTTGTTTGTTTGTTATGTGATATATTATGTTTGGAGTTAAAGGCAGATCAGCACGGGAGCTAAGACCCTAGACACTCACTATGGGTTGAGGTAGATCAACTTAGGAGTTACGAATCAAGATACTCGGGGTTGATGGTGGATCAGTACGTGAGATAAGAGCAAAAGATACCCAAGGTTAATGGAGGATCGACATGGGAACCGATATTTGTTAACAGGGCAGATCAACACGTGAGCCAAGAGCCTTTATTTTTATGCATTGTATGTGTATTGTGGTGTGTGGTATTTTGGGGAACTCACCAAGATTTGGATTAGAGTTGTAGATTAAATGTTTTTCAGGTACTCAATCAAATCGTAGGAACGGCAAGGCTTAACTGTATACACTCATCAACATTACATTTTTGAGATTTCCGCATGTTTATGTTATTTACTCTGATTTAGATACTTGGGTTTTCATGTTTGTTAAACAATGAGTTTTCTTATCTATGGATGAATGTTCTTGAATGAATTATGATCTTTTTAAAATAATTTGGTTTGAAAAATGGGACGTTACAAGAGTCTATCAGACCCCTGGTTTGAGAGATTTGGATGAACATTCATGTGATTCCAAACTCAAACTAGGATCTGAGAATTGTAAAAACCTTTCGAAAAAGAGAAAAAAGAAGATGGGGTGCATACATTCAGCCGAAGCTCGAGGAAAGTAATTCCCATTATACCCATACATATATATTTTCTTATATGTGATATGTTAGAAATACAAGCTAGTATGTAGGTTAGGGATCTTATAAGGAATTGCATGATAGAATTGCATGATATTTGAAATGTCTTGTAGCCTAGGGAGTTTTTGCTATGTGTTAATATTAATTGAAGTTTATGTTGATATTAATAGTTGTTAAGTGAATGCTTTAGAGTTGCATGATAATTGAAGTTTATGTTGATATTAATAGTTGTTAAGTGAATGCTTTAGAGTTGTACATAATTAGATTCTATAGACTTAGAATGCTTAATTACGTATGGATTTCATTCACAAGGTGAGCCTTGATGTTAGCATAGACTTCTAGCAGTACGAGAGTGAGGGTGGAAGGAATCCTAGAAGGAGAGTCCTAGGAGGTTTACTTATGTCTCTTTTGAGCATATAGATATGTTCAGAAACCTAGCAATAGTAGAGTGTAGTAACTTGGAAACTTTGGGACAATTCTTGGGACAAGTACAGATAGGTGTGGAAGTTAGTATGGGCCCGTACCGCCGAAAACATAGGATTCGTATGTGAATCACGAAGAGTCACAAGATTACTAAGGAACTGGTAGATGAGTGAGTAGTGTGAGCTAGAATTATGATCTATTTTTGACATGTTTCCTTTATGTTTTCAACATGGTGATCACTAGGTCGGGTGATGGTACTGTTGTGGGCTCTATTGATCATGAGAGATCGAGCCTGAGTGATGTCGAGATTCGTTATTTGATTGATTTTGAGGTATATGTGGTAGTGATATAGATGATACCACAGATTTTCGGGAGTATCAAGACCAATCTGATTGTGATGTTCGATGAGAAATATATATTTTCACCGATGTTGCTGCACATGCAGCCGCTGCTGCTACTACCAATGCCTTTGGACAACAGAGGGCCCAGACAATGATCTACAATGACTTCTACACTACCCATCCTCCCAAGTTTTGATGGTGGTACGGATCCGACCGTCAACATGAGGCGGATCACTGACATGGAGAGTGATTTTAGCATGAGATTTTGTCCAGATGAGCTATAGGTTAAGTTTGCATTGAAACTTCTTTTCTAGCGAGCGAAGGATTGGTCGGGTCTGGTCACTAAGCCCCTTTCTCCTTCTGAGTGCGATGTATTGACCTAAGAGTAGTTTACTGACCTGTTTAGAGCAGAGTATGTTCTGTAATTTGAAAGGGAACATCTGACTCAGGAGTACATGTCCCTGAAGCAGACAACATATTTGATGACAGAGATCACCAAGAAGTTTAGTGAGAGAGCTTTATTTTATCCAGGGTATTAAGCCAATGAAGAGATGAAGAAGTCCTAATATCTGAGTATGTTGAAGATTGAGATTAGGGAGTTTGTGGCGAACTCCAAGTATCAGACCCATTACAATTTGCAGTCACGGGCTAGGAGGAGATAGTTGGAGTTAGAGATCCAGAAGAGAGAGAAGAGAAAAACTCCAGTTCAGTCGCAATCAGCGGCTAAGTGGTTCAAGCCTGATGATTCGAGGTCCGGGGGACAAAGGCTCCACACTTGCAGTAAGTGCAGGAAGACACTTGAAGGATCCTATAGAGGAGCGACCGGGTGCCATAATTGTTGCAAGGAGGGACATTTTTCCAGGGATTGCAAGCATGGCATGCGATTATGCTATAATTGCAATCAACTAGGTCATCTTCGGGCAGATTTCCCATTACTTGTAGCCAGACTAGTATAGGCCCCAACGTCTGTGACACGCTTCATATTACTAACAATCATAATGGAAGATTTGAGGCTCCAAAGACTAAGCATCGAGCCTTTCAGCTTTCAGCTTATGTCCATTCCTTTCATCTTACTCATTATATGCTTACTGTTACATGTGTAATTTGGTACGTTCCTAGTTAACTCCTTGCCTACAGTTGTATTGCTTAACTCGGGTCTAAGTCGGTCCTTTGTTTTGCTTTCTATCCGTATGAGCTTTGAAATTGCTCTTGGAGCACTTGATTATCTGATAGATGTTGTTATAGTTGATGACCATTTTGTTTCAGCTTCGAGTGTCTATCATGATTTTGTTATGGACATTTTCAGTGTGATATTTTTGATCGATCTTATTCCCATCCATGTGGGTGAATCAACGTGATTGTAGGGATGGATTGGCTGAGCCAGTTTGATGCTTTTACTGATTGTGAGCATTAGTTAGAACGAGTTCGAACTACAAGTGGGGGAAAGTAGGTCATTCATGGCGAGAGGACCAGGGATGGTTCGACATTTTGTCATGCCTGTGAGCTAGGGGATATTTGCAGCATGGTTGTTCAAGATTTCTAGCGTATGTTATGGATACTTGAGTGTTGGGTATGAAGTTTTGTCCAACATTTGGAGCACTTGGAACTCAATGGAGAACTTGTAGCTTAATGGAGCATGTAACAACGGAACGGATCATATGATAAGGAAATGGTTCATGTGATAAAGGAACAGATCATGTAACAAAGGAACAAATCATCTTAAAGGTGGTATGGAGCCGATAGGAAAGGAATGAAGCATCTTAGAATGTTGTGTGCACCATTTAGGAAGATGATGTGCCACATATAGACAAGGTGTGCCACATTGGAATCAAGATATGCCATCTTGATGGAGGATGTACCATCTCGAAGGAGGATGCGCCAACATAGAGGAACATGCGCCAATCTAGTGTGTCATGGTGTATTCAAAGTATTGATGTTCTACTAATGTGTTGCTGAAGTATGGATGTGCCACTGATGATCATGATGCGCCACTTGAGCATCATGATGTGCCATTAGGTTGCTTAATGCGGCACACATGTTCCTGGTGTGCCATAGGTGTTCCTGATGTGCCATGATATCCCTTTATGTGCCACATGTGTTCCTAATGTGCCACGACATCCCTTGATGTGCCATCATGACACCTCGATGAAGTGTCATGTATAAGAGATGCCACCAAGTGACAAGATGTGCCACCAAGTGACAGAATGTGCCAGTGGTGTATTGATGGTGCCAATAAAATGTATCTGAAGGATGAAGGTTCTAGAAATGTCTGTATGGCATTCCATGATTAGTTAGAAATTAGGGCATCCCCTTCATGGGCTAATTATGGATGGGCCAGGCCCATCAGAGTTAGGGTTTACCATGCTTGCCTATAAATAGGTTCATATCCCCATTCATTATTCCTTGTGAGTGCGTGCTTGTGTGCATGGTTGTAGAACTCGCTACTCGGTACCTGTTCGGCTGACTATCAAGTAGAGAATACTCAGGAGTACATGGGGAGTACTCGGATTCGGTAATTCCTGTAGAAATATTTTTATGGAAATTATATATGTGTTGTAATAATCACATGTGTGTGTGTTAAATAACAAATCATTGAGTATATTATACATATTAATCACCGAGTCGGCCGAGTTTTACAACACTGCTCGCTTCAGTAGGGGGTTAATAAGGGAGTACTCGGATTCTGCAACTCGCCTCGGTAAGGGGCCAAGTAGGGAGTACTAGGCCGAGTATTCGGCCAAATCAACTAGTTTTACAACTCTGCTTGTGTGTGTACATAGAAATTTCAAGAGAGCAATCATTGTGAGGTTAAGAGCACATCCCTTTGGAGCGGTTAGTAAGCAAGATAGATTTTTTTGTTTTGTGAGCTCAGGTGAGCTGTAACCTCTGTGTGTGATTGTAATTGTTCTTGGAAGTTAAATAAAATCCACTCTCTCTCATTTGCTTGTGGATGTAGGTCACCTTTACCGAACCACATTAAATTTTGTGTTCTTTTGATTTATTTTTTTCATAAGTTTTATTTTTGTGAGTTTCACCGAAGTTTGTTTGATATTTGTCTGAAGTGCTTAACTTGTTTTGTTATTTTCACAACAAACTGGTATCAGAGCTATGTCTGAAGGCGAGAGATTTAAGATCGACAAGTTTACTGGAAAAAATTTTGGTTTCTGGAAAATAAAAATTGAAGACTACCTCTACCATAAGAATTTACATGATCCATTGTCCGAAAGTAAACTTGAAGAAATGAAGCAAGGGGATTGGGATTTGTTAGATCAGAAGGTACTTGGTGTGGTGAGATTATCCTTCGCTAAGAATGTAGCTTACAACAGCGTTAATGTGAAGACTGCTCATGAGTTGATCAATACGATATCTAACATGTATGAAAAACCTTCAGTAACAAATAAGGTTCACTTGATTCGACAATTGGTAAATCTGAAGATGAAGGAGGGTGGATTAGTGACTAATCATGTTAATGAGCATTTTTAGACCATTTTTAGCATAAGGCGGCAATCTGAAGATAAGGTTCACTTCATGGGTTTAAGACCATTTTTAGCATATTTGTGGGTCATTTCGGGTATTGGTCATGATCTGAAGTTGTAACTTCAGATCTGGACTCCTCTAAGTCCTCATGGTCATAAAGTTATTGAATTTATCAAGCTTTGACCCTTCTCTTTGGCTTAAACCTCTTCCTTAGCTTGGTTTTGGCATTTAAGACCTTGCATGCACGTAAAGTTTGCAACTTTACGTGGTAACCATGCCCTAGGAGGCTAGATCTACAATTTGGAGCCTTGGTCTCGCTTAAAAGCGTCTGAATAAGAAAAGGACTAAAGGGACTCGATGAGTTGCATGGTCAACTCGACGAGTCGGATGAAGATTGCATGTTTCTGGATTCTACATAGACTCGGCGAGTCAATGAGATGACTCGACGAGTTGGTTAGGGTTTTCCCGACATTCTGGACACTGCATGGACTCGATGAGTTGTCTAAAAACTCGGCGAGTCGAGCAGGGTTTTCACGACTTCTTGAGTTCTGAAGGAACTCGACAAGTTAGTGAGTTACACTCGACGAGTTGGGTCAACATGGATTGTTGACCTTGACCGTTGACTTTGACTTTGACCAAGTGTTGACCAGTTGATTCTGAGGGTACTTTGGTAATTTGGGCATTTATGGAAGTGGATCATTGGTGGTCGTAGGTGTTGGTGTTTGGAGCCGTGATTTGGGAATTTGATATTTCAGTTTCGATCAACATTGTGAGGTGAGTTCTTCTCACTATACTAACAGGGTATAAGGCACCAAGGTCGGCGCTTTATGATTTGTATCATGGTTATAGGATTATGCTATGTTAGTGATCTGTTAGATCGGTATCCTGGTTATAGGATTATACTATGTTAGTGAATAGTTAGATCGGTATCCTAGTTAAAGGATGATACTATGTTAGTGATCTGTTAGATCGGTATCCTGGTTATAGGATGATACTATGTTAGTTATCTGTTAGATCTGTATTATTATCTATATATGCTAGCTAGCGTATGATATTTATGTGCACATGATTGTTTGATCGGGGTTTGGGTTGAGGCGGTGATGCTTTGTGCTTGTGCCAACATACCCAGGGCGGACCAGATAGACTGCAGACCTGGTTAGGGCATACTAGTCAGGCCGAAGGCCCAACGAGCAGTCCGGATAGGCTGAAGGCCCTGAGAGGCGGTCCAGACGTGCCGATGGCTCGGAGAGCGGTCCAGATAGACTGATGGCCTATGAGGCGGTCCAGTCAGGCTGATGACTCATTATGCATGTTTTTTGCTATGATATGGTTATATTTGTATGACGTTGGTGTGGGGGAACTCACTAAACTTCGGGATTACAGTTGTTGATTTTGTTTCAGGTACTTCTGATGATCGCGGGAAGGCGAAGGCGTGATCGTGCACCTCCTTCTGTTTTTATGATTTGATTATGGGATACTCTGACATGAAACCATTTTGAAAACAAATTTGTAATAATTATCGGTTTTTGAATGTATTAAAAAGTTTTAAATTGGCATGATTTTTATGGGTGTTACAAATATGACATAATATTTTGAAGGTGACGTGCTCATTTGTTTAGTTGAAAACTCAATAGAATCTTGGGTCTTGAATTTTGGTGCTTCATTTCACGCTATTCATTCCAGAGATGTGATGCATAACTTCAGGCATTACCAAGGGAAGGTCGGACTGGCAGATAACATGTGTCTGGATATCATGGGTGTTGGAAATATGGTTCTCAAGATGACTCTGGGTACGGATTGGAGTTTAAAGAGTGTCAAGTTCATTCCAGATCTAAATAGGATGTTCATATCATTTAGCAACTTGATAATGAAGTTCATCATGTTACATTTGGTGATCACAAATGTAAATTGAAGAAGAGAAACTTGATCGTTGCTAAGGGTCAGAAACATGGTACACTATATATGGTGGAGGTTTATGAAGATAAAGCAAATGTTTTTGAATAAGTTGGGGGTATCCACTCTATGCCACCAAAGATTTGTTCATATGAGTGAGGAAGCTTGTATCCAAAGGGAGAATGCCAGATCTGAAGATTGTGAAAGATGCTTCTAAGCCATGCTCTATTTGAAGACAGAAGAAAGTCAGTTTTGTGAAGATATGTAATATGCCTAAGTTTGGGAAGTTTAGTTTAGTTCATTATGGTTTTTACAGTCCCACTTCAATTTCTTCAGTGGGAGGATCCTAGAATCATGCAAGACCTATCACTGATAAAATGATAGGCAAATTTTCAGTAACCAGTGGGAGCTTTGATAAATCTAGAAAGAGTGGGAGCTCTGGTGATAATAGTTATGAGGGTGGAGTTGTAGGTGTTTTAAAGATCAAACCTCCTATTATCCAGAGGACTACTAAGAAAAGTACTACAGTGAGTTATTATCCATCAACCAATCACTTGATGATGGGTGAGAATGGTTCAAAACCAGAGGCCTTGAGGATGAACTCCATACAGTGGGAGTAGGATATGGAGGAAGAGTTGAGCGGACTGCAGAACAGTCAGACGTTTCATGTTAAGGATGAGATAGATGGTGGAAAAAATTGCAAGGGAAAATTAGTGGAGGATGATTCTCCAGTTGTGAAGATGACTATAATCACTTCCATCTTGAATGCAGTGGCCTGTGATAACCTCCATTAAGAGTAGCTAGATGTGAATAGAACTGATCTCCTTGATGATAACCTGGAAGGAGACATATGGAAGGCACAACTAGAAAGTGCTCTTACAGCTGGTAATACAAGCTGGTGTTCAAGAAAAAGGAAAACATGTATGGCATGAACCAAATTTCTAAGCAGTGGTACTTAAAGTTTTATAACTTCATGAAGAGGAGCGGGATCATGTAACGTCCCAAAAATAAGACCCCCAAAAAAATTTGTTTTTAATTTAATAAAAGCAGTATTCCAAAATATCATCCATATAATCCCAATAAATTAAGTGTATCAAATATCATTTCAATCCGAGTAAATCATAGAATACGGAAACATGTGGTGTGTGCTCTGCAATCATCCCGGACTCCTTCATTTAAAAACCGAAGTACCTGAAACATAAACTGAAAACCATAACCACAAAGCTTAGTGAGTTCCCCAGAATACCACAGAATATCATGTGACGTACATATAGTTGCAATGGGCTACCCCCATGGTTTTTACCTGGAATGCCATGGGCTCCCCCCATGGTCTGATATCCAAGTGCCATGGACTACCCCATGGTCTTTACCTGGAATGCCATGGTTTCCCCCCATGGTCTGATATCCAAGTGCCATGGGCTACCCCCATGGTCTTTCATGCAAGTATCACGGAGACAACTAGCATTCCACATAACAAGTAATGGGACGACATTGGTGCCTTCGACCCATGGATATGGTGAGAAGACTCACCTCGATCCGTTGAAAATCAGATAACACTCATCTGCCGAACTGGAAATCCCACACTAACAACAAATAAAACCCAATTAGTATTTATGCCATAATCCATTAACCATGGTCTCAACTCATAAGTCCCGACTCCTAGGGTAAAAGATCATTTTACTCTTTCCTTAATGGGCCCAACCCAAACTTGGCTCATGGCCCATTGATGGCCCAACGATACAAATCGAGGCCCAAACCACACCTAAGGCCCAACCAGAGCTAAAACAGATAATTCATAGCCCAAAGAAGCAACCCAATCCAACCGAAGCCCATTCCAAAAGATTCCAAGTCCAAAAAGCCCAATACCCATCTGATCAGACGTACGCACGTCATACATGGATTGTACGCATGGCGTACGTCGCCGGTCCAAAAACGGGCATCATAGCCGGAATGCGCGATGTTCCCCAGTGGTACACACGACGTTCCCGATGGCCACCCAAAAGTCATTCCAAGGACTTAATCCTTTAAGCCAAACGTCCAAAACCTTAAAATAACTAAATATAAGTAACTTGATCCATAAAGTCGAAGGCTTTAAGCCTTTGCATGGCTTAATGAAGCCCAACACCAAAGGTGAACTCCAAGGTTAAAATCACTCCAAAATGTCTTAAAAACTTCTTAATACCTTAAGACCTCAGTCCAAACTTCCAGATTTGTTTCAAAGGGACTTCTTAAGTCATAAAGCTCCTGCCTTTATGAATTAACATGACTTACTGGGACCCAAATCAAAAACCTAAGTCCCAAGATTCACCAAATGACTACCAAATCATGCATGTAAGGTTTATACTCATCAAGATCCAAACTTTATGACTCCATAACCCCAACAAGGGCCAAATATGAAGCTCAAAGGTTCTGGAGTAACTTCTACTCACAAGAACCACCACAAAGGGACCAAAATCATAACAAAGTGCCACCTAGCTAGATCTACATGAAAGAGTTGTCAAGGTTGAGACTTTATACCTCCAGAAGTTAGATCTAGGTGAATAAAGCCTGGATCCAAAAGCTCCAAGTCAAGCAATGACTCTTCAAGAAGTTCCTTCTTCCTCCTCAAGCACCCAAAACACACATAAATCACTTTGAAGCTCAAGAATCACTCAAATGGGGGCTAGGATTTCGTTCTTAGGGTTAGAGAGGATGGAGGCTGAAGAATGGAAGAGGTTTGGGTCCATAATGATGTTTATAAAGGGGCCAAACCCTAAAAACGAGTTTCTGAAACAGCCCCGCGAATGCCCTGCATTCCCTTAGGGAATGCCCAACATTCTCAAGTTGGCCCGCGTCCATTTCATTTTGAACGCCATGCATTCCCACCTGGTACGCCATGCGTACTCGGTTTGGCCCAAAACCCCACTAACTTCAAATGGTCATAACTTTTGCATCCTTTATCCGTTTCGACGTTCTTTACATCCACAGAAAGGTAATGAGAATCCCTACACTTCTATCAACTCATACCAGCCTTAATACCTTCCAAAAAAAACTCCAATTTCCATAAAAGCCCAAACTAACACTTTACCGAAATACCCCTAGGCTCCAAAACACGAACCGAACACCCAGATCACTTCAATTACATTACTCGCACCCAAATGGGTCAAGATCTCACTTTTTCAAAGGCCCTAAGCCTTATGATGACCGATCTTCGGGCTACAGCCTCGAATTAGGAATCGATTCGCAACAGGGCGTTACAGTTCAGAGACGTGAGGTTGATCACAACTGTTACCTAAAGAAGTTAAGATCGTCCTATATATCCTCTTGTTAATTGTTGATACAGTGTTAATTGTTGGTTCCAACATTCAAAAGATCAATGAGCATAAGATGCGGTTGACCAGATTGTTCAATGTAATGAACTAAGTGTTGGAACCCATTTTGACGATCGGTTTGTGCGAAATAAGAACATCCTGAGATTTAATTATCATAATAATATGAAGAACATAAAAGATGAGTCTGATAATTTTACTAGAAAGAAATAGATAAAAATATTACAATGAAGTTCTCTCTGGATGGGGAGAGACCCCATCCTCTCTCTCTCTCTCTCTAGAAGACTACATTGTGCACTCTTTTATTTAAATAATACATAACCATCTCTCTCTATTTATAGGGAGAGAAAAACCAAACAATACAATAAAGGGAATAAAATAACATAACTATCACTCATAATTTGTAGAGCATTTCCACGCTCCAACATTCTCTCCCTAAATGCTCGAAAATAATGAGCGATACAAATACAGTGATAAAAGGCTAAAATACACAGTAACCAACTAGCAAGTGCGGTAATAAAAATGAAACATAATGAGAACCAAAAGTTGAAATGTCTCTGAAACTCTGAAGTGTCTGTGATCTCTGATTCTGGCCATGAATCTCTAATCTGTAAAGGTCTTCGGCTTCAAGGTTATCACTCACGAGGCAGAAAAATAAGATCCAAATCTTCAAACTCGTCACAAGCCCAATGAACAAGTAGAAGATCCAATAAGAAAAACACTTCGGCTTCAAGAAGTCTGAATCATCTCTAGTTCTCGAATCATAGTACACCAAAAATTCTTCAAAAGAATAACCTGCTAAAAATGTGAAGCATCCAAAAGTGAAGTCCGAATAATAAATAATGTGAGTCCGAAGACATGGTCTAGCAATGCCAAGAATTTGATCGAAAAATAAAATAAGTGTCACGTCACATCGCCAAAATAGTCTTCATCTTTGAAATATCGCAAATCCAAACTTGAGAAATCATAATATTTGATCCGAAGAGGCTAAGTAAATTAACGGGGACTGATTATAGGAATTAATTGAGATGGAGTTTACACGAGAGTAGCATGGTCCATTTCGGGTTGCATTCACCAGGACAATATAGGATGGATATTTGAGAAAGAGGTTATTTGTGATTTATTAATATATTATAAGTATAATATATTAATTGAGAAATCATATTATTTAATTAGTATTGATCAAGAATTAGTTTGGAATTAATTTAGAGATCAAAAGAGGCTAAGTAAATTAACGGGGACTGATTATGTAAATCAGTAATATATATGGTTTGGGCTATTGATCCATGATGGACTAAGTTTATGTAAGTTCCATGAAGAGCTAGTCCATATGAGTTATTGGATCATAAGCCTAAGTGTAAGAATTAGGGTTTTCATATAACTCTTGGAATTCTACACTATATATGTATTTCCCTAACCCTAAAATCGACACATGTGGATTCCTAGTTGAGCCTAGCCGATTTTTGGTGTCAAAACCTCTCTCTCAAGTCCTTCATTTTTTCATGGTGTGCTGTGAACCGTTTGAGGCATCACACTTAGGGTGCTAAGCTATTAAAAGGCCAAATTCAACAAGCTACAACAAGAGGTAATATTCTAACTAGTTTTTATGATTTAAATATCAATTGTATGCTAGTTATAGGTTTCATGCTTTGGAAAATTTTTGTTGCATGTATAACTAGAGAAAACTTAGATCCATAGCATTAGGGTTGTATGTGCACCTTAGGAGTGTTATAGTACATAAAACCCAATAGTGGTATCAGAGTCAGATTGTTTTCTGTTATATAGATGCATTGGTAAATGTTCAAAGCTGAAGAAAACTGAAAATTTGCATTCTGTCAGCATGAACTCGACGAGTCCACTATGGAACTCGACGATTTCATGATGAACTCGACGAGCCCATTGTTTGACTCGACGAGTTCAGCAGTCTGTTGGCATATTTTCGGGCTTTTTGGCCAGAATTGGATTAGGATCATTATCACAAACTGTTTTGAATCATAAAATCTGTTTTTTATATGGTAATCATTATCCCATCCAATTAAAAGATAATTGTCAAATTTTAAGATAATTGCTAGTTTATATGATATACCAATTATTTGTATTATTTGATTTGAAGTTATCTTGGTATATGAGTTGCATAAGATCAAATTGGTAAAAGATAAAGAATATATGATTATTTTTATTAGTTTTAAATTTGATCTAAATGTTTTGAAGAATTAAAAAACTTGTCATTAAGTTTTGGAACTCAAAAGTTTTTTAAGGAGTTACAAAATTAAGTCCATAAGTTATGGAATCCAAAAGTTTTCAAGAGTTTCATAACTTGCCCTCAAGTTATGGAATATGAAAAGTCTCATTCATGAAAACATTAACTCTTGTAATTGAAAGGTTTCAAAAGATGCAACTCTTAGGTTCATAACTTAAAAAATTAATTAAATAGTTTTTAATTTTGAATTTTTTATGTTTAGAACCTTGATGCTTTGAATAGTTCAAATTCCACCTTTATGGATTTCATTTAATTAATTAAAGTGTTTAATTAAAAGAGATTAATAAATCCATAATCACATGGTTTCAGTTTAATTGAATTAAGATTATAGTTTAGTTAATAGATTAAACCACAAAGTATTTTAAAAGTTTAAAATACACCCTTATACTATATAAAATTAAAAGTTTAATATATTATATACGTATAAGTCAAAAGTCAGTCTTACCTTTAGTAGGCCTCATTCACGAAGCTGGTCTATAAGGGGTGTTTAAAGAAATTGCCTATAAAATGGCGATTGAATGAGTATCCACTCTTACCCACCACACTCTTGACTAGTGGAGGTTCGTTAGTCGAACGGGTAGGATAGGACTCTTAAATCCTCATTAAAAGTATAATGAAAATACAAAGTAACTAAACACTTTTATTAATTCCCAAATCTTAGTTACTTTAGGAAAATGTGAATTTGATGCTAATCCATGAAATTGCACTTTGCACATTGCTAAGTCGTTAGTGGAGCGTGTGTGGTTAACCGACACACTAACTTGGACTAACAAGGGTGGCAACGGGTAGCTCGATGTTTGTCATAGATCAATGGAGCGTGTGTGGTTAACTGCCACATTGATTAGGTGATTAATGACATCGAGAGTACCAAGCTAATTTGCATGGTTATTCACACCTTGTTTGTGATCCTCGGTATCCCAGTCACAAACTTGAAGGGCATAATCGAGATTAAACATGCCATTGAAAAGTTCAATGAATCTCAAAAGAATCTAGGAATTTCAATTCATTTAAAACCTAAAATTCATTTTCGTTTTTCATGGTGGAAATTGGTAAATCGTCATTTACCTACCTTCAAATATTTTGCAATTGGATTACGGCATCCCTATTCTGAATTGTAGAATATTGTGTTGGGTCCTAGCCTTAGTATTTCATTTGGGTGATATATTAAGGACTTAGATCAACTAAACTTGAATTTCTCCCTTGTAAATGTCTATTACTGGCAACTATGGTCTTCCCGAATCTTTTGGAAAAAGCTTTCCACAAGAAGATGATATTCCACAATATCATACTTCACTTCCTCCACCTCCTCCAATAATTCTCACTGACCCACATGTTTGTCGACTTGAAAAGTTCAAGGTCACTCAAGCCCTATTGGCTATTAAACACCAAGATGGAAGGTCTGTGTGTGCACATGTCTTGGATATGAAGTCACACATTGATAGGTTGGGAATGTTGGGTGTCGTTTTCCCAAGGAAGGTGGCTGTTGAATGGGTTCTTCAGTCACATCCTGAGTCGTATAGTTAGTTTGTTAAAGACTACTATATGACAGATCACGATGTGACTCTTATCGATCTTACCTATTTGCTAATTGCTGCTGAATCAACAATGATTTGGCGAACTGGTCAAGCAAATTTGATTGGAAGATCTACTTCCCAAGCTGCCATGGACATAGGCAATGACATAGATAGTCTAGAAAAAATCCCTTCTCCTATGGGAAGGGAATTGGCTATGGTCAAAATATTTGACCATAAGAGAAAAGTCAGTTCTGAGATAGTTCCATGTGCAAATTCCAAAGAGCCCAATTGTTTCTATTGCCATTTGAAGGGACATTGGAAGCGAAGCTGTCCTGACTACCTGAAAGATCTAAGAGAGGGTAAAGTCAAAGTATTTGACTCTGCTTCAGGTAAGTCCACTATCTGGCTCTATTAAGTTCCTATTTGTAGATTCTTAATACATGATGTGATAAGATTACATTTTGATGTTTCGTAGAATCGAAGGAAGCTTAAAGGAAGAAGCAAGCTGAATCTGGTCGCGAATCAGATTTTTGAGCTGCTGCTTAGGAGTTATGATAGATTGCTTAGAAATATGTAGTAACATAGTTTTCATTTGTACTTGCATTGTAAGGACAAATTTTTCCGCAATTCCATAAATAAAGAAAATTTTGATTTTATCTTATTTTATATTTCCTTACAATGGCATTTGTGAAAATTGATGTTTGTATGTTTCTAATTTTAGCAATATGGAATTGTTTCTTTCGTTTATGGTAGTGTCAAAGTTTGCCAAATAAGGAAAGATTCTCATCACCTAAGTTTCGATTGGACAGAAACTTGGAATCATGCAACTTGTATTGTATGATGAATGAGAACCTTCATCTTTGGGAAATTAGGACAAATTCCTTGTTCACATGTATATGTGAATCAATCGAAGGACTAGGGAATCGGGTACAATTGGTTGTGCATTCGTCATGTTTTACTAAAGTTTAGTAAATATGGTTATGCTTACAAGACTAAGTGTAATTCTGAATCATTGGAAAAGTTTCAATGCACAACAGAACGAATAAGAAGAATCAAATTAGGCAGAAAAATTAAAGTTTCTCCAATCTGAAAGGAAAGGAGAGTACTTTAGTATCATGTTTTATGATCATCTTAATGATTATGAAAACCATATCACTATTGATCCTCGAAGGACACCTTGGTGCATTTGTATGGCTAAGAAGATGTATCGGGAATTATTGAAATGGTTAGATCAAAAAGATGAGTCATACTTCGTTCCAAATTCAAGTCTTAGAGTCCTACTCCAAGACTGTGCCTTGAGTGACATATCTTAAGTAGGTTTATAACACATCATGAAATATTGAATAGAAATGTTTTCTAACTGTTGCATATTTCAAATTGGTAGTTGTGATGTTTTGGCTAAAACAAAGACCAACTAAGACCAATTATATGAAGTGTTATTCTTGATAAGAATCCGCACTAACTCTTGAATATTTTGTTGTCAAGGAATGTATCCTGACAAGAGAATCTTATATGTCAAGAGGTCAGTGGGAGTCTTAAAGATCTTAAAAAGTTTTAGGAACTAATCAAGAATAAACCTATTTTTTATCACTAGCACACGACATGAAGTTGTAACCTATCGTGTTGACACATTCTTGTTTCTGTGCCCATTCCAGTTAAAGTTGACTATGCATGTGAGTTCTATGAGTTCTCATCTGTTTGCATAAGGCAAATCATCTTGATCAGTGAAAGTTCATTGATCAGCATGGGTGAGCTGCTCAACAACTTGGAAGACATGGTAGGCCCTTGTGCTGCCAAGTGGCATGAAATTAAGATTGAACAGGTTCAGTCCACATGAGTTTAAATTTGTCATAGACCTTGTCTTTTAATAATGAAAAAATCACATGGATAGGAACACATACACCATAAAATCTAAGTGTCATAAGGTTTCTCTCCAATTCATGAAAATGATTGTGAGGAAACGCTTTCACTAAGTAGATTTCAAACGGTTAGCAATTGTGATATTTGCATTCTCAAATTCAATTATGATTACGACATCCCTCTTTATAGTTCGAATTGAGATAAATGGAAAATAGTTTGAACATTCGGGACTTACTGTCATAAGTTCTGAAATAGTTTAGACACACATATGAGCTTTCTTATAAAAGTTTTATGAGCTTAGATAAAGGATTATCGAAGCATCTCGTATCAGAAATCTGAACTATGGAAAGAAATTCAATTAGTATTGATTTTTGGAAGTCCATCTTATTTCTGGATACATGTCAAAGCTTGTGGGAGCATAAGTGTTATGCTAGTAAGAATATAATTATCATGATAGTGGGAGCATGATTATTATACTAAGTATTGCAAGTCAGCAATGCTATTTATAGGAAACAAAGTTCCAATTTGCAAAGTTGCAAAGTTTGAAAAGTTGTTTCGCTATAGTAAGGGAGAAGGATACTTATACTTTATTTCGAATCTAAAAACTTAGATTGAGATATTAATCAAACTTAGTCATGGATATATATGAATACCATGTTGAAATATTTCAATATTGGAAATTCTATATATGGAAATATTATAGCAAGAAACTGGTCAAGTATCATGTCTTTATGTAAGACATTATGAATCGTATCCCATATGCTTCGGGTATAGGATTGATTACATATGCTATAATATTCACGTGTTCTAACTTTCCAAATGCCTAGGGCATTAAGATGGAAAAAGGACTAAAACCGGATATGACTAAAGTGGTTAAACAAGTGTTAAGGACAATCTAAGGTTCGCCAAGGATTGGTTGCTTAAGGACAGTTGGAAGTATAGTAATGGATGGACCATATTGACATTATTATGAATAGACAGGATTCTATTATAATAAGTTGTCATAAGGCAAATATGGAAATATTTTCATAATGGGAGTTGGATATTAAGAATCTATGTGTAAGTTAGAAACTTTCATGCAAGAAGGATGTTCAAATGAATGTACTTTGAATTTGAGACTTCGCTTCCTTGGAATTGTTTTGTTATCAATCTCTAATGGAAAGTTTTTTAATATCATTGGCAAAGTCTCTGTGACTTTGCTACCTCGACATTACAAAAGATACATTGCATGATAGTTTAGAATCTAACACATTCTTATAGTGGCAAGAATTAGGTATTCTTACACTAAGTAATACGGATTTGGAGTTGTGAAATGAGCATCATTGAAATGTTTTCAATTGATCTATTTTCACAAAGAAAGGACCATAGGTAAACATAGTGTGCATGCTTGGAGCATGGGATAACTATTGTTTTAATTCAAGTATTAAGTTGATTAATCGAAACATTATACAATGAATAATGTGTAATCAATATGGTGATTAAATAAAAGGTGTTTTAGTTATATTCAAAAGTTTTGCGACCATATTGGATTCGATTATTCTTGTGTTTCACTTTGCATGTTTTACTTCCCGAATAACTAGGTTATTCAAACATCCACAGTCAATCCTACTTTGGAAGTAAGTAATGAGGTAAGATTGTCATGAATCTGACTGTATATTGTATAAAGTTTTAGACATAACACAAGTTTGTTGCAGTGTTCATGAGTACTCCTATAATAAGATTTGAGTATTGGATTAAACCCACGCTCATCTGAACCACTTCATGGATTTCATCACGAGTGATTGTGAGACGATAATATCTTATATTCTTGAAACGGAGACATATAGTTGCAGTTTACAAGTCGGTTGCACATTGATGATATGAAAATGCACCAGTAACTTGGTGTTATAAAACGTATCATTGTGTGTGATTTGATGAGTAAATAGATCAAGCATATGAGTCGAATTATATCTGTTCCTTTTATCCTAAGAGGATAAAAGCGGTATCTGTGTGCCCCTCGATGATTTAGTGATGACACCCTAAGCGCTTGGCCAAGCCTGGACTGATTTGATTTGTTCAATTAGTCGGTGGTCATAAATTGGAAATCGGGAAACAGCATATGGACAGAGAGAATGACTATAATCCATGTCTCAGTCCATACGATATCTAGAATGGAGGAATATATGATCCCTTATCTAATGGACGCGTCAGAGTTGGACAACGGCTTTTAAGAGCTACGATTGCTAGTCGGTTTTAAGTCATACTTGCAGTTATAGTTATTAGACTTATCCAAGTGGGAGACTGTTGGATTAGGTGTCTAAGCCCATAACTATAATTGGTATGTACTTGACCCGAGAGTAGCATGGTCCATTTTGGGTTGCATTCACCAAGACAATTTCATAGGATGGATATTTGACAAAGAGGTTATTTGTGATTTGTTAATATATTATAAGTATAATATATTAATTGGGAAATCATATTATTTAATTAGTATTGATTAAGAATTAGTTTGGAATTAATTTAGTGATCAAAAGAGACTAATTAAATTAACGGGGACTGATTATGTAAATCATCAATACATATGGTTTGGGCTATTGATCCATGATGGACTAAGTTTATGTAAGTTCCATGAAGAGTTAGTCCATATGAGTTATTGGATCATAAGCCTACGTGTAAGAATTAGGGTTTTCATATGACTCTTGGAATTCTACACTATATATGTATTTCCCTAACCTTAAAATCGACACATGTGGATTCCTAGTTGAGCCTAGCCGATTTTTGGTGTCAAAACCTCTCTCTCAAGTCCTTCATTTTTTCATGGTGTGTTGTGAACCGTTTGAGGCATCACACTTAGGGTGCTAAGCTCTTGAAAGGCCAAATTCAACAAGCTACAATAAGAGGTAATATTCTAACTAGTTTTTATGATTCAAATATCAATTGTATGCTAGTTATAGGTTTCATGCTTTGGATAATTTTTGTTGCATGTATAACTAGAGAAAACTTAGATCCATAGCATTAGGGTTGTATGTGCACCTTAGGAGTGTTATAGTACATAAAACCCAATAGTATGCGGGTAGGTCTGCGGTCATGCGACGAAGGCGAAGAGTGAAGCGAAGAGGCGGGGCTGCGGTATGCGAAGAATATAAGGGAGAAGGAGTATGCTTTAGTCTGCGGTATGAAGATTAAGAGGGTCTCCGGTAAGAAGGTCTATGGTACGAGGTTTGAGAGGATCTCTAGGTAGAAGTCTCCAGTCTGAAAGGACCATAGGGGCTTCACATGAGAGGACCTTCAGCATACTTCTATGAGGCTTTTGGCTCCTCAGGTAGGCTTTTCTTTGTCAGATTTTGGTCCTTGGTATTGTGCTCCGAGGATGAGGGGCTGACGACGAAAAATGTTATTTTTCAAGATTTTCTTAACCCGGGGTGGCCAAATCTTCTTGTTTACCCAAGGAAATATTTTCTAAAACATGCGGGGTCAAACTGGGGTGTTGGGAAGGTAAAAAGTAGACAAAAGGTGAGGGGACAAAGCATGTTTAAAGTAAAAAAGGTTGAGTGTGCAGGGAATTTATGGGGACAGAAAGTGATTGGATGGGTCAAGTCACATGGTTTTGTTTAGAAGGGAAAATAAAAGGTGGAGTACTCTTTCTAAAAAGAGTAAAGAGGACGAATGCTTTCTTCAAACAAGTTCATATCGTCCGACATCTTCAAATAAGGATTCACCAGCGATATTTGAAGAACAAAAAACAAGAACATCATACCTCTTTTGATGAACAAAAAATTGCTAATTACATCTTTAAAGAAAATCTTCTCCACTTTTTTCAATAAAACCCAAGACATTGTGTCTATTTCCAGAGCATAAATAAAATGTCTAGAGCAAATTCTTCAGATATTTTTTAGACCACAAATATCATCTTCTCCCTTTTTCTTCTTCTTTTTCTCCAATAACAACATAAATAATTTGTAAAAACGGATTTTCAGTAAAAAAAATATGAACGAACAATAGCAACCTTTTTATTCTTGAAAGCTTAAATCAACACTCAAAAAATCAGAAAAACTTAACATAAAATCGAAAAATCATCAAGATAAGAGAACCGATCGGGAGTCGTTCCATTGAAATAATCTCATAGATCTTCAATGTACGACTCTGATACCAATTGTTGGAACCCATTTTGACGACCAGTTTGTGCAGAATAAGAACATCTTGAGATTTAACGATCATAATAATATGAAGAACATAAAAGTTGAGTCTGATAATTTTACTAGAAAGAAAGAGATAAAAATATTACAATGAAGTTCTCTCTGGATTTGGAGAGACCCCATCCTCTCTCTCTCTCTCTAGAAGACTACATTGTGCGCTCTTTTTTTAATAATACATGAACATCTCTCTCTATTTATATGGATAGAGAAACCAAACAATACAATAAAGGGAATAAAATAACCTAACTATCACTCATAATTTGTAGAGCATTTCCATGCTCCAACACTAAGGGGTTGAGAAGCTGAAGAAAGTCCTTAGTATGATGAACTCAAAAGATAAAGGTACTAAGGTGGTTACCACTGGGAATTTGAAGCTTTGTATGGCTTCAACTGGCCTTCCAGAAGTTTGAAGAGAAGGGTTTAACAGGCGAAAGAGAGAGAGAGAGAGAGAGAGAGAGAGAGAGAGAGAGGTACTTTGAGGAATGATGAAAATTTTGAATAATAGTTGAAGTTTTTCAAGCCTTCAAGTTTTCTAACATTTGGAGAACTTGGAACTCAATGGAGCACTTGGAGTTCAATAGAGCATGTGAAAAATGAAAGAATCTTCTGAGAAGGAAATGGTTTATGTGACAAAGGAACAAATCATGTGAAAAGGAAACATATCATCTTAAAGGGGGTATGGAGCACCTGGGAAAGGAATGGAGCATCTTTGGATGTTGGATGCACCATTTAGGAAAAGAGTGTGCCACCGAGTAGACAAGGTGTGCCGCTTTGGAATAAAGATGCTACATATTGATGGAGGATGTGCCATCTTGAAGTGGGATGAGCCAACATAGAGGAACATGCGCCATTCTAGTTTGTTACGGTGTACTTCGGGGAACTGATGTTCTACTAATGTGTTGCTGAAGTATGGATGTGCCACTAATGATCATGATGCGCCACTTGAGCATCATGATGTGTCATTAGGTGGCTTTATGTGCCACACTTGTTCCTGATGTGCCACATGTGTTGTCACAACTGGAAAATTTTGGAACCAGTAAGGTCTAAACCGTAACCAAGTATAAGTAAAACCATATTACAATCCTTGTTGCATTGTATCATCTATAGCCTTGAAGGCTTGTTTATAAGCTAGTAACTAAGCATGGATTTAAACCTAAGTTGAATTAGGTTAGTATAAATCAAGACAAGTTAAAAGATTTAACTTAGAACCATAAAATAACCCACCACCTTTTAGTTTTCGGTCTAGGAATATAAATATAATGTTGTTTTCGGTTTTAGAATTAAGTGCAAAGGTGTTTTCGGTTTTGGGTGAACCGAAATCACTTCCTTTTTAGGAAGCCATGACCGAAATCCCTAGGCTAAACCATTAGGACCGAAAACATATTCATGAGACCCATCATGGACCGAAATCTCTATTGTTTTAGGTGGAAACTTGGCCGCAAACCCCCTTCAAATATCTAGATATTTTGCCAATTTAGCTTCCCAATGTGATATGATAAAGTTACCAACGAAAACATCACCTCACCTCCTATCTTTACTTCCCATATAAGTCACAACTTAGGATCATTTCTCATATTCACTTCCAGTAAACAAAATCAATATCATTTCTCTCCCAAATACCAAACCCATTTCTTAAGATCAAACAACGCCAGGAGACTTTCTCTTCATATTAGTGATTAGTTTGGTAAGTAACCTTCATATAAACTGGTTGTTTATATAACAATTTTTATTTCTAAGTTCCATATAATTCACACATAAATATGTGTTTAAAATATTAGGATTACGATATCCTTCCCGTATACTAGCTCGAAGTCACCGTTTTAGCTCGTTATCTAAACCGCGACCACACATAAGGTGAGTTCATACCCCCACATTTTTTCAAGCCTTTTCTATGTTTTAGGGGGGGGGGGATACATGTAAAACACAAGAAATATCGTGTTTAAAAATATAAATCATTTATTACGTTCTCTTATACTTTATAAACACTTTACGTAAAAATGTTAAATAAAGTTACTACTAAACTTATAACTCTTAAAGTTGTTAAAAGACAAAGGTTTTTCATTTCAATAGAACATATTTTTTTAAAACTATATTAGGTATAGTTTTGGGACGTTTTACAATATTTATCATCATAAACAATTTCTATGATAAAAGTTACGTTTTCAGTTATAAGAAAAAGGGTTATTCATTTCATTAAAAATATACTAGTGAATACAGGATTGTGAGTCACTTGCTTCGTTGTACCAAACATGGTACCCGTTACAATCCTGAATTATAACCAGAGTCTCCTGGATGGAGAGCGTGAGTTTGTGTATAGATCTATACGGTACTAACAATCCCGCGCCGTGACTGTTAGCTACAGTTGGAACGAAAGTTCTGGGGTGACAAATGTCATAAACTTTCCGACGCCTGAAGAACGTCATGTAAGCCATTAGTCATATTAGTATGGTTATAATGAACACTCACAATAAGCATTTACTAAATATTTATGTAATCATATATTTCCAAACAGTCTTAAAAGGGGTATTAACTCTGTGATTTCTTAGTATATACATCAGGATTAAATAAAATTAATATCCGGTAGACAGTGGAATGTGTGATTTCCGCCTCATTTCTTGTTCCTTGTTTGGTTGTGGGCTTAGGGCAGAATCACCCATTCGACTGCCTGTTCGATCTCGATTTTATATAACTCGTATGTACTAAGTGATCATAGGAGGGTATTAACATCACATCTAGTTTACAGTGCAAACACGTCTTCAGCTAGTTTTACTTATGAATAAAACTATGTATCATTAAATTAAGTATGACAATTATACTTGTACTTTTTGGTCTTGGAACGATTAAGATTACAATTCGGTTTTATGGAAAATATAGGATTTTCCAGGATAAACATCATTATTTTACAAGCAAACAGTTTACAATTCAACTTTCTGGAAACAAATACAATTACTTACTCTTCGCTTAGAAACATTATTGTTGATACTATGATTTCTTAGTTTATACATCAGGTTTATATATAAATAATATCCGATATGCAGTGGAATGTATGATTTCCGCCTCATTTCCTGTTCCTTGTTTGGTTGTGGGCTTAGGGCAGAATCACCCAATCAACTGTCCGTTCGATATTTGTTTATATATAACTAGTATACACTAAGGAACCATAGTAGGAACCAATATGGGTTACATTACTTATATAAATTCAAAGCGTCATATTTTATTCTTTAAGCATTAGACTACATTCCATTTTACTAAGTAAATATAGGATTTTCTGAAGGAACACACTCATCACATCTAAAAGGATCATTATTGTTAACTCTGTGATTACCTAGTGAATACGTTAGGGTTATATATAATGAAGATCCGATAGGCAGTGGAATGTGTGATTTTCTCTTTACTTCCTATTCCTTGTTTGGTTGTGGGCTTAGGGCAGATCCACACATTCAACTGTCCATTCGATCTGGATTATATATAACTTGTATTCACTAAGTGATCGTAGAAGGAACTGGTATGGTCACATTACTTATCATTACTTATTAAGAAAATATAGGATTTTCTAGAGGAACACACGAACATTTTCAAGGAACAAAGAACTTATTTTCTAAAACAAAATGCTTATGAACTCACCAACTTTAATGTTGACACTTTCAAAACCACTTGTATTCTCAGGAAACTAGTAGACAGGTACACACGCAGGTTTTTGTGAAGACGGAGCATAGTAGCTTCAAGTCTTTGTTTTTGTTATATACTTTTGATGTTATCCAACTATGATTCGAATATAATGTAAACACTTTAATATTAATACAATGGTTGTTGTTGCTTTGATTAATATTATTCAATTGTTGTGATACTGTACATGACATCATCCACCCCGAACGTTTCCTCCGTTCCGGTTTGGGGGTGTGACATGTGTTCTTGATGTGACATGATATCCCCTGATGTGTCACATGTGTTCCTGATGTTCCACGATATCCCTTGATTTGCCATCATGGCACCTCGATGAAGTGCCATGCACAAGAGATGCCACCAAGTGACATGATGTGCCACCAAGTGACGGGAGATGCCACCAAGTGACAGGATGTGTAACCAAGTAGCATAATGTGCCAATGGTGTATTGATGGTGCCAATACAATTTCTATGAAGGATGAAGGTTCTAGAAGCGTTTGCATAGCATTCCATTATTGGTTGGAAATTAGGGCATCCCTTCATGGACTAATTATGGATGTGCCATTATCATCATAATTAGGATTTCCCATGCTCGCCTATAAATAGGTTCATATCCCCGTTCATTATTCCTTGCGAGTGTGTGCTTGTGTGTGTACACAAAAATTTCAAGAGATCAATCATTGTGAGGTTGAGAGCACATCCCTCTGGAGTGGTTAGTAAGAAAGAGAGATTCTTTTGTTTTGAGAGCTCAGGTGAGGTGTAACCTCTGTGTGTGATCGTAATTGTTCTTAGAAGTTTAATAAAATCCTATCTTTCTCATTCGCTCGTGGATGTAGGTCACCGGGACGAACCACATTAAATATTGTGTTTTTTTATTTACGTTTATCAAAAGTTTTATTTTTTTGAGTTTCAACTAAGTTTTTTTTTATATTTGTATAAAGTGCTTAACTTGTTTTGTTGTTTTCCCAACATGTAGATAAGGATAAGAGACAATCTTTGATGTACTAGTATTTTGGGAGTTTCACGACGTGTTTCTGGAGGATATGGCCGGTGTGCCTCTAGAGAGGCAAGTCGAGTTTATGGTTGACATGGTTTTGGGTACGACTCTGGTAGCCAAGGTTCCATATCGTCTTGTACCGCCTGGGATGCAGGAGCTATCTACTCAGCTTCAAGAGCTGTTAGATAAGGGATTTATTCAGTTGAGCAGCTCAGCTTATGGAGCATTGATTCTATTCGCCAAGAAGAAGGACGGATCACACATGATATGTATTGACTACATGGAGCTGATGTCACACCCCAAAACCGGAACGGCGGAAACGTTCGGGGGTGGAGGACGTCATGTTTAGTATCACAAGACATGCATCATAGTAAGCAAGTAATGAACAACCATTTCATTAGAAAGAAAGTGTTTACAATGTGTGTGTTCACAAAACATAGAATACATAAGCAAATAACAAAACAAGACTTGAAGCTATTATGCTCCATCTTCTGAATTCCCAGCGCGAGTACCTGTCTACTAGTCTCCTAAGAATACAAGTTATTTGAAAGAGTTGATCAGCAATTAAGCTGGTGAGTTCATAAGATTTTAGTGATGTAAATAAGTTGTAGAAAGTTGTTGTAAAATGTGGTTGTAATATGTAGTTGAAAAATGTAGTTGAATAATGTAGTAAGTTGTAAGTTCTATTTAGAAAAGTTCGCCTGTTCCTCTAGAAAATCCTATATTTCCTAATTTGATGAAAGATACGTAAAAATGATTCTACAATCCTTTCTATGAGTACTAAATGGATACAAGTTATATAAAACTCAGAGTAAACAAACAATCGATTGTGCGCATCTGCCCTAAGCCCACAACCAAACAAGGAACGAGAAGTAAGGCGGAAAGCACACATCCCATTATTTGTTAGATCATTGTTGTATATAACCCTGGCGTATTCACTTGTTACTCATGGAGTTAATTGTAATAGTTCTTTTATATTTAATGAAAAGATTCTTTAAGAAAACCCTTATTTCTTATAATAAAATGGTAACCACAGTGGTTACTTCTATAATCACTTAGTTTATACTTGTTATATATAATCTAATATCGAATAGATAGTTAATTGTATGCATCTGCCCTAAGCCCACAACCAAACAAGGAACAGGAAGTAAGGCGGAAAGCACACATCTAACTACCTATCGGGTATTAATTATATATAACCATGATGTATAAACTAAGGTTTTATAGAGTTAATCACCTAAGGTCCTTTAAGTTATACTGGTTTAATAACATGGATTAAACCCTTTACTGGTAAGTTTCTAGTTTTATACACCAAATGTTCTATTTGAAAAGTATGTTTTGTACTAGAAAAATGTGCATTGATTTAGTGTCCTATGACCTGACCCATACCTGGTACCCCTTATGATGACTTAATGTATACAGAACTTATATATAACTAAGATCGAATAGATAATAGGTTGGGTGAATATGCTCTAAGCCCACAACCAAACAAGGAACAGGAAATGAAGCGAAAAGCACACATCCTATTACCTGTCGGATCCTATTTATATATATCCCTTGATGTATACATTAAGGAATCATAAGGTTAGCATTATGGTCCCTTTCTACTGAGTGTACTAGACCCGACTGTTTTGTTTGTCGCTTTGAAAAGATGTAAGTTTTCCCTAGTTTATAACTATCTTAACTCGAAAATAGTTTGCATTAACTTTCAAGTGGAACTGCCACAATATGAAAGTAATGGGAAAATGTAAGTACTCAGGGGTCTTTTGAATTGAAGACCTGCAGTACTGGTTACCTTAAAACATGTATGTTTTATCAAGGTCATAATGTGAAGGCTAGTACCCATACTATACGCTCTCCCTGTCAAGAGATTCTGGGAACCAAACGCGACTTCCGCAACCCAGTTGCTAGGCCGTGTAATCCATATTAAGGTTATGTGATCATGTATACCCAATATAACTATCACCTTTTGTTTAGAACAATGAGTTAGTGATTCATTGGTATAGTTAGATCTTGTAGTTGTTCCATGCTGTAGCATCTTAGTATGTTCGTTCTGTTATAGTATCTTAGTATCTTCTCTTGTTATAGTATGTTAGTATCTTCTCTTGTTATAGTATCTTAGTATATTCTCTTGTTATAGTATCTTAGTATGTTCTCGTTATAGTATGAACTGAACCCCTAAACAATACCCCTTATAGTTTACTAGTAATCTACTTGAACTGTTATTGAAAAAGACTCATTTTACTACTAAGTTATGCTTGTACTTTAAAAATGGAGTTTTGTTAAACTATAAAATAACATAACTTAAAAAGAGTTTTTGAAATGTTTTGATCACTTATAAAAGACATAATCAATCTTTTGAAAGATGTTTATAACAATTATTTACACAATTATCATTGTGTTCAACTTGTATTCCCCCCCTTAAAAACATTTAAAACAGTTAAAAGATTCATTACGGGGTATGAACTCACCTGATGTGGGTGATTCAAACGAATACGCGCGTAAGGATGAGAAGTTCCACGAATGAACTCCTGAGACACAACGGGTCCTAAATGACATATAATGGCATATATGTCTATGTAATTAGTGTCTAAACAACTAATTAAGAAGGGTAACACCCTTATAGACTAGGAAACTCTAAGATTTAAGGGATACAATCACATATGATTGCATAACTAGGGTGTATGGCCACCCTATTGAGTTTACGCTCCATGTGGCAAGACCATAGGAGTTTACGGTCAAAGTGGTTCACGGTTCTATGTGTTTACGGTCATAGGGTTTACGGTCCTAAGTGTTTACGGTCTTAGGTGTTTACGGTCCAATGGCCTTACGGTCATGGAGTTCACGGTCTAAGGAGATCCAACCGTAAACTCATCAAATCTTTGCACAATGATGTTTTCAAGGCTCTAATCAGGTGTTTCATCTAGATAACAAGCTAAGGAGGGAGTACTTACGATATAGAGGCTTGAAATGGTGATTAAGGTCCAAGAACACTAGTGTGTGTTCCTGGTGTTCTTGGTGTTTCTTGAAGATCTAAGAAAAGATGATTTCCATGGATGAAATCATGAGATGATACTAGATTAAGAGATGTATCATTAAATCAAAGGAAGAACACTTACGATTTTGATGATCTAGGATGATGAACTTAATGATACTTGAGAGGATTTGGAAGTTCTTGAGTTTGAAAGGGAAGAAATGATCAAAATGATCATAATATATATATATATATATATATATATATATATATATATATATATATATATATATATATATATATATATATATATGAGGGAGTTTACGGTCACCCTGACCGTAAGCTCTAAAGTCTTGACCGTAAACTCTTTTTTGAGGAGGTTTACGGTTGCTAGGTAGTCTAGAACTTCCACTGATACTTCCAAACACTTTTTCCTTAAGTGTACTAGGCTAAAACTCCTTAGAATGACCTTTTACAAGGCTAGAACTCATTAGAAATGAGTCTGGCACTCAATTGAGTTGCCTGACTGAGCTTTCAAAGCAAATATTTTTCGGGTTGTCACAGCTGAATAAGCTCACTATGAGGAACCGTTATCCACTTCTACGGATTGCTGAGTTTTTTGACCACCTTTAGGGAGCATATTGTTTTTATGAAATCGATCTACATTCCGGGTATCACCAGATGAGGGTCAGTGATGAGGATATTAAGAAGATAGCTTTTAGGATGCGTTATGGACATTACGAGTTTGTGGTAACGCTATTTGTGCTTACCAACACACCGACAAAATTCATGGACCTGATGAACCGGGTGTGTATGTCAATGTGTTGGATTAGTGTCTAAGTCCATAACTATTTTGGTATGTACTTGACCCGATTATGAGCATGGTCCTTTTGGGTTGCCTTCACCATAGCAATATGTAGGATGAATTAAGGAGAGAAAGGTTTAATTATGATTTATTAATATATTATGAGAATAATATATTAAAGGAGAAATCATATTGTTTAATTAATATTAGTCAAGAATTAATTAAGAATTAATTTTGTGGCTAAAAGAGATTAATTAAACTTAGGGGACTGGAATTGTAATTATAGGATAATTGCAATTGGGTTATGAATCACCTTGGAATATAGGTTGGACGAATTCTATGGGGAAGCCCATTAGAAATCGTCCAAGGCATGTTCCAGAAGGGGTTCATGGGCTGCTTAGGGCTTAAGCAGTCAAATTAGGGTTTCCTTGTTAGATAACCTTAATTGCCTACCTATTTAAGGAGCCCCTAAGCCCCAAAAACGTGGTGAATGATTCTCTTAGGGTTTCTGGATGATTTTGGGCAGCCACTTCTCTTCTCCTCTTCATCCAATTGCTTAGTGGTGTTTCTGACTCCATTAGAGGTGCAACACTTGAGGCACTAAGCTTTCTGAAGCCAAGGAATTGATTGTTATTGCTACATAACAATCAAGGTAAGATCCAAACCCTAGTTTACATGTTTATTTGATTAATTGTATAGGGTTTATAAGTCTTGGAGGTTTATTGCATGTTCAAAGTAGAAAAACTAGATCCAAGCAATTAGGGTTGCTTGAACACCATAGGAATGTTGTTATGCTCAAAACCCATCAGTGGTATCAGAGACAGGTCGTTTTTCTATTGAATAGAAGCATAATTGAACTGCCAAAAATCAAAAATTCGAAAGTTTTTGCTGTCTGGAGCAGGAACTCGACGAGTTCTATATGAACTTGACGAGTTCTATACTCAACTCGACGAATTTTCGAGTCTGTTGCCGGATTTTTCGAATTTTTGAGCAGATTTTGCTAAGGATAATTGCCATAACTCGTTTTTATTGCCTAAAATCGATTTTTTATGTTTGAAATGTTTATCCTTATCAAAATTAATGGATTTGGTTAAATATGGATAATATAGGATTATTATTAGATATATATTTGACCCAGTAAGTTTGAATAGTTTCAAATTACTCCCTTTAGGTTTTATAGTTTAAATTTGAACATAATAGTTTTGTTTTTGAAATTTAAATAGTTAAACCCTAATGTTTTGAAAAGTTTCAAAACTTGCCCTCAAGTTTTGGAATTTAAATTTTTGATTAAAAGTTTAATTTTGAAATATTTAAATTCTAAACCCTAATGTTTTGAAATGTTTCAAAACTTGCCCTCAACTTTTGGAATTTAAAATTTTGATTAATAGTTTAATTATGTAATATTTAAATTCTAAAACTCTAGTATTTTTGAAAAGTTCAAATTACACCCTTATGGTTTTATTAATTAATTAAAGTGTATGATTAAAAGAGATTTAATAAATCCATAAAGTTTTGGTTTACATTTAATTAAATTAAAAGTATAATTTATTAGATTAAACCACCTAGTATTTTAAAAGTGTAAAATACACCCTATACTATATATAACATTAAAAGTCTAATATTATATATATGTATGAGTAAACAGTCATTCTTACCGTTAGTAGGCCTCATTCACGAAGCTGGTCTATAAGGGGTGTTTAAGGAAATTGCCTATAAAATGGCGATTGAATGGGTATCCACTCTTACCCACTGCACTCTTGACTAGTGGAGGGTCGTTAGCCGAACGGGTAGGATAGGACGAAACCTTCCATTATAAGTATAATGAAGTACAAAGTAACTACATGCTTTTACAAATTCCCAAATCATAGTTACTTTAGGAAAAATGTGGAATTGTATGCTAATCCATGGAATTACACTTTGTACCCTTGTCGAAACGTTAGTGGAGCGTGTGTGGTTAACCGGCACATTAATTTGGGTTTGGCATTGGTGGCGAAGGGTGGCTTGATGTTTATCATAGATCAATGGAGCGTGTGTGGCTAATCGGCACATTGATTAGGTGATAGTAGCAATTGGGTGCACCACGTGATTCGTATGGTTATTCACACCTTGTTTGTGATCCTCGGCATCCCAGTCGCAAACCTGAAGGGCATAATCGAGATTAAACATGCCATTGAAAAGTTCAATGAATCTCAAAAGATCTAGGAGTTTCAATTCATTTAAAACTTAAACGTCTTTTTCGTTTTCATGGTGGAAATTGGTAAATCGTCATTTACATATCTTCAAATATTCTGCAACTAGATTACGGCATCCCTCTTCTAGGTTGTAGAGTATTGTGTTGGATCCTGGCCTTGATGTTTCATTTGGGTGTTACATCAAGGATTCTAATCAACTTGACTTGAATTTCTCCCGTTTTGTAGATGTATGAATCTAACAATGGTCTTCCTAAATCCATTGGAACAAGCTTTCCAAATGAAGATGGCGTTCCAAGATACGATCAAGGAAATGAGAGTCATGCTTCACTTCCTCCACCTCCTCCAATTGTTCTCCCTGACCCACAATTTCAAAGGCTTCAAAAGTTCAAGCTCACTCAATCCCTATTGGCAAGTAAACACGAAGATGGGAAACCTGTGTGTGCACACGTCTTAGAGATGAAGTCACACATTGATAGGTTAAGGATGTTGGGTGTCGATATCTCAAAGATGTTGGCTGTTGACTGGGTTCTTCAGTCACTTCCGGATTCGTATAGTGAGTTCGTTCGAGAGTACTATATGATGGACCATGACGTGACCCTCATTGATTTGACCTATTTGCTTATAGCTGCTGAATCAGAAATGATTTGGCGTGCTGATCGAGCAAATTTGTCTGGCAAATCAAACTCCCAAACTTCAATGGACATTGAAAATGGTGACATTGGAAATCCAGAAAAGGTAAATTCTGAGATAGTTCCTTGTGCCATTCCAAAAGAGTCCATCTGCTTCTACTGCCAAGAGAATGAGCATTGGAGACGAAGCTGCCCTGTTTACCTGAGAGATCTAAGAGATGGGAGAGTCAAGACGTATGGCTCTACTTCAGGTAAAATCCATTAACTAACTCTATAAGTTCCTATTTCTTGATTCTTAATACATGATGTGATAAGATTACATTTTGATGTTTTTGTAGGATCGAAGAAAAGAGAGGAAGCTTAAGGAATAAGCGTGCTGAATCTGATCATGAAGAAATGGATTTCGATCGCATGGATTCAAAGATCGAATTTTTGAGCTGCTACTTTAGAGTTAGGGTAGATTTCTAAGAAATATGTAATAGCATAGTTTTTCAGTTGAATTGCATTGTAAGGACAAAGTTTTCCGCAATAAAATAAAATTTGTTTTTGTCTTATTTATTTATCCTTGCAATGACATGTATGAAAAATTGATGTTTGAATGTTTCTTCTATTAGCAATAATGGATTTGATTCTTAATTATGTTATTTGTGGAAATGTCGAGAATTTACCAAATAGGGAGAGTTTCTCATCACCCAAGTTTCAATTGGACAGAAACTTGGAATCATGCAAACTGCATTGTGTGATGAATGAGAAACTTCATATTTAAAAAATTAGACTAATTGCTTGACAAAGTGTCAAGTGAAGAACTAAGAGATCGAGTACACTAGGTTGTGCGTCGATCAAGTCCACCACAAGAGTAATAAAGATATTCGTCATGATTTACTAAAGTTTAGTAAATATGGTTATACTTATAAGATTGAGTATAATTCTAAGTTGATTGAAGGAGTTTCAATCAATAGCAGAACGAATAAGAAGAATCTAGTAGGCAGAAAGATAAAAGTTTCTCTATTCTAAGAAGAAGGGAGAGTAACTTTTATTGTGTTTTATGATAGGTCTTAATGATTAAGAACCATGTCTCAATTGATCTTCTAAGTGAGTCTTAGTAAGAAGAGGAATCGAGAATTGTAGAAATGGTTAAATCAAGAAGTCAATCATACTTCGTTCCAATATCAAGTCTTAAAGTCTAAGATTGTGACTTGAGTGACAAGTCTTAAGAAGGTTTATGGCACTCATCAAATGTGGAATTTGGAAAAGTTTTCATATTCTTGCACATTTGAAATTGGTAAGTTGTGATGTCTTGGATAAGTCAAAGACCAACTAAGACCAATTATGTGAAGTGTTAAGCTTGATAAGAAGCTACACTAACTCTTGAATATTTGTTTGTCAAGAAATGTTTCTTAACAAGAGAACCTTATATGTCAAGGAGTCAGTGGGAGTCTTAATGGTCTTGAAAAGTTTCAAGAATAAATCAAGAATAAACCTAATTGATCATCACTAGCGCACGACTTGAGGTTTGTAACCTATCGTGGATGACAATTTTGTTTTTTGCGCTATTCCAGTTAAGTCAGTTATGCTTCTGAGTTCTATGAGTTCTCATTTGTATGCATAAAGGCAAGCACCTTGATCAATGGAAGGTACATTGATATGTAAGGGTGAGTTGCTAAACTACTTGGAAGACATGGTGGGCACTCGTGTTACCATGAGACAAGAAATCAAGATTGAGAAAGTTCAGTCCATATGTTTTTGGATTTGTCGCAAACCTTCGTTTTGGCAAATTCACATGGATAGGAACACATACACCATAAAATCTAAGTGACATAAGGTTTCCCTCCTTCATGAAAATGATTGTGAGGAAATGCTTTCACTAAGAGAGATTTTAAGAAGATAGCAGTTGTGAAAATTGTATTCTCAAATTCGATTATGATTACGGCATCCCTCTTCATAGTTCGAGTTGTGAGATTTGGCAGTTAGTCTGAGCATTTGGGACTTAGTTCTGAATTTTTCTAGACACACATATGAGCTTTCTAAGGCGAAGGTGTATGAGTTTAAGAAGCTTAGATAAAGGCTTATCAAAGCATCAAGTATTTAGAAATATGAACTTAAGGAATTCAATAAGCATTGTTTTCTGGAAGTTCAGATGTTTTCTAGATATATGTCAAAGCTAGTGGAAGCATAAGTGTTATGCTTGTATTGTAATAATCATCGTGTTAGTGAGAGCATGATTATTATTTCAAGTATTGCGAGTTAGCAATATTAATTATAGAAAACAAAGATTAACTTTGCAAAGCTGTAGGGGTTGAAAAGTTGTTTTGCTATAATTAAGGGAGATAATATTATACTTCGTCTCAATATCTAAAGCTTAGATTGAAAAATTTTAATAAATTTATTCAAAGGATATATAGTGTGTTCTCAAATTTCGATTATGATTACGACATCCCTCTTCATAGTTCGAATTGTGAGAACGTGACACAAAATATTATGGCAGAAGATTGATAAAGTATCATATCTTTATGTAAGACATTATGCATCGTGTCCCATACGCTTAGGGTATAGGATCGATTGCAAATGCTATAATATTTGACCATTCTAAAATTTTCCAAATGCCTAGGGCATTAAGAGGGAAAAGGACTAGAACTGGTTTTGACTAAAATAATTAAACAACTATCAAAGGATAATCTAAGGTTCGCCAAGGAATTGTTGCTTGTGAATAGTTGGAAGTACAGTACTGGATGGACTATATTGACATTATTATGAATAGATAAGAATCTATTAAGAATGAGTTGTCATATGGCAAATATGGAAATGTTTGCATTAATGGGAGTTGGATATTAAGAAATATGTCTAGATTAGAAACTTTTATGCGAGAAGGATGTTCAAAGGAATGTACTTTGAGTGAGAGACATCACATCTATATAATTGTTTAATGACAATTTCTGATAGAGTACTTTGTGATTTCATTGGCCAAGTCTTGGTGACTTTTGTGCTATGACTTTACGAAAGGATCGTTGCATAAAATGTTAGAATTTGACATATTCTAAAAGTGGCAAGAATTTGGTATTCTTACACTAATGATAAGGATTGGGGATTGTGAAATGAGTTTCATTGGAAAAGTTTTTCAATTGATCTATTTCACAAAGTATGGACCATAGGAAACCAAAGTGTGCATGCTTGGAACATGGGACAATTGTGGTTATAATTCGAGTAATAAGTTGATTTTCTGAAACAGTAAGCAATGAATAATGAGTAATCAATATGGTGTTTAAATAAAAGTGTTTTATTTACGCTCAAAAGTTTTGGGGTCATATAGGATTAAGTATTATCGTTGTGTTTCATTTTGCATGTTTTGACTTCCAGAATAACTGGGTTATTCGAACCTCCACAGTCGGTCATACGTTGGAAGTAGGTATGAAGGAAGACTGTCATGAATCTGTCTGTAGATTGTCTAAGTGTTTAGACATAGCACAAGTTTGCTGCAGAGTTCATGAGTGCTTTAATAAGATTAAAGTATTGGATTAAACCCACGCTCACTTGAATCACTTCATGCTTTTATCATGAGTAATTGTGAGACGATAACATTGTATATTCTTGAAACCAAGACGTGTAAGTTGTTATTTGTTGGTCGGTTGTGCATTGATAATAAGAAAACGCACCAGTAACTTGGTGTTATAAAACTTATTGTTGTGTGTGATTCGGTCAGTAAATGCAAGCGAGCATTTGAGTCGAAGTTTATCCATTCCTTTTACCCAAAGTGGGATAAAAGCGATATCTGTGGGCCTCTCGATGATTAAGTGATGACACCCTAAGCGCTTGGCCAAGCCGGGACTAAGTTGATGTGTTCAATTGTAGTCTGTTGTCAGTCGTCATAAATCGGAAGTCGGGAAACAGTATAGAGAGAATGATTAAAATTCATGTCTTGTGTCTATACGATATCTTGAGAATGGGGGAATATATAATCCCTTATCTAAAAGACACGCGTATCTGATAAGATCAGAGTTAACAGCGGCTTTTGAAAGCTACGATTGCTGATCAGGTTTTGAAGTTATACAAAATAGTTATTAGACTTATCCAAGTGGGAGACTGTTGGATTAGTGTCTAAGTCCATAACTATTTTGGTATGTACTTGACCCGATTATGAGCATGGTCCTTTTGGGTTGCCTTCACCATAGCAATATGTAGGATGAATTAAGGAGAGAAAGGTTTAATTATGATTTATTAATATATTATGAGAATAATATATTAAAGGAGAAATCATATTGTTTAATTAATATTAGTCAAGAATTAATTAAGAATTAATTTCGTGGCTAAAAGAGATTAATTAAACTTAGGGGACTGGAATTGTAATTATAGGATAATTGCAATTGGGTTAGGAATCACCTTGGAATATAGGTTGGACGAATTCTATGGGGAAGCCCATTAGAAATCGTCCAAGGCATGTTCCAGAAGGGGTCCATGGGCTGCTTAGGGCTTAAGCAGTCAAATTAGGGTTTCCTTGTTAGATAACCCTAATTGCCTACCTATTTAAGGAGCCCCTAAGCCCCAAAAACGTGGTGAATGATTCTCTTAGGGTTTCTGGACGATTTTGGGCAGCCACTTCTCTTCTCCTCTTCATCCAATTGCTTAGTGGTGTTTGTGACTCCATTAGAGGTGCAGCACTTGAGGCACTAAGCTTTCTGAAGCCAAGGAATTGATTGTTATTGCTACATAACAATCAAGGTAAGATCCAAATCCTAGTTTACATGTTTATTTGATTAATTGTATGCTAGATCTAGGGTTTATAAGTCTTGGAGGTTTATTGCATGTTCAAAGTAGAAAAACTAGATCCAAGCAATTAGGGTTGCATGAACACCATAGGAATGTTGTTATGCTCAAAACCCATAAAAATATTGGGTCGATCCATGATCGTGTTCATTGGTGATATTATGGTCTTCTTTAAGCCTAATGAGATGCATGAGGAGCACCTACGAGAGGTCCTTGAGGTTTTGAGGAAGGAGAGGACGTATCTCAAGTTCTCCAAATGCGAGTTTTGGTTTAGATAGATCCAATTCTTAGGGCATCTCGTTAACCAGAAGGGTATCTTAGTCGATCTGCCCAAGATTGATGTGGTGATGTGGTGGGAGGTTCCAACGTCTCCAACTGAGATTTAGAGTTTCCTTAGGCTGCGGGTTATTATCGAAGGCTCATCGAAGACTGCTCACTTTTCAGTGTAAATCCAACACGACCCGTGTACCCCTCTGACTCCGAATCCAAACTTGATTTTTCCAACTTTTCCGTTCTTCGTCCGATCATCCCGAAATCTTCACCAATGCTTCCCGGCACCTCCCAAAGCGCATTCCAAGCTCCGGTTTACCTGAAAAAGACATGAAACTCTGCAAATAAGGTTATTCTAGAGACTAACATGAATATGATGAAATGCAAGAAAAAGGAAGAACAATTATGCTAAATAGATGCATGAAATGGGACTAAAAGGTGTGCAAAAAGGTGCACAAATTGCACCTAACAAATCTCCCCAAGCTTAGACCTTTCTTGTCCTCAAGAAAGAACAAGAACCAGACAAACATGACGATTTCTAGATGGCAAAAAGAAACATAGAACAAATGGGACGGGAAGGTCCTAAGGACTAGGAATGAATGCATGCAATGCAAACCATGAAAAAGGAAATAAAAAATATGTACAAAAGCACTAAAGAAACAAAATGTATCAAAAAGAAATTTAAGGCACAAGTAAATAATCTATATAAGTACGATCAGACTTTACATCAATATGGCTCCAATCATTAATACCTAGGTAACCATCATGCTTCCTTCTATATATCACAGACTCCCAAAGTGAGGAAGACCTGAAACGGTGTAACCCAATAATCTAACCCTAGTTTTATTAAAACTTTATACCTTACTAAGCTTTATGGGCGAAAATAACATAGTCCGGATCTCATGTCCTTAAGACTAGATGGCCAAGAATCAGAATCGACGCATCCTTAAGAACCCGTCACGGCGAATCAGCTTTCGCTGAAACAGTGAGCCCACCCGAAGGGGCCCAGCTCCTATGCTTTCACTTTTTCGAGAGCCACAAGTATCATATCACACAGTTCTTCATTCGCCAGATTTGACTTTGAATTGGCTTTTGATTTGATTGAACTTTGATTTGTACTTCGTTTTGAACTTGGATTCTTCAATCTTCATTTTTGGAAATTCTTGAGATTTCTTCGTTTTGGCACTTGAAATTCTGATTTGGGTACTAGATATGACAGTTGTACCCTTCCTTCTTTCTTGACTGTGTGGATCTGATACTTAAGCTCTCTGTTACCGCGGGGGTAACGCGTGTCAACAAATAGGTCCGTGTTCTGTGGGTCCAGAGTGGTCGATAAAGATTCTTTTTATACATTCAGAAGCAAATCATCCTAGAGCTGTTATTACCGCCCAAAAAACGTTTCAATATAAATTCTTTTTATTATCTAAGGCTAGGGTCTCGAATTACGGTGTTTGGGTCCCCTAGTTATGACAGCTGATTCTACACTTCCGGTAACTATCCGGTTGCTTCGGTATTTTATTTTTTTCATTTTGATTTTTCGTTTTCCCACTTCATGGAGCACTTGTATGTAAAGATTGTATTCATCTCGTATTAAATTTTTTTTTTTTTTTTTGGAAACAATGAATGAAAATGGGATGCAAAAACTAGAAAATATTTTTGGGTTTTATAGATTTTAAAATGCAGAATGCAAGAAAAAGAAAATAAGAAGGCTAAAATCTTTTTGAGTTTTTTTATGCATGAATATGAACATGAAATGCATGGATAAACCTAATGTACAACTGTACCCCTCCCCAAGCTTAAAGATAAGCATCGTCCCCGATGCTCGGAGAGGGTGGAACAACCTAATCACCGAAAGGTGGTGTGGGATGGTAGTCGGGTCGGGTAAGGTCCAAAACAGTCATAAGTGCACACAAATTGAAATTTTAAGCAAAATGTGAACGATTAAAGATATGGAAAGAATTTACCGAATCGTTCTTAGAGTCTAACAATTGTGGTGAGAACCTTCTCTTCATCTTCCCCAAGCTATTCGTGAAATACTTTTGGAGCCCGAGAGTCATTTTCTAGGCAAAAACAAGTTTATAACCATTTGGGACATTAAAATTTTGAAATTTACCAAAGACTAAAAAGTTTTAAAAGAAAGGACAAAAATACCCCCGGGTTGCCTCCCGGTTAGCCGCCCTTTTTTAAAGTCGTTGGCTCGACATGACCCCTGAATATGCATCAATCTAAGTATGTGGGGCTCTCCAACTTACTAAACTTTTCGCCACCTCCTTCAATGGAACACTTATCTTGTACTTGACTTTCGTTTTGCGTGGGAACCATGTTGGACTTAGACCCTTAATGACAAAAATCGTCCAGTCGACCCCTTTCTTGTACTTGTCCAGTAAGGTGGTCAAATCTTCCTTCTTTGATAAGGTGGTTGATTTGATGACCGGTTGGGTGTTTTCCTTCTCAGGGTACATATCCCTTGAAGGGTCCAGCAAATTTGTTATTTTCGGCTCTTGTGGTTGGTCTACCGGTGAAAGCAGTTTCTCATTGGTAGTGGGTGGCTCAGCCTCTTTTTTGTCAACCTCCAACACCTCCTCTACAACTTCCATGTCAACATTCTTAATTTCTACTTCTTCCTTGACAACCTTCTCCACTTATACTTCTTCCTCCTCTTCCCCATCTTCTAATTGCAATCTTGGGTCATCAACATTTTTCCCATCGTTCAAGGTGATGGAAGAAACGGTATGCCTTGGGTCCTCCTCCGTCTGCGATGGTAGTTTTCCCCGAGTTTCCAATATACTCATAGATTGAGTAAGTTGTGAAATTTGTTGCTCTAAGCTTTTAAGGCTAGCTTTGGTTGTTTCTTGGAAGATCTGGGTAGTAGTGGCAATGCTTTTGACAATGTCTTCCAAGGACATGCTCGACGTTTCAGGTTGTTGGGGAGGTGGAGAATATAGTTGTTGGAACTGTGGAGTTAGTTGGTATTGGTCATTTCCCCAAGCTTGGTATGGGTTTTGGCATTGGTTGTTTCCCCAAGCTTGGTTGTTTTCCCACCATTGATCATGTTGAGGTTTATCATAACTCCATTGGTTTGGCCAGTAGTAGCTTCCCATTTCTTGCATTTCTTCCCATTCTCCTTGTAGATATGGACACATATCGGAATGATGTCCATTTTGAGTGCAAAAATCGCAAGGAATAGGTGTGGGTTTCGTACTTTGGTCATTTCCAATCATCATAACTAACTGAGCTAGGTCAGAAAGTTGGTCTTCTATGTAAGGAGTATTCATTTCTGAGCGACACTTTTTTTTCTGTTTTTTATTTTTATTTTTATTTTTTGTTTTTTTTATAGAGATGTATCTGCTCACAAAAATCTAGGCATAAACAATTAGTAACACCGTGTCCCCGGCAACGGCGCCAATTTGTTAGGCGTGTCAGACCCAACAAATAATAGGGGTACGATATACTCCAAAATAATCCCACTATATTGCACTAGAAAGGTAGTACAAGGCAAGTAGGGTCGATCCACGGAGACACGGGACAATCAGTCTATACCTGTTTTGCGTAAGGTATTTGTTCACAAAAGATTAAGAGGGGGGTTTTGAATGCAATGATTAAACAAACAAATTTAAAACACGAGTAAACAACTAAACGAATGAATTAAGTTCAGATTTTTGTAAGGACTCCAACTTCATGTATGACAATCCAGCAATGTGAATCAAAGATGACAAGACATTTGTTTCATTCTATCTAAGTTGGTACTTGAAAGTGTTAACAAGCTCTAACACTTTCCATTCACCACATTAATCAATCAAAACAAGCTCTTTGATTAATCCTAACCTTGCTAACCTAATCTAAACAAGCTCTTAGAATTAGATTAAAAGATTGCATTAAGCTTATTGTGAATGTTCCCAACAACATCCAATACTCCTCACAAGCTCGGGAGCGTAAGAATGTGTGAAAAGATTTACACTAAATTCATTCATAAGAAATCAATTTAATGCTTGTTACTTAGTTCAATTCATAAAACAATTACGGATTTTGCAAAATGAATAACTTGAATGACCTAACCCTAATTCAAATGGCCAATAAGAATCATTATTAGAATCAAACATTCGATTGAAATAAAATCAGTTTCACTAGATAGAAATTAAACACAAACATCAGGTCATATGATTTGATTCACAACCAAAAAGTCCAAACATGAAATTGGAGAAGTTAGGGTTCTAGCCACACATGGCTAGAACAAGATTAACAAGTTTAAAAGATGAAATTAAGTGCTAAAGTGCTTACAAAGAAGGAATTAAAATGTTTCCCAATGATTAACGGACAAACCCTTGCTAAAACCCTTGAAGTCTCCTCTCCAAAAGTGCTCTGGTATGTTCTTTTTGTGTAAAAATGACCCAATTCCCGTGATATGAAAAATAGGAAAAACTGCCAAAAGACAGTTTTTGGGTCGAACACGGCCCGTATCAAAATAGGCTAAACTGACACGGGTCGTGTTTAGCAGTCAACACGGCCCGTGTTGATTTGCACTAAACTGACACGGCCCGTGTTCAGCATGGTCAACAGCTTCTTCTTGATCAAACACGCCCCGTGCTCACTTTTCAGTGTAAATCCAACACGACCCGTGTACCCCTCTGACTCCGAATCCAAACTTGATTTTTCCAACTTTTCCGTTCTTCGTTCGATCATCCCGAAATCTTCACCAATGCTTCCCGGCACATCCCGAAGCGCATTCCAAGCTCCGGTTTACCTGAAAAAGACATGAAACTGTGCAAATAAGGTTGTTCTAGAAACTAACATGAATATGATGAAATGCAAGAAAAAGGAAGAATAATTATGCTAAATAGATGCATGAAATGGGACTAAAAGGTGTGCAAAAAGGTGCACAAGTTGCACCTAACCCTCTCTATGGCAGAGTAAGGGTTACGTATTCGAGTGGGTCCCTAATAGTACTGGTGGATGAGGCGCACAAATCTACGTTGTCGATTCATGCTGACACGAAAAAGATGTACGGAGATTTGAGACAAAACTATTGGTGGCCCTATATGAAGAGGGATATAACTTGGTATCTTGAGCGATGTTTGACCTGCCAGAAGGTCAAGGTTGATTTTGAAATGGTGTATGTCTTGGAATATGGTGTCTAGAGTCACAACATTTTTTAATATTACTATTAATAGTAAGGTCCTTTCTGGGTTACACGCAAGAACATAAACAAGCAATTGATGACACGAGAAAGTTTTAGGGGCCTAGTTTATCAATTAAATAAGTATTTAATTAATTAAATGAACTCTAGAGTTCTAGAAGGAGATAGATGGAGGAATTTGAAAGTCAGATAGTTACCAAATATATGGATAATTATCTTGTGATTGGATATTTATCCTTTTAGGGTTTAAATCCTTCCCTATAAATAGAGGGGTCCTAGGCCGGATTTGATAGTGCATAAAATACGAATTCTCTCCAGAAAAACCCTAAAAACTGGCAGTGTCCTTCCAATCTCGAAACCCTACACTGCAGCCTCCTACGCGGTGCGTAGGCCTTGAATTAGAGTTCTGGATTGCATCGTTCAGTGTATTCGTCGGTGGGTTGAAGTCGGTCGTTGTTGGTTTGTTCCTTGGGTGTGGATACGGAAGAGGAGCTCTATGTTAGGCTATTAGAACTCATTATTCGATTAAGATCTTTTAAGGTTTTAATGGATACAAAGGTATGTATTCTACTTTCCTTATTGTTTATTTAAGTTGCAATTGATTGGTAGAACTTATATCTATGGCTGGTGTATGGGGATTAAATGTTTTTATTTCTACCTTTGTGTACCTTATGGTCTTTAGATTCCCTACAACCTAATAGTGGTATCAAAGCATGGTTGTTCTTGTCTATTGCATTTAGGGTTTCCATGTTATTGTGTTTAATTGAGTTTGTATGTTCATATCTTATCTGGTTTCTAAATTTTAAATTAGTTTTAAATATTTAGAAATTCCCTAAAAACCATGTTAGGTTTAGAAATTGTTTTCGTCTACGCAACACATAGGTTACGCTACGCAACGCGTAGGGGTCGAAACAGTAAACCTTAAATTTTATCTGTTGAAATCTCATGAATTGCCTGGTATGTGGCGCGTAGGCCCTCCTACGTGGTGCATAGCCTTCGTTCCAAAAAAAATGTTGTATTTCCCTAATCGGTTTACCTCGATTTTAGCACATGCAAACTTGTCAATTACTAAAGCTGGAAATCATAGGCTAATTGGTTTAGTTAGTTAATTAAATGTTTAGTTAATTGATTAAAAGTCGAAGAATATATATTGTTGATTGAATGTTTGTTAATTTGATTATTGACTTGCATCCTCGCATGTCCAATTAGAATTAAAAGACATAGAATTTAAATAGTTTAAATTTCTATATATATATATATATATATATATATATATATATATATATATATATATATATATATATATATATATATATATATATATATGCACACACATACAAACATTGCGCTCCCGCATGTTTAAACACACTGTCAGTCTTATCATGACTAGGCTTACCTCCTCTCACATTATAAAGAATGTTTAATGAGGTCTCTCCGATTCCGAATGAGGTGGCTCAACTCCTCTCACCTTCTTCTTGCGTTTTTTAGTAGAGTTACCAAAAGGATTTGATAGGACGATATATCAAATTAAAAGTATTAACTTAAAGTATTCAAACAAAATCCCGTTTTAAAATAAGTAAATATGCGAGTCTTTTGCTATCCATGAAAAATACACATTGCCGTATATTATGTTGGCGTTGTGTGTGTGGCTTACTGACGCGTCAATCTAAGAATATAATAGTAATGAGATATGATAATAGCGATTCTACAACATTACTTGAGCCGAATATCATCGTATTTTTGCATGGTTGACTCACTGTTTTAAATAAAAACATAAATCATATATTACCCATAAAAACACACTTTCTTGTGATCGGCTAATGTGGGGTAGTGCCTGGAGCCAATGCATTGGTTAGATTATGGAAGAATGCGATGTGATACTCACGATTCTCAAGCGTTACTTGAGCTGGATATTACCTTGGTTTTGCCCGGTAGATTTACCATTTGTATTCATGATCCTCGGCTAATCCAGTCATAAATGCTAAATGAGCGTAGAAGAGATTAATATGCTATTGACATAAGTCAATAAATGTCGAAAGATTTAGGAGTTTCATAGAAATTGAAACCGGTGAATAGTTGTCTACCTAAATAGCTTCTAGGTGTTATTTCACATTTATATTTTTTTTCCCTGAAGTAATTTCACAACATATAATACAATATGCAAAATAAACTATATTGCAGTGTTGCAGAAATCGGCCTTGGCGGCTGATTAATCGACGATTAATCATTTGACGGCCTTGAACCGATTACGATTAGGGTGTTTGGCGGAAATTGGTTAATATCGGTCAAACTCGGGCTTGGCGGTCCTTGGAGGTCATAGGCGGAAAATATTTAAAAAAATCAAGTTTTTTAATTTTCAAATATTACACCAAAAGTATAAATTTTCAAAATTTTAAGTTTTTAATTTAAAATATTATAGTAAAATTTTCAAATTTCAAAATTTTTTAATTTATTATTTTCAAGTACTTATTTTTTTAGGATATATTAATTTTTAAGATAATTTTATTCATAATTTAGGGTCTCCGATTAATACCCGAATAATCGCCGCCTAGTCCGATTAATCGCTTAACGTCAGTCGACCGCCGAGCTACCGCCGAACGATTTTCACAACCTTGCTATATTGTAAAGTTATGTTTTAGTCCATTATATAATTTCTTTTTATAGTTTTCATTTTTATTAATTTCTTTAAGATAGACTTACAGGTCTTATTTTCGTCCGCCCCCTACATACATATTTTTTGGATCAAAATTGTATTTTGATATTTTTATGGTCCACTTCATATTGTAATTGTCATCGTGTTATTGATATTGTATAATCGTCATTGTTTTATATGTCGTCTGTTGACATTTGTAAACCATATTCTATATACGAATTGCAAATGAGTTATCCCGTGCATTAAAGTTATGGTTTCGTCCATTACTTAATTTTCTTTTATAGTTTTTGTTTTTATTAATTTCAAGTTTTATTTTCGTCCGTCTCTTCATAACTGTTTTGATCGAAACTTTATTTTCATACGTTGGTGGACTTCTTGATATGATCTAATTGTCATCATAATATGTAGATTGTTGACATTTGTAAATCATATTCATTGCAAATGAGTTACACCACACATTAAAGTTGCATTTTGGTCTCTTACGCAACTTCTTTTTATATTTTTCCTTCTTATTAATTGCAAACTTATTCTCCACCGTAGCACATGATAGACTTAAATACTAGTATGTATTAATTTGAAAAAAAGGCTAGTGAGTGTTTTTTACTATTCATTTGATTTATTATTTTCAAATTAAGATTGAGTAAATTCAAATTAATTTACTACTTTGATATTATACGGTACAAGAGTAAAATAAGCATTTAAACGGAAATATATATTTTATTTCTGACCAGAGCAGATTTTTATATTTATAATTTTCCCATCAAGTAATTTTGACTTAACAGTTTTCTCATTTATAATTTTAAAGCTAAATTATTGTTGGTTTATAAGTTACGATTTGGGTCTCTTACTTCATTTTAAAGTTACATTTAAAATGCTCTCACAAACGTGAAACCTCATTTGCAAATTCGAAACGTTAGTTATACTTTTATGGTTCACTTTGGAAATGTGTTTTCTGCCGCAACGCGCGGTGTTACGGAATACTAGTTATTATTCAATTTGAAAATTTAGCATCTATTTCAATTGTTTAAACTATTCTTATTTGATTTATAACTGACATTCCCAATTTAGGATAATGAATAAATATCTCATTTGAAGTTATTCCTATTTACTTAAATTTTAGTCTAATAATAAAAAAATCAAACTTCATGTCTCCTCTGCCATCAAATAAAAATCGATCGTTACACATAGGGATGTTATTTGGGCCGGAACCGGACCGAACCGACCCGAACCCGAATAACCCGAAAACCGAATAAAGGTGATTGCATGAACCGAAAACCGAACCGATTAACCAATATGAGTTTGGTTCGGTTCGAGTATTAATCGGTTCGGTTCGGGTATTACCCGAATAACCCGAATAACATGTACAGGATGATTAAGAACCTAATATAACCGAAAAAAACTCGAATAAACCGTATTAGGATTCTATAACCCGAATAATAGAATAACAATGTACTTTTATACATCAAAATAAAGCATTCAAAAACTAACATAACATAATAACACATTGAAAGAATAATATTTAATAGTAGATTAACATAATGAGAATTAATTTTTTACTTGAGTTTCTTGAGTTGGTGCCCAATTTTCCATGACTAGATAAAGTAGGAATTCATGAATCCTTAAAGACAATAGGAAATGTCGATTTTTGAAATTTTGAAACAAGAGGAAGGATCGACATAAGTGATTTCGAGTTTGAAAATAGATAAGAAGATTTGTCGATTTTGAAACAATGAGAACGAGCATAAGGTTTTTTGTTATGAACGACGAGGAAAAAAGTGTGAATCGTGATTTTGAATGCTTATTCGGGTCGGGTATTTAAAACCGAATAAGCTCTTATTTGGGTAACCCGAATCGAATAACCCGAAAGCCGAATAAGTATAATATAGATACCCGAAACCCGAATCGAATTGCTTATTCGGGTCTAATTTGGTTCGGTTCGGTTCGGTTCGGGTTTTCGGGCCAAATTCTCATCCCTAGTCACACACATGTACAATCATTCACCAATTACTAGTTAATATGTGTGTAAAAGTTAAATCTTATGAATTTGATTATGTAAAGTTCTAACATTAATCACCTTTAACACATTTACGTGTTAGCTACCAAGTTCAAAACATACGTAAGTTATTGGTACGAACTGATCACATCCATCATTCTAAGAAATACACAATTTGTCCAACTTACATAAATATGATACTTTGTATAAATCCTTTTGGGCTATTAAAAATTAAAAACAAATAAATGTGCCAATAGCCCAACACGAGTGTAAAAGAAAGTGAGAACAGCGAGCCGGAATTTCTGCAGGTGGGACCTCTTCATCTAGTTTTCATTGGGTTGGGCACTTAGGGTGAGTGGTGGTTGTCTTAACTCTTCTAACTACAATTCCTGGTCAGTTATTGGCCATCTTTTCTTATTTAGTTATTTAAAACGTGTAAAAGAACAAATATTAGAAAAAGTTACAAAAGCAGTTCGTACGGGTTATTAAATAATTAGACATTATTTGACACGTATAAGTTATAATTAGCTTAGCTTTTAGTTTATTGTGATGTAAGTTTGGTAAGATAATCAAAATAGCAGCCTTATAACGGTATGTCGGTATCACCTATATGTTTAAAACATTATTTGACATAACTGGTGCAGAACATACCCTAACACAAGAAAAAAAAAATGAACCAAACATTTGCTGCGTCAGTTTATATTTATTGGATTTTTCATTCTCATTATATAACTAATACTCAATAAGTAAGTTATTTAAATAATATATATTACATCAAATTTCAAATATAATATCGAAAACCTTTTACAAAGTAACCCTGGCGGCAGCAGGAAAATTCAAAATGTTCGAATGATTACATGCCCACTGAATAGAAACAATGTTCTTTTACATTTAGTAGTTCGATTTAAGAACAGGTGTCACGCAAGCATTCTACGTATAACCTTGTTCCTTATCATCTTTTCCTAACGAAAAACAAATTCACAAGAAATGAATACTTTATTTTGTCCATTCATGTTATCTCTTTTGATCAAAATTTTTTTTTTTTTTTTAATTGCTAGAGCACCCCCTTCTTGAGTTCTTGTTGAGAAAAGTCATGCTTGAACTAATTTATTCTTTATAATGTTACTGGAAATTATACGATGGTATTTTCAAAAACAATGTTGAGTTGGTTCGATGAGAAATTTTTGAAAATACGCAACCAATTTAATGAGATAACGTAGTTGTATCCTCTTGATTTAAGAACAAAACGAATTGAAGCAAACAACTCTAACTGGTGTTACTGATTAGGGTTCACATATTTTTTTATGTGTTTTAAATCAATTTTAATGTTTTGATTATTTTGAAGTTGTAATAGACCTATGCTTTAAATGGCATAAGGTGTGATATGGGTAAGGTCGGGCCTCAAACTTTACGAGTTATAGTAAAGTCATATTGTTTTTTTAAGACGTTCTTGTGTTGACTCATTTTAAAGTGAGGATTCGTGAGAACACCTTAAAAAATTTGAAAAAATGTCTAAAAAAAAAATACAAATCATAAAATCGAGCATAGATCTATATCCGGGAGAAAAAAAAATAGAAATTTTTTTTTGCATCATTAAAATTGATCCATGATTCAATTTTAATTTTTAATTTTGCATCATTATGATCCATGATTCAATTTTAATGATCAAATTTTTTTTTTCAATTTTCTCTCTTTCTCTCTCTCTCTCTCTCTCTCTATATATATATATATATATATATATATATATATATATATATATATATATATATATATATATATATATATATAGCAAAAATGTTCCTTGTGGTTGTCAAAAATTTGTGACTTTTGTCCAAAAAAATTTGTTGTTGCATCAGTGGTCTAATTTTAGATATATTGTGTGGTTTTTGGTGCCTAAGGTTTGCATTTTTTTGTGATTTTGGTTCATATCCTACCTGAAATGATGAATATGTCATTCACTAATACTTTTTGAAAACTTTTAATTATTTTCTTAATATTTTAATTAAAAAAACAAAAAAAATAGATATCACACCCCACCGCACACTAACCCATCCACCCTCTTTCTCTCTTCCTTATTTTCGGTCAGCATCTCTCTCTCTCTCTCTCTTCAAAATTCATTGTTATTGTAAGTCCGCAATCAGCTTGTGTATCAATCAGATCTGTTTGATGGTGCGGAATCTCGATCAAACGGATGATGTCATATCTAATGAAGAAGAAGGAGAAGAAGAATAATATGAATCTATGATGTATTCAAGATTGGAATGATGAAAAATACACAAGATTCACACACACATGCACCTTCTCTCCTTTCTCTCTTGGCCGTACACTCTCCACTTGCTCACACATGCACTCCTCACCCTATATATATATATGAGACATGGGCCGTGAACAGGTTCACGGATGTAAACCTGTTCACGGCCGTAAACACATATACAGCCGTAAACACCAAGCTGTTTACGGTCCTAAACATAAAAATACATTTTTAAAAAAGTAAATTATAAACCATATTTTTGACCCAACAGTTGTTGGACACCACTGTTTGTCGCACCACCTGTCGGATCACCACCGTCATCATACCACCACCACCGCTTGTCGGATCTACCTTGGAAAGTCTAAAAAATCCACCCTATTTCTTTCTCTCTCCCTCTCTCTCTCTCCCTCTCCCTCTCTCTGGTAGTCCAAGGGTACCACCGACAATCCACAACAAGATACATGTACGACGAATCTGTTACCCTAACTACGCGAAGAGAAGAGGCCCATTGGTTTCAGGTCAAGGAATAAGGAGGTTGATGATGGTAGCAATCTGGTGGCAAAGTTCATATACCACCAAACCTTTTTGGACCAAAACTAACATAATTTTGACAACCAAAGGCACTGTTGTATGTGTCACACCCCGAAAACCAGAATTGCGGAATCATTCCAGGGTGGAGGACGTCATGTATATAGCATCACAACCAATGTATAATAGCAATCATAGCAACACAACCATTACAGTGAATACATATATGAAAAGGTTTACATCATTTTGAAACTTGTTTGGATTACATCAAATAGTATGTAAAATATAAACATAAGACTCTTATTGCTCCAGCTTCTCAAAATCCAGCAGGTACTTGTCTACTGATTTCCTGAGAATACAAGCAGTTTTGAAAGAATATCAGCATAAAGCTGGTGAGTTCATAGGCATTTAGTTTTGGTGGAAGAGGTTCTTTGATTCTTTTGAAGAGTGTCCTTCAAGAAAATCCCATATTTTCTTATGAAAAGTAGTGTTGAAAGAGTATCTATTAGTAGAAAATAAATCATCAGTTTTAGAAATGCCAGTGTTATCCTGGGAAAATCCCATAATTTCCCTAAAAGCAAGTTATCCGTCCTAGAGGTAGAATGTAAGTTTAGAAATCCCTGATTACTATCAGTGTATATGTGAAGGTAGTTTTATTATTAAAAATAAAACAAATGAAGAGTAGGGTCCGTAAACCAAAGTTAGTTTATACTTATTTTGCGAGTCGTATAACCATACTTGATTTGACCTAGAGACCTTTATAACGTTCTTCAGGCGTTAAGCTAAATGACATTTGTTCACCCCAGGCGTGCCCGCCTAACTGTAGCTAGCAGTTCAGGTGTGGGATTGTCAGTCCCGAATAGATCTATTCACAAATCTCACACTCTCCCTCCAGGAGACTCTGGTTATACTAAAAGGATTTATCATTGTACACCTAAGAGTACAGTATTGAAGTAGAGCCTCACAATTCTGTATAATCTAGTTTACGTGCTAATAACAGTATAAAACAATAATCATCCTTAAATAATTGTATTTTATACTCCTTAGAAAATATATAACATAAACTAAATCTGTCATAGTTTACATATATTCATTTATGAATTCTGAATTGGTAAGAGTTGCCTAGAGGGTTATCCCAAACTATACCCATTATAGTTTATTAGAGTTGATATGGAAAATGTTTTGTAAAAACCTTTCTGAAAACTATGAAGTTAGCTTTCCAAAAATAAAGGTTCCCTTATGCTCGACATAGTACAAAAGGGATAAAATATCGGAATATTTTATTAAACATGGAAATCGTTGACTTGTATTAATAAGTTTAAAACTTAATAAAATACTTTGAGTTGGCTTGTATTCCCCCCTTGGAAACATTAAAAACACGGAAAATGTAGGGGTATGAACTCACTGTGGTTGTGTGAAAACGTCCACCGGAAACGAAGATCCTCGGGTTGTTGTACGTGGCACTTAACGGAATCCTATTATCAAATAATACATATATGTATCTAAATTAGTTATTTCGTTAGATAAAGTGTTATAGAAACACTTGCTTTCGGTTAAGAAATGTTACCGGGACTTGATCGAATCGGGAAAAGTGGGTTTTCGGACAACTGCACCACTTAAAAAGTGTTTACGGTCGACAGGCAGTTTACGGCCGTGAACAGGGTTTACGGTCGTAAACTGAGTTTACGGCCTTTGAAGATTTGGTGAGTTTACGGTCGGAAATGGGTTTACGGTCTATGAAGATTGACCGTAAACTCAAGAACAGTGATGCTGTTTTCGATGAAAACACGTTTTAGATGCTCTTAAACAACCTCCAGGAGTGTTTTCTGATGATTTTTAGAGAGAAAAGAGGGTGTTACGGAGTTTACGGTCAGAGGTTCTAGAGAGAGAATGAGAGAGTTTCCGGTCAGAAATGTTCAAATGAGGGTGGGGGTCTCATATTTATAGGGGTTTTGTGGTCGGTGGATGGGGTCCACCCGACGCTGGCCGTAAACGAGTTTACGGCCGTAAACAGGTTTACGGCCGTGAACTCCAGTCAGGCCGTGAACATGATGATTTTCGAGGATATTTCGAGTTTCGTAGTTTTTGGTTCCGACTTGCATGTATAAGTTTAATTATATAATACCAGTTGATTTTCTAAATCAAAGGATCGATGGAAGATTAATAAAATTCAAATTTTATTAACGGAAATTGCATAATGAAAACAGAAAAAGTTTCGGGTTGTCACATCATCCCCCCGTTAAATTCAAGAATAGAGATACAATTATGGACTTGGAAAAAGATGAGGGTACTTCTGCTTCATTGAATCCTCACGCTCCCAAGTGAATTCAGGTCCCCGCTTGGCATTCCAGCAAACCTTCACTATCGGGATGCGACTTTGTTTCGTTCGTTTGACTTCCCGGTCCATGAAGTGTAGACTTTCGTCTAGATCGATCTCATCGAGGGGAATGACAAGTGTCTCATCGGACAAACACTTCTTTAGGTTCGAGACGTGAAAGACAGGATGTATGTTGCTAAGTTCTCGAGGTAACTGGAGTTTGTATGCTACGGGACCGATCCTAGCGAGGATCTCGAATGGTCTGATGTATCTTGGATTCAAGTTTCCACGCTTTCCGAAGCTTATCATGCCTTTCCAGGGTGAGACCTTCAAAAGAACACGGTCACCAACCTTGAATTCCAAGGGTTTTCGTCTCTTATCGGCGTAGCTCTTTTGTCTATCTGTTGAATCTTTTAATCGTTCCCGGATTTGTACGATCTTTTCAGTCGTCTCTCGGATGATCTCAGGACCAGTGAGAGTGCTGTTAGAGACTTGAACCTTGGCTAGCTGCGTGTCACCCACTTCAGCCCAACACAGAGGGGATCTGCACTTACGGCCATAGAGGGCTTCAAATGGCGCAGCCTTGATGCTGGTATGATAGCTGTTGTTGTAGGAAAATTCGACCAAGGGTAAGTGAATGTCCCATGACATGCCGAAATCGATGACGCAGGCTCTCAACATGTCTTCCAATGTTTAAATTGTTCTCTCACTCTGGCCTTCTGTCTGTGGATGATAATCCGTGCTCATATCCAGCTTAGTTCCAAGAGCCTTCTGTGGTGATTGCTAGAATCTCGAGGTAAACCTGCTATCTCGATCGGAGATAATGGATACAGGTACACCATGAAGGCGAATTATCTCTCAAATGTAGATTCTTGTGAGTCTCTCCATCCTGAAGTTTTCTTTGATTGGCAGGAAATGGGCGGATTTTGTCAACCGATCGACAATTACCCAGATGGCGTCGTGCCCGCTCAGAGATCTGGGTAGCTTAGTGATAAAATCCATTGTTATCCTTTCCCACTTCCACTCAGGTATTTCTGGCTGCTGAAGTAAACCTGAGGGCTTTTGATACTCCACCTTCACCTTGGCACAAGTCAAGCACTTACCCACGAAGGTTGCAATTTCCGCTTTCATGTTTGGCCACCAATAGAGCTGTTTGAGATCCAGGTACATCTTATCTGAACCTGGGTGAATGGAGTATTTTGTCTTGTGAGCCTCATTCATGATAACCTCTTTGTACCCGCCGAACTTTGGGGTCCAGATTCGGTTCATGAAATAGTACACTCCGTCTCCCTTGACCTCTAAGTTCTTATCCATTCCACGCAATGCTTCATCCGCCACTTTCTCTGGTTTCAAGGCTTCCAGTTGAGCCTCTCTGATTTGCGCGGATAGATGGGAATGAATGGTCATTGTTAATGCCTTTACCTTACGCCCTGAATACTCCTTTCGGCTGAGGGCATCCGCTACCACATTGGGCTTGCCGGGATGGTAGCGAATTTCGCACTCGTAGTCACTGAGTAGCTCTACCCATCGCCGTTGTCTCATGTTTAGCTCCTTCTGATCAAAGATATGCCGCAAGCTCTTATGGTCGGTGAAGATAGTGCACTTGGTTTTATAGAGATAGTGCCTCCAAATCTTTAACGCGAAGACCACTGCTCCCAACTCTAGATCGTGAGTTGTGTAATTTACCTCGTGTTTTTTCAACTGCCTCGAGGCATAGGCGATAAACTTTCCTCGTTGCATGAGCACACAGCCTAGGCCCTGATTGGATGCATCACAGTAGACAACGAAGTCTTCTGTCCGTTCGGGCAGGGACAAGATAGGTGCGCTGCATAAGGCCTGTTTCAATGTTTGAAACGCAGTGCCTTGCTCGACTCCCCAACTAAAGGTTACACCTTTCTGTGTCAGGGTAGTTAAAGGCTTAGCGATTCTGGAGAAGTTCTGGATGAACCTGCGATAATAGCCAGCGAGACCCAAGAATTGCCGGATTTCTGTGGGTGTCTTTGGTGCCGACCAATTCTCGATCGCTTTGATTTTGGAAGGGTCCACATGTATGCCTTCCTCGCTAACCACGTGACTGAGGAAAGTTACCTTCCTGATCCAGAACTCACACTTTGAGAATTTTGCATATAGTTTCTCCGCCCTTAGTGTTTCGAGTACCTGCCTCAAGTGTTGTTTATGATCATCTTCGCTCCGCGAATAAACAAGTATGTCGTCAATGAACACGATCACAAACTTTTCTAGGAAAGGGCGGCACACCCGATTCATCAGGTCCATGAATACTGCCGGTGTGTTGGTTAGACGAAAGGGCATTACTACAAACTCGTAGTGTCCATAGCGAGTTCGGAATGCTGTCTTGGGCACATCATTCTCTTGAACCCGCAACTGATGATACACTGATCTTAGGTCTATCTTCGAAAAGTAACTGGCTCCCTGAAGTTGATCGAAGAGGTCGTCGATTTTGGGTAGGGGATAACGGTTGTTGATGGTAAGCTTGTTCAGTTCTCGGTAGTCGATGCACATCCGGAAAGATCCGTCTTTCTTTTTCACGAATAAGATCAGAGCTCCCCAGGGTGAGGAACTCGGTCTTATGAATCCTTTGCTAATCAGCTCATTGAGCTAGCTGGATAATTCTTGCATTTTCGCTGGCACTAAACGATAATGAGATTTAGCTACGGGAGTAGCTCCGGGGATTAAATCGATACGAAACTCGACTTGACGCTCGGGAGGAATTCCTGGGAGATCTTCGGGGAAGACATCAGGAAAGTTGCAGACTTCGGGGATGTTCTCGAGGTCTTTAACTTTTTGCGACTCGTCGACAACATGAGCTAGGAATGCATGGCACTCCTTCCACAGATACTTCTGGGCCTTGATGCATGAAATAATACGAAGGCTCGAACTGAGTTTATCACCGAAAATAGTGAGGGCTTCACCAGAGGGAAGATTGAGACGGATAGCCTTCTCGTAGCAAGGATATGAGCATGATTGGGGCTTAACCAATCCATGCCGATAAGGACATCGAAACACTTAATGGATACAGGCATAAGGTCGATGGGAAAGGAATGACCGTATAGGGTAAGAGTACAGCCTATGAATATATCGTTAGTGCTCTCCTTCTTTCCGTTAGCCATCTCGACGGTAAATGTTTCGGTTAGAGGTTGGGCTTTACATTTGATTAGATGTTTGAAAGCATGACTAACAAAACTCCTTTCCGTACCAGAATCGAAAAGAATGCATGCATAAGAGTTGTCAAGGAGGAACGTACCCGTAACAACGGTAGGATCATCGACTGCTTCCTCCTGGCCCATCGCCAGCACTCTTCCTGTATTGCCGCCCGTTGTCGCTTTGGGGCAGTTTCTTTTGAAATGCCCAACTTCTCCACATCCATAGCAGGCTTGGCTGGCACCTACTCCAGGAGTCGGATTGGTTGGTTGGGCTGGTGCTCTGCAGTATCGGGTCGTGTGTCCCCTCCTTCCACAGTTGCTGCAATTCAAATCACGGCAAGGTCCGTGATGATGAAAGGTACACTTGTTGCACAGAGGTAATTTCCCTGAATAACCACCGGTAGGAGCTTGGGTGGTTGGAACAGCAGTGGGAGCAACAGTAGGAGTAGTAGCAGCGTGGACTGCCACTGTTTGTTGCTTCTTGGAGGGCTCCTGGGGAGACTGACCCTTGTGTTTGTTCCAAAATTTCTTCTTCTTCTCGCCACTCTCCTTTTGTGGCTCGGCGACCGCTGATGCCTCATCCAGATCGATCCCATGATCGATCAGAGTCTGTGTCAGATCCTTGGCGCTCTCAAACGTGGCCGGTCTAGCAGCCAAGACATTTCCTTTGGTTGGTTGTGTCAGTCCCCAGATGTACCTCTCGATTTTCTTGCTTTCCGGGGTGACCATTCTCGGACAAAGGAGAACCAGATCACAAAATCTAGCGGTGTAGGGAGCGATGTCGGAACCTTTCTTCTTCAAGTTCCAGAGTTCGTGTTCCAACTTCTGCACTTCGCCCCTCGGGCAGTATTCCGCAAGCATGAGTTCCCTCAGTCTCTCTCAACCCATGACATTAGCCACTGGCAGGGTTAGGGTTTTGACTCGACCATTCCACCAGGTCAAGGCTCTGTCGGTGAAGGAGCAGGCGGCGAACTTCACCTTGTTGGCTTCAGAATAGGCGTAAATTTCGAAGATGGATTCGATCTTCTCGAACCATCGAGTCAGGGCGATAACGCCTCCGTTTCCGTCGAAGGGCTTGGGTTTTGCGGTCATGAAGTCCTTGTAGGAACACTCCTTTTGATGTCCCTGACTTCCGTCTTGCCGTTGGGGGTCAGTTCCACCTCCAGCCCCACCAGAGTTCACTTGTGCCATCGCTGCGGTTACGACGGCGGTAACTGCTGCCTGGAACATGACGGGGTCGAACTGAGGGGGTGGTGGTGGTGGAGTGTCGTCGTTTCTTCTGATGGGTCTTGGTCGGGGAGGCATCTTGTTCTAGAAACAATCAGGAAGAAGAGGATGGTAAGTCCTCGAGATATATAAAACAAGATATATCTCATCCTGAAAATAAAAGTATACTACCGAGAGATAAGCACAGAGAGGTTACTAACGCAAGTAAGTTATCGCTTAAGAACAAAGTGGTATCAACACTTGGAATGAATCTGTATACTGAATTTGGCTCTATCTAAAATACTCCTATAGTATTTTATGTTGGATGTTTTTGTTCTTTGTAAGTTTTAGGCTTGCTGTAACACCACAGTCACTCCCAAGCATATGTTGGTCATGTCTCGAATGAATATAGTTGATCAGGCTATATTGACCCTAGACATGATTACATAACTGCCCAAGTTTAACCGCAGTGTCCCAACATCCAAATACTTTTGTTTCGTTCTATCTATGACTCTGGTTTTGTTATGCATGCATACTAGTATACTTGTTACAAAATACTTTATATTTCGAAAATATACTTTTAGTTTAGAGCACTTAGGCCCCTTAGTGTTTATAGTTGTATACCATGTAAGGTTCGGTATACTTAGTTCGCTATAAACAAGGGCTCTGATACCAATCTGTCACACCCCGAAAACCAGAATGGCGGAATCGTTCCAGGGTGGAGGATGTCATGTATAGCATCACAACCAATGTATAATAGCAATCATAGCAACACAACCATTACAGTGAATACATATATGAAAAGGTTTACATCATTTTGAAACTTGTTTGGATTACATCAAATACTATGTAAAATATAAACATAAGACTCTTATTGCTCCAGCTTCTCAAAATCCAGCAGGTACTTGTCTACTGATTTCCTGAGAATACAAGCAGTTTTGAAAGAATATCAGCATAAAGCTGGTGAGTTCATAGGCATTTAGTTTTGGTGGAAGAGGTTCTTTGATTCTTTTGAAAAGTGTTCTTCAAGAAAATTCCATATTTTCTTATGAAAAGTAGTGTTGAAAGAGTATCTATTAGTAGAAAATAAATCATCAGTTTTAGAAATGTCAGTGTTATCCTGGGAAAATCCCATATTTTCCCTAAAAGCAAGTTATCCGTCCTAGAGGTAGAATGTAAGTTTAGAAATCCCTGATTACTATCAGCGTATATATGAAGGTAGTTTTATTATTAAAAATAAAACAAATGAAGAGTAGGGTCCGTAAACCAAAGTTAGTTTATACTTATTTTGCGAGTCGTATAACCATACTTGATTTGACCTAGAGACCTTTATAACGTTCTTCAGGCGTTAAGCTAAATGACATTTGTTCACCCCAGGCGTGCCCGCCTAACTGTAGCTAGCAGTTCAGGTGTGGGATTGTCAGTCCCGAATAGATCTATTCACAAATCTCACACTCTCCCTCCAGGAGACTCTGGTTATACTAAAAGGATTTATCATTGTACACCTAAGAGTACAGTATTGAAGTAGAGCCTCACAATTCTGTATAATCTAGTTTACGTGCTAATAACAGTATAAAACAATAATCATCCTTAAATAATTGTATTTATACTCCTTAGAAAATATATAACATAAACTAAATCTGTCATAGTTTACATATATTCATTTATGAATTCTGAATTGGTAAGAGTTGCCTAGAGGGTTATCCCAAACTATACCCATTATAGTTTATTAGAGTTGATATGGAAAATGTTTTGTAAAAACCTTTCTGAAAACTATGAAGTTAGCTTTCCAAAAATAAAGGTTCCCTTATGCTCGACATAGTACAAAAGGGATAAAATATCGGAATATTTTATTAAACATGGAAATCGTTGACTTGTATTAATAAGTTTAAAACTTAATAAAATACTTTGAGTTGGCTTGTATTCCCCTCCTGGAAACATTAAAAACACGGAAAATGTAGGGGTATGAACTCACTGTGGTTGTGTGAAAACGTCCACCGGAAACGAAGATCCTCGGGTTGTTGTACGTGGCACTTAACGGAATCCTATTATCAAATAATACATATATGTATCTAAATTAGTGATTTCGTTAGATAAAGTGTTATAGAAACACTTGCTTTCGGTTAAGGAATGTTACCGGGACTTGATCGAATCGGGAAAAGTGGGTTTTCGGACAACTGCACCACTTAAAAAGTGTTTACGGTCGACAGGCAGTTTATGGCCGTGAACAGGGTTTACGGTCGTAAACTGAGTTTACGGCGTTTGAAGATCTGGTGAGTTTACGGTCGGAAATGGGTTTACGGTCTATGAAGATTGACTGTAAACTCAAGAACAGTGATGCTGTTTTCGATGAAAACACGTTTTAGATGCTCTTAAACAACCTCCATGAGTGTTTTCTGATGATTTTTAGAGAGAAAAGAGGGTGTTACGGAGTTTACGGTCAGAGGTTCTAGAGAGAGTTTCCGGTCAGAAATGTTCAAATGAGGGTGGGGGTCTCATATTTATAGGCGTTTTGTGGTCGGTGGGTGGGGTCCACCCGACGCTGGCCGTAAACGAGTTTACGGCCGTAAACAAGTTTACGGCCGTGAACTCCAGTCAGGCCGTGAACATGATGATTTTCGAGGATATTTCGAGTTTCGCATGGTTTTTGGTTCCGACTTGCATATATAAGTTTAATTATATAATACCAGATGATTTTCTAAATCAAAGGTTCGACGGAAGATTAATAAAATTCAAATTTTATTAACGGAAATTGCATAATGGAAACAGAAAAAGTTTCGGGTTGTCACAGTATGTGTATGTGTGTGTTTTCTACCATTACTTATTTATATTGAACAACTTGAATAGATGCAAAAATAAAAGAAATTTCATGATTATAAATTTATATCAAATATATCAAGTTTATAAAAGTGTTCTAGGAATGGATTTTTCTTTTAAGTGCTATCTCACACCCCTTAATCTACACATAATTATACATATGTACCCCAAGCGAGACTTGAAACTGAATGTATTTGTTGAGAAATATATTTCTAACAACTTTTGATACATGTAATTAATAAGCTCATTGGTGTGTCATATCAACAACTAATAACAAAATGTTAAAAAAACCCTAATAGTTTCACCCTCGATCAAAAAATGCATAAAAGGAAAAAAGTGCCTTGAAAAACTCCTATAATAATGAGACATGGTTCGCCTCGATAAGCATCTATGCACACAATACTTAACAGCACTACCATGGGGATTTTTGGGACGTTAGTGACACTCCTTGACGCATTGACATGCATTGACGCCACCATGTAACACCTTTTGGTATGAGGAATGAAAATGAAAAGTTTATTTTTATATAAATATTGTAGACTAGTGTTTCTATGTTAAGACATATAGTGTTTGTATGAAAAATGATTTAGTTGTTGGCTTCAAAATCAATAATATGATGTTTACTAGTATATACTTTCTTACAAAAAGTACACCAAGCATGTTATACAATATAACCAAGTTCATTAATATTAAAAAAATCACACTTAACAATAACGATAAATGTATAAGATGTGACTTAGCTTATCTAGGGATTGTGAAGTTCCGATAGTATTTTGCATCATAGTGAAGATAAGATAGTTCCATGTAACTTTCATTTAAGTTTATGGTACTATCAGTCCATACGACTTGCACCTCTAGAGATATAAGCGACCCACATGCGACTTCAGTTTGATCTATTGAGTTATAAACTACCTTATGGTTCCATACTTAATAATCAAGATCTGTGACATACACATCCTCAAGTTTTAAGGTAGGGACCAGTATCTCAAAGTTGTGTGAGCAGCTGTGTGAATCTTTAAACTGATAAATGAAGTTCAAGACAATGTTTTCAACAATATTACGGTGTCCGACCTCCATGTGTGCTATTTTAAATTCTGATGATGTTGGTGACGAAGGTAACATAGTGGATTGGTGTGACTGAAAAACAATATAATTTAAGAATTAGAGTGCTACTTTAAATTCATGCGTGTTTTTTTAACCTAACAACTATATAACACATACAAGATACCTATTTAACTACAAAAAGGTACTCCATTCCGAACAAGTTCCTCTAAAATTATAAATAACATACTTGATACATCATAATCTCCTATGAAATGCTTCTAGTGAATACGTATATAGTGTTTCCCCTTTTCATGTGTATGTTTCGAGTGGAGTTGTGGGAGGCACACGATCCGAGTCGTGGTCGCCATGTATATGTCTTCAAAAACATAAAACTACCACAAGATCAACTATCACAACATCAACAGGTCTTTTATTTATGAAAAAAAGATCCAATTGGTTTCCAGGTACTTACAACTGAAACCTCGCATATAAATACACTCACACTCATACAGAAACAAAGACACAAGAGTAAAACACCATTACAACTCTAAGAACAACTGAACAGAAAGACGAATGTAAAACCCCTAAAACGAGTTAGAAGAAACGAGAGAAAAATGAGAGTAAACTTTCGATGCAAGAATGAGATCTGCCGAAAATACACCTTCAACAACCATTATATGCATCAGGATAATTTTCCGCTTCAAGTCCGGTGTAACTCGCATCAAACCCGGTAAAAGATCTGCACTTCCATGTATGAATATAGAAAGCAAGTCGCAATCGCTGAAGAAGTAAATAATGACAAAACAAACCCTGAAAAACACTCACAAATATACTTTATAATTTACCATTCATACCCTGATTATGAAAAATTATTTCAATGTTAATCTTGCAATAATAAATGTTATTATTTTAACAATATGGCAGGATATTTTGGCACATTCATCGAGTTCTGAATTCAACAACGCCTTTGTCGGCTGTAGTTGCTCTGATCAAATTCAAGGTAGATCATAAGCTCGTTGGTGCGTTATATCAACTAGTAACAAAAAGTTAATAAAAACTCATAGGTTCACCTTCAATATAAAAAGGAATAAAAAAGAAGTTAAAATACAACTTGAAAAAGTTACTATAATAATGCTCTATGGCACACTTCAATAATGGCACATGTCATACCTAACAACACCACCACAAGGATTTTTGGGACATTAGAGACACGCCTTGACGCCTCCATGCAACGCCTTTTGAATGAGGAATGAAAATGAAATTTTTGTTTGTTATATAAAGATGGTAGACTAGTGTTTCTATGAAATATTAGTGTTTGTATGAAATTGATTAATTTGTTGTTGGCTTCAAAACAATTATATGATGTTTACAAGTATATATTGTCTTACCAAAACTACACCAAACATTTTTACGTAAAATAACCAAGTTGGTAATATTAATAAAAAAAAGTTTACATTTGATGAAAACGATATATAACATACGACTGAGCTTATCAAGGTATTGTCAAGTTTCAATAATATCACCCTCATAGTCCTATAGTGTTTTCAATACCAGGAGTCTTAATAGTGTTTTCTTAAATAAGGTCTTAATGGTTACAAAAAGAATTCTTCAATGGAATTTGGTCCTAAGCGTATATTTTTTATTTTACATCGGGCCTTAAAACTGCTCGGCCCAGTTAAAGGTGGGTCATCCCTGCCGGAATGACGGTGGTGTCGGAATGGCCAACAACTATTTACCATTGAAGATTAGAAAATCTTACAAAATTTCTATATTTCAATACTCTTCAATCACCAAAAAACTTATATTAATTACCACAAATGACCAATAAATACAAATGTCTTCCAACATCATAACACGTATTCAAATCATAAAATTTTCACTTAAACTATAAAACCAGTAATCGAGCTGATAATTTGTTTATAAATTTTATTAATTTGTGATACTTTCTTGTTTTCTACGTCTGTAACTCGATCTTGTAATTCAAGAAGTTACATATGATGGCATGCCACAATCAAGATTTCCAACAAAGTTGAATCAAACCTCCAATTATTCAATCAATCCGATGAACAAAACAACGCAATCTGATCACGCAAACTCCGATCTTTTGGCCTAAAATCCTTCTTTACATAATTCATCCCCATTTCCACAGTATAAGCATCATACCCTTCCTCGCCACACTTCCGCCACATCTCCTCCGCGAAACTCCGGTGAGCGTAATACGCCTCCGCCTCCACCACCGTAGAATCTCCACCATTTTCCGGTGTCAAAGTGATCGGAAGCCTCTCGTAATGGCCAAGCGTAATTCCTTCGAGTTCATCCAATCGTCGGAGACCAGAATCCGAGACGGAGTAGAGCTCTCCCCGGACACGGTGTCGACTTGATCCAGGGAGGTTGAGAAGGAAAGGGACGCCGTAAGGACCGATAACGAGCGGGAGGTTGTTGTTGGTGACATAAGAGCCGATGAAATCACAGTCGTTGTGGGAAATTAAGTCCTGCATTAAGAAATGATTAGCAAAACCTTGTTTTAGAGTGCCATAACAGAAGATTAGGGTTTTCTTTGGGTTGTCTGACATTCTTCAAGGTTTCAATTCGCAATGCTGCAGAAACAGATGAAGAATGTGGGTTTTGTGTTTGTGGTTATGATTCCTCCATTAAACATTATCTGGTTTGTTTAGAGGAAACAATGTGAAACTTATTAGCTATTACATATTACATTTCCAGTAGCCCAACAGGCCCAATCAGCCCAACTTTTATAAGTAACCCATATCATATGGGCTAGAGCCCAAACTGGAACACATGAAAGAGGTACCTAAAACATGTTTTAAACCGGGTCAATCAATTCTAAACAAAAAGATGCGAATCAATATAACTGTCTAATATGATTTTAAACGGCTTTCCCTGATTTTGTACTTTAACTGTTTTCTACTATAACAGTTTCAGTTATTTCGGTTTTAATCTGGTTTCCAATTTGAAGAATTTGATCCGATTAAATCCAATCATATCAAACCACACCGAATTGGTGTCTAAAAAGAACACTTTTAGTCCTCTCTTGTTGCAATTTAGATAACCGATTTTGTTGTGGACTTCAAAATTTCCTTCATAATTGTTCAATGTGGAAATAGTTTTTTTTAAATAAATAGAAATATATTTTGTTTGTAAAGATTGTGGATTTTATCCATGTCAAAATAAATCAAAATTACAAAATCCATCCCTTCATGACCCTTTGTTTTGGATTTAGTTAATCGACTTCAAAAATTACACATGATTCTTTCATTCTTTGAGTAAAAGATATATCGATATGATTATCTCATTATTGCTTGCAGAAAAGAATGTTCTGGGTAAATTATTTGAAAAATAATTTTTAGGGATGAAAGTAATATTCTTATAGTTAAATAAGTATATGTGTTAGAACTTTTTTTTTTCTTGAGATGTTTCTTTTCATTTTGTTTTATTGTTGACGTTTCAAAATCAAAATGGACATACATTGTCATATGCTCATTCAATTAGAAATCTAGCAAACTAGATTTGAAAAAGACACCACCCATGTGATTTTGGTCGTAATTGACTAATCCGGTTCAAACTTCTTTTCCGAATCTTTGTTTTTATATTCTTTATCATTTTATATTTTTTTATATAGTTATATATCAAAAGCAATGTCTAAGTTCGTTGTTTTGTATTTCAGATATTATTGTCTTGTCCATGTTTCATATTTATGTGTTAATCCAATGATATTTCTAGAGGAAAAAAACAATAAAGGACCAAACATATGAAAGGAATTATACATAAGACGTACTTAAGAGGTAAGAAATGATATTAAAGTTCAATTGAAGGACCAAACATGTAAAGTTTGAAATATGCCCAGCCACACAAATCAGCTACAAGTTTAGTTCAAACAGTATGACGTGTCAAAACACCACACAGCTACAATTTATTACTACATCTTTTGAACTATATGATAATTTCAATTATAGCCTGTATATACATTCTTTTCCATACAATCAGAAAATGTAGATGGTCGTGTTCAACTTAAAATTATTTGGTTTATTTTTCGATCTGGAAATTTGATATTTATCAAGTGTTTATAGAACATCTTAATTTACACTTATAATCAAACATGCATCAAAATATCTATAAATAATTTTTAGATTGTAAGTTTCTCAATAAGTTCTTTTAAAAAGAAATCCTAAACATCCCCAAGAGAAATTCGATTATTTTGAAAACTATACCATTTCTTTGGGTGATAAAAGTAATGGTGTTAACATTATATATATATATATATATATATATATATATATATATATATATATATATATATATATATATATATATATACACACTAGGTTATAACCCGTGGAAACCACGGTTGCGAAAAAAAATACTATTGATAATTCTAAATCTTAAAGATTAATAAAAAATTTACAAAAAATTTATTAGTTTACAAAGATAGATGTGTTGTGTGTAAATTTATAACGATTGATTGAAATTAATATAAATAATGGATAATTTTAAAAAATAAGAATTATACGTATCTTTTGACAACTACATGAATTACGATTCGCGTATTTACTCAATAACTTTTTATTTAATTATAGTATGCATATAATTTAGAAACGTTAAAAGGAAAATAATTTTATGTCTAGAATATTTATTCAATATTTAACAGCTTATAAAAAGATTGGCTGTTGGGACGAAACGAAACGGTAGAGCTCAACTTTTCATTGATGCATGCATTGAATAAATTTTTTTGAAGTAAAACTTGTTCAAAACTTATATTTTAGTTTATTTGCAAGATACAATAATTTTGATGTGTATTATGTTAAGAATCTTACTAAAATTATAAAACATGTAACTTTTGACAAAAGATTGACTAATTACATTTTTTAAGTATGTTATTTATGTGTTAAGATTCCATACATAAAAAACTTAACATTTTATATCTAAATCATTTTTTACTAATCTATTATACATATTTATAAGTCTTATAAGTTATAATCAATCAACATAGAAAATAAAAAACAATAACCAATTTTTGATTCATTTCCGTTGTGTAACTATTCGTTTGTAATAACTAATCTTTAAGCATAAAATTATGTTTAAGTAATATCATTTCCAACAATGTTAGCTAATAAAAACTTAGTCAGAATTAACTTACTTTTTATTCCCCTGAACAATATCATTTCAATATCGACCGATGAAAACTTCATGTGTTTCTAATGTGAACAACTTGGTTACCTAAGAAGGTTTGCACCCCACAATATTTCTATATCAATTAAGTACATACTTATTATCGTTGCCCATCCATATCCTCCGTCTGAACAAAAGACATTTAAATCCTATTAAAAATGAGTTATTCAATTAATAAAATGGAAAAACGATATACATATCAATATATAAACTTTAAAATTGCTAACATTAGAAAAATGTTTCCTTTTCATTTCATGATGGGATTCCTTTATTTTAAACTCTTAGAGGTTTAAAAAAACATACCTGAACAATTTGTGCTCAACCATGTGAAACTCTCTTGTTGCCTCTAAGTTGTGGTGTCTGCCTAAACATGTAAAGGAAAAAAGCACAATAAGTTAAGCAAAAGCACTTTAGAAATTATATATTTTCTGATGTTTAATTATTTTGAATGGGTCAGTAAAACTGGAAATAGAGTAATCCATCATTTATTGTTATAATTGGGTGTATTTTCAAATTGAAATATCTCAACAAGAAAAAGAATTGAAATATAATGTTGTAATGGAAATGCATACATGTAAGATGCTGAAAATAAACATATATAAGTACATTGTTATATTTTACATTTACTCCTTGCTTCAATTAAGTTTTAGTATTAAAAATAATTGATTATCAGTAAACATAAACATAAGAACAATGCAAACATTTCCTAAAAAGAGAAGACGGTCAATTCATACATATCAACCTTTCTTGACATTGTTACTATTTCCACATCAACCATCTCCTATAATTCACAACAAAGATTTTCATTTGCTTCAATTCCTAAAACAAATAAAACATTTTAGAGTTGTAGAGTTTTTAATTGGAGTCAACCCACATGAACCAATACATATCCAACAAAGTGAAACTTGGACTTTTTAGTAACACACACACACACACACAAAAATTTCCAAAACATAAAAAAACCTTCAGGTCGATGTATAGTGAAGAAAATAGAAACATATATGATTTGAATATATCAATTCTCATGGACATTTTATCAAACACCTAGAGTGCAGTATCAAAAACTCATAAACGACTTAATTGAAAACATATCAAATATTAAAACAAGATGACCAGAAAAATAAAATGAAGCGGCATACTCACCACTTTGTAGACATCTCGATCTAGCAACTTCCAATGCATCAGAAAAACCTCTAGGCACAGTAAAAAAGAGAACAAAATATTTGGGTTAAAATCAAGGCTAGATCGATGCACAATGATTGTGTGATCAAATAGTGTATATGGAGAGATTCACAGTGTCGGTGATTTTGTGAGATTACATTTATAATTTATGCCGATCTCTTGCTAATGAACTGGGAAATCTCATAAATTAAGGATGACTTCTCGCATAGAAGTTGGGAACGCCCATCTATTTCTATCTTGGGCGATTTGGTATATTTTACTGATTTACAAGGAATCATTAACCATTATACAACTATTAATCGTAGAAAAACAGGAACAAAACCAGGACTACTTGAATGTAAGGGCAATTTAGGAATTTCAGTTAGTGACTTTGAGCGGGAAAAAAAGCTTGGGAGGGGATAACCAATTGACACGTGGCAATTTTATACTATTTTATTAGGATAGGAGATATATATATATATATATATATATATATATATATATATATATATATATATATATATATATATATATATATATATATATATATATGATCCGTTGAAACTCGTAGTTTCCCAAAAACTAAAGGTGAAACGTTAGATCAAAATTAACTCATTAAGAGCATGGTCGTTATCTTACAAATTTCATTTAATGTTTAATTTTTTGTGTTATTGGCAATATTAATATAAATGTCTAAAAATTAACACAATAAATTAAATTTTCGAATTTAAAAAAAAAAAAATTTGATTTTTTTAAAAATACAGATTTTTTAATTTTTTTTTAAAAATGAGTTTTAAAAAAATGAAAAAAAATATATATATATTTTTTTAAAAATGCAGTTTTTTTTAAAACGATAAAATTTAAAAATCCAGTAAATTAAAAAAAACAAGAATATTTAGAAAAAAAACTATAATTTTTTAACGAAAAAAAATCGACGTTTTGGATGAATATATGCAAATTTTTTCAATTGCATGGATGCATATTTTTTATATTATAATATCCGTAAGTAAATCGTAGCAAAAAACTTATTTTAATTACTAATCTATAAACACAATAGTACAAGTAAATTATTTGATACAAAATAAAATATATAAAATAAAAAATGTTACAAAATTTCAAAGCGTTTTTATGTACTCATGTCAAGATTTTCATATTTTCTTCAATTTATCACTTTTCACCTCTTTAATATTTTTCACAAATTCTTTCAAATTTACAAGAAAATTAAAAAATAATAATAATAATGAAAAACACTCACAAAAATACATATGTATATATCTTGTAAGATTTACATGTGATTATATCATGTAAGATTCAAATATGATTATATAATGTGTTATTCACATTTAATTGAATCTTTTAAGATTCAAATGTTAAATTTACAAGATTTAAAAAAAAAATGAAGAACACTCATACAAAATGCATGTGTGCATATAGACGTAATTCATATGTAATTTACATGTGAATAACATGTAATTCATATGTGATTCACTTCTTATTTACATATGAATCACATGTGATTCGTATGTAAATTACATATGATTTACATGTGAATGACATGTTATTCATATGTGAATTACATGTCTTTTACTTGTGAATCACATATAGTTCATATGTGATTCACTTGTGATTTACATATGAATTATATGTGATTTACATGTGAATCACATATAATTTATATATGATTCACGTGTGATTTACATGTAATCATATGTAAATTACATATGATTCATATGTGAAAGTGAATCACATGTAATTCATATGTGATTGAAGTGTGATTTACATGTGAATCACAATTAATTACTAAAATATTATGACAATTCACACAAAGCACATATCATTTGTAATTGCTTATTAAAATAGTACTAAAATATTACCAAAATCTATGAAAACAGATGGATTAAAAGTATTATTCAAAGATTATTCGAGAATTACTAAAACTAAACGATGAAATAGAAAGAGAACCTAAAAGGTATTATCAACCAGAAATCAAATCATTTTGAGCAAAACATATTAGCATATAAGCATATAAAATCAACGAGCCATTGATATTTCCAACACTTGGATCATAGACTACAAAATTCATGAGCATAATTACTAAAAACGAAATTAGGTAAAACTAAATAAATGAATTGGTTCTGATTACAAATAGTAATGAACAAATTGAGTCTAATTTCATAATGATAATAACAAATTGACTTTAACTAGTATTTTACAAAATATTATTTACTAAAATGAAATTATCAATTAACAATCAAGTAATGAATAAAGGATGAGTGGTCTGTGTATGTTAAAGTAATCAGCCAATTCAAAAATCACGAATCACGACTTTTGGCTTCAAAATAGAATTTGGTATAAAGTAATCACAAACAAATTTAGTATAAATTGAACGCCCCGGATTGATTATATAATATAAAGTATTATAATCAAATCAATTTCAAAGATTAATGATTATAGTATTTGATGTTTAACAAATTATCAAGAAGGAATAATTACAAAACGTCAAATTATTAACAACTGTTGAACGATTAACATATACTTACAAATAAAATCAATTACAGGCTTAGAATCACAGAAACATTGCATATAAATAACGGCGAACTAATTTGTTATTCAAAAGTCTATTAAACTTGAAATTCATTTCGATTTAAATTTGACTTTTGGAGCTGAAAACTGCAATAAGGTTGAACACTTACATGAATAAAAGAAATCGCCTGTTGTGGTGGTCAAGAACATCAATGACGTCTACTATGGATGAGATGATCCGCCGACGTCGGCTCAGAGGGAGGCGGACTCGCTGGCACCGGGATCGAAGAACAATATGGTCGGAATTGCTCGCTTGAGGGAGATCTCAACCGACATTGGGAATCAATTTTGTTTTGTCAAGTTTTGATTTTGGTATACTTTAGTTAAATGGTAAATATGTTTATAAAAAACACTAAATTATACATTTGTTTCCTATAATACCCCTCTTTCATTTAATTGATATGTCCTCGCCTTTTTAGTTTTCTGATTATTTACAAAAATATCACTTTGCATCTTGATCGTTTTTTATTTTGATCAAACGTTCCATTTTTAGTTCTCGGGTTTTCGGGAAACTATAAGTTCTTAAATGATCATTTCTATCTGTCTCTCTCTCTATCTCACAATATATATATATATATATATATATATATATATATATATATATATATGTGGGTAAATTACACAAATGGCCTCTATGGTTTAGGATAGTCTCTGTGTTTGGTCTCTAAACTATTTTTTTTAATGAGGAAAGTCCTTATGATGTATTTTTGTTACACGGTTGGTCCTTGTCTGAGTTAAAAAGTCTATATTGCCCTTAATAAATATTTTCTAGACAAAATTGCAAAAATGGTCCCTGTGGTATGCATTTTTTTGGGGTTTTAGTCAAAACCTCGACTTTTTTTGGATCGGTGGTCTTTATGAGCTAGTTTGCTTGTAGTTTTGGTCCCTCGAAAAACTGAAAAAGACTAAAATACCCTTGAGGTATTTCTTTTTCATTTTTCTTTCATTTGTTATCTATTTTTATAATTAAAAAATTAAGAAAACTCTCTCTCTCTCTCTCTCATTGCCGCCTTCATTCTCCTTTCTCACATTAATAAGAAAAACGTCAAAAAACACCCTTCTTAGCCTTAATTTCTCCCAATCAAGGCAATTCTTCCTTGAAATTCTGGCTCCTTATCACTCAGACCTTCAGCTTCACGATGATTACTCCCTCCATCCAATGTTATGTAATCTTTCTCCCTCTTTGCCCTAATTGCATCGATCATGGCTTGATCAGGTATCACACCTCCATTTAAATTTCACCCTTTTCCACCTAATCCTATCCTATTTGATTCTTCATCGTCTCCTTTTGTATTCTTTAATGAATCATCAATAATCCTATCCTATTTGAACAGTTCACCTTCTATCAGTCCATCGTGAGTTGTAGGTCAAGGGAAGAGGCAATTTTGCGATTCGTTATCAGCTGTCTTCAATCGACGAAATGAAGCACACAACTGAAATCGCGCTGGTGAAGTTTAAGAGACCAAGACGGCAAGAGCTTACTAATGACGGCAGCAGCAGGTGGTGGACCGGAGATTCTCAACAGCAGTAGTGGTGGTCAATGGGTGGAAGGAAACAGTCCTCCGGCGATGATTTGCAAAGGGAGGAAGACGGAGACGATCGTTGTAGTCAGTGGTTCAGAAGATGACGAGAAAGGGTGCTTGGACTGCTGTAATAGATAAGCAACAACCAAGAAAGGAAAAAGGGTGTTTGGGTGATTCAGTCGACATAGTGGATAGAAGGAGGGTGAAGACAGTCGGTGGCGATGAGCTATTTCGGGCCACCTCTTGACTGATCTGTTAGCGAAATACGCATGGGAGGGGGTTCGGTGGCCCTTATCGACGAAGCGACAAGGAGGGTGTTTGGAATCCTACACAACCACACACACACATACAGAGAGAGAGAGAGAGAGAGAAAGAGAGAGAGAGAGAGAGAGAGAGAGAGAGTTTTCTTAATTTTTTAATTATAAAAATAGATAACAAATGAAATAAAAATGAAAAAGAAATACCTCAAGGGTATTTTAGTCTTTTCAGTTTTTCGAGGGACCAAAACTACAAGCAAACCAGCTCATAAGGACCACCGATCCAAAAAAGTCGAGGTCTGGACTAAAACCCCAAAAAAAATGCATACCACAGGGACCATTTTTGCAATTTTGTCTATTTTCTAATATTCTTTTATTATTTTTTATATTATTAATATATTAAAAATGAAAAAAAATATTAAAGGATGCCCTAGAAGTGCAGGACGTCATGCAACTCTTCCCCTCTTCTTCTTCTTCTTCTTCTTCTTCTTCTTCTTCTTCTTCTTCACTTCGTCTCTTCTTCCGCCTGCATAACCTCCAACCCGCCGGAATCACCTCCATAGCCACCATCAACTGGTGAACCATCCCCTTATCATTATCCTTTTTGCTATATACCACCAAAATCGAAGAACGGCTGTAACCCTCCCTCTTGCTTGCCTTTTACCTATAGGCGGTCTCCTACGCAGCCGCCACCATCCACCCTTCATCCCTCTCTCTTTTAACGACAACCTTCATCTCCCCTTAGTCGATTACATATTGAATTGTGTAATCTGTGAGCCTCGATTACTATCTTCCTGCTTCAATAGAATTGTTTCAAATGTATTCTTGGAACTCCCTGTCAGAATATATGAAGAAACTAACCACCATATAATGCTTCCATTAAATTCCTTACTTGAAACTTCCCTCAAGAAAATAAATACAAGTCACAGACACCCTGTTTGAAACGATAGATTTGCAATGGGGAGGGGACCTATGATTTTTAATCTCTCGGATTCTTAATGATTCATTTGTAGTTCTTAACATGTGATACGTGATTCTTCATATTTTATATCTTTGTTTGTTTGTTTGATCCTTGCACACATAAACATTCCTCATATCTTTTTTTGAAGGTGATGAAATTTGTTTGCCTGATTTGCAATCCAGGTTTTGACTTATGAGATACTGAATTTGATTTTGGAATTATATGAGAACATTTTTTAGCGAATTAAATAGTTTTTTGGGTAATGAATTGATTTTGGAGGATATCGGGAATGAAGGTTCATCAGAACGGGAAAGGGACACCGATGTGAGGAGGGTCACCAGCATGAGAGAATAGGGAAAGGACCGTCAAGGTGAAATGCGGTAGGGATGGGTTGTAGGCCCTTCCCATTTTCTAAGAATATAAATAATAAAAGGAAAAAAAATCAAAAACAAAATAATAAGGGTAAAAATGTATTTTATATATGTCGGGGACGAAGTATGTAACAAATTAAAGTTTTAGGGACCATCCAAGTTAAAAAAAATTGTTAGGGACCAAACACGCAAACTATCCTAAACCATAGGGATGATTCGTGTAATTTACCATATATATATATATATATATATATATATATATATATATATATATATATATATATAAACAGGATCGGGCGAGGACTTATATTAAAGTGAGGACTCGTGAGTAGACCTTAAAAAAATTGAAAAAAAATCTTCAAAAAATATAGAATTATAAAATCGAGCATAGATCTATGTCTGAGAGAAAAGAAAATTGGCAAAAAAAAAAAAATTGGATCATTAAAATTGAATCATGGATCATAATGATGCAAAATAAAAAATTAAAATTGAATCATGGATCAATTTTAATGATGCAAAAAAAAAAAATTTCCAATTTTTTTTCTCCCGGACATAGATCTATGCTCAATTTTATGATTTGTATTTTCTTATTTTTTTTTCAATTTTTTAAAGGTGTCTTCACTTTAAAATGAGTAATTCAATTAAATATCTTAGAACAAATTGTGTGGAGGGGGATATATGGATCACAAATACGTACAGTAAGTTTGTATCATTCATGAGACCGCGACACTATTCACACTACAACAAAAAGGAATTTTTTAAATGTAAAAATCAATTTTTACATGAAATGATAAAATAGTTGTTTTCTTACTCGGAATCGAGTTATGTAATTTAGGGATAGTATAGTTTAATGAAATGTTATGTTCTAAATAGAGTTCGAAAAAAGGAAACAAAATAGCCTAATATGAGCTTTGGTTCAAGAAATCCCCAAATTTGATGTATTTTCGAATCAAAGGTTGTCTGGATGTTATGTCATTACTCGATCCTAAAAGGAAAATTTTGATTGAACTTGTATTCGATTTCGTCTTCATTGGTTATGTATAGAATTTCAAGTCTTATAGGTTTTATGTATAGGAATCTAATGCTTTGTGTCTGAGAAATATCATAATTGATTTCATCTTTCATTATTTAATACTCTATTATTGTAGTATATATGATGATCCAAGGACATTTACATAGGTTTTGGATTCTTGGGATTTTACTTATTTTGGAGGAAACAATTGTTGATGAAATTTCATCGATTCTTGAGAACACTTGAAGCTTATTAGAGTTAGTTATATTTTCTAAACCATCTATTTGGAAAGGGATCTTCAAAATAAGATGATAGTCGACGATATAATTCTAATTTCAATGCCTAATTTGTCATTCAAGGGTTGAGGTAAAAACCAATAATTGACAATTTTGATACACATGCTCCAGTAACACGAATTTTGACTATTAAATTGTTGATTGCCTTGACGACTATACACAATATGATCATAAGAATGGATTCTAAAACAACTTTTTTAAATGTTTATAGTGTAACGCCCGTTTTTCTGGGCTAAGCATTAAAGACAAGGTAATAGTTTAGGTCAACTATTGTAACGTGTTTTGTAGTAATAAGAATGAATTATGTGAATTTATGTGCCTTATATTTAATTATGATGATATAATAAATTAAGGATAAAAATAAGTGTCGAAAGTAAAATGTTAGATATAGTTGATATCTATGAAGAAAGTTGTAGTGGTTGAAACAAGGATTTCGGAGATATAAAGAATACCGAAATCCGAGTTATAACGAAGAAGTTATGACTTGTTGAAGTTTCGTGACAGAACCGAAACGACGCTTTGTGACGTAAAAAATGAATTTACGATAAAGTGCTAACTAAAGTCGTAGTCTTCATTAAACTGAGAGCGTGCATAAAAAGAATGTCTAAATCTGACTTCGTATGAGTAAGATATGATTTTTCTAAGTTTCGGCTTAGCAGTATGCAGCCCGAAACTCGAATTTTAGATCGAGTGATTTTTAGCCGAAACAACCTAAACGAGAATCCAAGATCTTGTTGATAGTAGTTCAACGATAAAAAGAAAAACAAAAACGGACATCGGATGAAGAAGTTATGAATTTTTAACGGACTTTTCCTGTCCCGGCCTGTTAAAAATATAACTTTAAAAATAAAGTCAAAACTAGTCGACGGAGTCTAAACAAAAGTTGTAGAGTATAATATCACCTACGCGTGGATATAAAGAACGTAAAAAATGGAGCTCGTATGCGAAAGATATGGATTTTTGAAGTTTTGGGCACAAACTTCGAGGCTAGTCCGAAGGAGTACGCCCAACGTACTTCGCACGTATTCGATCCGGAGTCAGCCACATCACCCTTCTTTTGCTAGACACGTATCTTGGCACGTCCGAGGCACAAGAACCGAACACAAGCCACATTTTCCTCGTACGCCCAACGTACGAGGGTACGCTCAGCGTAGAACAGTTTATGACAATACGCCCTGCGTACGTGAAATTTACGCCCAGCGTAATGCTGAACTTCGGATACTATAAATAGAAAGCGAAGTTCTCCGAATTTTGTTTACAATTTTCATATTCTTTCACTCTTTTTCATCCCTCAAACTCTCCTGACACCCCCCCTCCCACCTAGGAAACCACCCTAACACCCGAAGCAAGTCCCGAAGCCCCCGAGAAAATAATTTTTTCGAGACGAAACTCTGCCCGCGTGAAGCCCGGTTTTTGAGAAAACATCATGATTTCATCGAAAAAGATTGATTTAAGGGACGAAGTGCTGTCCAATCACCGTCTTATAAGGTGAGTGTATAATCACATTCATCTTACACATAGATATGAAGTATTTTATATAAAATACGTGGTAGGTGTATATATGTTGTTTGTTTATTTGAGATGGATGTTGAATGAATGTTTTATACAAGTTTTAAATTGTATATGTATTTTATATCTACAAATATGTTGGGTAAAACATGGGTAGATGAAATAGTTGGTGTGTGATGAAAAATAAGTTGGATGATGAGAAGAAAGGTGATATAGATGAACATTGGTAGCTATGGATTTAGTACCTTGGCAGCTATGGACTTAGTGCTTGTTGTATAAATCTCGGGCAGCGATGGACTTCGTGTCTATTCCTCAGGATAATGAATAGATGTTGGTAGCTATGGATTTAGTACCATATAGATGAACATTGGTAGCTATGGATTTAGTACCTTGGCAGCTATGGACTTAGTGCTTGTTGTATAAATCTCGGGCAGCGATGGACTTCGTGCCTATTCCTTAGGATAATCCTTAGGAATGAATGAATGGAGGACATATGATTCTTAAGGTCCTTATGAATAAAGAAGATAATAGGGATGGGAAATTGGGTTGATTGTTTGAAGTTTAAACATAATAAATTTATTTATTGTGGGTTGAAAACCCTATATGCTCACCAGGCTCCCAAGCCTGACCCACTCAGCTTTTTATATTACAGGCAGTGGAACAAGAGCATAGTTGGACGATGACGAAGGATTTTGGATTATATGCCAGTAGATATAAATAACCGTTGTAAGGCCTATATGGTATTGTTTATGCTTTTGGTCTGTATCGGAACATGACATCCTGAGGTTTTATAATATAATGAAAATTCATTTCTTTAAGAAATGCTTTGATAAAATTTTATCATATTTTGTTTTGGGGACAAATTCCGCAACACATTTTGAAAGATTACTCTGATTTTATTTTAAAAATCATAAACGAAATCGGTCTTTTCTGGCCGAGAAAATTGGGGTTGTCACAGTTGGTATCAGAGCATTAGTTTAAGCGAACTAGGAATTTGTAGGATTTCTAGACTTAAACTTAGAATGCTAAGTGATGATCGTGAGATGAGTGTCTACCTTATTTTTAGACACGAGCACTAGTATATTTTAGGAAAGGTGCCTAAAACGCTTTTATGTGCTAAATGCTATATGTTTGCCATATATGATATTATTTATTCGGATCTATGGTCTGTTGCCGACCAGATCATGAAACCTTATGTGTTTAGGATTCTAAGTGTACGACTACGATATTAGAACTAGCATGTAACGTTTCAGAGTGATAATGAAGATTTAAACGTCTATCGTGAATAAATATCTAAATTCGCCTAATTTGGTGTATACATCAAAATGGCAAGAACCCAAAGTAGAGCTGGAAATGCGAATAGGAATCAGCAACCTCAACCCCAAGTGATTGAGCAGGTGCCGGGGTAGAAGCTGCACCAGAACCAATTACAATGGTTGGAGTACAAGCCATGATTCGGGCTATGATGGCCGAACAAAGGGAAGAGATGAGACAACTGTTGCTAAATAATAGGAATGAACCTTCAATGCCTGTTGAACAACCTAAATTAAATGACAGTCAGTCTGAGGAAGGGAATTAAAGCAGATCTATTGGTCAAACTGAACCGCTTGTGGTTAGGAGGAATAACCACGAGGACGGAGTTGAGAGAAATGGATGCAAGTATAAAGACTTTATGACTTGCAAGCCGTCAACTTTCACTGGAAAGGAAGATACCATCGGAGTAATGGATTGGATCTCAGAAATGGAATTAGCCTTCATGACATGTGGTTGCCAAGGCAAGTTACAAACCACATTTGCAGTGCGTCAGTTCAGAGGTGGCGCTGTTTGCTGGTGGAACACTCTGGGGAAGACCCTAAGCCCTAATGAGCCACTGCAACTGACTTGGGAAATTTTTTTGGTGCAATTCAAGCGCACATATTGCTCGGCCCAAAATCTGATTGAGCTAGAGAACCAATTTTTGACATTAAAGAAGGGAAGCATGTCCATCGATGAATACACTAATAACTTCACAGATAAAATGGAGTTTGCTTTGCGTATTGTCGTAGACGAGCTGACAAAAATTGACAGGTGCGTAAAGGGACTTCCATGGGAGTACGCGGTGCCAGTGCGACAGGCACTTACTCTGGAGGCATCCATCTGGGCTGCCAAGTCTGTTGAAGATATGACTAAGGGAAGAGCCGTCAGCAAGGTTGAAGTTGGCGAGAAAAGAAAGTTTGAAGGAATTTCAGGGTCCAACGAGAAAAGAAAATTCTCGAAGTCTGGAGGAGGAGGAGGCGAAGCAAGATGGTGTGATAAGTGCAAGAAAAAGCATTATGGGAGATGCGACGGAGAAGTGATTTGTTACAAGTGCGGGAGGATCGGTCACTATTCTAAGGATTGTACACATAATGATAAGGTATGCTACGGATGCGGAGACAAGGGGAACATGTCTAGAGACTGCCGAAGGAAAAATGAAGCAGCAAGGCCCAATGTTCCACCAAAGCCAAAGCCAAGGGCATTCCAAATGATCCTTGACGAAGCAGATGGAAATGCAAGGGATCATGAGTAAGGACTATATGTTCTAAAATCAAGATATGACGTAGCCGTACAGATATAATCTGGTAGTGTAGCGTATAAGAGGCATAGTATAGGTTAAACTAGAACATCTTTGTAATCGTTTCAAGAAATAATATAAACCTTCGTTTTGTTACCTGATGTGTCAAATGATTATGTGATTTTTTTTGAATGGTGACTTGGAAAATTGCGAGACAATACTTGGGACGAGTATGAGTATGTGTGAATAGTAGTAGAGGCTTATACTACTGGAAGCATAGGACTCACACTTGGATCAGGGAAAGTCACAAGGTTACCAAGAAGCTAGTAATTGACTTCGTTTTTATTCAAGTGTGTCGTTACCATTGTTTCGGTAATGACTAAGAAGATGATTGATATTCCGACCCTAGAGGTCATATCAAATTGAGTCCGACTAAGATGAGTATGTTACGTGGTTCGGGGAAAGTTGAGTCCGAGGTTTATTTGAACGTTTAAAGTTCTTTAGAAGATTGGGAACCAAGCTTACAAGCTAGAACTACCAGAAGAACTAGATGGTATTCATAACACTTTCCACGTGTGTTATTTGAGGAAGTTCAGGGGAGAAGTTCCCGATATAATTCCAATTTTTGAATTAAGGTTGGATGAAAGCAAGAGGTTAATTGAAGAACCCGAGGCAATTGTTAACCGTAAGACTAAGAAGTTGCGACGCAAGATGGTCGATTTAGTGCTTGTGCGATGGAAACATATGAATGAGCCAAATCTCACCTGGGAAACGGAGAGTGACATGATGAGTCGCTATCCACATTTGTTTGCTGATGTATGATTCTGGGGACGAAATCATCTTAAGGGGGGGGGGGGGGGGAGAATTGTAACGCCCGTGTTTCTGGTCTAAGCATTAAAGACGAGGTAATAGTCTAGGTCAACTATTGTAACGTGTTTTGAAGTAATAATGATGAATTATGTGAATTTATGTGCCTTATATTTAATTATGATGATATAATAAATTAAGGATAAAAATAAGCGTCGAAAGTAAAATGTTAGATATATTTGATATCTATGAAGAAAATTGTAGTGGTTGAAACAAGGATTTCAGATATATAAAGAATACCGAAATCCGAGTTATAACGAAGAAGTTATGATCTGTCGAAGTTTCGCGACAGAACCGGCACGACGCTGTGTGACGTTAAAAGTGAATTTACGATAAAGTGCTTTTTAGCATTAGTGATCTAAATGAAAGTCGTAGTGTTCGTTAAACCGAGAGCGTGCATAAAAAATAATGTCTAAACGGACGTCGGATGAAGAAGTTATGAATTTTTAACGGACTTTTCCTGTCCCGACCTGTTAAAAATATAACTTTAAAAATAAATTCAAAATTAACCGACGGAGTCTAAACGAAAGTTGTAGATTATAATCTCACCTACGCGTGGATATAAAGAACGTCAAAAACGGAGCTCGTATGCGAAAGGTATGGATTTTTGAAGTTTTGGGCACAAACTTCGAGGCTAGTCCGAAGGAGTACGCCCAGCGTACATAAAGATTACGCCCAACGTACTTCGCACGTATTCAATCCGGAGTCAGCCACATCGCCCTTCCTTCGCTAGACACGTATCTTGACACGTCCGAGGCACAAGAACCGAACACAAGCCACGTTTGCCTCGTACGCCCAGCGTACGAGGGTACGCTCAGCGTAGAACATCTTATGACAGTACGCCCCGCGTACCTGAAATTTATGCCCAGCGTCATGCTGAACTTCGAATACTATAAATAGAAAGAGAAGTTCCGAATTTTGTTTACAATTTTCATATTCTTTCACTCTCTTTCATCCCTCAAACTCTCCTAACACCCCCCCGAAGCCTAGGAAACCACCCTAACACACGAAGCAAGCCCTGAAATCGCCGAGAAAATAAATTTTTCGAGACAAAACTCTTCCCACGTGAAGCCCGGTTTTTGAAAAAACATCCTGATTTCATCGAAAAAGATTCTTTTAAGGGACGAAGTGTTGTCCAATCACCGTCTTATAAGGTGAGTGTATAGTCACTTTCATCTTACACCTAGATATGAAGTATTTTATATAAAATACGTGCTATGTGTATATATGTTGTTTGTTTATTTGAGATGGATGTTGAATGAATGTTTTTTACAGGTTTTAAACCGTATATGTATTTTATATCTACAAATATGTTGGATAAAACATGGGTAGATGAAATAGTTGGTTTGTGATGAAAAATAAGTTGGATGATGAGAAGAAAGGTGATATAGATGAACATGTGGATTTAGTACCTTGGCAGCTATGGACTTAGTGCTTGTTGTATAAATCTCGGGCAGCGATGGACTTCGTGCCTATTCCTCAGGATAATGAATAGATGTTGGTAGCTATGGATTTAGTACAGTATAGATGAACATTGGTAGCTATAGATTTAGTACCTTGGCAGCTATGGACTTAGTGCTTGTTATATAAATCTCGGGCAGCGATGGACTTCGTGCCTATTCCTTAAGATAATCCTTAGGAATGAATGAATGGAGGGCAGATGATTCTTAAGGTCCTTATGAATAAAGAAGATAATAGGGATGAGAAATTGGGTTGATTGTTTGAAGTTTAAACATAATAAATTTATTTGTTGTGGGTTGAAAATCCTATATGCTCACCAGACTCCCAAGCCTGACCCACTCAGCATTTTATATTACAGGTAGTGGAACAAGAGCATAGTTGGACAATGACGAAGGATTTTGGATTATAGGCCAGTAGATATAAATAACCGTTTTAAGGCCTATATGTTATTGTTTATGTTTTTGGTCTGTATCGGAACATGACATCCCGAGATTTTATAATATAATAAAAATTTATTTCTTTAAGAAAAGCTTTGATAAATTTTTATCATATTTTGTTTTGGGAACAAATTCTGCAACACATTTTGAAATATTACTCATGATTTTATTTTAAAAAGCGTAAACGAAATCGTTCTTTTCTGGCCGAGAAAATTGGGGATGTCACATATAGTGATGAGGAAATTTACATGAAACAATAGTTCATTATGTTTGGAAATGAGCATAAGGTGTATAAACTTATGAAATCATTGTATGGGATGAAACCAACTCCTAAAGAGTTGCATCAAAAGTTTTAGAAAGTTATTTTTTCAAGTAGTTTTTCTTTAACACAAGTGAAAAATATATTATAGCATATTTGATGCTACTGGTATGATTGTGATTATTTGTCTATATATGAATGACATGTTGATTTTTGTATTGACAAAAATCAAGTAAATGAAACTAATAAGTCGTCATCTAAAATTTTCATGCAGGCCTTAGAGGAGGTTGATGTGATCATTAGGATAATGATTAAGCATTTAAGAAATGGATTATTACGACACATACATATTATATTAAAAAAAATCTAAATAATTTCGATCATCATGATTGTTCTCTCACTAGCACTCTTATGGATCCTAGTTTAAAATCAAGGCTAATCTGAGGCAACTCTATATCATGGTTAGAAGTCTCAGAGGCTATTAATTGACTGATGTAGGACATAAAAAACATTAGTTATATTTCTTAAATTGTATGTAGGTTGAGTAGATATACTAGTAATAATAGTTCTCAAGATTGGCAATCAGTTCAAAGAGTTTTCGAGTATCTTAAGTGAACCGTTAAACTTGGTTTGAGTTATCCTTTAATTTTATAAGGCTATTATAATGTGAATTGGATATCCAATATGGATGATCATTCCTCGATAATTGGTAGAGTATTCTTGCTTAGGGAAGGTGTCATTTCTTAAGCATTTAATAAGAAAACTTGCATTACAAACCTGACAGTGGAATTTGATATTTTTTGCATTAGTTGATATATGTAAGGATATAGAGTAGTTATGGAATTTAGTTATAATATTTCATTATGGTCAAAGCTAATAGCACTAACTTCTGTTCATTATGATAAAGCTGTTACTTTGGCTAAGCTATACAACCACGTTTATAATGACAAGTCTAGATATTTGGGTGTTAGACATAAGATCATTAGAGAATAAATTAAAAATGGTGTAACCTCATATGAGTTTGTTAGAATACAACAAAGATCATTTTACTAAAGGTCTGAGTGTATGACCAAAGACATGATGCACATGTTTTTGATTGAGATGAGATTAAACTCCATCTAAATCTAATAAGACACTCAATTTACCTATAATATGAAATTATGTGCTTAATTCATTCTGAAAAGCTCACATTTATGGATTGGAGCAAATTCATATTCATCCAAGCTATGTGTTTATCCATACAGTAGATTAGGTTGAAGTTTTATTTTTAATGGTTCCTTTTAATAAATTATATATCAAGTACATGACGTAAATGAATTACCTATATGATTTTGAAGTTTCGATGTAGTTCAAAAGGTTAGGATTGGGAGTTTATACGATAAAGAGAGGATTAGGACACACGACTTTACATTTATGTCAGTGTTTTAAGTACTAGACGAGTATTGAAATTTTTATGTATTTTTTATGCAAGTATTAAAATTGATGATAGGTTAAATCCTCAGGACATCTCGAGACTCTAATATGTGGAATATGTAAGATACTAACATGAACATTGTAACATGTAACATCCCCCTCTGGCACGTATCACAATATTGTCCGCTTTGGGAAGTCCTCGTGCCGAGTGGCCCAAAGCGGACAATATTGTGATAGAGTGGTAACGTCTGGTTTGTTGAGAATGGTTTGAAAATAATTAAATAAACAAATAAAGTCTTCCGTTGCATTTTCCCGTTAACAAGGTTGTTAGAGTTTTTAGAAAAAATGGAGTAAAAATCACGACGTTACAAATGGTATCAGAGCTGGGGCACGGGTTGATGTGTTTGACGGGGACGTCGAACCCTATAATAGGGGGTGAAGGTGGGTTGCACCTGATCCCACATCGGCTGGGAAGGAGAATTAAGCATTCCTTATAAGGGGTGTGGATACCTTCCCTGTCACAACGCGTTTTAAAGCCGTGAGGGCAGCAGATCCCATAAGAACTCTACAGCTAAGCGTGCTCGGGCGGGAGTGGTACCAGGATGGGTGACCCCCTGGGAAGTCCTCGTGCCGAGTGGCCAAAAGAGGACAACATTGTGATATGTGCCAGAGAGGGATATTACATAACAATAAAATTTTCAATTTTTAAATTAAGATAAAAGCCAATTTATCAACCATCCATAAAACCATGGTTTCAAAGCATAATCCCAAAAAGAAAATCAGAGTATCATAACATTGTGGAATCTCAAACATAGAAGTTGCTGATGAATGTGTACAACATGCTTTTTCCTTCCCACGATCCTCAGAAGTACCTGAAACAATTAATCCACAACTGTAAGCCAAAGCTTAGTGAGTTCACCAAAATATCATATATATCACAAAATAGTTTGATATATTTGATGGATCGGCCAAACTTGAACATGAGGCAGTGCATGTGGCTCGATGTAGTAAAGGATTATGATTGTGAGATATTATATCACCTATGGAAGGCCAATATGGTGGCCGATTCTTTGTGTCACAAAACGACTAGTGATCCTATCAGAGACTTATGTTTGAGGATGACCATAGTGACTCCAATGTTGGAGCTGATTAGAGATGTGCATATTAAGGTGATGAAGGAGGAGAATTGGAAGAGTGAGAGGATTGTTGTTCAGGTTGTTTCCTTTGATTATAACAGACGTGGGTTGTTGACCCTTCCTGGTAGGGTGTGGGTCCCATATTCAGGTGATGTCCAACAAATTTGATGGAGGAGGCTCATAAATCAAAGTTTTTGAATCCATCATGGTGCAATGAAGATGTATAGGGACTTGAGACTTGAGTAATCGTGGCCCTGCATGAAGCGGGACGTGGCTTGTTACGTTGAGAGGTGTTTGACCCGTCGGAAGGTCAAGGCCGAACATTAGAGTCTTCATGGAAAGATGCAGTCGTTGGACATTCCCATGTGGAAATGGGAGCAGATTACCAATGATTTTATCACCAAGCTAACGAGAACGGCACATGGGGTTGATTCGATTTGGGTGATTGTCGACAGGTTGACCAAGAATGCTAAATTCACATTCAAGAGAGTTCTTCCATCGAGAAGTTGATTGATATCTACATCAGGGAGTTGGTCGCTTTTCATGGTGTACTAGTTTCAGTAGTTTTTGGTCGAGATGTTCGTTTTACTTCCAAATTCTGGAGGAAGTTTCACGAGGATTTGGGTACTCGATTGCATTTCAGTACTGCTTATCACCCTCAGACCGACGGTCATAGTGAATGGATCATTCAGACTATTGAGGACATGCTTAGAGCTTGTGTATTGGATTTTAGTAGGAGCTAGGATACATACCTTCCTTTTGTTGAGTTCTCCTATAATAATAGCTACCATGCCAATATAGACCGACCTCCCTTCGAGATGCTTTATGGGAGGAAGTTTTCGACCCCGATTTTTTGGGGAGTGATTAGTCAGTAGGTTATGGGGAGCACTGATGTAGTGCTCAAGACCACTGAGTTGATTCATCAGGTGTGTGGTAGGCTGTACACCGTGTAGAGCCGTCAGAAGAGTTACGCCGATCGGCGTCGTTCTAATCTCAAGTTCCTGATGGGTTTTGAGCACTATAATAATCCTATGGTACACATACAACCCTAGATTCTTTGGATCTAAGTTTTCTCAAGTTATACATGCAATTTCATTTTTCCAAAGCATGAAGCCTCACTAGCATACAACTTTGATATTTGAAACATAAAAACAATTAAGATGATTACCTCTTTGTTGTAGCTTGTAGAACTTGGCCTTACAAGAGCTTAGCACCTCAAATGTGATGCCTCAAATATGTCACAAACACCAAGAACAATGGAGGAAAATGAGAGAGAGCTTGGAGGCACCAAAATCGGCTAGCTTCTTCTTAGAATACCCTTTTTTCCGATTTTAGGGCTTAGGGGTTACATTTATTGTGTAGAATTCTAAGGGTCACTTGTAAACCCTAATTAATTCATATAGGCTTTTAATCCAATAAGTCTTTTGGACTAAATCTTCATGGACTATCACATAAACTTAGTCCATCACTAATCAACATGGATCATTAGCCCAAACTATATGTATCACTGATTTACATAATCAGTCCCCGTTAATTTAATCAGTATCTTTTGATCACTAAATTAATTCCAAATTAATTCTTGATCAATACCAATTAAATAATATGATTTTTCAATTAATATATTATTCTTATAATTTATTAATAAATCACAAATAACCTCTTTCTCAAATATCCATCCTATCAAATTGCTCCGGTGAAGGCAACCTAAATGGACCATGCTACTATCGGGTTAAGTACATACCAATTATAGTTATGAGATTAAACACCTAATCCAACAGTCTCCTACTTTGATAAGTCTAATAACTATAACTGCCAATGCAACTTCAAAATCCGATTAGCAATCGTAGCTCTCAAAAGCCGCCATCGAACTCTGACGCGTCCTTTAGATAAGGGATCATATAATCCTCTGTTCTTCAAGATATCGTGTGGACAAAGATATGGAATAAAGTGATACTCGTTTTCCAACTATTTGTTTCCCGATTTCTGATTTGTTTGACATAGAACTTAATTGAACACATCAATTGAGTCTTGACTGGGTCCGACACATAAGTCAAAACAAAATCATCGAGTGGCCCAAGATATCGCTTTTAATCCTCTTAGGATAAAAGGAACATATAAAATTCGACTTATGTGCTTGTACTGATTACTCGTTAAATTATACACAACAACACGTTTTATAACATCAAGTTACTGATGCGTTTTCGTACTATCAATGCACAACCAACTTGTAATCAACAACTCATATATCTTGGTTTGAAGACTATACGATATTATCGTCTCACAATCACTCGTGAAAAATTCCATGAAGTGATTCGTGAGAGCGTGGGTTTAATCCAATACTCAAATTCTTATTTCAAGAGTACTCATGAACGTTGCAGCAAACCTTTGCTATGTCTAAAACACCTTAGACAATCTACAAGCCAATTCATGACAGTCTAACTTCATGACCTACTTCCAAAGTATGACCAACTGTGGATAGTTTGAATAATCATATTATTCTGAAAGTCAAAACATGCAAAAGTGAAACATAAAATAAACAATTGACAAAAGACAGTAAACTTTACTTATAAATAAAACTTTATTATTTATTTATCAAATGTCAATTACATTTATTTATTACAAGTTTCTAACTGTCTATCTAATTACTAAAACCTAATATCATCCCTTAGGCCAATGCTCTTAGCATGCTTCAGATGCTTAACCCTACTCAGTCCATTCGTAAGGGGATCTGCTGGGATATCCTCTGACGATACCCTCTTCACTATGAGTAGTCCCTCTACTACTCGATGTCTTATGAAGTGATATTTTCTGTCAATGTGCCTTGATCTGCCATGATCCATCGGTTCCTTTGTTAAGGCGACCGCACCCTCGTTGTCACATAAAAGCTCCATAGGCTCCTTTACAGCTGGTACAACTCCAAGGTCTCCGAGGAAGTTCTTTAGCCATATTGTCTCCTTCGACGCTTCGCTTGCTGCTATGTACTCTGATTCACACGTTGAATCAGCTACATTCTCCTGTTTGGAACTTTTCCATGTTACTGCTCCTCCATTTAGGGTAAATACCCAGCCCGAATGAGAGTGGAAATTATCTTTTTCGGTCTCAAAGCTGGCGTCACTATACCCTGTCACTCTCAAGTCATCACTCCCACCGAGGCTAAGGACCCAGTCCTTAGTCCTCTGCAGGTACTTAAGAATGTTCATTACCGCAGTAAAGTGAGCTCTACCAGGATTCCCCTGATATCTGCTGACCATGCTCAAAGAAAAGGCCACATCAGGGCGAGTACATGTCATAGCATTCATGATCGAGCCAACTGCAGAAGCATATGGTACTCGGCTCATCTCTACTATCTCGACATCGGTACTCGGACTCTGAGTCTTACTCAGTTTGGTATTGCTCTGGATGGGCATTTCTCCTTTCTTGGAATTCTCCATGCTGAAACGTTTCAACACCTTGTCCAAGTAGGTACTTTGACTAAGTCCTATTATTCTTTTACTCCTATTTCTCAATATCCTTATCCCAGAATGTAAGCAGCTTCCCCGAGGTCCTTCATAGCGAAACACTTTCCAAGCCAGGACTTAACCTCCTGCAAGGTTGGAATGTCGTTTCCTATGAGAAGTATGTAATCTACATATAACACCAGAAAGCTAACTATACTCCCACTATCCTTGACATGCACACAGGACTCATCCTCACTTCTCGAAAATCCAAACTCTTTGACTTTCTCATCGAAACAAAGATTCCATCTACGAGATGCTTGCTTTAATCCATAAATGGATTTCTCAAGCTTACACAATCCATTAGGGTACTTCGCATCTACAAAACCCTCTGGCTGACTCATGTAAACATCCTCAGCCAACTTTCCATTAAGGAAAGCTGTTTTGACATCTATCTGCCATATTTCATAATCACGAAACGCAGCTATGGCTAGCATAACCCTTATAGATTTGATCTTCACTACTGGTGAGAAGGCCTCGTCATAGTCAACTCCAAGAGTTTGAGTAAAGCCCTTCGCAACCAATCACACCTTATATGTGTATACTTTCCCATCCATGTCGGTCTTCTTCTTGAAGATCCACTTGCACCCGACCGTCTTACGACTTGGTACATTTTCAACCAAGTTACAAACTTTATTGTCATACATGGACTGAATCTCGCTGTCCATTGCCTCTTTCCACTTTGCATACTCCGGGCCTGCCATGGCTTCCTTGTAGTTGGATGGCTCATCCAAATTTACCAGTGTACTATCACTGATAAATGTATCACCATCTGTAGTAATATGGAAACCATAAAACTCAGGTGTCATTCTAACTCTACTGGAACGTCTCAGAGGTAAGGACTTGTCAACCAGTTCAACAGGAGTTTCCTCCTCGGGTTGAGCGCTAGTGTTAGAGGTTCCTTTGTCACTTAACTCTTGAAGCTCTTCAAGGTCAATTTTCCTCCCACTGTGCTCTTGGCATATGAGTTCTCTTTCGTAGAAAACCCCTCTCATTGCAACGAAGACAACATTGTCATTCGGTCTATAGAAGAGATATCCAAAGGATTTCTGTGGGTAGCCGATGAAAATACAACGCTCACTACGAGGTTCGAGCTTGTCGTGAGTCTCTCGTTTTACGAAAGCCTCACAATCCCAAACCTTGATATGTGCTAACGAGGGAACCATCCATGTCCACATTTCGTGAGGTGTTTTGGCAACCTTCTTAGTTGGGACTAGATTAAGGATGTGGGCGGCAGTCTCTAAGGAATACCCCTGAATGAGATAGGTAACGAAGCTCGACTCATCATGGAACGAACCATGTCCAACAAGGTTCGATTATGCCTCTCAGCCATACCATTAAGTTGCGGTGTCTTAGGTGGTGTCATTTGTGAAACAATTCCACATTCCTTAAGATAGTCGTGGAACTCAATACTAAGATACTCACCACCTCGATCGGATTGGAGCATCTTTATCTTCCTGCCCAGATGATTCTCCACTTCTTGCTTAAACTCTTTGAACTTTTCAAAGGTTTCCAACTTATGCTTGAATAAGTAGACATATCCATATCTACTATAATCATCGGTAAAGGTTACATAGAAGCGGTTAGCATCCCTTGTGGCAGATCTGAAGGGTCCACACACATCGGTGTGTATGAGATCCAACAAACCCTCACATCTTTCACAAGCACCAGTGAAAGGTGACTTGGTCATCTTTCCAAGCAAATAAGATTCGCATGTGTCATCGTACTTTAAGTCAAATGACTCCAACACTCCATCCTTTTAGAGTTGGGCTATGCGCTTCTTGTTGACATGTCCCGGACGACAATGCCACAAACATGCTTTGTCCAAACCATTGGACGAATCGATATGCAATACATTATTTCCTAAGTTGTCTACAACCATCACAGTTTCATATACACCATTACAAGGCAATGCTTCAAAATAAAATTTATCATTATAAAAAGCATTAATAGAACCAATTTCATTGTTAAATGATAATCTAAAACCTTGTTTATACAAACCATGAAAAGAAATAATGTTTCTCGCCATATCCTACGAGTAGCAACAATTATTCAACTCTAAACCTAACCCATTACTAAGCCATAAAGAATAAACTTCAATCTTGGTGACATGCGACACTTTCCTATTCCCCATGATCAAGTTCATCTTCGTGTGCTCCACATCCCTACTTATTTTTAGACCCTGCAAATCAGAACAAATGTGAAAACCACATCCTGTATCAAGGACCCAAGAACTAGCATGTGATGAGTTATTAGATAGAATAGTATAAATACATGCGAAGGTGGGCTTTATCTTCCCATACTTAATGTCCTACAAATATTTAGGGCAGCTTCGCTTCCAATGCCCCTTTTCATGACAATGGAAGCACTCTGCTTCCTTTCGATTGGATGAGGGAGCAGCAGAACCACATTTGGACCCACTAGAAGAGGATCCATCACGAGACTTTCGCTTGTGATTCTTTGAAGGAGCTTTCCTTTTCTTCCCTTTACCATGTCCAATTGCCAGGACTGGGGCAACAGTGGTAGAAGTGGGTACAACAGACTTGCCTTTTAAACTACTTTTAGCAGTTCTCAATAGGCCTTGAAGCTTGCTTAGAGTGACTTCCTCATTGTTCATATTATATGTCATATAGAACTGATCATAACAAGAAGGCAAAGAGTGTAGGACAATGTCGATAGCCAACTCTTCGTCGAAATTGACATTCAACTTAAGCAAGCGGTCCACATATCTCTGTATCTTTTGCAAATGGGTCGTGATGGACTCTCCATCCTTCATCTTTGTTGTTATCATGGAGGAAATGATTTCATACCTTTATTGACGAGCACTCTGATGGTACCTTTCCATCAAGTCTTGGTGCATCTCGAAAAGCTAGAAGTCCTCGTAGGACTTCTGCAGCTCAGAAGTCATAGTGGCTAACATGATGCACGACACGTTGTCGTGTCCTTCTCATGAGCCCTATACTCAGCCAGTTGCTCAGGAGTAGCAGTCTGTTCATCAATCTCCTTTAGCTCTTTATCGAGGACATATTCCTTTTCCTCGTATCGAATGGCCATACGAATGTTAAGAATCCAATCGTTAAAGTTTGAGCCATCGAAGATTACCCTCCCACATAAGTTCATGAGGGAAAAAGTGCAAGAAGAGTTGGAGCCAGAAGCATTGTTTGAGGTAGACATCAGAAAAGAAAGACAAAGTTTAGATTAGATAAGAATCATTAATATAACACCTAAATGAAGTATTAAGGCTAGGATCCAACACAATATTCTACAATTCGGAAGAGGGATGCCGTAATCCAATTGCAAAATATTTGAAGGTAGGTAAATGACGATTTACTAATTTCCACCATGAAAAACAAAATTGAGGATTAAGTTTTAAATGAATTGAAATTTCTAGATTCTTTTGAGATTCATTGAACTTTTCAATAGCATGTTTAAATCTCGATTATGCCCTTCAAGTATGTCATCTACATATAACACCAGAAAGCTAACTATACTCCCACTATCCTTGACATGCACACAGGACTCATCCTCACTTCTCGAAAATCCAAACTCTTTGACTTTCTCATCGAAACAAAGATTCCATCTACGAGATGCTTGCTTTAATCCATAAATGGATTTCTCAAGCTTACACAATCCATTAGGGTACTTCGCATCTACAAAACCCTCTGGCTGACTCATGTAAACATCCTCAGCCAACTTTCCATTAAGGAAAGCTGTTTTGACATCTATCTGCCATATTTCATAATCACGAAACGCAGCTATGGCTAGCATAACCCTTATAGATTTGATCTTCACTACTGGTGAGAAGGCCTCGTCATAGTCAACTCCAAGAGTTTGAGTAAAGCCCTTCGCAACCAATCACACCTTATATGTGTATACTTTCCCATCCATGTCGGTCTTCTTCTTGAAGATCCACTTGCACCCGACCGTCTTACGACTTGGTACATTTTCAACCAAGTTACAAACTTTATTGTCATACATGGACTGAATCTCGCTGTCCATTGCCTCTTTCCACTTTGCATACTCCGGGCCTGCCATGGCTTCCTTGTAGTTGGATGGCTCATCCAAATTTACCAGTGTACTATCACTGATAAATGTATCACCATCTGTAGTAATATGGAAACCATAAAACTCAGGTGTCATTCTAACTCTACTGGAACGTCTCAGAGGTAAGGACTTGTCAACCAGTTCAACAGGAGTTTCCTCCTCGGGTTGAGCGCTAGTGTTAGAGGTTCCTTTGTCACTTAACTCTTGAAGCTCTTCAAGGTCAATTTTCCTCCCACTGTGCTCTTGGCATATGAGTTCTCTTTCGTAGAAAACCCCTCTCATTGCAACGAAGACAACATTGTCATTCGGTCTATAGAAGAGATATCCAAAGGATTTCTGTGGGTAGCCGATGAAAATACAACGCTCACTACGAGGTTCGAGCTTGTCGTGAGTCTCTCGTTTTACGAAAGCCTCACAATCCCAAACCTTGATATGTGCTAACGAGGGAACCATCCATGTCCACATTTCGTGAGGTGTTTTGGCAACCTTCTTAGTTGGGACTAGATTAAGGATGTGGGCGGCAGTCTCTAAGGAATACCCCTGAATGAGATAGGTAACGAAGCTCGACTCATCATGGAACGAACCATGTCCAACAAGGTTCGATTATGCCTCTCAGCCATACCATTAAGTTGCGGTGTCTTAGGTGGTGTCATTTGTGAAACAATTCCACATTCCTTAAGATAGTCGTGGAACTCAATACTAAGATACTCACCACCTCGATCGGATTGGAGCATCTTTATCTTCCTGCCCAGATGATTCTCCACTTCTTGCTTAAACTCTTTGAACTTTTCAAAGGTTTCCAACTTATGCTTGAATAAGTAGACATATCCATATCTACTATAATCATCGGTAAAGGTTACATAGAAGCGGTTAGCATCCCTTGTGGCAGATCTGAAGGGTCCACACACATCGGTGTGTATGAGATCCAACAAACCCTCACATCTTTCACAAGCACCAGTGAAAGGTGACTTGGTCATCTTTCCAAGCAAATAAGATTCGCATGTGTCATCGGACTTTAAGTCAAATGACTCCAACACTCCATCCTTTTAGAGTTGGGCTATGCGCTTCTTGTTGACATGTCCCGGACGACAATGCCACAAACATGCTTTGTCCAAACCATTGGACGAATCGATATGCAATACATTATTTCCTAAGTTGTCTACAGCCATCACAGTTTCATATACACCATTACAAGGCAATGCTTCAAAATAAAATTTATCATTATAAAAAGCATTAATAGAACCAATTTCATTGTTAAATGATAATCTAAAACCTTGTTTATACAAACCATGAAAAGAAATAATGTTTCTCGCCATATCCTACGAGTAGCAACAATTATTCAACTCTAAACCTAACCTATTACTAAGCCATAAAGAATAAACTTCAATCTTGGTGACATGCGACACTTTCCTATTCCCCATGATCAAGTTCATCTTCCTGTGCTCCACATCCCTACTTATTTTTAGACCCTGCAAATCAGAACAAATGTGAAAACCACATCCTGTATCAAGGACCCAAGAACTAGCATGTGATGAGTTATTAGATAGAATAGTATAAATACATGCGAAGGTGGGCTTTATCTTCCCATACTTAATGTCCTACAAATATTTAGGGCAGCTTCGCTTCCAATGCCCCTTTTCATGACAATGGAAGCACTCTGCTTCCTTTCGATTGGATGAGGGAGCAGCAGAACCACATTTGGACCCACTAGAAGAGGATCCATCACGAGACTTTCGCTTGTGATTCTTTGAAGGAGCTTTCCTTTTCTTCCCTTTACCATGTCCAATTGCCAGGACTGGGGCAACAGTGGTAGAAGTGGGTACAACAGACTTGCCTTTTAAACTACTTTTAGCAGTTCTCAATAGGCCTTGAAGCTTGCTTAGAGTGACTTCCTCATTGTTCATATTATATGTCATATAGAACTGATCATAACAAGAAGGCAAAGAGTGTAGGACAATGTCGATAGCCAACTCTTCGTCGAAATTGACATTCAACTTAAGCAAGCGGTCCACATATCTCTATATCTTTTGCAAATGGGTCGTGATGGACTCTCCATCCTTCATCTTTGTTGTTATCATGGAGGAAATGATTTCATACCTTTATTGACGAGCACTCTGATGGTACCTTTCCATCAAGTCTTGGTGCATCTCGAAAGGCTAGAAGTCCTCGTAGGACTTCTGCAGCTCAGAAGTCATAGTGGCTAACATGATGCACGACACGTTGTCGTGTCCTTCTCATGAGCCCTATACTCAGCCAGTTGCTCAGGAGTAGCAGTCTGTTCATCAATCTCCTTTAGCTCTTTATCGAGGACATATTCCTTTTCCTCGTATCGAATGGCCATACGAATGTTAAGAATCCAATCGTTAAAGTTTGAGCCATCGAAGATTACCCTCCCACATAAGTTCATGAGGGAAAAAGAGCCAGAAGAGTTGGAGCCAGAAGCGTTGTTTGAGGTAGACATCAGAAAAGAAAGACAAAGTTTAGATTAGATAAGAATCATTAATATAACACCTAAATGAAGTATTAAGGCTAGGACCCAACACAATATTCTACAATTCGGAAGAGGGATGCCGTAATCCAATTGCAAAATATTTGAAGGTAGGTAAATGACGATTTACCAATTTCCACCATGAAAAACGAAATTGAGGATTAAGTTTTAAATGAATTGAAATTTCTATATTCTTTTGAGATTCATTGAACTTTTCAATGGCATGTTTAAATCTCGATTATGCCCTTCAAGTTTGTGACTGGGATACCGAGAATCACAAACAAGGTGTGAATAACCATGCAAATGTGCTTGGTACTCTCGATCTCATTTATCACCTAATCAATGTGTCGGTTAACCATACACGCTCCATTGATCTATGATAAACATCGAGCTACCCTTTGCCACCCTTGCTAGTCCAAGTTAGTGTGTCGGTTAACCACTCACGCTCCAATAATGACTTGGCAAGGTGCAAAGTGCAATTTCATGGAATAGCACCAATTTCACATTTTTCCTGAAGTAACTAAGATTGGAAATTTATAAAAACATTTAGTTACTTTTATAATTATCATTATACTTTTTAACGAGAATTAATGTCTTATCCTACCCGTTCGGCTAACGACCCTCCACCAGTCAAGGAAGCGGTGGGTGAGAGTGGACACCCATTCAATCACCATTTTATAGGCAATTTCCTTATACCCCCCTTATAGACCAGCTTCGTGAATGAGGCCTACTAATGGTAAGACTGACTTGTCTTATAGATATATATATATAAGTATTAATCCTTTAATATTATAATAGTATAAGGGTTGACTTTTAAACTTTTAAAATTCTAGGGTTTAGAGAACGACTGAAAGCCTCTAGAGACAGACAAAAGAGCTACGCAAAGAAGAGGCGAAAACCCTTGGAAATCCAGGTTGGTGACCGCGTTATGTTGAAGGTCTCACCCTGGAAGGGCATGATACGCTTCAAAAAGCGTGGAAAACTAAATCCAAGGTACATTGGGTCGTTTTGAGGTTCTCGCTAGATCAGCCAAGTAGCTTACAAACTCCGACTACCTTAAGAACTTAACAACGTACATCCTATCTTCCATGTGTCTAACCTAAAGAAGTGTCTATCTGACGAGACTCTTGTGATTCCATTCGATGAAATCGAGATAAACGAGAGCCTACACTTTGTGGAACAACTATTAGAAATCATGGATAAGGAAGTCAAACGAATGAAACAAAGTCGCATACCAATAGTGAAGGTTCGCTGGAATGCCAAGTGGGGACCTGAATTCATTTGGGAGCGAGAAGACTAGATGAAACAAAAGTACCCGCATCTTTTCCCTAGTCCATGTGTATTCTATAGAAAGAATTTTGGGACGAAATTCCCTCTAATGGGGGGATAATGTAACAACCCGTTATTTCAAGTCAATGTAAGTCAAACTTGTTCAAATAAAGTCTAAACTACGACCATGTACAAGTGAATTCATATCATAACACTAATACAATAAGAACCTTGGATGCCAAGAATACATGTTTATATAAGTTCAGATGTTAACATATAAGTGTAAAGTGAAACCTATGTTGATATAAGTTATTATAAGTCAACACAAGTCTTCATATTAAAGCTAAAACCATAATATATCTTATGAACATTGGAGTTTTCGGTTTAGGGAATCTAATCCCTAACCAAAACTGAAATCACATGCTTTTGGGAATGCCAAAATCGAAAACCCTTTTCTATTTGACCTTAAGGCCGAACACTCTTTTCCATTTGACCTAGGACCGAAATCACTTCCTTTATGGAAGTGTAGGACCGAAAACACTTAGTTTAAGGCCCACTAAGCCCAAAAACTACCCCTATATATAAATGTTCAATCACAAACTCAATTCATTTCTCATTTCCCAAACCGTAAACACCCTCATTTTGCTCTCAAAAATCATACATAATCTTCATATCTTCATAAGATATTGCCCAGATCATTATAACTCCACCTAGAACACCTAGAACACCAAGAACAATCTTCAAATCTTTAAGTTTTCCTCAAGAACACCAAGAACATCATCAAACATTCATATCTCACACCAAAAACACCCAATAGCACCGAAAACGCCAAGAATACCTTCAAATAATTCCTAAGGCTTTTTGTAAGTATTTCTTACATAATTTAGTGTTGTCTAAAACTTTCATTATTGTTTAGATTATTATTTAAATTAATATATTATTAATTTAAATACGATATCGTGCAAAATTATTATTAGGATACGACTATTCACACGGGTTCTAACCCGAGGATCACCACTACCACTTCGTATCCAAACGAGAACAAGCATTCGAGGTGAGTTCATACCGATACATTTTCACTATTTTTCCATGTTTTTAGGGGGAGAATACAAGTACAGCAAAAGGAATTTTTGTGTTAACATCCAAACGATTTCAAACGTTGCAAACTATTTTAAACTGTTTGAAGCTATTCCAAATTATCTCCAACTGTATCAACTATTGTTTTTACCAACACACACACACACACACACACACACACACATATATATATATATATATATATATATATATATATATATATATATATAAATGAGATTCAACAGACTTATGACTGGTGTTTTCGCCTTAACTCTTGTTCCTTGTTTGGTTGTGGGCTTAGGGTAAATTCACTTGTTCGATTGTCTTTTTAATTTCAATTATATATGCCCTATATATATATATATATATATATATATATATATATATATATATATATATATATATATATATATGAGTACAAATCTTTAAACCTTTGTAACATGCTGAGCAAAAGAGAATTTTTAGAAATATTTTCATTACAAACGGAACACATTCATAAACTATAATTGGTATAGTTTTTGGAACATACATACTACTCTTCTAATTCAAGAAACAATACAAGATCATACTTATAAACTATAATAGGTATAGTTTATGGAACACTTACAACATTGTTACTAAATTCAGAGATACAATACAAACAAAAATATAAACTATAATATGTATAGTTTATGGAACTGTAACACCCCGTTTATTAAATAAATAAATAAATAAAATTAATGGATGAATAGTAGCCTTAAAGTCCATAATATTTATCTGGGTGTTGGTTTCGGGGAGTCGAATGACACGATTTAGAGTTTTGAGGATTGAATTGTAAAATCCAGACTTAATTTGTAAGTATTATTGAAGGCAGGGACTAAATGGTAATTTCTGAGACTTCATTTGAAGAGATTTTGGAGGCTAAGGGGCTGTTTGGTAAATTAAGGATCGAATTTGAGAGGAAATATGGAAGCAAGGGTGTAATTGGTAAATTTTGTACCTAAATTGGAATGGATTTTTAATGTTGGGGTTTAAAGGGTAAATATGGGATTTAATTTGAAAATATATTTCTGGAGAGGGACCATTTCTGCCATTATGGAAATGACTTTAGTAGGGCATCGGGTATATAGATCCTAAGGAACCCTAACCCTAGAAGTTGGATGCAGCCGCCACCTTCCCTCTTTCTTCACTTCCGGTAGCCGCCACCATCATTGGAACCCACCTAGCCACCACTGAAGCCAGTTGTCGGAGTCCATCCCTTCTATATCGGAAGCTGTTGCTGTAGACCGTCGCTTCCATTTGCCGGGCAGTTGAGATCGCCACCTCTCTTCTCTCTTTCTTGCTGTCGGCGTTGTCTCGTTTCATGGTAGTCTCTTCTCAGTCACGACCAGCGCCGCCATTTTGGCTCGGTTCTGTTACTCAGGTCGCTGCTCCAGCCACCGCCGGCGTCGCTCCTTGCTGTTGCCTGCCTTTTCGTGTCGACCGCCACCGCCGCCTAGCGGTTCTTCCACCCACTGCCATCGTCATGCACCACCAGGTGGGTGGTTGAACTCATCCTACGAGCAAAAAGGCGTGCGTGTGTGTGTTATTTATGTGTGAGTGTGTCGTGGGTGGCTTTGTTTGGCCGGAAATCGCAAGAACAGCCACCACCACCATGAGGTGGTGGATGCCACCATGTACCACCGTGGGTGGGTGTATTTTAGTGAGTGTGTGTGTGTACATTTGGTATTTTAATTGTAACATTGTAACCGGAGCTAGAATCATAAAAAGAAAATTCAAACCACCACCGTGAGGTGGTGGCTGCCGCCTCCTGTCGCCACCAGCCGTCGTGTTGGGTGGCAGTGTGATTAGTTGTGTTTGGATTGCTTTTGGAGTGTTTGGACACGATTGGCCTAGAAACCCTAACCACCACCGTGAGGTAGTGGCCGCCGCCGTGAGCCGCCGTTGACCACCACTACCCGAGGTAGTAGTGGGTGGTGCCCGACTAGCGAAACCCTAATGGGACTAATGAAACCCTAATTGATCATAAGACCTAGATACTGGGCCTATTAGGCTATGATTGGGTTGGAAACCCTAATTAGGGTTTAGAAAACCGTAACTTTGGTATATGGGCCTTGGACTTATCGGGACCCACATTTGGGCCATTGGAATGGAATTGTTAACTACATCTAATCACACCATATGACTTATCTAGTAGAGTGATGGACTTAATGGATTAAGTTGGGTTAAGTGAGAAACACTTAACCCTAATTGTCCTTTTATGTGAAACCCTAATTTCACTTGGGCTTTGAGTGGGCCTTTCTATTGGGCTTTGGTGATCGGGCCAATAATGGGCCATCCAAGAATAATGATATGGACTAGAATATGTTGATGGGCTTTAGGGTAAGGCCCATGTGAGGGGTTTGGGCCCAATTTGGAAAATTGGGCCATAGATGAGCCATAATTGGGCCTTAATGATTATATGATATTGGGCCAGTAGAATGTCAAATGTTTGGACTGGATTAAATGGTTGGGCCTTAGAACAAAACCATGTAAGTTTTAGGTCCAATTTGGAAAATTGGGCCATATGTTGGGCTTTGACTCATAGTTGACTTCTGGGCCTTTGGATTGGGCCTTGGGCTTAGATCAAGCTAAGATTGGGGTAAAGCAGTCTTTTACCCCAATCATGGACTTATGGTTATGTGTTGGAACCCAATTATTAATTGGGTGTTATTTTGATGTTGACAGTTCGGGAATCTGTCATCCAGCAGCTGGGGTCGGGTCTGCGGGACTTCAGCAGTGTGAGGTGAGTTACCTTCCAATAGAAGTGGGTCTACGGCCATAATGTCGGCCCACTAGTAGGGATTGTTTTTCGAGTAGTTGTCTTTGTGATAATTACTTGGGTTTGTCACTACCTGATATTTTTTATGTGCTAGCATGATATGATGTTATGTGATAGTGGTAGTAGGGGGAATAGTCCCCGGTTATCGGTCGATAGGGCCGAAGGGGTAGTTTAATACCCAGCTATGCTAGATAGATTATGATATATGTGATATGATATTATGTGGTTGTAGTAGGGGTGAAATAGTCCTCGGTTACCGGTCGACAGGACCGAAGGGGTAGGTTGGGCACCCAGATATGCCTGACAGGGGTAGGTTGAGCACGCCGGTATGCTCAGCAGGGTAGATCGGGCACCCAGATATGTCTGACATGGGGTAGGTCGGGCACCCCGGTATGCCTGACAGTATGTGAATTGTATGGTATGTGGTATAATGGGGGAACTCACTAAGCTTCGTGCTTACGGTTTACAGTTTTGGTTTCAGGTACTCGTTTTCAAAGGAAAGGAGCCGGCTTGATCGCAGCGCATCACACTATGTTTTCCGCACATGAGATCTTTGGGATTACACTCTGATATGGTTTCATGATAATATGTTTTGATTATTGACACTTTGGTTTTGGCATGAGATATTATTATGAATGTTTTTATACTGTTGGTTTTATATAATAACTTAATTAAAATGAAATTTTTGGTCTTAAATTTTGGGATGTTACAAGTTGGTATCAGAGCCTTGGTTTGAGGGATTCAGGCACACTCTCGGGTGTGTCTGAACTCAAACTAAGGACTTGGTATGAAAATTTTCAAAAGTAAAATCATTTTATAAGATGGAGTTTGAAAAGAGAAAAGAACTTTGAAAAGAACAAGATGTGTGATGCGTGCAATCAGCCGAGCTCAAGTACGTTGTCCCCAAGATACCCATACATGTTTCGATATGTTATGTTATGATATGATTATGAGACCTACATGCTAGATTAGGGTTGATGATCTAGGAGGATGCCTTATATGCCTATTGTATGTGCTTGTAGACTTGCATGCTAGTACTGATCAGTCAGTAATAGGATAGCTTGTTTAGGTTATGCCTGATTGTATGAGCCTTTAAATTGCGATAGTTAGATTTTCCATTGTCTGAATGTTGTTTGCTTTGTGCTTTGTGGGACTCTTAGTAATGTGAGCTAGCTATTAAGTGAATATGCTAAGTCACATGTGGCACAGGCTGGATAATCTCAGAGTGATAGATTTGACGCTATTGTGAAGCTCTTGTTTGAGTCCAACCGTTCTAGGGATGGGTCTTTTACTCGAAGGATTATCTGATCTCTGTTGCATGTGGCTATATTCATGAGGTCGCTAGATGACATTACTGGGAATCTTTCAGCAACTGAGGACTGGGTGGGTTTGGGAACCTAGGAAAGCCTAGGATATGTTTCATTGGGTTAGTAGTGAGGAGTAGTGAGACTTGGGTGTACCAGTTTGATGAAGTGACTTGGAGGATTCAAGAGGATTGCTGAGGAAAGTATGGATAGGTGTGGAAGGTAGTATTGGGCCCGTACTACTGAAAGCATAGGATCCATACTCGAATCAGTGAGAGTCTTGGAGAATCTGAGAAGCTTCGGGGAGGAGTTTGTGACCCAGTTTGGGGACAGAGGACGTTCCAGCTGTTACAGCTCAGCCATTGGCAAGTGAGCCAGTGAACGTGACAGGGTGTCAGACCCTGAAGGATATGACTTCCAAGAGTTTGTGGATGCGAGATCGATTTGGAGCACCCTGGGAAGGGAGGGTCATGCCAGGTGCTTATAGTAGAGGGTCCCAGGAAGAGACCCATGACTTCTGATCATCGGGTGAAAGGCCAGCAGGGTCGGAGTCAGTGCAACACGTGCGGGAAAGTGCATAAGGGAGTTTGTCGCTCCAAGGGTTTAGGCTGCTACAAGTGTAGAGGGGTTGGTCATGTTAGAAGAATGAGTTAGTCCCTGCAGTGTCAGACAGGAGAAGTCAGCACTCTAGAAGGCAATGTTGCGGGGATGTAACCTTGCTTTCTTTCAGCTTTATCTGCACATTGTTGTGGGAATTGTGTTGTGGTTTGAGATACTGTAGCAGGATGGGTAAATGTATCCCTGGTTTATTTCTTTGCTCCTGTTGGGTTAGATCATCAAATATCGTAATATGAAAATTGCATACCGTGAAATACTAGTGGTTAGTGTAGGATCGGTTCCCTTTTTCTGGTTCGGGGGTGTTAAGTGTTCTCTCGGTTCATAGAATAGAATTGTCGCGGGACAGTTAGGGGCTCATCGGGAGCCCAAGGCCTGCGAATCCTTAGAGTCTTTTAGGAAGGAGAATCCTATTGTTAGTTCCTGTCATCGGGATCAAAAGGGAGTTTTGCACCATGATCTCAGGTTGATCGAAGTATCTCGGGGGGAGTTGGTCAGGATTCCTCCAGATATTGCAAGTATATCATCTCCTACTGCTATTAGGTGGATGTCGGGAATCTGTATCACTTTGGAATTATAAGTGAGTTTGGATAAGTTAGATCTTGGGTTAGTTCTCTGCTATTGTCTGGGTTATCAAGGATGATATATGCCATTCTACATGCCGAAAAGTCCTTGATGAACCTACAGAGGGACATATCTTGCAGAGTGGGTTCCGCGTGTACCGTTATCATTCCGGATCTTTGTCAGGATCTGTGCGGGGTATTATTTAGAGGATATTCGATCAGGGTTAGAGCGATAGTTCTCCAGTGAAGTCAGCGTTCAGTGGTTCTATCATGGTTCAGGTATGGTCGACAATTATCTATGGATGAACTTTGGAGTTCAAGGCACTACCGTTGTTAGGGAAGGACTGGTAGCATGAAGATAGTGGAGTCAGTTGCGAGTGTTAGATGCATGGGTGTTTGGTCATTGGATGTTCAAGAGAATTTTATTTTTGCATGGGCTGTGTTCGAGTAGAGTTCAGTGGTGCTGCAAGATTGGAAGTGGGAACGAGGATTCGTCAGCTAGAGTGAAGATTAAGGCCTTCAGTTGACAACATGGGAGATGGACTGAGGTGTCAGACTAAACCAGATTTCAAGAGTACTCTTCAAGATTTTAGAGGATGGGCGATCTTAAGGTTGACTGGTAATTGATCGTTAGCATTGGTAAGCTCAGATTGTCGGCAGTGGACTATTAGGAAGTAAGAAGGATTGGGAATCCTTCAATTCTCACGTACCGTGAAGACTTAGTCGAATCTAAGTGGGGGAGAGACTTTTTGTAAATTTCTCCAAATGTGAGTTCTGGTTGCGCATGGTGCAATCTCTTGGGCACCTTGTCAACCAAAAGGGTATTCTGGTCGATCCGACCAAGATAGAGGCCGAGATGCAGTGGGAGATTCCGAGGTCTCCAACTGAGATTCAGAGTTTCCTGGGTCTAGCGGGTTATTACCGGAGATTTATGTGGGACTTCTCCGAGATTGCGGTTCCTTTGACCCGACTGACCATGAAGTCGGTGGCCTTTCTCTGGGGGCCTGAGCAGCACGCAACCTTCGAGACTCTCAAACAGCAGGTTTCGGGAACTAGGTTAGAGAGCTTCAATTAGGACTCAAGTTCAGTTGAGTGTTAGGTCGAGTGCGTGTTCGACCCGGTTTGGAAAGTGTTGTAAGACTACGGGAGTAGCCGTAGCATTCACTAGCAGTCAGATAGTATGGGAAGTGTTGTAAGACTACGGGGGTAGCCGTAGCATTCACTAGCAGTCAGTTAGTATGGAAAGTGTTGTAACACTACGAGGGTAGCCGTAGCTTTCACTAATAGTCAGCTAGCATGGGAAGTGTTTTAAGACTGCGGGGGTAGCCGTAGCATTCACTGGCGATCGGATAGCGCGAGAATGTTGTAAGTCTGTGGGTGTAGTCGTAGAATTCATGAGGTTGTCAGATAGTGATAGAGCATTGTGAGACTGTGGGTGTAGCCGTAGCATTCACTAGGTTGGTAGATAGCATGAGCGTGTCCTTGGAACGCGGGAGGAACAGTAGTACCCACCAGTTTGGGTGCAGCAGTGAGGATATGGAAATCCACGGATTGGATTTCGGAATTACCCAGAGGGATTAGATCTGGTTGAGCTAGTGATAAGACTGTAGGAACTTCACTACAGTTATGAGATCAAGGAAGCAATAGACTGCTTAAGGTCGTTTGTGATATAAGGCTACCATTGGTCAGGTAGCAATCACTTTTAGCCTTGGATTTGGTGACATCAGGATTCGACGCATGGACCCGATCAATTAGACCAGAAGGTTGTTAGAGCCACAGTGGCATGATAACTAGTGGCAACTACTTCCAGAGAAGGATTTCGTTCAGAAGTTGTGGGATACGACTAAGTGGGAGTCCTTTGGCTCCGCAGCCGGGCCGGAACCCAATATTTCAGATGGTTGGCGAACGAATTGAGACCAGGCAGGTCTCGATAGATTTTGGAAAGCAGCCATGTGGCAACATGCTAATTCAGCCAGTTCAGCGCTTCAGGCAGTTTCAACGTTTAGGCAGTATTAGTATTCGTGTTTTAGGTTGCAAGTACGGACGGAATAGCTGGTTGATTGGGAAGTGACAAGTCACTCACAACGGGATTATCTGAGCCTTGGCCAAGTATAAGTGCTCTGCAGGGATAATTAGGTTTGTGGTTCTGTTTTCCAGTGGGAACGTCGAGTTATCGGAAGCTGAGTAGTCAGTTTAGAGACAGCAGACTGGATTCACCGATAATGATTCAGTATGGGTGGTCTATCAAGGAGTCAGACCACCTCGAGACTGTAGATTTCAGACAGAGTAGAGGTGATCTGGTTGCAAGGAATTCGCTCATCTGCAGATTTTAGGGCCTGGCGAAGGTTGGTCACGGTTACCCTGGGGAGGGTAGGGTGTGCCCAGGGTTGTGGCCATGTTACTTGAGTGGTTTGGCGTGTAAGGAATGGCAAGGAACGATTTCGAGGACAAAATCTAATTTAAGTGCGGGAGAGTTGTAACACCCTGTTTATTTGGGTGTTGGTTTCGGGGAGTCGAATGACACGATTTAGAGTTTCGGGGATTGAAGTGTAAAATCCGGACTTAATTTGTAAGTATTATTGAAGGCAGGGACTAAATGGTAATTTTTGGGACTTCATTTGGAGAGATTTTGGAGGCTAAGGGGTTGTTTGGTAAATTAGGGATCGAATTTGAGAGGAAATATGGAAGCAAGGGTGTAATTGGTAAATTTTGTACCTAATTGCAATGGATTTTTAATGTTGGGGTTTAAAGGGTAAATATGGGATTTAATTTGAAAAGACATTTCTGGAGAGGGACCACCATTTGCCTCGGTTCTGTTACTCAGGTCGCTGCTCCAGCCACCGCCGGCGTCGCTCCTTGCTGCTGCCTGCCTTTCCGGGTCGACTGCCACCGCCGCCTAGCGGTTGTTCCACCCACTTCCATCGTCATGCACCACCAGGTGGGTGGTTGAACTCATCCTCGGAGCAAGAAGGCATGCGTGTGTTTGTTATTTCTATGTGAGTGTGTCGTGGGTGGCTTTGTTTGGCAGGAAATCGCAAGAGCAGCCACCACCACCACCGTGAGGTGGTGGATGCAACCATGTACCACCGTGGGTGGGTGTATTTTAGTGAGTGTGTGTGTACATTTGGTATTTTCATTGTAACATTGTAACTGGAGCTAGAATAATAAAAAGAAAACTCAAACCACTACCGTGAGGTAGTGGCTGCCACCTCCTGCCGCCACCAGCCGCCGTGTTGGGTGGCGGTGTGATTAGTTGTGTTTGGATTGCTTTTGGAGTGTTTGGACACGATTGGACTAGAAACCCTAACCACCACCGTGAGGTGGTGCCCGCCGCCGTGAGCCGCCGTTGACCACCACTACCCGAGGTGGTAGTGGGTGGTGCACGACTAGCAAAACCCTAATGGGCCTAATGAAACCCTAATTGATCATAAGACCTAGCTATTGGGCCTATTGGGCTATGATTGGGTTGGAAACCCTAATTAGGGTTTAGAAAACCGTAATTTTGGTATGTGGGCCTTGGACTTATCGGGACCCACATTTGGGCTATTAGAATGGAATTGTGAACTACATCCAATCACACCATATGACTTATCTAGTAGAGTGATGGACTTAATGGATTAAGTCCTTAATGGGTTAAGTGAGAAACACTTAACCCTAATTGTCATTTTATGTGAAACCGTAACTTACTTGGGGTTTGAGTGGGCCTTTCTATTGGGCTTTGGTGATCGGGCCAGTAATGGGCCATCCAAGAATAATGATATGGACTAGAATATGTTGATGGGCTTTAGGGTAAGGCCCATGTGAGGGGTTTGGGCCCAATTTGGAAAATTGGGCCATAGATGAGCCATAATTGGGCCTTAATGATTATATGATATTGGGCCAGTAGAATGTCAAATGTTTGGACTGGATTAAATGGTTGGGCCTTAGAACAAAACCATGTAAGTTTTAGGTCCAATTTGGAAAACTGGGCCATATGTTGGGCTTTGACTCATAGTTGACTTCTGGGCCTTTGGATTGGGCCTTGGGCTTAGATCAAGCTAAGATTGGGGTAACGCAGTCTTTTACCCCAAGCATGGACTTATGGTTATGTGTTGGAACCCAATTATTAATTGGGTGTTATTTTGATGTTGACAGTTCGGGAATCTGTCATCCAGTAGCTGGGGTCGGGTCTGCGGGACTTCAACAGTGTGAGGTGAGTTACCTTCCAGTAGAAGTGGGTCTACGGCCACAATGTCGGCCCACTAGTAGGGATTGTTTGTCGAGTAGTTGTCTTTGTGATAATTACTTGGGTTTGTCACTACCTGATATTTTTTATGTGCTAGCATGATATGATGTTATGTGATAGTGGTAGTAGGGGGAATAGTCCCCGGTTATCGGTCGATAGTGCCGAAGGGGTAGTTTAATACCCAGCTATGCTAGATAGATTATGCTATATGTGATATGATATTATGTGGTTGTAGTAGGGGTGAAATAGTCCTCGGTTACCGGTCGACAGGACCAAAGGGGTAGGTTGGGCACCCAGATATGCCTGACAGGGGTAGGTTGAGCACGCCGGTATGCTCAGCAGGGTAGATCGGGCACCCATATATGTCTGACATGGGGTAGGTCGGGCACCCCGGTATGCCTGACAGTATGTGAATTGTATGGTATGTGGTATAATGGGGGAACTCACTAAGCTTCGTGCTTACGGTTTACAGTTTTGGTTTCAGGTACTCGTTTTCAAAGGAAAGGAGTCGGCTTGATCGCAGCGCATCACACTATGTTTTCCGCACATGAGATCTTTAGGATTACACTCTGATATGGTTTTATGATAATATGTTTTGATTATTGACACTTTGGTTTTGGCATGAGATGTTATTATGAATGTTTTTATACTGTTGGTTTTATATAATAACTTAATTAAAATGAAATTTTTGGTCTTAAATTTTGGGATGCTACAGGAACATACGTACTATTTTTACTAAGTTCAGATATCACTACAGAAACAGACATATAAACTATATTAGGTATAGTTTATGAAACATACATACAGTTATTCATTACAAAGTGATTTTCATTTATTCTACACGTAACTGTCAGTATAGCTTTGTGAGACACACTTCAAGTACTTACCTAAGTACCAACCAAGCCCTGAAATTATAGCCAGAGTCTCCTGGAGGGAGAGCGTGAATTTGTGTATAGATCTATACGGGACTGACAATCCCGCACCTTAACTGTTAGCTACAGTTAGGCCAGCAGGCCTGGGGTGACAAATGTCATAACTATTCTGACGCCTAAAGAACGTCGTTTCAGGTCATCTTAGGTCATCAAGTATGGTTATAATAACTCACAATTTGTTATTGAACAATACGATTAGTGTAAGAATACATAAACAACTTCAAGTAGTTTTATTAAATAATAGAACTACAATACAGTATTGTACATTACAGCTGGTGGAATCCAGGCACATACATTTACAAAGTTTTCATACAAGAACATTACAGTATACTATTTTCAGTACAGAGAAACATACATTTCAGAGACTACTTACATTTCAGAGAAACTTACATTTCAGAGACTACTTACATTTCAAAGAAACATTCAATTATACATAGTTTTATTTAAATAATAAGACTACGATATACTACTACTGAGTACAACAAATCTTAAACATCTTGGTCTTATGGCATTAAGACTACCATTCATTTACAATAGAAAATATAGGATTTTCTGGGAGAACATACTTACATTTTCAAAGAATAATAGACTGATTTCCAATACAAAGATGCTTATGAACTCACCAACTTAAATGTTGATAAACTTTCAAAATCACTTGTATTCTCAGGGAACCAGTAGACAGGTACACTTACATGTTTTTGAGAAGACGGAGCTATGCAGTCACGCCTTTTAGTTTTTGCTATACATTTTGATGTCATACAAACTCTGTGATGAACAGATGTAAAAACTATACTTTATCAATGTAATGGTTGTGTTTGCTTTGATTACTATTATACAATTTTTGTGATACTGTACATGACGTCCTCCGCCCCCGAACGTTTCCGTTGTTCCGGTTTGGGGGTGTGACATAACAACACCTTAGAGCTTGCATGGGGACTTCAATGGCATAAAGTTTGCACCTTTATGCCTTAACAACCCTTAATGATCCCAGATCTGAAAGGATCCTTGCTTGGGACGTCCAAATCCCAAGGGTCAAGCTTCTTGAACCAAAATCCTCAAAAAGTGGAAATAAGGAGATCTAATGAACAAATGATCAAGTTAGAGACTTGATTTCCAGAAAGTGAAGGGGATGAGATGTTGCTTCTGGATCTACAATCTTCTCTTGGAGTCCTCAAGCTTCTTCTTCTTCTACAATCTTCAAATCACACAAGAACACTCAAAATGGCTCACACACTCACACAATACTCTAGGGTTTCATGGATTAGAGTTTGGGACTTGGAGGCTGGAAATGAGGCCAAAAGGTGGGGATTAAGATGCTTAAATAGGGTGCAAAACCCCAAAATTAGGGTTTCACTCTGGCAGACCTACTCGCCGAGTCGAGGGCTCTCGGCTCGTCGAGTAGATAACTTAAAACCCGTGTCCAAAACTTGTTTCTACTCGACGAGTCTGGGGTTCCCAACTCGTCGAGTAGCTCTATTAAAATGAATAATTTATAAATAAATGCGTACCAGAAACCAGGTGTTACAATGGACAAGTTCCAATTTTCTTTTATCAATAAAATGAAGTTTTATTATCTTATTGTATAGTTGCTTGCAATGGTATTTAATGAGTGTGTTTATAATAATAGCAATATTAATTATGGATGTGGTTCTTATAATATCGTGCTTGTGGTATTGTCAAATTTGACCAAGTGAAAAGAAATCTCAGTACCAAGTTTCAATTGGACAGAAACTTGGAGTCATACAATTCGAATTGGATGATGCATGAGAGTTTTCTTCATTGGAGAAATTATGATAAAGTCATTGTTCACATGTTTATGTGAGACAATTGATGGATTAATGGATATTGTACATGTTTTTATGAAATCTTAAGATCCACCGCAAGGGACGATAATTCTATTCGTCCTGATTTATTGATGCTTCAGTAAATATGGTACTGTGTATAAGATTAAGCATAATTCTAATACTTTGAAAGGATTCAAAGAGTAGTGAATAAAATAATTTATTAGGCAGAAAGATAAAAGATTCTCCAATATGAAAGGAAAGCATAGTACTTTAGTATGATGTTTTATGATCATCATAGTGATTGTGGAATTATATCACAATTGATCCTCGAAGAACATCTTAGTGAAACTGTATGAATAAGAAGAGGAATCGGATATTGTTGGAAATGGTTCGATTAAGAGATGAGTCATACTTCATTCCCAATCGAGTTTTAGAGTTATGCTCTAGTAACTCTGAATCATATATTCAAATTCATTTCAAACTAAGAAGGTTGACAACACCTCGTAATATGTGGAGTAAGAATATTTTCTTGCTCAAGCACATTAAAAATTGGAGCTATGATGCAATCGAGATACAAAATTTGAACTAAATCCAATTCTGAAGAGTGTTATCATGTCGGTAATCTGCACGGATTTTTGCATATTAACTTTAGCTCATCAAGGAATGTTTTTTGAGGAAAAACTTATATGTCAAGAAATCAGTGGGAGTATTATTGATCTTGAGAGTTTCAAGAGTCAACCAACAATGATCCTTTTAGTTATCACTAGCGCACAACTTGAGGTTAAAAACTTCTGTTTATTGACACATTCTATTTTCCGTGCACTTCCAGTTAAGTCGGCAATGCTTATAAGTTCTATGTTTTTTATTTAACTACAAAAGCAAAGCTCGTTGGTTAGTGATGATACATTTATCAATACGAGTGAGCTGCTAACATGAACGGAAGCACTGGTGGGCTTTGAACTGCCAGAAAGAAAGAAAAGAAGAATAGTGAAGTTCAGTCCATGAAGGAGACCTAAATGTGATTTTGGTTTGTCCTAAACCTTGTCTTATGATTATAGGTTGAAAATGAAAGTTCTACATGGATAGGAATGTATGCACCTTCGAATCTAGGTGGAAAAACATTTCACTCTAATTCATGAAAAATGGTTATGAGGAAGCACTTTCGCTAGTAGATTTTAAGGATCTGATAAAGATCAATACGGATATTAGTTGTATCAATTGCATTCTTAAATTCACAATATGATTACGTAATCCGTCTCATATTTCCAATTATGAGGAATGACAAGGAATTGTTTAAACTTTCAGGATATAAGTTTATCATGTCTTGAAAGGGTTTAAACACATACACTATCCGAATATTGTGCATGAGATTAAGAAGCCTAATCAGAGGCTTGACGAAGCATCGTGAAATATAAATTTGCACTTCCATGAGAAATTCAAAGGGTATTGATTTTTTAGTACATGTCAAAGCTAGTGGGAGCATAATTGTTATGCTGGTGTTGAATGTTGACAATACTATTCATAAGGAACAATGTCTCTAGTTTGCAAGTTGCAAAAGTTGGGAACTGTTTCACTATAGTGGACTTAAGGGAGAGGGCACTCATATTTCGTTACGAATCTAAAGGTTTAGATCATATAGTTTAATAGAACTTAGTCAAAATCATATATGAACATTGTGTTGAAATGTTTCAACATAGAAGATTCTATATGGAAATATTATAGCAAGAGATTGAACAGATATCAAATCCTTACATAAGATATAATGAGTCGAGTCCCATATGCTTCAAATATTAGATCGTTTACATATGTTATAATATTCTCTTATTCTAAATTTTCAAATGCACTGACCATTGTGAGAAAAAGGACTAGAATTTTAAGTGACTAGAGTTATTAAAAAAAAGTGGCAAGAACATTCTGAGGTTTATTGGAGATTGGTTGCTTGTGGACAGTTGGAAGTATGGTATTGTTTTGGTAGGACCATAGTGACACGTTTTGGATTGAGATGATTCTTGGTCATAATTAATCGTCATATGGAAAGATGGAAATGATTCCATAATAGGAGATGGGTATATGGAAATGTTTCAATAATAAGAGTTAGTTATAAAATCTACATGTGAGTTGGAAACTTTAATGCAAGAGAAGTGTTCAAGGAGTGTGCCTTGAATTTGAGACTTCATAACCATGGAATTGTTCTTAGTAACAAGTTCCAGTGGAACATTCTGTAATATCGAAGACTCAGTTTCTTTGACTTTAGCACCTCGACATGTCAGAAGGACAATGCATGTAAATAATAAATTCTACTATATCTTATATAGCGGTGAGAATTCGTAATTGTGAAATGAGCATCATTGGAGTAATGTCCAGTAGATCTGTTCACAAAGGAAGGACCATAGAGAGGCATAGTATGCGTGTTTAGAACATGAAGTGACTGATGTTACTTAATTCAAGTAGTTAGTTGATTACACGACACAATCTACAATGAATAAATTCGTAATTGTTATGGTGATTAAATAATAGAGATTTATTCATATTGAAAGGGTTTTATACCATAGTCAATTAGTTTATTATTGTATTTCACTTTGCATGTTTACTTCCTGAATAATTTTATTATTTGAAATTCCATAGTCGTTCATACTTTTGGAAGTAAGTAGTGAATTCATATTGCCATGAATTGTTTGTATATTGTCTATAGAGATTACACACCGCATAAGGACTGCTGCAATATTCATGGGTACTTAGAAAATGGGATTATGAGTATCGGATTAGAGATTACTTCAAGGATTTTATCACAAGTAATTCTAAGACGATAATATCTAATAATCTTAAAGTAGAGATATGTAGTTCATAGTTTGCGAATCAGTTGTGCATTGGGTTGCCCAAACGCATCTTGTAACATGATGTTATAAAGGGTTATTCCACGTATGATTTGGTGAGTAAAAGATATGACTATATAGTCAATGTAATTCATTCATTTTGCCTGAATAAGGAAAAGCAATATCTTTTAGGCCCCTGGATGATTTGATGTTAACATTCATGTGCAAGGCCTTGCCCAAACTAAATTGACGTGTTCAATTAGTAGTCTGAATACAATCATCATAAATCGGAAATCGGGAAACAAAATCTTGGACCATAAGATTGATTTGAATCCATGTCTCGTGTCCCTACGATATCTTGCATAACGAAGGAATAGCTTATCACTTATCTTAGGGCCAATGTTTGATTTTAATCTAGAGTTCTATAGTGACTTTGAAAAACACTCTTTGTTCTTTGGTTCAAGGTTATACTTGCAATTGTAGTTATAGACTTATCCAAGTGGGAAACTGTTGGATTAGGTTGTCTAAGCTCATAACTAAATTGGTATATACTTGTAACTAAAAGCAAAGTCGTTTTTGGGTTGCCCTCATGACCAGAAATAACTAGAAAATAAATTAGGAGAAAGAATGATAATTTATTAGATTTTATATGATTAATAAACTAATTAGAAATTATGGGAAAATAATTTGTTAATATATTATATGATTAATATATTAATTGGAAATAGATAGTTGGTTTGTTGATTTATTATGTGATTAATAAATTAATATGAGATCAATTGTTAAATAATTGATTTTTTAATTTATATGATTAATAAATTAATGTGAAATCAATTAGAATTGATTAATTATTAATCAGAATTAATCTGGATATAATTTAGGATTAATTGGAATTAATTAAATATGCAATGAGTGAATTTTATTTGTTCAATAACTGAACAAAAGAAGCAATTCTGTAACCCTCCATGGTATGGATGGTTTTAGAGGGCTTCCTAGGGTTTCTGGAAGCCTCCTAGTTGCATAAAAGGAAATGATTTTAATTAAGATTAAATCTATCATTTGATTAATTCAAATCTTATTTTGCCTGCAAGTTACCTAAACTATAAATAGGACCCCTTAGCTAGAAAATTTGGTTCATGACATTACCTATAAGCATATGAAAAAATTTCCATCATATCTCCTCTCTCCTCCTCATTCTAGGGTTTCTGGTTTTAGGTGTGAGCGATTAGAGGCCTCATCCTTTTGGTGCTAGCTTTCCAAGACCAACAACCACAAGGGATTGAAATGATTTATTTTCTATAACAAATCTAAAGGTATGTAAACCCTAATTCATGAATTTCGATTATCATAGAGTTCATTTAGGGTTTTGGAAGTTCATTGTATGTTGCTATCAATTAGAGATAATATAGATCCTTTATAGGTTGCATGTGAACTTAAGTGTTAAGATTTTCCGCTTTACATGTTTTTGATAACCTATAAAACCCATCAAAAATATCCTTGTAATTTACCAAGAGGTTGGTAATTTTATCTCGTAAAGGCGTTGGGAAAGTTGATGTTATTCGAATTCCTTGGTATAAGTGGCCGGTGTTAATGACAATGATGTTTTGGTCATTAAGCTTGTACTATGGTCCTTGATCATGAGTGAGCTTTGTTTTTACCATTAGGCTTAGTGATGGTATTATTAGTGGTTCAGTGATAAGCATTCCATTGTCGATCAATTTTCTAAACTTGACGACTCCATGTATCGTAGAGGCGACTGCCTCAAACTTTCTCATTGCGCTTCTACTGAAAATTATGTTTTATCGTGATGGATTATAATGAAATTTCTCATTTTTGTATTGCGGGTTTTGTGTTGACAATCTTTCAATGTTAATTGATCGGTCATACCGAATGTCCTGCAAAACTTGTTAGGTGTGATATAGGTTCCTTCATTTATTTTTTTATTCTATTCGACAGTTTTGAAAACCAATGTTCATACATTATTTATGTCGAGCTACCATTGTCAAAATATATTCAATGAATGCGTATGTCATAGATGTGTCCACGCATCAATATAGGTTCGTCTTTGGTTCTTACTTCTTGTAGAATTTGTGTCCTTCGAATAATATGTCGGTTAATCCCTTGTTTTTATGATCGTGCTCTGTGACAACTCGATACTTTCTGGTCAACAAAAGTCAATTTCCGTTAAATAAAATTTCGAATTTTATTTGTTCCGTTAAGTTCTTGTGGGTTAGAAAATAATCTAAAATATATAATTAGAGGTTATATAAGTTTTCGGAACCAAACATACTCGAAAGATCAAGTTTCCTTCAAAAATTCAGCAAAACTCGTCCAGCCAAGCGTTTACGGCCGTAAACCCTTGGGCCGTAAACCCTTAGGCCTTAAACCCTTGAGCCGCGAACCCGTTTACCGCCGAGAACCCATTCCCAGTCGTAAACCCAACCGATATAAAGGTTTTTCCCGAAGAGATTCTTCATTTTTCATCCTTTTCACCCAAAAACTCTCTCAAATTGCTCCCAAGAACCTAAGAAGAACATTCATATCTTCAAGAACAACCCTTCAAATCTTCAAGTTTTTCCTCAAGAACACCAAGAGGTCACTAGGTCATATCAAACATGGTTATACCAAACTCACAACAATGTAAACTAACCATTTGTTTACGGGATTTCAATTCTTCAAATAGTTTTATTTTCATTAATAGAACTACCACACATTACAACTGGAGGATTCCAGGGAATACAAATACATGGTTTTATTTTAAGTAATAAAACTACTATACATACTGGTGGTAGCCAGGGTTTTCATACAGAACACATTATACATTACTGGTGATAGCCAGGGTTTTCATACAAAGGTTTGATGGGTTTTTGAGCATTCTAACACTCCTAAGTTGTACATGCAACCCTAGAAACCTTGGATCTATGTTTTACTAAGATACATGCAAATTTGTTTTTCCAAGGTTCTTAACCTAACTAGCATGGCATAGGGAACTTTGAAACATAATAAGCTAGTAGAGTTACATACCTTTTAGTAGTGGTTGATTGCTTGGAGTTTGAGAGACTAGCATGTAACACCCATAAAAATTGAGCCAATTTAAAACATTTTAATTCATTCAAAAACCATTAAGTTCATACATCTCGTTTTCAAAATAGTTTAAACATCAGAGTATCCCCCAGAACCATATCACATAAATCATAAAACATGAGGAGCGGTACGATCACGCCTTCGCCTTGCCACGATCTCCTGAAGTAGCTGAAACAATACACTGAACTGTAAGCCCGAAATCTTAGTGAGTTACCCCCAAAATACCAACCACACATAAACATACTCATAACATATCACAAATAGAACATCCATGCACATTGGGTCTACTGTGTGACTGGTCCGCCCGCACCGGGCCTTCTGTCCACCTGGTCCACCCTCCGAGTCTAGCCATGTACATCGAGTCTACAGTGTGATTGGTCCGCCCGCACCAGGCCTTCAATCCACCTGGTCCACTCTCTGAGTCTACAGTATGACTGGTCCGCCCACACCGGGCCTTTAGTCGGCCTGGTCCAATCTCTGAGCCTCGGCACGTCTGGTCCGCCCTCTTGGGGCCTTCAGCCTATCCGGACCGCTCGCTGGGCCTTCGGGATATCCGGTCCGCCCTGGGTATGTTGGCCTACAGCACAAAGTAGGACCCGCCTCAACCCAGCCCCCGTCAAACAACCATGTGCACATAAAACAATTAATCACATAACAAATCCTCAACCAGACAAACAGTCTAACAGATCACATAGCATATCAACATCCTAACCAGGATTCCGACCTAACCGGTCCCTAGCATAACATTACCCTATATACCGGGTACCGACCTTAACCAGGTCACTAACATAACACCATCCTAAATACCAGGATGCAGATCTAGCAGAGCAATAACATAACAACAATACCCGGATTTCCATCCGATAAAGGGCCGGCCTTGGTGCCGTAGACCCTGTCGATATAGTAAGGATAACTCACCTGAAATTGCTAACTGAAGAGATACGACCAAACTGCTCCGACCACCGACACGAACTTCACCACGGCACACTACCAAGGAACCAATTCCAAAATTACCAAAATACCCTTGGAAGTCAAACTGGTCAACTCTTGGTCAAAGTCAAAGTCCTCAGTCAAAGTCAAGCTTCCTGGTTGACTCTACTCGCCGAGTCAACCCGTCGACTCGTCGAGTTCCTATACTCAGAAACTCCCATAACATGACTCAACTCGCCGAGTCGCCCCAAGACTCGTCGAGTCCAATGATCTCCGAGTCCGATCCTGCTCAACTCGCCGAGTCACCTCCCGACTCACTGCTTCGAGGTTTAACCAGAAGAGGTTAGGGTTCCGCGACCAGACTCGCCGAGTCCAAGAACAGACTCGACGAGTCCAAGGCAACCTTCAACAGACTCGCCGAGTTATTCTTCCAACTCGCCGAGTCCATGCACATGTTCATACGACTCGTCGAGTACACCCATGTGACTCGCCGAGTCTCTCCAGTTCTCAATCCATACAGTGGCTTTTCGAGCCATGCAGGGGCTCCAATCCATAGATCCACTCTTCTACAGTCTAACCCTCACATAAAGTTGCAAACTTTACGTGAAACCAAGAGATATAGGCCCAAAACACATTAGGGCTAGGGTTAAGGACTAGGGGCTTCACCAACAACTCTTAGACAGGAGCTTTATGACATTCTAGGCCATCACAAGTCTAGATCTGGAGTAGCAACCTCATATCTAAACTACAAACCCGAAATAGATCTTCCAAATCAACCACCAAGGATGAACCAAAAAGGAAATAACTTAAGATAATGGCTCCTTACCTCTGAGATGTGCCCAAACTGATGCAGATTCCAGATCTGCACAAGCCCCTTGATGCTAGCCTCTAATTTCTCAAGCTCCTTCCACCAAATTCCTCTTCCAAGCTCCAATCTCCTCAACAATGGAGTCTCACACGAAAATTAGGGTTTCTGGATCTCAAAAGGGTAGCAAAGAGGTTGAGGGTGGGTTATAATGTGCTTTATATAGGGCACAACCCCGGAATTAGGGTTTTCTATCTTCAGCACCAACTCGTCGAGTCCAAGCCGCCGACTTGGCGAGTTGGCCACTTAACCCGCGACAGATTCCCGCTCCGGCTCGGCGAGTAAGTGGACGTACTCGTCGAGTCGTTTTCCTAAATTTACACTTTTGGCCCTTCATTGAACATTTGAAATTTGGGGTGTTACATAGCACCAATAATGTAGATGCCTCAAATGGAAGTCACAAATCACCACAAACCTTGGAAACTTGAGAGAATAGTAGAACACTTCTAGAAATCTGCCACCCTTAGTTCTCACACAAAAACTAGTGCAATTTCAAGTGCCAAGGACTCCTTTATATAGTCAGTTGGATTAGGGTTACATCCATGTAAACCCTAATACCCATGACCTTTCATTTCCATGAGATCCATGGGTTAAATCTCCATGGACTATGTATGGACTTACCATGCAAGCCTAGCCCATTCTAAATAAGCATTAGCCCACACTATATAAATACAAGAGTCCATATTTAATTAGTCACACTTTTGATCACCAAATTAATTCTAAATTAATTTTAGATCAATACTAATTAAATAATATGATTTCATATTAATATATTAGAACTTATAATATATTAATAAATTATGACTTATAGTATTCTCAAAAGATTATACATATAAATTGTTCGGGTGAAGTGCAACCCAAATGGACCATGCCGGGTCGGGTCAAGTACATCTCAAATATCGTTATGGACTTAGACACCTTATCCAACAGTCTCCCACTTGGATAAGTCTAATAACTATAGTTGCAATTATGACTTCAGGAACCAACCGGAAATCGTAGCTCTTAAAACCCTGTTAAAATATGAAGCACCATTTTAGATAAGGGATCATATAATCCTCGGTTCTAGATATCAGCCGGAGAAATGCATGGAACAATGTCTTACTTATTGTCCATCAGTTTGTTTCCCGATTTCCGATTTGTTTGACATAGAACTTAATCGAACACATCAATTTAGTTCTGACCGGGCCCGGTACATAGGTCACAACAAAATCATCGAGGGGACCATATATCGCTTCTAATCCAAGAAGAAACAGATAAACTTCGACTCATATGCTTGTTCTACTACTTGTTGAATTCTACACAAAGGCACGTTTTATAACATCGAGTTACCAATGCGTTTTCGTACAATCAATGTACAACCAACTGATAGTCAACAACTCATAACTCTAGGTTTGAAGACTTATATGATATTACCGTCTCACGATCACTCGAGATAAATTCCATGAAGTGATACATGTGAGCGTGGGTTGAATCCAATACTCATAACTTATGAGCACTCATGAGTGTTGTAGCAACTCTTGCTATGTCCACCATCTAAGACATCTACAAGCCAACTCATGACAGTCTTGATTCATATCTACTTCCAACATATGACCGACTGTAGAGAGTTTGAATAATATGATATACCATAACATAATTATTCTGGAAGTCAAAACATGCAAAATGAAATGATAGTAAACGATTGACAAAAGATAGCAACACTTTACTCATAAATAAACAACAACTTTTATTCATCATCAAATGTCAATTACACTTTACAAATTTCAAAACCTATCTAACTACTAAAACTAATATCATCCTTCAGCCTTATACGCCTCGCATGCTGGAGATGCTTAACCCTACTCAGGCCCTTCATGAAAGGATCTGCTGGGTTCCCATCCGATGATACCTTCTTTGCCACGAGGAGTCCTTCTTCTATTCGATGTCTGATGAAGTGATATTTTCTGTCAATGTGTCTGGATCTGCCATGATCTCTCGGTTCCTTGGCTAAGGCAACCACACTATTGCTGTCACAGAAAATCTCCATAGGCTCCTTTTGTTGGGTTATGAGCATTCTAACACTCCTAAGTGTACATGCAACCCTAAATACCTTGGATCTATGTTTTCTCTATTATACATACAATTATGAACATCCAAGGTATTATCCTAATCTAGCATACAAAATAATAAATATAACAAGATAGAATACATACCTCTTTGATGTAGAATGTCTTCATGAAGCTTGAGTGCCTAGTGCCCCAAGTGTGACACCTCAAATGGTTCACACAACACCAAATACACTTGGAATAACTTGAGAGAAACTTGAACACTCCTTGAAATCGTCTAGCCCTCACACTCACACATTAGTGCCCGATTTCTTGAGCCATGGGATTCTTTTATATGGTGGATATTAGGGTTACACCATGTAACTCATAACTTTACCCATTCCTTATGCTCCATGGATTTTAACCTCCATGGAGTATCCATGGGTCACCCCATGGACTTAGTCCAACATAAGGAATCTTGGATCACAAGCCCACATATATAAGAATGAATGATTTACACAATCAACCCATATATTTAATTAGTCTCCTTTTGATCACTTAATTAATTCCAAATTAATTCTTGATCAATACTAATTAAATAACCTTATTAATATATATTAGAACTTATAATATATTAACCAACCTTAAGTGTTATTTCTCTCATTATAGTCTATCCAAATGCATGATGCCATGCAACTCAAATGGACCATGCCGGGTCGGGTCAAGTCTTACCAATTATAGTTATGGACTTAGACATTAATCCAACAGTCTCCCACTTGGATAAGTCTAAAACTATTATTGCGTATGACTTCAGGAACCGATCAGCAATCGTAGCTCTCAAAAGCTTATGTCGAACCCTGACCTTGTCGATGAACTCTGAGCTTTGTCAATGACTTGTCCATTAGATAAGGGATCATATATTCCTCCATTCTAGATATCATATGGACTGAGACATGGATTATCAATCATTCTCTCTGTCCATTTGTTGTTTCCCGATTTCCGATTCATGATGACTGACTGATTGAACAAATCAAATCAGTCCTGGCTTAGCCAAGCACTCACATGTATCATCTTTAAATCATCGAGGGGCCCACAGATATCGCTTTTATCCCGAAGGTAAAAGGAATGGATAAACTTCGACTCATATGGCTTGTTCTACTACTTGTTGAATCATACACAAAGGCACGTTTTATAACATCGAGTTACCAATGCGTTTTCGTGCAATCAATGTATAACCAACTCATAGTAACAACTCATATCTCTAGGTTTGAAGAATATAAGATATTATCGTCTCATGATCACTCGTGATAAAATCCATGAAGTGATTCAAATGAGCGCGGGTTGAATCCAATACTCAGAACTTATGAGCACTCATGAGTGTTGTAGCACCACTTTGTCCACCAACTTGGACCTCTACAAACCAACCCATGACAGTCTTGATTCATATCTACTTCCAACATATGACCGACTGTGGATGGTTTGAATAACTTAATCATTCAGGAAGAGCGACTTAGTTATTCTGGAAGTCAAAACATGCAAAGTGAAACACAAGAATAAATGAATCAAATATGGTATCAAACCCTATGAATATAAATAAACACTTTTATTTATCACCATACTGATTACTCATTATTCATTGTTTCGGTTTTATCAACTTTATACTTGAATTTAAAACAATAGTTGTCCCATGCTCCAAGCATGTACACTATGTTTTCTAAACACTAGTCACGCCATACACCAAGTATGCATACTATGTTTGTCTATGATCTTCACTTTGTAAAATAGATCAATTGAACATCACTCCAATGATCCACTTTTCACAGTCCCAAATCCTTACTGCAAATGCAAGAATTCCAAATTCATGCCATTTACTGAAATCTGTTAGATTCTAAACTTATATGCATTGATCTTCTTAATGATTATGCACAAAGTCAGAAAGACTTGACAACAATCATTACAGAGCATTCCAAAGGAGATCAGCTCCTTGGAAACATCCTTCTTTCATTAAGTTTCCTAATCTTACACAGATTGAATAATTTCTAACTTTGAAACATTTCCATATTCCATTTTGACTATCACTTCTGAACAAGAGTTGCCTCCTTACAGATTATGTCAATATGGTCCTTCCAGAATTAACATTATACTTCCAACTGTCCTTGAGCAACCAATCTTTGGTAAACCTTAGATTGTCCTCGACAATTGCTTAATCATTTTAGTCATATCCAATTCTAGACCTTTTCCCTTCATAATGCCCCAGGCATTTGGAAAGTTTTAGAAGGGATGAATATAGCACATGTAATCGATCCTATATCCGAAGCATATGGGACACGATTCATGATGTCTCACATAAAGACTAAACCAGTCTTTTGCTATAAAATTTTCATTTCAATTTGCCAAGTTCTCAAAATTCAGATTATGAAAAGGGATGCCGTAATCATAATCGAATTTTAGAACGCAAATAATGGACCCATATATAGAATTTCCTTATGTTGAGCCATTCCAACATGAAATTCATATATATATCCTTGATTAAATACGATTAAAATCTCAATCTAAGCTTTTAGAATTGAAATGAAGTATAATTTCCTCTCCCTTAATTATAGCAAAACAACTTTTTCAACCCCTGCAACCTCACGAATTGAAACTTTTGTTTTCTATAATTAACATTGCTAACTTGCAACCTTTGTCATAAATATCATGCTCCCACTAACATGATGATTATTAGCATAACACTTATGCTCCCACTAGCTTTGACATGTACTCAGAAATCAGCTGACTTTCTTACCAAAGTTTAGATTTCTGATACTAGATTGTTTTGATAAAACTTTATCAAAATCATACACCTCTCTTAGATAGCTCACATGTGTGTCTAAACAATTTTAGAACTATGAAAAGGGATGTCGTAATCATAGTCTCAATTGTTTAGACCTTTGCCACTTCTCACAAGTCCATGTTAGTGTGCCGGTAAACCACACACGCTCCACTAACGACTTTGAGAATGCAAATATCACAATTGCTATCTAGCTAAAATCTACTTAGTGAAAGTGTTTCCTCACCATCATTTTCATGAATCGGAGAGAAACCTTATGACCCTTAGATTTTATGGTGTATGTGTTCTTATCCATGTGAATCGTCAAAACCATAGTCACAAGACAAGGATAATGACAAATCCAAACTCATATGGACTGAACTTATGCAATCTTAACTTCTTGCCACCTGGCAGTATAGGGCCTGCCATTGCTTCCAAGTTGTTATGCAACCAATTGAGAACTTTCAGAACTCCTATGCAAAGCCAACTTTAACTGGAATGGGCACAGAATATGTCAACACGATAGGTTATAAACCTCAAGTCGTGTGCTAGTGAAGGACTTTAGGTTTTATTCTTGATTAAGTCTTGAAACTTTCAAGAGCTTTAAGACTCCCACTGTCCTCTTGACATATAAGACTCCTTTGGTCAAATATTCAAGAGATAGTGCGGATTCTTTATCAAGACTAACACTTTACACAATTGGCCTAAGTTGGTCTCTGTTTTATCCAAAACATCACAACTTACCAATTTCAAATATAAAGAGTAGATAACCTTTTACTCTTACATTTAACTAGTGTTAACAAACCCTCTTTAAGATATGTCACTCAAGTTACAATCTTGGAGTATGACTCTAAGAATTGTTTTGGAATGAAGTATGACTCATCTTTTTGATTTAACCATTTCAACAATTCATGACTCCTCTTCTTAGTCATAAGAATGCACTAAGATGACTTTAGAGGACCAATTGTGATATGGTATCTTAATCATTAAGATGATCATAAACATGATACTAAAGTACTCTCCCATCTTTTCAGATTTGAGAAACTTTTATCTTTCTGCCATACTTTGATTCTTCTTATTCGTTCTGTCTCACATTGAAACTTCTCCAATGCTACAGACTTATACTTAAACTTATAAGTATAACCATATTTACTGAACTTAAGTAAATCATGACGAATAGTCTTCTTGATCTTTTGTGGTGGACTTGACCAGTGCACAAGAATGTGTACTCGATCCCTTAGTCCTTTCCTTATTCACATAAGGAATTAGTCTTAATTTTCCAAGCTGAAAGTTCTCATTCATCATACTATACAACTTGCATGATTCCAAGTTTCGGTCCAATTGAACCTTGGGTGATGAGAATCTTTCCTTATTTGGTAATATTAGACACTACCACAACCGAAAGAATCAAATCCATTTTTCCAATATTGCTATCAATGGAATCTTATAAGCAACAACTTTTCACAAATGCCATTGTAAGGATACTTAAAATAAATAAAATCAAAACCTTTTTCTTTTATTTTAAAACTTTGCGGAAAAACTTATCCTTACAATCCATATGAAAACCTTGTTGTTATCTATTCCTAACCTGAAGTAGAGCCAAACTTATTGACTTTACCATCCTTAGGTAAATTTGGAAGCTTCTTAACCAATGCCCCTTCCTTTGGCAATAGTTACCTATGGACCCTTGATAATGGGACTATCTCAGACTTCGCCTCTCTCTTTACCATTGGGTCAACCGAGTTGACTATGGCCGATCCCTTTCCATTGGGAAGAGAGAGCTTTACTGGATATCCAATGTCATCATTGTCAATGTCCATAGCTTTTTAGGAAGTTGATCTTAGCAAATAGATAAGATCATTAAGGGTCTTGTCTTAGTCTGTTTCATAGGATTCCCAAAAGAACTCACTATGTGACTTAGAAAGTAGTTGAGCCACCAACTTTCTCAAGACTTTGACACCCAACTCTCCCGGCTTGTCAATATGTGACTACATCTCCAAGATGTGATCACACCTAGACCTTGCCTTGCCAATAGGGCTTGAGTGACATTAAACTTTTTAGGAACTTGTGGGTTAGGGAGAATAATTGGAGGAGGTGAAAGAAGTATGATATCCATGGGACATCATCTTCATTTAGGAAAGCTTGTTTCAAGAGATTTGGGAAGATCATAAATGTCTAGACCAGACATCTTTTTGGGAGATATTCAAGATAGTTGATTTAAAGTCCTTAATATGACACCCAATATGAAATATTAAGGCTAGGACCCAACAAACTATTTTATAACTTAGAAGAGGGATGCCGTAATCCAAGCTATAAAATATTTGAAGGTAGGTGAATGACGATTCACCAATTTCCACCATGAAAAACGAAAAAATTTATTAGGTTTTAATTGGATTTGAAAGTCCTAGATCTTTGAGATTCATTGAACTGTTCAAAGGCATGTTTCAATCTCGAGTGTGCCCTTCAGGTTTTGTGACTGGGATGCCGAGGATCACAAAACAAGGTGTGAATAACCATGCAAATATACTTGGTACCCTTAATATTTACCTATTAATCAGTGTGCCGGTTAACCACACACGCTCCACCGATACTATGATAAATATTAAGTTACCCTTTGCCTACCTTGTTAAGTCCAGGTTAGTGTGCCGGTTAACCACACACGCTCTACTAACGACTTAAGCAAAGTGCAAAGTGTAATTTCATGGGTTAGCACCAAATTCACATTTTCCTAAGTAACTAAGATTCGGTATTAATAAGAGTTTAGTTACTTAATATTTATCATTAATACTTTTAATGAAAGGAGAATTATAGTCCTTGTCCTACCCGTACGACTAACGACCCTCCACCAGTCAAGGAAGCGGTGGGTGAGAGTGGACACCCATTAAACTGCCATTTTATAGGCAGTAACCTTATACCCCCTTATAGACCGGCTTCGTGAATGAGGCCTACTAACGGTAAGACTGACTTTACTCTTATACATATATATAAATATTATTAACTTATAATATTATAAAGTATAAGGGTTGAATTTTAACTTTTAAATTTCTAAGGGCTAACTTGGAATTAAAGTATTCATAAGTGAAAACTTTTCAAATTCCAAAACTTGAGGGCAAGTTTTGAAACTATTCAAAACTAATTAATTCCATAACTTATGAGTTTAAAGTAGTTTTAATTAAAAAAAAAAAAATTCTTCAAGTTCCATAACTTGAGGACAAGTTATGGAAGACTTTAAACTAATTAATAAAAAAAATAACTTTTTTTTATTGTAACTTATGGAACTAATTAAGGTTACACTTTTTTTTTAATTTAATGAAGAGACTCTTGAACCTCCATAACTTGAGGACAAGTTATGGAGTCATAAAACCATTTAATTAGAACTAGACTCTTCATTTTGTAACCTTTGCCAACTTTTATGAGTTTTATGATTCTTAAATGTGACTTTTCATATAACTTGAGGACAAGTTACAAAAACACACTTTGGAATCAACTCTTAGATTAAAATGGATTGAAAACAACTATTTGACACAACTTTTCTATTAATCTAAGAACCTCATAAGAACAAGATAATTCAAATCATCAATCTTCAAGAAATTAGCATGAACATACAAACTAATACAAATCTTGAAATTATGACAATTATCTTAGAAATTGGATTAGCATGAACATTACCACATCAAAAAAAAGTTTACAAAAACATCTTAGGGTAATGTTCCTAGTCCAATTCCAGCCAAAACAATCGAATATATGCATCCAACTCGATTTTTCAGCTACTTTTGCAAGTATAACAAGAAAAAAAACCAGGCTCTGATACCACTGTTGGGTTATGAGCATTCTAACACTCCTAAGTGTACATGCAACCCTAAATACCTTGGATCTATGTTTTCTCTATTATACATACAATTATGAACATCCAAGGTATTATCCTAATCTAGCGTACAAAATAATAAATATAACAAGATAGAATACATACCTCTTTGATGTAGAATGTCTTCATGAAGCTTGAGTGCCTAGTACCCCAAGTGTGACACCTCAAATGGTTCACACAACACCAAATACACTTGGAATAACTTGAGAGAAACTTGAACACTCCTTGAAATCGTCTAGCCCTCACACTCACACATTAGTGCCCGATTTCTTGAGCCATGGGATTCTTTTATATGGTGGCTATTAGGGTTACACCATGTAACTCATAACTTTACCCATTCCTTATGCTCCATGGATTTTAACCTCCATGGAGTATCCATGGGTCACCCCATGGACTTAGTCCAACATAAGGAATCTTGGATCACAAGCCCACATATATAAGAATGAATGATTTACACAATCAACCCATATATTTAATTAGTCTCCTTTTGATCACTTAATTAATTCCAAATTAATTCTTGATCAATACTAATTAAATAACCTTATTAATATATATTAGAACTTATAATATATTAACCAACCTTAAGTGTTATTTCTCTCATTATAGTCTATCCAAATGCATGATGTCATGCAACCCAAATGGATCATGTCGGGTCGGGTCAAGTCTTACCAATTATAGTTATGGACTTAGACATTAATCCAACACCTTTATAGCTGGTACAACTCCAAGGTCTCCAATGAAGTTCTTTAGCCATATAGCCTCCTTTGCTGCCTCGCTTGCCGCTATATACTCTGATTCGCAAGTTGAATCAGCCACTGTCTCCTGCTTGGAACTTTTCCAAGAAGTTGCTCCTCCATTTAAGGTAAAGACCCAGCCTGACTGAGAGCGGAAACTATCCTTATCAGTCTGGAAGCTAGCATCACTATACCCTACTACTCTCTAGTCATCACTCCCACCGAGGGTAAGGACCCAGTCCTTAGTCCTCCGCAGGTACTTGAGAATGTTCTTTATCGCAGTCCAGTGATCCTTGCCAGGATTCCCCTGATATCTGCTGACCATGCTCAATGCAAAGGCCACATCAGGACGAGTACAAGTCATAACATACATAATCGAGCCTACAGGGGAAGCATACGGAACTCGAATCATCTCTGCTATCTCAGCCTCTGTACACGAGCTCCGAGTCTTACTCAGTCTGGCGTTACTCCAGATCGGTAAGTCACCTTTCTTGGAGTTCTGCATGTTGAACCTTTTCAACACTTTGTCCACATAGGTGCTTTGAATAAGTCCAATTAGTCTTTTACTCTTGTCTCTCAAAATCCTTATCCCTAGGATATAGGCAGCTTCTCCAAGGTCCTTCATAGCGAAACACTTCCCAAGCCAGGACTTCACTTCCTTCAGAGTTGGGATGTCATTTCCTATGAGTAGTATGTCATCGACATACAATACCAAAAAGCTAACTATACTCCCACTAGCCTTAACATATACACAAGATTCATCTTCGCTCCTCGAAAAGCCAAACTCTTTGACTTTCTCATCGAAACATAGATTCCATCTGTGAGGTGCTTGTTTCAATCCATATATGGATTTCTCAAGCTTACACACTCTATTAGGGTACTCTGCGCTGACAAAACCCTCTGGCTGACTCATGTAAACATCCTCAGCTAACTTTCCATTAAGGAAAGCGGTTTTGACATCCATTTGCCATATTTCATAGTCATGAAATGTAGCAATGGCTAGCATAACCCTAATAGACTTAATCTTAGCTACTGGTGAAAAAGTCTCATCATAATCAACTCCCGGAGTTTGAGAAAAGCCCTTTGCAACCAGCCGCGCCTTATAAGTGTGTACATTACAATCCATGTCGGTCTTCTTCTTGAAGATCCATTTGCACCCGACTGTCTTACGACCTGGTACATTGTCAACCAAGTTCCAAACTTGATTGTCATACATGGACTGTATCTCGCTGTCCATAGCCTCTTTCCATTTAGCAGCCTTAGGGCCTGCCATGGCTTCCGTGTAGCTGTTAGGTTCATCCAGACTTACCAGTGTGCTATCACTGATAAGTGTATCACCTTCCACAGTAATATGGAAACCATAATAATGTTCAGGTGTATTCCTAACTCTCGTGGAACGCCTCAGAGGTACAGACTCATCTGTCGGATCAACATGAGTTTCCTCCTCAGGTTGATTGCTAGGGTTTGAGGTTCCTTCACCACTTGAATCTTGAATTTCTTCAAGGTCAATTTGCCTCTCACTGTTTCCTTGGCTTATGAACTCTCTCTCGCGAAAGACTCCTCTCCTTGCTACAAAGACCACATTATCACTGGGTCTGTAGAAGAGGTAACCAAAGGATCTCTGTGGGTCGCCGATGAAAATACACCTCTCACTTCAAGGTTCGAGCTTATCGTGAGTCTCGCGCCTCACGAAATCCTCGCAAACCCAAATCTTGATGTGGTCCATATTGGGAACTTTTCCAATCCACATCTCGTGAGGTGTTTTGGCAGCCTTTTTGGTAGGGACTAGATTAAGGATATGGAAGGCAGTCTCTAAGGCATACCCCCAGAATGAGATTGGTAGCGAAGCTCGACTCATCATGGAACGAACCATATCCAACAAGGTCCGATTGCACCTCTCAGCCACACCATTCAACTGTGGTGTAATGGGAGGTGTCAATTGTGAGACAATCCCACATTCCTTAAGATAGTCAAGGAACTCTGTACTAAGATACTCACCACCTCGATCGGATCAAAGCATCTTAATGTTCCTGCCCAACTGATTCTCCACTTCCTGTTTAAACTCCTTCAACTTTTCAAAGGTTTCTGACTTATGCTTGATTAAGTAGACATATCCATGTCTACTATAATCATCAGTAAAAGTCACATAGAAGCGATTAGCATCTCTTGTGGCGGTTCTGAAGGGTCGACACACATCAGTATGTATGAGGTCCAACAAACCCTCACCCCTAGCACAAGTACCCGTGAAGGGTGACTTTGTCATTTTCCCAAGCAAACAAGATTCACAACTATCATCTGACTTTAGGTCAAATGACTCCAAGACTCCATCCTTTTGGATTTGGCCTATGCGTTTCTTGCTTACATGTCCAAGACGACAATGCCATAATGATGCTTTATCCAAGCTAGTGGAAGAATCGATACACAATACATTATTTCCTAGGTTATCCACAACCAACACAGTTTCATACACACCATCACAAGGTAATGCTTTAAAATAAAGAACATTATTAAAGAAAGCATTAATACCACCACATTCATTATCAAACGAAAAGGTAAAACCTTGTTTGTACAAACCATGAAATGAAATAATATTTCTTGCCATTTCAGGCGAGTAACAACATTTATTCAAATCTAATGTTAACCCACTACTTAGCAACAAATAATAAACTCCAATCTTGGTGACATGTGTAACTTTCCTATTCCCCATGATCAAGTTTATCTTCCCATGCTCCACATTCTCACTTCTTCTTAGTCGCTGCAAATCAGAACATATATGAATACCACAACCTGTATCAAGGACCCAAGAATTAGAATAGGGTGAGTTATTAGACAATATAGTGTAAATACCTGCATGGTTGGGTTTCACTTTCCCATCCTTAACATCTTGCAAGTACTTTGGGTAGTTTCGGTTCCAGTGCACCTTTTCATGGCAATAGAAGCATTCAGCCTCATTAGGGTTGGCAGAAGGAGTGACAGAACGTTTCTTGGTTCCACTTGAAGAGGAGCCATCAAGGGACTTCCCCTTGGTACCCTTCGAAGGGCTCTTCCTCTTCTTCCCTTTACCTTTCCCGATAGCCAGAACAGGGGCGTTGGTAGGAGTAGAAGTAGTAACAACCGATTTACCTTTAAGACCACTTTCGGCGGTCTTCAGAAGTCCTTGAAGTTTTCTGAGTGTAACTTCCTCCTTGTTCATGTGGTATGTCATTAAAAATTGATCATAACACGAAGGTAAGGAGTGCAAAATGATATCAATTGCCAACTCCTCTGGGAAGTTCACATTCAGTTTCAGCAAACGGTCCACATACCTTTGCATTTTCTGCATGTGGCCCGTGATGGGTTCACCATCCTTCATCAGGGTTGTTATCATGGAGGAGATGATTTCATACCGCTCTTGACGAGCACTATGATGGTAGCGGTCCATCAAGTCTTGGTGCATCTCAAAATGGTAATAGTCCTCATAGGACTTTTAGAGCTCGGCTGTCATTGGGGCCAACATGATACATGCCACTTTAGTGGCATCTCTCTCATGTGCCTGGTATTCGGCGATCTCATCAGGAGTAGCAAACGACTCATTAAGTTCCTTAAGCTCCTTGTCGAGGACATATTCTTTGTCCTCATACCGAGTGACCATCCTGATGTTCCTGATCCAATCCATAAATTTGGATTCATCAAAGATGACTCTCCCACAAAGGTTCCTGAGAGAGAAGGAGCCTGTAGGGTTTGAGCCATAAGCAGCATTGTTGGAAGACATCTGAAAAGAAGAAAGACAATTTTAGATTAGATATAAAGATAGTCCTTAATAAGACACCCAAATGTAATATTAAGGCTAGGACCCAACACAATATTTTATAACTTAGAAGAGGGGTGCCGTAATCCAAGCTATAAAATATTTGAAGGTAGGTGAATGACGATTCACCAATTTTCACCATAAAAACGAAATAAATTATTAGGTTTTAACTGGTTTTGAAACTCCTAGATTCATTGAACTTATCAATGGCATGTTTCAATCTCGGGTGTGCCCTTCAGGTTTTGTGACTGGGATGCCGAGGATCACAAAACAAGGTGTGAAGTAACCATGCAAAATACTTGGTACTCTTAATGTTTATCACTCAATCGATGTGCTGGTTAACCACACGCGCTCCACCGACCTATGATAAACCTTAAGCCACCCTTTGCCTACCTTGTTAAGTCCAGGTTAGTGTGTTGGTTAACCACACACGCTCCACTAACGACTTAATCAAAGTGCAAAGTGTAATTTCATCGGTTAGCACCTTATTCACATTTTCCTAAAGTAACTTAAGATTGGGATTTATAAAAAAAATTTATTTACTTTACATTCATCATACTTTTAATGAGGATTAAAGTCATTGTCCTACCCGTTCGGCTAACGACCCTCCACCAGTCAAGGAAGCAATGGGTGAGGTGGACACCCATTAAGCTGCCATTTTATATGCAACAACCTTATACCCCCCTTATAGACCGGCTTCGTGAATGAGGCCTACTAACGGAAAAACGACTTGTTCTTATACATATATATATTATTAACTTATAATAGTATAAAGTATAAGGGTTGAATTTTAACTTTTAAAATTCTAGGGGTTGGAACTAAAGTTTACTAAAATGTGTGAGACTTTACATGTTCCAAAACTTGAGGGCAAGTTTTGTAACTTTCAAAACTTTTCATCTTTCATAACTTATGAGTTAATGGTTTATTAAAATGAGAGACTTTTCATTTTATGTAACCTATGTGTTTCTTTAAGGGGCTTTAAAAGAGTGACTTTTGGTAATCCATAACTTGAGGACAAATTATGGATTCCATTAAAACACATAATTATCAAGAATTACACTAACAACCAAGTTGCAAATAATTCCTATGATCTTTTAAACTCATAATTGTATGAATATTCATATCAACAATTTCAAGAATCATAAAGAACACATATAAGAATTGAAATTTTGATAATAGCTATTGAAAATGGATTAACCTAACCATTACAACATCTAAAACAAGTTTTATAAGACCAAAACAGTTTAGGGTAATGTTTCTAGTCCATTTCCAGCAGCAAAACTCAAAAAACTGCACTCTGGGCATTCTACTCGTCGAGTGCATGAACCTACTCGACGAGTAGGATGATTTTACTCATGGACTCGTCGAGTCCCCCCATGGACTCGACGAGTTCCTTCAGCAGAATGCAAATTTTTCGAATTTTTTCAACAATTTGCATCAAGTATCAAGAAAACAAGCCTAGGCTCTGATACCACTGATGGGTTTTTGAGCATTCTAACACTCCTAAGGTGTACATGCAACCCTAGAAACCTTGGATCTATGTTTTACTAAGATACGTGCAAATTTGTTTTTTTCCAAGGTTCTTAACCTAACTAGCATGGCATGGGGAACTTTGAAACATAATAAGCTAGTAGAGTTACATACCTTTTAGTAGTGGTTGATTGCTTGGAGTTTGAGAGCCTAGCACCAATAAAGTGGATGCCTCAAATGGAAGTCACAAATCACCACAAACCTTGGAAACTTGAGAGAATAGTAGAACACTTCTAGAAATTGGCCACCCTTAGTTCTCACACAAAAACTAGTGCAATTTCAAGTGCCAAGGACTCCTTTATATAGTGTGGTGGATTAGGGTTACATCCATGTAAACCCTAATACCCATGACCTTTCATTTCCATGAGATCCATGGGTTAAAGCTCCATGGACTATCCATGGACTTACCATGCAAGCCTAGCCCATTCTAAATAAGCATTAGCCCACACTATATAAATACAAGAGTCCATATTTAATTAGTCACACTTTTGATCACCAAATTAATTCTAAATTAATTTTAGATCAATACTAATTAAATAATATGATTTCATATTAATATATTAGAACTTATAATATATTAATAAGTTATAACTTATACTATTCTCAAAAGATTATCCATATAAATTGTTCGGGTGAAGTGCAACCCAAATGGACCATGTCGTGTCGGGTCAAGTACATCTCAAATATCGTTATGGACTTAGACACCTTATCCAACAAGGTTTCCATACAGAACACATTATACATTACTGGTGATAGCCAGGGTTTTCATACATAACACATTATACATTACTGGTGATAGCCAGGGTTTTCATACAAAGGTTTCCATACAAAACACATTATACATTGCTGGTGATAGCCAGGGTTTTCATACAAAGGTTTCCATACAAAACACATTATACATTACTGGTGATAGCATGGGTTTTCATACGAACATTTCCATACATAACACATTATACATTACTGGTGATAGCCAGGGTTTTCATACAAAGGTTTTCGTACAGAACACACTATACAATACAACTGGTGGTAACCAGGCATGCAGACTAACATTTTCATATACTACTACAGAATACAGTAACGAACGTAACTTTTGGTCTTAGAGTTTAAGACTACTTTTCATTACTAAAGAAAATATTGGATTTTCTTGAGAACATGTAAACATTGTACAGATTCACAGACATATTTTTATTACAAAAACATACTTATGAACTTACCATCTTTAATGCAGATACTCTTTCAAAACCGCTTATATTCTCAGGGAACCAGTAGACAGGTACACCCGCAGGTTTTTGAGAAGACGGAGCTTTTAGATTCGCGTCTTTTATACTTTTGGTTATACATTTTGTTGTTATATCACTTACGTATCGAACAAATGTAAATATTCTACTTATTCAATGCAATGGTTGTGTTTGCTTTGATTACTATGATGCAATTGTTGTGATAATGTACATGATGTCCTCCACCCCCGAACGTTTCCGCTGTCTCGGTTTGGAGGTGTGACAGATTGGTATCAGAGCATTGTTTATAGTGAACTAAGTATATCAAACCTTACATGGTATACAACTATAAACACTAAGGGGCTGAAGCGCTCTGAGCTATAAGTATATACTTTTAAAATCTAAATATTTTATAAGAATTATACTAACACTACATACATACCAGAAACAGTATCACAAGAAGAACAAAACAAAGTATTTAGATGTTGGACATTGCAGTTAAACCTGAACAGTTATGTAATCATATCTGGGATAAATATAGCCTGATCAACTATATTTATTTGAGATATGACCAACATGTGTTTGGGAGTGATGGTGGTGTTGCAGCAAGTCTAAAACTTACCAAACTCTATACAAAAAGGGAACAATAGAACAGAACACACAACCTAAAATACTATAGGAGTATTTTACCTAGAGCCAAACACATCGTACAAATTTCATTCCAAGTGTTGCTATAATTTCATGGCGATTGTTTACTTGCATTAAGTAGACTTCCACCGTAAATCGCTTGATAGAACACTATAACTGTCAGGATAAGATATACACTATTCAATATCACCTGAATTCTAACCACTATAGAGGACTTATCTTCGTTTCTCTCATAAATTATTTTAGAGAAAGATGCCTCCGAAGAAGAAGTCCAACTGAAAGAACAACAATCCACCGCCGACGCCACCTCCTCAGTTCGATCATGTTGTGTTCCAAGCAGCAGTTACAGTCGCTGTGGATGCCGCCATGTCGCAGATCAATTCTAGCGGCACTAGCGGATCGGGTAGCGGTACCCATCCCATTAACCTCACAAGAGCCCTCCAAGAAGCAACAGACAGTGGCAGTCCATCCTGCTACCCTACTTGCTGCTGTTCCTACTGCTCAAGCACCTGCCAATAGATGTGTTGGAACCCTTCCACGGTGCGACAAATGTAACTTCCATCATCACGGACCCTGCCGTGACATGCAATGCAACAATTGTGGCAAAAAAGGGCACACAACTTGTTTTTGAAAAACACAAGTCCAACCAACCAATCAGGCTCCTGGAGCTGGAGTAAGCCAAGCCTGCTATGGTTGTGGTGAAACCAAGAACTTCAAGAGGAAGTGCCCTAAAGCGATGATTGCTGGCAACATAGGGAAAGTGCTAGCAATGGGCCAGGAGGAGGCAGTCGTTGATCCCACTGTAGTTACGGGTACGTTCCTCCTCGACAACTCTTATGCATGCATTCTTTTTGATAGTGGTGCGGAGAGGAGTTTTGTCAGTCATGCATTTAAGCACCTACTCAAGCATAAATCCTAACCTCTAACCGAAACGTTCACCGTCGAGATGGCTAACGGAAAGAAAGAGAGCACTAACGACGTATTCATAGGCTGTACCCTTACCCTAAACGATTATTCTTATCCCATCGATCTTATGTTGGTCTCCATAAAAAGCTTTGATGTCATCATCGACATGGGTTGGTTGAGCCCCAATCATGCGGATATTATTTGTTTCGAAAAAGCCATTCGCCTCAATCTGCCAAATGGCGAAGCCCTCATCATCTATGGCGATAAAATCAGCACAAACCTTCATATCATATCATGCATCAAAGCCCAAAAATATCTACGAAAGGAGTGTCATGCATTCCTAGCTCATGTAGTCAATGAAAAGCAAGAAGTTAAAGACCTCGAGAGCATCCCCGAAGTATGCAACTTTCCCGATATCTTCTCCGAGGATCTTCCAGGAGTTCCTCCCGAACGCCAAGTCGAGTTCCGAATCGACTTAATTCCCGGAGCTACCCCCGTAGCCAAATCCCTGTATCGTCTAGCTCCAGCGGAAATGCAGGAATTATCCAGCCAACTTAACGAACTGCTCAGCAAGGGATTCGTTAGACCAAGCTTCTCACCCTGGGGAGCACCGGTCTTGTTTGTTAAGAAGAAGTATGGATCTTTCCGGATGTGCATAGACTATTGTGAGCTCAACAAACTTACTATCAAGAACCGCTACCCTCTACCTAGAATCGACGACCACTTCGATCAACTTCAGGGAGCGAGCTATTTTTCAAAGATAGACCTGCGATCGGGGTACCATCAGCTACGAGTCCAGGAGAGTGATGTTCCTAAGACAGCTTTCCGAACTCGATGGTCACTACGAGTTTGTAGTGATGCCCTTTGGTCTAACCAACGCACCCACCGTATTCATGGACCTGATGAATAGGGTGTGCCGCCCTTTCCTAGACAAGTTCGTGATAGTATTCATAGATGATATACTTATCTATTCACGAAGCGAGGAAGAACACAACCAACACTTAAGACAAGTTCTAGAAACACTGAGAGCAGAAAAGCTTTACGCAAAATTCTCTAAGTGCGAGTTTTGGATTAGGAAAGTAACTTTCTTGGGTCATGTGGTTAGCGAAGAAGGCATACATGTAGACCCTTCCAAAATTAAGGCAATCGAGAATTGGTCAGCACCGAACACGACCACAGAAATTCGTCAATTCTTGGGTCTTGCTGGCTACTATCGCAGGTTCATCCAAAAATTCTCCTGGATTGCTAAGCCTCTTACCGCCCTGACTTAGAAAAGTGTAACCTTTAGTTGGGGAGAGAAGCAAGACACTGCGTTCCAATCATTGAAGCAACCCATATGCAGCACACCTATCTTGTCTCTTCCAAGAGGGACAGAGGACTTTGTTGCCTACTGCGATGCATCCAATTAAGGGCTGGGCTGTGTACTTATGCAGCGAGGAAAGGTAATTGCATATGCCTCAAGACAGCTAAAGACACACGAAGTCAACTACACTACTCACGATCTTGAGTTGGGATCAGTGGTCTTTACGCTAAAAATCTGGAGACATTACCTCTACGGAACCAAGTGCACTGTCTTCACCGACCACAAAAGCCTCCAGGATATTTTTGATCAAATGGAGCTTAACATGAGGAAACGGAAATGGGTAGAGTTACTCAAAGATTACGAGTGTGAAAATACGCTATCATCCCGGCAAGGCCAATTTGGTATCAGATTCCCTCAGCCAGAATGAGTACTCTAGTCGCAGAGTGAAGGCACTAACAATGACAATCCATTCCCACTTGTCCGCCCAAATCAGAGAGGCTCAGCTGGAAGCCTTGAAACTAGAGAACATGACAGATGAAGCCTTGAGGGGAATGGAGAAGAACTTAGAGATCAAGGGAGACGGAGTTTACTATTTCATGAACCGGATCTGGACCCCGAAGTTCGGTGGTTACGGGGAGGTTGTCATGAATGAAGCTCACAGAACTCGATACTTCGTTCTCCCAAGTTCAGATAAGATGTATCTGGATCTCAAGAAACTCTATTGGTGGCCAAACATGAAAGCAGAGATTGCTACCTACGTGGGCAAGTGCCTAAGTTGCGCCAAAGTCAAGGTAGAATATCAAAAGCCCTCAGGTTTACTCCAGCAGCCAGAGATACCTGAGTGGAAGTGGGAGCGGATCACAATGGATTTCATTACCAAATTGCCCAAGACCCCGAGTGGCCATGACACTATCTAGGTAATCGTCGACAAACTGACCAAGTTCGCCCACTTCCTGCCAATCAAAGAAACATACAAAATGGAGAGACTGAATAGAACCTACATCCAAGAGATAGTACGACTGCACGGGGTGCCCGTATCCATTATCCCCAACAGAGATAACATATTTACCTCACGATTCTGGCAGACACTATAGAAGGCTCTTGGAACTAAGTTGGACATGAGTACAGCTTATCATCCTCAAACTGACGGGCAGAGTGAGAGAACCATTCAAACCCTTGAAGGCATGCTGAGAGCGTGCGTTATCGACTTTGGCAAGTCATGGGATACCCATTTGCCATTAGTTGAGTTCTCATACAACAACAGCTATCACACTAGCATTAAGGCTGCTCCATTCGAAGCCCTCTATGGCCGTAAGTGCAGACCCCCTCTGTGCTGGGCTGAGGTAGGTGACACGCAGCTAGCTAGTGGCCAAATCCTTGATAGCACTCTCACTGGCCCTGAAATCATTCGAGAAACCACCGAAAAGATCATGTAAATCCGAGAACGACTAAAAGCCTCGAGGGATAGACAAAAGAGCTACGCTGACAAAAGACAAAAACCCTTGGAATTCCAGGTTGGTGACCGCGTTCTATTAAAGGTCTCACCCTGGAAGGGCATGATACGCTTCGGAAAGCGTGGAAAGCTGAATCCAAGATACATTGGGCTCTTAGAGATCCTCACAAGGATCGGCCCTGTAGCCTACAAACTCCGGTTACCCCAAGTGCTTAGCAACATTCATCCCGTCTTCCACGTGTTAAATCTCAAAAAGTGTCTATCCGAAGAAACTCTTGTGATCCCACTCGATGAAATCGATATCAAAGAGAGATCATGGATAGGGAAGTCAAAAGAACGAAACAAAGTCACATCCCGATAGTGAAGGTTCGATGGAATGCCAAGTGGGGACCCGAATTCACTTAGGAGCGAGAAGACCAGATGCAACAGAAGTATCCGCATCTCTTTCCCTAGTCCACAAAAGTCAATTTCCCTCTAATAGGGGGATGATGTGACAACTTGATACTTTCTAGTCAACAAAAGTCAATTTCCGTTAATTAAAATTTCGAATTTTATTTGTTCTGTTAAGTTCTTGTGGGTTAGAAAATAATCTAAAATATATAATTAGAGGTTATATAAATTTTCGGAACCAAACACACTTGAAAGATCAAGTTTCTATCAAAAATTCAGCAAAATTCGTCCAACCAAGCGTTTACGGTCGTAAACCCTTGGGCCGTAAACCCTTAGGCCGTAAACCCTTGAGCTGCGAACCCGTTTACGGCCGAGAACCCATTCCCGGCCGTAAACCTAACCGATCTAAAAGGTTTTTCCCGAAGAGATTCTTCATTTTTCATATTTTCACCCAAAAACTCTCTCAAATTGCTCCCAAGAACATTCATATCTTCAAGAAAAAACCTTCAAATCTGCAAGTTTTCCTCAAGAAAACCAAGAACACCAAGAACAGCCTTCATATCTTCAAGGGCTGCAAACAAGTTCACAGCCGCAAACCCGTTCACAGCCGCAAACCGGTTCACAGCCGCAAACCCGTTCACAGCCGCAAACCGGTTCACAGCCGCAAACCTTGTTCACGGCCGCAAACTCTGTTCACGGCCGCAAACAGCTATAAACCGAGAACCTTGGCTGAAAACCCTTTTTTTCCATTTCAAACAAGTCTCGGTAACATTCCTAACCCAAAAACAAGTGTTTTCTAACACTTTAATTAATGGTTTCGCTAATTAAAATACCATTATGTGTTTAATTACCATTAGGATACCGTTAATTCTGTGTACTCCAACTCAAGGGTCATCTTTTCGGTTTTGCTGTCGAGCACGCGCACATAATCAACTGTGAGTTCATACCCCTACACTTTTACTGTTTTTAACGTTTTCAGGGGGGATACAAGAAAAACACAAAGAAATTTTGTGTTCTTACATAAAGGATTTCAACAGGATTAAAACTTATACAATGGATACAACCAAGAGATCACTACATTTTATAAAATATTTAGATATCTTATCCCTTTTGTAACATGCTGAGCATAAGGAAAGTTTCCAACATACAGCCATAATTGCAAAGTTTTCAGTATAATACATGAATCGAATATACAACATACATGCAAACTATAATAGGTATAGTTTGGGATTCAACACACGGTTTTATCAATTCCAGAGTTTATACATTAACAAACATATAAACTATGATAGATATAGTTTATGGCATACAATACTATTTTCTGAAAACAAGGGTACAATACTAAATAATTATTGAAGTATAATTATTTTACTCTACAAGTATACATACAGTTTCAAGTACAAGAGAACACTACAACACTACACGTAAACTAGTTAATACAGGGTTCTGAGGCACTACTTCAATTATACCCTTCGGGTGCGGAACTAAATTCTACCACAGTGTAACCAGAGTCTCATGAAGGGAGAGCGTGAGATTTGTGAATAGATCTATTCGGGACTGTCAATCTCACACCTAAACTGGTAGCTACAGTCAGGCAGGCATGCCTGGGGTGACAAATATCATAACATCCGACGCCTGAAGAACGTCGTAGAGGTCACTAGTTCATATCAAGCATGGTTATACCAAACTCACAATAGTATAAACTAACCATTTGTTTACGGGATTTCAATTCTTCAAATAGTTTTATTTTCATTAATAGAACTACCATACATTACAACTGGAGGATTCCAAGGAATACAAATACATGGTTTTATTTTAAGTAATAAAACTACTATACATACTGGTGGTAGTCAGGGTTTTCATACAGAACACATTATACATTAATGGTGATAGCCAGGGTTTTCCTACAAAGGTTTCCATACAGAACACATTATACATTACTGGTGATAGTCAGTGTTTTCATACATAACACATTATACATTACTGGTGATAGCCAGGGTTTTCATACAAAGGTTTCCATACAAAACACATCATACATTGCTGGTGATAGCCAGGGTTTTCATACAAAAGTTTCCATACAAAACACATTATACATTACTGGTGATAGCCAGGGTTTTCATACAAACATTTCCATACATAACACATTATACATTACTGGTGATAGCCAGGGTTTTCATACAAAGGTTTTCGTACAAAACACACTATACAATACAACTGGTGGTAACCAGGCATACAGACTAACATTTTCATATACTACTACAGAATACAGTAACGAACGTAACTTTTGGTCTTAGGGTTTAAGACTACTTTTCATTACTAAAGAAAATATTGGATTTTCTTGAGAACATGTAAACATTTTACAGATTCACAGACAGGTTTTTATTACAAAAACATACTTATGAACTCACCAGCTTTAATGTTGATACTCTTTCAAAACCGCTTATATTCTCAGGGAACCAGTAGACAGGTACACCCACAGGTTTTTTAGAAGATGGAGCTTTTAGATTCGCGTCTTTTATACTTTTGGTTATACATTTTGTTGTTATATCACTTACGTATCGAACAAATGTAAATATTCTACTTATTCAATGCAATGGTTGTGTTTTCTTTGATTACTATGATGCAATTGTTGTGATACTGTACATGACGTCCTCCACCCCCGAACGTTTCCGCTGTCTCGGTTTGGAGGTGTGGCATGTTCATTCTTCCGTTGGTTTGACAGTGTATTTTGTTGCATTGACTGGTTGATAGTTATACCATCCATTACTCTGTCACGTATGTCACTAGTACCTTGTGTATCGTTCTCTAACATGAGATATGAGGTTATTGACTCATTTTTTGGGTGTATGTTGGACGATTTTTTTCATTGGTTTATGGCAGTTTTCGTAATTCTATGAGCATTGTCCATGTGTTTGGATGCTTTATTTCCTTTATTTCCTTATATTTGATGTGTTCTTCATTTAATGGCTTAGGTAAAGAAAATTGTAGACAACGCCAATGATGCTACGTCCCTTTCCTAATTGTATGATTCTTCAAGCATGATTCCTCTACATACACTCTGTACATATAAACAAGATCGTCAAGAGCTATACCGAGGTTTCCCCTGATATTGCTCTCTGATGTCTAAGCTAGAATAAGATTGCATGCTTTAAGATGCAGGTTTAACGATTTGTAGAAAAGAGTGAGTCTACCTTATCTAATGATATACTTTGCTTTAATAAGACTTTTGTAACATCCCAAATTTCAAGCCCAAAAATTTCATTTTTAATTAAGTAATTCAGAACATAGTTTACCAAAACATTTCTCATGCCATGTCATTTGTAAAAAGAAACTTAACAATGTGTCTGAAAATCATATCGTCAAAAGTAAAATAAATCAGAGTACATTCCCAGAAAACTTCATGCGGAAACCATGTGTGTGTGTGATGCGCTGCTACACCGCCAGCTCCTTCCCCTTAGACGAAGAGGTACCTGAAACCAAAACTAAAACTGTAAGCACAAAGCTTAGTGAGTTCACCCATCATACCACATACCATACAATCACATATCATACATACTGCCGGACAATTCTGGGGCGCCTGTCCTACCCGTGTCAAGCCATTCTGGGGTGCTGACCTACCCATGTCAAGCCATTCTGGGGTGCTGACCTACCCATGTCAGGCTGTTCTGGGGTGCCGACCTACCCTCCGGGCTTTCAACCGAACATGGGGACTATTTCACCCCTACTGCTAACACATAATATCCTATATCAATCATGTTGTCATACATATCTGGGGTGTCCGACCTACCCGTTGGTCCTAATGACCGATTCGGGGACTAGTCCCCTTCTACTGATACTATCTCACGTAACATAGCAAACTAGCATAGTCACATATCAAGCAAACTAGCATACTCTCATATCAAGTAATAGCAGACCAGACAATTATCACAAAGACAATAATCTCAGCTAAACAACTACTAGTGGGCCGACCTTGGTGCCTTAGACCCACTTCTACTGGAAGGTAACTCACCTCGATGTCGCGTAGTGTCGGAATTGTCCTCGGCGTGAAGGTCGGCTCTCCTCGACTCCTCAATCCCTACACGACAACCCTCAAGTCATCAAACAGCACATACAACCTTAACCAGGGTCAACTCAAGTCCAGTCAAAGTCAATATTGGATAAAGTCAACACCCAGTTGACTTTACTCGCCGAGTTGGTCTACCAACTCGTCGAGTCCATACTTCACTAACCCGATCCAACCCCGACTCTACTCTTCGAGTCTAGCAAGAACTCGACGGGTTCTCCTTCATTCAAACCATCTGGACCATCTTCATCCGACTCGTCGAGTTCCTCCTTGAACTCGGCGAGCTCATCTCCCTCATAAGAATGTGTCCAGTCTATGACTCGCCGAGTTGTATGAACAACTCGTCGAGTCCATCTTCAAAGATTGGGAGATTGCCTTGGACTCGCCGAGTCTGTTCATCCACTCGTCAAGTCCCATGATTCCCAGGTCCCTTTTTATGACTAAACATCTATGGGACTCTTCCTTCCTAACAACTGTTCCATCCGCAGAAAGGATTTGGTGGTCATTACACCGCGACTCGCCGAGTCCCAAGAGCGACTCGTCGAGCCCATCCATGACCATAACTATACAGTCGATTTAAATGGGTCTTACTCATCAAAACCATACATCTGGTCCCCTAATGTCCATTTTACACGTAAAGTTTCCAACTTGGTGCACATGCAAGGGGTCTTTGGCTCAAAAGGCCATTAAAAGTGATCCACAAGAGGCATGGGGCTCTCATGGCCATAAAGTTGGCACCTTTATGCCATGAGACCCTTCCAATAACTCAGATCTGAAGTCAAGACCTCATATAACACTCCACAAATCCGAATATGGCTTGGAAAGCCCTAAATGTGCCCAAAACCCAAGTCCAAAGATGAATAAACACATAGAAGACCAAGATAGGGGCATTTTACCTTGATTGAGCTGAAAATGGAACTAGATCCCTGAATCTCTAAGCCCCAACTCGAACTCTCAAGCTTCTCTCTTCTTTTACAAGCTACACAAACCACCAAATGTACCAAAATGGCCTTAGAACACACAAAAACGGCTAGGGTTTCATTACACAGCTTTCTGGGAGTGATAAGGGCGATGGAGGCTGAGATAAAGTGTTTAAATAGGGTGCAAACTCTCAAATTTAGGGTTTCACTCAAACAGCACCTACTCATCGAGTCAGTCTCCGACTCGTCGAGTAGGTCACTTAAACTTCCCGCGCATCCCGTCTTTACTCGACGAGTTGGGCCACCAACTCGTCGAGTCCCAGAGAAAATACATACAATCCTTGAATAAAATACATACCAGGAATCAGGTGTTACAAATCTCCCCCACTTATCTTAGACTTCGTCCTCGAAGTCTGCCGCTGAATCCGGAAAAAGCTCGGGGTAATGCTCCCTCATCTCGTCCTCCGGCTCCCAGGTCCATTCCGAGTCCTTGCGGTGCTGCCACTGCACCTTTACCAGCTCCACCCTCTTGTTCCTCAGATCCCTTGACTTCCTGTCAAGGATTGCCACTGGTCGCTCGATGTAATGCAGGCTGTCATCAACCTGAATATCCTCTAAAGGCACTACTGCCGAATCGTCCACCAGACACTTCCGCAGCTGGGAGATGTGGAAAGTGCTATGGATCTGACTGAGTTTGGCTGGCAGATCCAACCTATATGCCACCTTGCCCACCCGGGCTACAACCCTGAAGGGTCCAATATACCTGGGGCCCAGCTTGCCCCGCTTCCTGAATCGAATGACGCCCTTCCAAGGCGACACCTTCAGGAGCACCATATCCCCGACCTGGAACTCCAGGTCCGATCGACGCTTGTCGGCATAACTTTTCTGCCGACTCTGAGCAGTCTGAAGCCTGCTCCAAACCTGCTGGATCCTCTCCGTGGTCTTGAGTACCGCTTCGGTACTTCCCATGACTCTCTGTCTGACCTCTCCCCAGCATATCAGGGTCCTGCACTTCCTCCCATACAACATCTCGAAAGGAGGACGGTCGATGCTCGCGTGATAACTGTTATTATAAGAGAACTCCGCCAACGGAAGGTAAGTATCCCAACTACCTCCAAAATCTAAAACACACGCCCGCAGCATATCCTCTAGCATCTGGATGGTCCGCTCGCTCTGGCCATCCGTTTGCGGGTGAAAGGCGGTGCTAAAATGCAGACGAGTACCCAGCTCATCATGAAACTTCTTCCAAAACCTGAAAGTGAACCGCACATCCCTGTCCGAAATCACTAAAACTGGCACCCCGTTCCGCGCCACTACCTCTCTGATATAGATGTCGACCAACTTTTCAGCCGAAATACTCTCCTGAATCGGAATAAAATGGGCGCTCTTGGTCAACCGATCAACGATGACCCAAATCGAATCCACTCCACGCGCGGTCCTGGGAAGCTTCGTAATGAAGTCAATCGTAATATCCTCCCACTTCCACAGCGGGATATCTAACGGTTGGACCTTGCCGTGAGGTCTCTAGTGCTCAGCCTTGACCTTCCTGCAGGTCAGACACCTCTCCACAACCCAGGCTATGTCCCTCTTTATACAGGGCCACCAATAATCGAGACGAAGATCCCTGTACAGCTTCGTCACCCCGGGATGGATAGAGAACCTGGATTTGTGCGCCTCTGCCATCAATACCTGGCGCACACCCCCATGATAAGGGAGCCACACCCTACGGTGAAGAGTCAACAATCCTCGGCTATCATAGTCGAAGGAGGAAACCTGACCCACAATTCGCTCACTCTTTCGATGTTCCTCCTTCATGGCCTCCTGTTGGGCCTCCCGAATCTGCTCCAACAGCGGAGTCACAACTGTCATCCTCAGACAGATGTCCCTGATCGGTGCTGCCTTGCGGCTAAGCGCATCGGCCACGACATTGGCTTTCCCCGGGTGGTAGAGGATCTCACAATCATAATCCTTCACCACATCAAGCCACCGACGCTGCCTCATATTCAGATTTGGCTGGTCCTTGAGATACCTCAGGCTCTTGTGGTCCGTGTAAATGGTACAACGAACCCCATAGAGGTAATGATGCCAAATCTTGAGGGCGAAAACAACATCCCCCAGCTCCAAATCGTACGTCGGATAATTCGCCTCGTGAGGCTTCAGCTGCCTCGAAGCGTAAGCAATAACATGCCCCCTCTGCATCAATACCGCGCCCAAACCTGAGATGGACGCGTCGCAGTATACAACAATATCCTCCATGCCCTCCGGCAGGGCTAAGATTGGCGCCTCGCACAATCTCTGTCTCAATGTCTCAAACGCAGCCTGCTGCTCAGGCCCCCAGCGAAAGACCACGGCTTTCCTTGTCAGCCTGGTCAGGGGCACGGCTATCTTGGAGAAGTCCTGAATGAATCTCCGATAGTAGCCTGCCAATCCCAGGAAGCTCCGAATCTCGGATGGAGACCTCAGGACCTCCCACCTCATCACGACCTCAACCTTGGCCGGATCAACCGATATCTAGTCCTGGTTGACAAGGTGCCCAAGAAACTGCACCTCGCGAAACCAGAACTCACACTTGGAGAACTTAGCATACAAGCTCTCCCTTCTCAAAGTATCCAAAACCTCTCGCAAGTGCTCCTCATGCTGCTCTCGCGTCTTGGAATAAACCAAGATGTCATCGATGAAAACTATCACGGACCGATCCAACATCGGTCTTCACACGCGTTTCATAAGGTCCATGAACGCGGCAGGAGCATTGGTGAGCCCGAAAGGCATCACCACGAACTCATAGTGGCCATAACGTGTCCGAAACACAGTCTTTTACACATCGTCCTCTCTGACCCTCATCTGATGATACCCTGAATGCAAATCAATCTTGGAGAACCAAGATGCTCCCTGTAGCTAATCAAAGAGGTCATCAATCCTCGGGAGTGCGTAACGGTTCTTCACCGTTACCTTATTCAGCTCCCTATAGTCTATACACATCCGATGCGACCCGTCCTTCTTTTTCACGAACAGAATCGGGGCTCCCCAGGGTGAACTGCTCGGTCTAATGAATCCCTTGTCTAACAGCTCCTGCAACTGTGTAGACAACTCCTGCATCTCAGGAGGAACCAACCGATACGGTGCCTTGGCTATCGGAGCCGCACCAGGGACTAGGTCGATCCTGAACTCTACATGCCGCTCCGGAGGTATCCCAGGCAACTCCTCGGGGAATACATCCACAAACTCTCGTACCACGGGCACATCGCCCACCGTTGCCTTACCCGTCTCCCGGGTATCCATAACATAGGCGACAAATCCTGCGCAACCCTGCTGAAGGTAGCGCCTAGCTCTCGCTGCTGAACATAAAGTTGGTCCTCACTGTGGCCTCTCGCCCTGAATCACCAGCTCTCCCCTACTTGGGGTCCTGATCCGCACCAACTGCTGCGCGCAGTCGATCACCGCCCCATTGGGGCTCAACCAGTCCATACCAATAATAACCTTGTTCCCCCGCAAAGGTATGGGAACCAGGTCTACCAGGTAACGCTCCTTGAACAGCCGCAAACCACAATCTCGGTAGACCTCTGATGCTCGCACTGACCGGTCGTCCGCAATCTGGACCTCTAGAGGGAAATCCAACATGCCCGAAGACTCGGGAAACTTCTTGCTAATCGCAAGAGAGACAAACGATCGGGTAGCACCCGAATCAAACCATACCTGAACTGGGATACCGTTCACATGGAACGATCCTAAACAGAGCACATACATAACATATCAAAATCACAGCGTCATAACATAAAAGCATAAGAAAGAAATTATACCCGTCACTACATCGGGTGCAGCACGCGCCTCCTCGGCTGTCAACTGAAATGCTCGGCTCCGCACCACCGGAGCCTCTGCCTTGGCCTTCCGGCCATCTGTAACCCGCGTTATCGCTGGAGTCGGCGCCACCGTTGGCGCTGCTGCTGACGCTGCTGTCAATCTAGGGCAGTTGGCCTTCTTATGGCCCTGCTGATTGTAATGGAAGCAAATCAGGTCTGACATCTGCACTGTGGGGGCGGGGGCAGTACAATCCCTTCCAAAGTGCCCCCTCTTGACGTACTTGTAGTAGCCGGGCGATCCCTCTCTACAAGCTCCCTCATGCGGCCTGCCGCATTTCCTGCAGCGGCTCTGGCCCGGCTGGCCCTTCGACCTAACGTCGGATCCCTTGGGTTTCTTCCCAGAAACCCCTGTCACCTGCTCAGACTCTGCTTTCCTCTTTCTGACGTGCTCCAAATCGAGCTCCCTCTCCCGCGCCCTGGCAATCATGGACTCCAGGGTCGGGCAGGCTGAATAGCTGACATGCCCCCGAATATCAGCCCTCAACATATCATGGTAGCGGGTCTTCCGCATCTCCTCATCCCCCGCATACTGGAGTACCAACAGGGCTCTCTCCCTGAACTTGGCGATGATCTCCGCCACTGTCTCAGTCGTCTGCCTCAAATCCAAGAACTCCCTGGCCAGCTGCTGAAGCTCCACAGCCGGCACAAACTCAGCCCAGAATCTGGTCACGAAATCTGACCAAGTCATAGCCTCGACGGCTGGGGCTCCCAACGAGTCACCAACCGACTCCCACCAATTTCTAGCTCTATCCCTCAAACATCCCGCAGCAAAGCAGACCTTCGACCCTTCCGGGCAGAAGCTCGTCAACTGCGCAGACTCAATGTCTGCGATCCATCTCCTGGCAGCAATGGGGTCCTTCACCCCATGAAAATCCGGCGCACCACTCCCTCGGAAGTCCTCTAAGGACAGTGTGCGTGTACTCGCCTGGCTAGACGCCAGATCGCTCCTGAATGCCCGGAGGCGATCCTCCATCAGCTCAACAATCCCCTCCTTGATCGACCCGAAAATGACCGGGGTCGACTCAAGGATGCCTCTCGTGATCTCAGACGCGATGAACTCGCGTAGCCCGTCATCAACCTGCTCGGATCCTGCACCCGAGCCTGATCCTGATCCTGAACCTCCTGCTCCATGTCGTTTGATTGCCATACTGCAAATAAACACATAAACGTCAGGATCATACATGCTCTCGAGAGGTTTCACACACTCTCCAAGTTCCCTGGTTCCATCTCGGCTCTCCCTGACTCGAGTACGGATCCTCTGCTTCCAGTAGTACGGGCCCATACTACCTTCCACATCTATCCGTACTTTCCTCAAGGATTGCTTCAACTTCACCAAGTACCTCTATCGATATCCTTTTCCACTAATCTCGTCCTAGGCTCTCCTGGGGCACCCTCCGACCTACTCTACGCCGTCAGCTGCACTAGGAGTCCCTACCACCTCTCCCTAACTAGCTTGCGGATACTGCTACATATCCGCTCACTATTTAGTTAGAGTTAGCCAGGACCCCTACAGCACAAAGCAAGCAGCATTCGTGCATTGAGTAACCAATTCAGGCATAACCTACACAGGCCATCCTACTGCTGACTAAACAGTCCTAGCATACAGCTCATACAACAGGCATATAAGGCATCCTTCCTAGATCCTTAGCCCTATTATAGCATGCAGTTCTCAGAATCATACATCAGCATACAAGGCATCCTCCTAGATCCTTAGCCCTAATCTAGCATGCAGTTTCTCATAATCATATATCATATAACTTATCCTAACAAGTATGGGTATCTTGGGGAAAACTTACTTGAGCTCGGCTGGTCGCACGCATCACACACCTTGTTCTTTCTCAAAACTCTTTGACTCAGATTTTTTTTTTGAAAACCATTTTCCTTGTAAAAATCCTTTAATCCCTCAGTTTGAGTCCGAACACCCCCGAGGGTGTGTCCGAATCCCTCAAACTAGGGCTCTGATACCAACTTGTAACATCCCAAATTTCAAGCCCAAAAATTTCATTTTTAATTAAGTAATTCACAACATAGTTCACCAAAACATTTCTCATGCCATGTCATTTGTAAAAAGAAACTTAACAATGTGTCTGAAAATCATATCGTCAAAAGTAAAATAAATCAGAGTACATTCCCAGAAAACTCCATGCGGAAACCATGTGTGTGTGATGCGCTGCTACACCGCCGGCTCCTTCCCCTTAGACGAAGAGGTACCTGAAACCAAAACTAAAACTGTAAGCACAAATCTTAGTGAGTTCCCCCATCATACCACATACCATACAATCACATAGCATACATACTGCCGGGCAATTCTGGGGCGCCCGTCCTACCCGTGTCAAGCCATTCTGGGGTGCTGACCTACCCATGTCAAGCCATTCTGGGGTGCTGACATACCCATGTCAGGCTGTTTTGGGGTGCCGACCTACCCTTCGGTCTTTCAACCAAACACGGGGACTATTTCACCCCTTACTGCTAACACATAATATCCTATATCAATCATGTTGTCATACATATCTGGGGTGTCCGACCTACCCGTTGGTCCTAATGACCGATTCGGGGACTAGTCCCCTTCTACTGATACTATCTCACGTAACATAGCAAACTAGCATAGTCACATATCAAGCAAACTAGCATACTCTCATATCAAGAAATAGCAGACCAGACAATTATCACAAAGACAATCATCTCAGCTAAACAACTACTAGTGGGCCGGCCTTGGTACCTTAGACCCAAGTCCAAAGATGAATAAACACATAGAAGACCAAGACAGGGGCATTTTACCTTGATTGAGCTGAAAATGGAACTAGATCCCTGAATCTCTAAGCCCCAACTCGAACTCTCAAGCTTCTCTCTTCTTTTCCAAGCTACACAAACCACCAAATGTACCAAAATAGCCTTAGAACACACAAAAATGGCTAGGGTTTCGTTACACAGCTTTCTGGGAGTGATAAGGGCGATGGAGGCTGAGATAAAGTGTTTAAATAGGGTGCAAACTCTCAAATTTAGGGTTTCACTCAAACAGCACCTACTCGTCGAGTCAGTCTTCGACTCGTTGAGTAGGTCACTTAAACTTCCCGCGGATCCCGTGTCTACTCGACGAGTTGGGCCACCAACTCGTCGAGTCCCAGAGAAAATACTTACAATCGTTGAATAAAATACATACCAGGAATCAGGTGTTACAACTTTTCTGGGAGTTTGGGAAAATCCTTTTACCCATTCTCTTAATAAACCCGTGTCAAACGTGCGTTATACTTTTGTACATCAAATGATTAGTTTATATCTCATATCCGTACCTTGCTTTTTATATAATGCATATTTTGAGGGATATGTTTTTTCATGGTTCTTTCCCGTCATATATTGCAATTTTCTCGGCATTGCCTAACTATCCTAGACTGTTGGACTTGTTTCTATCCAGGTGACAGCCCGAGTCAGTATGTTTCGATGATACCTGTAACGACCCAATTTTCAAAAGAAAATTTTCATTTTTAATTAGCCAAAACACTTTCCATAAACCATAAAATCTCAATACAATTGTTTTCAAATTCATAACCATAACAATATTATTTCAAATCATCAGAGTATCCCATAAAAATGCCTCAGAGAGAGTGCATGTCGCACCATCAATCCTTATCCTTGCCCTTGGGCTCAGATGTAAGCTAATGCTTAGTGAGTTCCCCAGAGCATACCCCACACACAATCCACATAACACATATCATATTAGTTATAAAATGTACATATATCACATAAGCCATGCATACAAACTGATGAGTTTTGAGCATCCTAACAACCTTAAGGTGCACATACAACCCTAAATGCTTTGGATCTATGTTTTCTCTAATTATACATGCAATTGATTTTCCAAAGCATTATCCTAACTAGCATACAAAACATGGGTACTTGTATAACAAAAAAAACTAGTTAAATAACATACCTTTTCTTGTAGCTTGATTCCTTGAACCTTTAAGATCCTAGCACCCCAAATGTGATGCCTCAAATGCTTCATACAACACCACCAACAATGGAGGACTTGAGAAAATATGTCTTGCACCAAATTCGGCTATAGCTCTCCCAAAGACTACTTAGGTGCCGATTTTAGGAGCCAATGGGTTTCTTATATAGTGTGGCAAAACTAGGGTTACACCATGTAAACCGTAATGTGCATTGTTGGATTAGTGTCTAAGTCCATAACTATAATTGGTATATACTTGACCCGACCCGGCATGGTCCATTTGGGTTGCATGGCATCAGAACAATTGGATAGACCTTTTAATGAGAAGAAGATATTTGTGACATATTAATATATTATAAGTTCTAATATATTAATATGAAATCATATTATTTAATTAGTATTGATCTAGAATTAATTTGGAATTAATTTAGTGATCAAAAGAGACTAAATAAATATATTGGGATTGATTGTGTAAATCATAGATTCTTATATATGTGCGCTCATGATCCATGATTCCTTATGTTGGGTTTAACCCATGTGGTGGCCCATGGATACTCCATGGAGGTTAAAACCCATGGAGCATAAGGAATGGGTTAAGTCATGGGTTACATGGTGTAACCCTAATGTGCACACTATATAAAGACCCCATTGTTGGTGAAATCGGCACTAGTGTATTACATAGAGGGCAAGCCGATTTCATAGAGATATAAGACTAATATCTTCTCTCATGGTTATTCCAAATGTTCATGGTGTTGTGTGAACCATTTGAGGTGTCACACTTAGGGCACTAGGCTCTTGAGCTCCATGGAATCAAGCACCAACAAAGAGGTATGTATTTCTACTAGTTTCTATATTACTTGTACTTCATAATATGCTAGTTAGAACAATACCTTGGAAATTGATATTTGCATGTATAATAGAGAAAACATAGATCCAAGGTATTTAGGGTTGCATGTACACCAAAGGAGTGTTAGAATGCTCAAAACCCAACAGTGGTATCAGAGCCTAGGCTTGTTTTCACTTATACTTGATGCAAACTGCTTAAAAATCGAAGTTTTGTGCTGTCTGAACAGGGGACTCGACGAGTCCATTAAGGGACTCGACGAGTCCAAGACAAAATGCATCCAACTCGCCGAGTTGGTTCATGCACTCGACGAGTTGGACCCCCAAACAGCATATCTTCGAGTTTTGGCGCTGGAATTAGTCTAGAATCATTACCTTTGATTGTTTTGGTCTTATAAAACCTATTTTTAATGTGGTAATGATTATGTTAAACCAATTTCAATGCTATAATCGAAGTTTCAAGTTTATATATGTTTACGTAATTCTTGAAAATTGTTGATTATGAATGTTCATGCTTATGGGTTTTTGTTAGATCATAGGAATTATGTGCAAATTGTTTGTTAGTATAATTCATGATCTTGATGAAATTGATATGGACTCCATAACTTGTCCTCAAGTTATGGATTACCAAAAGTTTTTTGTGTTACCTTGTTTATGAGTTGATTTAGATTAATGAAAAAAAATTATGTCTTAGTTGTTTTCAATCCTTATTGATCTAAAAGAAGTTCATAAAATATGTTTTTGTAACTTGTCTTCAAGTTATATGAAAAGTCATATTTATGAATCTTAAAACTCATAAAAGTGTCATAGGTTACATAAAAGTGAAGAGTCTTTTTCATTAAATAGTATTATGACTCCATAACTTGTCCTCAAGTTATGGATGTTAAAGAGTCACTTCTTTAAAAGATGTCATTAAAAGATAAGGAGTTACATAAAAATGAAGAGTCTTCATTTTAATGTACATTAAACTCATAAGTTATGAAATGAAAAGTCTTGAATAGTTTCAAAACTTGCCCTCAAGTTTTGGAATTTGTAAAGTTACTCTTCATGTATACTTTAATTCCAAATTGAACCCTTAGAATTTTAAAAACTAAAATTCAAACTTTATGGACTTCATTAAATTAATTAAAGTGTTTAATTAAAAGAGTTAATAATTCCATAAAGACATGGTTTAAGTTTAATTAAATTAAAAGTATAGTTTAATTAATAGATTAAACCACCAAGTATTTTAAATGTTTAAAATACACCCTTATACTATTATTATAATTTTAATTATATAGATATGTATAAGATAAAGTCAATCTTACCATTAGTACGCCTCATTCACGAAGCCGGTCTATAAGGGGGGTATAAGGTTACTGCCTATAAAATGGCAGTTTAATGGGTGTCCACTCTCACCCACCGCTTCCTTGACTGGTGGAGGGTCGTTAGCCGAACGGGTAGGAAAGGACTATAATTCTCCCTTCATTAAAAGTATAATGATAAATACTAAGTAACTAAACACTTATAAATTCCCAATCTTAGTTACTTAGGAAAATGTGAAATAGGTGCTAACCCATGAAATTACACTTTGTACCTTACCAAGTCGTTAGTGGAGCGTGTGTGGTTAACCGGCACACTAATAAGGACTAGTAAGTGTGGCAAAGGGTAACTTGACTTTATTATAGATCGGTGGAGCGTGTGTGGTTAACCGGCACATCAATTAGGTGATAAAGTTAAGGGTACCAAGTCAATTTGTGTGGTTATTCACACCTTGTTTGTGATCATCGGCATCCCAGTCACAAACTTGAGAGGGCACAATCAAGATTCAAACATGCCATTGAAAGTTCAATGTATCTCAAAAGATCTAGGAGTTTCAAATCCAATTAAAACTTAATTATATTTTGTTTTTCATGGTGGAAATTGGTAAATCGTCATTTACCTACCTTCAACTATTTTATAACTCGGATTACGGCATCCCTCTTCCAGTTATAAATAGGTTGTTGGATCCTAGCCTTAATATTTCATATTGGGTGTTATATTAAGGACTTTAAATCAACTAACTTGAATTTCTCCCTTATAGATGTCTAGTTTAGACAACTATGGTCTTCCCAAATCTTTAGGAACAAGCTTCCTAATGAAGATGATATCCCAAAAGGCAATCAAGGTGAAAGACTAATCCCTTTATTGAGCACTAATGGGACTGTAAATCATACTTCATTTCCTCCACCTCCTTCAATAATTCTCCCTATCCCACAAGTTTCAAGACTTGATAAGTTCTAAGTCACTCAATCCCTGTTGGCAAAGAAAGTCTATATGTGCTTAGGTCTTGGAGATTAAGTCACATATTGACAAGCCGGGAGAGTCGGGTGTCGAAGTCTCGAGGTAGCTGGCTGTTGACTCGGTTCTTTAGTCACTCGACATGACCCTTTAATGATCTTATCTATTTGCTTGGTGCTGCTGAATCAGCAATGATTTGGAACACTGGCAAAGCAAATTTGATTAGAAGATCGACTTCCCAAAACTTCATGGACATTGACAATGGTGACACTGGAAATCCAGAAAAACTTTCTCTTCCCAATAGAAAGGGATAGGCCATAGTCAACTAGGTTGACCAAATGGTAAAGAGAAAGGCTAAGTCTGAGATAGTCCCATGTACCATTCCCAAAGAGTCCATATGTGCCTATTGCCAAAGGAAAGGGGCATTGGTTGCTAAGCTGCCGAATTTACCGGAAACCTCATGAGGATGGTAAAGTCAAAAGTTTGACTCTACTTCAGGTAAAGTCCGTTATCTAACTCTATTAAGTCTCTTTTGGAGATTCTTAATACATGATGTAATGTAATTACATTTTGATGTTTTTGAAGAATCAAAGGAAGCTTAAAGAAAATGTGTGCTGATTCTGATCGCATGGTTCGATGACCAGAATTTTGAGCCACTGCATAAGAGTTATGATATATTGCTTAGGAATAGATAACAACAAAGTTTTCATATGAATTTGCATTGTAAGGATAAGTTTTTCTGCAAGTTTTAAAATAAAAGAAAAGTTTTGATTTTATTTATTTTAAGTATCCTTACAAAGGCATTTGTGAAAAATTGTTGTTTATATGTTTCCATTGATAAGCAATATTGGAAAAATGAATTTGATTCTTTCGTTTGTGGTAGTGTCATAATTTATCAAATAAGGAAAGATTCTCATCACCCAAGGTTTCAGTTGGATAGAAACTTGGAATCATGCAAGTTGTATTGTGTGATGAATGAGTTTTTCCATCTTTGGTAAATTAAGACTAATTCCTTGATCACATTCGCATGTGAGTCAAGCGAAGGACTAAAGGATCGGGTACATTAGGTTGTGCACTAGTTAGATCCACCACAAAGGTTGATAAGATTATTCGTTGTGATTTACTAAAGTTTAGTAAATATGATTATGCTTACAAGTTTAAGTGTAATTGTGAAACATTGGAAAAGTTTCAATATATGGCAGAATGAATAAGAAGAATCAAAATAAGGCAGAAAGATAAAAGTTTCTCCAATCTGAAGAGATGGGAGAGTACTTGTGTATCTTGTTTTATGATTATCTTAGTGATTATGGAACCATATCGTAATTGATCTTCTAAGGACACCTTAGTGCATTTGTTGGCTAAGGAGAGGAATCGTGAATTGTGGAAATGGTTAAATCAAAAGATAAATCATACTTCATTCCAAAATTAAAATCTTAGAGTCATACTCCAAGATTGAGCCTTGAGTGACATAATCTTAAGAAAGGTTTAAAACACTTGTCAAATGTAGAGTAAAATGTTTTCTTACTCTTGTACATTTGAAATTGGTAAGTTGTGATGTTTTGGATAAAACAAAGACCAACTAAGGCCAATTGTGTGAAGTGTTTGTAAAAGAATCTGCACTATCTCTTGAATATTAGGCAAGTGAGTCTTATATGTCAAGAGGATAGTGGGAGTTTAAAAGTTCCTGAAATAGTTTCAAGAACTAATCAAGAGTTTTGTTAATCACTAGCCCACGACTTGAGGTTTGTAACCTATCGTGTTGACATATTCTTATTTCTGTGTCTATCCCAGTTAAAAGTTGACTATGCTTGTGAGTTCTATGAGTTCTTAATTGTTTGCATAACAACCTGGAAGCAATGGTAGGCCCTTGTGCTGCCGGGTGGCAAGAAATTAAGATTGAACAAGTTCAGTCCATATGTGTTTGGATTTGCCACTAACCTTGTCTTGTGATTATGGTTATTCACATGGATAGGAATACTTACACCATAAAAATCTAAGTGTCATAAGGTTTCTCTTCGATTCATGAAAATGATGGTGAGGAAACTCTTTCACTAAGTAGATTTTAAGTAGATAGCAATTGTGAGAATGACAAAAGGTCTAAACATTATGATTACGGCATCCCTCTTCATAATTGTTTAGACACACAAGTAAGCTATCTAAGGAAAGGTGTATGATTTTGATAAATTCTTATCAAGGCAATTGCGTATCAGAAATCTGAACTTTGGTAAGAAAGTCAATAAAGTATTGTTTTTCTAGAAGTCCAGCTGATTTCTGAGTACATGTCAAAGCTAGTGGGAGCATAAGTGTTATGCTGGTAAGATAATAATCATTATACTAGTGGTAGCATGATGATTATGTTGCAAGTTAGCAATGTTAATTATAGAAAACAAAAGTTTCAATTCGCTTTGAAAAGTTGTTTCTCTATAATTAAGGGAGGGGATTTTATACTTCATTCCAATTCTACAAGCTTAGTTTGAGATTTTAATCAACTTTAGTCAATGATATATATGAATGTTATGTTGGAATGGTTTAACATAAGGAAATTCTATATATGTTGCGTTCTCAAAATTTTGATTATGATTACGGCATACCTCTTCATAGTTCGAATTGTGAGAATATGGCAAATAAAAAAATTGTATAACATGAATCGTGTCCCATATGCTTCGGATATAGGATCGATTGCGTGTGTTATAATAGTTATCCTTTCTAAATTTTCCTAATGCTTAGGGCATTAAGAATGGAAAAAGGAATAGAACTGGAAATGACTAAAATGATGAAGCAAATTGTCGAGGACAATCTGAGGGTTACCAAAGATTCGTTGCTCATGGACAATTAGAAGTATAGAGTAAGGACCATATTGACATATTTTGAAAAGAGGCAACTCTTGTTCAAAAGTGATGGTCAAAATGGGAATATGGAATTGTTTTTATAGGTGGAAGTTATTCTTTGAATCTGTGTAAGATTAGAGAACTTAATGCAAGAAGGATGTTCAAACGAATGTACTTTGAATTTGAGACTTCATGGAATTGCTTTCCATTGGAATACTTTGTAATGTCTGTTGCCAAGTCTTTGTGACTTGTGTGCATATTCATTACAAGAGGATCATTGCATATAAGTTTAGAGTCTAACAAGATTACGGTAAATGACAAGAATTTGGTGTTCTTACATTTATTGTAAAGGATTTGGGATTGTGAAATGAGCATCATTGAAATATTGTCAATCGATCTGTTTCACAAAGAGAGGACCACATGTAAACATAGTGTGCATACTTGGAGTATGGCATAGCTATTGTTTGGACGAACATAGTGTGCATGCTTGGAGCATGGCATGACTATTGTTTCAATTCAAGTATTAAGTTGATTAATCGAAACATGAATAATGAGTAATCAATATGGTGCTTAGATAAAAGGGTTTTTATGTACACTCAAACTGTTGGGGCCATATAGGATTATTATTATTCTTGTGTTTCACTTTGCATGTTTTGACTTCCAGAATAACTAGGTCATTCTTCCCGAATGACTAAGTTATTTAAACCATCCACAGTCGGTCATATGTTGGAAGTAGATATGAATCAAGACTATCATGAATTTGGCTTGTATGATTTGTCTAATGTGCATTAGACATAGCAGTGGTTGCTACAACATTCATGAGTGCTCATAAGTTCTGAGTATTGGATTCAACCCACGCTCATTTGAATCACTTCATGGATTTTATCACGAGTGAATCATGAGACGATAATATCTTATATTCTTCAAACCTAGAGATATGAGTTGTTGACTATGAGTTGGTTATACATTGATTGCACGTAAACGCATTGGTAACTCGATGTTATAAAACGTGCTTTTGTGTATGATTCAACAAGTAGTCAGTACAAGCATATGAGTCGAAGTTTATCCATTCCTTTTACCTTCGGGATAAAAGCGATATCTGTGGGCCCCTCGATGATTTAGTGATGACAAAATGTAAGTGCTCGGCCGGGCCTGGACTGATTTGATTTGTTCAATTAGTCAGTCGTCATAAATCGGAAATCGGGAAACAACAAATGGACAGAGAGAATGATTATAATCCATGTCTCAGTCCATATGATATCTAGAATGGAGGAATATATGATCACTTATCTAATGGACGCATCATTGATTTGTTCAGAGTTCGGCAGCAGCTTTTAAGAGCTACGATTGCTGGTCAGGTTGTGAAGGCGTACTTGCAATAATAGTTATTAGACTTATCCAAGTGGGAGACTGTTGGATTAGTGTCTAAGTCCATAACTATAATTGGTATATACTTGACCCTACCCGGCATGGTCCATTTGGGTTGCATGGCATCAGAACAATTGGATAGACCTTTTAATGAGAAGAAGATATTTGTGACATATTAATATATTATAAGTTCTAATATATTAATATGAAATCATATTATTTAATTAGTATTGATCTAGAATTAATTTGGAATTAATTTAGTGATTAAAAGAGACTAAATAAATATATGGGGATTGATTGTGTAAATCATAGATTCTTATATATGTGCGCTCATGATCCATGATTCCTTATGTTGGGTTTAACCCATATGGTGGCCCATGGATACTCCATGGAGGTTAAAACCCATGGAGCATAAGGAATGGGTTAAGTCATGGGTTACATGGTGTAACCCTAATGTGCACACTATATAAAGACCCCATTGTTGGTGAAATCGGCACTAGTGTATTACATAGAGGGCAAGCTGATTTCATAGAGATATAAGACTAATATCTTCTCTCATGGTTATTCCAAATGTTCATGGTGTTGTGTGAACCATTTGAGGTGTGACACTTGGGGCATTAGGCTCTTGAGCTCCATGGAATCAAGCACCAACAAAGAGGTATGTATTTGTACTAGTTTCTATATTACTTGTACTTCATAATATGCTAGTTAGAACAATACCTTGGAAATTGATATTTGCATGTATAATAGAGAAAACATAGATCCAAGGTATTTAGGGTTGCATGTACACCATAGGAGTGTTAGAATGCTCAAAACCCAACATGCATGACCTTCCATATTCCTTAGGATCCATGGGTTTAAACCTCCATGGAGCATCCATGGGTTGTCACATTGGTTTAGCCCAACCTAAAGAATTATGGATCATTGGCCCACATTATAAGAATCAATGATTTACACAATAAATCTCCATATATTTAATTAGTCTCTTTTGATCACTAAATTAATTCCAAATTAATTCTTGATCAATACTAATTAAATAATATGATTTCATATTAATATATTAGAACTTATAATATATTAATAAATCATAAATAACCTCTTCTCAAATGTCCATCCTTCAGATTGTTTTGGTGTCATGCAACCCAAATAGACCATGCTACTCTCGGGTCAAGTACATACCAAACATAGTTATGGAATTAGACACCTTATACAAAAGTCTCCCACTTGGATAAGTCTAATAACTAGAGTTGCAAGTATGACCTCAAACACCGACTAGCAGTCGTAGCTCTTAAAAACCTCTGTCGAACCATGATGCGCCATTTTAGATAAGTGATCATATAATCCTTTGTTCTCAAATATCAGTCGGACAAATACATGGAACATAGTCATTCTTATTGTCCAGCATTTGTTTCCCGATTTCCGATTTGTTTGACATATAACTTAATCGAACATATCAATTTAGTTCTGACCGGGCCCGACACATAAGTCAAAACAAAACCATCGAGGGGACCAAGATATCACTTTTAATCCTCCAAGGACTAAAAGGAGCAGATAAACTTTGACAGTATATGCTTGTACTAACTACTTGTTAAATCATACACAACAGTGCGTTTTATAACATCAAGTTACTAATGCGTTTTCGCACTATCAATGTACAACCAACTCATAGTCAACAACTCATATATCTTGGTTTGAAGACTTATATGATGTTATCGTCTCACGATCACTCGAGATAAATTCCATGAAGTGATACAAGTGAGCGTGGGTTTAATCCAATACTCAGACCTTATGAGCACTCATGAATGTTGTAGCAAACTTTGCTATGTCTAATACACTTCAGATAATCTACAAGCCAAATTCATGATAGTCTTGCCTCAATACCTACTTCCAAAATATGATCGACTGTGGACAGTTTGAATAATATAATTATTTTGGAAATCAAAACATGCAAAGTGAAACAATAGTAAATGGTTGACACAAGATAGTAACATTACTTATAAATAAAGAACACCTTATATTTAATCATCAAATGTCAATTACATTTCAACTATTACAAGTTTCAAAACTATCTAATCATTAAAACTAATATCGTCCTTCAGCCTGATGCGCCTCGCATGATGTAAGTGCTTAACCCTACTCAGTGCCTTCATGAGGGGATCTATTGGGTTCTCCTCTGACGATACCCTCTTTGCTACAAGGAGTCCTTCTTCTATTCGATGTCTTATGAAGTGATATTTTCTGTCAGTGTGCCTGGATCTGCCATGATCCCTTGGCTAAGGCAACCGCACTCTCGCTGTCACAGAAAATCTCCATAGGCTCCTTTATAGTTGGTACAACTCCAAGGTCTCCGATGAAGTTCTTCAGATATATCGCCTCCTTCGCCGCCTCGCTTGCTGCTATGTACTCTGATTCGCACATTGAATCAACTATTGTCTCCTACTTCGAACTTTTCCAAGTTAATGCTCCTCCATTCTGGGTAAAGACCCAGCCCGACTGAGAGCGGAAATTATCTCTGTCGGTCTGAAAGTTGGCGTCACTATACCCCACCACTCTCAAGCCATCACTCCCACCGAGGGTAAGGACCCATTCCTTAGTCCTTCGCAGGTACCTGAGAATGTTCTATACCGCAGTCCAGTGAGCTTTACCATCATTCCCTTGATATTTGTTGACCATGCTCAAAGAAAAGGCCACATCAGGGCGAGTACAAGTCATAGCATACATGATCGAGCCAACCATGGAAGCATATGGTATTCGACTCATCTCATCTATCTCAGCCTCTGTACTCGGACTCTAAGTTTTACTCAGTTTAGCATTGCTCTGGATCGGTAAGTCACCTTTCTTGGACTCCATCATGCTGAATCTTTTCAAAACCTTTTCCAAGTAGGTACTTTGACTAAGTCCAATTAGTCTCTTACTCCTGTCTCTCAATATCCTTATCCCAAGGATGTAGGCAGGTTCTTCGAGGTTCTTCATAGCGAAACACTTCCCAAGCCAGGACTTAAACTCCTGCAAGGTTGGGATGTCATTTCCTATGATTAATATGTCATCCACATACAACACCATAAAGATAACTATGCTCCCACTAGCCTTGACATATACACAGGACTCATCCTCGCTTCTCGAAAAACCAAACTCTTTGACATTCTCATCGAAACAAAGATTCCATCTGCGAGATGCTTGTTTCAATCCATAAATGGATTTCTCAAGCTTACACACTCTTTTAGGGTACTTTGCATCGACAAAACCCTTTGGCTGACTCATGTAAACATCCTCAGCCAACTTTCCATTAAGGAAAGCGGTTTTGACATCCATTTGCCTTCATAATCATGAAATGCATCTATGGCTAGCATAACCCTAATAGACTTAATCTTCACCACTGGTGAGAAGGTAGCATCATAGTCAACTCCCGGAGTTTGAGTAAAGCCCTTCGCAACCAGTCGCGCCTTATAAGTGTGTACTTTCCCATCCATGTCGGTCTTCTTCTTGAAGATCCATTTGCACCCGACTGTCTTATGACCCGGTACATTTTCAACCAAGTTCCAAACTTGATTGTCATACATGGACTGAATCTCGCTGTCCATTGTCTCTTTCCATTTAGCAGACTCGGGGCCTGCCATGGCTTCCTTATAGTTGTTAGTTTCATCTAAATTTACCAATGTGCTATCACTGATAAATGTATCACCTTCAGTAGTAATATGGAAACCATAAAACTCAGGTGTATTTCTAACTCTACTGGAACGCCTCAGAGGTAAGGTCCCGTCAATTGGATCGACAGGAGTTTCCTCCTTAGGTTGATCACTAGTGTTTGAGGTTTCTTAACCGCTTGACTCTTGAAGTTCTTCAAGGTCAATTTGCCTCCCACTGTCTCCTTGGCCTATGAGTTCTCTCTCGCGAAAGACTCCTCTCCTCGCAACGAATACAACATTGTCACTCGGTCTGTAGAAGAGATAACCAAAAGATTTCTGTGGGTAGCCGGTGAAAATACACCGCTCACTACGAGGTTCGAGCTTATCGTGAGTCTCACGCCTCACAAAAGCCTCGCAACCCCAAAAATTGATGTGTGCTAACAAGGGAACCTTCCATGTCCACATATCGTGAGGTGTTTTGGCAACCTTCTTAGTTGGGAATAGATTAAGGATATGGGCGGCAGTGTCTAAGGCATACCCCCAGAATGAGATAGGTAACGAAGCTCGACTCATCATGGAAAGAACCATGTCCAACAAGGTTCGATTACGCCTCTCAGCCACACCAATAAGTTGTGGTGTCCTAGGTGGTGTCAATTGTGAAACAATCCCACATTCCTTAAGATAGTCTAGGAACTCGATACTAAGATACTCACCACCCCGATGGGATCGGAGCATCTTTATCTTCCTGCCCAGCTGATTCTCCACTTCTTGCTTAAACTCTTTAAATTTCTAAAAGGTTTCTGACTTATTCTTGATTAAGTAGACATAGCCATATCTACTGTAATCATCAATAAAAGTCATATAGAAGCGGTTAGCATCCCTTGTGGCGGTTCTGAAGGGCCCACACACATGGGTGTGTATTAGATCCAACAAACCTTCACCCCTTTCACAAGTACCAGTGAAAGGGTGACTTGGTCATCTTTCCAAGTAAGCAAGATTCGTAAGTGTCATCTGACCTTAAGTCGAATGATTCCAAAACTCCAGCCTTCTGGAGTTGGCCTATGCGCTTCTTGCTGATATATCCAAGATGATAATGCCACAAGCATGCCTTATCCAATTCATTGGAAGAATCAATGTGCAACACATTATTTCCTAAGTTGTCTACAACCATCACAGTTTCATACACACCATTACAAGGTAATGCTTTAAAATAAAAAACACCATTATAAAAAGCATTAATAGCACCAATTTCATTATCAAATGAAAAACTAAAACATTGTTTGTATAAACCATGAAAGGAAATAACATTTCTCGCCATTTTAGACGAGTAGCAACAATTATTCAAATCTAACTCTAACCCACTACTCAGCAATAAATAATAAACTCAAATCTTGGTGATAGGTGAAACCTTCCTATTCCCCATGATCAAGTTCATCTTCCCGTGCTCCACATCCTTACTTCTTTTTAGTCTCTGCAAATCAGAACAAATGTGAATTCCACAACCTGTATCAAGGACACAAGAACAAGAATGTGATGAGTTATTAGATAGAATAGTATAAATACCTGTATGGGTGCGTTTAACGTTCCCATCTTTGGAATCCTCCAAGTATTTGGGGCAGCTTCGCTTCTAGTGCCCTTTATCGTGACAGTAGAAACACTCTGCTTCCTTAGGAATGGAAGAGGGAGCTGCAGAACCAGCCTTGGTCCCACTTGAAGAGGATCCATCAAGAGACTTTCCCTTGCGGCTCTTAGAGGGAGCCTTCCTCTTATTCCCTTTCCCTTGTCCAATTGCCAGAACAGGAGCAGCAGCTGTAGGAGTGGTTACATTAGATTTTCCTTTAAGACCACTTTCAGCAGTCCTCAAAAGGCCTTGAAGTTTGCTCAGAGTGACCTCCTCCTTGTTCATATGATAAGTCATACGAAACTGATCATAACATGGAGGTAGAGAGTGTAGAATGATATCTATGGCCAACTCTTCATCGAAGTTAACATTCAGTTTGAGCAAACAGTCCACAAACCTTTGCATTTTCTGCAAGTGGGCAGTGATGGGTTCACCATCCTTCATCTTTGTTGTAATCATGGAGCAGATGATTTCATACCTCTCTTAACGAGCACTATGATGGTATCTTTCCATCAGGTCTTGGTGCATCTCAAAAGGGTAGAAGTCCTTATAGGAATTTTTGAGTTCAGTTGACATAGTGGCAAGCATGATACAAGCTACCTTGGTGGCATCCTTCTCATGTGCCTTAAACTCAGCAATCTCCTACGGAGTAGCAGAAGACTCATCAATTTCCTTTAGCTCCTTATCGAGGACATATTCCTTGTCCTCATAGCGAGTGACCATCCTGATGTTCCTAATCCAGTCATTGAAATTACTACCATCAAAGATGACTCTCCCATAAAGGTTCATGAGAGAGAAGGAGCCAGTAGGGTTTGAGCCAGAAGCAGTGTTGGAAGACATCTGAAAAGAAAGAAAGACAAAGTTTAGATTAGATAAGAGTCCTTAATATAACACCAAAATGAAATATTAAGACTACGACCCAACACAATATTTTACAAATTGGAAGAGGATGTCGTAATCCAACTTGCAAAATATTTGAAGGTAGGTAAATGACGATTTACCAATTTCCACCATGAAAAACGAAATTGATTATTAAGTTTTAATTGGATTGAAATTCCTAGATTCCTTTGAGATTTATTGAACTTTTCAATGGCATGTTTAAATCTCGATTATGCCCTTCAAGTTTGTGACTAGGATACCGAGGATCACAAACAAGGTGTGAATAACCATGCAAATTAACTTGGTACTCTCGATGTCAATTATCACCTTAATCAATGTGTCGGTTAACCACACACGCTCCATTGACCTTATGATAAACATCACGCTACCCTTTGCCACCCTTAATAGTCCATGTTAGTGTGCCGTTTAACCACACACGCTCCACTAACGACTTGGCAAGGTGCAAAGTGCAATTTCATGGATTAGCATCAATTTCACATTTTCCTAAAGTAACTAAGATTGGGAATTTAATAAAAAATTTACTTACTTTATAATTTTCATTATACTTATAATGAGGATTAATGTCCTATCCTACCCGTTCGGATAACGACCCTCCACCAGTCAAGGAAGCGGTGGGTGAGAGTGGACACCCATTAAACTGCCATTTTATAGGCAGTAACCTTATACCCCCCTTATAGATCGGCTTCGTGAATGAGGCCTACTAACGGTAAGACTGACTTGTCTTATACATATATATATATATTAATTAAACTTATAATATTATAATAGTATAATGATGGAATTTTAAACTTTTAAAATTCTAGGGTTTAGAATTAAAGTATTCTTAAGTGTGACTTTACAAATTCCAAAACTTGAGGACAAGTTTTGACACTATTCAAAACTTTTCATTTTCTTAACTTATGAGTTTAATGACTTTTAAGGAAAAGACTTTTGGTTTTCCATAACTTGAGGACAAGTTATGGAGTCCATTAAAACCATTAAGATCATTAATTTAATTAACACAATAATCAAAACATTCATACATGATCTAATTTAAACTCATAAGCACAAGATAATTCATATCATCAATCTTCAAGAAATTAGCCTAATCATATAAACTAATACAAATCTTGAAATTATGACAATTGTCTTTTAATTGGACAAGCATGATCATTACCCTATGAAAAAACAGATTCCATGGTTCAAAAAACAGTTTGGGGTAATGATCCTAATCCAATTTCTGGCCAAAAGTCGAAAATATGCCCACTGGAGCACCAACTCGGCAAGTACATGAACTGGACTCGTCGAGTTGGTCATTTTATGAGTGGACTCGGTGAGTTCACTGAACAGAATGTATAAATTCGATTTTTCAACTTTGAAAACCAATAAAACATCAAGTATAATAGAAAACAATCCTAGGCTCTGTAACCACTGATGGGTTTTGAGCATCCTAACAACCTTAAGGTGCACATACAACCCTAAATGCTTTGGATCTAAGTTTTCTCTAATTATACATGCAATTGATTTTCCAAAGCATTATCCTAACTAGCATACAAAACATGGGTACTTGTATAACAAAAAAAAACTAGTTAAATAACATACCTTTTCTTGTAGCTTGATTCCTTGAACCTTTAAGATCCTAGCACCCCAAATGTGATGCCTCAAATGCTTCACACAACACCACCAACAATGGAGGACTTGAGAGAATATGTCTTGCACCAAATTCGGCTATAGCTCTTCCAAAGACTACTTAGGTGCCGATTTTAGGAGCCAAGGGGTTTCTTATATAGTGTAGCAAAACTAGGGTTACACCATGTAAACCCTAATGTGCATGACCTTCCATATTCCTTAGGATCCATGGGTTTAAACCTCCATGGAGCATCCATGGGTTGTCATATTGGTTTAGCCCAACCTAAAGAATTATGGATCATTGTGTGACATCCCCTAATTTCTCGGCCAGAAAAGACCGATTTAATTTATGCTTTTAAAATAAGGTCAGAGTAATCCTTTTAAAAAATGTTGCGGAATTTGTCCCCAAAACAAAACATGATAAAATTTATCAAAACCTTTCTTTAAGAAAAATATATTTTCATTTTATATCAAAACCTAGGGATGTCATGTTCCGATACAGATCAAAAGCATAAACAAGACATTATAAGCCTTACAACAGTTATTTACAACTACTGGCCTATAATCCAAAAATCTCTCATCATCATCCGACTATACTCGGGGTCCACTACCTGTAATATAAAAAGCTGAGTGGGTCAGGCTTGGGAGCCTGGTGAGCATATAGGGTTTTCAACCCACAATAAATAATAAATTTATTAGGTTCATCAATCGACAATAAATTTATTAATTTCATCAACCAAAAATAACCCTAATTACTTATTCCCGTTATCCTCACCTTACGTCCCCAAAAACAATTATCACAAGGGACCTAGCCTAAGGATTTTCATTAGGGGGACAACATTGCTTCGGGGGTTCCTCAGCAATTTATGTCAAATAAGGCAACCATCGAGGTGACAACACTGCTTTCCTCAGCAATTTATGTCAAATAAGGCGACCAATGGGGTGACAACATTGCTTTCCTCACCAATTTATGTCAAACAAGACAACCAATAGGGTGACAACATTGCTTTCCTCAGCAATTTCTGTCAAATAAGACAAACATCGGAGTGACAACACTGCTTTTCCCTCAGCAATTTATGTCAAACAAGACAAACATCGGAGTGACAACACTGCTTTTCCTCAGCAATTTATGTCAAACAGGCACGAAGTCACATCGTCGCCAAGGTTTATACAATAGGCACTAAGTCTATAGCTGCCAACGTACTAAATCCATAGCTACCAACGTACATCTATACTGTACTTTTATCCCTCATTCTTTATCTACCCATGTTTTACCCAACATATTTGAAGATAAAATATATATACATTTTAAATCATTTTAAACATGTATACAACATTCATTCAACATCCATCTCAAATAAACAAACAACATATATACACATAACATGTATTTTATATAAAATACTTCATATCTATGTGTAAGATGAAAGTGACTATACACTCACTTGATTTAATGATAGTCGTGCAGCACTTCGTTTCCTAAAACGATCGTTTCTAAAAAAACCGGGAGTGTTATTGAGAAACCGGGCTCTGCGAGGGTTGGGTTTCAAAACCGAAAAGATAAATTTTTTCGGCTTCTCGGTAACTTCGGGGCGTGTTTCGGGCGTTGGAATTAATCCCGGGGCTTCGGGGGAAGTAGAAATAGCTTAAAAATGGGTTTAGGGGTCAAAATTGGCAATTTTCCAAAATTACTCGGGAAGGCTCGCAGCCTTCTATTTATAGGGGGAGGCTTCGGACCGAGGGGAGCAGGTAGCAGCAGCAGCGAAGGGCAGGTGGCTCCAGGTGGCTCGCATGCGAGGCTCCAGATGGCTCGTGCGAGGCTCCAGATGGCTCGTGCGAGGCTCGGACACGCGAAGACACGCGTCGCTCTGAGATTGGACCTGCGCTTCGGATGCGAGGGTTGCGACACGCGCTGCCAGCTGCTCGAATGACTAAGCTGCTTCGGACACGAGGCGGACACGGGGCGAGATCCGGACGAGGGTGACGTGGCCGAAGTTGGGCCATGCGTAATTCCTTGGATTTCGTGTTTTTCTCGATTTTTGAGCCAAAACTTCTAAAATCCATAACTTTTCGCATACGGGCTCCGTTTTTGACGTTCTTTATATGCACGTGTAGGTACAATTATGCTCTACAACTTTCGTTTAGACTTCATCGGCTAATTTTGACTTTAATTTTAATATTATTATTTTTAACAGACTAGGACAAGAAATCCGTTAAAAATTCATAACTTCTTCATCTGACGTCCGTTTTCGTCTGTCTTTTTACCGTTGTACTACTATTGACGAGACCTTCGATTCTCGTTTAGGTTGTGTCGGCTAAAAATCACTCGATCTAAAATTCGAGTTTTTTAGCTGTCTATTGCTAAGCTGAAACTTAGAAAAATCATAACTTCCTCATACGAAGTCAGATTTGGGCGTTCTTTTTATACATACTCTCGGTTTAACGAACACTACGACTTTCATTTAGATCACCAAGGCTAAAAAGTAGTTTATCAAAAACTCACTTTTTACGTCATTCGGCACCGTGCCTGTTTTGTCACGAAACTTCAACTGGTCATAACTTCTTCGTTATAACTCGGATTTCGGTATTCTTTATATATCTGGAATCCTTGTCACGACCACTACAACTTTCTTAATAGATATCGGCTTTATCTAATATTTATTTTCGACGCTCATTTTTATTCTTGATTAATTAAATCCTAATAATTAAGCATAAAACACATAATTCACATAATAATCACATAATTCCTCTTCATTTCTTTAAAATGAGTTACAAAGGTTAACCTAGACTATTATGTCAATATTAATGCCTAGCCTAGAAACACGGGCGTTACAATTCTCTCCCCCTTAGGATGATTCCGTCCCCGGAATCACATATCAGCAAACAAATGCGGGTAGCGACTCATCATGTCACTCTCCGTTTCCTAGGTGAGATTTGGCCCATTCGTATGTTTCCATCGCACAAGCACTAAATCGACCATCTTGCGTCGCAACTTCTTAGTCTTACTGTCAATGATTGCCTCTCGTTCTTCAATTAACCTCTTGTTTTCATCCAACCTTAATTCATAGATTGGAATTATGTCGGGTACATCTCCCGTGAACTTCCTCAAATAACACACATGAAAGGTGATATGAATACCCTCTAGTTCTTCTGGTAATTCTAGCTTGTAAGCTTGATTTCCCGATCCTCTGAAGAACTTAAACGGTCCAATAAACCTTGGACTCAACTTTCCCGAACCACGTGACATACCTATCTTAGTCGGACTTAATTTGATATGACCTCTAGGGTCGGAATAACAATCATCTTCTTAGTCATTACCGAAACGAAGGTAATGAAATACTCGAACAAAAACGGGATCAATTTCTAGCTTCTTGGTAACCTTGTGACTTTCCTTGATCCAAGTACGAGTCCTGTGCTTCCGGTAGTATAGGCCTCTACTACCATTCACACCTACTCATACTCATCCCAAGTATTGTCTCGCAGTTCTCCAAGTCACCATACATGAATTTCACATAGTCATTCAATACGTCAGATAACAAAACTAGGGTTTATATTATTTCTTGAAATGATTACACAGAGGTTCAAGTTTACCCTATACTATGCCTCTAATAGGCTACACCACATGTTACTAACTGCATGGCTACTTTATATCTTGGTTTTGGGAATATAAGGTCCTTACTCCTGATCCCTTTTATTTCCATCTGCTTCATTAAGGATCATTTGGAATGCCTTTGGTTTTGGTTTTGGTGGAACATTGGGCCTTGCTGCCTTTTTCTTCTTTGGGCAGTCTTTCAAAATGTGCCCTTCCTCGTTACATCCATAGCACATCCTCTTGTTGGACGGACACTCGTTGGCATAATGCCCAGTCTTCCCACACTTGTAGCAGGTCACCTCTTCGCTACATTTCCCGAAGTGCTTCTTTTTGCACTTCTCGCACCATTTTGCTTCGCCTCCTCCTCCTCCAGACTTCGAGAATTTTCTTTTCTCGTTGGACCCTGAAGTTCCTTCAAACTTTCTTTTCTCGTCAACTTCAATCTTGTTGGCGGCTCTTCCCTTAATCATATTTTCTACAGACTTGGCAGCCCAGATAGCCGCCTCCAAAGTAAGGGCTTGACGCACTGGCACTGCATACTCCCATGGAAGTCCCTTTGCGTACCTGTCTATTTTCGTCAGCTCATCTGGGACAATACGCAAAGCAAAATCCATTTTATCTGTAAAGTTATTGGTGTATTCATCAATGGTCATACTTCCCTTCTTTACTGTCAGAAATTGGTTTTCTAGCTCAAGCACATTTTGGGCCAAGCAGTACTTGCGCTTGAATTACACCAAGAACTCTGCCCAAGTCAGTTGCAGTGGCTCATTAGGGCTTAGGGTTTTCCCCAAAGTGTTCCACCAACGAGCAGCGCTACCTCTGAATTGACACACTGCAAATGTGGTTTGTAACTTGCCTTGGCAACGACATGTCATGAAAGCCAATTCCATTTCCGAGATCCAATCCATTACTCTGACGGGATCTTCTTTTCTAGTGAAGGTTGATGGCTTGCAAGTCATAAAGTCTTTACACTTGCATCCATTTCTCTTCACTCCATCATCGTGGTTATTCCTCCTAACCACAAGCAGTTCAGTTTGACCAACAGATCTACTATAATTTCCTTCCTCAGACTGATCATCATTGAGTTCAGGTTGTTCAACAGGCATTGAAGGTTCATTCCTGTTGTTCAGCAATATTTGCCTCATTTCCTCCCTTTGTTCAGCCATCATTGTCTAAATCATGGCTTGTACTCCAGCCATTGTGATGGGTTCTAGTGCAGCTCCTGCTATAGGCACCTGTTCCATCACTTGGGGTTGAGGTTGTTGGTTTCTGTTTGCATTTCCAGCTCCACTTCGAGTTCTTGCCATTTCGATCTATATGCCAAATAAGGCGAATTTAGATCTTTATCCTCGATAGATACTTGAATTCTCCTTATCACTCCGAAACGTTTACATGTTAGTTCTAATATCGTAATCGTACGCTTAGAATCCTACACACATAAGGTTTCCAGATCCGGTCGGCAACAGACCATAGATCCGAACAAATAATGGCATATATGGCAAACATATAGCATTTAGCACATAAAAGCATTTTATGCATCTTTCCTAAAATAAACTAGTGCTCGTGTCTAAAATATGGTAGACACTCATCTCACAATCATCACTTAGCATTCTAAGCTTAAGTCTAGAAATCCTACAAATTCCTAGTTCGCTTAAACTAATTCTCTGATACCAACTGTGACATCCCCTAATTTCTCGGCCAGAAAAGACCGATTTAATTTATGCTTTTAAAATAAGGTCAGAGTAATCCTTTTAAAAGATGTTGCGGAATTTGTCCCCAAAACAAAACATGATAAAATTTATCAAAACCTTTCTTTAAGAAATATATATTTTCATTTTATATCAAAACCTAGGGATGTCATGTTCCGATACAGATCAAAAGCATAAACAAGACATTATAAGCCTTACAACAGTTATTTACAACTACTGGCCTATAATCCAAAAATCTCTCATCATCATCCGACTATGCTCGGGGTCCACTACCTGTAATATAAAAAGCTGAGTGGGTCAGGCTTGGGAGCCTGGTGAGCATATAGGGTTTTCAACCCACAATAAATAATAAATTTATTAGGTTCATCAATCGATAATAAATTTATTAATTTCATCAACCAAAAATAACCCTAATTACCCATTCCCGTTATCCTCACATTACGTCCCGAAAACAATTATCACAAGGGACCTAGCCTAAGGATTTTCATTAGGGGGACAACATTGCTTCGGGGGTTCCTCAGCAATTTATGTCAAATAAGGCAACCATCGGGGTGACAACACTGCTTTCCTCAGCAATTTATGTCAAATAAGGCGACCAATGGGGTGACAACATTGCTTTCCTCAGCAATTTATGTCAAACAAGACAACCAATAGGGTGACAACATTGCTTTCCTCAGCAATTTATGTCAAATAAGACAAACATCGAAGTGACAACACTGCTTTTCCGTAAGCAATTTATGTCAAACAAGACAAACATCGGAGTGACAACACTGCTTTTCCTCAGCAATTTATGTCAAACAGGCACGAAGTCACATCGTCGCCAAGGTTTATACAACAGACACTAAGTCCATAGCTGCCAACGTACTAAATCCATAGCTACCAACGTACATCTATACTGTACTTTTATCCCTCATTCTATATTTACCCATGTTTTACCCAACATATTTGAAGATAAAATATATATACATTTTAAATCATTTTAAACGTGTATAAAACATTCATTCAACATCCATCTCAAATAAACAAACAACATATATACACATAACACGTATTTTATATAAAATACTTCATATCTATGTGTAAGATGAAAGTGACTATACACTCACTTGATTTAATGATAGTCGGGCAGCACTTCGTTTCCTAAAATGATCGTTTCTAATAAAACCGGGAGTTTTATTGAGAAACCGGGCTCTGCGAGGGTTGGGTTTCAAAACCGAAAAGATAAATTTTTTGGGCTTCTCGGAAACTTCGGGGCGTGTTTCGGCCGTTGGAATTAATCCCGGGGCTTCGGGGGAAGTGGAAATAGCTTAAAAATGGGTTTAGGGGTCAAAATTGGCAATTTTCCAAAATTACTCGGGAAGGCTCGCAGCCTTCTATTTATAGGGGGAGGCTTCGGACCGAGGGGGACAGGTGGCAGCAGCAGCGAACGGCAGGTGGCTCCAGGTGGCTCGCATGTGAGGCTCCAGATGGCTCGTGTGAGGCTCGGACACGCGAAGACACGCGTCGCTCTGCGGTTGGACCGCGCTTCGGATGCGAGGGTTGCGACATGCGCTGCCAGCTGCTCGGATGACTAAGCTGCTTCGGACACGAGGCGGACAGGGGGCGAGATCCGGACGTGGGTGACGTGGCCGAAGTTGGGCCATGCGAAATTCCTCGGATTTCGTGTTTTTCTCGATTTTTGAGCTAAAACTTCTAAAATCCTTAACTTTCGCATACGAGCTCCGTTTTTGACGTTCTTTATATGCACGCTTAGGTAAAATTACGCTCTACAACTTTCGTTTAGATTTCGTCGACTAATTTTCACTTTAATTTTAATATTATTATTTTTAACAGACCGGGACAGAAAATCCGTTAAAAATTCATAACTTCTTCATCCGACGTCCGTTTTCGTCTATCTTTTTACCGTTGTACTACTATTGACGAGACCTTCGATTCTCGTTTAGGTTGTGTCGGCTAAAAATAACTCGATCTAAAATTCGAGTTTTTTAGCTCTCTACGGCTACGTTGAAACTAAGAAAAATCATAACTTCCTCATAAGAAGTCAGATTTGGGCGTTCTTTTTATACATACTCACGGTTAACGAACACTACGACTTTCATTTAGATCACCAAGGCTAAAAAGTAGTTTATCAAAAACTCACTTTTTACGTCATTCGGCACCGTGTCGGTTTTGTCGCGAAACTTCAACTGGTCATAACTTCTTCGTTATAACTCGGATTTCGGTATTCTTTATATATCTGGAATCCTTGTCACAACCACTACAACTTTCTTAATAGATATCGGCTTTATCTAATATTTATTTTCGATGCTTCTTTTATTCTTAATTAATTAAATCCTAATAATTAAGCATAAAACACATAATTCACATAATAATCATATAATTCCTCTTCATTTCTTTAAAATGAGTTACAAATGTTAACCTAGACTATTATGTCAATATTAATGTCTAGCCTAGAAACACGGGCGTTACACATTGGCCCACATTATAAGAATCAATGATTTACACAATCAAACTTCATATATTTAATTAGTCTCTTTTGATCACTAAATTAATTTTAAACTAATTCTAGATAAATACTAAAATTAAATAATATGATTTCATATTAATATATTAGAACTTATAATATATTAACAAATCATAAATAACCTCTTCTCAAATGTCCATCCTTCAGATTGTTTTGGTGCCATGCAACCCAAATGGACCATGCTACTCTTGGGTCAAGTACATACCAAATATAGTTATGGACTTAGACACATTATCCAACACAAAACATATAAGGATTTCGTGGGCTCCTCCCAAGGTCTTACTCCAGGATGTCATGGGCTCCCCCACATGGTCTTACACCTAAGTGACATGGGCTCCCCCATGGTCTTTAGCTGGAAAGCCATGGGCTCCCCCACATGGTCTTACATCCAAGTTTCATGGGCTCCTCCCATGGTCTTTACTTGAAAAGCCATGGTCTCCCCCACATGGTCTTACATCCAAGTGTCATGGGCTCCCCCCATGGTCTTCTCTGCAAGTATCACATATATAGCTAGCATAAATAACTATCATACCACATATCTCTACAATAACGAGTATGCCACATATCACAAAATGGGTCGGCCTTGGTGCCTTAGACCTATTGGTATGGTGAGGAGAATTACCTCTCGAATGATGAACTGACAAGCTAAGATCAGATAAATCCCACGAACTACTCCAACTCAACTGCCTATAATCATCATGTGATTAACTTGTCACAATCCCGAAATACCATAATTATCCTCAAAGTCAACCCTGGTCAGCCCTGGTCAAAGTCAAGGTCAACAGTCAATGTTGACCTCAACTCGTCGAGTTCCTTCCGAGTCCATTCCACTGAATCCCGAGTCAACTCGCCGAGTCACCTAAGTGACTCGTCGAGTTCATCAAATGTCCAGAAGACCAAAGGTTCATGCAGACCAAAACTCTAATCCTTCACTGAACTCACTCAGAATCTCGAAAACAGGTAAAACCCTACCTGACTCATCGAGTTGGCTAAGGGACTCGACGAGTTCCTTCAAACCTTTTTGTGTTCAGTCCTTTCCAATGGGATCCAAGGTCCCAAACTTCATATCCAACTTCTCCTAGTGTAGTTACCACGTAAAGTTGCAAACTTTACGTGCATGCAAGACCTCACAAGGCTAAAACACCAAAACTAAGGTTCCTACAAGGTTTTAGTGCATGAAAAGGGCCTAAGTTGGATAAAGTGAGCAACTTTATGTCATTAAGGACCTAGAGATGTCCAGATCTGGAACCATATCCTTGTGATAAGTCCAAATCCGAGTATGACACCCTTTTTGGCACCAAAAGTGACCATTTACTTCCAAGAAAAGAGATCTAAGCAACTAAAGATCAAGATAGTGACTTTATACCTTAAGATGGTTGCCAATACAGAGTAGATGTCGGATCTACTGCTTCTCCCCTTGCTCCTTCTTCTTCAAGCTCCAAATTCCTTCACAACCACACCAAAATCACTCTCAAAAGGTCTCTCTCTCTCTCTCACTAAAGAAGGTGTATAGCTCAAACTAGGGTTTCTCTGGCTGTAGGAACGATGGAAGAGGCTGTAAATGAGTCATAAGTTCTTTAAATAGGGTACAAACCCCTGAAAATTAGGGTTTCTCTTTATAGTGCCTACTCGTCGATTCGGGCCTTCCGACTCGTCGAGTAGATCTGAAGTCTCGCGTCCTCATAATAACCTCTACTCGACGAGTTGAAGCTCCCCAACTCACCGAGTCCATGCACAAAACCCTAAAAATTAGATAAATTAAATAATACCTGGAACAGGTGTTACAATGCCAACCCTAGTACACCATTAAACAACAGTAAACCACTTACAATGTAAATTAGATAAAATTAAATAAAGTACAAGCCACTAAATTCTTTGTTAAGGGTATATTTAACGCAACTCTATAAAGAAAAAAAAATATTTTTAGAATAAAAAATAGATAATTGTTTTAATCCAATTTATTTTTAATTTTAAAAATCAAGTTTCAAATAGTATTATTTTAAATTTGAAATAAAACTATTAATTTATATTATAAATAGAGTATACGTTTTACTTATTATATTGGGCTTTTCAAATATGTATTTGTATATATTTAATTTACTTAACTTGTTCTAACTTTGAATTTATATATCTTGAGTTTATATAATTATATTATTAATTTAAATATGACAATAGTTTCAAATATATTTAAAACATTAATATTTTTACTTTTTATTATGGAAGATATGGTGGATAACCTATTGATTCATGTTTAAATCTTGATACTGCTCAACCTTTATTGTCATGGATGTTCGTCTGTGGTGACTCAAAAACATTAGACATAGTCTCATGTTTGCAGTGAATATTAGTCGCAAAGTTGGCTTGAAACCCTCGATATAAAAAATTTCACGCTCGACCTTGAGGGGTGTCGGGTGTGCGGCCGCACAACCTCAAAAAAAATAGGGCATGATTTTAACCAAATTATGTAGTTTATATGTTATCGTATACCATTTTATGCAAACAAATACATAAAAGGTATACAATTCAAGTGGTTTAGACACGTATTTTTACTACGTATTTTTACTACATATTTTTACTTGTAATCAACATGGGTTCGATTTGCTTTCACTCAATCTGTATGTTTTTAACCCTAAACTTTTTTAAATTGTTTTTGTCATTTTTTAATTAATTTAGTCGCCTTTTAGTTTTTCATCACAACAATACACCCTTTAAACTTATTTTATTTATATGTAGAATTTTTTTATATAAAAGGTCAATTTATCTTTTGCACAAGACTTTTGAAATCAACCGACTAGTCTAAAGTTCTCTTTCCAAAAAACATGAATATATATATATATATATATATATATATATATATATATATATATATATAAAGCTAGGTTCAAATGTTTCTAGCAAATAGTGTGTGTCTAAATGCACCAATGAGAATTCAGGAATAATAAATCATTAAATAAATTAAAAAATGGTATAATGGTAAACTTACTATATCTAATTATGGTAAAAAATAATTCAATTAATCTCTCCTTATTTATCTCCTTAATTAGTTTAACTCTACAAAGCCAACATCCCTAACGGAAATGTCTATTATCCGCCATCATAACAACAACTTCTAGATCCTCTATTCGACTACTCTTCTTCCTCATCTTCATGTTCGTCGGCCTCTTGCTTTCCATACGCTTGCTAGACGCTAACGGAAAGGTCCCAGATTTGGATCTCATGTTTGACTGCGTTGAGTGGCCAGTCATCTTGAAGAAGTACTATTGTGGCCCTAATGCAGTTGCTCGATTGTGCGCCCCAATCTACCAGGTATTTCATACTTTCCCTCTTCGAATATGAATATCTGAATATTGCTATGCTCTTGTACTAATCATAACATGTTTTTTTAGTTGTATCTCTAGTTCCCGACCACCAAGAAACTGAATTGGTAAGCCTCACTAATTTTTTTTTGAAGAAACTGAAGAAGCACACCACGTGTTCGATAAAATGCATAGTTGATATCTAGGTTTTTTTTAATGCATCTTGATGTCGATCATTCTGCTAGAATGAAATTAGGTAATGGTGTTCAAGTCATCTTTATTTTTAAATATATTTGATGTTGGTGCATTTAGTTGTTCATTTCATTAGTAATATTCTACAAAGCGTGATGATTTGTGTGTGCTCTGAAGGTGTTTGACGAAATGTCTAGTACAAATCTGTTAGAATTCATCAATGCCCACCATGTGTTTGATGTAATTACTGAACCAGGAGTACAACAAATTATCTCTATTAATGTTATTATTTGTGTACTATAATGTTATTACTTTGTGATCAACTAACTGAAATATTAGAATAGCTATCTTACATCATCATCGGGTGTTATTCTCATCTTTAACTGTTTCATTCTTTAAGAATATTTTGCATCTAATGTATTTTTTTATTTGAATAATGTGTAAAGAGTATTATATTCTTGCATAATCACATAGGAATGATTCTGCCAAAATTGTAGTTCTAGTATAATCACATAAGAATGATTATGGTAAAATCACACAAGAATGATTTTTCTAGGGTTTTATTGCAACTGGATTAATCTTTTATCATGATTTCTGCCATAATTTATAGGTTTATTCTTTTAGAATGCACATAATTTAGAATGCTCATGGTGAATGTATAAAATGTTACTCTTACATATTCGATTTCGTGGCAGTTATTCTCATCAAATACTCGATTTGAAGGAAGTTATTCTCAAAGAATGTGTGAAAGGAACCTGATGATCAAGTGTTGGAAGGTTGGATGATGGCATGTGGGATGAAGATGAACAATGATCAATGATCTTCACAAAAGAAAGCACTGGCATAATAATTTACAATATAATGATACGACTATATATTATAATATATATATTCTGGTAGAATATTCAGTTAGAATAATCTACCAATTGTGTTTGTTTTGTTATTAATGAGTGTTTCATTATGATAGAATAATATATTAAGATTTTTATTTTTTAAGAATGTGATGACAAAAATTTAACTTGTATCAAAAAATTTGTTATTCTTAGAAAGTTCATTCAATCAAAAAATGTTGTTATTTCGTTTGAAGAATGATATGATCTGATATTCATTCTATAAGAATATGTATTCTGTCATTCAATCAAAACATGTATTCTTCGGTCATTATAAAAATACGTTGGAATTAATATTGAATAAGATTTTCAGATTTTTAAAATTAGAGATCTAATTATCCCTAAATTTCCGAAAATTTTCTTTTTTAAATATAGTTAATTGTCCAGAATACCCTTATGGTGAAATTTGTGTGATTAAATTGATTATTTTTTAATTAGTTAATAAACATAGAACCCTTACTTAAATTATCCCAAATGATTGGCTCATAATCAATTTCATAGGCACACAGTACTTAGAGCCTGTTTGATTTCAACTTACCGGGTCCGGTCAGTGCTGACTGCTGACTCGGTCAGCAGTCAGCTGTTTGATAAATACAAAATATAGTTGATTCGGTCAGCATTCCAATTAACCTCGGTCAGCCAATCCACTTACCCGGTAAGCAAAAAAAAACTCCTGACTGAAAATAAGAAGCGTACCCTTGCTCGCCTCCAGCTTCCTTCGCTGTTAACCTAGACAAAAGCGACACCTGCTGCAGCTGATCGCCTCCATCGCCAACAGCTTCTCCGACGACGATTACACAGCGCCATCCACGATCTGCACCTCCTGCGCCATCTTCTCTACTGCAGGTAACGTTTTCTTGAGTGTTTTTTTTTCTGCTTTTTTTTATGACTTTACCCAAGTGCAGAAATCTACTGGTTTTGAAAATATGGAATCTTGATTTGATTCCATTGTCTTGTTTCAAATGATCTTGAATGTGCATTTGTTTGTAAATCTATTTTTGGAGCAATGTCACTCTAAAATCCGCTAGAAAAGGGAGGAGATAAGTTGTGCACACAACGTGTTTGACAAAATGCCCAAGAGAGTGTTATATGCTTATGAGATCAAAATTTATTTGTATGAAATCAAAATTTATGTTGTATGAAATTTGTTAAGATAAGAAAGTGTTATATGCTGCGAATTTTGTTAAGATAAGAAATCAAAATTTGTTAAGATAAGAAAGTGTTATATGCTGTGAATTTGTTAAAATTTATTTGTATGAAATCAAAATTGATGTATGTTTAATTTGGATTTTATATGATAATTTGTGTTTTTATAATTTTTTTATCCAGCACAAGAGACAACACAAGGGTAATATGGTCATTTTTTCATTCAGCACAACCATTCAGATAAATAATCAAACAGCATAAACTCAGTCAGATATGGACTCAGTCAGCATTTCTAACCCAGTCAGCTTCTAACCCAGTCAACAACTATCAAACGACCCCTTAGTATTATATATATATATATATATATATATATATATATATATATATAATACTCATATTGTAATATTTTATTATTTTTTTATAAATTATTTGTCTAGTAATATTTATTTAATATTAAAAAATTTAAGGTTATTATCATAAAAAGATTTCAGACAAATTTATAAATACCTTCTAAATTAAAGGGTGTTTAAGAAAAAAAATTAGAGAAAGTAAATATATTTGGGATTTTCTTTTTCTATGTAAAAAATTGAGTGGGTATAGAGTAGAGATCACTATTAACTTTATTTTTTTATTGCAAAAATAAAATAAAATAATTTATGATTGGGGATGGTCTAAATTTTTGTTAAAAATAAACAAATACTATTTGAAAATGCATAGGAATAATTGTTGTATTTGTTTTTCAATGATATACGTTTCGAATGTTTGATATAATTCTATTAGACTAAAATACAAATTAAATTATCAAAAGGAAAATTACAGTATGGTTCATTCACCCTTTAAAAAATGATAAATATTCGATTGGACACAATATCCCAAAGGTTTATTTGATGGACTGTTTTGAGGATATAAACATTCGATTGGACTTTGGAGGAAATGAGAAGGCGACGAGTTCACGTGTGCGGTATCTGTCATCGCCTCACGTGATGTCCCTACACGGCGGCCGGTGGCCATGTTATCGGGGCCCTCGCTTCACCCCCATTCATTTGTTTTTTTTATTCACATCGTTTTTCGTGTTCCTTTTCGATGTCAAACTTGCGAAGCAATGTAATGTCACATTCAATGTCAAAAAACCAACATCTAACTTTATTTGAGAACATGATTCTCATTCACATTACTCCTTGTCATTTTATCATGTAGAGTAAGCTTTAAATTGTCTAGGATTTAATTGTATTTTATAGAACTCTATTCACGTGCATATTTTATGAACGAATATAAACAAAATCGAAAGTCTTAGAACTGAAACAAAATCTTTCATGATGATACTAGGGATGTTCGAGGCTTGGGAGTCCCCATGGAAGATGAGGGGTTTGAAACCTGATATCACTTGAAGAAAAAGGTGTGGGAGGGTTTTGCCGTGACAAAAGTCTTTTTTTTTTTTTTTTGAACGGCAGGCATAGAATAAGAAAAAGCTAGCCAGAGGCTAGGAGGTACAATATGTCTTAGAACAAAAAACAAAACAAGACAACATAAAATCAAAAACTAAACAAGACAACCTAAAATCAAAAACTACTGCCTACAATAACATTCTAGAATTGGGTCATAACACCACTCAATCCACCTTAGATTATGTCCTTTTCGATTCCGAGCATTGATCCATAAGTGTGAACGAGCTTGTACCTCACATGTCAGTACCGATTTTGATATGGAGTTTGAGTTTAGAGCATGAGCCTTACTATTTCTGAATCTCCAAATTACCCACAAGAAGACTAGCATTATAGCTTCGTGGAACACCTTCAACCTTTGATGACCACCTAGCAAATTTTTACATTCTAACAACTCTTGACAAGAGCTAGGTGAGTGTTCCAATAGCCGCCACCAACTACATACCTGCAACCAAACTTCCCTTGAGATTGGGCATCCCACAAAAGTCTATGTGACACTTTTGCCGGCGGTGAACACCACGCCCTATCTTTTTTTTGTCGGTGGTAAATCTCAATGGTGAACTTCCATTGATAACAAATCTCAATGGTAACATTTTTTTTGTTTTCCGATTGGTTATTACAATTATTTTTTTCTTTTTAACTTAAATACAACTATATATAACATTGGTAAAAAAAACCACCACATCCCATTCATAGACAAAGTGTGGCACAATTTGTAAAAGTTTATGTGGCGTCTATGTGACACATTTTTATCATTCACAAAAAAACAACCACACTCTTTAGCTTCAGTCCATCAAAATGGTATTTGTTAATTATGGTAAAAGCCTATTAAAGAGAGGCTATGTATGCAGTATATTTATATAAAGAGAATTTTATATTGGGGTCCATATACTATACAATATATATGAAAAACAATTTATACTATAAGTAACACACCCCCTCAGTTTGAGCATTGGGGTTTACATATGTTCAAACTGTTCCGAAAATCCAGAAATAATTGTGTAGGGAGATCCTTAGTTAAAATATTTGCATACCGATGCGCCGATGGCACGTGTAACACATGCACATGTCCAATGACAACACGTTCTCTAAAAAAATGTAAATCTATCTCTACATGCTTGGTACGTTGATGTTGTACATGGTTAGAAGATAAATACATGGCACTCACATTATCACAAAACAGAACCATGACTTTAGATAACATACATGATAACTTGAGAAGAAGATTGTGAAGCCAAGCAGCCTCTGCAACAACATTTTCCACCCTACGGTACTCAGCCTCAACAAAGGACTGATAAACCACGTGTTGGCATTTGGAGGACCAAGAGACGAGATTACTGCCAAAATAAACACAAAACCCAAAAGTAGACCGGCGAGTGTGAGAACAGTCGGCCCAATCAGCATCAGAATAAGAGACCAATCAATCAACTGAAGAAGGTTGGATAGATAGATCATAGGATAATATGCCCTGAAGATAGCGAAGAATACGCTTAAGGGCGAGGAGATGAGGTTCATGCGGATCATGCATAAAGAGACAAATTTGTTGGATAACATACGCAATATCAAGACGAGTGAAGGTAAGATATTTCAAGGCACCAGCAAGACTCCGATATGGAGTGGGATTATTAACAGGAGGAAAATGAAGACAGAGTTTGGATTTCGTTTCAGAAGGAGTGGTGCAAGGATTGCAAGAAGCCATGTCAGCACGAGACAAAATTTCCTTAGCAAAGGAAGTTTGAGATAAGGATAAACCTTTCTCAGTGCGATATACAACGGTGCCTAGGAAAAAGGAAAGAGGTACCAAGTCTGACATAGGGAATTCATAGGAAAGCTGAGACATAATGCAAGAACTAAGAGTCGAAGAAGAAGCAGTAAGAATGATGTCGTCAACATAAAGGAGAAGAAAGATATGATCAGAACCAGAGTGATAGCTAAATAGCGAGCAGTCAGATCAACTGCTGGTGAAGCCAAGGGAGGTGATGAAGACAACAAATCGCTGATACCAAGCCCTCGAGGCTTGTTTGAGACCATAAAGGGCTTTGCGAAGGCGACAAACATGATGAGGAAATATGGGATGAGTATATCCAGGAGGTTGTTTCATGTAGACATCCTCAGAGAGGTCACTATGAAGAAAGGCATTTTTTACATCCAGCTGATGAATGGGCCAGTGTTTGGATATCACAATGCTCAGAACAGTACGGATGGTGGCAGGTGTAAAAACAGGACTAAAAGTGTCATCAACGTCAAGTCTAAGAAGTTGAGAGAACCCATGAACGACAAGTCGACCTTTATAGCGATCAAGATTGTCACTGCCGTCAAACGTGTGATGATATAGCCATCGATAACCAACAATGTTGGCCTGTGGAGGAGGAGGAACAAGATCTCATGTATGATTTGACTGAATAACATTCATTTCAGAATCCCTGGCGGATTTTCAATTGGGGTCACAAAGGGATTGAGAAGTAGAGTCAGGTATGAGAGAGATGTCAGAAGTGGCGGATAAATTGTAATTTTGTTTGGGCCAAAGAGACCCAGTGCGATAGTGAGTGACCACGGGATGAGTTGGAGGGAAAGGATGAGGAGTATGAGGAGAAGGAGGAGAAGGAGTAGGAGTAGTAGGGTATGTGAGATACTAGTGGGAGAGACATGGGAAGACGAGTCACTGAGAGTATTTGTGGTAGGGGATGGAGGGAGAGTGACCATAGGAGGGATATGAGGAGGTATGTCTTCAGGTTGGAAGGAATCATAATCATTGGTGGAAGGTTTATCATGAAAGTCGGAATAAGGAAAATGTTCTTCGTCAAAGATGACATGACGAGGGATGATGATACGTTAAGAAACAAGATCAAGACAATGATAGCCACGATGATCAAGTAATGGGCCAAGGTAAACACAATCAGACGAACGTGGAGAAATCTTGTGAGAAGTGGTAGCGGATAGATTTGGATAACACGGGCACCCAAAGGCACAGAAATGATCATAGGAGGAAAAACGACCAAAGAGTAGCTCAAAGGGTGTTTTAAAGGAAATGTTGGAGGTGGCAAGACGATTAAGGGTGTGCGCAACGGTGAGAAGAGCTTCCACCCAAAATTCTGGTAGAATAGAGGCTTGGAAGAGAGAAAAACGAATAAGGTTATTTATGGTACGAATTATGCATTCATCTTTACCATTCCGTTGAGACGTATATGCACATGAAAACCAAATTTTAATACCTTTATTGGCAAATAAGGTGAGAAGGGATTGATTATTAAGTTCAGGACCATTATCACATTGAAAGTTTTATGTTTGATTGAAATTGTATTTGAACATAAGCATGAAATTTCGTAAACACATCAAAAACACCAGATTTAGCACAAAGGGGAGAAACCCACAATAAATGAGTAAAATCATCCAAAAAAGAACATAATAATTGAAACCCCTCATACTAGAAATATGAGATGTCCATAAGTCACAATGAATTAAGTCAAACATGTAAGATGTATTAGTAGTAGAAGCTGAGAATGGTAAACAACAATGCTTCCCAAGATGATATGCATGACAGGTGGGAAGCTTATTATTAGTGATAGAAATGAGTTTGTGTGAATGTAAGAAATCCAAAACAGAAGAACCAGGATGACCAAGTCGTCTCTACTAGGTGGGAAGAGAGACAACAACAGAGGCAATAACAGAAAGAGAAGGAGATGGAGATGGAACAATATGATAGAGATCGTCGACACTATCACATCTTTGAATGAATGCATATGTTTTAAAATCTTTCACACTGAAACCAAACGGGTAAAACATTACAAAAATAGAGTTATTTGTAGTGAATTGACGGACAGAAACAAGATTTTTAACGATTTTATTTGACATAAATACATTATTTAAAGCTAAATGGTTGTGAGAATGTGGGGAAAAAGTTTAACCAATATGAGTGACAGGGAGTATAGCACCATTACCAACCATAATAGATCTATAACTACATGGTGTTACAGAGAGCATGTTACCTAAATTAAAAGACATATGAAAGGTAGCTCAAAAGTCCATGTAAGTGTTGTTGTCAGACGGTGGTTGAATAGGCATAGCTTGAAACACAGACGTGAGGTCAGTGGATTGTTCAGGACTTGACTGGACGTGACCACCAAAAGAAACTACATCGGAGGGCTGCGTATAAGCTCCATGAAGCTGTTGTTGAGGATGCATGGATTTCACCTGAGAAGGCTGTTGAGTGGTGTATCCGATACTCGAAGTTGCTGGCATAGGGGTTGTTGCGTAGTGCAGCTGCTACGGAAAATCTATTGCGGACCAGGAGCCTGCGGAGGCAAAAGCTATGTAGAAGGAAGTTGTGCAGGCGGGTTGAAGGGCAGCTGTTGAGAAGGCTCAAATGGCAGCAGGATTGGATGATGTTTCTGAGTCATGTATGACTGATGTTTGCTGCTGTGAAGTTGAGTAGCCAGCAGGGGTGTTTCTGAAGACAGCAGGAGGCTGTTGGGAGGGTGCATTACTCAAAATTCCAGCAAAATTCGCTTGCGGTTCAGTAAAATTCCCATGAGATTTATTTTTTGAGGAGTGTTTGGAATTGTTTCGGTTTGGTTTTTGTTCCATCTATTCTTTGATCTTCCCAAATTGTTGGAAGAGGAAAAAAGAGTCGCACTTTGAGACATAGGCAAGTCAAGAGTAGCATCAGAAGCCGCCTCTCGAGATTCATGCAATAAAAGCATGTTTTTTGGCCTCGAGAAAAGATGGAAAAGGCTCCGTGTTGGTGATGACATCAACAATATTATGATATGAAGGCGGTAGTTGGTGCAAGATTTGCATCACAAGCTCAATTTCGGTGATAGTGGAATCAACGTCTTTAAGATCATCGAATAGGTTTTTGAGCATGTGGCAAAATTCGATGATGGAGCTTGAACCCTTCGTGGTGTTGCGAAATTGATCTTGTAATTGTAACATACATAACATCTTATTGTTGCGAAAAAAACTTATCTAACTTGTCCCAAAGATCTTTGGTGGTACAGTCATCACTAGAGATGATTTGAAGCAACCCATGATCACATGTGTTATTAAACCAAGAGACTACCGCCCATATCCTTAATCTAGTCCCAACTAAAAAGGTTTCCAAAACACCTCACGAGATGTGGACATGGAAGGTTCCCTCGTTAGCACACATCAAGGTTTGGGGTTGCAAGGCATTTGTGAGAAAAGAAACTCACGACAAGCTCGAACCTTGAAGTGAGCGTTGTATTTTCATCGGTTATCCACAGAAATCCTTTGGATTTCTCTTCTATAGACCGAGTGACAATGTTGTCTTCGTTGCAAGGAGATGAGTCTTTCGCGTGAGAGAACTCATATGCCAAGAGGACAGTGGGAGACAAATTGAACTTGAAGAGCTTCAAGAGTTAAGCGATGAAGGAACCTCAAACACTAGCGATCAACCCGAGGAGGAAACTCCTGTTGAACCGATTAACGAGTCCTTACCTCTGAGGCGTTCCAGTAGAATTAGACAGGCACCTGAGTTTTATGGTTTCCATATTACTACTGAATGTGACACATTTATCAGTGATAGTACACTAGTAAACTTGGATGAACCTAACAACTACAAGGAAGCCATGGCAGGCCCCGAGTCTGCAAAATGGAAGGAGGCTATGGACAGCGAGATTCAGTCCATGTATGACAATCAAGTTTGGAAATTGGTTGATAATGTACTAGGCTGTAAGACAGTCGGATGCAAATGGATCTTCAAGAAGAAGACTGACATGGATGGGAAAGTACACACTTATAAGGCGCGATTGGTTGCCAAGGGATTTACTCAAACTCCTAGAGTTGACTATGATGAGACCTTCTCACCAGTGGCTAAGATTAAATCTATAAGGGTTATGCTAGCCATAGCTGCATTTCATGATTATGAAATATGGCAAATGGATGTCAAAACCGCTTTCCTTAATGGGAAGTTGGCATAAGATGTTTACATGAGTCAGCCAGAGGGTTTTGCCAATGCAAAGTACCCTAATAGAGTGTGTAAGCTTGATAAATCCATTTATGGATTGAAACAAGCATCTCATAGATGTAAGCTTTGTTTCGATGATAAAGTCAAAGAGTTTGGATTTTCAAGAAACGAGGATGAGTCTTGTGTGTAGGTCAATGCTAGTGGGAGTATAGTAAGCTTTCTGGTGCTGTATGTAGATGACATACTACTCATAGGAAACAACATCCCAACCTTGCAGGAGGTTAAGTCCTAGCTTGGGAAGTGTTTTGCTATGAAGGACCTTGGAGAAGCTGCTTACATCCTATGGATAAGGATATTGAGAAACATGAGTAAAAGACTAATAGGACTTAGTCAAAGTACGTACTTGGACATGGTGTTGAAGCGTTTCAGCATGGAGAACTCCAAGAAAGGTGACTTACCCATCCAATGCAATACCAAACTGAGTAAGACTCAGAGTCCGAGTACAGAGACTGAGATAGCAGAGATGAATCCCATACCATATGCTTCCGCAGTTGGTTCGATCATGTATGCTATGACTTATACTCGCCCTGATGTGGCCTTTGCTTTGAGCATGGTCATCAGATATCAAGGGAATCATTGTAAAGCTCATTGGACTGTGGTTAAGAACATTCTTAAGTACCTGCGGAGGACTAAGGATTGGGTCCTTACCCTCGGTGGGAGTGATGACTTGAGAGTGACAGGGTATAGTGACGCCAGCTGTCAGACCGACAGAGATAATTTCCGCTCTCAGTTGGGCTGGGTATTTACCCTTAATGGAGGAGCAATAACATGGAAAAATTCCAAACAGGAAACTGTGGCTGATTCAACGTGCGAATCAGAGTACATAGCAGCAAGAGAAGCAGCAAAGGAGGCAATATGGCTGAAGAACTTCATTGGAGACCTTGGAGTTGTACCAGCTGTAAAGGAGCCTATGGATATTTTCTATGACAATGAAAGTGCAGTTGCCTTAGCCAAGGAACCAAGGGATCATGGTAGATCTAGGCACATCGACATAAAATATCACTTTATAAGACATCAAGTAGAAGAAGGACAACTCGTAGTAAAGAGGATATCGTCAGAGAAGAACCCGTCAGATCCCCTTACAAAGGGACTCAGCAGGGAGAAGCACTTGCTGCATGCAAGGAGTATTGGGCTGAAGGACGATATTAGTTTTAATGATTAGATAGATATTTAGAAACTTGTAATAGCTAACATGTAGTTGACATCTGATGATTGGATAAAAGGAGTTTTATTTATAAGTAAAGTTACAATCTTGTGTCAATTATCTACTATTGTTTCATTTTGCATGTTTTGACTTCCAGAATAATAAGATTATTCAAACTATCCACAATCGATCGTACTTTGGGAGTAGGTTATGTAAGTAGACTGTCATGAATGAGTTTTGTAATATTGTCTAAGGTGTTAGACATTGCAAAGGTTTGCTACAAGCATTCATGAGTGCTCTTGAAATAAGATTTGAGTATTGGATTCAACCCACACTCACATGAATCACTTCATGGAATTTATCACGAGTGATTGTGAGATGCTAATATCGTATAATTTTCAAACCGAGATATATGAGCTGTTGATTATGAGTTGGTTGTACATTGACAGTGCAAAACCGCATCAGTAACTTGATGTTATAAAACGTACTGTTGTGTATGATTTAACAAGTAGTTAGTACAAGCATATAAGTCGAAGTTTATATGTTCCTTTTATCCTAAGAGGATTCAAAGCAATATCTTGGGTCCCTCGATGATTTTTTTTTGACTTATGTGTCGGGCCCGGTCAGGACTAAATTGATGTGTTCAATTAAGTTCTATGTCAAACAAATCAGAAATCGGGAAACAAACTGCCGGACAATAAGAATGACTATGTTCCATGTATTTGTCTGCATGATATCTTGAAGAACAGAGGATTATATGATCACTTATCTAAATGGCGCGACATGATTCGACATTGGCTTTTAGAGAGCTACGATTGTTACTCGTATTTTGAAGCTACATTGGCAATTATAGTTATTAGACTTATCCAAGTGGGAGACTGTTGGATTAGGTGTCTAAGCCCATAACTATAATTGTTATGTACTTGACCCAATAATAGCATGGTCCATTTGGGTTGTAACACACTAAGACAATTTGATAGGATGGATATTTGAGGAAGAGGTTATTGTGATTTATTAATGTATTATAAGTATAATATATTAATTGAGAAATCACATTATTTAATTAGTATTGATCAAGAATTATTTTGGTATTAATTTAGTGATCAAAAGAAACTAATTAAAGTTACAAGGACTGATTAGGTAAATCAGTAATACTTCTAGTTGGACTCATGACTCATGTTGACTAGGGTTGGACTAAACCTACATGAAAGTCCATGAAAGGTTTAGCCCAAAAGGCCTAAGAAATATGAAGAGTCATTAGGGTTTGCATGGTTGTAATCCTAAGCTATAAAAGAAGTCCCTAACACCCTAAAATCGGCCCCATGCATACTAAAGTAGGAGCTAGCCAATTTTGATATCCCTAACCTCTCTCTCAAGTTCATTATCTTGTTCTTGGTTTGTTATAATACATTTGAGGCATCACACTTAAGGTGCTAGGCTCCTAAAGGTCAAAGACAAGCAAGCTACTACACAAGGTAATCTTCTAACTGTTTTTATGATTAAGATGTTGCCTTGCATGCTAGTTTAGGCTTTATGCTTTGGAAAAACAATGTTGCATGTATAATTAGAGAAAACTTAGATCCAAAGTGTAACGCCCGTAGATCCGAGCAAGTCAAATTAGAGATAATAGGGGTTGAAAACGACTTTTCGACAAAAGATTATTTAGAATAAATAATCTTAACCAAGTTGTAGAATACGTCTCAAGGTTTCCGTACATATAAAGAACGCCGAAATCCGAGTTATAACGAAGAAGTTATGACCCGTCGAAGTTTTACGGCAGAACCGGCACGGCACCGGGAGACGTAAATAGTGAATTTACGATAGAGAGACTTTTAGCCTTAGCGATCTAAATGAAAGTCGTAGAAAACGTTAAACCGAGAACATACAAAAAAGTATGCCCAAATCTGACTTCGTATGAGGAAGTTATGAATTTTCTAAGATTTGGCATATCAGTGCATGACCCGAAACTCGAATTTTAGATCGAGCGGTTTTTGGCCTACGCGACCTAAAGGAGAATTGAAGATCTCATTAATAGGAACTCAACGGTAAAAAGACAGACGAAAACGGAGTCCGTATGTAGAAGTTATGAATTTTACGCGGACATTTAACAGTATAATCTCCTCGTACTGTTAACTTTAAGATCGGTCGAGAATTAGCCGACGAAATCAAAATGAAAGTTGTAGATCTTATTTTTCCCTACGCGTGGATATAAAGAACGTCAAAAACGGAGGTCGTATGTGAAAGTTACGGATTTTCGAAGTCGGAAGTGTGCTGTGCGAAAATGGGTGATGTAGCACAATCTTGGCCATTGCTTTCTCCCCAAGTCTTGCCACTAGATGGTGACATGTGGCACCAAGTTCAGCCATTTTTCACCCTATAAATAGAACCTCTCCCACCCTCATTTTCTTCACACATTTCCCATTCTTTCTTCTCTTTACTCTCTCTCTCTAGAACCTCTCTCTAGCCCCGAAACCCCCCGAAAAGCCTAGGGAACCTCCCTAGCACGAGGCGGAAGCACCGGAGTGCTCGACGGCTCCGAGAAGAAGAGCTTTTCGGCTCGGGAACGCTGCTCCAAGCAAAGCCCGGTTTTCTATAAAACCCGCTGTAAGTGAGCGACGCCTACGCTATTTTTAATATATCGTTTATTTAATTATAGTAGCGTTATTAGGAACTTATAATAAGTACTTGGGCTATTATTATGGGTTATATAAGTATTGTTTAACGTTTATATAATAGTAATAATAGCTAGACTATTAATTAGTCTCGGCGAATAATAGACTAAACTCTAGTGGTAATAATACTAGGTTTCGTCGAAGGAAATTATTTTTAAGAAGCGAAGCGCTGTCTGAGTTCGGATTCACCACCTTTTCAAGTGAGTGTATAGTTACTTTCATCTTACACATAGATATGAAGTATTTTAAATAAATTATGTGCTATGTGTGCATATTATCTGTATACTTGTTATCTATGCTGGATGAACGATTTTATACATGTTTTAAATTATTTAAATTGTATATATATATATATATATATATATATATATATATATATATATCTACGAGAATATGTTGGGTAAAAATGGGTAGATGTAATAGATGGAATATGAGTTGGATGATGAGTTGAGAGGTGTTATAGACCACGAGGTAAGTGTGAGAGGTGGACGATGTGAGAAGCCTTTCCCAAATGATGGCCCCGTCATCTAGCAGAGTATAGATGACAACCACGGACTATTCTAGACAGTCCAGTGGAACACTGGCAGGCTCGCAACCTGTAGGTGTTGTGAACGATGTGTTCACCGGTGTACTCTAAAAACCCATTGACATGTATTGCGAGTGGACTCTCGAAAACGATACTGTCAATAAACGAGATAACCCTAGCAGCTGTGGTCGAAGGACAATACTGGTAGCTGCGCCTCACATAGAATGTCACAATTCTGGCAGCTGCGCCTAAGTGATAGAACTAGCAGCTGTGCTTGACAGCTGTGTCATTGACAACGATGGACTTCGTGCCGATTCCTTAGGATGATCCTTAGGAATGAATGAACGAGGAATAATTGATTCTTAGGGTAGATCCTTAAGAGTAAAGAAGATAATGGGGATGGGTAATTGGGTTGATTGTTTGATGTTTAAACACAATAATTATATTATTGTGGGTTGAAAACCCTATGTACTCACCAGGTTTCCCAACCTGACCCACTCAGTTTATTTGTATCACAGGTGTCGATATGAAGTTACATTATACTGAGAGATTTAAAATAGATGTAGATCACTAGTGTAAATGAATGTAAGTTCTGTTTATGCTTATGTTTCTGTATTAACGATGACATCCCAAATGTTTTAAAATGAATAAAAATACATTTCTTTGGAAATTCTTTGATAACGTATTTATCATGTTTTTCTGGGAACAAATTCCGCAAGATTTTTATTAAAAGAAGTACTCTGATTTTTATAAAGCATAAACAAAATCGGTCTTTTCTGGCCGTGAAAATGGGGATGTCACAGTTGGTATCAAAGCATTAGTTTAAGCGAACTAGGAATTTGTAGGAAATTTCTAGACTTAAACTTAGAGTGCTAAGCGATGATTGTGAGATGAGTGTCTGCTATATTTTAGACACGAGCACTAGTTTATTTTAGGAAAGATGCCTAAAATGTTTTATGTGCTAAATGTTTTATGTTATAGCTATAAAGATGCCTTATATGCTATTATTTGTTCGAATCTATGGTCTATTGCCGACCGGATCTGGAAATTTTATGTGTTCAGATTTCTAAACGTTTAATTACGATATTAGAACTGGCATGTAACTTTTCGGAGTAATAGGGAGATTTATACGTCTATCGTAAATAAAACTTTCCTATCTTAAATTCTCGCCTCGATACACCGAATGTCTGCTTTGGTGTACAAAACGTCATGGTGAAGACGGACTAGGAAATATCCGAGGAAGATGACAACCTGAGCCGAAGAATGTGATGGGTCATGCATCGGTCGTTGTGCCTGCACCCGAACCTATCACAATGGCAGAAGTTCAGGAAGTGATGCGAACCATGATAGACTGATAAAATAGAGGAAATAATAAGGCTTACGATAGTGAATGATACCTATCAGAAGATATCGTAAGAGAGGTATCTTTCCTTTAGAATGCGTCTAATAAATAATACGTCTAGTACGGGAGAAGTACACTTTCGATTGGCAGAAAGAAAGAATTTTTGGTATAATCCATAAAGTTATCCCATGGTCTGTAATTTCCAATACCAACCGAGTTGAAGCAGAATTGATGATTGAAGATGTGCATGGAAGAAGTCCTAGTAGAGTCTAGGGAAAAAAAATTATGATTATTTGGACACACTCGTATGTGTTAAATTGTTTTGTGATTTTAGGACTTGGGGACTGCAAGACAATACTTGGGACGAGTATGAGTAGGTGTGAAAGGTAGTAGATGCAAATACTACCAGAAGCACAGGACTCGCACTTGGATCAGGGAAAGTCACAAGGTTACCAAGAAGCTAGTAATTGATTCCCTTTTATTCAAGTATGTCGTTACCATCGTTTCGGTAATGACTAAGAAGATGATTGTTATTCCGACCCTAGTGTTCATATCAAATCGAGTCCGACTATGATGAGTATGTTACGAGGTTCAGAGAACCAAGTTCAATGTAGCATCTGACTTAAGCCGGAAGATTGAAATGAAAGATAATCAAAGCGATCAGTACAGGTATCACGACAGTTGCTTGTAGCTAGAAATGCTACCTTTTAAGATGTCATAAGAACATGAAGGAAGGTATTGTCTGTTCCGGAATTTGACTCTAAAAGACCTGAGTCTAAGCATTGCAACATATGATGAGAGGTCATTAGAACATGACCTATCGGTATATTATGATAATCGAAGGAAGAAACTTATCTCAAGTTTGGTAAATAAGGAGTCTCCAATAAAGATCGAGATCGTGACATGAAGATCATGATTGGAAGTCTAACATAAGATAGAGAGCGGATGCAAGATCGAGCACCGCCTGTAGTCAAGGAGTCTAAGAGTTAGATACCCGTTCGAAGAAACATCAAAGTTATGACTTAGGATGAAGAGATAATGTATGGAGTCATCATGTGAGCCATGTTTTGTTGATGATTCCGGGACGTAATCATCCTAAGGGGGAGATAATTGTAACGCCCGTAGATCCGGGCAAGTCAATTTAGAGATAATAGGGGTTGAAAACGACTTTTCGACAAAAGATTATTTAGAATAAATAATCTTAACCAAGTTGTAGAATACGTCTCAAGGTTTCCGTACATATAAAGAACGCCGAAATCCGAGTTATAACGAAGAAGTTATGACCCGTCGAAGTTTTACGGCAGAACCGGCACGACACCGGGAGACGTAAATAGTGAATTTACGATAGAGCGACTTTTAGCCTTAGCGATCTAAACGAAAGTCGTAGAAAATGTTAAACCGAGAACATACAAAAAAGTACGCCCAAATCTGACTTCGTATGAGGAAGTTATGAATTTTCTAAGATTTGGCATAGCAGTGCATGACCCGAAACTCGAATTTTAGATCGAGCGGTTTTTGGCTTACGCGACTAAAGGAGAATTGAAGATCTCATTAATAGGAACTCAACGGTAAAAAGACAGCCGAAAACGGAGTCCGTATGTAGAAGTTATGAATTTTACGCGGACATTTAACAGTAGAATCTCCTCGTACTATTAACTTTAAGATCGGTCGAGAATTAGCCTACGGAATCAAAATGAAAGTTGTAGATCGTATTTTTACCTACGCGTGGACATAAAGAACGTCAAAAACGGAGGTCGTATGTGAAAGTTACGGATTTTAGAAGTCGAAAGTGTGCTGTGCGAAAATGGGTGATGTAGCACAATCTTGGCCATTGCTTTCTCCCCAAGTCTTGCCACTAGATGGTGACATGTGGCACCAAGTTCAGCCATTTTTCACCCTATAAATAGAACCTCTCCCACCCTCATTTTCTTCACACATTTCCCATTCTTTCTTCTCTTTACTCTCTCTCTCTAGAACCTCTCTCTAGCCCTAAAACCCCCCGAAAAGCCTAGGGAACCTCCCTAGCACGAGGCGGAAGCCCCAGAGTGCTCGACGGCTCCGAGAAGAAGAGCTTTTCGGCTCGGGAACGCTGCTCCAAGCAAAGCCCGGTTTTCTATAAAACCCGCTGTAAGTGAGCGACGCCTACGCTATTTTTAATATATCGTTTATTTAATTATAGTAGCGTTATTAGGAACTTATAATAAGTACTTTGGCTATTATTATGGGTTATATAAGTATTGTTTAACGCTTATATAATAGTAATAATAGCTAGACTATTAATTAGTCTCGGCGAATAATAGACTAAACTCTAGTGGTAATAATACTAGGTTTCGTCGAAGGAAATTATTTTTAAGAAGCGAAGCGCTGTCTGAGTTCGGATTCACCACCTTTTCAAGTGAGTGTATAGTTACTTTCATCTTACACATAGATATGAAGTATTTTAAATAAATTACGTGTTATGTGTGCATATTATCTGTATACTTGTTATCTATGCTGGATGAACGATTTTATACATGTTTTAAATGATTTAAACTGTATATATATATATCTACGAGAATATGTTGGGTAAAACATGGGTAGATGTAATAGATGGAATATGAGTTGGATGATGAGTTGAGAGGTGTTATAGACCACGAGGTAAGTGTGAGAGGTGGACGATGTGAGAAGCCTTTCCCAAATGATGGCCCCGTCATCTAGCAGAGTATGGATGACAACCACGGACTATTCTAGACAGTCCAGTGGAACACTGGCAGGCTCGCAACCTGTAGGTGTTGTGAACGATGTGTTCACCGGTGTACTCTAAAAACCCATTGACATGTATTGCGAGTGGAATCTCGAAAACGATACTGTCAATAAACGAGATAACCCTAGCAGCTGTGCTCGAAGGACAATACTGGTAGCTGCGCCTCACATAGAATGTCACAATTTTGGCAGCTGCGCCTAAGTGATAGAACTAGCAGCTGTGCTTGACAGCTGTGTCATTGACAACGATGGACTTCGTGCCGATTCCTTAGGATGATCCTTAGGAATGAATGAACGAGGAATAATTGATTCTTAGGGTAGATCCTTAAGAGTAAAGAAGATAATGGGGATGGGTAATTGGGTTGATTGTTTGATGTTTAAACATAATAATTATATTATTGTGGGTTGAAAACCCTATGTACTCACCAGGTTTCCCAACCTGACCCACTCAGTTTATTTGTATCATAGGTGTCGATATGAAGTTACATTACACTGAGAGATTTAAAATAGATGTAGATCACTAGTGTAAATGAATGTAAGTTCTGTTTATGCTTATGTTTTTGTATTAACGATGACATCCCAAATGTTTTAAAATGAATAAAAATACATTTCTTTGGAAATTCTTTGATAACGTATTTATCATGTTTTTCTGGGAACAAATTCCGCAAGATTTTTATTAAAAGAAGTACTCTGATTTTTATAAAGCATAAACAAAATCGGTCTTTTCTGGCCGTGAAAATGGGGATGTCACACAAAGCATTAGGGTTGTATGTGCACCATAGGAATGTTAAAGTACATAAAACCCATCATATACAAGATAAAATATAATCATGAGCATAACTAAGGAAAACAATAAAAAGATAGAAATAAGTCGCATACCTGTAACCACATCCGGTGCTGCACGAGCCTCGTAGTTAGTCAGCTGAAATGCCCTTCTCTTCACAACAGGTGCTTCCGCCTTGCCCTGACGGCCATCAGTAATCCTCAAGGTGGCTGGCCCAGGTGCTACCACTGCTCCTCCTGATGGCCTCGTACAATCGGCCTTTTATGGCCGGTCTGATTGCAATGAAGCAAATAAGAGCACCCTAGGGCAATCCCTACTCATGTGGTCCGGTTGACCACAACTAAAACATCCTAAACCTAATGCTCGACATGCCCCACTGTGTGGCTTGTCACACTTGCCGCAACGGCCCCGGCCCTGCTAGCTTCTAGTGTGCGAATCGTAGGTCTTAGGACTCTTAGCATGGCCTACTGATGTTTGCACCTGTTCCGTCTTGCACTTCGTCTAAAGCTCCATCTCAATCTCCCACTCACGGGCCTTCTCAATCATATCATTTAGAGTCTTGCACCCTAAAAAGCTCACAAACTCCCTTATGTCATCCCTCAACATGTCATGATATCTCGTCTTCTTCATCTCCTCATCCACCGCATACTATGGAACCAACAGTGCCCTCTCATGGAACTTGGCGGTAATCTTTGCCACAGTCTCAGTAGTCTGGCTAAGGTCCTGGAACTCCCTCGGCAGCTGTTGCACCTCGATATCTAGTGCAAACTCCCTCTGAAACCTCACAACAAAATCCTCCCATGTCATAACTTCCATTGTCGCCGACCCTATTGCTTGGCCAACCTCGTCCCACCAATCTCGTGATCGGTCTCTCAGCAGGCAGGATGCAAATCCCACCTTTTCCCCCTGTGTAAAAAACTCGTACGCTGAGCATTCTCTATGTTAGCGATCTAACGTCGGCTAGTGATGGGGTCCTTATCCCTAAAGAACTCAGGAGCTCAGTAGGCCTTGAACTCCCAGAATGAGGGATTTTAGGATCCTATCTGACCTACAGCAACCTCGGCTCGAAATGACCTGAGCCTATCATCCATCAGCTCCATAATCCTCTCATTGATGGTACCGAACATCACAGGAGTAACATCCAAGATACCTCAAGTAATCTCAACCGCAATGAACTCACGCAGCCTCTCATCAATTATTTTTGTGCCTGATCCAGAACCTGAAGCAGAACTAGAGCCAGAACCTCCTCGAGTAGTCATCACCATACTCAAACTAAAACACAAACATATAAACAATCAGCATAAGTATCGAGGGGAAATCTCCCTACACTAGTCTCCTTAGAGTCTCCAGGTCTAGTCCCGTCTCAGGTATAGATCTTGTGCTTCTAGTAGTACGGGCCTAATACTACCTTTCACACCTATCTGTACCCTCCTCAAGAGTCATCCTGATTCCTCTAAGTCACCACACTATAACCATGCACCATTCATATGCTAACAAAAAACATATCCTAGACTTTCCTAGGAATCCACAAGTCCCACCGCTTGCATTACTGAGAACCTTAATCAACACCGTTGGTTGCCTTATGCATGCAAGTTATGTTTGGTTTTAGTATATTACAACATCCTATGGTGCACATACAACCCTAAAAGCTTTGGATCTATGTATGTCAATATGGAAACATTTCCATATTCCTATTTTGACTATCACTTCTAAACAAGAGTTACCTCTTCTCAGAGTATGTCAATATGGTCCTTTCCAAAATTTTAAAATATACTTCCAACTGTCCATGAGCAACCAATCTTTGGTAAACCTCAGATTTTCCTCGACAATTGCTTAACCATTTTAGTCATATCCGATTCTAGACCCTTTTCCCTCTTAATGCCCTAGGAATTTGGAAAATTTAGAACGGATGAATATTATAGCACATGTAATCGATCCTATATCTGAAGCATATGGGACACGATTCATGATGTCTCACATAAAGACATTATACTAGACCAGTCTTTTGCTATAATATTTCTATTTCTATTTACCATGTTCTCATAATTCAAATTATGAAAAGGGATGCCGTAATCATAATCGAATTTTAGAACGCAAATAATATTTCCATATATAGAATTTCCTTATGTTGAACCATTCCAACATAACATTCATATATATACTTGACTAAATTTGATTAAAATTTCAATCTAAGATTTTAGAATTGAAATGAAGTATGAGTTCCTCTCCCTTAATTATAGCAAAGCAACTTTTCAAACCCTGCAACTTGGCGAATTGAAACCTTTGTTTTCTATAATTAACATTGCTAACTTGCAACACTTACCATAATTGATTATGCTCCCATTAGCATAATAATTACTTTACTAGCATAACACTTATGCTCCCACTAGCTATGACATGTACCCATAAATCAGCTGGACTTCTAGAAATCAATATTTATTGACTTTCATTACCAAAGTTCAGATTTCTGATACGAGATGCTTTGATAAGACTTTATCTAGGCTTCTCAAACTCATACACCTTTCCTTAGATAGCTCACATGTGTGTCTAAACAATTTAAGAACTTACAGCAATAAGTCTCAAGTGTTTAGACTTTCTGTCATTCCTCACAATTCGAATTATGAAAAGGTATGCCGTAATCATAATCAAATTTGAGAATACAAATATCACAGCTGCTATCTCCTTAAAATCCACTTAGTGAAAGTGTTTCCTCACCATCATTTTCATGAATTGGAGAGAAACCTTATGACATTTAGATTTTATGGTGTATGTGTTCCTATCCATGTGAATTTGTCAAACCATAATCAAAAGACAAGGTTAGTGACAAATCCAAACTCATATGGATTGAACTAGTTCAATCTTAATTTCTTGCCACTTGGCAGCGCAAGGGCCTACCATTGCTTCCAGGTTGTCATGCAAACAATTGAGTACTCATAGAACTCACACACATAGTCAACTTTAACTGGAATGGGCACATAAAGAAGAATATGTCAACACGATAGGTTACAAACCTCAAGTCGTGCGCTAGTGTTTAACAATAGGTTTACTCTTGATTAGTTCTTGAAACTTTCAAGATCTTTAAGACTCCCACTGACCTCTTGACATATAAGATTCTTTGTCAAGAACCATTCCTTGACAAAACAAATATTCAAGAGTTAGTGTGGATTCTTATCAAGACAAACACTTCACATAATTGGCCTTAGTTGGTCTTTGTTCTATCCAAAACATTACAACTTACCAATTTCAAATGTACAAGAGTAGAAAACATTTTACTCTACATTTGATAAGTGTTATAAACCTTTTTTTTAAGATTATGTCACTCAAGGCTCTATCTTGGAGTATGACTCTAAGACTTGTTTTGGAACGAAGTATGACTCATCTTCTTGATTTAACCATTTCAACAATTCACGATTCCTCTTCTTAGCCAAACAAATGCACCAAGATGTCCTTAGAGGATTAATTGTGATATGGTTTTCCATAATCTTTAAGATGATAATAAAACATGATACTGAAGTACTCTCCTATCTTTTCAGATTGGAGAAAATTTTATCTTTCTGCCCAATTTGATTCTTCTCATTCGTTCTGCCATACATTGAAACTTGTCCAATGTTTCAGAATTATACTTAAACTTGTAAGCATAACCATATTTACTAAACTTTAGTGAATCATGACGAATAGTCTTATCGTTCTCTGTGGTGGACCTGACCAGCATACACCCAGTGTACCCGATCCCCTAGTCCTTCACTTGACTCACATAAACATGTGAACAAAGAATTAGTCTTAATTTCCCAAAGATGAAGGTTCTCATTCATCACACAATACAATTTGCATGATTCCAAGTTTCCATCCAACTGAAACTTGGGTGATGAGAATCTTTCCTTATTTGGAAAATTCTCGACACTACCACAAACGAAAGAATCAAATCCATTTTCCAATATTGCTATCAATGGAAACATGTAAACCACAATTTTCACAAATGACATTGTAAGGATACTTAAAATAAATAAAACCAAAAAAAATTTCTTTTATTTAAAAAATTGCAGAAAAACTTATCCTTACAATGCAAATACATATGAAAACTATGTTGTTATCCATTCCTAAGCAATCTATGACAACTCTTAGCAGCAGCTCAAAATTCTGATCTTCAGATCATGCGATCGAAATCCATCTCTTCACGATCAGAATTAGCTTATTCTTCCTTTAAGCTTCCTTTCTTTTCTTCGATTCTACAAAACATCAAAATGCGACCTAGTCACATCGTGTAGTAAGAATCTCCAAATAGGAACTTAATAGAGTTAGATAGTGGACTTTACCTGAAGCATAGTCAATTTTTTTTTGAATTTTACCATCCTAGTGAACTTTCAGATAAATAAGGCAGCTTCGCAACCAATGCCCCTTCTTTTGGCAATAGAAACATATGGACTCTTTAGTAATGGTACACGAGACTATCTCAGACTTAGCCTTTCTTTTTACCACTTGGTCAACCGGTTTGACTATGGCCGATCCCTTTCCATTGGGAAGAGAAGACTTTTCTGGACTTCTAATGTTTCCATTGTCAATGTCCATGTAAGTTTGGGAAGTAGATCTTCCAATCAAACTTGCTTTACCAGTGCTCCAAATCATTGTTGATTCAGCAGCAACAAGCAAATAGGTAAGATCATTAAGGGTCATTTCGTGGTCTGCCATATAGTAGTCCTTAAGGGAACCCGCTATATGACTTAGGAAGTGATTGAAGAAACCAGTCAACCGCCAACTTCCTTGAGACTTCGACATCCATCTCTCCCAGCTTGTTAATATGTAACTTCATCTCCAAGACGTGAGCACATACAAACTTTCCTTCCTGCCAATAGGGCTTTGAGAGACCTAGAACTTGTGGGTTAGGGAGAATTATTAAAAGAGGCGAAGGAAGTGAAGTTTCACTAAAGCACAAAGAAGGGATTAACCTTTTACCTTGATTGCCTTGTGGAAAATCATCTTTATAAAGAAAGTTTTTTTTTCAAAAGATTTGGGAAGACTAGTTGTCTGAACTTAGAGTTTAGTTGATTTTAGTCCTTAATATAACACCCAAATGAAATATTAAGGCTAGGACCCAACACAATACTTTACAATTCGGAAGAGGGATGTCGTAATCCTATTGCAAAATATTTGAAGGTAGGTAAATGACGATTTACCAATTTCCACCACGAAAACGAAAAGGGACTTTAGGTTTTAAGTGAATTGAAATTCCTAGATCCTTTGAGATTCATTGAACAATTCAATGGCATGTTTAGATCTCGATTGTGCCCTTCAAGTTTGTGACTGGGATGCCGAGGATCACAAACAAGGTGTGAATAACCATGCAAATTAGCTTGGTACACCCAATGTTACAACCACCTAATCAATGTGCCGGTTAACCACACACTCTCTATTGATCTATGATTAACATCAAGCTACCCTTTGCCACGCATTGTCAGTCCCAGATTAGTGTGCCGGTTAACCACACACGCTCCACTAATGACTTAACAAGATGTAAAGTGCAATTTCATGGGTTAGCACCATATTCACATTTTCCTAAGTAACTAAGATTGGGAATTTATAAGTGTTTAGTTACTTAGTATTTCATTATACTTTTAATGAGAATTTAAATGTCCTGTCAAACCCGTTCGGCTAACGACCATCCACCAGTCAAGGAAGCGGTGGGTGAGAGTGGACACCCATTAAACTGTCATTTTATTAGCAGTAACCTTATACCCCCCTTATAGACTGACTTCATGAATGAGGCCTACTAATGGTAAGACTGACTTGTCTTATACATATATATAAGTATTAACTTTTAATATTATAATAGTATAAGGGTGTATTTTACACATTTAAAAATACTTGGTGGTTTAATTTATTAATTAAACTATACTCTTAATTTAATTAACCTTAAACCATGTCATTATGGAGTTATTAACTTTCTTTTAATTAAACACTTTGATTAATTTAATAAAGTCCATAAGGTTTGAATTTTAACCTTTTAAAATTCTAGGATTTGGAATTAAGTAATCATGAGAGAAACTTTACAAATTCCAAAACTTGAGGGCAAGTTTTGAAACTTGTCAAAACTTTTCAAATCCATAACTTATGAGTTTAAAGTGGTTTAATGAAAAAACTCTTCAAGTTCCATAACTTGAGGAAAAGTTATGGAAGACTTTAAAATCATTTAAGAAAATAAGACTCTTCATTTTCATAACCTATAGAACTTTATGAGTTTTTAAAATTCTTGAATGAGACTTTTCATGTAACTTGAGGACAAGTTACAAAACTCATATCAAAAATATTTTAGATCAAACTTTGAAAAATAACTATCATCATACAACTTTCTATTGATCAAAACAAACTCATAAATTAAGATAATTCATATCAAACAAATTTTAAAAATTAGCCTAATCATATAAACTAATACAAGTCTTGAAACTTTGGCAATTATCTATTAATTTGAAGAGAATCATCATTACCATAACAACAAAATCAAATTTTATGAACAAAAACATTTTGTGGTAATGATTCTAATCCAAAACGGGCCAAAAAACTCGAAAATTTGCATTCAGGACTGCCAAATCATCGAGTCCCTTGATCCACTCGACGAGTCCAAGAAAATATTCAAGCAACTCGGTGAGTCACCCAGTGGAATCGGCGAGTTCACTGGGAAGAAGGCAGAAAATTCGATTTTTTTGTTTTGAAAACCAATAAAACATCAAGTATAATAGAAAACAACTCATGGATCTGATACCATTGTTGGGTTTTATTATATTACAACATCCTATGGTGCACATACAACCCTAAAAGCTTTGGATCTATGTTTTCTCTAATTATACATGTAATATTGCTTCCAAAGCTTTAAGCCTACAACTAGCATACAAATGATATAAACAACATAAAATACTAGTTAGGAGTTTACCTATTTATGTAGCTTGTAGAACTTGTGGTATTTGGCCTTTAAGAACTTAGCACCAATAGTATGAATGCCTCAAATGGAATCACAACACATCTATGACAAAGGATGACATTTGAGAGCGAATAATAGCCACCAAAATCGTCCATAGCTCTCTAAGAAAAGATGCACATGATTTTGGTCATGGGGAAACATATTTATATGTAGGATTCCAAAGGTCATGGGTTAACCTTAACCCATACCTACGGGTTTATGATCCATGGTTCATGTGGCCCAACTCTTTATGTATTCATACATAACCTTAGTCCAACATGGATCAATAGCCCAACATATAAATATAACTAATTTACACAATTAGTCCCCATTGATTTAATTAGTCTCTTTTGATCACTAAATTAATTCCAAAATAATTCTTGATCAATAATTAAATCATATGATTTCATACTAATATATTAGAAATTATAATATATTAATAAACCATAAATAACCTCTTCTCAAAAGTCCATCCTAACAAATTGTCCTGATGATATGCAACCCATATGGACCATGCTACTCTCAGGTTAAGTACATACCAATTATAGTTATGGGCTTAGACACCTAATCCAACAAGTTATACACAAATAGAATTACATAGTCTGTCAAATGATGATTCTACCCTAAGTCCAAAACCAAACAAGGAAAAGGAAATAAGGCCAAATCAATCATTCTAGGGCTATATGATCCTACTCGTATACAACTTTGAAAGCATACACTTAGCAATTAACTGAGCCAATATCAATTCCAAGTAATGCATAACATCTAATTCTCCTAGGATATAAGGCATCCCACAAATCAGGTAATTCTATCATATTATTCCCGAAGGTATCCCTATCCCTAATCTAGCATGCAATTCACATATCAAGCATACTGATCATTATACATAAGTATGGGTAATTTGGAAACCACTTACTTGAGCTCGGATAATTTCACACATCGTACCCCTTTTTACTTAGTAAAATCTTTTTAGAAATTCAATTTCTTTTTCCTTTGAAAAGATTACCATTTCCTCGGTTTGAGTTCTGACACCCAAAAGTGTGCCCGAATCCCTCAACCAAGGCTATGATACCAACTTGTAACATCCCAAAAGTATGATACAAATTTTCATTTTAAAATCAATAGTTTCAATCATCAAATTGCTCCAAAACATTCACAATGTACAATATCAAAATTATTAGAGTAATAATATCCAAAAAGAGCGGAAATCATGAGGGGATGATGTTCTGCCATCACGTCGGGCTCTTCCCTTTTGTACCAGAAGTACTTGAACCCATAAACATAAATTACAAGCACGAGGCTTAGTGAGTTCCCCCAAAGCACCATATACCAAACATATAACTGGGTCTAGCCCTAGGGTATATTTCAACCCAATAAACAAATATGGGCCCCACCCTGGGGCCTTTCCCTAGGGTATATTTCAACCCGAACATGCCATAGTGGACCCCACCCTGGGGTGTATTTCAATCCAACATGCAATATTAGTCCCCGCCCTGGGTGTATTTCAACCCGATAATATGATAGTGGGCCCCGCCTTGGGGTGTATTTCAACCCGATCACACAAACAAATATATACCACATAGCAACTAGCATTCTACATAACCGAATAACGGGCCAACATTGGTGCCTTCGAATCATGGATACAGCGAGAAGACTCACCTCACAGACAGATGAGAAACTAAAACAACACGCTGCTCCAAAATCAACTCTACCAGTCACCTTTATAAATACAATGACCAAAACTCAGAATACAGATCAAAATACCCAAAATACCCATAGACCAAACTTTGGTCAAAATACAGGTCAAAATCAAAAGTCAAAAGTCAACCCAGCTAGTCGCCACGCCGTGGCTGCAAACCATCAAAACAGGCGGGTCTTGACCAAGTCACCACGTCGTGGCGACCTCAACCAGGCCGTGGTGATGCGTCTGGACAGCTTAAACCATTAATTCATTTCCTTCAACTACAAAAACTCCAAGGCTCAGATCTGGTCCTTCCCAAGGTCTTGATGGGTAAAGTTTCTAACTTTATCCCTCAAACCCTTCCGTAAGCCAAAATCCCAACCCCAATCACTAATGGTAACTTAATGCATCAAGATTCTCATTAAGCAACAAATCCTTAGAGTTGCACCTCCAAAGTTTCCAAAAAGGTTTCACACTCCAAAGTGACCTTAGAAATCGTGGATTTATGGACTTGCATGTCCAATACATGCCTTTTCCATTTTAGGTCAAAAATAGGATTTAATGACTAAAATCCCATGCATGACATCAAAACTTGATTATAAATCAGATCCAAGACATTAAATGCCCAAAATGACATGGAGATTCATAAAGTTGCAAAATTTATGAGATCCCATCACTTAAGTCCATCAAAATCATGGAAAAAAGGGGAAAAACAAGAGATCTAGAAAAATGCAAGAAAAGGTTGAGTCTTGGGCACTCACCAAGGTCCAAGAGATAAGCTTAGCTAAAGAAATGATGATTGCCAAGAAACTACCTCACCAAGAGCTTCCTTCTCCTTCTAAAATCACCAAAAAGCACCAAGAATGAGCTCACAACTTCAATGGAAGCTAGGGTTAGGGTTTCTGAGGTTGGGAGGAAGATGGACGCTGAAACCCTAGCCTTAATGTTCCTTCTATAGGGTCCAAAGCCCGAAATTAAGGTTTTCACTTAAAATACCTGCCACGTCGTGGTGCCCCAAGACCACGTCGCGGCGGGCCAATTAAATCTCGTAGTCCAAACTAATACGCCTCGTCGTGGTGATGCTCCACCACGTGGTGTAGGGATGAGATTTAGAACCGGAAAACCGGACCGGAACCGGATGCGGACCGGAACCGAAACCGTTAGAACCGGAATATATAGAACCGGTTCTGGTTCCGGGTTTAAAAAATGGCTTTATCCGGGTTCCGGGTAATCCGGGTTTGCGTCCATCGGGTCCGGGTAAACCGGGTCTAAAAATCGGAACCAGTTTTTGGAACCGGAACCACTTTTAGGACCGGAACCGGTTTTTGTAAAACGTTTAAAAGATGTATATCTCATTCGTTTCAACTCCGATTGACATGCGATTTTTTTCCAACATGTAGTTTAGAGTTTGTACATGATTTTAGACTATAAATTTGCTATTTTTAGTTTTATATTCATTGAATTACAGTCCCTGAAAGTCGAGATATCAAAGCTGGAAATTTTTAGTTTTTCATTTTTTTTGTATTCGGTGAAAGTTTTAAAACATGCATATCTAATGCGTTTGAAGTCGGATTGACATGTGGTTTTTTCCAACTTGTAGTTTACAGTTTGTACATGAGTTTAGACTATAATTTTGTCATTTTTGGTTTAACATTCAATGATTTACAGTCCTGCGAAGTCGGGATATCAAAACTGAAAATTTTCAACTTTTCAGCTATTTGTTTTTGTACTGTGTATTATGTGAAAATGTTAACACATGCATATCTCATTCATTTAAAGTCGAATTGACATGTGGTTTTTTCTAGAGTCTATTTTAGAGTTTGTACATGATTTTAGACTATAATTTTGTTAATTTTGGTTTCATATTCAATGAGTTATAGTCCCCCAAAGTCGGGATATCAATATAAAAATTTTCAAAGTTCAACCCACTAAGTAGTAAGTAATTACCAAAAAATTCCGGTTTTTTGGGGTTTTCCGGTTCTAAACCCACTTTATCCGGTTCCAACCTACCCACTTTGATGTTTCCGGGTTTTTCGGTTCTAGACCCACTTTACCCGGAACCATACCCGGAACCGAACCGGAACCGGTTCCTATATACCAGTCCGGTTTCCGGTTCGACAAAATCCCGTTAACTGGTTCCGGGATTTCCGGGTCCGGGTCCATCCGGTCCGGGTTTGGACCCACTTTCATCCCTAACGTGGTGGCCACCCCTTTTAAAGTAAATACAAGAAAGTTGATTCATACATGGACCGGATGTTACATTTAGCTTGTCTTTCAAACCAGCCAAGATTTCATCTAAAAGGAAATGGCATGAATTGAGGAATTTGTTTGTGATGAATTTGTAACGTTTAAAGCCACATTGGTGGTCTGGATAGTCTAATAAGGCTATCCGGTATGGTAAAGAAAATCACACGTGGAATCCTAATTGGCATACTAAAGCACACGTGAACACCGCCCTGGGCTCCGGTGGGTTGGTTGTGGGGTGGCCATGGAGACGGACGAAGATGACAAATATGATTGGTTCTCTCTTCTTTCCCTCACAATTTCTCTATTTCTCTTATTAGTGATAATATTAGAACTAATATTAGAGATAACGATAAGACTAGATAGCATTTGTATTGTTAATTAATCTCCTATATTTAAGGCTAGATGTTGTACATCTGTATTCCATATATATACATCAAGAAACAAAGAATACATTCAAAAGGAAACAAGTCTTATATGGTATCAGCCAAGATCGCTTAACCCTAGCCGAAACCCCCCATTCTCTTCGTCTTTTCTTACTTTTTTTTTCCTCATGGCATCTGCCGAATCCAACCTCCCACTAGCCACTATTCTACATATTCTCACTATCAAGTTAACATCTTTAAATTACCTATTTGGAAGAATCAGATGTGACATTTATTATCTTATCAGAACTTTCTTGGCCATGTCGATGGTTCTATTCCTTCTCCAACTGCTACTATGGTAGCTGAAGGAAAGTCTTCTCCAAACCCACAGTATCAGACATGGGTGGATTCAGAACCATGAGCTCTATTAATTATCCAGTCCTCTCTCTCAGAAGAGGCCATGGCTGAAGCTCTCAACCTCACTACTGCCCATGCTGTTTGGCAATCTCTTGAACACGCTTTACATCCATGATTCCATGGAGCGTGTTCACACACTTCGTGACTCTCTCACAAAAATGACCAAAGGTAATTCTTATGTTTCTGATTTTGGTCGACAATTTAAAGCTGTGTGTGATAAATTGGCTGTTGTTGGTCACTCGGTTGAAGACATGGACAAAGTACATTGGTTCTTATGTGGACTCGGTACTGCCTTCGAGTCATTCTCCATTGCTCATCGAGCAGTCACACCATGTCCCTCTTTTCGTACTCTTCTCTCGTGTGCAAAAAGTCACGAGCTATTCCTCAAATCGATCCAAAATCATACCACAATTGCTACTGCTGCCTTCACAGCTCAAACTCAACCCTCATCTAAGGGCTCGTCAAAAACCAGGGGCAGAGGTTCTCAATCATGTGGTGGGTTTTCTAGAGGCAGGGGCGTTGCAGACGTCCTCCCCATTGTCAACTGTGTCACAAGAATGGACATTATGCATCCTCATGTCCTGATCTACCAACGTTTCAGAAAAGTTCAAATGTTGATGCAAACCTTGTTCATGCTTTTCAAAACATGTGCAATACTACCAGTCCAGACTGGTATGTTGATTCAAGTGCCTTATCTCACATGAAAAACTCATTTACACATCTTGATCACTCATCCTCATATGTTGGCAATGATTAATTAGTTGTTGGAAATGATAATCTCTTTTAAAGATAATGGGTATTGGTACTTCTCATGTCTCCAAAAATCTCAAATTATTAGATGTTCTAGTGGTTCCTCACATCACTAAAAACCTTATTTCCATTATCAATCTCACTCATGACTCACCAGTAGACGTTATCTTATCTAACACTTTGTTTTTTGCGATTCAGAATCGAATCACCAAGGAAATCATTGCAAAAGGTAGATGTGAAGCAGGACTTTACATACTTGAGCGAAGCAATAAGGCGTTTTTAGCAGCATTACAAAATAAAAGGACTAGTGCTTCTTTTTGAAGTTTGGCATAATAGACTAGTACATGTAGCTTTTGACATTGTTTCTTTATTAGAAAACTTAGGTTATTTATCTCTTACTTCAGTATTGCCAAAACCAACAATTTTTTCTTCTTATCAACTCTCCAAAAGCAAACGATTACCTTTTAATGAAAATGATAAACAGTCTTCACATGTCCTAGACCTTATTCATTGCGACTTATGGGGACCACCACCAATACATTCTACAGAGGGTTATATCTATTATGTTGTTTTTGTGGATGATTTCTCCAGGTTCATGTGGTTCTATCCACTCAAGCAGAAGTCCCATTTCCCGTTAATTATCACCAATTTTTTAACCTTTGTAAACGCACAATTCTCTTCCAAGGTTAAAAATTTTCAAAGTGATGGTGGTACGGAATTTCTTAACAACTGTCTTAAATAAAAATTTGTGAGTAATGGGACTCATCATCGTGTTTTGTGTCCGTATACTCCCTAGCAAAACGGTAGGGCAGAATGCAAACATCGCCACATCACAGAAACGGGTCTTGCAATGTTGTTTAATGCACATGTTCCCACCCAATTATGGGTTGATGCTTTCACATCTACGATATTTATTATCAACCGGTTACCATCAATGCTCCTTGACAATAAAATCCCGTTTGAGTTATTATTCTCTTCATCACCGAATTATAATTTATTTCGAGTTTTTCGGCTGCCGTGTTTTTCCGTATTTAAGAGATTATTCACCTCACAAATTAGCACCAAGAAGCACCCCATGCATCTTTATTGGGTACAACACAAACTACAAAGGATACTGGTGCTTAAATCCTACTTATAATCACATTTACACTACACGAGACGCCGAGTTTGATGAAGCAACTTTTCCTTATGTTGGCTCTTTATCTTCAGCATCCGTTAAGGCTCTACAAATCACTTCCTTTGATGAATCGTTGCCCACTTATTACATACCGGATTCTCCTACAACATCGTAGCAAACAGGTTCCCATGCCTCTTCCCATACCAATCATTGTTGTCCATGTGTCGACGTCTATGCAGTTCCTTAGTCAGTACTTACACCACCAGCAACCGATCAATAGCCTTCGACTGAGTCGACTGTTCAATCTCTGATACGAAATTCACCACCACCGGCTCTCTCTCTACATGTTATCCCATCAACCCACTTTATGATAACTCGTTCTCGAGCGGGTATCTTCAAACCGAAGCACCGGGCAGACCTAGCATCTCTTCAACACTCAGGATTAATACATGCCTTGTTCACCTCCTCCACCCCTAAAGGTTTTAAGTCCGCTGCAAAGCACCCACAATGGTTGATGGAAATGGAAGAGGAGATGTCATCCTTAAGTGCAAATAATACATGGTGTCTAGTTCCTAGACCCAAAAACGCAAATATTGTGGGATCCAAGTGGATATTTCGATCCAAGTTTCATTCTGATGGCACGGTTGATCGCTATAAAGCTCGTCTAGTCGCACAAGGTTTCACTCAAGTTCCCGACCTTGACTACTCGCACACCTTTAGTCTTGTTGTCAAAGCCTCTACTGTTCGAGTTGTTCTTTCTCTTGCGGTAATGCAAAAATGGCCTTTACATCAACTTGATGTAAAAAATGCATTTCTCAACGACACCTTATCTAACATTGTTTTCATGGAACAACCATCGGGTTTCATTGATGATCAGTTTCCTCTTCTTGTATGTCGACTCGACAAGGCTCTATACGGTCTAAAAAGAGCTCCCCGTGTATTTTTTCAATGTCTCAGTGCCTTCTTAAGAAGTCTTGGTTTTCTCTGTAGTCGGGCGGACACATCTTTGTTTGTTTTTCACCGAGGCGTTACTCTTCTCTATCTTCTAATGTATGTTGACGATTTTATCCTTAGTGGAAATGATCCCACACTGATTCGCACCTTTATAACTCGTCTGAATAATGAGTTTGCTACAAAGGATCTAGGTAGGCTAAACTACTTTCTTGGTCTTGAAGTCACCTACACCTCTGATGGTCTCTTCCTTACTCAAGCCAAATATGCTCATGACATCTTAACTCGTGTCGGTCTTTTGGAGTCAAAACCAACCACTACTTCGTTGTCCACAACTGACCACCTTGTCACTACAGGTGTTTAGTTTGAGGACCCCACTTTATTTTGATCACTTGTTCGTGCTCTTCAATATCTCACGATTACACGTCTCAGTCTCTCGCTTGTTGTCAATCAAGTCAGCCAGTTCCTTCAGGCGCCTACCATCGATCATTTCTAGGTTGTAAAATGTATCCTTCGTTATGTTAAAGGCACCCTATCCTGTGGACTTCACTTTAATCGGCCATATTCTTCATCGGTCCTTGGTTATTCTGATGCTGACTGGGCTTGATGTATTGAGACTCGTCGCTCAACCTATGGCTATTCTATATTCCTTGGAGAAAATCTTGTATCTTGGAGTGCTAAAAAGCAACTCATTGTCTCTCGTTCTGGTTGTGAGTCCGAGTATAGAGCCATGGTAAACACTACTTCAGAAATTATTTGGGTTACCCATTTGCTACGTGAGCTTCACGCCTTGCCTGATTCAGTTCCAACCTTTTTATGCAACAACAAAAGTGTTTTATTTCTCAGTCAAAATCCCATATCTCACATACGAGCAAAACATATTGATATTGTCATATTGATTATCATTTTGTTCGTGAACTGGTGTCCTCCACTAAACTAAACACCAAATTTATTCTCACGCATCTTCAGCTAGCCGATATTTTCACTAAAAGTCTTTCACACCCGTTGTTTGAACGTTTTCGTACCAAGCTTCGTGTTGGTCCACCACCGCTTAGCTTGCCAAGATTAAATATGTGGTCGGCTAAAAACACTTTCCATTTTAAATATGTGGTCGGCTAAAAACATTCTTCAATTTTTGAAACACATGGAGAATGGTCTCGTTCAACTTCAAACCCATCTCTATATTCAATTATTATTGTTATTTCCTTTTTAACAACATATATTCAAGTTCTAGTAATCGATTAGAAATAATAAAAACGATACTTTACAAGGTCATTGCATTCAAGCATTTCAAATAACATCTATTTTAGAAGCTCTATTATTTAACAAAGAAAACAAATTTAAGAGAGTGTTTGGATAGGGAAAAAAATGGTGTTTATTGTTTATTGCTTATTCTCACCACAATAAGCTAAATTTAAGTGTTTGGATAGGAAACCTTAAAAATCAGCTTATTGTGGTAAAAATAAGCTAAATAAGTTGATTTTAATAAACATTCCCCATTGCTTATTGCTTATTGCTTATTCTCACCACAAACACTTTTGCAAAAACTGTTTATTCTCACCGCAATAAGCTAATAAGCTATAAGCTAATTTATCCAAAAACCCTCTAAAATTATACTATAAAAAATGGAATTATTACGCATAGGAATCTCATCATAAACCACCGAATTTCGTTGCTTCCAAAACAGCCACGTTGTAGTCATAATAATCACCTCAAGCCGCTTCTTATTATTCGACCATCGGGGTCATCTACCCAAAAAAGTCATTCAACTATGGAATTATTCACAGGAAAAACAATATCACACCATTTCTGTACACACGACCACACTTCTATCAAGATATGACAATGGATAAATCGATAAGAAGTTGTTTCTACACCCGTTTTGCAAACTGGACACTCCAAAGAATCCAAGTCGATGCTTTTTTTTATAAAGAAAACCGAATTGGAAGTCTATCAGCAATAGCCACCAAATAAAAATATTTACCTTCATAGGAACTATTTTGCACCACTTTGAACTTCTAACATCATCAACAAGAGAAACATCATTTATACCTTTTCTAGTTGAATTAACTGTAAAACATTCAAGCGGGTTAAACATCCATATATACGAATCTGGATTTGTTGTTGTTTAAATACCATGCACCATCTCCGATAAACCCTATAATTGTTCATTTTCACATCCACCTCTAATATATATATAATCTCAAAGCCCATATAAATATAAAAGATTAAATATTTATATAAGTTTTAAGCCTAAAATTATGAACTACTAATAAATTCATTATTACTCTGAGACTACCCTCATTGGGGGTGATTTGAACGAGCGGCTCACCACTTTTTATTTAAAAATAAATAAAAACTAAATATGTTTTGATGATCTAAGCCGGAGGAACGATCCATGCTCACCAAGGCTTGACACTTTTTAAAATCAAATACACCCACGTGTTCTGCATTTGTCCATCATTCACTATTAGGGTTAAATAGTTTTTTCTAATTAAATCTAATTTTGTTAATAACTGTATTTTATTTTAAGTATAAAATTAAATAAAGTATACCAAAATAGATGACTAATTTTTCTCTACAAAATGATACAAATATTAATATAGTTTTTATTATATTTTTTTAATATAAAAATTGGTTTGGGTTGGATTGATAACGAGAGTAAAATGTTGGATTTAATTGAGTTATGAATGTTGATTAGAGAAAAATTAGTTATTTAATAAATAATTGGGTTGGATTGTATTGTGAATGAGAATAGTTTAAGTTGATTACAAATTATTGTTGTTATCTTCTTTAAGAAAATAGTACCAGTAGTAGTCTACTACTATTAAAAATAATAATTGTTGGTCAAAATGGTTATTATTTTTTATAGTAGTTTAGGTTTTTATTATATATATATATATATATATATATATATATATATATATATATATATATATATATATATATATATATATAGGGTCCGGTACCGGTGATGATTAAAAAAATGTGACGACTATGAGTATAATTCTACACCATCCATTTTGTCTAGGGCACTAACGTCAAACCTAATATTTGGGCATGTCGCGTTTGCATGCGACACACGTCTGTGATGATTAACACGGACTCGAAAATTTAATCACGTGCAACGAACGTCAATAAAATGCCATTTAAGTGAGTTTTATTATTTATTTTCATTTTTTTAATTCATTTTAAAAAAAATCAACTTTTTTGAACTTATATATACTTCGATTTTCAGGTTTTTTTTTTATTTTTGTTTGTTTTTTAAAAAAATTATTTTTTTCGTTTTTTTTATTTTTTTATTTTTTTTAATGTCTTTACTACATACTTGAAGATACTACTGTTTTTATTTATTTTTGTTTTATTTTTGATTTTTTAAACTAAATATCGGTTCGAGTGTTCAATGTTTAACAATTATAAAATTTTAAATAAGAAAAATATTAATGATCATAATATTTTCTATTCATACTATTTTTGAATCATATTAGTTTTGGATTATAAAATTTTGAATCAAATTATTTTGAATCATAGTATTTTGAATCAAATCATTTTTTAATTATATGATTTTGGATCAATAATATATTCAACTAAATAAAATTCTTTTTTTAAATATATAGTGATCCATAAAATATTTGAATCTAAATATTTTAGATCGTAACAAATTAATGATCATAAACAAGTTGAATCAAACGTTTTTTTGAATCATAATATTTTGGATAGTTTTATGTTAAATATATTTTTTAAAAACTAATATTTCTTAAAATTAAAAATAAAGACTTCAAAAGCTTATTTTTGAAAAAAATCATTTTACAAAGTCAGTAGTATATTAAGTAGAAGTATTTCTTAAATTTTTATGATTCTTGGAAAAAAAATTGGGATTTTTTATAAAATAAAATAAAAAAAATCATAATTGTGCTAATTTTGTAAAGAACTAAATTTTAAGAACTTTGGTTTTTTCAGATTCTTTTTTTCAAAAAAAAAAATTTATGACCAAAAATCAAAGTGGGGGTTGACATGAGACAAAGAAAAATGGGGGTGGGGGGAAATGAACGCGGGCATGGTTTTTTTTTTTTTGTTTTGACTATTTACTTTGATTATATGTTATGGAAAATTACTTTTGATTATATGTTATGAGAGCAAAATACCCAATGATCTCTCTCTCATTATATGTTATGAGAGCAAAATACCTGATGATCTCTCTCTCTCTCTCTCTCTCTCTCTCTCTCTCTCTCTCTCTCTCTCTCTCTCTCTCTCTCTCTCGAAAAACTCTATGGTCTTACAAACATTAAAACATATATTCCATGTATTTATGATCTAGATCGTTTAAGCTGTGATTGATTGGGGCAATTATTCGAAACTCATTGTAATGGTTTTAGAGTTTCATAACACCACGTTGAAACGAACAAAAAAAGCACCATAAGACAAAAGCATAATGGGATAGAATCGAATCAATTATCAAGAAGTGGATTTATGAGACAATCTCATAGCCATAAGAATTTTGTACGACAAAGCATAATAGAATATGATCAAGTCAATTAATGTATGTGGTCCATACATAAAGGGTTGTTCGGGAGGACTTCACCCACCACATAAAGACAAGATGGTTAAAGTTGAAGACAAACATAAAAATTTTGTAGGACAAAAATCCTAATGAAAGTGAAGGTGGCAGTAAGGCTAGCTATGTTATGTGAATCAAAATGTTGTTTGTTTAAATTGGAGCATGGGGGAAGATGGAAGTGGCGAAAATAGGTTTTGAGGTGGACTTGTTGTATACCATTGTTAGACAAGGGATTGAATATGTCAATTCTAAAATTCATAGGAGAGTGGTGTAGATCATCAGAAAATTGAAGGAATAGAGATTGTGAGTGGTTTGGGCATGTTTAAGGAGACAACCAACAATTGTCTTTCTGAGGATAAAGATAATCATAATCGATGATGCAAAAATGATGACACGTAAGTGAGATGAAATTGTGAGGTTGCACATGAAAAAATTTGACTCTTACTAATGACATAACCTTAGATAAGAGGAAGAGGATGTTGATACGTAAAATCAAGATTGTTACTACTCTTGTCTTCTTTTACTTTTCTGTTATATAACTGTTTTTATTCACCATTACGAGCTTACAATTTTAAATGTCAAAGCTTATCAATAAAATAAGTTTTTTTTACCCTTGGATGAAAGTGTGAGTACATATATCGTACCTCACTATTACCTTTTGTTTCTATAAACCTATATTAAAAATATGTTTTTTTTGTTGTATTATGAAAAATATGGTGATAGACTTATTGTAAAACTTTTAAAACTTGGTATCATCTGCACCCTACAGATGTAGGTTTTGGAACTTATCAATTGAACTAGATGGTTGTATTAAATGAAGTCGGTCGAAATTCAACTAAATGCTTTGAAAATTGAGATCACAAGTCAAAGGAAGCACGAGTTGGTTGTAGCCTTTTAGCCATCATTCTTCTTTAAGATCCTATTTCTTTGTTTTTGACTTTTAATTCTTCCCACAACCCACAAATAACTACTAATCTATTACTATTTATTAATCATAGTCAAAATAACCACACTTCTTAACTTCTTTTATTTATTTTATTTTCATCTCCAAATTCCAATTTTAAATACACATAACATAACCACCATTAATTACTTATATACCATATACACAAGATTTGTTACAAATAATGAAAGATATAGAAAAATTAATAATATAGAAACTCATACAATAAACAGACAAAAAAAATCAAATTTGTTTTATAGCAGATCAAAATCAAAGGTGGAACATGTTCACATCAAAAAACTTTTTCGATTAATAATTCAAGAAAACCCTAACCCAAGATGCGCAAAGATTCGATCCATAAACACAAACAACTAGAACAAGTAACGACCACGTTACACAAAGTACCTTTTAGCTGCCGTTCCCAATTAATTTATTCCTAAACAATCAGACCAAAATTAACATTATTGAAATCGCATAAAATAAAATAAAATCATTGAAAATCTAAAACATATACAATCGTAGAAATCTGGGCTTTTTTTGTTCTTGTTTTCCACTGTATTATGTGAAGAAAATAGCGAATTGTTAAATTCATAAGTTACGTTATTTTCCATATACCCCAATAAATGCTAAAAATAAACGTTAAGTTGAAGTAATTGCCTTGTTCGTTGCAGCGGAAGCCGGAAAGTTGTTGTCAGCCTCTATGCATCGGCGACCGTTCATGGAGTTGTAATTTGGACGTCTTCGATTGTCGGAACGCCTTCATTGGACTCGGGAAGTACCACCCACGGCGTTTCGCGGCTACCGGACTGAAGCCGTGACTGGCCCCTACAGCTACTGATCTGGATCTAGCCATCCTTGAATAATCTTCAGTTGCGACGGAGATATCACTTTTATTCGATTCGTCATCCTGTTCGCCGCCGTGTGCATCGCATTTTTTAGTTTTATTCACCTTGAAAACCGACCAGAAGTTTATTTTGCTCCGGCTAACCCTCGGCAGAGGTTTTTTGTCTTCCTCGACGAACTGTTGATCGAATCGACCACCGACGTACTTCGATCTCGATCGGAGGAAGGGAATCGCTAGAGATCTAGATTTCCTAAACGCAGGTTCACTTTCGATTAGATTCGACACGCGACCGACTTCCCCTGCGGCGGCGGACGACAGAAAACCGTCGCGGAGGCTACCGCCACGGGAAAACTGGAAGATAGAAAACGATGAGGAAGACGAAGAAGAAGAAGACGTCGAATCGGCTTGAGCTGGACAACACGCACATGGACGAGTATTTGCACATTCTGGACAGAGTGTAACGAGGCGTTCACGGAGGCATGTAGGGCAGATACCACTCCTCCGCCGCTTCGACGGATGCTTTGGACATTTCCATACTTCTTCTTCATCCAAGTAAAACGCCATGATCGTGTTCTTAAAAATATAAATAAAATCACTGTGATTCTGTTGAATCTGTTTGTAACGGATTTCGGTTCTTTCTCCCTCCACAACTTTCTCTCTCCAGGAATCAGCCCATTTGTTAGCGGGTGGGATGCTTAAAAAGGACGACGGAATGGACTAACCATGGTTAGGCTTAGCATACCATAGTTGAACTATATGGGTCTCGTACTCACATTTTCACACATGGATTAAGTTTGAGCGAGTAACAAAACTAGTCCTCGAGTCAACAGCCATTTTCTTTTAATTATGTGAACTTTTTTTTTTCTCACTTGGAAAAATCACATAAAAACCCTATGTATTATACCCCAGTGTTTAAAAAAATCCTTATATTATTTTTTTTTTTGTAAAAACTAACCATCATTCTTTCTGAAACTGTCTAACTTATCTAATTCATCAGGTAACCCTAGGTTACCCGTTCTCAATACTCGATGTGGATTACACCTTCACTACATCGACCCCTTGTTTTACCTTCAATCGATCCATCTGTAAAAAAAAAGGTTTGTCCAATGTGAAGGAGGGAAAAGTCCGTGGAAGTGGCGGTAAAATCAGTCTCAACACTTCTCGTCAACAGGTAATCGACTTGAAATTTTGGTTTTTTGTCGTCCCCACTATAATACAGTTACCAACTTACCTTCATGTCTTATTCACTTATTTTTTTTGTTTGCATTGATTGTTTAAGGAAACTTTAACAAACAACCATGACTTTAACTTCAAGTTGTGAAGTTGAAGCTTATATAGGGATGGTTTGAGTGGATCAGATGAGGAGTCCAACGAAGAAGAATATGTTCCTTCTTCAATAGACAAGACAATATGGGATCCCTTTTTTAATGACTTGGTACAGGGAGAAATGGAATTACCTGAAATATCATCTGATGATGTTGAATAAACCCCTTCAGATGAAGAATTTGACAATGGAGAGGGCAAAGATCAGGAAATTGGGGACCAATTTCTTGTACACAACCCTAGTATACCTTGGAATAAAATGGAACCACACTTGGGGGGAAAATACAAGAGCCCAGAATAGTTCAAGTTTTGTCTAACAAATTATGAGGTGGCTAATGTATACCAATTGAGGTTTGCCAAGTGATCGTTCTAGGATATTAGTATGTTGTGGCAAGAAAAGTGACGAGAGTAAGTTTCCATTTAGATGTTATGTGTCTTGGATGGGAAATGAACTAACTTGGCAAGTGAAATCATTGGAAAAGGAACATGTTTGTGCACGAAAATACAACCTCGGGTCATTGATAACTCCGAGTCGGATTGCTAACCATTTTCTCAATCACCTAATTCGCAAACCTAAAACAAAATTCAAAGAAATGAAAGCTGGTTTTTTACAGAATTATTCATTAAAACTTAGTAGAGGTCAGTGTGAAAGGGCAAGGACATTAGCATTTGCACTAATTGATGGCAAGTTGATTGATCAATATGCTAGGATATGGGATTATGGTAATGAAGTTTTGAGATCAAACCCGAGAAGCATTGTTGACATTGGAGTTGATGTCAATAGGGATGCAATATATTTCAAAAGAATTTACATTTGTTTTAAGGCTTTAAAAGAAGGATGGTTGAAAGGATGTAGTAAAGTGATTGATTTAGATGGATGTTTCTTGAAAGGAAAAGTTAAAGGGGAGTTGCTAGCTGTAATTAAAACCACTTTGCCTTAAATATTAATTTTGAAACAAACATATACATACCAAAAAGAAAAGATAATAAAAAAAACATGTATGTGGTGACAAAAGAAAGTGACATTTATACACTTATAAATCAATTTAATTTGCATCATACCTCATACCTATTTGTTTTAAAAACACATGTAATGTAATTATTAATCTTTTAAGTTAATTGTTGTTTAATTCTTTAATTGATGCACCAGTTCATCTTTTCCAGACCTATGATGTCACTACACCCTTAAAAATTACATATGATGTGTTTGTAACAGCAGGATAACGAAATAAATGGGGGTAATTTTGGCCAAATACATCAATACTCATCATTGCTATAAAATCGAATCAAATTAGTACCTGATAACACTACAAAATTTACATAAACAAGACCAAAGTTACATAAGAATGATAATATTACAAAAAGAGCATCCAAACTTCCAGTTTTACATAAATAAGTTGCAATTCTTTAACAAACCCAATTAGATACCGATTTTACATTAACCTAACTTTCCATCTTACATAAATATAAACCAGACGAAGATTCCAACTAGAATAATAGCAAACAACTTTACTTTATTAGTCCCCTTCGTTTTGTTTTATTACTTTCTTTTGCAGGTCCTTGTTCTCATTCTCCAATTCCCTAGTCTTCTTGGACATGCTCATATTCTCCATTTGCAACTTATTGATTTTATTCTTAAACCAGTTAATAGGTAATTCATCATCCATCCATACAAAATGTTTACAATCTTTTGAATCATCCTACAAAAAAATGAAGTATCTGAGTAAACATTATAATAGAAACAACAATAATTTTAAATGCATTTCACATACTAGAGAATTAGGGCACCGAAAGAAATGTCGGCTTGGGTTCTTCCCGGTCGTTGAAGTCTATATCCTTGGTTGTTCACCACATTTACACTTTTTTATTCTATAGCTTGAAGTTGAGGAAGAAGAAGATCCAATGGATGGATCACACATTAGAGATGTAGCACGAACTCAACAGAAAAAGTAGAAGAACGAGTTTGCAGCTTCTAAGGAGAATAAGACACACCCTTTTTAACCTAGAAGGAATTAAAAGCACGTCATCTATTTAAGGTCATGTCATCCAATTTAAAGTCACGTCAGCTATGTCACCGGTTGCTTAGGGCTAACCGGTCACAAAGCATGAAAACAATCAAAGTTATAAAGAATAATGGTTAATTTGTACAAAACAATAATATAAGAGTTTTTTAAGCATTAGGACATAATACATAGGGTTTTTTTTGTGGTTTTCCCTTCTTGCTTTTAATTAAATGAAGATTTTTTTATTTTTGTTTCAGTTTGGTTGGCGATGCATCTAATTAAATCTATAGAGGTTAATCACGAGCACAAAATTTGACTATTGATCATTAATCACATGATGAATCATGAAGAAATTTGGTTATCAACTTACCACAATAGAGAGTTTAAAACATGAACGATGATTCGTACATAATAATTTTTTTCATACATAATAATTTGTACTTTAAAACATTATATTGTATAGCTCTATAAAACATAAATTGTTGTGTATGAGAAAAAAAATTGTTTAAAACAAAAGATATTAACTAAAATAATTATTAAAAATAAATATGTCAATAAAAATAACTAAGTTTTTTTTAGCTTTGAAAAAATGATTATTTCGTCTAAATTGGGTCATGCACGATTCTCACAAAAAAAATCTTACAAATAGTATATTCCACCAAAAAAAAAAAAAAAAAAAAAAAAAAAAAAAAAAACTATTCCTAACTATCAAGTACAACTCTGCAATTCAATAAATAATTCCGAAATTTGCTTTGTTTTTTAATGCAAATTTATCTAAATTTTAAAGAAATATAGTTAATGGAGAGTAGACACGCTAAAATAATTTAAAATTGATCGAAAAACAGTGAATTAGAATGCCATTCGAAATAACCATTTTGGAAACAAGTATAGAATTATTTTTGGTAAAAACGAAAAAAAAGTACAAGAAATACATAATTTTGTCTAAATAATCAATTATCTCGACTTTCAGCTAAAGTTATTTGATACGTTGGAGTATATTCTTTATCAGTCTAAAATAGCTCAGGTTCAACCCAAAAGTACTTATTTACGCCTAGTCATCTTCCCAAAATACAAAAACCGGATTATTTTTGTTTAACAACTTTATTCCTAACGTTTGTTTAGTTAATATCCCTTACAACAATAATCAATAGGCACGGTGACATGAAAGATAAAAATATACTAAATGATTACTTGAATTTGGAAACATAAAATAATCGTATTTAATAACTAGTGTTTATTTGGTAAATTATATAAATCGTTTCATATGGTTAGAATAATTTACAAGTTTTATCCATGTAATATTTCTTCTTCTTTTTTTTTTTTCGCTTGAAGAGACCTCATAGTTTGGAATTGTTTCGATTTTTGCCTAGTACCGAATTAAAATGAACATTTTATGATTGATGATATTTTTTACCTTTTATATTATTTATCTTGTTAATACAAATCTTCATAAATGGTCCTTATGATTTTCCAAAATATCAAATTTAATCTCTCATTTTTTTCGTTTTATGGAAGGTCCTTGTGGTTTGCTTTTGACCCACATAAAAAGACTTATCATTTTTTAGATTTTTTTAATTTAATCTATTTAAAATAAATAAATAAATAAATAGAATCTCACCCCTTTTAATAAATGGTCCTGTCTCCTCTCCCTCTTTTTCGTCACCCTCACTCGTCGTCACCCCTTCCTCTTCTCCAAACCTCAATTGCTGACAAATCGAACAAAGAAGAGGAGAAATCAGAGATCTTGAGGTGTTCCTGCGATGATATTTTCTTCCGATGAAGCATGCCATGCTTGGATTCGATATATCCGAGGTTCGATTTTTCATCCTGTGAGGATAGGAATTCGATTCCTGCGGTGATTGGTTTGATTTTTTCGAGGTTAATTACCATGGTGAACCTACAACCTATGTGGAGAAAGTTATGAGCATGGGGCGTTCAGTGGTTGAAGAACAAGGGTGAGTGGTTGCCAGAGGCTTAAGTGGTGATGGAAATTGTAAAAGGGGTGACGAGCGTACTCACATCGGTCTAGAATAACTCATATTTCATTCGATTTTGGGTTACATGTCTAAGTGATAAGGTAATTTGAATGATAAATAGGGGAATACCCTTTTGGCTACGTCTGTGTTCTATTCGGAAATTAGATGGTGATGGCGGTGTTTTGTGATGGTGGTGTTGGTGGGTAATAAGAGATATAGTGGTGCTGGAGTGAAGGTATAATATGTTTTTGTAGTAAAGATGGTGGATGGGTGGTGTTTTTGATGGGTTTTTTAGTTTAGATTAAATATATTTGCACAACGGAATTTCACATAAACAGTTTATGGGCACATGCAACCTAAAGATCTATAACGTCTTCTCATTATAGCAACATACTATAAAAAACTAATTTTATCTAGGTATAATTAAAAATACAAAATTAGAATACATACCTTTTAGTATATTCAAATATACTAACTCTTGAGTTCTTCAAATGCTCTAAAACAAGCATCCAATAGTATAAATGTCTCTAATGATTCACACTCAAAACCCTAAAACACTAGAACTTGAAAGAGAAAGGAATAAGTGAAATTCGTATTTCACCTTCTGTGTATGATAAGTCACGAAATTTTGATACCCAAGTGTCCTATTTATAGTTTAGGTAACTTGCAGATAAATCTAGATTTGAACAATTAAATATTAGATTTAATTCCTAATTCAAATCTTTTCCATATCAGCTACCAGGATACTTCCAGAAACCCTACAATCTCTCCTCAAAACCGTCCATTATTGGATGGTTCTAGAATTGCTTCTATTTTCATCTATTGAATAATTACAATTCACACCTTGCACCTTTAATTAATTCCAACTAATTCCAGATTAACTATGATTAATAATTAATAAATTCCAACTATTTCTAATTAATTAAAAATTATTTCTAATGTAACACCCTGTTCTGAATCGTTTCCTAATTTGGGGTTGTGACCCAAAGATCGGTTATCATAAGGCTTAGGGCCTTTAGGAAATAGAGATTTAGACCCATTTGGGTGTGGTTGATGTAGATTTGATGACCCGAAAGTTTGGTTTGTGTTTGGGAGCCAAAGGGTAAATCGGTAAAGTGTTAGTTCGGGCTTTTTATGAATTTTGGATTTTAGTCCGGAAAGTTTTAAGGAAAGGATGAGTTTATAGAAGTGTAGAGCTTCTCGTTACCTTTCCGTGGATATAAGGATCGTTGAAATCGGACTTAGAACGAAGAAGTTATGACTTTCGGAAGTTTGAAGGCTTAGAGGCTAAGCCTAGTACGGTGGGCGTACTTGGGGCGTACATTGGGCGTACTAGGAAGGTTCATCGCATGAACCCTTTAGAGTACGTTGGGCGTACTCCAGTCGGACCCAAACTTAAATTTAGGGTCTTGGACCCTATTTAAGCTCCTTAACTCAACACCAAACCCTCTTATCTTCAATCTCTATCCCTTTAAACCCTAGAAACGAAACCTTAGTCCCCATTGGTGTGGTTCTTGAGCTTTTGGTGGTATTTCATGCATTTTGGTGCTCATTGAAGAAGAAAGAGCTTCTTGGGGAAGTGTGGGATTGCTTGAAGCTTTTGGATCCAGGCTTGGTGTACCTTAATCTACCTTTTTGGAGGTATAAACTTTATAACTTGATGACTCTAGGTGTTAGATCTAGTCTAAGGAATGTTTTTGGGTTCATTTTGGTCCTTAGAGTCACCCCTGTGAGTATGAGCTACTCCAAGAGCTTAGAATGTTGGATATTGGCATTTGTGAGGTCCCTTGTTCATAAAAATGTCATCTTGATGAGTTATTTTGGACCAAGCATGTGTTTGGGTGTTTATTATGGATCTTATTGAGTTGGTCCCATTAAGCCATGTAAAGGAGTAAAGTTGCTAACTTTACGTGTTAAGACATCTCCTTAGGGTCAAATTTGAGTTTGGAAGTCCTTGTCTTAACCATTAAGAGATTTTGTGGGATTTTTGGCTTTCTGCTGAGTATGTTGGGCGTACATAGGAGTACTCTTAGTGTAATGTGTGGTTTGTGCATTAGCATCTTGTACTTTGTGCTTTGGGCTTTGGGGGTATGTACGCGGGGACATACCCTTCTGGTACGCGAGGCATACTCTGAGTATGTCACTTTTGGGCCTTTTAAGGTTTGGGTCTTGTTGGGCCATTGGACTTCTGACTTTGGGCTATAAATAGACTAAGGGATTTCTTAGGATTAGGTCCATGATGGTTTTTGGGCCCAATTAGAAAGATGGGCCATATTAGGCCTTGGGATGTCATTTAGGCTTTTTGAGCAAATGGGTTGGGCCTTAGTTTTAGGATGCCATTTAGGGTCTTTTACCCGTTAGGAAGTTGGATTACGGAGTGGGCCTCGGATTTTGGGTTATCGGGTTAATTATTAATTAAGGTTGTATTTATTGTTAGTTGGTGCGAGGTTATGCGGTTTGAGCGACCCGAGCAGTTATTTGGTTATCAGCGAATTGAGGTGAGTCTCCTCACTGTACTCGTGAGTGGAAGGCACCAATACAGGCCCACTAGGGTATGATATGCTAATTGTCTTTGTGACTCTTGCATGGTATGTTGGGCTAGGCCCATTGTATGAACGATCTAGGCCCATTTGTATGTTGGGTTGGGCCCATGGACCAGGAAGGGCTAGGCCCATTGTATGTTATGTAGGGTGTTAACTGTCTTTGTGACTTTTGCATTTGTATGATCGGACTAGGGCTATTGGTTTGGCAGGGCTAGGCCCATTATAGTGGGTTGGGCCCAATGTAAGGGCTAGACCCAATGATATGTATGGTATGTGGTATTTTGGGGAACTCACTAAACTTTGTGCTTACGGTTTTATGGTTATGATTTTAGGTACTTCTGGTTCGAAAGGAAAGGGTTCGGCTTGATCACAACACATCCACCCATGTTTCCGCAATGTGATGATTTCAGGATTGTACTCTGATGACTATTTTATTATGAAATACTTTTAAAGGTTTGAACAAAAGATAATTGGTGTTTTGATTGAATTAAAAATGAAATTTTTACCTCACAATTTTTGGGACGTTACCTCTAATTAATATATTAATCATATAATAAATTAACAAATCATTTTATCACCCTCTCAATATTAATTATAGTTATTTATGGTTATGAGGGTGATGTGTTATTTATGCACTAGTTTTTTATTATTATAAAGTCCTATCATATCTTCACTAGTCTAAAACACAAATAGTCAATGTACCTAGTCGTGAAGTAATATAGTTTAAGGTAAGAAAGAGTGTCAAATAGTTCAAATGTTAATTAAATTTATAACAATAAAGTAAAAAGGGGGTTTTATTGTTTAATATAACTAAATTTTTTTTAACTCTCAATTAAACAACAAAACTAAAGAACTAAATAGAAACAATAGATAAGAAGTACTTCCACTATAATATGAATCCCCTAGTTTCTATGCTTGATTTATTAGAAGTGCAGATTAATGAGTTGATTATTGAATTGCAATATGACTAGTTATCTTGGTCGGAACTCCTAGTACTAATAATTAATAAACAACTAACACATGATCATGCAATTAGTGAACACATACTTAATTAAATATATTCGAACTATAAACGATATGATCTAATGATTTCTTGTCAATACTCATGACAATCAATCTGAGCATAACATGGATATCTAATACCCTCTAACACAGTCAAAGTCACCGATTAATATTACCTAACCCTAGGATTTGATCAATACCTAGTCCTAACAGTTTAATGGTCATAAACTAATTAAGATTCAAGTTAATGTTATTACATTGGTCCTCTCAACTACACATAACTCAACTATAGGCAATAGAAATCATAACTTTAACATGAAACGTAGGCAATTAATCGAACACAAGTATTAACCAAACTCACATAATCCAACAAACGAAATGAAAACATATTCAACTAGGGTTCGTCAAGATCAAGTGAAAGTAAATGTTTTTACACCATATTCAATAAACTAAATCATAAAAACATCACCAAAAGATTTCAAAACATGATCATCAAGCAAACCCGAAGTGAAATCTCGATACAATAATGCTTGAATCTTCAAATCCTTGCTCCAATCGAATCTCTAACTTCAAAATCAACCCATAGAGGGTTTCTGGATTTTAAAACAAAGTAAAAGTCGCATCTATAGGCTGCCAAAGACTGCACATCGATTAAGGTTGGAAATCTCGTGTTTATAGATTCAGCAGCTCCACGGCGTGGAAAAGGTCTTGCCATGCCGTGGAAGATGGAATATTCATGTCCACGATTTGTTTTGATTTTCCACGCCACGGAAATGGTTTTTCCACAACGTGAGAACCAGGAATCATAATTTTTCACAAACATGAAAGTCATCTGAAATTTTGTGTAGTTTCCAGAACATCTTGAATATCCTTAATCGGAATTACGAGTCATTAGATATGGTCAAACACTAACAAGGGGTCAAACTGTCAAACAACATCCTTTTTGCTATTTCATTGTCTTTTTCAACCCCATTCTCCTCCTTTTGCATCACAACTCCGATTTTAACTGTAATTAAACATTTTCAAGCAGATTAAGTACCATATATCTAAAAATATAACGTTTTAATCAAATATATTAAAAAAATGGCATAAAATATGAAAGAACCCAAACTTTCGTATTTCTGAAAGACCCAAACTTTCATACTTCACAATATTGGTACTCCAAAACATGCTACATGCATATTTATAAATAATATTTTACATTGATAGTGTGATTACAAAAGACTGGATACAAACCGACTAAGTTTTAGTATATTACAAAGTGTTATATTTATTACATAACTACCCAGGATATTATAGTTTTATATATACGTAAACTCAAGTACAAAAGTAATAGTATAAACTATTCTAAATCTTCCAACAATATATGACTATATTGGATTCTCATTACCTGCAATTGTTAAACACTGAGAGGGGTAAGCGGTGACGCTTAGTGAGTTCCATAATAGATACAATATAACGTTATGCCATATATATACTTCAATATGGCAGAAGCAAAGAAGAACAAGGAACAACAAAGGCATATGTGAATCATGTGACAGGCTTTCCATAACAATCAATGAGACATAACAATTTCAATACTTGATATACATCAATAACGCTTCGGACCAAATGGCACAGATGACATACAATTTCTGATTAAACATTTTGGTAGATTTCAGGCTTTCAACCCTATCTAACCTTCTGCCAATGCCAATATGCCATAGGGGTAGAAGTCATTCTCTTACGAGACATGCTCTACACGGCCAAAGGCTACATACCAATACCACTGTGAATCTAAGTCCTTTCACTGATCACATGGCCAAACGTACAACTTTGCTATCAAAATAGCAGAAATAATAACACGAGATGATAACACGGAAAAGCACATAGCATATATAACACATAACATACAATTGTTCCTATATATTGAACTCACCGTGAAATAACCGGGGGTTAAAGTATTAATTTGGGCAGCACTTCGACTCTAAAAATGACTTGCTGTGACGAAACCGGGGATTTTAGTTGAAAACCGGGCCTTGCGCGAGTAGAGTTTCAACTCGAAATATGATTTTCTTGGGAATTTCAGAGCGTCGGGACTTGCTTCGGATGTCGGGGATGATACCGGGACTTCGGGGGGTGTTAGGGTAAATTGAGAGAGAGTAGAGGGTATAAAATGGGAGAATTTGTAAACAAAATCCGTAAGCCTTCGCATTCTATTTATAGCGGCTGAAGTACGAATTACGCTGGGCGTAAATTATGGGTACGCTGGGCGTAATGCTCAGCGGTGTTCTACGCGGGGCGTAAGCCTTCGTACGTTGGGCGTACGAGGGGATTAGTCCGGACGTGTCAAGGCTACGACACGTGGCACTCATGCGAAAGAGTAGGGAAGGTGATGGACTCCGAAGCACTTACACGAGTACGCTGGTCGTACTTCGGTACGCTGGGCGTACACCTTCGGACCAGCCTCGAAGTTTGTGCCCAAAACTTCAAAAATTCGTATCTTTTGCATACGAGCTTCGTTTTTGACGTTCTTTATATCCACGCGTAGGTGAAATTATGCTCTACAACATTCGTTTAGACTCTGTCGGCTAATTTTGACTTCATTTTTAATATTATATTTTTAACGGGCAGGGATAGGAAAAGTCCGTTAAAAATTCATAACTTCTTCATCCGATGTCCGTTTTCGTCTGTCTTTTTACCGTTGAACTACAATCGACGAGATCTTTGATTCTCGTTTAGGTTGTGTTGGCTAAAAATCACTCGATCTTTATTTCGAGTTTTTAGCTGTCTACTGCTATACCGAATCTTATAAAAATTATAACTTCCTCATACGAAGTCAGATTTGGACGTTTTTTTATGGAAATTATCGGTTTAACGAATACTACGACTTTCATTTAGATCACTAAAGCCAAAAAGTAGTTTATCGAAAACTCACTTTTTACATCATACGACGTTGTGCTGGTTCTGTCGCGAAACTTCAATAAGTCATAACTTATTCGTTATAACTCGGATTTCGATGAGGTTTTCGCCTAAACGTTTCTAACGAGATTGTTTACAAATTTCAATAACATTATTTTTATTTATTTCCAACTTTATATTTTCGTTAATTTCAATATTTGACTATTGATTGGAATCCCATAAGACTTCCAATACTTTCCGAATGATTCTAAACATAGGTTTACTTCAATTCTAGTACAAACTATCTGTTAGAACTCAACGCTCAAATTCATATAATATTTCATTATATTATTCACTTTTAAAATTACATAACACGATAACCGAATGTGTATGTTACAAATACCTCCTCCTTTTGAGAATTTCGTCCCCGAAATTACAACGATTTAAACAAATGGGGATATTTTGTTCTTATCTCATTTTTATTTTTGCAATTGTAATTTGGGCCTCGATGGTGTTTCTACTTGACGCGCACCAACTCCAAAATATATGCACAAAGCATATCTTCTACTCTTTGGATTGTTCTCATGTGATATAATCTCTTCATAACAAGTAGCATTTCTAGCTAAGAGCTCTTATCTTAACAACGATCACGATACTTCTATTGATCGCTTCAATTACCTTTCATTTCAATCTTCTGGTTTAAGTCAGATGCTACATCAAAGTTGGTTCTCTGAACTACGTAACATTCTCGTCTTAGTCGGACTCGATTTGATATGACCACTAGTGTCAGAATAACAATCATCTTCTTAGTCATTACCGAAACGATGGTAACAACATACTTGAACAAAAACGGAATCAATTACTAGCTTCTTGGTAACCTTGTGACTTTCCCTGATCCAAGTGTGAGTCCTGTGCTTCCAGTAGTATAGGCCTCTACTACTATTCACACCTACTCATACTCGTCCCAAGTATTATCTTGCAGTTTTCCAAGTCACCATTCAAAAGTTTTCAGAAAGCGACTTATCACACATGAATGTGTTCAAACAAGTACATACGACAATTTCTCCTAGACTCAACTAGGGATTTCGCATTTCTATCAAACATATCTTGGATTTCTTATACTCGCCTTCTAGAATCCTTTTTACGCATATGCTCGATTTAGTATATCCTAATATGTTTCCTAGATCGATAGGAATTTCACTTCCAAATTCTTCATATAAATTCTTCCTCAGGTAGTGTCTACTTTGCAAGACACACTACCAAAATTTACTCTTGCAGCATGAAGACAAACGGTCTCCAACTACCTGCATCATCTTTTAACTCATGTAAACCTATGGGTGTATATCTTCTTCTTTTAATTCTTCTAAATCTTACACAACTTCAATTTCGATACTGTCGAAGTATTTATCACCATATTCGGTTCTTCCGACTCTATAAGCAATCACTGCTTCAATCTGGACGGCGGTGGAACAACTTTATAAATATTATTTTACGATATCCCTCGATCGTTTATCTATAAAATTATCGATGTCAACTATCATAAGTCTCTTTATCACTTCGAAAAGTTTCTTATCAATTATAACACAGAAATTTTAGAATCTGGAATACTTAAAATTTCTTCTTTCAGACCAAGGTCGGCAACAGACCTTAAACTTTCTCAAGTGATAGCAATATAAGTAAGCAACCTAAGGCATGCTATATTAATTTATCATTTAGCACATATAAGAATATAAGGCATATCTCCTCTAATATTCTAGTGCTTGTGTCCATTTATGTATTCAACCTAAAGTATACTAGATACACATCGTATCATCATCCCTTAGTAATCCATGTTTAAGTCTAAAAATTCTCAAAATTCCTAGTTCACATAAACTAATTCTCTAAAATTTTTGAAGTAACTTAATATTTTAGAATACTAGGGTTTATCACTACCCAATACCCCAATTAAATCTTTCTTATGGTTTGTATCCATATACTCCTAATAAATCCGTTCATATATTGAACTTCCAACGGTTTAAGTCTAAATACCAATCCGTAGTATTTAGTTCACTTAAACTATTGCTCTGATACCTGATGGATTTTGGCCATAAGGACATCTTATGTGCTCATGCAAACCCTAATGCTTGGATCTAGGTTTCTCTAATGAACATGCTTTCATCCAAGACTTGCAAACCCTAGATCTAGTGTAAACAATTCAAAATTGATATAATAAAACAGATCTAGATGATTACCTCTTCTTGAAAGCTTGAATCTTGTTATCCTTGGAGCTTAGAGTCACAAATGCCACTCCTCTAATGGCTTACAAACACCAAGAAGCAAGAGGGTGATTTGGAGAGAGGTTGTGGGCACAAAATCGGATCTAGGAACTCCTTAGGGTTTCTGGTTAGCCGATTTCTGTAGCCCTAGGGGTCTTTAAATACTTGAGCTGCTAGGGTTATATCCTGAAACCCTAATTGGATAACTTAGGTCTTAAGCAGTCCAAGGATCCTTCTAGAATAAGGCTTGGACGAATTCAAGGAGTCCGTACACCTTAATTTCGTCCACCCTATCATCCATAAGGATCTACAGCCCAAAATCAACTATCACACAATTGAGAGTTCCAGTCCCCTTTATTTAATTAATATCTCTTAGCTACATAATTAATTCTTAATTAATACTTATCTAATATTAATTAAACTATATGATTTCTCCTTTAATATATTAATTATACAATATATTAATAGACCATAATAACCTCTTTATTTATAAATCATCCTATCATTTTGCTTTGGTGAAGGCAACCCAAAAGGACCATGCACAACCGGGTCAAGTACTTACCAAATATAGTTACGGGCTTAGACACTAATCCAACAGTCTCCCACTTGGATAAGTCTAGTAACTATAAACGCAAGCACAATCCGATTAGCAATCGTAGTTCTCAAAGACGCTGTCGAACTCTGATCTTATCAGTAACCTGTCCTTTAGATAAGGGATCGTATAGTCCTCTGATCTAGATATCGTGCTGACAATTACATGGAACATTGTCATACTTATTGTCCAGCAGTTTGTTTCTCGATCTCTGATTCGTTTGACATAGAACTTAATTGAACACATCAATTCAGTCCTAACCGGGCCCGACACATAAGTCAAATTAAATCATCGAGGGGACCTGATATCGCTTTTACCCTCTTAGGATAAAAGTAACAGATAAACTTTGACTTATATGCTCATACTATTCATTAATCAAATCATACACAACAATGCGTTTTATAACATCAAGTTACTGATGCGTTTACGCATTATCAATGCATAACCAATTAGTAAACAATAAACCATATATCTAGGTTTTAAGACCATATGATATTATCGTCTTGCGATCACTCGTGATAAATTCCATGAAGTGATTCCAGCAAGCGTGGGTTTATTCCAATGCTCAAATCAAACTCATAAGCACTCATGAACGTTGTAGCAAACTTTTGCTATGTCTAATACATTTTAGACAATCTACACACCAATTCATGACAGTCTTCATTCATACCTACTTCCAACATATGAACGACTGTGGACGATTCGAATAATTCTTATTATTCAGGAAGTCAAAACATGCAAATTGAAATAATAGGCAAATAATTAACATAAGACAGTAACATTACTAATAAATAATACTCTTTTATCTAATCATCAAATGTTAATTACAGTTTATCTATTACACGTTTCTAAACTATCTAATTCAAACTAATATCGTCCTTCAGCCCGATGCCCCTAGCGTGGTGCAAGTGCTTAACCCGACTCAGTCCCTTCGTAAGCGAATAAAGTGATATTTTCTGTGGATATGTCGAGATCTACCATGATCCCTCGGTTCCGTGGTCAAGGCAACTGCTCCTTCATTATCACAGAAAATTTCCATGAGCTCCTTTATGGCTGCACAACTCCAAGGTCTCCAATGAAGTTCTTCAACCATATTGCCTCCTTTGAAGCTTCAATTACTGCAATGTAATCTGATTTGCACGTTGAATCAGCCACGGTCTCTTGCTTGGAACTTTTCCAAGTCACTGCTCCTCCATTAAGGGTAAAGACCCAACCCGACTGCGAATGGTAGTTGTCCCTGTCGGTCTGAAAACTGGCGTCACTGTACCCTCACACTTTTAAGTCATCACTCCCACCGAAGACTAGAAACCATTCCTTGGTCCTCCTAAGGTACTTAAGAATATTCTTGACTGCGGTCCAATGCGCTTTGCCAGGGTTTCCTTGATATCTGCTGACCATGCTCAAAGCGAAGGCCACATCAGGGCGAGTACAAGTCATAGCATACATGATTGAGCCAAATGCGGAAGCGTAAGGTACTCGGCTCATCTCTGCTATCTCGACTTCGGTGCTCGGACTTTGAGTCTTACTCAACTTGGCATTACTTTGGATAGATAACTCTCCCTTATTTGTATTCTCCATACTAAAACGTTTTAGTACCTTGTCCAAGAAAGTATTCTGACTAAGTCCTATTAGTCTCTTACTTCTGTCTCTCACTATCCTTATTCCCAAAATATAGGAAGCCTCTCCGAGGTCCTTCATAGCGAAGCACTTCCCGAGCCAGGACTTAACTTCCTGCAGTGTCGGGATGTCGTTTCTTATGAGTAGTATGTTGTCGACATACAATACGAGGAAGCTTACTATACTCCCACTGGCTTTGACATATACACATGATTCATCTTCGCTTCGCAGAAAGCCAAACTCTTTAACTTTCTCATTGAAACAAAGATTCCATCTGCGAGATGCTTGTTTAAGTCCATAAATGGACTTCTCAAGCTTACACACTCTATTGGGATGCTTCACATTGACAAAAACCTCTAGCTGAGCCATGTAAACATCCTCAACCAACTTCCCATTAAGGAAAGCGGTTTTGACATCCATTTGCCATATTTCATAGTCATGAAATGCAGCAATGGCCAACATCACCCTAATAGACTTTATCTTGGCAACCGGTGAGAAGGTTTCATCATAGTCAACTCCAGGAGTTTGAATGAAACCCTTCGCGACCAATCGTGCCTTATATGTGTACACATTCCCATCCATGTCGGTCTTCTTCTTGAAGATCCACTTGCACCCGACCGTCTTACGACCTGGTACATGGTCAACCAAATTCCAAACTTGGTTGTCATACATGGACTGAATCTCGCTGTCCATTGCCTCTTTCCACTTTGCAGACTCCGGGCCTACCATGGCTTCCTTATAGTTGTTAGGTTCGTCCAGATTCACTAGTGTACTATCACTAATGAATGTATCCCCTTTCGGTAGTAATATGAAAACCATAAAACTGGGGTTGAACCCTAACTCTATCAGAACGTCTGAGAGGTAAGGATTCGTCAATCGGTTCACCCGGAGTTTCCTCCTCGGGTTGAGTGCCAGCGTTAGAGGTTCCTTCATCGCTCGAATCTTGAATCTCTTCAAGATCAATTTGCCTCCCACTGTCTCCTTGGCTTATGAGTTCTCGTTCTCGGAAAACCCCTCTCCTCGTAACGAAGACAACGTTGTCACTCGGTCTATAGAAGAGATATCCAAAGGACTTTTGCGGATAGGCGATGAAAATACATCGCTCGCTACGAGCTTCGAGCTTGTCGTGAGTCTCTCGTCTTACGAAAGCCTCGCAACCCCAAACCTTGATATGTGCTAACGAGGGAGCTTTCCTTGTCCACATCTCGTGAGGTGTTTTGGCAACCTTCTTCGTAGGGATTAAGTTAAGGATATGGGCGGCAGTCTCTAAGGCATACCCCCAGAATGAGATAGGTAGCGAAGCACGACTCATCATGGAACGAACCATGTCTAGCAAGGTTCGATTACGCCTCTCAGCCACACCATTCAACTGTGGTGTCCTAGGAGGCGTCAATTGCGAAACAATTTCGCATTCCTTGAGGTAGTCATGGAATTCAAGACTTAGGTACTCTCCACCTCGATCAGATCGAAGCATTTTGATTTTCCTGCCCAACTGATTCTCCACTTCTTGCTTGAACTCTTTGAACTTTTCAAAAGTTTCTGACTTATGCCTGATTAAGTAGATAAAACCATATCTGCTATAATCATCGGTAAAAGTCACGTAGAAGCGGCATGCATCCCTTGTAGTGGATATAAATGGTCCACATACATCTGTATGTATGAGGTCCAATAAACCCTCACCCCTTGCACAAGTGCCAGTGAAGGGTGACTTGGTCATCTTTCCAAGTAAACAAGATTCACACACGTCATCGTCCCTAAGGTCGAATGACTCCAACACTCCATCCTTTTGGAGTTGGGCTATGTGCTTCTTGTTGACATGTCCAAGATGACAATGCCACAAGCATGCTTTATCCATACTATTGGAAGAATCGACACACAACACATCATTTCCTAAGTTATCTACAATCATCACAGTTTCATTGTGGTGGCTTTTTGAGGGAGCCTTCCTCTTCTTACCCTTCCCTTGTCCTATTGGCAAGACAGGAGTAGTAGCGGGAGTTGGAGTTGGTGCAACAGATTTATCCTTGTGGTTGCTCTCAGCAGTCCTCAACAAGCCTTGAAGCTTGCTTAAAGAGACCTCCTCCTTGTTCATGTGGTAGGTCATGTGGAACTGGCTATAGCAGGGAGGAAAGGAGTGAAGGATGATATCAATTGTCAGCTCTTCATCAAAGTTCACATTTAACTTTAGCAGGCGATTGACATATCTCTGCATCTTTTGCAGATGAGCGGTAAGGGACTCTCCATTGCTCATTTTGGTAGTGATCATCGAAGTGATGATCTCATACCTTTCTTGCCTAGCGCTCTGGTGGTACCGGTCCAGCAGATCTTGGTGCATCTCGTAGGGGTACATGTCCTCATAGGACTTCTGGAGTTCTGCAGTCATAGTCGCCAGCATGATGCAATGGACTTTCGTGGCATCACGCTCGTGGGCCTCAAAGGCCGCGATCTCTTCAGCAGAGGCAGTGTTGATGTCAATCTCCTTCAGCTTCTCATCGAGGACATACTCTTTGTCCTCGTAGAGAGTGACCATGCGAATGTTAGGGATCCAATCATTGAAATTAGACCCGTCAAAGATCACTCTCCCACACAAGTTCATGAGTGAGAATGAGCCAGAGGAGTTTGAACCAGAAGCGTTGTTGTTGACGTTCGACATCTGAAAAAGAAAAGAACAAAGTTTGATTAGAAATGAATCCCCAATTAAACACCCAAATGAGAAATTAGGGCTAGGATCCCACAACATTATTTACAATTTAGAAAAGGGATGCCGTAATCCAAAATGCAAATAATTTGAAGGTAAGTGAATGACGATTCACTAATTCTCCACCATGAAAAACGAAAAGCGGATTAAGTTTTAAATGTATTGAAAACTCCTAGATTCTTTTGAGATTCATTGAACTTTTCAATGGCATGTTTAAATCTCGATATGCCCCTCTAGTTTGTGACTGGGATGCCGAGGATCACAAAGCGGGTGTGAATAACCATGCAAATATACACGGTGCCCTCATTGTTACAGTCACATATTCGATGTGCTGGTTAACCACATACGATCCATCGAACTATGACAAACAATGAGTCACCCCTTGCCACCTTTGCTTAGAAACCAATTAGTGTGACGGTTAACCATACACGCTCCACTAACGTCTTAGCAAGGGTACAAAGTGTAATTTGATGGAATTGCATCAATTCACTTTTGCCTAAAGTAACTAAGATTGGGAATTTTGTAAAAAAACATTTAGTTACTTTATATAGATTCATTATACTTTTAATGAGGAAAGGTTTGCCCTATCCTACCCGTTCGGCTAACGACCCTCCACCAATCATGGAAGCGGTGGGTGAGAGTGGACACCCATTAAACGTCCATTTTATAGGCCATAACCTTATACCCCCTTATAGATCGGCTTCGTGAATGAGACCTACTAACGGTAAGACTTGCATTTTAAGTTATATATATATATATATATATATATATATATATATATATATATATATTAATCTTATAATATTATAAAGTATAAGCTTGAATTTTAAACTTGTAAAATTCTAGGTTTTGAAATTTAAATAGTTCAAATTAAACATTTTAGTCATAAAATTTAAATTTCAAAACTTAAGGACAAGTTTTGAACTTTTCAAAACACAAAGATCAAATAGCAAATAATTTTCAATTAAACATTTAATTTAATAATTATCTAAATTTGACCTAGTCAATATTACTTGCAAGATAATTCAACAATTAATTTAAACAATCAAGTATTATCAAATAAGGAATTAATTATTCAAACAATTGGTAATTATCTTTTGTTTTGATGAGGATATTGACAAAAAGGTAATAAAATTCGGATTTTATTAAGCTAAAACGATTTAGGTAAGTATCCTTAGGCAAAACAACAAGAAATCCTGAAATTCCCTATGTCTGACGCTCCGACTTGTCGAGTCCCCTTATGGACTCGTCGAGTTCATCCTACTCGTCGAGTCCACAATGGGACTCGCCGAGTTCATCAGGCAGAGTGCACAAAAACGATTTTTACAAGCAAGAATCAAACACAAAGCATCAAATTCAAGAGAAGCCAATCAAGGCTCTGATACCACTGATGGGTTTTGGCCATAAGAACATCCTATGTGCTCACGCAAACCCTAATGCTTGGATCTAGGTTTCTCTAATGAATATGCTTTCATCCAAGACTTGTAAACCCTAGATCTAGTGTAAACAATTCAAAATTGATATAATAAAACATATCTAGATGATTACCTCTTCTTCAAAGCTTGAATCTTGTTATCCTTGGAGCTTAGAGTCACAAATGTCACTCCTCTAATGGCTTACAAACACCAAGAAGCAAGAGGATGATTTGGAGAGAGGTTGTGGGCACAAAATCGGCTCTAGGAACTCCTTAGGGTTTCTGGTTAGCCGATTTATGTAGCCCTAGGGGTCTTTAAATACTTGAGCTCCTAGGGTTATATCCTGAAACCATAATTGGATAACTTAGGCCTTAAGCAGTCCAAGGATCCTTCTAGAATAAGGCTTGGATGAATTCTAGGAGTCCATACACCTTAATTTCTTCCACCCTATCATCCATAAGGATCCACAGCCCAAAATCAACTATCACACAATTGACAGTTCCAGTCCCCTTTATTTAATTAATCTCTTTTAGCTACAGAATTAATTCTTAATTTATTCTTATCTAATATTAATTAAACTATATGATTTCTCCTTTAATATATTAATCATATAATATATTAGTAGACCATAATAACCTCTTTATTTATAAATCATCCTATCATGTTGCTTTGGTGAAGGCAACCCAAAAGGACCATGCACAACCGGGTCAAGTACTTACCAAATATAGTTACGGGCTTAGACACTAATCCAACAATACCATGATTGAAAGAACCCAAACTTTCGTATTTCTGAAAGACCCAAACTTTCATACTTCACAATATTGTTACTCCAAAACATGCTACATGCATATTTATAAATAATATTTTACATTGATAGTGTAATTACAAAAGACTAGATACAAACCGACTAAGTTTTAGTATATTACAAAGTGTTATATTTATTACATAACTACCCAGGATATTATAGTTTTATATATATGTAAACTCAAGTACAAAAGTAATAGTATAAACTATTCTAAATCTTCCAACAATATATGACTATATTGGATTCTCATTACCTACAATTGTTAAACACTGAGAGGGGTTAGCGGTGACGCTTAGTGAGTTCAATAATAGATACAATATAACGTTATGCCATATATATACTTCAATATGGCAGAAGCAAAGAAGAACAAGGAACAACAAAGGCATATGTGAATCATGTGACAAGCTTTCCATAACAATCAATGAGACATAACAATTTCAATACTTGATATACATCAATAACGCTTCGGCCCAAATGGCACAGATGACATACAATTTTTGATTAAATATTTTGGTAGATTTCAGGCTTTCAACCCCATCTAACCTTCTCCTAATGCCATAGGGGTAGAAGTCATTCTCTTACGAGACATGCTCTACACGACCATATGCTACATACCAATACCACCGTGAATCTAAGTCGTTTCACTGATCACATGGCCAAAGGTACAGCTTTGTTATTAAAATAGCAGAAATAATAACACGAGATGATAACACGGAAAAACACATAGCATATATAACACATAACATACAATTGTTCCTATATATTAAACTCACCGTGAAATAACAGGGGGTTAAAGTATTAATTTAGGCAGCAATTCGACTCTAAAAATGACTTTCTGTGACGAAACCAGGGATTTTAGTTGAAAACCGGGCCTTGCGCGGGTAGAGTTTCAACTGGAAATATGATTTTCTCGGGAATTTCGGAGCGTCGGGACTTGCTTCGGGTGTCAGGGATGATATCGGGACTTCGAGGGGTGTTAGGGAAAATTGAGAGAGAGTAGAGGGTATAAAATGGGAGAATTTGTAAACAAAATCCGTAAGCCTTTGCATTCTATTTATAGTGGCTGAAGTACGAATTACGCTGGTCGTAAATTATGGGTACGCTGGGCGTAATGCTCGCGTTGTTCTACGTGGGGCGTAAGCCTTCGTAAGCTGCGCGTACGAGGGGATTAGTCCGGACGTGTCAAGGCTACGACATGTGGCACTCATGCGAAAGAGTAGGGAAGGTGACGGACTCCGAAGCACTTACACGAGTACGCTGGGCGTACACCTTCGGACCAGCCTCGAAGTTTGTGCCCAAAACTTCAAAAATTTGTATCTTTTTCATACGAGCTCCGTTTTTGACGTTCTTTATATCCACGCGTAGGTGAAATTATGATCTACAACTTTTGTTTAGACTCCGTCGGCTAATTTTGAATTTATTTTTAATATTATATTTTTAACGGGCCGGGATAGGAAAAGTCCGTTAAAAATTCATAACTTCTTCATCCGATGTCCGTTTTCGTCTGTCTTTTTACCGTTGAACTACAATCGACGAGATCTTCGATTCTCGTTTAGGTTGTGTCGGCTAAAAATTACTCGATCTTTATTTCGAGTTTTTAGCTATCTACTGCTATACCGAATGTTATAAAAATCATAACTTCCTCGTACGAAGTTAGATTTGGACGTTCTTTTTATGGAAATTCTCGGTTTAACGAATACTACGACTTTCATTTAGATCACTAAAGCCAAAAAGTAGTTTATCGAAAACTCACTTTTTTCATCATACGGCGTCGTGTCGGTTCTGTCGCGAAACTTCAATACGTCATAACTTCTTTGTTATAACTCGGATTTCGATGAGGTTTTCGCCTAAACGTTTCTAACGAGATTCTTTACAAATTTCAATAACATTATTTTTACTTATTTCCATCTTTTTATTTTCGTTAATTTCGATATTTGACTATTGATTGGAATCCCATAAGATTTCCAACACTTTCCGAATGATTCTAAACATAGTTTTACTTCAATTCTAGTAAAAACTATCTATTAGAACTCAACGCTCAAATTCATATAATATTTCATTATATTATTCACTTTTAAAGTTACATAGCACGATAACCGAATGTGTATGTTACAAAATATATAGTTAAATAAGGTCATATCAGAGGGCAACCCAAAAGGACTTACTTTTATTCCTTAAGATTATACCAATTTAGTTAAGATATTAGACACCTTATCCAACAGTCTCCTGCTTGGATAAGTCTCCAGCTACAATTGCAAGTATATACTTTGAATAACCAGTAAACAATGCTTTCCACAGCCACTGCCAAACTCTGATAAAATCAAAGATTGACCCTTAGATAAGTGATCAACTATTCCTTCATTCTATAAGATATCGTATGGACACGAGACACGGATACAAATAAATCTCATAGTCAACGATTCTGTTTCTTGATTTCCAATTTATGATGACTGGATTCAGACTACCAATTGAACACATAATGTTCGCAACGATGACTGCGGAACTCCAAAAGTCCTACGAAGGCTACTACCCCTACGAGATGCACCAAGATTTGATGGAAAGGTACCATGAAAGTGCTAGGCAGGAACAATATGAGATCACCGCTGCAATGATCACTAGTAAAATGAAGGATGAAGAGTCCATCACAGCCCACTTGCAGAAAATGCAGAGATATGTGGACCGCTTGCTGAAGTTAAATGTTAACTTCGATGAGGATTTGGCCTTAGATATTGTTCTACACTCCTTACCTCCTTGCTACGACCAGTTTCGTATGACCTACCACATGAACAAGGAGGAGGTCACTCTAAGCAAGCTTCAAGGCCTGCTAAGCACTGCTGAGAGTAGTTTGAAAGGCAAATCTATTGCACCTACTCCTACTACTGCTGCCCTTGTCTTGGCAATTGGGTAAGGAAAGGGAAAGAAGAGGAAGGCTCGTTTTAAGAGCTACAAGGGAAAGTCTCATGATGGTACCTTTTCTAGTGGAACCAAAGCTGGTCCTACTGCTCCTTCTTCAAACCCAAAAGAAGCAGAGTGCTACTACTGCTACGAGAAAGGGCATTGGAAACGAAGTTGCCCAAAGTATCTGCAAGATGTCAAGGATGGGAAGATAAAGCCATCCTTCGCAGGTATTTATACTATTCAATCTAATAACTCATCACATGCTATGTCTTGGGTCCTCGATACAGGATGTGGTTTTCACATTTGTTCTGATGTGTAGGGTTTAAGAAGAAGTAGGGATGTGGAGCATGGGAAGATAAACTTGATCATGGGGAATAGGAAAGCGTCGCCTGTCACCAAGATTGAAGTTTACTCTTTAGTGCTTAGTAGTGGGTTAGGTGTAGATTTGAATAATTGTTGCTATTCGTCAGAAATGACACGAAACATTATTTGTTTTCATGGTTTGTATAAACAAGGTTTTAGATTTTCATTTAATAATGAAAATGGTTCTATTAATGCTTTCTCGAATGGTACTTTCTATTTTGAAGCATTGCCTTGTAATGGAATATATGAAACTGTGATGGTTGTAGACAACTTAGGAAATGATGTGTTGCATATCGATTCTTCCAATAGTTTGGACAAGGCATGCTTGTGGCATGATCGTCTTGGACATGTCAATAAGAAGCGCATAGCCCAACTCCAAAAGGATGGAGTGTTGGAGTCATTCGACCTTAGGGACGATGACACATGGGAGTCTTGTTTACTTGGAAAGATGACCAAGTCACCTTTCACTGACACTTGTGAATGGGGTGAGGGTTTATTAGATCTCATACACACCGATGTATGTGGGCCCTTTAGATCCGCCACAAGGGATGCAAACCGCTTCTATGTGACTTTCACCGATGATTATAGAAGATATGGGTATATCTGCTTAATCAAGCACAAGTCAGAAACCTTTAAAAAGTTCAAAGAGGACAGTGGGAGGCAAATCGGTCATGAAGAGCTTCAAGAATCAAGCGATGAAGGAACCTCTAACAATGGCGCTCAACCCGAGGAGGAAACTCCGGTTGAACCGATTGACGAGTCCTTTCCTCTTAGACATTCTAGTAGAGTTAGTGTTCCACCCGTATTATATGGTTTCCATATAACTGCTGAGGGTGATACGTTCATTAGTGATACTACACTAATAAATTTGGATGAACCTAACAACTGCAGGGAAGCCATGGCAGGCCCGAAGTCTGCAAAATGGAAAGAGGCTATGGACATCGAGATTCAGTCCATGTATGATAATCAAGTCTGGAACTTGGTTGACAATGTACCAGGTCGTAAGACGGTCAGGTGCAAGTGGATTTTCAAGAAGAAGACCAACATGGATGGGAAAGTACACATGTATAAGGCGTGATTGGTTGCGAAGGGCTTTACTCAAACTCCCAGAGTTTACTATGATGAGACCTTCTCACCAGTTACGAAGATTAAATCTATAAGGGTTATGCTAGCCATAGCTGCGTTTCACGATTATGAAATATGGCAGATGGATGTTAAAACCGCTTTCCTTAATAGGAAGTTGGCTGAGGATGTTTACATGAGTCAGCCAGAGGGTTTTGTCGATGCGAAGCACCCTAATAGAGTGTGCAAGCTTGAGAAATCCATTTATGGATTGAAACAAACGTCTCGCAGATGGAATCTTTGTTTAGATGAGAAAGTCAAAGAGTTTGGTTTTTCGAGAAGCGATGATGAGTCCTGTGTATATGTCAAAGCCAGTGGGAGTATAGTTAGCTTTCTGGTTTTGTATGTGGACGACATACTGCTCATAGGAAACGATGTCCCAACCTTGCAGGAGGTTAAGTCCTGGCTTGGGAAGTGCTTCGCTATGAAGGACCTCGGAGAAGCTGTTTATATTCTTGGGATAAGGATTTTGAGAAATAGGAGTAAAAGACTAATAGGACTTAGTCAAAGTACTTACTTGGATAAAGTGTTAAAACGTTTTAGCATGGAAAATTCCAAGAAAGGGAAGTTACCAATCCAAAGCAATACCAAGTTGAGTAAGACTCAAAGCTTGAGTACCGATGCCGAGATAGCAGAGATGAGCAGAGTACCTTATGCTTCCGCAGTTGGCTCAATCATGTATGGTATGACATGTACTCTCCTTGATATGGCCTTCGCTTTGAGCATGGTTAGCAAATATCAAGGGAACCCTAGTAGAGCATATTGGACCGCAGTGAAGAATATTCTCAAGTACCTTTGGAGGACTAAGGAATGGTTTCTTATCCTCGGTGGGAGTGATGACTTGAATGTGCGAGGGTATAGTGACTCTAGTTTTCAGACTGACAAGGATAATTTCCGCTCGCAGTCGGGCTAGGTCTTTACCCTAAATGGAGGAGCAGTGACTTGGAAAATTTCCAAGCAGGAGACCGTAGCTGATTCAACGTGCGAATCAGAGTACATAGCAGCTAGCGAGGCGTCAAAGGAGGTAATATGGCTAAAGAACTTCATTGGAGACCTTGGAGTTGTACCGGCCATAAAGGATCCTATGGAGATTTTCTGCGATAACGAAGGTGCAGTTGCCTTGATCAAGGAACCGAGGGATCATGGCAGATCCAGACATATCGATAGGAAATATCATTTCATTAGACATAGGGTAGAAAAGGGACTCCTCGTAGTGAAGAGGGTATCGTGAGAAGAGAAACCAACAGATCCCCTTACGAAGGGACTGAGTAGGGTTAAGCACTTGCAACACGCTAGGAGCATTAGGCTGAAGGACGATATTAGTTTTAGTGATTAGATAGCCTTAGAAACTTGTAATAGATAAATTGTAATTGACATTTTGATGATTAAATAAAGGTGTATTAGTTATAAGTAATGTTACTGTCTTATGTCAATTATTTGCTATTGTTTCACTTTGCATGTTTTGACTTCCTAAAGAATAAGATTATTTAAACTATCCGCAGTCGATCATACTTTGGAAGTAGGTATGAAAGAAGACTGTCATGAATTGGCTTGTAGATTGTCTAAGTATTTAGACATAGCAAATGTTTGCTGCAACGTTCATGAGTGCTCTTGAAATATGATTTGAGTATTGGATTAAACCCGCACTCACATGAATCACTTCATGGAATTTAATCACGAGTGATTGTGAGATGATAATATCATATAGTCTTTAAACCTAGATATATGAATTGTTGTTTACAAGTCAGTTGTGCATTGATAATGCGTAAACGCATCACTAACTTGATGTTATAAAACACATTGTTGTGTATGATTTGATGAGTAAATAGTACAAGCATATAAATCGAAGTTTATCTGTTCCTTTTATCCTACGAGGCTAAAAGCGATATCTTGGGCCCCTCGATGATTTGGTTTGAATTATGTGCGGGGCCCGGTCAGGACTAAGTTGATATGTTCAATTAAGTTCTACGTCAGACGAATCAGAGATCGAGAAACAAATTGTTGGAAAATAAGTATGACTATGTTCCATGTAATTGTCCACATGATATCGTGAGAACGGAGGACTACACGATCCGTTATCTAAAGGACGTGTCACAGTTTGACAACGACTTTTGAGAGCTACGATTGATAATCGGATCTTGAAGTCGTACTTGTATTTATAGTTATTAGACTTATCCAAGTGGGAGACTGTTGGATTAGTGTCTAAGCCCATAACTATATTTGGTATGTACTTGACCCGGTTGTAGCATGGTCCTTTTGGGTTGCCTTCACTGAAGCAACTTGACTGGATGAATAATAGAGAAAGAGGTTATTATGGTTTATTAATATATTATATGAATAATATATTAAAGGAGAAATCATATTAATTAATTAACATTGGTCAAGAATTAATTTAGAATTAATTTTGTGGTCAAAAGAGGTTAATTAAATTAAGGGGCCTGAACTTGTAATTATTGGATAGTTACAATATGGACTGAGGAACCCTAAATAAGGGTTGGACGATTTCATGGGGAAGCCCATGTTGAAATCGTCCAAGGGGCTTGTTTCTGGAAGATTCATATGGGGTGCTTAGAGCCTAAGCAACCGGATAAGCATTTGACTGAAACCCTAATTCCTCACCTATATAAGGAACCCATTGGCTTGCAATTTTTGGCTACCACAACCCTAAGAAGAGTTCAAGGGCCGAAATTTACCTTCCCCTCTCTCTCTAATATTCTCCAACTTGCTTTGGTGTTTGTGATCTATTAGAGGCACAACATTTGAGGTGCTAGGTTTCTCAAAAGCTCAAGATCTTCAAGCAACAATCAAGGTAACTTTCTAACTTGTTTATTAGATGTTAATTTCGATTTGATGTATGCTACATTAGGGTTCGCAAGTCTTGGACAAATTGTTGCATGTACAGATAGAAAATCTAGATCCAAGCATTAGGGTTTGCATGAACACCATAGGAATGTTGTTTTGCTGATAACCCAACGCCAAGTACCATTAGTCAAAGCGACTGCACCTTCAAAAAATATTTCTAATGGTAATTTCTTACTTAAAATAATTCCAAGGTCAGTCATGAAGTTTTTTCTAGTCCAGGTACACTCCGTGGATACTTCACTTGCACTAATGTAGTTCGACTCATATTGTTGAGTCTACCACCATCTCTAATATGAAACCTTTCATACTACCGCACTTTCATTCAAGACGAATATCAATTTAGACATGACTCATATCCATCCCTAAAAATTTGTGTTACTACAACTTTTTTTTAACTATGTTCTCTACAGTATACATGCAACCAGTCCTTGGTGTCTTTCAATACCTCAAAATGTTCTTGCCAGTTGTTTAGCGATTCGGTCGATCCAATTTCTGATACAATCTCACGATGCTCAAAACATCTGAGACATCAAAATAAGCACCAATTATAGCATATAATATTGATCCTATATCCGAAGCATTTAGGAATCAACTCATTCTATCATATTCATGACCAGAACAAAAGACTTTTGAGATTCTTTCAACTCCTTGCTATGAGCATATGAACAATCCTTCCTTAGAATTTTCCTTGTTGAAACCTTTCAACACTTTATTCATATATGTGCTTTGACTTAATACCATTAAACATTTCAATCTACACTTTTATGTCCAAATACCAAGTATCAATGTCGCTTCCCCATGTCTATCACAGTAAAACAATTCCCTAACTTTTGCACTTTGCAACTTAAGGACAATGTTTCTTATGAGCGGTATTGTCATCAACATGTAATACCAGGAAGACAACAACACTCCCACTAGTTTTGACATGTACTCAAGACTTATCTAGACTTATATAAAGAAACACGATTTGACTTTCTCATGGCGGAATAGATTCATACAATGCAATGCTTGTCCAAATCTACGGATATACTTCTCAAGCTTACACACCTTGTTTGGATACTTTGTTTGTTTAAAACCTTTCAAGATGTATCATACATCCTTCGAAGGTTTCCTATAATTTAAAGTTGTTTAAACATCCATTCTACCATATCTTATATCAAATAAGGCAACAATGGTAGCAAATAACCAAATAGACCCTTTCTAAGCTACTGGTGAGAATGTTTCATCATAAACAATTTGTTGAGTCTAAATGAAACTCTTTTCTGCCATACTAACTTTGAATGTTTGTACATTCTTATCCATGTTAGTCTTCATATTGAAGATCTAATTGCAACCTACTGTCATAAGACTAGGATTTGGATCAACCAATACCATACTTAGTTATCCTTCATGTACTAAATTTCTCTATCCTTAGACTCTTTTTATTAACAGCCTAAAAACCCACCATTGTTTTCTAGTTGATATTAGCTTATCCAAACTGATCAATGTTTTATCACTAATCAACGTATCTCTTTTTACAGTTAGTTGAAACTCATAAAACTTGGGAGGTGCACTAACTATACTAGTTCTGTGAATAGGTAAGGCTATGCCATTTAACTCAACTTGGGATTCAACCTCAAGTTGAGAGTTAGTGCCAACTATAGGTTCATTGTCGGTCATATCTCAAATTTCTTCAAGGTCAATATGACTCCCACTGACTTCTTGATATGTATATGTTATTTCACTCAAAGAAGATTCCTTTTGATCTATAAGCACCACATCCTCATGGTTCTTTAAAACAAATATAAAAAGTCGTTAGTGAATACCCGACAATGTAACACTTCTTAGATCTCTATTCAAGTTGGTCATTGGTTTCTTTTGAGCTATAAGCACCACATTCTCATGGGTCTTTAAAACAAATATAAAAATTCTTTTATGAATACCCGACAATGTAACACTTCTTAGATCTCGATTCAAGTTGTTCATTGGTATCTTGTCTAACGAAAGACCTCACAACACTAGACCTAAATGTGAGGGAACTTTCTAACTCCACATTTAATGGGATGTCTTCAAAACCTACTTAGTTGGTTACAAGGCTCAAAATGCACTACTTCACAAGTGTATATTCCCAAAATAGTACAATTGGTAGCGAAGCACGATTCATCATAGATCGAATCATATATCATTCGATTCTCCCTTTTGGCAACCTCATTACATTATGGTGTCCTTGGAGAATCCAATCATGGAAACCATTTCATAATCTTTAATATTATTATAGAACTCGATACTAAGGCATTCTCCTTTCCTTTTGGATTTGAAACCCTTTATCTTCATGCCCAATTTTGATTCCCTACTTTGTTCTGATACTCTTTGAAACTTTTCAAAGTATCAAACTTATGCTTAATCATATTGTGACAACCCAGAGAATACGTAATCGACCGTCGTTAACATTTAACGACAGGACGTAAGAATGTAACAAGGACAACATTGTACCACCTGATATATTTTAATATATTCGAAATTTTCATCCTTAATTATGTCAACATTTAGGCTCAAAAATAAGTGCGCAAAGAGTCACGCCACTTTGAGAGCAGGTTAGAATATTTAGACTCATTAAGTTACCGCGATTCCAGAAATATAAATTTCGTAAGAATCTGACACAGTATCGGCGAGATATGGTATTTATGGTAAATGAATATCTACCATAATTAAAACAATCACAAAAACTACAAAGAGATTGGTTGACTTTTGGAGAAACTCACCAACTAGAAAAACGTAGTACTACTTAAAGTAGGAATTATGAGGCAAGGAACGCCTAAAACGGACGTCATATGAAAGAGTTATGATTTTTATAAAATTATAACGGTAATAAAAACACATCGAAAAATGAAAGTCAAAACTAGAAAAAACAACCAAAAGGAAAGTTGTAGAGAACGACGAAACCAACTCGGATATATCAGAGTCGTTGAGAACAGAGTTCGTATGCAAGAGTTACGGAAATTTAAAGTTGATTTTTTACGGTCACGCGCACTCGCATGCAGCGCGCCGCGCGTACTGATACCCGATTGTGTTAAGATACGGGTGACGTAGCACACTGAGATGAGGACATGTGGCAACATCGTACGGTTCGTGTGCATTTGTGTGGTGTGTGCTCCAAACTTGCTATAAATAGCAGGTTTCGGCAACACATTTTCCTCACCCACTCTTTGATTCTCTCTCTAAATCGTCTTGTGTGCCACCTCCCCAATCGACTCTCGAAGTGCTAACTTGTGGTTTCTACCCTACACCAACGTTTTCAAACTCACAGGTGAGTTTCACGGCCCCATTTTCCAAATATTTCCGGGGGGGATACATGTCTAAATTGCAACACTACATAATTATTACTAATTGTAGTTAGATAATTACGCTCATAACATTAGGATGATATTATGCCCGATAGATACTCTGCCCAACCTCATTAGCTAATATTATGCCTTGTCGTTATACTAAATCACTATGATAAGATAAGATCATACCTAGTCGTTTTGCTGGACAGTTGCCAGAAAACGGTGAAACTCGTTATGATAGCCACTTTTGGATAAGCTTAGAACCTAGTATTACTCTGCCCAAATTCTCGGCTACGCGAAACACACACACACACACTATATATATATATATATATATATATATATATATATATATATATATATATATATATATATATATATATATATATATATATATATATATATAAAATAAGTAAACCGTATAAATACAACGTGAATAACAACACGAACGACTAGAGGAGGCCCCCACGAAAAGAGTTAGATGAGACACAATTCATCAACACGCTGATAGATTTTCAGCTAGCACCCGACCTGTAATCGTTAATTGTTAAGTGAGCAAGAGAGGTATGTATAGATCTATACGATATTGATAATCTCACCTTAGGTTGCTATCTACAACCGACGACAAGTCGAAGAGGCATAACTTTCTGAACACAGCGACGTCCGATGAAGCGTCGTGGCATTTCTTTTGGGATTAATAGTGATAGTTCGATTATAGGAACTCATCATAACTTTGTCAAACTAAAACTAGCTATCATAAACTACTAATAGGAAGTAATCCAACTAATAAGTACAGTACACACAAACTCGAAGAAGCGAGTTTAGGTCAACCAACATCTACTATCTTAAACTACCACTAGGAACCTACCTGTGGAAGTAATTATAATACTCACAAACTCAAGGAGGTGAGTTTAGGAAAAAGAAAACAACTAAAATACCTACACACATTTTATAACAATAAAAGTTGTGGACTCACCAACATTATGTTGACCTCTCAGACCACATGTATTCTCAGGAGAATGAACCCGTCTGAAGGAGGAGATAACCCCGGTGATGCAGTCCGGAACTTATGTGCTTTGCTTTTGTACTTTGATTTTGTAACCTACTTGTACCTCAAAAAATTATGTAATATATTTTATTTAAATAATATATATATATATATATATATATATATATATATATATATATATATATATATATATATATATATGTGTGTGTGTGTGTGTGTGTGTTGTTTTGTACATCCTGTGTATTATTCAATGCATATCTTGGCCTGAAATCCTAAAATCACTAACATCGCACAGCCTGGCGCTTCCGACGCCGGCTAGGGGTGTGATAGATTAGTATCAAAGCTACAAATTATAGCGAACTAGTAATTCCTTAGGAAATACAACTATAATCTAGGACTACACTATGATTAGTTTTACCCCTCTAAGCCTAATAATAAGTATTAATATTAATTACCCTACTTCTTGACTACTTACAGGAGAGGTGACTAATTTGAACTATCGCTTGGGTTGCGGAATTTTAGAACGGCTATATACTAAAATACCTACACACATTTTATAACAATAAAAGTTATGGACTCACCAACATTATGTTGACCTCTAAGACCACATGTATTCTCAGGAGAATGAACCCGTCTGAAGGAGGAGATAACCCCGGTGATGCAGTCCGGAACTTATGTGCTTTGCTTTTGTACTTTGATTTTGTAACCTACTTGTACCTCAAAAAATTATGTAATATATTTTATTTAAATAATATATATATATATATATATATATATATATATATATATATATATATATATATATATATATATATATATATGTGTGTGTGTGTGTTGTTTTGTACATCCTGTGTATTATTCAATGCATATCTTGGCCTGAAATCCTAAAATCACTAACATCGCACAGCCTGGCGCTTCCGACGCCGGCTAGGGGTGTGATAGATTAGTATCAAAGCTACAGATTATAGCGAACTAGTAATTCCTTAGGAAATACAACTATAATCTAGGACCACACTATGATTAGTTTTACCCCTCTAAGCCTAATAATAAGTATTAATATTAAATACCCTACTTCTTGACTACTTACAGGAGGGGTGACTAATTTAAACTATCGCTTGGGTTGCGGAATTTTAGAACGGCTATATGCTAAAATGATCCTACCGTCCGATACTTCTCATCTGGCCAATCCTTACTTGATAGTCTTGGAGTACAAAACCCTAAAATACATCCAACCCAAAAAAAAGATTTCATGAACTTCAAACCCAAGACGTTCTATATTGGGAATGAGGGAGTTGTAGGACTCACCAGGTGGATCGCGAAGACGGAGCTTGTCTTCGAATCAACTCCTATGCTGAGGAAAGAAATGTTAAGTTTGCCGCCTACACGTTTGCAGATGCGGTTATGTTTTGGTGGAATGGCCACATCAAGACTCTAGTCCTCGCCAATGCCAATGCTCTATCTTGGAGCAATTGAAACAAATGCTCATTGAGGAGTACTGTCCTCGGGAAGAGATGAAACAAATAGATCAGGAACTATGGAACTTGACCATGAGCGATGCCGACATCTCGACCTACACTAACAAGTTCAACTACCTCACTACCCTTTGCCCAAACTTTGTGACCCACGGGTACAAGAAAGTAGACATGTACATTTAGGGATTAGTTCAACCCATCCAAGGGTTGGTCACAGGCTCTCGACCAATGACATATGATAATGCCAAAAGGTTCGCTTACAGCTTGACCAAACAAGAAATAAGACGAGGCACGTTGGTCCGGAAGACCAACAATCCAAGGTCGAGGGAAAACAAGCGTAAACATGGAACATATTTAAGGGTACCTCCAAACAATCTCCTAGCAAGAGACAAGAAACTGTTAGGTCTTACACCATCAGTTCGGCCCCGACAATGGTCGCAGCCCCCGCATCTCAAGGATAATATGCGGGAAAGCACCCAAAGTGCAATTTGTGTCACTTCCACAACTCAAGAAACTACATGCCAGATAATAGAGCCTGCTTAGAATGTTGGATTTTTGGGCACATGAAAGGGAACTGCCCAATGCTGAGGCACGAGGGAGGCAAGGCTAGAGGAAGAGCAATTGTGATTCGCACGAAGGATGCCATCTAGGACCCCACCGTTATGATAGGTACATTTCTTGTTAACGGTCAATACGCATCTATACACTTTGATTTCGGTGCTGAAAGAAGCTTCATTACACCTAAGTTTAGAAAACTTTTTAGCCATAAGTCTAGAAACTTAGATGAGTCATATATAGTAGAAATGGCTAATGGAGAATCGGGTAGTACTCAAGAAATATTAGAAAACTGCCTTTTAACTCTTACCCAACGGGGAATATTTAATAATCTACGGAGATAAGACCAGCAAAGGCCTTAGAATCTTCTCTTTCATGAAGGCGCAGAAGTACCTTCGAAAAAAATATCATATTTTCTTGACCCATATTATAGATAAGAGGGGCGATAAGAAGGAAATCAAGGACATACCCCGAGTATGTGATTTTCCCTATGTATTTCCAGGGGACTTGCCCGGACTACCGCCAATTCAAGAAGTCGAATTTCGAATTGACCTACTCCCGGGGGCAGCTCCAGTGGCAAAATCACCCTACCGATTAGCCCCTTCGGAAATGCAAGAATTGTCTAGTCAACTCCAAGAGCTTTTGGATAAAGTCTTTATCAGACCAAGTTTCTCACCCTGGGGAGCCCCGATGCTATTCGTCAAAAAGAAGGATGGAACCTTCCGAATTTGCATCGACTACTGAGAACTAAATAAGTTGACGATCAAGAATAGATATCCACTCCCAAGGATTGACAATCTGTTCGATCAACTACAAGGATCCATCTTTTACTCGAAAGTTGATTTAAGGTCCGGATACCATCAACTTCAAGTGTAAGAGGAAGACATTCTGAAGACAAGATTAAAAACTCGTTATGGGCACTACGAGTTCCTAGTTATGCCTTTTGGCTTAGCCAATGATCCAACAATCTTCATGGATCTAATGAACCGTGTCTGTAAACCCTACCATGACAAACTCGTGATTGTATTCATCGATGATATATTGATATACTCACGGACAAAGGAAGAACACTATCAACACCTTAGAATAATTTTAGATTTCTTAAAGAATGAGAAATTGTATGCAAAATTATCGAAGTGTGAATTTTGGATCAAAGAAGTACATTTCCTAGGACACATGGTTAACGATAAGGGCATTCACATAGATCCTTCCAGGATCAAATCCATAAAGAATTGGGAAGCACCCACAACGCCAACAGAGGTGCACCAACTTCTAGGACTGGTAGGCTATTATAGGAGATCGATAGAAAATTTCGAAAAAATAGTAAAACCCCTCACGACACTTACACAGAAAGATACAAGGTTCGAATGGAAAGAACAACAAGAATCTGCATTTCAAAACTTGAAACACATGTTGTGTAGTGCACCAATCCTTTCACTTCTGGAAGGAACTGAAGACTTTGTTGTCTATTGCGACACATCACGTCTGGGCATGGGATGTGTACTTATGCAAAGAGACAAAGTGATCTATTATGCCTCACGTTAACTTATGACTAACGTGAATAATTACACCACCCATGACTTAGAATTGGGAGCTGTAATTTTCGCCTTAAAGATCTAGCGACACTACTTATATGGCACAAAGTGTTTCATATACACGGACCATAAAAGTCTTAGGTACATATTCAACCTAAAGGAAGTCAACATGAGGCATCAAAGATTTCTTGAACTGCTGAACGAATATGAGTGTGAGATTTGATACCACACGGGCAAGGCTAACATAGTCACTGATGCCCTAAGTAGAAAGGAATGAGTCAAACCCACAGAGTGAAAGCACTCACTCTAACTATCCAATCAAACCTTCCTGCTTAGATTTGAGAAGTCCAATTAGAGGTACTTAAGGAAGAGAACAAAGTAGAAGAATGCCTGCGAGGTATGGAGAAACAATTCGAGTCCAAAGAAAATGGAACTTTGTGTTTAATGGACCAAATTTGGATACCAAAATAAGACGACATCAAAAGTCTGGTACTGGATGAAGCTCACAAGACAAGATACTCAGTTCATCGAGGATCTGATAAGATGTATCTTGACTTAAACTAAATGGTACTGGTGGCCGAACTTAAAGACATAAATCGCTGCCTATGTAAGAAAGTGCTCGACCTACGCTAAGGTCAAGGCAGGATACCAGAAACCATCGGGATTACTGTAACAACCTGAAAGTCCTGAATGGAAATGGGAACAAGTTGCCATGAACTTCATCAAAAAACCACCCAAGATGCCTAGGGGTTATGATACGATTTGGGTAATAATCGGTCATCTAACTAATTCCACCTATTTCCTATCCATTAAGGAAACAGATAAAATGGAGAATTTAGCCAAGACTTATGTCAAGGAAATAATCTGGCTACACGGCGTATCAACATTGATCATGTCGGACATAAACAACCTATTTACGTCTCGGTTATGGCAAACAATGCAACAAGCATTATAAACCCGATTCGATATGAGTGCCGCCTACCACCCGCAGACAGATTGTCAAAGCGAAAGGACCATACAAACCTTAGAAGATATTCTCAGAGCATGTGTGATAGAATTTGGAGATGCATGGGATATTCACCTACCTTTGGTTGAATTTTCCTATAGCAATAGTTACCATATGAGCATAAAGGTTGCACCATTTGAAGCACTTTATGGTAGAAAGTACCGCTCATTGTTGTGTTAGGCAGAAGTCGGTGATACCTAACTAGCAAAGAAAAATGCAGGGATCACGTTGGTAACTGGACCTGAGATTATTCACGAAACAACTGAGAAAATCATGAAAATTAAGGAACGGTTGAGAACGACTCATGATCGTCAAAAGAAATATGTTAACTATAGAAGAAATCCACTTAAATTTCAAGTTGGAGATAGAGTACTGCTAAGTATATCTCCTTGGAAAGGAGTTATAAGATTTGGCAAGAGAGGAAAAATCAGTCCGAGATACATAGGACCGTTTGAGATTCTTTCTAAAATAGGCCTAGTAGCCTGCCGACTCGCTCCACCCCAAGAGCTCAACAACGTACACAATGTCTTCCACGTTTTAAAACTTAAGAAATGTCTCTCTGAAGACACGCTAGTTGTACCTCTCGAAGAAATCCAGATCGACACAAAACTCAATTTCGTTGAGGAACCAGTCTAGATCATGGATTGCGAAGTTAAGAGGCTTAAGCAAAGTCGCATACCCATAGTCAAGGTACGATGGAACTCTAAGCAAGGACTAGAGTACACATGGGAATGCGAAGATTAAATTAGGAGCAAGTATCCCAATTTATTTGGAAACGCCCCAACTACATGCTAAATTTCGAGAGGAAATTTCTTTTAACAGGGGGAGGATGTGAAAACCTAGAGAATACGCCGTCGAACGCCGTTAACATTTAATGATAGGGCGTAAGAATACAATAAGTAAAACCTTGTAACTAACCGATATATTTTAATATATTCGAAATTTTCATCGTTAATTACGTCAACCTTTAGGCTAAAAAATAAGTTCAAAAAGTCACGTCACTTTGAGAGAAGGTTAGAATATTTAGACTCATTAAGTTTCGAGGATTCCAGAAATATAAATTTTGTAATAATCCAATACAGTATGCGCAAGATATGACATTTATGGTAAATGAATATATATCGTAATTAAAAAGTTACAACGACGAAAACTACAAGGAAATTGGTTGACTTTTGGAGAAAGTCACCAACTAGAAAAATGTAGTACTACTTAAAGTAGGAATTATGAGGCAAGAAGCGCCTAAAATGGAGGTCATATGACAGAGTTATGATTTTTATAAAATTATAACGGTAATAAAACATGTCGAAAAATGAAAGTCAAAACTAGACAAAACAACCAAAAGGAAAGTCGTAGAGAATGATGAGACCAACTCGGATATATAAGAGTCATTGAGAATGAATTTCGTATGTGAGAGTTACAAAAATTTGAAGTTGATTTTTTACCGTCAGCCGCGCTCGCACGCAATGCACCACACGCACTGACAACTGATTGTGTCGAGATACAAAATGACATGTCATGCTGAGATGAGGGCACGTGGCAGCATCGTACAGTTTGCGCATATTTTTGTGGCGTGTGCTCCAAACTTGCTATAAATAGCAGGTATCAGCAACACATTCTCCTCACCCAATCTTCGATTCTCTTTCTAAATCCTCTCGCGTGTCATCGCCCATAACGACTCTCGAAGTGCTAACTTGTGGTTTCTACCCTACATCAACATTTTCAAACTCACAAGTGAGTTTCACGACCCTATTTTCCAAATCATTCAAGGGGGAATACATGTCTAAAATGCAACTTTACATATTTATTACTAATTATAGTTAGATAATTATGCTCATAACATTAGGATGATATTATACCCGTTATATACTCTGCCCAACCTCATTAGCTAATATTATGCCTAGTTGTTATATTGAACCACTATGATAAGATAAGACCATATCTAGTTGTCACGCAGACCAGTTTCCAGAAAACGTTGAAACTCGTTATTATAGCCACATTTAGATAAACTTAGTACCTAGTGTTACTCTGCCTAAATTCTAGGCTATGCGAAACACACACTATATATATATATACATTTAGTGTGTTTATATTTATATATACATATATATAATAAGTAAAATGTATAAATACAATGCAAGTGTTGGAGCATGAAAATGCTCTACAATGTTGAGTGTTTATTAAGTTAGAATATTCCCTTGTATGAAAAGCATATTCCCTCCACTAGTATATAAAGTGGAGGTGATGGTCATTTTATCATGTAAGAGTGTTCACTATGTAGACTTTGTAGTTTAGAGAGAGTGTGGTGGGATCTCTCCCACCATGGGAGAGTTATCTCTCCCAACCATGAGTGTTCTTGTAATATTTTATATCTCTCTATTTATCTACTACAATTTTACTCACATATCTTATTCATCATGTTCATACACGATTATCTTCTTGGTAATATCTTCTGTGCCGATCCAATCGATACAATGGGAACCAACAATTGGTATCAGAGCCTGAGTGGTTGTCCTTTGAATCCACAAGATCAGATTATAGTTGGTTTGAAATTACCTTGGTATTTCAACAATTTCTGTGTTAAGGATAAAAGTTCTTCTATATACCACTTTTTCTTGAAGATACCTTAACTTCAATGGCTGCTTCTACACTCAACAAATGATTTCAATGCAAATCGCAAATAGCATGGGTGGCCCTACACATGCCCCACTGCTAGTTGTGGAAGAATATGATCACTAGAAAGTTAGAATGGAAAGATTTTTACTAGCTAAAGATAAAGGTGAAGCTATTTGGAGATCCGTCAAAGAAGGCCCTCATATTCCTGTAAGAAGAGTTGTGAGAGATGCTGCTGCTCAGCTTATGGGTCAAGATGAGACTCGTCCAGCTCCTCTAACCGCAAATGATATTGAGAAGCTACATTCTGATCAAGTCGCATTCTAGGAAATGGTGTTTGGTGTTCCTCCCTCACTCTTTGAACACATTAAGTTGTGTAAATCAGCAAAAGAGATTTGAGATACTCTCCAAGATCTGATCGAGGGTTCGGAAAATATGAAAGACAAGCGTCTCACCTCAGTTGTCAATGATTTTGACACCTTCTCTACCACTCCTGGTGAATCAGTGGCCTCAGCCTCTAACTGTTACCAAATCGTAGTCAACAACATGACTGCTCATGGGATTGTTCGAACTCCTTTGGAGTACAATCTCAAGTTCATAAACAGCCTCGGTAAAGGATGGGGAAATGTGAAATCTTGTCTCCAAAGTAATGTTTCTTTAAAAAAGTTAAAGCTTTATCAACTCTTTGATGAAATTCAAGGACATGAGTCTAATGTTGCTCAGACTATAAGGGAACTCTCCGAAGGTCCTCTTGCTCTTGTCAGTACCTTTGAACCAACCATTCCAAACACATCCACCTCGGACCCTTTCAAACCCATTTTTCCATCTGTTCAGTACTCCTTACCTGTCTTACCCACACATAACTATCCTGTTGATGATTCCAAAGCCATGGACTCTGAACTCCGTTTCCAACAGGAGTTTTCTCTACTCTCCATGAAATACAAACGTCCTTTCAATCCCTCATATAAACCATACCAAAATCGGCTTCATGCTCCTCACCAAAACAATCCTCAACCATACTCAACTCCTGAACCACAACCAACTTCGTAAAATCATCTCGCGTACAAACCAAACATTACAAAGCCAAACTCTACTCCAGAACCACAGCAGAATCCAAAATCCGACAAATTGAAAATTATGTGTCACAAGTGTGGACATGCAAACCACTTTGAAAAAGATTGCTTGGCTGAAGCTCCGTAAAAACCAAAGATCAAGGACTCTGCATACTACGCCCGAAAAGCTCAAGAGATGGCAGAAACTGAAAAAGCTTTCGTAACAACTGTATCAAGGGATGTCGAAGGATATTGGTCATCCGGAGATGATGATGACATGGTGACTGGAAGAAACATGTGCTTGATGGCAAGACAAACTGTTGAATGTGATGAAGGCTATTGGTCCTCTGGGTCAGAAGATGAAGATGATATTGCTGAACCACACTATTGTTACATGGCCACCAACGATCCACCTGGTCGAAGCATCGTTCAGCAAGTAAAATCTATGATTACCGATAATAACTTTGATCTGTCTCTTTGTGAACCTTATCTAACCCAGATCCAAACAGATATGAGCACCATCTATAAAGCCTATGAGTCCGCCATAGAAGCCAGTGAGAAGAAGGAGTGTGAATTAAATAATCTTAGGTTACGTTTTGAGGATAAAAAGTTGAAAATCGAGTCTTTAGAGCATGAGCTTGTAATGCCAAAAGATGAATGTATCATTGTAAAAGACAAATGTGAAATTACCTATTCTGAAAGAAACATTTTAATTTCCGATAACAAACGTCTCAATGCGAAAATAGATGCTTTGCATAATTCCATTGACATACTTGAAGTGAATCAACGGATGACTCATAACTTTCTTCATCCTTAGTCAAAAGCTCCTGGTCTCGGAAGCGAGTTTCCGAAACCAATAGCTAGTCCCTTGAAGGAGTTACAGAATCTGACCTTTATGGGAGATGTTCCGAACCGTCAACATTCGGACGCACCTGTGTCTCCCTTGTCACCCCTTCCGGAGACTAATGAAAAGTTCGCATCCTTGATTCCTGAGTTTCAACCCATAGTTGTTAAGAGTCCCGATTCCACACATTTTCCACCTCTGATAAACCTGGACCTGAATCGGACCTCTAGCACTCAAAAGTCTGTTGTTCAAAATCCGAACCTCAGTCCTCCTAACAATTGTGTTGTTGAGGAAATTTTTCCGGAATCAAATCAGTCTGAACCCTCAGAGTATGTTTGGGCATCTTTAGATAGTGAAGTCGAGTGAGATAATTTCATGTGATTTTGAACCTCAGGTGATTTCAAAAACAAATCTAGTTCCCATTAAGCCTGTGTTCAACAATACTTCAGTAGCACAAACTTCGAAATCTTCGTCTCAATCCAAAAGAAAGCCAATGTTAAATAGGAAGGATATTGTAGACCCTAAGGTGGAAGCTCGGAATGCACACAAAAATGAAGTTAAGACTAGACAAAATTCAAGAGTCCTTGAGAACTACAAAAAGAGTGTATCTCGGAAGTCTTGCTCATCAACCCATAGTAAAAAATCCTTCACACCCACTAAGATACTCAAGAGACCCTCAAATCCTCCAAGTCCTGTAGAACAAAAGAAGGTGGTTAGTCCCACTCAGGAAAAGTCAAAAGTAAGCCCCACATCTGTCCGAAACACCTCTCCTCGGACTGTTTCATTTGTTTTTATTGCAAAATCTGATGGCACAACTTTTAAACCTCGACTTTCTAAATCGAATGTGTCATCAAGCAAACATAAACATGTTAAGAAAACAGATTTTTCAAAATCTTCAAAACAAAACCTTGTTTGGAAAGTGAAAAAGTCTATGACTCCGGACGATACAGTGACTTCCACTGCTCCGGAAACATCAGGTCAGAAGAAAGTCATTCCGAACCCTCAAGTCATTAAATATGACTATTGGATAGATGAAAAGACATTAACCTTCTGTTTGTTTCCTAAGAACTCAAAAAACATTCCCAAGAAACACAAAGTTGTTCCGAAGTCACAATCAAAATCCAAAGCCCGTGAGTATGTCCCTAAACCTAAGTCGGAGCCTAAAAGCTCCACCACTCACTAATTTTGCAGGCACTTTGTGCTTCGGAGCAAGAAACAATATGGTATATTGATAGTGCTTGCTCCATGCACATGACGGGACATAAAGACTTTCTACGGGATCTCAAGCTTTCTCCAAACGCTGGTTACGTGACGTATGGCAACAACTCCAATTCTCAAATTCATGGTTACAGAGTTCTTACCAATGGAAATTTCTCTATCTCAAATGTGGCTTATGTAGCTGACCTGAAACATAATTTGATAAGTGTAGCTCAGCTCACTGACTCAAATCGACGTGTTGAATTTTGCAAGAAGCATATCTATGTAATGACTAAAGACCGAAAAGAGTGTTTAATCAAGTCAAATCGCAACAAGAACATGTACCCACTCGACATCAACATGATTATTGGCAAATCGCAACTCTGCATTCTCTCCAAAGCCGTTCAGGACGTCAGTTGGTTATGGCACCGAAGGCTTGCTCATCTGAACTTTCGGTACATGAATGATCTCGTATCTGGTGAAATGGTGAGAGGTCTACCTCTTCTCAAATTTGAAAATGATCATTTATGTGCTGCATGTGAGTGTGGAAAGCAATTGAAGAAGGGTCATCCTGTTATACTCGAACAATCAATCTCGGAACCATTGGAGCTTCTACACATTGATCTTTGTGGACCATCCACTGTAGAGAGTCTTCATCATAATAAATACATTCTTGTGATTATTGATGACTTTACATTGCTCACTTAGGTTTTCTTCCTTAGACTGAAGTCCGAAACAGCCTCTGAACTCATCAACTTCATGAAAGGAATTGAAGTCCTCATCAAACTCCCTCTTAGGCATATCCGAAGTGATAATGGTTCGGAATTCACCAATGGAACCATTGAGAAATTCCTCACCAGAATTGACCACAACTTCTCGGCTCCTTACACTCCACAACAGAACGGTGTAGTCGAACGATGAAATAGAACGCTTGTTGAAGCTGCTCGATCCATGCTTAATTTTGCAAACCTGCCACTCTATCTTTGGGATGAAGCTGTTTCTACTGCATGCTTCACTTAGAATAGAAGTATCATCAATCGACGCCTTAACAAAACACCGTATGAAGCCATGAACGGTCGGAAACCAACTATCTCGTTTCTTCACGTTTTCGGATGCAGATGCTTCATCAAGAATAACCGTGATCAGCTTACCAAGTTCCAACCTAAAGCTGATGAAGCCATCTTCCTTGGATGCTCTTCCAAATCAAAGGCTTACAGAGTTCTTAATAGGAGAACTCGTGTTCTAGAAGAAAGCTTTGATGTTACCTTTGATGAAAATTTTGTTCGGAATGCTGGCCCAACCCATGTTACAACTCACATTATGGAGTCTGATGCTCCCACGCCAGGATGTCCGACCCAACAAACAATTCTTGAAGTTGACTTTGAGACCTTGTTCGGACCCTCATAAACGGCTCTTGATTTGGAATCTCGAACAAGATCAATCATGTCCGAAGCTCCGGTCTCTCAAACAATGTCTGGTCTGATCCCAAGTCTTCCTCCATTTGATTCTGAACCGTTTCAACATTGTCAAGTTGAGGGGGATAATGGTCACTCTTCCCTTGAATCAAATGTGGATGGATTTGGAGATGCACCTGCTGATTTTGATGATTCCAATCCCATCAACATTGATGATGATCTAAACTTCTTTGAATTCCCACCTGAAGATGATGTCAACCTGTCCGGTTCCGAAGTTCATGGGGAACATCACCCACAAGTTCAAACCATTAAGGGGGAGCAACACAACCCTATCGTCGATGTTGAATCTTCTGCTGCTCAAGACATATCAAGACTTCACATCTGGACTCGAGATCACCCTCCAAACCAAGTTATTAGAAACACTAATGATGGTGTTCAAGCTCGTTCTGCCACAAGTGTTCAAAATGAATGTCATTTTTCGGCATTTATCTCTATGGTTGAACCCAAATCCATTAAAGAAGCATTAGAACATGTTGACTGGATTACAGCCATGCAAGAAGAATTGGCAGAATTCGATAGAAATGAAGTGTGGACTCTCGTTCCTCCTCCTCCGGATCACCCTATTGTTGGTATAAGATGGGTATTCCGAAACAAACTTGATGACACTGGAGTTATCATTCGAAACAAAGCAAGATTAGTTGCCAAAGGATTCACGCAGATCGAAGGCCTTGACTATGATGAGACCTTTGCTCTTGTTGCACGTCTTGAAGATATCAGAATCTTTCTTGCTTATGCTGCTCACAAAGGCTTCAAAGTTTACAAAATGGACGTTAAGAGTGCTTTTCTTAATGGTGAACTTGATCCCGAAGTGTATCTTCAATAGCCTCCCGATTTTTTTAATCTCTCATTCCCAAATTATTGTTACAAGCTCCGGAAAGCTGTTTATGGCCTTAAGCATGCTCCTCGCGCATGGTATGAGACCCTCACAGACTCTCTCAAGCGTTCAAGTTTTTAACGTGGTATTCTTGACCCCACCCTGTTCCGAAAATCAAATGGAAAACATCTCATGCTTGTCCAAATATACGTTGATGATATCATTTTTGGGTCTACGGATTCATCTATGGTAAACGGATTTGCAAAATTGATGGTAAATCGTTTCAAAATGAGCATGAATCGTGAATTGAGTTTCTTCCTTGGTATCCAAGTCAAACAGACCAATCGGGGAATCTTTATTCATCAAGAAAAGTACATTTCGGAACTTCTCAAAAAGTACTCAATGGACACCTATGCCTCAGGCAAGTTGCCCATGGGCTTCGGACATAAAATCTTTACGGACCCATCTGGTGTAGCTGTTGATGAAAAGAAATACCGAGGAATGATTGGATCCCTACTCTATCTCACAGCAAGTCATCCGGACATCCTGTTTGCAACATCTCTTTGTTCCAGATTTCAAGTCAATCCAAAGATGTCTCATCTTTTGGCTGTTAAGCAAATTTTCAGATACCTTAAAGGTACTAAGAACCTCGGAATCTGGTACCCAGCCAATGAAAGCTTCCTACTTCAAGCATATTCAGATTCAAACTATGGTGGTCTACAACTGGATAGGAAAAGCACATCAGGCGGATCTCAATTTTTAGGTGGTCGATTGGTTAGTTTGTCATCCAAGAAACAGAACTGCATTGCACTCTCTACAGCCAAATCAGAATACATTGTTGATGCCACCTGTACCTCTCAAGTTCTATGGATGAAATCACAGCTCTTGGATTATGGTTACCGCTTTCAGCGCATTCCTATCTATTGTGATTCTCAAAGTGCCATTGCGATTTCGCATAATCCAATTCAGCACTCCATGATGAAGCACATTGACATACGGTACCATTTCATAAAAGATCATGTTTTAAATGGCAATATTGAACTTATTTTTGTTCCATCTGACGATGAAATTGCTGATGTCTTTACTAAGGCATTAGACAAAACCAAATTTAATGATTTTCTGAACAAAATGGGTATGATGATGCCTGATCCTCAATTCTTTCAAGAGAAATGTACTCTTTGATGGCAACATCAAAAAGTATAAGTTGACTCCGGAACAAAATCTTTTTACTCTTCGGAATCATTATCTCTCGGAACAATCAGGATCTTTTTATGTGTCTTTTAATCTAACCTCCCATCTCAGTGTTAAGTTGTACAGTCTCTAAGCTTTTTGAAGTCCAAGGACCAATATAGTTACATTGGTCACAATTTTGTCTCGTAATATACTTCATAATGTCATCCCGGAATTCAAATCCTGAAAGGTATGTAACTACCTTTTTTTTACTCCGGAGTGCAATTTATTTTCAAATCTGGTTCGGAACTTCTTTTCTAAATCACTTCTCCGAACACGTTCTCATATTTGACTCCAGAATTTCTGAAATTTATCTTCAGATTTTTCTCAAAGATTTGGCTCCGGAACTTTACTTCAACCTTGGACTCCAAAATTTTCAAACTTTACTCCGGATCACTTTTAGCTCACATGCTTCATTCCGGAACAAATCAAAGGTTTTCACTACGGACTTCTCTTTTCAAGAAATTTTTTCATAATTCCGAAACGCCTTCGTTCCGGAATCAAATAGTCAGAAGTCCAAAGGTTCATAATGTGAAACGTTTTTATAATGATTACTTTTTGAGGATCCTTATCCAATCTTCCTAGAAAGTTGCACCTCGATTACACATTCTCAAACACACCTATCACATCGCCGTTCACAGTTTCCGTTTTAGGCTATTCTCAAACCCAACCTTTCATCATCTCTAGCCTATTCCACCCTATTAACGGATAAACATTAAATGCGACCCATCACTATTTTGGACCCTCATCATTACCATACTTGACCCGACCCGTTTTCATCACCTATATAAACCTTCTTAAACCCCCATTTACCTCTTTACACGCTCAATACTCTCACAAATTCCCAAAATCATCTCTGTGATCTTTGTGTTCTTCAAGCTTTCAAAAACCTTCAACAATGGCGTCCCAAACATCTTCACAGAAACTCACTCAAACCGCTTCAACTCCCAAGAAATCGATTGCCAAGAAAAAAAATCACCCAAGGGATTTTCATCCTCTACTTCTCCTGAACCCTTTCTCAGGGATACAACCCAACTGTTCTCACTGAATCCTATGGATTATGATGAATCCATCAGAGTTATGATCGAATTCATGGAGAACCATCCCATCTCCATCCCTCTAACCAAAGTCCCTGAACCTCCACTTCCACTTTGTCTTCTTCACACAACATTCACCCGAGTGAAAATCCATGACAATGTGTTGGAAACCAATATCACAGGCGATAGGATTGTGCCCATTCACAAATCGACATTTCTTAGGGCTATTGGTGTAAAAGAAAACCCCAAGGGTTTCAAGGTACAAGAACCCACTGTAGAACAATTTCAACTTTTCTTGAACCACATTGGGTACAACCAGGATTACAAGGCCAAGGATTTCAAGAAAGCAACCGTTTCCGGACTATGGACCGTGCTGATGCACTTCATCATTCGTGGGCTGTCTGGAAAGCATGGTGGCACGGACACCCTGAGCAAAGACTGGTTGTACATAGTCTAAAACATATACTCCGGACGCAACAATGCCGTCGATCTTCCGGAGGTGTTATGGAAAGACTTCCGCAAGTTTGTCATCAAGAGAAAAAAACTACGAGATTTCAAGCCCTAGGTTTCGTCTTTGACGATTCAGCAACTCTACAAGGAAAGGTCCAAACCCATTCCTGTTTCCACGATTCCGCAGGAGGTATATCTTTCCTTTAAAGTAGTTAAATGTTATAGAATTCTGGACCAATCTTCCTTTGGTCCTGTCTGAAGATTGCCTCAACATATGTTGGACCTTATCCCTTCCGAATCTATTCATCTGAAAAAGCATTTGGAGACTTCGATTGTGTAGATCCCAACATAGTCTACCCAAGTCCCTATTAAGCGCACTCCGGAAGTGGCCAAGCCAACATCATCCGGACCCAAGAAGATAAAGAAGTCCGCAAAACGGAAATCTTCTCCCACCAAATGCAAAGCCGAAAAAGAGAACCAAAGTCGGCTCTTTCTCTCAACAGGAAGGAGCTCATGACATTCCGACTGACTCTAGCCGTCTGAACACCCCACCTGCCCACTCATCCGAGGTACCCTCGATGTTTCAAAACCACTTGCACACACTCACGGGGAGTATGCTAATAAACCACCACACCTTCCCAACAAGGTGATGTTGGTGTTGAAAAAAGTTCCTTGCCCCGTGGAACAAACCCACGTGTCACTTTTGATATCCCATCTTCTTCTACACGCACACACTCCGGAACCCCTGTTCCGGAACCCAAGCATTCCGAAGCCGGAGTAGTCCCTCCAACTTCGGATGCCACAACTGGTCTGATACCCGGAAGGTGTACCCGACGACTAGGGGTTAACGATCATGCATGGGATGATTTTTTTGACAGGGCTATGTCGAGGCATTCCAAACTTACAAGGTCTCAAGTTGAAGCTACACTGATCTCGATGCGAAACAGAGCTCTCCAAAGCAATCAACCTTTTGTTACCCCCACTGATGATGAAGCAGACCAAGAGCTCACCACATGAGAAACTCCATCATCTCCTAACTACAACCTTCAAGAAACTGATCCGGACGAAGAGCATTTGGAGGAAGTTATGTTTGATGAAGAAGGAGCAACAATTGCCACCACTTCAATCCTGCCCTCCCACAAGTTTCAGTATAAAGCTTCCTCCTCCAAATCAGCGTTTGATTTCGGATCCTCATCTTCAACTCCGGAAACCGAGTCATCTCTCAAACTCCGTGATGATGCTGCAACCAAACCTGGTACTTCTGTTCACCCTAACAATCCGGACCACAATCACTCCAGTGACTCTACCGGATCCTCATCCGGCAAGCATACCGATCCATTTGCTCACTTGGAAATTCAGGAAAATGTGTTCGGAACCATGAAGAAGGTGGAAACAATCGAAGCCTCCGTCTCCGGACTCATCTCCAAGATTGACGAATAGGTTTTTGGACTGGACTCCAAACTAGATGCAATTCTCAAGTCCTTATCAAGTCAGTGTGGACCTTCCGTAGCTGAACGAGAAGCCCAACTAGATCAACTGACCTCACTCCGGCTTAAAAATTCAATCGAAGAAGTTGAAGCGAAATATGATGCCTCCGTTGAACACTATCTCGATAAAATCACCCAGATGCTCAAAGTCCATGACGACTTGGTTACTGCTACCAATGAACTCATCAAGCAGACCCATGTCCGTCATGAGAAGCAGATTCAGAGGCTAGAGAAGGAGATTAAGAAGAAGGATGAGATGAACCTGATTATACAACAAGTCCTCATCAAATTGCTCCGATCCACTTGGAACATTGTTGATGTTCCGAATCTCAAGTTTGATGAACTGCTTGCCACCCTTGGACACTTATTTGATCATCTCGCATTTCAAGTGCCTACTGCTGAAGCCTATGATGCTCTCACCCTTCAAATCAACACCGGTCTTCAAAAGGTATTTGATAAGTTTTCTGATTTGAAGGAATCATTGATGATTGCACCGGTTTCCAAGGCCGCCGATGCAAGAGGGGGAGAAGTTCCAAGCAAAGTATGGAAACCTGCCTCGGAGTTTACACTCCAAGTTGAAGATGTCAATTCCGATGATCAAGTCCAAGTTCTTTCCGGACTTCTAGGGAACAATGATTATAATGATGAAAGTGATGAAGAAGAAGAGGAGTATGTTACCAATGGAGTTATTGGTCTTGAAGCTCCAAGGAAGCTTTTCCCAAGAGTGATGACCGAAGAAGAAAAGAGGATCTGGTCTACAGTTTCTTGGCCATCCTCTTTACCTGATGTTATTTAAAGGGGAGTTAAAATGGCTAAGGCAAAAACCTTTCTCACCGCTCAAGTCTTCCGAACCACTCCTTCAATGTTACCACCAATTCCGGTTCCCAAAATTGCTCCAATAGATGGAGGTTCCCCACTCCGAACTCCTGATGACATTCCGGAAGAACCTCTTCCAACGCCCTCTTCGGAACTTATTGTTGATGAAAACATGAAGCAAGTGCTTGCAGCACTATTGAATCATAAAAGTGACCCTCTTAAACTTGGTCTACCGCAGCCTTCGAAGATCCGCAGTCAACTCTGTTCAGCAATCCCATCCGAAGTCATCATCATCCGCAGTTCACTATATAAGCTGTCTTAGTTTAACTCTTTATCTACTTTTGTTAGAAAACTCTCTATTATCCAGTATGCCTTGCATGGCTACGCTTAGATAGTTGAACAGATGTAATATTTGAGTCTCTATATATAGAGCTCAATCTTTCTTATTCAATACATCTCTCTGATTACGCATCTTGAAACTCATATCTTGTGTTATTGTTCTCATCTATTTCTTACTCTCAAAGTTCACTTAAATACAACTGAATATTATCTCTCTTCAGAGCAAGTCATTCGTGACTTAATCACTAAGTTTGATCTCACTTACTAACTTGGTCTGAATGCATTCCTTGTTAAGAATCAACTTATGTGTATACTTGATATAACACCTGCTGTCATTTATATTTCCTTACATTTCTGCAACTAACTCTCTAATTATCTAACTCGTTAACTTATTATTATTGTTGAGCTTTTAGATCCTTTGAGATAAACTATTCCGCAACTATACTTGTTATAACGTTTGTTCAAGTGTGTCTCAAGTTTTTCTCTCAACAATTGGTATCAGAGCCATAGTGGTTGCTTTTTGAAGCAAAACTCTGATTTTCAAAAGGCCTTCTATACCACTGGAGCTCATTTCTTAAAAACAAAAAAAAACTTTTTCAAAAAAACACGGAAATATGGCACAAGCGTTATCTCTAAATGTTTCCAACAATGTTGGTGGTTCTAACCGAACCCCAATATTAGTGGCAAATGAATATCATCATTGGTCTCAGAGAATGGAAAGATATTTAAGGAGACTTGGTAGAGATGTATGGCGATCTGTAGAAGAAGGACCACATGTCCCTATTCTTACACCAATTCAAACTGACGGCGCCACAGCCAGACTAGGAGGAGGTCAACCAGTCATGAACCGTCCCACCAAAGATGATCTCGATAAAATGGAAAATGATGTTGTTGCTTTTTATGAAATCTCTTGTGGAGTTGCTCCTGACAACTTCGACATTATCATAAACTGCAAATCAGCAAAAGAGATCTGGGATGTTCTCAAGAACTTATATGAGGGCTCAGAACAAGCTCAAGACAAGAAGCTCACAACTGCACTCAATGAGTTCAACAATTTCAAAGCTCATACTGGCGAAAGTTTGGAAGACTCCTTCAAAATGTTCAACCTGATAGTCACTAAGTTATCTAATGCTGGCACCATCCGCATCAACCATGAAACAAATCTTCAGTTCCTCAATGGCTTGGGAAGACATTGGACTACTGCTAAGATGATAGTTCAAGGAGACAGAAAGATTCATTATTTGTCTCTTTACAAGCTCTACGGGGAACTGCAAGCACAAGAATCCACCGTACTCAAAGACTGTGTTGACTTCGGAGGACCACTTGCTCTCGTAGCACAATCTCCTCACTCCCAATCATACTCCACTGCATATGACACACCTCCGCAGTCATACGAAGCTGACTCAGAGTATGGTGATGAAGAAGAATTTCAGAAGGCTATTTCTCTTGTTAGCCAACAGTTCAACCGGCTACCACCTCCTTCATTTCGTAAGAATCAGCAGTTCAACAAACCTCCATTCAACCGTAACTTCAACCTGCAGAATAATCATTCTCGATATACCAAAAATTCTCATCCACCACCGCAATCTCAAAATACTCAACCAAAGGAGGCACCGCAGTCCATCCAAACCACTGACTCCGGTACTCCCTCAGAAGACAAAAGTGATGTTGTGATTTGTCACAAGTGCAACAAAGAGAATCATTTTGCCAAAGACTGTAAGGCAAATGTAGTGAAAGACAGAGCATTCTACCTGAGAATGGCTCAAGAATTGGAAGAAAAGGAAAAAGCAAGGGCATACGTAGCCCATGTAAAAAGAGACCATCAAGTTTGGTCATCCGGAGAACAAGAAGAAGCCATCAGCAACGTCCAAGGAAAAGGCAAGATCTGCATGCTGGCAACTGCGGATGACGATGGATCTATGAAGCTTGAAAAGAACTACTGCTACATGGCAAAGGATGGAACTCTAAGCATCGTCGAACAGGTAAAACTCATGATTCAAACTCTAAACTATAACATGCATGACTGTCAACCCTTCATAGACAATCTTAATGACACATGTGCTGCCGTCCTTACAGATTATAACAAAGCTCTAGATGAGAAGAACATAGCGTCCCAAGATATGTTTCATGTAAGAGGACGACTGGACAACAAAAGACTCAAAATGGCTATGTTAGAAAAGGACTTAGAGTTAGAAAAAGATGCAAGAATGTTGAGTGAAACACAACTAGAGATAGCTTTGAACTAGAGAGATTTAGCTTAGAATGAGATTGTACGCTTAAATCTATTAATAGAAAAACTGATCAATGAAAGTGAAGCTATTGAAAATTTGGTAAATAATTGAAGTGTAGACAATACATACAATTGGGGTTGGTCCAATGGATATCCTACCGCAAAGGATTCTTCACCCCGGTTTAACAAAAATCGACTGTATGTCCCTCCGGACCGAGAATTTCATTTCCCAGTCAATGACAACTTTTCCCGAAGATATCAGAACACACTTCGGTAGACTTCATAATCTAAATAATAATTTTGTCATTGAGAAAATTGTGCCTGAGGTTTCGGGTCACAGAAGTGATCAAAATCCTATCTGTGGCACAATCTATCCAAATTCTCAAACTTCATCAGTTGTGGATGAAGAAATTGTCATAGAGAGTCCCGAAGTCTCACAGGACTTCCCATCTCTGCCCTTAGACCGCAGTGTCTCTCACTGTAATCATGAGCCGCAGAAGTCCCACACAAATCCCACAAAAGTCCCAACTCAGTCTTATTCTGCGGTAGTCAAATCATCCTTACCGCAGTCCTCGATCAAAAGCTCTGTGACACTTCAGCCAATTCATCATGAATTACCCATAGAAAACTTTGAAGTGGGTCAATGCTCTCAAAACCCTGAATCTTCAAGTTCGAATGAATCTAGCCCTCGTTTTTAAAAATTTTCTAAGGTTTCCAGGAAACCGTAGTTGAACACCAATGACTGCGGTTCCCCAAAAACCTTAGCTAAAAAGGCTTTCAAAAAGGAAATTCAATCCCGAGGCACAAATCGACAAATCCTTTGTAACGACGTAAATTTTCAAAACAATTTTTTCATTTTTAAATCATCAAAAACAATATCATAACAAACTGTATCCAATGTCATCATAACAACAATTCCCAGAATCTCAAAACATAATCTCTATGAGTGTGTACAGATCATGCCGGCGCCTTCCCGCGATCCTCGCTAGTACCTGAAACACATAACACAACAACTGTAAGCATAAATGCTTAGTGAGTTCCCCAAGATACCACATACAACACATACGCCTTTCCAGGCCATAACTCTGTGGGATCTTCCGATCCAAATGTCTCATGGGACTTCCATCCCGAATCCCGGTAGACCTTCCGGTCCTACCCGTATCGACCTTCCGGTCCGTAACCTCTTGACCTTCCGGTCCATATCATCTTGACCTTCCGGTCCTTATCATACATAGCATACATAACACATACATATCACATAACAACATACAGCTCATACATCTCATATCATATAAGACCTTCCGGTCACACATAGGTACCCTTCCAGGTACAGTATAGTGAGAAGACTCACCTCAATGAAGTCGGATAAGCTCTCGTGCTCAACGTCCCGACCTAGCCTCCTACTATCATTCAAATAACATCCCCGATCAATACTTCTCTCATAGTCTCATCTCTAAAGATTGGGTAGAAGGCCATTCTACCCCTCCCTGAACTCTCTTGAATCAGTCTTGACCAGAACCATAAGGTCAACGAAAGTCAACGGTCAAACTTTGACCCGACTCGTCGAGTGCACATGGGCGACTCGGCGAGTCCATGCGGGTCCTTTGAATCATTCTAGCCTCTCTTGGCTTGTCGAGTCATCCTTCCACTCGACGGGTTCCTCCTGTCACGAATCGCGGGTCAACCCCGACTCGACTCGTCGAGTCCACTTATGAACTCGGCGAGTTGCTTCCTTGATCATACTCAAATGACCTTCTGAGGTCAGATCTGCTTCTTTAATCTATAGATCTGACCTTCCCAAGCATAATACTCACGTAAAGGTCGAATCTTGGTACACATGCAACACACCCAAAGCTTCTTTTGGTGAAATAACCTCTAAAATGGCCTCCTAGGCTCATAACTCAAAAGGTATGGCATAAAGAAGAGTGGTAAGGACTCTCTGGACCTCTTAAGGTCCAGATCTATGAACCATTTCGCCTTGGGACCTCACATACTCCAGATTCAACTAAAAGAGGCATAAAGAAAACCCTAGATTCCACTAGAATCATTATAAACACGAGAATGGCACAGATTGTTACCTCCAACAGCTTCCTCTGATCAAATAGAAGTGGATCCAAGCTCCTCAACCCGCTTAGCTTGTTCTACCTCCTTCCTTCTTGCTAAAACACACAAAAAATGGTGAATTAGCCTTCCTCTTGCACCACAAACGATCTCTCTGCTCTCTAGGGTTTCTCAGGGGTGAAGTGGCCGCAAATGGAGGCCATAAAGGCCTTTAAATAGGGCACATACCCCGAGAATTAGGGTTTCAATCCACAACGCGGACTCGTCGAGTCCGTTCATTAATCCAGTCAGCACACACGATCCTACTCGACAAGTCTACGCCTCAACTCGTCGAGTCCCTCCCTTTTACTCACAAGAATAAATGATCAAACATAATACCTGGAAATCCGGATGTTACAATTCTCCCCCACTTAAATTAGATTTCGCCCTCGAAATCGCTCCTCCACATACAAATCGAATCCCATAGCCAAATGGCACCATTGATAGGATCTCATGCCACACAACTTCCATCCTCTCTGGACACCTGGATCCCAACAGGGATTCCCAATCCCGGAGGAAAACCAACCGAGCAAAGAATTATCAACTCTCTGCCCTCAAACCCAAAAGAATAATCGTGCTCGCTCTGAAGTGTCCTCAGACATCTAAAAAAATCATAAGCCTCAGCTCCATTCCTCGTATCCCTTTTTAACACTGAGTACCAGGTCTGATCTCGACCCAATAGTTGAACCTCTAGGGTCATCTGTTGCATTATCCCAACCGTATCCATGGTTTCCTTCTTACTATAACCACATCGGCCCAATGTGACACTCGAGTAATGAAGTCCGCTTAACCCTTAGTGAATGCTACCTTCCCAACTGAAGATCGACTCAACCCCGACCTCTGTCATCTGTTACTCATAGTTCCATGCAATTCGCGGTACCTCCCGTACCCGAGTACTGACCCACACAGGTCAAAGACATCAGATGACAAACAACACTCTTCAACATGGAACTCACCTCAGACTCCAGAACCTCATCTCACCTATCCAAAGCACCACCAGAGCCAAACTCAAACTCGGGAGTTTGGTCCGACCCAGAGTTGGAACCACTCGTCCCAACGAAGCACTCAACTCAGAACTTATTTCCCCCGCCCCATGCGTACCTCACTTATCCCATTCTTTCGGATTGCAATGACCACACCTTACTCAGAACATAATGATCCCCTAACATTGAGGAGACCCCGATCTCGCCCCTGGTCCGACCACCAGGTTCCCAAAAACTCACCAATTAGGGCCACCCCATTCCTAAAACTCTCTGCGCCATGCTCTGATCAAAGAGTACTTTATCATAACAACTTCTCGCTAACTAGTGTGTGCTACGTCTTCCCGTAGCACCACATCAACCTCTCACTAACTGGTGAGTACTACGGCTTCCTGCAGTATCACCACAACCTCTAACTGACTGGTGAGTACTACGGCTTCCCGCAGTATCACCACAACCTCTCACTAGTGAGTACTACGGCTTCCCGTAGCATCACAACAACCTCTGACTAGTGAGTACTACGGCTTCCCGTAGCATCACAACAACCTCTGACTAGTGAGTACTATGGCTTCCCGTAGCATCACAACAACCTCTGACTGACTCACACACTCCGCGGTCCAATCATATATAGGTGCATGCACTTACCCAAATTATGCGTCACTATATCTGGCAGTAATCGCCATAATAAAACACCCTTCTCTGCTGCAATGCATATTCTAGGACAATCTCACTTTCTGACATTAACCGAAAGGACTCCCACTGGAATCATAGATGCTTGACCTACCACCTGCCATCTCCACTCAAGACTCAAAATCATCCGAAATCCAGTGCATTAAATTCGGATACCTCGATACACCACCATAGAACCTCACGACATCTCGTCTCATCCACTGATCTTCCTGTTCCACAACCTGGAATTGGTTGTCTAATTAACTTCTGCCCTTCACAAGTTGACTAACAGCCCCATCATTGAACCAGAATTTCTCAACCGTCGAACTCACCCTACGAGCCAACCATCTCGAATTCACCATTTTGACCTCGAAGAATTTCCGTTCACCCCAAGGTCTCCAACCAACGGCCAATTGCCGTGGAGACACTCATCCTTTTCAAACATAACACATTCATTATCTCGCTTTGCACCTCGTCTCAATCACCAATAACCCTAGGCTCATGAGTTCGCACTGCCGATCTCTCCGTATCCAGATCTCTAACCATTCTCGATAGAATCTCTAATCCCCTCAATAAAATACCCGGTTCTCCCCCACTTAGGGTTCGAACCAACCCCAATCGGCGCACCAGCAATCGATCCCACATGCTGTTTCCACCAGTAACATCGCACCGACTCTTGGAAGGTGCTACACAACGCTCGATGATCTCCTGAAAGAGATCGAGCAACTCCAATGCCCCGAAACTCAGATGAAATCCTCAGAACTTCCTACCATGACTGCCTTTAGTCATTCAGAATCTCACACCATTCCATCACCGGACCTCCCAACTGATCAGTATTAACCCTAACTCTTAGTCTGGAAGTAATGATCTACCGTACTCCTTATCATCGACTCCTCAAGCAACGTTCCATCACGTCACTTAGCATAAGAGCAGAAACCATATTTCCACTCTTAATACCCATCAAAGACAATAAGGGCCACCACCCTGATATACTCCTCTTGATCGTCCGACGTTGCAGCTAACACATGCCCTACTATACTTAATTAGGGTGTCTCCTGGTCCTTGACCATCTTAGTCCCCACTGACGACCTGATCAAGCTATATCTTTACCTCGTGGCAGACCTACTTCCACATACTCTGGTTGAAGATCACCATCCGTGCAATCGCACAGGGCTCACCCCCAAACTCAAAACTGAAATCTCAACACCTCTTATGTCTCCCATAGGAAACGGATATAGCACCACTTGGGTCACCGAAGGTGACCTCTCCACTATCGGCCGGTCGCCCAGCCCAGACCGTATTCTCCCATAACGCACCATCCCTACTCATCCCTGAGTCTTGCGACTCGAACTGGCATATCACCCACAATCCCTCGGAGCTCACTCGATTTCCCCTTTCAAGGGATGCTCCACTAAAACTTATTCATTATGGCCTTCTGGCCCCACACTCATTCACTTCGATCTCAGTCTAGACAATCCCCACGGAATAACTGGTAAAAACTAGAACACTAACCGCCACATGTCATGATACTCAAACCACGTTCCCTCTTCACAATCCACCTCAAATCATGGCACTCGAACCATGACATCAACTCTCGACCTGCTACAACTCATGGGACTCGACCCATGACATCACTTCTCAATCTGCTACTTATCATGGTACTCGAACCATGACATAACTTCTCAATCTGCTACTTATCATGGTTCTCGAACCATGACATCACTTCTCAATGCTCAAATATCGTCTCATGCGTGCCTGCTCAGACGACACGTGCTCAGGGAAAAACAACGCCCTCTCGTGAAACATCCGTGTAATCACAGTCACGGACTCCGCCCCCTGCTTGAGGGACAAGAACTCCTGTGCCAATCGTTCCCGCTCCACCGGGGGAACATACTCGTCTCTGAACATGGTGGTGAACCTCTCCCAGGTCACCTCCGAAATCTCTGCAAGAGTGAAGTTCGCCGCCACGAACTTCCACCAGTCCTTCGCCCCCAAGCGAAACTGTTTCAGTACAAACCGAACCCTCAGATGCTCCAGACACGAACAGGTGTAGAAGCATCCCTCGATATCAGAAATCCATCTCATCGCAGCAATCAGATCCTGCGTCCCATCAAACTCCGGTGGCTTCGTGTTGCTGAACTCTCGAAACAACAACGAGTCACCTCCCTGAGGCCTGGCAGCAGCCATAGCTACAGTAGCTGCAGCAGCCGCAGCCTCAGTCACCGCTGCGTACCGCTCATCAAAAGTCTCAATCAATGTGGTCTTGATAGACCCAAACATCTCCGGAATCTCGGCTTGAATCGCCGCTGCCACCTCATCGTGGATCATCTGACGAAGCTCCTCGTCACTCACGCCGCTCGTCTCAGGTCTGTGGCGTGTCTCAACCATGATGTCTCCGAAATACAACATAACATAAAAAATATCAGAGACTCACTCGAGTGTACTCGCACTCGATAACTCAGCCCTACTTGTTCCTTAGTACCCTAAGGATTCTTACTTGGACTGCGCACTGATCCGGTGTTTTCAGTAGTACGGGCCCAATACTACCTTCCACACCGCATCAGCATTCATTCCAAGTCCTCCTCCTAGGATCCCAGATCACAAGTACTCTACATCTCGCTAAGCATAGGCTAACCTTCGGTAGACTTCTCATAAGCTCCTCACTGCTACCTACTCACTCTCGAAGCATCTCATAGCAGCAGTAATCTCCTAGGCTAAGGCATCACAAATCAGGCCACTCTAGTCCTAATATGAATACCTAGCCTACTCTATCATGCATAACATATCATATCATATCTCATAACACATAATGTAAGGGTATTTTGGGAAATCACCGTTCGGGCGCTGGCTGATTGTACACACTGCTCCGTTCTGCCTTTCTCAAAATCTTTTACTCTTTTAGAAAAATTGTTTCTTTTCTGAAAATTTTCCTCAAATCCTCAGTTTGAGTTCAGATACGCCCGAAGGTGCATCCGAATCCCTCAAACCAAGGCTCTGATACCAACTTGTAACGACGTAAATTTTCAAAACACTTTTTTCATTTTTAAATCATCAAAAAAAATATCATAACAAACTGTATCCAATGTCATCATACCAACAATTCCCATAATCTCAAAACATAATCTCTATGAGTGTGTACATATCATGCCGGCGCCTTCCCGCGATCCTCGCTAGTACCTGAAACACATAACACAACAACTGTAAGCATAAATGCTTAGTGAGTTCCCCAAGATACCACATACAAAACATACGCCTTTCCAGGCCATAACTCTGTGGGATCTTCCGATCCAAATGTCTCAGGGGACTTCCATCCCGAATCCCGGTAGACCTTCCGGTCCTACCCGTATCGACCTTCCGGTCCGTAACCTCTTGACCTTCCGGTCCATATCATCTTGACCTTCCGGTCCTTATCATACATAGCATACATAACACATACATATCACATAACAACATACAGCTCATACATCTCATAGCATATAAGACCTTGCAGTCACACATAGGTACCCTTCCAGGTACAGTATAGTGAGAAGACTCACCTCAATGAAGTCGGATAAGCTCTGTTGCTCAACGTCCTGACCTAGCCTCCTCCTATCATTCAAATAACATCCCCGATCAATACTTCTCTCATAGTCTCATCTCTAAAGATTGGGTAGAAGGCCATTCTACCCCTCCCTGAACTCTCTTGAATCAGTCTTGACCAGAACCCTAAGGTCAACGAAAGTCAACGGTCAAACTTTGACCCGACTCGTCGAGTGCACATGGGCGACTCGGCGAGTCCATGCGGGTCCTCTGAATCCTTCTAGCCTCTCTTGGCTCGTCGAGTCATCCTTCCACTCGACGGGTTCCTCCTGTCACGAATCGCGGGTCAACCCTGACTCGACTCGTCGAGTCCACTTATGAACTCGGCGAGTTGCTTCCATGATCATACTCAAATGAACTTTTGAGGTCAAATCTGCTTCTCTAATCTATAGATCTGACCTTCCCAAGCATAATAATCACGTAAAAGTCGAATCTTGGTACACATGCAACACACCCAAAGCTTCTTTTGGTGAAATAACCTCTAAAATGGCCTCCTAGGCTCATAACTCAAAAGGTATGGCATAAAGAAGAGTGGTAAGGACTCTATGGACCTCTTAAGGTCCAGATCAATGAACCATTTCGCCTTGGGACCTCACATACTCCAGATTCAACTAAAAGAGGCATAAAGAAAACCCTAGATTCCACTAGAATCATTATAAACACGAGAATGGCACAGATTGTTACCTCCAACAGCTTCCTCTGATCAAATAGAAGTGGATCCAAGCTCCTCTACCCGCTTAGCTTGTTCTACCTCCTTCCTTCTTGCTAAAACACACAAGAAATGGTGAATTAGCCTTCCTCTTGCACCACAAACGATCTCTTTGCTCTCTAGGGTTTCTCAGGGGTGAAGTGGCCCTCAAATGGAGGCCGAAAAGGCCTTTAAATAAGGTACAGACCCCGAGAATTAGGGTTTCAATCCACAGCGCGGACTCGTCGAGTCCACCCTTTCCGACTCGACGAGTCCGTTCATTAATCCAGTCAGCACACGCGATCCTACTCGACGAGTCTACGCCTTAACTCGCCGAGTCCCTCCCTTTTACTCAAAAGAATAAATGATCAAACATAATACCTGGAAATCCGGATGTTACATCCTTTCTAAAAACAGAAGGCATATCAGATTTCCAAAATCTAAGAGTCCAGAAAAGTTTGTTTTCTCGCATTATTTTTCACAGAACTCTCTCATGAAGAAAACATACAAAAAGAAATGTACAGTTTCAACAGTCATTCCAAATTCATCTGACACAACCCAAAAGAAAGTAAAGTCTTTTCGAAGCAATGGTTTTCAAATCTATTCCTCAGATGATCCAAAATGGAAGGGTATCTTACCTACTCCAACACGTTTGAAATCACATCAAAATTTTAACAAGTGGAAGGGTATTTTACCAAACCCAACAAAAAGGTCCAAAAAAATCTACACGTGCTAAATCTTTTTCGAAACAAACCTTTTCAAATTCCAACAGCACCAATGTCAGATCTTACCACCCTCGGAGCAGTCACAAGCCTACCTCACCATTTAGACCGCTGACCAAACAAGGTGTCAGAGTAAAAGACAAAATTTCAGCATGTCAGTGTCAATGTAGTTGTCAAAATGGTTCATCTCATGTCAAATCTGGTTCTTTTCAGAAACCTCGTAACTTTTCTAAAAAACGCAACACTCCAAAAACTCACAAACACCCTGGACTAGGCTTAAAAGTTAACACGAAATCTGTCCCTGCAACCTCGGTTCATGCATGAATCAGAAACTCATCTTTTGTCCCAGGCTCCAAACTATTTTGGATGCCTAAACTAACCGTGTAATTATCAGGCCTTGTGCAAGGAGGAACAAGAAGAAGAATGGTTAATCGACAGTGCCTGCTCCTTGCACATGACCGGAAGGTTAGAATACCTTCGGGATTTCAGGCCAATTTGCAACGGTGGAAATGTCACATTCGGCAACAATGCGAATGGGATAATCCGAGGTTATGGTGTTCTTACTACGGGAAACTTCTCTATTCAAAAGTTTGCTTACGTAGAAAGCCTTAAACACAATCTCATCAGTGTAGGCCAACTATGTAAGGCAGGCCATCGCGTTGAATTTGATGACCAATTCTACTACATAATGACAAGCGATAGGAGTACTTGCCTGATCAAATCCAGATCCGAAGGTACTATGTATCATCTGGATGTCTCTTTGATCATAGGCAAACCGCAACTATGCTTTCTATCCAAAGCAGTATCCGAAGTCAACTGGCTATGGCACCGCAAGCTAGCTCATCTCAACTTCAGATACATCAAAAATCTGGTCACTAGAGAACCCGTCTGAGGTCTTCCAGTCCTCAAGTTCAGTAATGATACTCTCTGTCCTGCATGTGAATGTGGAAAACAATCAAAAGCAAGTCACCCTATGGTGATTGATTCTTCAATTTCTGAACCACTGGAAGTTCTGCACATTGATCTCTACGGTCCATCTACCGTAGCCAGTCTTCATCATAAGAAATACATACTGGTTATAGTTGATGACTTCACTCGGTTCACCTGGGTCTTTTTTTTAAGACTCAAATCAGAAACTTCGCAGATACTGATCAATTTTATCAAAGAAATTGAACTTCAGATCAAGTTACCAGTACGCCGCATCCGAAGTGATAATGGAACCGAGTTTACCAACCATCTCTTAAACAGTTTCTTGGTTTCTAAGGTCATCACTCACAACTTCTCAGCTCCCTACACACCTCAGCAAAATGGAGTAGTAGAGCGAAGGAACCGCACTCTGGTAGAAGCAGCCAGATCTATGCTCAACTTCACACACCTTCCTCTCTACTTCTGGGCCGAAGCAGTGGCCACAACATGCTTTGTACAGAACCAAAGCATTGTGTGCAAGCGTCTCAGTAAAACTCCTTATGAGGGCCTTAACAACCGCAAGCCAAATGTCCGATTCTTCCATATCTTTGGGTGTAGATGCTTTGTAATCAACAACATAGATCATCTTAACAAATTCACACTGAAGTCTGATGAAGGCATCTTCCTTGGCTACTCAACAAACAAAGTTGCTTATAGGGTTCTCATTAGACGCACTAGGCTAATAGTTGAAAGCTTCGATGTCCAATTCGATGATTATCACATCCGCAACACTGCTCCATCAACCGAAACCAAAGCAATTCTGGAAAGTGATATTCCTGCCTCTTCGGGTCCACTAAACCTAGTTGAAGTAAACTATGACGATCTCTTCGCCCCTGTAGAAACAACCAAGTTATCCAAAGTTCTTGTGTCCCCGGAAGCTCAACAGCAGCATGCTGACATATCTGGTCCTACACCATCCGATGAAGTATCACTAAATACTTCCACCTTGCTGGTTGAGGGGGAAAACTCAACTCCAGACCATACAACAACCATCGAGGTTCCAATACTAGAAGATGCAGCTCCAGTCCCTCTCCACGGAGAATCTCAACCATCAAACGTTTCTTCGGACTCGGTCGATGAAAACATAGAGAACATCGACACAAGAATAGACTCCATAGTTTTCACAATTCCAATAATCCAGGGGAACCTTCTCAAACTCAAGAGGAACTTCCATCAGCAATCCAGGGGGAACCTCTTCAAATTGCTCAAGAAAATGCTAATCTCGCTCCAACAGCCCTAAATGATTCCGCAGGCTGCTCTCAAGTCGAGGAGGAACTGCCGTCTCCAACCGCAGAGTCTTCTGATATTGAAGACATTCCCTCTACCGCAGCTGCTGATCATCCACAACCCCGTCAACACATATGGACGAAGGACCACCCACCAGGTCAAATCATCGGCAACCCATCCACAGGTATCCAGACTCGATCTACCAAGGATTTATCTGATCACTGTCACTTCGCAACATTTATGTCCTCAGTCGAGCCCCGAACGATCAAAGAAGAATTACTAGAACCAGACTGGATATCCGCAATGCAAGAAGAACTAGAAGAATTCAAAAGAAACAAAGTGTGGCAACTCGTTCTGAAGCCGCAAGGTCACACTATTGTTGGTACTAGATGGGTGTACAAGAATAAGTTGGATGAATCCGGTGCGGTCGTCAGAAACAAGGCAAGGCTAGTTGCCAAGGGATATAGTCAACTTGAAGGTATTGACTATGATGAAACGTATGCTCCGGTGGCACGAATAGAAGCCATCCGAATCTTCTTAGCATACGCAGCTCACAAGAACATCAAGGTACATCAAATGGATGTGAAAAGTGCTTTTCTCAACGGTGAATTAAAAGAGGAGGTTTATCTTCTGCAACCTTCGGGCTTCGAAAGTCTTGAATTCCCAGACTACTACAACAAGCTTGAAAAAGCAGTCTACAGTCTAAAGTAAGCCCCAAGAGCGTGGTATGAGACTCTCTCTGAATTTCTTGTCTCGTCCGGATACAAAAGAGGAGTGATTGATCCCACTTTATTTAGAAAAGCAAATGGTAATCACCTTATGCTTGTACAAATATATGTGGATGATATCATCTTCGGATCAACTGATCAGGGAATGGTGGATGAATTTGCTAAGCTCATGACCAACAAGTTCCAAATGAGCATGAATAGAGAGATTAACTTCTTTCTAGGACTTCAAGTGAAACAAGTCCCGCAAGGGATATTCATCCATCGGGAGAAATACACCACTGAATTATTAAAGAAATACTCAATGGACAACTGTTCTTCGGCTCAGGTCCCCATGGCCTTCGGATATAAGATATCTGTTGATCCTTCCGGTGAATCAGTGGATCACAAGACTTATAGAGGTATAATTGGTTCATTGATGTACCTCACCGCAAGCCAACCAGGCATCGTCTTTGCAACAGGTGTATGCGTAAGGTACCAGGCTGATCCAAAAAATATCACACATGACCGCAGCGAAGCAGATTCTAAGATACTTAAAGGGCAGCAAGACTCTTGGCTTATGGTACCCCGCACAGAATGACTTCAGCCTACAAGCATTCACTGATGCGGATCATGCCGGATGCAGACTAGATCGAAAAAGCACCTCTGGTGGATGTCAATTTCTGGGTGGAAGACTCGTCAGCTGGTCATCATGAAAACAAAATTGTGTATCACTATGTACCGCAGAAGCTGAATATGTGGCCGCAGCCAGCTGTTGTTGACAAGTCTTGTGGATGAAAACACAACTTATGGACTACGGATACATGGTGCTGCGGATACCAATTTATTGTGACTCTGAGAGTGCTATAGCGATTTCCCACAATCCCATTCAACACTCTAAGACAAAGCATATTGAACTACGGTATCACTTCATCAAATACCACATCCTGAAAGGTAACATTGAACTGATTTTTGTCCATACTCATGAAGAGACTGCTGATGTCTTCACAAAGGCACTTGACTCTACAAAACTCAATAGTTTCTTACAAATGTTAGGAATGATGAATCCGGACCCACAATTCTTTTTGAATTGATAGGTACCGCAGACCATCATTGGTCTCTGTTGTGGTCCTAATTGAAGTTATTTATGATAGATAGTTTTGGTATATCCTATGTACTGAAGTATATTCTATGTACCACAGTATATCTCATGTACCGCAACTATATCTCATATCTATCTTTCAATGGTCCTTATTGTTTGTTGTTACTATTTTTTTTTCAAGTGTTCTCCTTAGTTCTTCTACTGCAGTCATCTAACCATCCATCCGCAATGACAAAAGATCCATCCGTAATGAAGTCTCAATCCGCAATCACATTGATTGATTTCTCAACTGATTCATAAATTCTTGAAACGTGGTGTGCTATTTAATGATCCTTCATTAAATAAGAAAAACATTCAAAAACATTCTTTATGTAGCATATCACTGTCTCAGTTCTACTTTTTGAATAAACCTTGTGTCAGACCTATTTTGGGTATGATGACAAAAAGAACAATTTTCCATAAAAATCTCTTTTAAACTGTCTCTTCCTATTACCCCCAAAACGTCAAATCCGTTACATCTTCCTCTTTTGTACAACGGATTAACCCCTGACCACACGTTCTTCAGACGTGATGTTATAGGGACTGACATTTCATTAAATGCTACCCCTTTTTGGAAAATTTCAAAAAATAAAATAAATCTTTTATTATCTCATCTGTGGCTGAGATTACTTTTCCTAATAAAAAAAAACCAAACGTTTTTTACTTTATCCAATTTCACTTAGGGTAAAATCAATAACAGTTTCAAATCCGCTACTATAAAACCCTCTTCTTCTTCCCCAAGAAAGTTTTACGCTTTCTGAGAACTCTCAATACAAACTTATTCTCCTTCATCTTCTTGCACTCTGTTTTCCTGCACGTTCTTCAAACTTTTCTAAAAATGGTGAAATCGCGTATCTCGAAGAAACACTCCAAGGCATCTACCTCTGGTCATCCAACTGGTTCAGAATCTGCTTCAAGGAACCAAATGCCAACGATTGCTTCAAGCAATTTTAGGGCAGTGTTCGACGAGCATTCTTTTTACAATGCTCCGATCAAGTTGATGATCAAGTTTCTGTCAAATCACCCACTGTTTGGTCCCTTTGATTCCTTCACAGATGTGGTACCTCTATCAACACTCTTTAAATGTTCCTTCTCTGCATATCGACCCCTCAACAACCTTCAAGAAGTGCATCTGAATCTGGTGAATGATTCTTTGGTTATTCTGACCAAAGAGAAATTTCTCAACGCCATCAATCTGTTAGTTCATCCTTCAACGAAGTTCTTCACCCAAAGCATGGCGGACATTCTTTCTGCACTTTACCAAATGGGTTACCAAAAGAAGCTGAAAGGCATAGGCGAATTCAAGAAAAATCAGTTGCCTGCGGTATGGCAGTTCGTGTGCCATTTCGTGATCCGCAGTCTATCCGGCAGAACCGGAGGCACTGATAATATGGGCTTCAAGCTGTTAGAGTTGGTGTGGAGTATTTTTAGTGGCCACGATGTCAACTACGGTCAGATCCTATGGGATGACTTCTTGCAATACATCCCCAAGGAAAGTCCAAGAGAAAATCCTACCGAGCTCACATTTGCAAGATTCTGGTCCCTATGCATCTCAGACCTTCATGCGGATGCAAGACTAAGCATGGGCAACGATATCAACTTCTTCATCACCAGAGATTTAAAAAGCTACAACCCCTATAAAGATCAATCTACTTTTGGACCCATTAGACGGCTACCAGTCCGCATATTGTCTTCACTTGGTCTTGAAAACATTGATGTCGCGGACCACATAGAGGCTATGGCAGGTATTGACCCATACCTTTCTACCCCGCCTCTTGCTAGTCAGAACATTCAAGCCTCATCCGCACCCATCATACCTGGTAGTACCGCAGTCCCAACCTCCACCACTCTATCCAACTTATCTCTATCAAAAAGGCGCAAGCAGTTAGCCTCAGCCCATCAAGGCCCCACAACACCATCAAGAAACATGGAACCCCAAAGAAGAAAGATGCTCCTAAAAACACTGAACCATCCAAGAAAAGGAAACTCATACAAACTGTGTCCTCAGATGATGAGTCAACTGAAAATTAATCTCATTCTCCCTCTATGAGTGATTCTGATGATGACACACAACCCATCTCTATCCTCAAGAAAAGAAAGACCAATCCCACAGACCAAATGCGTGACCAGACTGATGTCGCAGCCTCTCAAAAGGCTCCGGTAGTCCTTGGGGTGGCCGCAGACCCATTCATTTCAACCATCGAATTCTACCCAGACACAGAAAGTGTGTCTGTTTCAACTGAACGTGGAGACTCACCCCCAGCTCACTCCCAAGGGGATGAAACTGGTTCTCGCCCTAAGGTCTCCAGGGCTTCCCGTCTATATTTCTTTTCACACGAGGAGTTGAACTCCATCCTTTTGTCTGTAACCCAAACACTTCAAACACCTTCCCAACCGCAGGGCAATTCTTCCTCCCTTGCCAGAACTAAGCCGAGGCCAGACTTGACCACGGGTCAAGGAGACCGAGGAAGCTCAGGAAATCCTAATATGCTTACATCTTTTTCAGGTGGTTTAGGTACGGTGAGCACCATTGTGCAAGGATCCGTGGACCCGAGGGACACCTCGGTGCGTTTTCACGGATTTGACGGTGACGAATCAAATGATCCATGGCTACACTACAATCCGGTCTCAGAATCCGAAATCAAGAAATATGCCGCTTTCCGTAGGGCGTTTCAGGCAAGGAAGGACCAACAAGCCAAGCAGCTTCAACAGAAACAACAGGAGATTGAAACCGTGGCAAAGTATTGGGCTGACGCTATTAACAACGCCAACACTGTCACCACCATTCTCAAGGTACAAGAGTGGATATCCATAATGGCTGAGACAGTCCGCAACGCTCATACCACTCTTGGTGGTGAAGGTACATCAAAACTCCCTCCAACTCCAACTGTTAGAAATTCTCAAGATGATGGCACCGCAGTAAAAGTTAGCTCCACACCTACATTTGGATTCGATGACTTTGATCTCAATGAGGTAACTCAACCTACCCCTTCTGATGACGATTTAATGATCTTTAATGAGGAAGAAGCTTTGAGTGGCTCTCAACACTCAACCTCCAAGCCGAAAGAGAAAAAGAAGAAAAAGAAGATTGCAGTATCCAGAAAAGAATTTCTGAGTCTACAAGCCAAAGTAGATCAGATTCTTGCTGCGGTTAAGCCCACTTAACCGCAACCTGAAGACCTACCGGGACCGCAGTCACTTATTGAAAGAATTGAACGACTTGAAACTCGTGAACGACTAGCTGCTGAGCGAATTTCTTTAAAAGTTGAAATGGGAATCCGAGCCCTAGATACAAGTCGTCAGGCTGATCATAAGCAGTTTATGGCCACTGCGGAGCGCCTCATCTCTGAGGTATCCGCAATCAAGGCAGATCTTCAAATAGCCATTGCGGATCAGTCCACTCACTCAAAGAAGCTGATAGATGAAACTCATGCTGCCTATGAGTCCACCATCTCGGTCCTACAATCTACCATCAACAGACTTCAACGCTCTCTATCTTCCCACTTTCATGGTCCTAAGATTCTTCAACTTACCAAGGAGATTCATTGACTACTATTAAACACCGCCATCCCATACAATCAGCAACTAGCTGATGTACTCAAAGCTCAATTCGAGGAGGTGTGTGTTAAAGTCGATGGGCTTAAGCAATGGCTTGAGGAAGCCCTGGTTATGCATTCCTCAAGAGGGGTAATTGATGAAGACCATCATTCAAACAACATTTCTCAACATAGGAGCCCCCCTGTCATAAATGAAAAAGTTCCCTCACCATAACCATCTCCTCACAAGAATCCAAGCCATCAGTCACCACCGCAACAGGAAATCATTCAAGAATCTAATCCTTCTTCTGAGCGACCGGAGACTCCTCCCCACTTCAAGAACCTAGCATCCAACATGTCATCCGAACATTCCAATGACTCTCCCGCAACAAAACAAAAGAAAGCCGATTGGAAAGCAGCCAAATTTGCTGAGCTTATCCGGAGAGAAAACGGATTCGACATCGCCATGGATGAATCCTTAGTCAATTCTTGGATCAATCCCCACCGAAGACTGTTGGATGATGACTATAAAACCTATCTTACTTATGCTCAACCCCCAACTGACGGTTACTGGGATATTCCAATCTCCCCCAATGCAAAATACTTCACTGTATTTGAGCAATTTGACCGCAGCTTACCTGATCACAAGAGACTGCCCATGGAATTCGAAAGAATCATTCTATTCCATGCTAAACATGCTTCTTCAATAGAGAAAATCTGGTCTAATGATAGACCATCCGCAGTCAAGAACTTTAAGCCCCGGAAATTCATGAAAGCTGACTTTATCCAGTATACTCTTACAAGAAGAAATCAGGACTACGTCCGCACCCAAGCTGACTTCCCGTGCATGAATCCAGAAGAATTCTTCTTGATAGCAAAGGTGTTCCAAAACAAATCCGAAAAGTATCCGAAGATGAAGATAGCACTTGAAAGGGCAAGCACATTTCTAAGGGAAACTGTCTGTGACTTCGCAAAAATTGATGCAGACATTCACCCTGCCCTGGCCAAAAAGTTCGATCTACCACCACTTGATCCTGCACCAATGCTTATTGAAGGTTATCAAGAAAGATCTTTGGGTGCAACAAACTTCCCTGCTCTTGGAGTCATCTTTAAGCGAAAACTCAATGAAACCAAATATTTCATTCCTATGAATTCCATGAATCGTCTCACAAGGAAGCAACTTGAAATTTGTCGAACCGCAGTTCAAAAGTCAAAACACACAACCGCCGAAGTCAAGTTCGAAATTTTAAGGAGAATCACCTGGTTGGAGAATGTCAGAAAGTTTTGGTGGATTCTCATCAAGTTCCTAAAACTTGATAACTGAAGAGAAGTTAAAGAGGTCACTTAGGGGGAAATTGTTGAATCATAAAAGTAACCCTCTTAAACTTGGTCTATCGCAGCCTTCGACGATCCGTAGTCAACTCTGTTCAGCAATCCCATCCGAAGTCATCATCATTCGCAGTTCACTATCTAAGCTGTCTTAGTTTAACTCTTTATCTACTTTTGTTAGAAAACTCTATATTATCTAGTATGCCTTGCATGGCTACGCTTAGATAGTTGAACCGATATAATATTTGAGTCTCTATATATAGAGCTCAATCTTTCTTATTCAATACATCTCTCTGATTACGCATCTTGAAACTCATATCTTGTGTTATTGCTCTCATCTCTTTCTTACTCTCAAAGTTCACTTAAATACAACTGAATATTATCTCTCTTTAGAGCAAGTCATTTGTGACTTAATCACTAAGTTTGATCTCACTTACTAACTTGGTCTGAATGCATTCCTTGTTAAGAATCAACTTATGTGTATACTTGATATAACACCTGCTGTCATTTATATTTCCTTACATTTCCGCAACTAACTCTCTGATTATCTAACTCGTTAACTTATTATTATTGTTGAGCTTTTAGATCCTTTGAGATAAACTATTCCGCAACTATACTTGTTATAACGTTTGTTCAAGTGTGTCTCAAGTTTTTCTCTCAACAAGCACTGAATAAAGGTAAGGGCAAAAAGCCTATCTTTGAAAGTCATCAAGCTCATCCCTCCGGACATCCTTCAAAGCAAAAATTCGGATGGTCTCAGGAAGAAATCAACTAAGCTCTAGAGGACAGCATCCGCATCCAAGCGCTCAAAGACAATCCTGATCCGATGTGTGACATTTCTCCTCTCTTCCGTGAAGGTATTCTTAAGGATGTCGATATAGTACCCATCATGTACTATGACATTCCTTCTGATGTTTCAAAACAGCTTGATCTGCCCCTCTCTCCCTTCAACAAATTTTACATCAAATTTGCTCCTCTCCATCCCAATGACAATCCGGAGGTCACCATCCGGACAGAGCGTGAAAGATTAAAAACATTCTATGCCAAGAATGCACTTCCCCTAAAGGAAGTATGGACGAGGAAGAAGATTACAAAGATCTCTAGGTACGAAAGGAAGATCCTCACTAAATTCAAACTCAGCTGTCCACTATTCCGATACCATGTTGTCAGAAACAAACCAACTTATAAAACCATCACTGATGTCGGTTTTCCCGCAATGAATCCGAACGATATCCTGACTATAGTTGCACACTTTCGGACCCTTCAAAATGATGATATCAGTATGGGTGCTTTTCATGCTGCCATAAACTTTCTCAAGGACTATGTCGCAGAATTTTGTCGATGCGACTATGAGTTAGCAAGCTTGTACGGAACCCAAGATTTCATTGGAAAAATTGAATACGTGTTGCCAGAAGCCGAACTGCTAGCAGAAGGTCCCATTGATGATCCGGTTCTAGGTTTTGTTTACAAAACTATAAAGAAAAACAAGAAGGACTTCTTCCGAGTCCTTGATAAACACCCAGTTCCGACAAGAGCCCTCAACAAGTTCATCAGTCGAGCATCCAGGTTCGAAGCCCCTGAGCCTGTCAATGAAAAGTTTACAAGGGAATTGAAATGGTATATCGAAGTCTGATATTGGTTATATCGTGCTTACACCTTCATCAAGGAAGAATCAAGTTGAAGCTGACCAGATTGCTAAGTTCACTTAGGGGATATTGTTAGAACCTGAAAGTGAACCTCTAGCAATCTCAATCCTTTTGAAGATCCAAAGTCAGTCAAGATTCCGAAGTGATAAGTTGGTGCGGAATCATTTGGAGTCCGAAAGTCAAGCCCAGTCCGGAGCAGAAGAGTAGAAGGCATTCCGGAATGAATGTTAGGTCCGGAATGTTTGTGTTTCCGAATCAGTACCTTTTTCATTGTGCATTAATTAGTTTTGTCACTTAGCATGATTAGACATTTCATAGGACGTAGTCTGATTGTCAACTTAGACAATCAGAATGTCATAAATATCTTTTTTATCCGGTCCTATGTATGTATCTCAGTTTATACCATGCATCATGCTCTCCTATTTTTAGGAGCTTTTAATGCAAATCTAAGTGATGGATTGTTCAAAAGCTTCTTAGCAATACTTCATTTACTTCACTCTCTTGTTCTTTACAACATTCTCCTTGTTCTTCATTTATTAACTTTACTTTGATCTTAATTCTCATTCTTCATTTATGGCTTGAATATTTGTTGAATACATTAACTCAGACTTCATTGGTCTATCCAGACTTGACTGGAACATTCATTAGCAAGCAGGCATTGATCTTAAGTATTAACTCAAGCTTTGAGTTTTTCAAACCTTGTCCCTGCACATAAGATCAATTTGTTCTCACAACAGGAACGACCACGGGAGGCCCCTACGACAAGAGTTAGATGAGATAGTTCATCAACATGATGATAGATTTTCGGCTACCACCTGAACTATAATCGTTAATTCTTAAGTGAGCGAGAGAGGTATGTATGTATCTATATAGGATTGAAACTCCCACCTGTGGTTGGTAGCTGCAACTCGATGACAAGTCGAAGCAGGCATAACTTTCTGAACACAACGACGTCCAATGAAGCGTCGTGGTATTTCTTTCGGGATCAACAATCATAGCTCAATTATAGGAACTCATCGTAAATTTTTCAACCTAAAACTAGCTATCATAAACTACTACTAGGAACTAATCCAACTAAGTAGGGATAGTACACACAAACTCGAGGAAGGGAGTTTAGGTCAACCAACATCTACTGTCTTAGACTACCACTAAGAACCTACCTATAGAAGTAGTGATAGTACTCACAGACTTAGGGAAGTGAGTTTAGGATAAACAAAACAACTAAAATACCTACAAACCTTTTATAACAATAAAACCTGTGGACTCACCAACATTATGTTGACCTCTCAAACCACATGTATTCTCTAGAGAATGAACCGATCTCAAAGAGGAGATAACCCCAGTGATAGAGTCCAAAACTTATGTGTTTTGCTTTTGTACTTTGCTTTCTTCACCTACTTGTACCTCGAACAATTATGCAATATTTTTTATTTAATGAATAAATAGCTATGTTGTTTACTACATCCTGTGTATTATTCAATGCATATCTTGGCCAGAAATCCCAACATCACTAATGTCGCACAACCTGGCGCTTCCGTCACCGACCAGGGGTGTGTGTGACATCCTCTAATTTTTAGAACCAATTAAAACTTTTCTTCACGTTTTAAAGAACCATTTATTTATATTTATTGAAAATCCCAGTACAAAAGATCATTTTGATTACAAATTTTTGTTTCCAAAATGTTAAAACCCTAAAGATGTCATAATCAATATAGATACATAAGTTACAACGTATAGACCTGATGGTCATGAATACTATTGCAGGCTGTCTCTTAATTTTACTCATCATTCTAATCAAGTTCTAGTGGCTTAATTCTTGATACATGATATGCATATAAACTGAGAGGTTCAGGTTGGGGAAACGTACTGAGATACATAGGTATTTCAATCCCATGATATTGATATGATAATGTTCCATAATTATCAAACCTGTAAACTAACCATACAATAACCATATAGGCTTACATTCCTACATGTCTATTCTTACCGATCCTCACATATCCTAGATTATCCATTTGTATTGATCCTCATAGATCCTAGAATATCCATGTGTATCGATCCTCACAGATCCCAAACATATATTATCAGAGAGAAATTATATTGTTTGATGAATCGTTAAACTTGACTACACGACTAGGGGCTTCCTTCGCCAGTGTAAGTAATAAAGGCTTATGGGTCGTCAGAGTATTTGATGAATATGGTTTTCCAATTCATCTACGTCTATGAGTAATGAGAAAACACTAGCAACATAATTTACAAGACCGTCAAGAATGATCAAGTGTTGTCACCAACTCTATGGGGTGACCAGACATACCGCTAATAGTTGCCTAATTGGGACCCACCATTTACGGTCATCCCGTACGAAGCTACTATACATCGACACCTGATAGTGTCATCAAAACAGAACTTTACTCTTCTCCTAGTGATACTACCTAATATCAAACTTAATTGAGTTAGGTATCTTTCATGAGTCTAAGTTTATCCCTAGTCTAGATTACAATGTCTATAACCAACTTTAATACCAACTCTATTATTGGGAGACACTAACCTAATTTTTTGTATTTATAATCCCTACAGAGCATTAGGTATTATTATTTTTTTATCTTCTTAGAAATGCTACATTTAATACTATTGGATGATGTTAACTATTTAATCCTAACATAAAATAGAACCATATCTGGTTCACACATAGCACAATATATATTCTAAGATATAATCCAGGAAATAAGCACATAATTCACATACAACTTCTAGTAGATATTTAATTAATACTTGAATTAAATCATGTTCGTGAAAGGGACTATGCACTCACTTGACAAAGTGTCTGGTGATTGGTGAATTGGGTAGATAGCACTAAGTCTTAATTCTGATTTCATACTTGATGGAACTATTATCCTAAGGATTTAGATTCCTCAATAATCCCAAAGTCAACTTCGAGTTCTAAATAAGGAATAACCAGCTAGGATCATATCGGAGGTAGGGTCCGTTTGGTATATAAAGTATACTTTTTGGAAATCCCACTTTAAACATCTCACTAAATTCAACCTAGACATCACTCCTGTAAGTAGATCAATCAGTATAACAAATTAGAATTACTGATAACCTTAATTATAGATTCATAATAACGACTATGACTATAATTAATAGTTACACTTAACATGAACTAAGTGTAGCTTAACTTATAGAGGTTTCGAAATATAAGTGGGCAGAATACTGATTTGGGATCTCCTACTCGAAGGCTATTACTCTGATGAGTACTCAGGGGTGTCGCAGGGCTTCGCCGTAGGTCAGAAACTAATGGAAATGGGTTAAAATAATAGAATTTTGATAGAGAGGAGGATGGGGAGTGAGGAAAAAAATGAGCAACCGATGTCTATTTATAGCACAATTGCGCACCGCGCCCAATGTGCATGCTATGCACACCTGAGATGTTGCACCTCCCATTTTCTGCCATGTGTCAAAAATATGGTGATCTTTGACCCACCTTTAAAAGGTGCGTGGAGTGCAGCCCACGTGTGTGCGGCGCTTCCCAGAAAACTTCAGAAAATCATATTTTTTCTCATACGAACTCCATTTTCAACGTTTTTTATATCCACACATAGCTATTGACGAGATCTACAACTTTTGACTTTGATTTTAAAGTTATATTTTTAACAGTCTTAGACTATTAAAGTCCGTTAAAAATTCATAAGTTTCTCATATGATATCCGTTCGCGACTGTCTTTATATCGACGAAACCATATAAACGAGATCTTCAACTCTCATTTAGATTATTTTCCTAACAATCAACCGATCTTTACTTCAGTTTGTGAGCCGTATACTGCTATGCTGAAACTTCGAAAAATCATACTTTCTTCTGATGAAATCAGATTTGGACGTTCTCTATATGCACTCTCTCAGTTTAACGACTAATACGACTTTTTTAGATTATTTTCCCTAAATAATCCTTCTTTGATAATATCTAATTATCATTGAGACTATTAATTATCCTATTATTCTTTAATCATCTAGCCCTATCTTGCAGGCATTACAATTATCTCCCCCTTAGGATGATTACTTCCCATAATCATAAACAAACAAGGACTTGTATAATGACTCCACACGTTAACTTTCCATCCTATGTGGTAATTGTAACATCTAATGTCTCTTTTCTATTGAGTTTCTAACTCTTAAACTTCTTGACCGCTGACGGTGTTGCATCTGTTCTTCCTTTTAAATTCGATCTCCATCAGAGGCTCCTGCTCTTTCTTAACCTAGATTAAGGTCCTTACTTTGACCATTGTAACAGATCGATGGCTCATGTCCTTAATGACCTCTCATTGATGATATAAAGGTTAGACTCAGGTCTTTTTGAGTCAGACTATTAACACGAAGGATACCTTCCTTCTTGTTCAAACGTGATACAATCACACTCTAGCATTTATCAATTCTAGCTACAAGCTACGACGGTTGCAATACTTCAATCGATCACTTTGAATATCTCTTCCTTCAATCTAAAGTCGGAAGCTATGATGAACTTACCTCATAGATTAGTCGGACTCGATTTTATTTGACTACTAGGGTCGGAATAGAAATCATCACCGAAACAAAGGTAACGATGGAAATGAACAAGAATAAATGCAATCACTAGTGCCTTAGTAACCTTGTGACTCCTCCTGATCTAAGTACGAGTCCGTTGCTTCCGGTAGTACGCGGCCATACTACCTTCCACACATACTCATACTCCACCCAAAAGTTACCTCATAGTTTTCCCAAGTTACTATATCCTAAGATCACAAAAGCAAAGATGTGTCCAAGTAATCACATATAATAAATTTCCTAGACTCTAATACAATATCTTCCATGCGTGTATTCAACACCAATTCTATTTTTTAACCTTCGGTATAAATTCTTTCTCATGTAGTTTCCTGCTTTACAAGGCACACTATACCAAAATTTATTCTTAACCAACCCATTATGTTGAAATCATAATTTCTTAATGCTACACAACGATGTGTCATAACTAGAAATTTTATAACTTTCGAAAATGATTACAACATTTATTCATACAATATGCCCCTTATATCGTGATTCACATCCTATTACTACCTATATAGGATGACTATTCATATATTGATCAAGCAGTTTTCTACTCTTGATTTCCTGCAACGGTATCCGCTTCATCAAGGATCATTTGGTAGCTTCTTCCCTTAAGCTTTTCTGGTAGGATCCTTGGGATTTGCTTATCATATTTTGGGCATTTTTCCTTCATGTGCCCTTCTTCTCCACAAGTGAAGCAAGCTTTTCCTCTTATTGGGCAGTTTGTAGAGATATGCTCCGACTTCTTGAATTTGTAGCAAATGACACAGTCACCAAAATGCCTCTTTTTTTCATTGGTCACACCACTTCCCTTACTATTTGCTCCTAGACTTATTGCTTGACTTCTTATTCTTGCCATTGTTGTTGTTGTTGTTGATTCCTTCAACTTTCCTCTTCTCACTAAATTCAGCTTTGTCGGCTATCCTTTTCTTCATCATCCCTTCGACAGACTTTGCAGCCCAGACGACCACCTCAAATGTACGTTCCTGCTCAACCGGCACAGTGTACTCTCAAGGTATTCCCTTGGCACACCTGTCAATCTATGTCAGTTCGTCCAGAAAAAGTCGTAGGGCAAACTCCATTTTATCAGTGAAGGCTTTGGTGTACTCATCCACTTTTTGTTAAAGTGAATTGATTCTCCAATTCCAACATTTTCTCAGTTGAACAGAAGTTCCTCTTGAAATGGGTCGAGAATTCGTCCCATTTCAGTTGTGGTGGCTTTTTGGGGATCACAATCTACCCTAACATGTTCCACCAACGAAGTGTTATGGCCTTGAACTGCTTCACAACATAGGTGGTTTGTAGATTTCCCGTGGGTCTGCACATTATGAAAGCTGAATAAATCTATAATATCTAATCCATGACTCCTACAAGATCTTCCTTCCCGTTAAATGATGATGGCTTGGAAGTCATGAAATCCTTATACTTGCAATAGCCCTAGGCTCATCATTTCTCTGGAGCTCTGGTTACTTCGGCCCCTAATAACTTTTTGAGACATCATTATTTCCTTCTTGGACCGTATGCGTGGGAACTGGTCCGTTGTTGATCCATTCAACAATTATGGGATCATTGATCATATGTGCTCTTTCTCTAATAGTAGCCATCTCTTGAGCTAAGAGTTCCTTAAACTTGCATCGTTGTTGATCAAGCATTTCTTGCATCATGGTGCGGGCTTTAGTCATCGGGATTTGAGCAACTCCTGTTCCGACGTTCTGAGGTGACAAAACTCCTTCGTTTACGACAACTCTACCGCTCCTTGTGATGGTTATGACTTTCTATATACCTGATCACACGTTCAATGTATCAAGAAGAGAATATAGACAGGGAAGATTTAGACATGAAATCCTCCTTATTACTTCGAAAAGTTATGTGCCAGTTCTAATAATGTAAATATACGTTTAGAAATCAGAACACATAAAATTTCCTAATACTATGTTGTAACAGACCTTAAATCTAATAATAGCAACCTAGAAGGCAATCTAAGGCATGCTATACTACAATTCGTTTGGCACATAAAAGCAAGTTAGGCATATTACCCTAAAGTAAGGTAGTGCATGATATAGCAAATAAGGTATTTAACTTACGTTATGTTGTACATATTAATTTCTTATTTAGCACTTAATATTATTTAAGGCCTATACCGTAAAATATCCTATTGCTTGTGTCTATTTGGGTTTAGAACCTAAAATATCCTAGACACACACCTCACCATCATTGCTTAGCTCCTAAGTTTAAGTCTATAAATACTACAAATACCTAGTTCACCTAAACTAATGCTCTGATAGCAACTGTGACATCCTCTAATTTTCAGAACTAATTAAAACTTTCCTTTACGCTTTAAAAAATCATTTATTTATATTTGCGGAAAATCCCAATACAAAAGATCATTTTGATTATAAATGTTTTTTTCCAAAATGTTAAAATCATAAGGATGTCATTATCAATATAGATACAAAAGTTACAACGTAAAGACCTGATGGTCCTGAATACTATTGCAGGCTGTCTCTTAATCACTCATCATCCTAATCAAGTTCTAGTGGCTTAAGTCTTGATACCTGATATGCATATAAACTGAGTGGTGAGGTTGGGGAAACCTGGTGAGATACATAGAGAGTTCAATCCCACGATACTGATATCATAATATTCCATAACTATCAGACCTGCAAACCAACCTTACAATAACCATATAGAATTACATTCCTACATATTTATTCTTACCGATCCTCACAGATCCTACACTATCCATTTCTATTGATCCTCAAAGATCCTAGACTATCCATTTCTATCGATCCTCACAAATCATAAACAGAGATTATTAGAGAAAAATTATCTTGCCTGATGAATCGTTAAGATTGACTAAACAGCTAGGGGTTTTGCCTTCCCAATGTAAGTCATAAAGGCTTATAGGCCATCAGAGTATGTGATGAATATGGTTTTCTAATTCATCTACATTTGTGAGTAATGAGCTTACACTAGCAACATAATTCGCAAGACCGTCTAGAATGATCACGTGTTGTCACCTACTCTGTGGGGTGACCAAACATACTACTAACAGTTGCCTGATCGGGACCCACCGTTATTGGTCATCTCGTACGGAGCTACCGTACATCGACACCTGATAGTATCATGGAATAGAACTTTACTCTTCGTTCCTAGTTTACGCACATTCTCCTAGTGAGACTACCTAATATTAAACTTAATTGATCTAGGTATCTTTGATGAGTCTAAGTTTATCCCAAGACCAGATTACAATGTCTGTAACCAACCTTAATACCAACTCTATTATTGGGACACACTAACTTAATTGTAGTGTATTTATAATCCCTACAAAGCATTAGGTATTATTATTCTTTTATCTTCGTAGCAATGCTACCTTTAATATTATTGTATGATGTTATCTATTTAATCCTAACATAAAATAGAACCATATCTGGTTCTCACATAGCACAATATATATCCTAGCATATAATCCATGAAATAAGCACATAATTCACATACGACTTCCAGTAGATACTTAATTAATACTTGTATTAAATTATATTCATGAAAGGGAGTACAAACTCACTTGACAAAGTGTCTGGTGGTTGGTGAATTGGGTAGAGCTTCGCCTTACACCTTTTTCCAAACGACCTAGATGTACATAACACTAATTCTTAGTCTAATTTCATACTTCATGGAACTATTATCCTAAGGATTTAGATTCATCAATAATCCAAAAGTCTACTTTAAGATCCAAAAAAGAAATAACCAGGTAGGATCATATCGGAGGTAGGGTCTGTTTGGTATACAAAGTATACTGTTCGAAAATCCCAGTTTAGACACCTCACTAAATCCAGCCTAGACATCACTCATGTAAGTAGATTAATCAGTATATTGACTTGGAATTACTGATAAACCTTATTTATAAATTCATAATAATGACTCTGACTATAATTAAAAGTTGCACTTAACATGAACTTAGTGTAGCTTAACTTATAGAGGTTCCGAAATCTAAGTGGGCAGAATACTGACTCAGGATCTCCCATTCCTAGGCTATTACTCTAATGAGTACTCAGGGGTGTCATAGGGCTTCGCCGCAGTTCAGAAACAAAGGGAAATTGGCTAAAATCAAGAGAATTTTGATAGAGAAAAGGATGGGGAGTGAGGAAGCAAATGAGCAGCTAAAGTCTATTTATAGAATAATTACACGCCGCACCCATTGTGCACACCGCGCACACCTTAGATGTTGCTCCTCTCATTTTTCTGCCTTGTGTCATAAATATAGTGGTCCACGCCCCACCTTCTAAAAGGTGTGCGCCATACAGCCCACCTGCATGTGACACTTCTCGGAAAACTTTAGAATATTGTATTTTTAACATACGGACTCCATTTTCAACATTCTTTATATCCGCACGTAGCTATCCATGAGATCTATAACCTTCATTTAGACTCTGTCAACTAATTTTGACTTTGATTTTAAAGCTATATTTTTAACAGACTTAGACTGTTAAGGTCCGTTAAAAATTCATAACTTTCTCATATGATATCCATTCTCGACTGTCTTTATATCGACGGAACCGTATATACGAGATCTTCAACTCTCTTTTAGATTGTTTTTCCTAACAATCAACTGATCTCTACTTCAAATTATGAGTCGTATATTGATGCGCTGAAACTTTAAAAAAATCATAACTTCCTCTGATGAAGTTAGATTTGGACATTTTCTATATGCACGCTCTCGGTTTAATGACTAATACGATTTTCGTTTAGATTATTTTCCCTAAATAATCCTTCTTTGATAATGTCTCATTATCGATGAGACTATTAATTATCCTATTATTCTTTAATCATCTAGCCCTATCTTGTGGGCGTTACGGTGTGACAAATATATACATAATCACGCCTACTGAATCTATAAGTTAATACGGTGTAGTAGTATATTCCGTCCCTTGTGGTGGATTTGAAGGGTCCACACACGTTAGTGTATAGAAGGTCCAACAATCTGTTATGACCATTACATGTCAACGTGAATGGTGTTAAATTCATCTTGCCAATAAACAATATTTGCATACATCATATGATCCAAATTGGAATGATTCCAAGTTCGGTCTAATTGGAGCTTGGTGATGCGATTTCTCACTTTTGTGGAAAAGTCAATTAAGCGACAAGCACGTTCCAATCTAAACTATTAGAGGAATCAATATTAAATTTAACCTTACTATTAATAGAAACACAGACTATAAATTCATGAATGCCAATTGCGATGAGATGTTTTAAACATTAAATAACCACTTTTATAAACTAGAATTGTCACCTTTCCATTATCGAATGAAAATTAACATTCATATTTATATAATGCATAAAATGAAACTTTGGTTTCTAAATATATCTGAAGAGTAATAGCAAATAACTGGTTTTCTCCTAACTCATTACTAAGCACAAGCACGAAATCCTTAGTCAATGATACATGTAACATTCGTCCATTCCAATGAATAGGTTTAGATCTCGATGCTTAGCTTCCTTTTTTCCTATAGATCCTACAATGTCTTCCAAATGTGATTACCACATCAAGCATCAAGGATCCACGAATTGGATGTATTTGGAGTTTCATTATTCAAGTACTTGATGTAGAGTTAAATATTTAACTTTACCATCTCTAAGTACTTAGGTCATTTTCGTTTCCTATGATCCTTGTCATTGCATTAATTGCAACTTGCCTCTTTTGAATCATTGTTGCTTGAACCAAGGGACACACCAATTACATTCCTTCATAATGGGAAGTTCCAACCGAAAACGTTCCTTTCCATTTTGGATTCGAATGTTTCCTCTTCCTTCCAAGAACTTTCAGAAAGACGAATTGGAATTGGATAAAAAATCTGATTTCATTCTAGTATCCTCAGGTTGGAGAAGGTTTAAGAACTCCATCATTGTGTTTCTTGATACTATTCATATGATAAACAAGTCAAAATTATCGTAATAACTATTAATATATCCAAGCACAAGATCTATTGAAAAACACTTTTCGAGGACAATATTGAGATTCTCGATTTTGTCTATGTAGCTCTCATTGAGCATATATAAAACTCTCTCCTTCAGCTTTCATGTAATTTAGGAACTTTTGGTGATTTTAAAATTACTCTTTCCTTGCCTTTTGGTGAAAGATTTCACTCAATTGCAAATTGATTTCATATGTTCACATGTTCACAAAAATACTTTTGGAACATTGAGAGCATAGAGACAATGACACAAGAGACATTTTTGACAAATCTACATGATTATGGGAAAAACAACTCCTTCAAAGTTGACGCATTATTGATTTGAGAAATATGCTCATCATGGACATCCCTTCCAATATTAAAATTGAGGAAGATCCCATAATAAATGAGCCATTCTAGAGGGAGAACAAAGAGGAGCTAGAATTTGAAATTGGGCGAGGAGGAGGGAGAGGATTTAATCTAACCTAAAAGAGAAAGTTTAAAGGAGTCGATTAAATCCTTAATTATTAACCCAATTTTAAATTAACACTAGGATCCATAAATACAATTCGTAATATGAAGAGGGATGCCATAATCACATCGCGAATCTATTTTATGTAGGTAAAGCACTTTACCAATTTCAATCACAATGAAACTCTTAGGTCTTTTGAGATTCATTGAACATTCAATGTTGTACAAATGTAGGATTATGCTCTTCCATTCGTGAATGGGTTGTCGAGGATCACAAACAAGATGTGAAGAACCATGCAAACCCACGCCACACCCTATGTCGTTTATGATCTCATATTGATTTGTTGATTAACAACACACTCCATCAACAATCATAAATTTTGAGTATGTAACATCATTTCAAATTTGTAGACCCAAATTAGTATGCCGATTAATCATACACGCTCCACTAATGATTCACAAAGAAATAATATGCGTTCTCATGGATTAGCATACAATTTCACATTTTTCCTAAAGTAACTAGAGTGGGATTTTATAGAATGTTCTACTACTATTACATTATACTTTTAATGTGTTTGGTGTCCTATCAAACCCTTTCGACTAACGACCCTTAACCACACAAAGAAGCGGTGGGCAAAAAGAAATCCCATTAGGTCGTTTCTTAATATCTCTTTTATAGTATGGCTTCATGAACGAGGTCTACTCTTGATTTGACTGACATAGTATTTTACATATAGTACTACAACTCTTATATGTTATACACACACACACACACACACACACACACACACACATATATATATATATATATATATATATATATATATATATATATATATATTGTAACGTCCCTATTTTCAACTTAATTTTTTTATTTTTATGTATTCAAATATATCAGAGTATAATTACATTATGAAGAAACATGATACGAATGTGTGTTTACAGTCGAGACTTGCCCTTCTCATGAATAATTTAAAGTACCTAAAAAACATTTATAATCAAAAGGGAAAGCACAAAGCTTAGTAAATTCCTCAAAATACCACATATTAAAATACATATACATGCATACAAATAATGGTTCACGATCTGCCAATAATATGTCTATCTTACACTTACGGCCCAACATTTCTTCTTCAACACGGTATGTGTATCTTAAACTTCCTGCCCACCCATTTCATTTTCAACATGCCATGTGTATCTTAGGCTTACGACCCAACCATTTCGCCTTCGATACTCTATCCTTATAGTAACGAATAATTCAAGTATCATAATATTTAGCACATAAAGACTATACAATCGACTCTACTCTACCAGCTCTTATATCCTAATAATACATGGATATATATATATATATATATATATATATATATATATATATATATATATATTAATACTTAGTATAGTGAGATAACTCACTTGAATGATTTAATAAGACGATTGACAGGTATCATTCTGACAATCCAACTGGTGGGTAACATGTCTATTATGTATTATCATGTAATATTATAATTTATAAATATCTATGGCAATATGGTAGAAGTTAGATTCTTCACTAATTCCAAATATACTTTCATGGCTATCAAATAAGGACCATCCATGCATCTGGTGACATGGCCGTCTCCCCTGCTACCATGTGTCGTTGTCATGTTCGTCCGCGTTGGTGCTTCTAGAAGGTGTGTGCGCTGCGCCACCTACCCTGTGCGCTGCTCATTTCGAAAAAAACCTCTAAAAATTGTATCTCTCTCATACGGGCTTCATTTTCGAAGTTCTTTATATCCACGCATATCTATCGACGAGTACTACAACTTTCATTTAGACTCCATCGGCTAATTCTAACTTTATTTTTTATTTTATATTTTTAAAGGGCTTAGACTGTTAAAACGCATCTAAAAATCATAATTCTCTCATACGAATTTTTTTCTTGTCTGTCTTTATATCGATGGAATTGTATTCACAAGAGCTTCGACTCTCGTTTATAAGTTTCAGGTAACAATCAAATTATTTGACTTACGATTTATGTGTACGCACTCCTGCCGAAACTTTAAAACATCATAACTTCCTCATATGAAGTTAGATTTGGATGTTCTCTATATGCATGTTTTCGCTTTTACGAAGAATTTTGTTTACATTACATAGGCTAATAAGCAACCTATATCTAAATCCTATTTTAAGATGCACTTTTCCGTATCGGGCTGAACGCAAAACTTCGATCAATAATAACTTCTTCACACGAAGTCAAGTTTAAGCTTTTTATATATCTGCAAAATTCGTATTGATGTTTTCTACATGTTTATGATGATTGCTTTGGCTTCTACTTTGAATTTTACAAACAAACGGTTTATATTAATTCTTACTGGAGAATGAAAACGGGGTGTAACAACTCTCCCCCACTTACATAGATTTCATCCCCGAAAACCGACTCCTAACGCACCTAGATGTCATCTTATTGGAGTTATAGATATCAACTCGTGATCGAGCCAATGTTGTTGTTGGGTTATGAGCATTCTAACACTCCTAAGTGTACATGCAACCCTAAATACCTTGGATCTATGTTTTCTCTATTATACATACAATTCTGAACATCCAAGGTATTATCCTAATCTAGCATACAAAATAATAAATATAACAAGATAGAATACATACCTCTTTGATGTAGAATGTCTTCATGAAGCTTTAGTGCCTAGTGCCCCAAGTGTGACACCTTAAATGGTTCACACAACACCAAATACACTTGGAATAACTTGAGAGAAACTTGAACACTCCTTGAAATCGTCTAGCCCTCACACTCACACATTAGTGCACGATTTCTTGAGCCATGGGATTCTTTTATATGGTGGCTATTAGGGTTACACCATGTAACTCATAACTTTACCCATTCCTTATGCTCCATGGATTTTAACCTCCATGGAGTATCCATGGGTCACCCCATGGACTTAGTCCAACATAAGGAATCTTGGATCACAAGCCCACATATATAAGAATGAATGATTTACACAATCAACCCATATATTTAATTAGTCTCCTTTTGATCACTTAATTAATTCCAAATTAATTCTTGATCAATACTAATTAAATAACCTTATTAATATATTAGAACTTATAATATATTAACCAACCTTAAGTGTTATTTCTCTCATTATAGTCTATCCAAATGCATGATGCCATGCAACCCAAATGGACCATGCCGAGTCGGGTCAAGTCTTACCAATTATAGTTATGGACTTAGACATTAATCCAAAAGTCTCCCACTTGGATAAGTCTAAAACTATTATTGCGTATGACTTCAGGAACCGATCAGCAATCGTAGCTCTCAAAAGCTTCTGTCGAACTCTAACCTTGTCGATGAACTCTGACCTTTGTCAATGACTTGTCCATTAGATAAGGGATCATATATTCCTCCATTCTAGATATCATATGGACTGAGACATGGATTATCATTCATTCTCTCTGTCCATTTGTTGTTTCCCGATTTCCGATTCATGATGACTGACTGATTGAACAAATCAAATCAGTCCTGGCTTGGCCAAGTACTCACATGTATCATCTTTAAATCATCGAGGGGCCCACAGATATCGCATTTATCCCGAAGGTAAAAGGAATGGATAAACTTCGACTCATATGGCTTGTTCTACTACTTGTTGAATAATACACAAAGGCACGTTTTATAACATCGAGTTACCAATGCGTTTTCGTGCAATCAATGTATAACCAACTCATAGTAACAACTCATATCTCTAGGTTTGAAGAATATAAGATATTATCGTCTCATGATCACTCGTGATAAAATCCATGAAGTGATTCAAATGAGCGCGGGTTGAATCCAATACTCAGAACTTATGATCACTCATGAGTGTTGTAGCACCACTTTGTCCACCAACTTGGACCTCTACAAACCAACCCATGACAGTCTTGATTCATATCTACTTCCAACATATGACCGAATGTGGATGGTTTGAATAACTTAATCATTCAGGAAGAGCGACTTAGTTATTCTGGAAGTCAAAACATGCAAAGTGAAACACAAGAATAAATGAATCAAATATGGTATCAAACCCTATGAATATAAATAAACACTTTTATTTATCACCATACTGATTACTCATTATTCATTGTTTCGGTTTTATCAACTTTATACTTGAATTTAAAACAATAGTTGTCCCATGCTCCAAGCATGTACACTATGTTTTCTAAACACTAGTCATGCCATACACCAAGTATGCATACTATGTTTGTCTATGATCTTTACTTTGTAAAATAGATCAATTGAACATCACTCCAATGATCCTCTTTTCACAGTCCCAAATCCTTACTGCAAATGCAAGAATTCCAAATTCATGCCATTTACTAAAATCTGTTAGATTCTAAACTTATATGCATTGATCCTCTTAATGATTATGCACGAAGTCAGAAAGACTTGACAACAATCATTACAGAGCATTCCAAAGGAGATCAACTCCTTGGAAACATCCTTCTTTCATTAAGTTTCCTAATCTTACACAGATTGAATAATTTCTAACTTTGAAACATTTCCATATTCCATTTTGACTATCACTTCTGAACAAGAGTTGCCTCCTTACAGATTATGTCAATATGGTCCTTCCAGAATTAACATTATACTTCCAACTGTCCTTGAGCAACCAATCTTTGGTAAGCCTTAGATTGTCCTCGACAATTGCTTAATCATTTTAGTCATATCCAATTCTAGACCTTTTCCCTTCATAATGCCCCAGGCATTTGGAAAATTTTAGAAAGGATGAATATAGCACATGTAATCGATCCTATATCCGAAGCATATGGGACACGATTCATGATGTCTCACATAAAGACTAAACCAGTCTTTTGCTATAATATTTCCATTTCAATTTGCCAAGTTCTCAAAATTCAGATTATGAAAAGGGATGCCGTAATCATAATCGAATTTTAGAACGCAAATAATGGACCCATATATAGAATTTCCTTATGTTGAGCCATTCCAACATGAAATTCATATATATATCCTTGATTAAATACGATTAAAATCTCAATCTAAGCTTTTAGAATTGAAATGAAGTATAATTTCCTCTCCCTTAATTATAGCAAAACAACTTTTTCAAACCCCGCAACCTCACGAATTGAAACTTTTGTTTTCTATAATTAACATTGCTAACTTGCAACCTTTGTCATAATTATCATGCTCCCACTAACATGATGATTATTAGCATAACACTTATGCTCTCACTAGCTTTGACATGTACTCAGAAATCAGCTGACTTTCTTACCAAAGTTCAGATTTCTGATACTAGATTGTAATGATAAAACTTTATCAAAATCATACACCTCTCTTAGATAGCTCACATGTGTGTCTAAACAATTTTAGAACTATGAAAAGGGATGCCGTAATCATAGTCTCAATTGTTTAGACCTTTGCCACTTCTCACAAGTCCATGTTAGTGTGCCGGTAAACCACACACGCTCCACTAACGACTTTGAGAATGCAAATATCACAATTGCTATCTAGCTAAAATCTACTTAGTGAAAGTGTTTCCTCACCATCATTTTCATGAATCGGAGAGAAACCTTATGACACTTAGATTTAATAGTGTATGTGTTCTTATCCATGTGGATTTGTTAAAACCATAATCACAAGACAAGGTTAGTGACAAATCCAAACTCATATTGATTAAACTTGTGCAATCTTAAATTCTTGCCATTTGGCAGCTCAGGTGCCTGCCATTGCTTCCAAGTAGGTGTGCAACCAATTGAGAACTCTCAGAGCTCCTATGCAAAGCCAACTTGAATAGGCACAAAACTTTCAACACGATAGGTTATAAACCTCAAGTCGTGTGCTAGTGAAGGACTTTAGGTTTTATTCTTGATTAAGTCTTGAAACTTTCAAGAGCTTTAAGACTCCCACTGTCCTCTTGACATATAAGACTCCCTTGTCAAATATTCAAGAGATAGTGCGGATTCTTTATCAAGACTAACACTTTACACAATTGGCCTAAGTTGGTCTCTGTTTTATCCAAAACATCACAACTTACCAATTTCAAATGTACAAGAGTAGATAACCTTTTACTCTTACATTTGACTAGTGTTAACAAACCCTCTTTAAGATATGTCACTCAAGTTACAATCTTGGAGTATGAATCTAAGAATTGTTTTGGAACGAAGTATGACTCATCTTTTTGATTTAACCATTTCAACAATTCATGACTCCTCTTCTTAGTCATAAGAATGCACTAAGATGACTTTAGAGGACCAATTGTGATATGGTATCTTAATCATTAAGATGATCATAAACATGATACTAAAGTACTCTCCCATCTTTTCAGATTTGAGAAACTTTTATCTTTCTGCCATACTTTGATTCTTCTTATTCGTTCTGTCTCACATTGAAACTTCTCGAATGCTACAGACTTATACTTAAACTTATAAGTATAACCATATTTACTGAACTTAAGTAAATCATGACGAATAGTCTTCTTGATCTTTTGTGGTGGACTTGACCAGTGCACAAGAATGTGTACTCGATCCCTTAGTCCTTTCCTTATTCACATAAGGAATTAGTCTTAATTTTCCAAGCTGAAAGTTCTCATTCATCATACTATACAACTTGCATGATTCCAAGTTTCGGTCCAATTGAACCTTGGGTGATGAGAATCTTTCCTTATTTGGTAATATTAGACACTACCACAACCGAAAGAATCAAATCTATTTTTCCAATATTGCTATCAATGGAATCTTATAAGAAACAACTTTTCACAAATGCCATTGTAAGGATACTTAAAATAAATAAAATCAAAACCTTTTTCTTTTATTTTAAAACTTTGCGGAAAAACTTATCCTTACAATCCATATGAAAATCTTGTTGTTATCTATTCCTAAGCAATATAAATATCATAACTCTTAAGTAATAGCCCAAAATTCTGATCACCGAACCATGCGATTGAAATCCATCTTCGCGATCAGAATCAGCATGTACTTAATAGAGTTAGACAATGGACTTTACCTGAAGTAGAGCCAAACTTATTGACTTTAACATCCTTAGGTAAACTTGGCAGCTTCGTAACCACTGCCCCTTCCTTTGGCAATAGTTACCTATGGACCCTTGATAATGGGACTATCTCAGACTTCGCCTCTCTCTTTACCATTGGGTCTACCGAGTTGACTATGGCCGATCCCTTTCCATTGGGAAGAGAGAGCTTTACTGGATATCCAATGTCATCATTGTCAATATCCATAGCGTTTTAGGAAGTTGATCTTAGCAAATAGATAAGATCATTAAGGGTCTTGTCTTAGTCTGTTTCATAGGATTCCCAAAAGAACTCACTATGTGACTTAGAAAGTAGTTGAGCCACCAACTTTCTCAAGACTTTGACACCCAACTCTCCCGGCTTGTCAATATGTGACTACATCTCCAAGATGTGATCACACCTAGACCTTGCCTTGCCAATAGGGCTTGAGTGACCTTAAAATTTTTAGGAACTTGTGGGTTAGGGAGAATAATTGGAGGAGGTGAAAGAAGTATGATATCCATGGGACATCATCTTCATTTAGGAAAGCTTGTTTCAAGAGATTTGGGAAGATCATAAATGTCTAGACCAGACATCTTTTTGGGAGATATTCAAGATAGTTGATTTAAAGTCCTTAATATGACACCCAATATGAAATATTAAGGCTAGGACCCAACAAACTATTTTATAACTTAGAAGAGGGATGCCGTAATCCAAGCTATAAAATATTTGAAGGTAGGTGAATGACGATTCACCAATTTCCACCATGAAAAACGAAATAATTTATTAGGTTTTAATTGGATTTGAAAGTCCTAGATCTTTGAGATTCATTGAACTGTTCAAAGGCATGTTTCAATCTCGAGTGTGCCCTTCAGGTTTTGTGACTGGGATGCCGAGGATCACAAAACAAGGTGTGAATAACCATGCAAATATACTTGGTACCCTTAATATTTACCCCTTAATCAGTGTGCCGGTTAACCACACACGCTCCACCGATACTATGATAAATATTAAGTTACCCTTTGCCTACCTTGTTAAGTCCAGGTTAGTGTGCCGGTTAACCACACACGCTCCACTAAAGACTTAAGCAAAGTGCAAAGTGTAATTTCATGGGTTAGCACCAAATTCACATTTTCCTAAGTAACTAAGATTGGGTATTAATAAGAGTTTAGTTACTTAGTATTTATCATTAATACTTTTAATGAAAGGAGAATTATAGTCCTTGTCCTACCCGTTCGGCTAACGACCCTCCACCAGTCAAGGAAGCGGTGGGTGAGAGTGGACACCCATTAAACTACCATTTTATAGGCAGTAACCTTATACCCCCCTTATAGATCGGCTTCGTGAATGAGGCCTACTAACGGTAAGACTGACTTTACTCTTATACATATATATAAATATTATTAACATATAATATTATAAAGTATAAGGGTTTAATTTTAACTTTTAAAATTGTAAGGCTAACTTGGAATTAAAGTATTCATAAGTGAAAACTTTTCAAATTCCAAAACTTGAGGGCAAGTTTTGAAACTATTCAAAACTAATTAATTCCATAACTTATGAGTTTAAAGTACTTTTAATTAAAAAAAAAACTCTTCAAGTTCCATAACTTGAGGACAAGTTATGGAAGACTTTAAACTAATTAATAAAAAAAATAACTTTTTTTTATTGTAACTTATGGAACTAATTAAGGTTACACTTTTTTTTTTAATTTAATGAAGAGACTCTTGAACCTCCATAACTTGAGGACAAGTTATGGAGTCATAAAACCATTTAATTAGAACTAGACTCTTCATTTTGTAACCTTTGCCAACTTTTATGAGTTTTATGATTCTTAAATGTGACTTTTCATATAACTTGAGGACAAGTTACAAAAACACACTTTGGAATCAACTCTTAGATTAAAATGGATTGAAAACAACTATTTCTATTAATCTAAGAACCTCATAAGAACAAGATAATTCAAATCATCAATCTTCAAGAAATTAGCATGAACATACAAACTAATACAAATCTTGAAATTATGACAATTATCTTAGAAATTGGATTAGCATGAACATTACCACATCAAAAACAAGTTTATAAGTCCAAAAACATCTTAGGGTAATGTTCCTAGTCCAATTCCAGCCAAAACAATCGAATATATGCATCCAACTCGATTTTCATCTACTTTTGCAAGTATAACAAGAAAACAAGCCTAGGCTCTGATACCACTGTTGGGTTATGAGCATTCTAACACTCCTAAGTGTACATGCAACCCTAAATACCTTGGATCTATGTTTTCTCTATTATACATACAATTATGAACATCCAAGGTATTATCCTAATCTAGCATACAAAATAATAAATATAACAAGATAGAATACATACCTCTTTGATGTAGAATGTCTTCATGAAGCTTGAGTGCCTAGTGCCCCAAGTGTGACACCTCAAATGGTTCACACAACACCAAATACACTTGGAATAACTTGAGAGAAACTTGAACACTCCTTGAAATCGTCTAGCCCTCACACTCACACATTAGTGCACGATTTCTTGAGCCATGGGATTCTTTTATATGGTGGCTATTAGGGTTACACCATGTAACTCATAACTTTACCCATTCCTTATGCTCCATGGATTTTAACCTCCATGGAGTATCCATGGGTCACCCCATGGACTTAGTCCAACATAAGGAATCTTGGATCACAAGCCCACATATATAAGAATGAATGATTTACACAATCAACCCATATATTTAATTAGTCTCCTTTTGATCACTTAATTAATTCCAAATTAATTCTTGATCAATACTAATTAAATAACCTTATTAATATATTAGAACTTATAATATATTAACCAACCTTAAGTGTTATTTCTCTCATTATGGTCTATCCAAATGCATGATGCCATGCAACCCAAATGGACCATGCCGGGTCGGGTCAAGTCTTATCAATTATAGTTATGGACTTAGACATTAATCCAACAGTTGTCGCATCGACGCTCCTTGTAGAACATCGTTTTCTACCTTAGATGTAGTCCTGCACTCCTTGCGAAATCTTTTGAAACCCGGAACTCGTCGGTCTGGACTTCCAGAATTTATACTCTACGATTGACGATCTCCTTTAGACATGAAATTTTGATTTTTTCCTTTGACTAAGAACACAGTCGACTCGCTATAAGGCGGGTAGCTAGGAAAATTTATTTATGACGTCCTAACAAAATCCACCTTCTAGAACATGCCCCTATAAAAGGCTTATGGTATGCCATTTTGACTTGGTGTCCTACGACATCTTTCCATGGCATACCTTTAAAACACACATGAACCTGGATTACAATAAGTATTTATACCTAGTTTAGGTGTTCCAATAACCCGAATTTTAACCAAATTCACTGTATCGTGTTTACTGGTTCGAAAACTTTGGAACCAATACTCCAGTACTGGTGACAGACTCATTATAAGGCTTGCTTATCTTCCAACCTACTAGGTTATAATGAACACCATGGCACCAATATCTCTCTCGCAGGATCTAACTACTTTACTTGTATCAAGGTATAACTACCGCTTGATCATTTCGTTCTTATGCATGTTCATGACACGCCATGATACTATCCAACTACTGAGATTACCATGTGAGATTACTCTTGTCATCATCCCCATCAAGCCTAGAGATTCACGATCAACCCATTGGCGGTCTTAAAGACTCACGACCATTATCCTTCTATCCTAAAGGAACCCGTTTATCATCCTTCATTGATATCTACTATAACAACAAATTGATATCTACTTATCCCAACAGATCTTTGCTATTTAAACTTTTGAGGCTACAATCGATTTGAGACCCTTAACCAATGCAGTCGAGACACTAAAGTCTATTCATCGTCTTACATTATCCTACGAATGTTATAGCTTTGACTATTAACTTACTCGCTTATCCTCAAAAGGAATAATTCACCACACATATAACCTACCCTGAAATCTAGAACAACACTGATGCATTACTAGATGTATACGTAGTCGCACGTAGCCAGGAAACAGATAGACTGTTGAACACTAGTTTCTACTCGAAAGAAATAAATCAGACAAGAAACGTGTGATAAAGTTGGATCAAGAGTTCTCAGGCTATCTCCTCTAGATCACATGCAACCCTTAAAGTAGTCACTCGACGATCCTTTTGTGTTCCCTATCGCCAACCAAAACCTTGCACCTTAAAAGCTTGAACAGCTCCCCGACAATATTCTACCCTCTTATTGCATTTCTAAATCACATAGGAAATCCTTAAGCCCTCTTACTGATTTACAGGTTGAACCTTTACTGATCTTGTTAAAACAACTCCTTAAATGACGAGGTGTCCCTAAGTAATTTTTCAACAACCATAACCGCGCACACAAGTTTTAATATGGAGTTATATCTATACCTGAATCCTTCATGATCAATTCTAGGGGTCCTTAGTTAGCCTGAACTGCTACCGAAAACCTCAAGATCAACTGTCACACATGGATCAATAACTCGATCCACCAGTATTATCACCTCTTTCAATGGGCATAGTGCTTTTCTGAATGATCTCCTTTTATGTGTTTTTTATTTTTCCTATATGCACATTGGACTTTGATTTGAAATGGTCATATGACGGAAAAACTCTTCTCTTTTTGACATTGATCCTATCACTGTCATTCTTTTGCATAGGATAATTGAATCCTTATTATGGCTTTAACCAAACTCTCCAAGTCTGATGTATGTATTGAGTACTCGATGTTTTCTATGGCGAACTATACAACCTATTGAATTCCTTATCTAACTGATCCTTTGTTGATATGATAAATCCCTTATCCGTGAAGGTACAAACCTAGGTGGTCGTCTTAGCTATCTGAGTTGTACCTGGGAATTTGTCCAATTCCTAAACCCTATCATAAACTTAGGAGGAAAGACCAACCTTTCCTTGAGAATCAAGAAACTCATAGCATGTGGGTTATCTAGCAAAATACTTCCTTTTTTCGTTACCCGCTCAATGAAATAAAAACTAACAACCTCCGCCTACTCGTGTTGCGACTCTCTTGGAACCTGATGTCAAAATCAAAAGTCGAAGATCCCTTCACACTTTCGTCTTAAGGGTTGATTCTCCCCTACTTAGGTTTGACCTATCATTTGTTGCTGCTCGTAACTAACTAATGTCCAAGCTAGCTTTGTCTACGTGATTTATAGCTCCTTTGACTTTGAAGAAACTCATGTTTATCATATCCAATGACTTTTAACATTCTCGTTGTAGAATTACTGCTTGTTCCCAATGTAATTGATTTTCTCACATAACACAACCAAAACCGAATAAGTCATTGTGGGATGTACTAACACATACGCATGGCAATTTGTAGAAGAAGATTTTTATTAATGTATTTGAAATTTCAAGCAACAACAATGTTTGGCGGATTACATACTAATACTTTTAAACTTAAAGTGGACATAATAGCATATTAGAAATCATATATGAAGCCTCTACGAGCATTGGCTTATTCTTCTTTGACAGGAAGAGAAACAACTAGCTTTTCGACCATAGGACTCCTTGCCAACAAATGCAAAACTTCAAGTGTTGGGGAAAAAATTGTTCCTTTTGCTTCCTGCGACATCGCAAGTTTTGGGGTCTGAATCATTCTTAGTGCTAAACATGTGCAATTAGCCCTAATGTGACCAGGCAGATGACAAAGATGGCATAACCCCACCTCTAGTGTGCAATTTCGACATTTATGCCCTTTTTCTTTGCACCTTCCACATTTGATCCTATGATGTGTCGACTTTCGGATACCTCAAGGGCTTGGCATAACACCATCAAGCTTCTTTACTATTGTTAGCAGCGTTAGGTCTTGTTCTTGTATTCTCTTTCCCAACTGTGTTCCTAAACAAAGATCTCCTTCCTAAGTGATCCTAATAATCTCATCAACAGTTCGAATGGCCATATTCTGCTCCTTGATCCTGACGATCAACTTGTCAGTGATCCGTCCAACGACACCGGGTAATTCTTCTTGTAAGGTTTATGATACTTCAACAAAAATCCAATCATGTAGTGATGCATTTTCTGACCCAATCTTAGGTTTCTTTGCTTCGTGTCGCATAGTTGACATTTTGTTAATATAAACAGAACTTGTCATAACATATTCTGATAACCTTTTGCTGTAAAAGGTTCCTAAAGAACTAAACCTTTGCCTCCGCAATACAAACACTAACACAAAATACATCATCCATCTATCTTATTCTTCTCGTACTAACAATCTGATTCTCCCTACTTTGATTATGGGAGATTGACACACAACCATGTCATAGTAACTCTAGATGATAGTTGCTTAGCTTCAAAGAAGGATGTAATCCTTCTGTCGATCACCTTGATCGTCTGCTTCTTAAATGACTAAATTTGACACTATCTTGGAGAATGTTCTCAGAATAAACTCTCTTACGTAATTCTGTTTTATTCAAACTTGATCTTTTATGGCCACTTGGGCCCGAAATTAAATCCATTCTCCTTGACATCACCATGCAACATGTAATGATAGAAATAATAAAAAACGAATTTATAGTGCTACCCACACTATCTACCCAACTACTAGTGCCTTAGTTACCTTATGACTCTTCCTGAACCAAGTATGGATCATGTGCTTCTCGTAGTATAGGCCTCTACTAAATTTCACCTATGCGTACTTGTCCCAAAAATTGCCCCGAAGGTTCCAAGTCACTTTTCGACACTATAAACTGCGATCGCTAAACCTATATATGTATGTGTCCCAAAGAGCACATACACCATATTTTTCCTGGACTCCACTAGGATTTTTCATCTTTACCGACGCCCTACCTTATTAATATATGCCCTATCAAGCACATACTATCCTTTTTGGGTTGCTTTTATTTCACCTTGTTATTAGCTGAGGAAGAACTTTTACCATTATTAACTAATTATTGGACGCATACAATTACATGTTGCTAAAATCAAACATTTTGTCGACTGAAAGATCTGACACTACAACGCTTAGACTCAAACAAGAGCTGCACAATAGAGCCAAATCAAGCAATATAAAACTATTTAATTAAGGGAGCATGCAAACTAACATATTTGTCAAATAACTAATTAATATCAATATAGGTTCTGAGCAGCAAATAACAAACAATTCTCTAAGCTATAAGAAATCTTATCTATCAGAAAATTCTAACCTACAATTCCTAAAAAGATCCCTATCCTACATACTAAAATGCATTTATACTAGTGCAATATCAACAGGCATAACAAACATGAATATTTTGGGAATCGCTTTCCTTTCTGAACTTTGGCTGACTGTACGCATAATATTCTTTTATTTTAAAGACAAAACTGCAAAAATGGTCCATGTGGTTAGCTGAAAATTGCTACTTTGATCCAAAAAGTTTTAGACTAGCACCACTGGTCCAATCTTTTCATTTTGTTGCGGTTTTGGTCCACAACCTTTTGAATCATTTTATAATGACCGATTTACCCTTCTTTATATGTTTTTTTTCTTTTTCTTAATTTCTTTTATTTTTCTAACTTAAGAAACACATAAAAAATAAAAAAAAAAATACATACCCACCCCTGCTACCACACCCTACCTACTATCTACTTAACCTACATACGACTTCTCAGTTTGTCTTCTTATCCCACCATTGTGACTGTCGGAAAAGAACCAACACCGGTCCCCCAATCGCCGAAGCTCGTCTCCAGAACAACCCTATATATGTTCGCATCAACAACATCAGAGGCCAGATTTGTACATCAAAAAAGAATCGCTGCCGCCACCCCAAAACCACCGCCCAATCCTTCATTCTTTCTCCGATAAACCCATTTATTATTTGCAGATTTTGAGCACCACTATGTACCTTCTCCGACTTCGGTTAACAGAAACCACCACGTACCTGGAACCACAAGTCACCGTCGCTACCGAAGAAGACGAATCAAAAATGTCGGAGCTCGATTCGGACGTTTGTTAGTGAGAAGGGCGACGACACCTCTAGGGTTTTTGTAGATCTTAAAAAATTGAATGGTTGTGTGTGTATTCATTTTCAAGTTCATTAGTGTGGTTTCAAACTCATATTCATGTTAATTTCAGGATTTTGTATATGAGAAAGCTAGGGTTTTACAAATCAGGTAATTAGTTCTTGTGATTCTACAAATCCTGTAATCGGGTGTTCTTATGGGTTTATTAATCTGATTGTTATTAGTGCTTTACAAATTTGATTGTTCATATGTTTTGGAGTGTTTGTGTGTCGATTTATGTTGACCTTATTAAATCTGAGTTTGGTTTGAGCTTCATATGTTTATGAAAAACTGAGATTAGTTGTTGTAGGTGTGTTTGTATTAAAGTTAGTTCAAATCTTCATCTGGTTCCTAGATCTTCATCTTGTTCATCTTCATATGTGTGTATATAAATCAGGAAGAAAGATAGATGGTGTAAAATCTCAAGAACACTTTGATGGCTCTAAACTGGACTTTGATCATTTTCTGGAAAACCGATTATAAGACTATTGAGGAGGATCTAAAGTCATTTGATGTTGTTTGTTCGATCATAACATTAGAGATTTTAGCTTCAATCTGGGTGTTGACTTATTCTGATGATGATGTTCTTGATTACACTGCCCATCAAACTTCATTGATTATCAAGATATAAACGATGGCAACGAGATCGGAGCAAGGGTTTACAGATGGACGGTGGTGGCGGAGACGATAGGGGCTGAAGGTGGAGCTGAAGGCGGCGGTGGCTGACGGTGGAGTCGACGATGAGGGGTTCTTGAGAACCATGAAGAACAAATGAAGAGAGAGAGATTTATTTTAATTTTTTATTTTAAATCTGAAAATCAGAAAAACAATTAAGAAAAAAAAAAAGAAAATCATATTAGCATGGACAAATTCGTCATTTTGAAAAAAAAACAGAACAGATTGGACCAAACAAGCAACAAAATGAAAACTTTGGACCTGTGGTGCTAATAAAAACTTTTTTGGACCAAAGTGGCATTTTTGAGCAAACCACGGGGACCATTTGTGCAGTTTAGTCTATTTTAAATAAGGTTCTTTTTCTTTAAAATATTTGTTAAGATATTCAGATCCTTAGTTTGAGTCTAGAATCACACGAGTGTTCATCCAGTTAACTCAAACAAAGGCTTTGATACCAACTTGTAACGTCTCCATTGTCAACATAAAATTTTTATTTTTATTTATTCAAATATATTAGAGTATAATTGCATTATGCAGATACATGATACGAATGTGCGTGTGTATAGTCGAGCCTTGCCCTTCTCGTGAATAATTTGAAGTACCTGAAAAACATTTATAATCAACATGGTAAGCACTAAACTTAGTGAATTACTCAAAATACCACATATTACAATACATATACATGCATTAATATAATGGGTCACGATCTGCCAACAATATGTGTATCTTAGACTTACGGTCAAACCATTTTGTCTCCAACACGCTATGTGTATCTTAAAATTACGACTGAACCATTTCGTTTTCAGTACTCTATATGTATCTTAGACTTATGGCCCAACCATTTTTTTTTCAACATTCCATGTGTATCTTATGCTTATGGCCTAACCATTTCGCCTTCAACACTCTATTCTTACAGTAACAAATAATTCAAGTACCATAATATTTAGCACATAAAGACTATACTATTGACTCTACTCTACCAGCTCTTATATCCTAATCATACATGGATATATATTGTAATACATAGTATAGTGAGATAACTCACTTGAACAATTTAATAAGACGATTGACAACTATTGTAACATCCCAAAAATCAGAGTAAAATTTTCATTTTTTTTTTGCAAAAACAATCCAGCGAACACAATTGTTTACAAAACATTGTTTCCAAGAATAATAATCATAATCAGAGTATCCCAAAATCCAAAATCATAAAACCAAGAGGATGTGCACGGTTACACCTTTGCTTTCCCATGATCGTTTGAAGTACCTGAAAAATTAAACTGAAACAGTAAGCCAAAGCTTAGTGAGTTCCCCCAAAGTACCACACATAACATATAACATATATACAATCACGCATGCTAGTTCAAATCGGTCATCAGACTAGAATATCTTCGGGTCCATAGCCATCGGGTTTGATTACCCCCAGTCCAATCAGTCATTGGACTGGAATGCCACTATACAACTGGTCCCATCAGTTATCAGACTGGTATACCCTCAGGTCAACAGTCCTCGGTCTGGATTACCCTCGGTCTGTTGGCTCACACACATAGCAGTAAAGCCTCAATCCACAACCATACTATGTTGACATATTCAACAGTTAATCATTTAAACAGTCAACAGGAAACAGACAGATTAACATATCACTATAGCATAACAACATCCTATATACTAGGATACAAATCAAATAGATCACTACCGTATAGCAACATCCTATATACGAGGATACATAACCTAGTGGGATGGAATTGGTGCCTTCGAACCACAAGTATAGTGAGAAAAAATCACATTTCTGTCTGAAAAGATAGCTGAATAGGACACTGCTCCGAATATCAGCTCTATCAGTCACCTGTACACCAAAGAGTGACCAATCTTAAATACAACTCAAAATAACCAACCCGTAGGTCAAACTTGGTCAAATCCTGGTCAAAGTAAAAAGTCATAGGGGTCAACCGAGTCAACTCAGATGAGTACACCCAATGTACTTAGCTTGTATGTATGACGTACTCATCATCCAGATTGCGGGCTTAAGGGAGTACCCGCAGCATACTCATGAGTACTCCCATTATACTCCACTACCAACTTTTTCTCCTAACAAGGGCTTAATCCATTAAGTCCTTTCGTCCAAATGTACATCTAGTCCCAAATAACATTCTTAGTCATAAAGTTTCCAACTTTTTGACTTTGCATGGATAGGAAGTGCCCAATACCAAAAACCCTAACTTCTTAACTCATTAAGACATCATAGTCCATGCATGGAAGGAAACTAAGGGCCAATATTACATTTTTATGACTCTACACACTCTAAAACGTCTGAAAGGACAACTCATAAGATTTAGAGTATACCATACTCACAAAACACCAAGCTTATGGGACCAAAATGAACACAAATCCATGGCTAACAAGATCTAAGCAAAACTTCATCAAGATTAGAGCTTTTTACCTCCAAGTGGTGCAAAATGATGATGTGCTTCTGGATCTTGGTTGTCTTCGAGTTCCCAAGGTGATTCCACTCCCTTCTCCTTCCTTCAAGATCACCAAAAATACACACTCAAGGCCAAAAATGCTCACACTAGAGATTATGGTTTATAAAACACGAAATGATGGTGGAGACTAATAAGGGAAAGTTCCTTGGGGGTTTAATGATGCTTAAATAGGGTCCAAACCCTAATTTTTGGGTTTTGGTGTTCAGCCACGTATGCCCAGCGTACCAAACGTATGCCTAGCATACACCATCAGCTCCACACGTTATATTTAAGTGCCACATGGGACCATTTTGCAAATAATCTCCTAATAAGGGTACAAAATGTAAATAGTTGGAAATCGAGATGTTACAATTATCCTTCTTACAATCCAACTGGCGGGTAACACATCTATTAGGTATTATCCTATAATATTATAACTTATAAATATCTATGGCAATTTGGTAGAAGTTATATTCTTCACTATTTCCAAATATAATTTCATGGCTATCAAATAAGGATCAACCATGCAGGACAGTTGGGAGGCAGGACCATTTTGACATATAGCTCTTCTGAAATCCAACAACCAAGCCAACGCGACAATTCTAGACACCTTCCCATAAGTAGACTAATCAGAATATTTAACTAAAATTAATGACTAATTTGGTTATTATAGGTTCCTAATAACATCAATAAACATAATTATAAGTTATCCTAAAAGCGTAGTAAGCATAGATTAACTTATAGAGTTCCTATCGAAAACTGAGAAATTATGCAGGCTGAACTTTGAAACCAAGGCTCTATTTCATCGGGCTCTCTGGCGCTCAAGAGCCTGTCTACCGGCTCCTAAAAACTCGAAAACTAGAGCCTCAAGAGTGTGAGAAATTTTGAGAGAAAATGAAAGAAGAATAAGAAATTTGTGAAGAAAGAGTGGATTTTTCAAACTAATTACAGTAATTTAGGGGGTGCCGCATCTGGTGACATGGTCGGCTCCCCCCTACTGCCACTTGTCATTGTCATGTTAGTCCACATTGGTGCTTCTAGAAGTACCGCGCGCCGTGCCACCTACCCTGTGTGTTGTGCATTACGAAAAATTATAAATATCGTATATCTCTCATACGAACTTCAATTTCGACGTTCTTTATATACACGTGTAGATATCGAAGATTTCTACAATATTTATTTAGACTACGTCGGTTAATTCTCACTTTATTTTGTAACGGCCGTGTTTCTAGGTTAAGCATTTGGATAATGGTGTAATAGTTAGGGTCAACAATTATAACCTACTTTGAAGTAATAAAGAGAAATTATTTGAATATTATGTGATTTTATGTGCATTATACTTATTTATAAGATATAATAAGTTAAGAATAAAAATTAGCGTCAAAAATAAAATAATAGACATACCCAATATCTATGAAGAAAGTTGTAGTGGTCGGGACAAGGATTCCGGTGATATAAAGAACGCCGAAATCCAAGTTGTAACGAAGAAGTTATGACCTGTCGAAGTTTCGCGACAAAACCGGTACGACACCGGGAATCGTCAAAAGTGAGTTTACGATAAAGTACTTTTTAGCCTTAGTGATCTAAAATAAGGTTGTAGAGTACGTCTCCATCTACACGTGGATATAAAGAACGTCAAAAAATGGAGTTCGTATGCAAAAGTTATGACCTTCCAAAGATGTAGCAGTCTAAGAGCATGACACGTGGTAGAAACCCGAATCAGCCATGCTCCACGACGTGGACATAAGATTCACGATGTGAATGTGATCTAGGACACTTCTCAAGGCTAGAATGCAGATCGAAAGTCTACGGGAGTGATGTGTTAAGACTCCACGATGTGGACATAAAGGTCACGACGTGAAGTCAGTATTTTCATACCTTCTGAAGCTAGGACCCAAATGGCAAGTCTACGAGGTGATGCAGCTTTGATTCACGACGTGGATATATAAGGCCATGACTTGGACATATAAGGCCACGACGTGGACATCTGTTGGGCAGCCTATAAATAGCAAGTTCGACCCTTGCTCTCCTTACACCTAAACCTTCTTTCTCTCTCTCGTTTGCTGAAGCCATTGATCACGAACCACTGACTGTTTCTAGTTAGACTCACGCTACTAAGGTGAGTGCATAGTTCCTTTCATCTTACACATCTATATGAAGTATTTTATATAAATTACGTGCTATGTGTGCATGCTATCAGTTTACCTGATATTTATGCTGGATGAACGTTTTATACATGTTTTAAATGATTTAAACTGTATATGTATTTTATATCTACAAATATGTTGGGGTAAAACATGGGTAGATGAAATAGTTGGTGTGTGATGAAATAAAATGATGAGAGGCCTCGATTTTTACGATGATCTAGTCATCTAGAGGAGTATAGATGACGACCACGGACTATTCTAGACAGTTCAGTGGAACGCTGGCAGGCTCGCAACTTGTAGGTGTTTGTGAACGATATGTTCACCGGTGTACTCCATCCCCCTCATGGTTGCCTTACGGACATATATGGCTGAGGAACCGCCTTAGCAGTAGTGTCCATCCCGATGAAAATCCTTAGGATAGGTCCCTTACGTTAGATGCTCTAGGGACAGAAAGTGAGGATAAAGGGAACGGGTAATCTGGCTGTTTGATTTGATGAAATTAATAAACTTAATTATTGTGGGTTGAAAACCCTATGTGCTCACCAGGCTCCCAAGCCTGACCCAGTCAGTTTTCTCGTATACAGGTAGTGGCAAGAGAGCACATGAGTGATGCTCTGATGAGAGATCAATGGATTATAGGTTACTAGCATAAATAGATATTATAAGGCCTATGTTGTTTATGTTTATGCTTTTGATCTGTATTAACAATGATATCCCGAGGTTTTTAATATAATACATTTCTGCGGAAATGCTTTGATAAATTCTTTATCATATTTTTGGGAACAAATTCCGCAATATATTTCTTTAAAAATATACTCTGATTTTCAAATAAAGCATAAACAAATCGGTCTTTTATGGCCGTGAATTTGGGGATGTCACATATTTTTAATTTTATATTTTTAAAGGGCTTAGACAGTTAAAATCCATATAAGAACCATAACTCTCTCATACGAATTCAATTCTCATCTGTCTTTATATCGATGAAATTGTATTCATGAGATCTTCAGTACTACAAAAATAGCCTTTTACGACATGCAATGCGTGTCGTAAAATGCTCAGATGACACGCAAATGCGTGTCAAGGAAGGCCCTGTCATAATGAAAGACGACATGCTTTTGCTCGTCGTGTATTTACGACACGCCTTTACGACATGCAATTACAACGCGCATTTACGACACACATTTACGACACACATTGCATGTCAAGGAAGGCCCTGTCATAAAGGAAGATGACACGCATTTGCATGTCGTAACCTTACGACGCGCGTTTAGGAGACACATTGCGTATCATTAAATCCCCTTTCATAAATGAAGATGACACGCATTTGCGTGTCATAAACTTCAGCAACTATTTACGATATACATTTATGACGCATCTTTACGATACTCATTTACGCATAACATAAAAATATGGAAACAAATATATACCAAAACAATCAATTTCATCCAATAACATCATCTCAAAAAATTGTAATAAATTGGTATTAAGGGGATCTGATTGTACATTGTTATTAAGAGGTTTTCCCTAAGTATATAACCTAATAGTACATTGCTATTAAGGAACACCTTCTTGCTTCTACTTTTTATTGTTATGCTTCTGCCACATGATATCTGTTTTCATCATCAACACATTAGTATTCAGAAAGGCTTCAAGCATCATCAATCTATGTTATAAATTATTAAATTTTAATACACATGTAGTAAAATACCTTTTGCCAAGAATCTGGGGTTCAATACAACCCATACCTGTATAAAATATTAAAATTTAATACACATGTAGATTATAAAATACCTTTTTCCATGAACCTAAATTAAATCTCATCGGTCATCTCAAATGAAAACTATTATAAAATTTTAATATAATAAATAAAAATAAAATTTTAAATTTTTAACCACAAAGAATCAAACCATTGAAAGTTTCAAACATTTTCCAAACTAACCCTTTTACATCTTATCTCAGGATTCATCTATGAATCTGTTATATCAAATTTACCAAATTAACCATAAAAAGCCTACTACTACTACTACTACTACTCAACTCACCATACAAGACAAGCGGGCCGGAGTTATGATCATTGACAGGAACACGTTCTGATTCTGAATGAGTTGGAGTTGGAGTTGGAGTTGAATTTGAATCTAGTGCCCGTTTTGCATCTTCCTAAAACAATTAACAAGTGTAATGAGCAGAAAAAAATAGGGTCGGGATGAAGCAAAATTCATGAGTGAATTAATACAACTTAAAATACAGAAGAGATTATTGAGTTGAAACCGAGAAGAGTGGTGACAACACAAGGCTCATATAAGATTAATGGTGAAGGAGACATAAGGATAAGTGTTAGCATCATCACCCAAGCAGCTCATTCCTCCATTATCCTCTGTTTTACAGAACGTGCTGCACAATAACACACAAATCCAATCTCATAAAAAATTGTTATTCAGTTGGATTAGATAAACAAACAA